>NC_044385.1:35779184-37094898 GCF_006542625.1 Nomascus leucogenys | reverse complement strand
CCAGTGTGGGTGCTGATTGCCAGTGTAATACTTCCACTTTCTTAGCAGGGTTGTTTGCCTCCCCCATAAAACCCTGAGGCCTACAAGGGCAGAAATGGAGCCATGGCCTTCTTTTTATCCTCTGCTAGTGCCTAGCCCAGTGGCTGGCCTGTCCCTATAGATGCGGCGAGTGAGATAAGGAGGGAGATGGGGCATGAGGCAAACAAACAGCGAGAGGAAATACAGAGAGACAAAAAGATATACACCGAGAAAAGATAGAGCCAGGAGTAGAACAAGGAGGAGGGAAAAGGAGGGAGGAAAGAAGAGAAGGAAAGAAAAACAGAAATCTGTTGTGAAAAGAAGGATAAAGGAAAGAGCAAAGGAGGGAAGTAAGGAGAAAAGGACCATGGGAGAGAAGGTTGTTGTGGAACATTTCAAACTCGCCTTCTCAAGGTGAAAATGCCTTCCTTCCCAGCATCCGTCTTTAACACATGCAGGGGGCTTTGACTTGTTGTTGACTTTTCGTCCTATAATTATTTGAATACATTTGCATTAAATTATATTTACATTTTCATCATCTCTGTAATTTCCCAAGACAAATAGAAAAATCTTTAAAAAAATGAAAACGCTATAGACTATGTATTTAACCTTACAAAATTGGCAATTCATTAGAGAAAGAAGGCATTTGCTGCTTTAGCAAAAATATTTTGTTGGAGAAGATAGTGTCTGCCGTGTATGCAGGAAAACTCCCAAATAAGTTTTAGAATGACAGATCTTCATTAGCTTAACTCTAATTTTAAAGGTTTTTTTTGGTTAGAAATGTATATATGGCTTTGTTAATGTGGCTTCTTAGAAAGCATCTCAATTTCATAAAATTACAACTTACCGTTTGTAAGTGCATAATGTCATCTTTTCTAAGTTTGGATCTTTAAAAGTAAGTGAAAATTGACATTTCAAACCTAATTCTCCAGATAGAGGCAATGATAACTACACAAGTTAAGGGTGCCTTTGAATGAAAAAGTGAGTTCTCATTTCAAGTTGGGTATAACCGTCTTAGCAACTATGATCCATGGAGCTCTTGAGCACTAAACACACTCCTTGTCTCGTTGAGTATGCCCAACCACATTTTTGTTCCTTTCATCGTTTCCATTTCACCCGTATGGAAACAACTCTGAGAGTTTAAGTCACTTGGGAAAGGTCATATAGCTGGTAAATGGCAGAGCTGATTTCATCTTGGTGTCATGTGACACCAAAAGCCTGCGAACCAAAGTGTTCTTCCTGATATGATAAGGATTTACAACCTGTTAGAGACTGATTGATTCACTGACTTCTAGCCTGAAAAGATGAAAGGAGGAGAAAAAGAATTGTAATTTATTAAGTGCCTAATATGCATCAAGCTCTTCAATGTATCCTTCCATTTAACTCTGACAACAAACCTGTGGGATAGGGACTTTCTCCCCTTTGGCTCCCAAGAGAGGTGAAGCAGCTTGCCTGGGGTCACCAGAGAGACTCTCTAGTCATTCAGATGCCACAATAAGGCATGAAAGCCCAAAGTCTTCATAGCCTGCTTCAGTGGAGGAGAGAAGCATTCTTTGTATCTGTTTAAAGAGCTGAAACGTGTTGAATGCTCACTACTTGCTAGACAGTGTTTTGTTAGTGCATAGGATGAATTCTCTCATGGACTCCCCACAACAGATCTGTGAAGGAAGCATGCTATCTGGACCTCTTTCTTCACCTTAGAGCAGAGATGGATTTGACTTCAGGGCACGGACAGGTGTAAGAAGACAGTCATCTCAGGACCAAGCTGGAACTGGAGAATGCAGGGGGCTTTTTGCAGGTCTGGCCTAGGGGCATTCAAATTCTGACTATTTCAAAACACATCCCCGGCCACAGAAGTCTGTCTGCAGGCCTTATTTATTCTGTCAGTTCCTTACCCCAGCCTAGTGGGGGATGTGGCCTCTTGCATGTCCCACTCAGTTTACAGAGCCTAACAATATCATTCATACTCTTATTTTAAGACAGTATGGTTGATGCTTCCAACTCTGGTACTCCGAAACCATCCATTCCACTTTCCTGCAGCTTCGAAAGTAGCTCCACACAGGGCTCATGTTATTACAAGACCCTTAATTGTTATTAATTGCCGTTGAAGGTGATGATAATTAACGCACTGTAATGAAGTCCTAGACCACCATCCTGGCATGTGTATTTAACCTGTGCTTGTCTAAGGAGTTCAACGAATTAGACAGAGACCTTCCTGCCTCGGTGCTGAAGAAGAGACAGGGGTGTATGAGTTAATGTGGAGATCCGGAAGCCCTGGGCCACTCCTTCCGTGGGAAGATCTCACCGCCTGTGGCCCATGCTTTCCTGCTTCCTGTCAGCTCTGCCGGCCCCCTGCTGCCAGGCGGCTTTGCTTGATCAGAACAGCAGGCTCGTTTGATGGCATGCCAACACGGATTTCAAACACCAATTACCATTCCGCCGATGACAAATACGAAGGGAAAAAAAGCAGCAATGATCATTTAATAAATTTATTATGAAGACTAATGGCCCTTCTATAAATCACCCTGCCTTATTATTGAAAAACCTCAATTATTCAGACATGGAGACAACAGGGTTAATTTTTAAATCATGGAAGCACAACTTCTGGATGGCCTCAGGAGGACCTTGAGGGATCCTCATGGCCTAAACTAGGGAGTAAAACTCAAAGAAGACCAGGAAGGGGAGACAAGTGACTAGGAAGTGCACAGAGCAAACACTGTCTATGTTCTAGGTAGGCATTTTCTCATACACTTCATAGACAAAATCCCATCTAGTCTTCACAAAATTGCACAAAGGCAGCGATGGAGCAGCAAAATGCTTAAGAATATCAGCTTTGGAATTAAGCTAGCCCTAGTTCAAGTCTAGAATCTACCAGACCATAGCTGTGTGATCTTGGTCAAGTTACTTAACCTCTCTGTCTCAGTTTCCTAGTCCATAAAACAGGAAAAATGATAGTAGCTACCACACAGAGTTGCTGATGTCATGATTAAACACACAAAATGTGGTGAATACTTATCACAGAAAACATTCCATATGTTATCATTAAGTCAGTTATTATTTCTGCACTTTATGCATAAGAAGATAGACTATCATCAAAGTTTAGTATCTCATCCACAGACATACAGCTAATAGTGCAACCTGGATTCAAACCCATATCTATGTCCCGCTCTGCCACCCTGGCCTAGCCTCACAACTTTTCTGTGTGAGTGGATAATGTCAAGGTTTGCAGTGGCAGGATTTACTGGGCAAAAGATGCCTTGCACAGTCCCCTTCATCTCATTCCAAACCAGAAGTGAGAGGCTCTCCTCCTGCCTCCATGCCAGCTGTCTTCTAATGGGTAGAAACATTAACACCCCCAAAGGGTATAACTGAAGATACAGGTATCTTATTTCTGAAACTGATTGAAAACATGCATACTCACCTTTTCTGTTTGTTTGTTTGTGTGTATGTTTCTTTAATAGTTGAGTATAAATACCTGCCCTTCCACCTCTCCTGTTTCTTATCACACATAGCATCACACATTAAAGCTACTGCAGGACTGCTCAGGGCATTTGAGTCTAGACTCCACTGCCAAAGCCTGCTGGTGCCTTGCTCTATGTCTGTGTATACAAATAGCTCTATGTCTTGCTCTATGCCTCTGTATACAAATAGCTCACGAACAATATGCAGAAGATTGAGTTTGGTCAAGCAACTGGTTAGTTCAAAAAATATCTCAGTCAAGAAGTAATTGGGGGCCAATCTGTATCAGGCAAGGAACCTGGCAATGAAACCATACAAATGAGGGAAGCATTAGTACTTTGGAATATGGTTTTGATTGCCTTCAGAGGCAAGTCAGTCACTCTCTGCAGCGAGAATCCCACTTAATACTAAAGAGTTTCAACAACATTTACTGTGCGCCTGCTAGTGCTGGATCACATGCCAGATCTAGAGGCGCAGGCGTGAGAGATCATGTGTGCACCTTTCCATGGAGGAACTTACAATCGCCTAGCCTCAGAGTCCCCAGCCTAAACCCTCTTAGGGACAATCTCAGTTTCCCCCAAACTCTGCAGAAAATGGAAATCCTGAGTAAGCCCCAGCATTGTTCAGAAGTGCAGAAAGTAAAGATAGAGGGTAGGAGAGCACTTCAGTGAGGGTTCATGAGTTCTGCGTCCCCTTCCCCACCCCCACGCACTATCCCAGCTTGTTATTCCCTCACAAAAGCAGTAAAATTACTGAGTAAAAGGAAGGCCTTTTATCATTTTCAGGCCAAATCTCCCCGCTCTCAGGGCTCCTACACACGCACATACACACAGCAACCTCACTCCCTCTCTTAAACACAAACTCAAGCTCATGAATTCTCTCACACACGTGCATGTGCACACACACATACACACACACACACTCAAGCTTATGAATTCTGTTGTCTCCCCCAACACACACAAGTTCAAGGTCATGAATTCTGTCTCTCAGTCTTATACACACAAACACTTTCTCAGACAAACAGGCGCACAAGCTTAACCTTGTGAATTCTGTCTCTCTCTCTCTCTCACACACACACAGACACACACACACACACACACACACACCCCTTGTGACCAACTCTTTGAACCCAAGGCAGAAGGTGGGCATGAGAAAGTAGGCCAGTCTGCAAATTGTCTTGTCAGTGAGGAAGCAACAATCTGGAGCAGAAGGCAACACAAACAAAGCCCTGCGTGCTGTTGCTGCTAATGATTTAGGGCAGTAGGTGTGTCTGCCGCGCTGCCCCCCGCTTCCAGACCCAGAGCCCGTGGCACTGCAGCTGTTACGTACTCCTCCTACCTCCTCCTGTCTAGCTCTCCCTCTCTGCATCTGTGTTCTCTCCCCTGCTCCTGCTGCTGCTGGCCTGAGAAGGAATGCATGAGGATGGGCAGCACATCTTTTAGGTGTCTGGGTGCCTGGCACTGTGCCACATGTTGGGTACCTCTCAGCTCAAAGCCCTCTTTAATCCAACCCCTTCCCCTCATTCTCACTCCAAATTTTGCTGATAGTTGTATTTGCGGGTTTATCCCCACATGGGAAACACTCTATTTCTGGGCATATTTCAAAAGTCAAGTTCACTCAATCACTAGTCATCTGTTTAATAAGCATTTTTTGAGATTCATTTCATACGAAACCAGCATTTTCCCTGGAGTCCTGGAAACAAGTCCGGAGGGACCTATCATTCTCGTTTAACCCTATAAACATTGGTTGAGTAAAGGAATCTTCCCCAGCACCCCATATGTTCCTATGTAAGGAATAGGTTAGGACATCCAAACTCATCATCTGCTGGGCCTTGTGTGAAATTGAAAGACCTCATGTGGAAAGCCCAGACCCCTGAGCTCCTCTACTGGGAGGTTCTCCTTTCAGGGCGGAGTCTCAGCTGGCACCAGAGAAACAAATTCTCCAGGATTGCCATTTTTGCTACCCCTGAAAACAAGCCCGCAAGCCTGCTCTGGAGGGAATGACCGTGGATCCCTATTGGAAGCAGGCAGATAGTAACGAAGTAACAAATACAGTAAAGGCGAGGATTCTGGGATGTGTCAAATGTCTCCAGTCATTGTTCTTGTCACCAGCTCAGTCCTTCTGTGCCTTGACAGTCTCTAGCAGCCTTGCTGTCCTGTTCTGTGTCTCAGGTGGTATTCATGCCTGCTCAGCCCTTGGTCAGAGTCCCACTCTGCTCTGGATCCAGTTGACCCCTCCCCTCTTTGAAGTCCTTCCTGACCTCCATTTTCCCAGCATGAAGCTTGGCAGTTGGACAAAGAAGGATTGTCCCTGCTGGCCCTAAAATATTTCACAGGACACCCTTGGCCAGCTCCATCTCTCTAAAGCTCCAATTCTTTATCTATAAAATAGGGTCCCTGACTCATGTCTGTAATCACAGCACCTTGGGAGGCCAAGGTGGGAGAATCACTTGAGCCCAGGCGTTCAAGACCAGCCTGGCAACACAGGGAGACCCTCTCTCTCCAAAAATAATTTTAAAAATTAGGCCAGGCGCGGTGGCTCACACTTGTAATCCCAGCACTTTGGGAGGCTGAGGCAGGTGGATCACGAGGTCAGGAGATTGAGACCACGGTGAAACCCCGTCTCTACTTAAAACACAAAAAATTAGCTGGGCGTGGTGGCGGGCGCCTGTAGTCCCAGCTACTCGGAGAGGCTGAGCCAGGAGAATGGCGTGAACCCGGGAGGCGGAGCTTGCAGTGAGCCGAGATCGCGCCACTGCACTGCAGCCTGGGCGACAGAGTGAGACCCGTCTCAAAAAAAAAAAAAAAAAAAAAAAAAATTAGCCAGGCCTGGTAGCGTGCCCCTGTGGTCCTAGCTAATTGGAGGCTGAGGTGAAAGGATCACCTGACCCCAGGAATTTGAGGCTTCAGTGAGCTATGATTGCACCACTGCACTCCAGCATGGGCAATAGAGCAAGATTCTGTCTCAAAAAATAAAAAATAAATAGATGACTTAATAGCCTCGAAATGTTGTAGTTAAAAAGGATAAGGCAAATCATGGTCCTAGTACAGCGTTGCCCTGTACCAGGTGCTCCATAAAAGTTAGTTCACTCTCTTTATTCCTCACCTCACAGGGCTGTCTCCTTAAGCTAGGTTTTGTCCCCCTAACTGTTTAATAGATACTTGTCCTGCAGGATGCTCCATAAAAAAGGATCTGTAACTGCTACCTATCATATTCCTGTCATAAAGGATATTAACACTTTAGGTCCTGAGGAGTCCTGCAGTTTAAATAAATCCATTTAATCCATTGTTTTCTTCATTACCCTTGACAAAATGAGCACGTCGTTTGGTTTGCAAACACCTACATAACATACTCTGTGTTTTACAAAGGTTAACTCATTTAATTCTCATGACAGCTCTGTAAGGTGAGATATTATCATTAGTGTCCTTTTAAAAGATGATGGAATTATAGCCTATAGCACAGAGCAGTTCAGTCACTTGCCCAGGGTCACGCAGTGGTTGCAGAGCCAGGATTTGAACACAGTCTGTGTCCAGGATCTACATTCTTATCCACTCTACTCAGCTACCTCTCTAGTTTAAAGATACACACACACTCACACATATATACATGTGTATGTATATGCTGAGTCTGCAACTAAAAAAAATAGTAATGCTATTATCTGCTAATAGCTGTTAACATTCGTAACAAACATTAATTCCAGAATATATAGAAAGGCTCCAGAAAGGCTGCCTGAGACTCTCTTCTGCTCTCATTTCTCACCACTTGTTGACTTGGTCCCACCACAGAACCCAGCACCCCTGTCCACCGTCTAAGCTCCCCTGTGGACGGGTGCACTGTTTAGGAATCACTTCTCAAATGTAAAAGCAAAGTGCCAGAACCACAGGGTCTTCTTTCCTATCTCTCACTTACTGAAACACTTCCCAGCCAACCCCTGAAGGAAGACTTGTCAATCAGCCTGCTGCTGCTTTTTTTTTTTTTTTTTTTTTTTTTTTGACAGTCTCACTGTGCCACCCAGGCTGGAGTGCAGTGGCATGATCTTGTCTCACTGCAACCTCCACTTCCCAAGTTCAAGTGATTCTCCTGCCTCAGCCTCCCGAGTAGCTGGGATTACAGGCATGCACCACCATGCCCAGCTAATTTTTGTATTTTTAGTAGAGATGGCCATGTTGGCCAGGCCGGTCTCAAACTCCTGACCTCAAGTGATCTACCCACCTCAGCCTCCCAAAGTGCTGGGATTACAGGCATGAGCCACTGCGTCCAGTCTTCTTCTCCTTTAGTATGATATTTTTTCCTGTATCAGTGGAGTCTGCAGAGAGGGTGCATCTTTTATTTCCCTTTTCCTGAGGAAGAAGATCTCTTTCCTGGAGTTTTTGTTCTAGTTCAGAAATCCTTCAGTGGGTCTTCTTAACATCACACTCGTAGTCCTTTATTTGTAAGCAGCAGGAAGTTCTTTTCTAGGTAAAATGAGAAGTTATGTAAGTGTGGAAATTGCCAGATATTTAGGGAGCATATCCCAAATGCCCAATTCTGTGCTAGGCAAATAGAACCCAGGTACCTTTTGTCTTTTATGGCAGGAGAATGTTCATGAATGAGCAAACAAGCACAGGTGAGTCTTGGGAAAAGGAGTTTGACATTTCTTCGATTTGAGTACCTCTGATTCTGTTTTTCCATTTTCACTCACAAGTTAAAGTCACCTAAAAAGTGTCATTTTATAAAATGTCAGCAAAGTAAGGGACCTTAGAGATCTTCTAGCTCAGGGTTTGTCAAACAGGTTTTCTCTCCAATGCCAGTATCAAAGGAGTGGAAGTGTTGCTTGAATTGCTGAGGTGACAATTTTAAGATGGCATCTGAGCTTGTAGGGCAAGTGTTCTGATCAATGTACTGATGTATGCCAAGGGACCCGTCTTAACTTGGGTTCTTCCTTAGATGTTGGGCTTGAGATGGGGTACTTGTGGAAAATATTTAGTAAGGAGCCTCTCAGAAGGGGAGAGAGACAAGCAGGCTGAAGGCAGGGAAGAAAGTTAAGCAAGGATGTGGTCTCAGCTGGGGACCAACCTGGGCCACTGCAGTGTGAATTGAGGCAGGGGGCTAACCTTTCGTACACTGGCGGTTGGTCATTGACTATGGATGTAGGGATGGGGATGGTTTATACCCCCAGCCTGGTGGCTTTCCTCAGCAGAGGGCTATTCTTGGAAGAAGGGAGCAGCTGTCAGTCATTAGCAGCTGACACTCACAGCAGCTGGGCAGTATGTGCACCCGCCCAGGAAAGGGAGTCTGGGCAGGGTACCAAGAATGTCCACTACTGACACAGAGTGACAGAATGATGGTCCACTGGCTAGGCAGTTAGCATCCTTAAATAGAGCACATCAGCTCATTTACAGGTGAGAAATCTGATGCCCAGAAAGAAACGCTCAAGTCAAAATTCCTTTGCGTACCCTCAGGGTCCTCCACAGTTTGGCTCTATGCTTAGTTACCAATCCTCTGCCACCCTCAGAGCATGGCAGACATGCTAGCCCTGTTGGTGCCTTGTTCCCCAGGGATTCTGGCACTTCTCCTACCACCTTGCTTTTGGTCATGCTTTTCCTCCTCTGGCAGTATGTGAAATATCCTCCCTCACTTTTCTATTGAGCAATTCAAAATACCCTGTAGACCCATTTCATAATATTTGGAGTGATATGGCCATCACAGATTGCCTAAAGGGGGTCTTAGCCCCTTTAAAAAGAATCTGAAAGTATTTATATTCTCAGAGCAAGTGATCTGTAGGAAACCATAGATTATCTATAATGCCTGCACTGCCATTATAGATCTCCTATAAGTACCTACAGAACATTATGGATTTCTTGTAGAATCCCACAGATTGCCTATGGTAATTGTGTCATGTTAAATAGTCTTTCATTCAACTGTCTGTTGAGTGTTTACTATGTTGTGGAGAAACCAGGTGAGCAAAACTGACAAGGTCTTTGCCCTTATTCTAAGCATAAAAAGAAAAGATTCAATATGCGGGAAATGAATACATAATTTCAGATAGTGTTAAGTGCCATTGAGAGTGACTGAGGAAAATATTCAAATTTCATACGTCAAGGAAAGACTTCTCGAGGAGGTAACATCTGAGCTGAGATCTGAACAGTGAGATAGAGTCTTCTCAGGAAGGTCTGAGAAAAGATCCCTCTGGACAGAAGAAACAGGAAATGTACTAGCCCAGAGGAAGGAATGAGCTCAACATAATTCAGAAACAAAGAAAATGTCGGGGTGTCCAGGAAGTGGGGAGTGAGCAAATGAGGGAGGGGCCATAGTAAGAACGCTGGACAGGTAGTAGGGGTAAAGAAATAAAAGCCACAGTGCCTTCCCTCAGACATATACTCCATTCCCATAGGGTGCTTGTAGATAGCAGCAGTTAGTACCCTTACTATTATAGTAAGACCACCTGTGGGTATTTACAGCACTGTTTCAGTACTTACAGGGGCCCTCACACTCAGCTATGATGATAGTATTTCATTATGAACTGCCTGTAGGAATATGACATGTCATCGCCAGTCATGAGTTGTTAGCGATGACCTGAAGACATGTAGTTCCACTGTAAACCCTGAAGATGCTTTCAGCTGGTAAAGCTTGATAATTGTGTTTGCAGCATCACTAAGATTGCTTGGAGACTGTTTTTAAATCCAAGACTGTTCCAAAGAACATTTTTTTTCTTCGACTCAATTTTCTCTCCCTCTTATTGATTAACATGTGAAATTAATCCCAAGCAAGTATTTGGTACAAATGACAGCACCCAGCTACAAACATTTCCCCCAGTGTTGTCAGTTAGGATTAGTTACAGTTCCAAGTAGTACGATGATACTGGTTTAAATAAGAGAGAAGTCTGTTTCTCTTTCACAGATAAGTCAGAAGTTGATGGTCCTAGGGTGGATTTGGCAGTGCTACTCTGCGAAGTCCTTAGGAATCCAGGCTCCTTCCAGCTTCCTGCTCTGTCCTTCAAGATGGCTCTTCAGCCATTACATCCACGTTCCAAGTAGCAGATGTAGAAAGAAGGGAAGAAAAAGCAAGACAGCATGCTAGTTATTTGTTGAAGAAATCTTCAAGAAAATGTCCGAATACACTTCTGCTGACCTTTGACCAGAACTTAGTCACGTGGCCACGAAACCACAAGGGGGCTGTAAAATACGGTATTTATTCTTGGAAGGCACAGGCCTTGGCAGAATATTCTCTTACTAAGAAAGAAGGCAGAGGCCGGGCGCAGTGGCTCACGCCTGTAATCCCAGCACTTTGGGAGGCCGAGGCGGGTGGATCATGAGGTCAGGAGATCGAGACCATCCTGGCTAACATGGTGAAACCCTGTCTTTACTAAAAATACAAAAAAAATTAGCCGGGAATGGTGGCGGGCGCCTGTAGTCCCAACTACTCGGGAGGCTGAGGCAGGAGAATGGCGTGAACCCGGGAGGCGGAGCTTGCAGTGAGCCGAGATTGCGCCACTGCACTCCAGCCTGGGCGACAGAGCGAGACTCTGTCTCAAAAAAAAAAAAAAGAAAGAAGGCAAAAATGGATAATGCGGAGAAATCAACAGCTTTTACAATACCCACTATGGAAACAATTCATGTGACAAAATTCACATTAGTAAAAATGCCCCAAACCAGTGGTCGCTAGCCCTAGGATGTTAAGAAACAGTCAAACTAAATTTAAAAAGAGAAAGAGTCCAACATAGCACTGGCAACCTATAATTTTTTCCAAGCAAGGATGTGAAAAACAGCTTAAACCTGTCACCCACTGTCACAATCATCTCATAAGGAAAGAAGACTGTATCACAAAAGAAGTAAGGACTTACTGACTCCTTACAAATGTTTTAATGGATTAAATTTAGCTTCTGTTGGGGGGGAGGAATAAACTTATTTTTTTCATTTCACCACAAAACAGTGAAAGCTTCATCATGGACCAGTATTATTAAGTGGTGCTTCAAACTGAAAGCATGTCTTTAAGACAGTATGACACTTTCTGTTTCTAAAAGCTCCCCCAAGTTGCAATAATAATGACCATTTATCCAGAGCACAAACCATTAACTGATGGACCTTCAGCCAGGTTCTGTTCATAGACGTTGTGTTTGATCTGAGCAGTAATTTGGGGTTTGTTTGTTTGTTTGTTTTTAACTTTGAATTTGCTGTCAACATTGAAAGCTTAAGAGATTTTACATAAAAAATAATCATCATTCTTGCTTCTCTTGAAAAGTGAGAAGTTCGGGCACAGCGGGGCCCTCATTTCCACATGGTCACTCCCAGCTGGATGCAGCACAGTAGCAGCTGCCCCTTTCTATGGGCACACACTTGCCAATTCATTACGGGTCCACCTGGCCAGCCTCTCCTTTTTGCAATATGTCGGGTCCCTGGGGAAACCTGAGTTTGTGACTCCTCATTTCATGCTACCAATATACAGGTATTTAGATACATACTTCTAAACTTCACATCAACCTGAAAATTAAACATTATTATCCCCTTTTTACTAGAGCAAAAAACAAAGAAGTACGATGACTTGCCCAGGACTGAAGCTAATAGGTGCCCACCTGGAATTTGAACCCAGGTCTCTCCGACTCCAAGGCCATTGTGCCTTTCGCTGTACCACCCTAGCTTCCAGCAGGCTTCTGACCCACATCTCTGTCAGCCCTCGCACAGGTAGAATTATTCATGCCATCTGGTTTTTAGGACTTTCTTAGAATTAGCTGAGAAAGTTTTGAATTTCCTGTTTCTCTTGCAGTGTTATTTTAGACTCTTTTTCATATTTATTTTTGAGGGGGAAAATATCCTGGGGAAGGAATGCTGGTTCAGAGAAGAACATCGCCATCTATCATGCAGACACAGCATGCATTTAAACAGCTCTGAGTACATAAATTGGTTACTTAATCAGCCCTAGCTAATCCATAGAGTGCAGAAACCAAACTACACTATGGGAAACAGCTTTTATACATGGGATGTGCACATCTGACAGAGCCTAGGGTTCTTGGAGCAGCTGCTGAGTGAGGCTCAAGGCCTTCTGACCCTCCCACCCGCTGTAGGCTCTCAGTGCCTCATCGGTAGGTGTTTTCAGATCATGAGGACAAGCTGGATCCTTTCATTAGAGAAGCAATTCTGAAACACAGTGAGAATTTTAAAATGTATATGTCTTTGAGTTTCTTTTCATTCACAACTGGACTTCTTTACTTTAAGCTCAGATGGGGAAAACATAAAAATAATACTACCTGCTATATTCACATTACACACATTCCAATTTTCCTTGTAAAAGACTACATACTTGTGAAGCATATTTAACTATGACATTATCAACTATTTCCAGATCATTCAATTTGACAAATGTATGCTACTTCCTTCAAATCACCTGAGTTGTGTTGACTGCTGTGTGTCAGGCATGAAGGGCAATATGTGTGTGGATAGCAATAAGGTACAGTCCTTGCCCTCAAGCTACTCTTAGCCTCATGTAGAAGACACCCATATAAACATACAGTTCATGGTTTCATTCACTGATGCAACAAATCCTTTCTTTAATGCCTCTTATGATCTAAGCACTATTCTAGGAACTCATCCCTATATTTATAAAGTTTACAGTTTACATTCTAGTTGTGGGGTGAGGATGGATTCATTTCCTGCAGTCACTATAGCAAAATACTACAAACTTAGTAGCTCAAAACAATATGAATTTATTATTTTAAGGTTCTGGAAATCAGAAGTCAGAAATCCATTTCACTGGGCTGAAATTAAGACCTTGGCAGTCCCATTTTCCTTCTGGAGGCTCTAGAATCTACTTCGTTACCTTTTCCGGCTTCTAGGAATGCCTGCACCTGTATTGCTTGACCCATGGCCCCTTCCTCCATGTTCAAGTCCAGCAGCATAGCATCTTTTCTCTTCCCTGACCCCTGATTCTGTCCTTACATCTTCTCTCTCTAACTCTGATCCTGCATCTTCCTTTAATAAGAACACTGTAATTATATTGCGCCCACCCAGATAATTCAGAATAATCTCCCCATCCCAAGAGCACTAATCCAATCGTATCTGCAAAGTACGTTTACCATGTAAGGTAACGTAATCACAGGTTTTGGGGATTAGGACAGGATGTGGACATCTTTGGGACCATTATTCACCCTACTACAGGGACAGACAGTGAACAACTAAATTCACACACACACACATGCACACACACACACACACACACACATGCACACACACACACACAGACAAGATCATGCCAAACATGGATATGTGAAAATGGCATAGGATGAGGGCAGAGAGCAAGACAGGAGTAGCTATTTTAGGTAAGAGATGGGTCTTAGGAGGTGACATTTATAGCTGAATGAGTGAGAGAGTGAGTGTCCTGGGGATGTCTGTGGGTGGATCCCGGAAGCTCAGTAATTAGTAGGAATAGCAATGCACAGAATCTGAGACATGAATGAGCTTAATATGTTGGAAAAGCAAAGGGGCCAATGACTACATAAAAATTGGCGGGCCCGGGGGTCGGGGGTGTTATGAAGGAAGTCAGGTATGGAATTTGGAGTTTATTCTAAGTGCAATAGGAAGACCTTAGAGGATTTATAGCAAAGGAATGCGGTATCTTGATTAATAGTTTCAAAAATACTATTCCTTTAGGAGATCTGATTGCTGGGGTGGCAAGAGTAGATGTAGCAAGGCCTGCTAGGGTATGCTGCCAGATGGCCCAGGACATGCATGATGCAGGCTTGAGTTTGGGTGATATCAGTGGAGGTGGAGAGAGGTGCTCAGAGTCAAAGTACACCTGTAAAGGTTAGCTTGCTTGGCTTGCCAGTGTGCTAGCTGTGAAGGCTTGGAGGAAAGGGTGGATTCAGAGGACCTCTAGGCATGGGATCTAAACAGCACTATGAGATAGGTGTCCTGCAATGCTAGAGAGATGACTAAGCCACAGTCGCAAATTTTATCAATAACTTAATTGTAGACAAGTACACTTTGTTCACTACAATAATAACTATTCAGATTTATGCATATAATCAGCCTTTGCCTTATGTTTTTATTCTTTTCCCGCAAAAGAAATGCTGGTACTATGGAATCCGTGATGCAGGAGGTGATAGAACAATAAACATTCTGGGGGTGTCCTCAAGAAAGAGATCTGTTTCAGCTGAGTTACCTAAAAGGGAAGGCAGGAACCTTGGTGCTGAGCAGGGCAGTGGCTCTCACCTGTTAACTCTTGGAGTCTACCTGGAGACCTGCCTGTGCTGGGTGCCTGAGTTCAGGAGGCCTGAAACTGGAACACTTGGAAAGATAAATGCAAAAAAAAAAAAAAAAAGCCACTGCACACCAACAGTGAGATAGCTGAGCAGAATTGTCAACAACAGTGTACTGATTTATTCTAGTGCAAAAGCAAGCGTGAGTGAAACTTGAGAGTTGCTAGATAAGCATCTGCCTTCCAGGAGTTTATAGTCCAAAAGAAAGATAAGCATCCAGAAGTAACTAGAACCCTGGGTGCAAACTTAAGCACTCAATGCTTTGACTTTTGAAAATTAAATGAAAAATCAATAAGATCACATCCAAGACTGATATGGTTTGGCTGCGTCCCCGCCCAAATCTCATCTTGAGTTGTAATCCCCAGATGTTGAGAGAGGGACCTCATGGGAAGTGATTGGATCATGGGGGTGGTTTCCCTCATGCTCTTCTCATGATAGTGAGTGAGTTCTCATAAGACCTAACGGTTTTATAAGCGTCTGGCATTTCCCTTGCTGGCACTCGTTCTCTCTCCTGCTGCCCTCTGAAGAGGTGCCTTCTGCCATGATTGTTAAGTTTCTTGAGGCCTCCCCAGCCATGTGAGTCAATTAAACCTCTTTTCTTTATAAATTACCCAGTCTTGGGTATTTGTTATTAGCAGTGTGAGAATGAACTAATACAAAGGCAGTGGATTTTTTTGTTAAAAGCCTAGGTTCTGGAACCAGACTGCTGGGGTCAAACAAAACTTTGCTAGGTGACATTGGGCAAGTCCCATAATCACTCTGGGCCTCTATTTCCATATCTGTACATCGAGACTGACAATCATGCCTTTCTCATGGGGTTAAAATGAATCAACATGTGTAGAGTGCTCAGATTAGTGCCTGGTTCATGGTGAGGCTCAGCAAGAATCAATGATTATTAACGCATGTCAGAAGCTTTTGACTTAAAAGCTCAATAACTGGGACCTAATTTTACTATTGTATAGTGGAACGGATGAATTCACTCCACTTCAACAGGAGTGTCTTACAAGCCTACTGTGTGCTCAGAATGAAAAGATAACTGGCAAGTCTTGAACTTCAGAGTCCTCAGTATAGAAAAGAGGACAGATCAACAGCAACACAGTTCAGTGAGTGGAAGGAGCATACCAGCAGAGGATTCTAGTCCAGTACCCGGCAATTAGTGGGTACCCAGTAAATATGCATCCCTGCAGCCATTTCCAAATAGTGCTAACTTTGTACCTGTCCAGAAGAATTCTATTTGTCCAGAGTGTGTTATTTTTTAAATACAACAGGACTATTTCAAACAAATTGATCATAACTCTGAGATGTATGCTAAAGTGACTAAACAAGATGTTTTAACATCTGGAGTGTAAAAAAAATGGTGGGGTCTGTGTTTCTAAGTTTATTTTTTGACATAATGCTGAAACTTTAGCAAATATGTTGTTTGTTAAAATAGCATTTTAGATTTATTTTGCCTTTTAGAATTTTCAAAGTGCCTTCACGTTACTTTATTTAATCTTAAAAAACCAGCGACTATCTATCCTGAATTTTCAGATGAGGAAACCAGGATCCATTTCTGTAGCCAATGGCAAGTAAAGGAAAATGCATGAAGGCATACTATCTAATGAACTGCTCTTTTTTCCCTTTTAGATTTTAAAGTTGTTCCTGGGTATTTGAGGGGGAATTCGTCTCCAGGATCCCCCTCAAATACAAAAACCCACAGATGCTCAAAGTCCTTATATAAAATGGTATAATATTTGCATATAACATACACACATCCTCCTGTATCCTTTAAATTATCTCTAGATTACTTATAGTACCTAACACAATGTCAATGCTACACAAATAGTTGTACTATATTGCTTAGGGAATAATAATGAGAAAAAAGTCTGCATATGTTCAGTACACATACAATCATCAATTTTACTTTCTGAATATTTTTGATCCGCAGTTGGTTGTATCCACAGATGCAGAACTCACAGATACGGAGAACTGACTGTATTTATTATTTCAGGAAAGCTTCCAGCCTCTAGTCCAGGGATTACAAATGCAAATGCCTATTGGGGCCATGCTGAGAACAAAAGGTATAAATAGATTTGATGTAAGGTCAGAGGGAGTTGGACCTGGCTAAACTGGGGAGTGTAAGGCACACCCAGGCCTTCAAACTGCTATTCATATTTATAACTTGCATTTTTATGATACATAATTTTATCAAGGCAGAATTAAGCTCGATATCGCATATCTTCACAATAACTTAAAGATGGTGAGAGTGAACGATTTCCCCTATTTGACAGATAAGGAAATGGAGGCACAGTGAATTGACTTCAAGTTAATAGAACAGCTTAACCACCAGCCAGTAGAATGTAGGGGTTAAGAACATATGTTTTGGAACCTGGTAGATTTAATATAGAAACTTGGATTTGTAACTTGCTGAGCTCTGAGATGTTGAGAAGTTACTTAACCTCACTGAGACTTAATTTCCCTGTCTGTGTAATGGGAATAATAATGTTCATCTGAAAAGTTTTTTGAATACTAAGTGTGATCCCACACATAAGTATTTAGCCCAACATCTAGCATATCACAAGTATTTAATACTAATTTGTTTGATGGTATTAATTAAAAGGATAATAACTCAAGTCTATTGATAAGTGCAGGTTTTTACTCCTGGCCTGCCAAGCTTTCAGATATGAGGATTCAAAAGCTTTACTGGTAATTCCTTTAGAATTCTACCAGTGATGAAGCACAAGCAAGGGGGCAATGCATTTCTCTCTCTCTCTCTCTTTTTTTTTTTTAGTGTCTTCACAGCATGTTGTTTGTATGACCAGAGAACAGATATAAATTTACACGAGGGAGAGAAAATCATAGATTGTCAAAGCTGGAGGTGATCTTACTTTTCAACTAAAGACACTTACCCAGAGAGGTTACATTGTGTATGTGTGTGTCTGTGTGTGCATTCAATTTTAATATATTTATAGTCTGTTTTGTATATATTTTATATTACATATGTCATATGTGTATGTATATATATGTATGTGTATACACATATGTACAGTCATATCTCCCAGGGGGTGGGTGGTGTAGCCTAGAGTATAGAGATTTTTTCTGAGTATGTTCATGCCTGGGTCTTCAGGTATTATAAGCTGCATATGGGAGTAGAGGAAGAAGAAAGGGCGTTGGCTATCCAGCAGTTATTTTTGCCCCATGTTGCATGCTCTGTCTTACCTGGCAAATCTGAATGCTGACCCCTCTGTGGTTCTCTGCCTGGCTGGTGACTGTGCTTGTCAGCTGAATCCACTCCCGACAGTCATTACTGGACTGTTAAATACAGGACCTATCACCCATCTGCCTTGAGACTTTCTTAAATTTGCTTACTTCTCTCATGTGCTGATGGGCCCTCTCTCATTTATTATCCCCTCTGTCTTTTTGTTAGTTCTTTAATTTTAATGAGATCATGGGAGAAAGAGGAAATAAATGTGTGTGATGCAACTAAATTCTTTACATAAACAAGGTTTATTTGAGTGGTAAAATAAAATTTGAACTGGGTGGGGTTTAACCCAAACCAGAAAGACCTAAGGTAGGAGAAATGCAATGGTCAGGCAAGAGATGATGAGGCTGACCTAGGGCATAGGCTTTTGAATAGGATGCAAAGGAATACATTTTAGGTACGTTTCCAAGATCAAATTCAAAAGATTTTACATGACTGGGTAGACAATAACTCTTAAAAACAGGGAAGGCAGAAGGAAGAACAAGTTTGAAGAGAAGATAAAGAATTCAGTTTGGTCATGTTAAGTCACATTGGGCATTACAGAAAACTAATGTTTGCACATAAAAGATGAAGGCATCATACAGAAAAATGTGTGACTGGTAGGGAATGTATTTGGAGAAATGTTCACATTAGTAACTTTTAAACCTTTTGGACTATGACCCAGTATATGCACACATGCAACCAAACACAACTCAAAAAATCACACCTTTAACTTTGATAGACTATGATATTTTCTGTTATTCAATTTAATTTAAATAAAATTCTGGTCAAAACTCACCAAACTGATTTAATGATTCACCAATATGTCATGACAAATATTGGATTAGGCTGGGCATGATGGCTCACACCTGTAATCCCAGCACTTTGGGAGGCCGAGGCAGGTGGATCATCTGAGGTCAGGAGTTCGAGACCAGCCTGACCAAAATGGTGAAACCCCATCACTATTAAAAATACCAAAATATCAGCCAGGCGTGGTGGCAGGCACCTGTAATCCCAGCTACTTGGAGGCTGAGTCAGGAGACTTGAACCCCGTAGGTGGAGGTTGCAGTGAGCTGAGATCGCACCATTGCACTCTAGCCTGGGCAATAAGGGTGAAAATCCGTCTCTCTCACTCTCTCTCTCTCTATATATATATATAAAATATATTTCATATATAATAAATATTTCACATATATATATTTCACATATAATATATATCATATATTTCATATATATTATATCTTTCATATATTATATCTCTCATATAATGTGTATATATATATATAGGATTAGAATGGATGGCTGACTGAAGAACTTTAGATAAGAACGCAAATCGCTCTTTGTGGACGATGCGGTCGCAAGTGGTGTGGGGCTGTCATCCGCCGACTCCTGCTCCTGGCTCACCACTGTTCACTCTCACTGAGGAACAAGTTGATCAGGAAGCCACACAGCTTCCATGACTTTTAAAAATACCGAAAAAACACTCATAGGGCCAGAGGTGGCAATTCACCAAATTTGAATCACTCTAAGAAGCCGCAGTGTAAAATCCCAGGAGATGGTATGTGCTGACTTGATCAGAGGAGCAAAGGAAAAGAATCTCAAAGGGAAAGGACCAGTTTGAATACCTACCAAGATTCTGAGAATCACTACAAGAAAAACTCCTTGTGGTGAAGGTTCTAAGACATGAGGTCGTTTCCAGATGAGAATCCACAAGTGACTCTTTGACTTGCACAGTCCTTCTGAGATTGTTAAGCAGATTACTTCCATCAGTATTGAGCCAGGAGTTGAGGTGGAAGTCACCGTTGCAGATGCTTAAGTCAACTGTCTTAATAAATTGATTACTGGTTGTTTAAAATAAGAAAAAATGCAAATCATGAGTATGGTACCCAGGGCCATCAATCAAGATTTCACTTTAGGGATTAAACTGTGTTTAGAAGAGAACATCAGTGTTCAGTGATACTAACTGAATAAAGAATTCAGTTGTTCTATTGTTCTTAAGATCGTAAGAAACTTGTTGGATCTAGGCAACATGGAAGTGAATTCTCATAAAAACACAGTCCATGGCAAGAAGTGGAACTTGCACTTAGAGTAAAGAAAATGTGTCAGCAAAGCCTTTTCCACTTAAAATAGGGCTGCAGTATTTTCTCTCTGGTGCCAACCCTTGAAACACTGCTGTAAAGGATGGGTCGCACGTTTGGTTTCTTCCTATAGTTAACTGTATGTCCTTGAAGGGCCAGACCCTTGACAGTTTCTGGGTAAATAGCCATGTGAAACAGAGGCCTCTGATCTACTCTCAACGTGATCTGCATTTTATTTAGCACTCATTTACTGAACACCTGCTACAAGCAACACCAACACCCTAGAAGAATGTGGAGATAAATGATAATTCCTGCCCTCCAGGCTCTCACAATCTATTGGGAAGACAGAAATAAATAATTCTGGGAGCAGGCCAACGGTGATAGATGCTCCACTAGGCATGGAAAGACAGTAGGAAATAAGAGGAAAGAAAATTATTTCAACTCAGGATTCATTGTCTCCTCATTTTAAAGTTCTTCCAAACATCATCTCCCCAGAGTGGTTCGTGCACCCCACTTCCCAAATAACTTTATTTCATTAGCCTGTTTTATATTCTTTATGGCAATTCTTATTATTAAGGATTATCTTTATTATTTATTTTTATAATCATATGTTATTTGGAAAGAGCTGTCCAAGCCACCAAGATACAAGAGATAAGATATTTCAAGTAAGGTCTCAGGTCTGGGTAACAACTAGCAAGGAGAATATGTAAAAATTGATTACACAACTCCTATGGGTCTCACCAACACTAAGAACATGTGACAGTTCAGTTATCACAGGTTGGAACAGGATTTTTGAAGAGGGACTTCTTTGCTGAGAATGGAGGCCCATTTCCTCCATGCGGAGGAGTGGCCATGTCTCCCTGACACACGAACCCTAGTGAAGCGGCTTCAAGTGAACACCTGTGGAGGTTGAATATGTTGGAGTTCTCTACTGTGACATCACCAGCTGCCCCAAAACTTAGTGACTGTATTTATTATTGCCATATTTTCTGGCTCTGTGGGTCACTGATTCATAAAAGTACATCAGAGAAGTATCTGCTACAAAATGATGTCTGAGGTCTCCTTAATAACTTAAACAGCTGGGAACTAACCAGGAAACTGTCTCTGTTTCCCCTGTTCTTTCATGTGGCTAGCATGGGCTTCTTCTTCTTTTTTTTCTTTGATAATAAAACAAGAAATAAATTTCAAAACCTGTTAGTTTTCTACTTAATTTTAAAGGTGACACCTTCACCTACGTAATCTCATGGAGTAAACACAGCAGCACAGATAACTTATTTTCTGTTTCACAAATGAGGATGTTGAAGCTCAGTGTGGCTAGAAGCAACTTGCATCAGGTTTTGGAGCCTAGACTTGAACCAGCTTTTTTGACTCCACTTCCAGTGTTCACTTCAAGCCTTCTCACTGGCATGCGTGCATTCCACAAACACCACCTCGCATCAGACACACTGAAGTCACATGGAGTCATACCCATTGAGGTGACAGGAAGCAGCAGCACATGGCTTCTTCAGGGCAGTGGAGGCCCCCAGCTCCCCGGGGAAACGCCAGCACGTGCTGACCTTGAGAAAATTATGGCTGCAGCTAGAGAAACAGGTATCAGCATTCATAGAGGGATTTAGGAATGAGAAGTGTGGTAACAGTCGGGTTTAATACTGTGCGCACATTTCTGATGAATATGCAGATGTGGCTGGTACCAGAAGCAGGAGGCGAATAACATTTACTAAACAGCAGTGCTAAACCACTTTGAAAGGGGTGTGTCAGAAGCATAGCAATGAAATTAATCCTCTTCACCTGTGAATTATCAGGGCCTTTGGGTTCCATCCAAAAACGTCTGACTTGAGTTTGCTTTGTTTCGAGCCTCTTGTGTAAACTTGATCTTAATGGAGAATGAAGCTTCAGAAACTGATACAAAATAGGAAGGGGTAAAAGGCACAACTATAAATTTGCCCAATTAAAGGACTACAGGATCAGGGCACTTCGGTTGTGCCTGCCCACCTGGGATGATGGTTGTGGGACACCTTAATGCCTGATGTGGTCCCCACTCAATTGATTTATCAAACAAGAAGACTGATAATTGTTAGATGGTCAGGATGATGAGATCAGGCCTCATGCTATCTGACAGAAGAGCTGCAGATAGAAGGCACTGAGTTTAAGTGTTCAAGGGAGAGTTGTCTCTTCTAGGCTGTAGGAAAATAAAGACCACCTGCCAGAAAAGAACTCCAGACCAGATCTCAAAATAAAGATGAATAGAGAGGATCCCTTACTGACAGGCACTGTGCCACCTACAGGGTACAGAAATGAGTAAGTCTCATGGCTGTAATCCCAGCACTTTGGGAGGCTGAGGCAGGCGGATCACCTAAGGTCGGGAGTTCGCGACCAGCCTGACCAACATGGAGAAACCCCCTCTCAACTAAAAATACAAAATTAGCTGGGCATGGTGGCGCATGCCTGTAATCCCAGCTACTCTGGAGGCTGAGGCAGGAGAATCGCTTGAACCTGGGAGGCGGAGGTTGTAGTGAGCCGAGATCGTGCCATTGCACTCCAGCCTGGGCTATTCAGAAGATGTTCACCCTCTCTGTTGGGAGTCCCTCATTTATTCACATGTAGTTTGTGGTGATCATTTGCTAATGGGGCCACCCAGCACTCATGCCCCCTGTATTTGGAAATAGCACCCCAAGTTCCTTTTTCCCCTCGGGAGCAGTCAGAAGGACTAACATTGAAGATGCTCTGCCCTCAGTGCTCTGGGTGGCTGACCCAGACCCCACTCCGCTCCACACACACACACACACACAGCATTCAAATCTAGAATGCTGTGTAGCACTGATGGGAAGACATTGGAAAGGATTCCTCTGACTTTGGTCTATCAGTTCTTGCCTCTTAGGTACTTTAATCTGTCCTAGTTTTCATCTTTCTATAAGCCTGGTCCTGCAGCCTCATTGCCAAACTTCTAACTACCTGGTCTTTTTCCAGTAAGTTCGTGTTTCCATTTAAGCTAACCAAAATCCATTTCTGTTGCTTGCAGCTATGCAATCCTAACATACTCACTCTCATCCATTCATTAACTCTTCTTCACCAAGAAACATTATTCCAAGCAGGGATAGGATGACCTCCTTAGGAAGCTCACCACCTAGGAGGAAAATGAGTCAGTGACTCATCGTATACCAGAGGATCTGGGCTGAAATCAGGACAAGAACAGAGAAATATTATGGGAACAATATCAAGGAAACTGAATTCTCTTGTGAATGTGAGAAAACTTCACAAGGATCATCGTATCTATCCTACCTTTTAAAGGGTGAGCATAGGTATGCCAGACACAGAAATGTGGAAAGTGCTTAGGCAAGGAAAATCATAGACAGAAAAGCTAGGAAATATTACTTGAGCACAGATTAGGAGATTTATGGAAGAAAAGATGATAAATAAAGGAAAATAATATTTATACAGCAATCAAAAGTAGAAACAATACTATTTACCCTATTTTTTATGCAATGAATTTTGAGTCTCAAAATGTTAAAAGACTTTCCCCATATTACACAGCTACAAAGCTATACGAGACTTCTAATCCTATCTCCTACACACCTCAGAGCATTTCTGTAAGAATCAAATGGAATCAGGCCCATTTGTTCTCATGTCTGTCTTCCTGTCTAAACTGGATCAATCCTCATCATGAAAGATGGCACATGGTTCATTTTCTTTTTTTAAACCCTAGAAATTAGCACAGTGCCTTGTACACACACACACAAAAAATAGTGTGTTTGTTGAATTAATTAACAAATACTTATCAATAAGAAAAACAACAAATAACATTTGGAGAGCATGTAATAATTTGGTCTCATTGTGAGTCATCAGTCCTATAAAGTGCTTGTAGACACAATGATCTTACTCTCCCAAAGTACCTACCATGGATAGCAAAATATGTCTCATTATTAACATCCTGATTTTTCATTTTTTTAATTAATTAATTATTTCGAAAAGGAGTCGTGCTCTGTCGCCCAGGCTGGAGTGCAGTGGCGCAATCTCAGCTCACTGCAACCTCTGCCTCCCAGGTTCAAGCAATTCTCATACCTCAGCTTCCCAAGTAGCTGGGATTACAGCTACCACCATGCCTGGCTAATTTTGTATTTTTAGTAGAAAGGTGTTTCGCCATGTTGGCCAGGCTGGTCTTGAACTCCTGGCCTCAAGTGATCTGCCTGCCTTGGCCTCCCAAAGTGCAGGGATTACAGGTGTGAGCCACCCACCTGGCCCCCATTTTTCAAATAAAGAAGCTGAAGCTTAGAAATTTCAGAAGTGTAAATGCTAGCTAAATTATGGAGATCTGGTAAGGCAGTCTGTGGAGTCTGGATTGACTCCCTCAGGAAGTACAGAGACCCTAAAGGTGGATGAACTGATAGCCCCCCACCCCATCAAAATAAAAGGTGTAAACATGTATGCAGTATTTTTTATCTTATAATATCGGCAAATTGAAAAATTGAGTGTCTCTGCATGGAAAAGGAAAAATAGCACTAGGCATCATTAAAAAAAAAAAAAAAAAACTCTTTTTAATTAAAATTAAATGTCCACTGTAAGAAAAAACAAGCGGTGAGCAACAAATACCCACAGCCTTGTTTAATCACCTGTGATGAATTATAATTAGGATTTGAAAATTATTGAACTTTTTTCCCCCTGTTCACCTTGGCGCTCTGAAGGTGAATTTCAAAGAGTGCAGCAGGAATGAATATTAAAAAGTTTGTTTTATACTTGAATGCCAGAGCTCCCATCTCATTTTTCCATTAAAGCTCAACTTTTGAAATTTTTCGCTGCTTTGCAATAATTACATCTTCAGCCTGACAACTCATTACATGACAATGCTTATGCTAATTCAATTCTATAGGTGCTAGGAAAGGAAGGCACTGGCTTTCAGTGACTGGGATTTAGAAAGGGGCTTCCTCTCTGTGGTTCAAAGAGGCCCTGCCTCAACCCATCCCGACCCCCCAGGGCTCTAAGCATTTTGCATTGACAAGGCTGGATTCTTGTAGTTTCCTGACCCACAAGCAGCATTGGCTATGGCTATGGTACCCTTGCTCCCAGGCACCTGGTAGCTGGTTTATTTTAAGTCCTGCTTTGTTCTAGAAAGGCTGGAAATGAAATTATTTGTGTAAAGCTTTCCGTCTCAACAATGGGACAAGCCCATTTGTCTTGCTCGCCCTGGAGTGGTGACATTTTTTATTTTTCTCAAGACTGTTATTGTTACTCTGATCGATTCCATTTACAGCTATTATTTGAGTTCCTACTCCGTACCAGGCCTTGGAATGTGTGAGCGAGATGATGGTGAACAAGACCTCAGACATAGCTCCTGTCTGCACTGAGCTTGCGTCCTGTTGGGGGATGCAGACATGGCAAAAGAGTAGACAATGGCACAACACAGTGAGTTGCTCCCCAATCTAGTAGGATCACTAAGGGGGCACAGAAACATGGCCTGGTGATGGGGTGAGGTGGGGCAGGACTTCCTCAAGAAGGTATCAAATGTGAGACCTGATCTGAGACCCAAAAAATGAGCTTTAGAGGGCCAGAGGACATGAGGCGTTGAGGAAATGGAGAAAGAGAATTAGCAAACACTCCTGGCAAAGCACCAGTCCAAAGTGAAGACAGGACAGTGGAGCTTAGAAAGCTGGAAATTGCTTTGCAAAGCTGGAGAGCAGAATGGAGTGTCAGGAGGAGCTATCTGAGCAATGAGGCTGGGAGGGTAGAGTGCGGATTACAAAGGGCTACAGGCACCGGGCTGGGGACCTCAGGCTATGTGCATCCTCAGGGCTCTGTGCAGCCTGTTACCAAAAGTTTTAAACTGGGGAATGAGTGACTTTGCTTAAAACCCTTGAAATGCCCCATGACCAGGCCAGCACCTGCTCTCCAGGTGTTCTACATATATTATCATACTGGATCATCACACCCAACTGTCAGTAAGTACGATTATCTCCATTTTACATTTTAGAAAACTGAGGCTCAGCAGTATTTTATAACTTACTCGAGCTCCCGCTGCTGCTTGTCAGTGACAGAGTCGATTTGGTCCCACGTGGGGAGAGCTGTGGAATTCCAAGCCCAGACCCTGCACTATAACAGGCTATTTCCAGCACTTCTGGAGAGGATGCCAAATGCATTCATCAGCTTTCTGAGATTCCTTAGGGAAGAAAGAGTGGAGTCTGTAGCCCTGCTTTGTGCTTTTTTTCTCTAACAGAGGGTTGTGAGAGAGAGAGCCCTGCTGGGCATAAGGAAATATGTTTTTAGTACAGGTTCTGCCATTTGCTCATAGGTCATTTCACTTTAGCTTCTGTTTTCTCAATTATAGAAAAAAAATTATTAAGCTTCATTTCTAGAAAAAAAAAAAAAAAAAAAAAGCTCAAATCAACCAGGAAGCATCAGCTCTAATAATGAAGGCTTAAAATGCAACCAACCCTCACTTTTAGTGGGTATGAATTCTAAGGTGGGTCTTGGTGGCTGGTAGAATTTAGAAGGCTACAGGGGTGCAGAAAAAAAATAAAAACATGCCTGGAGGGATTCAGGAGATAGGCTTAAGTTTGTGTTAATATTTAAGGGAGTTGACAGTCTTGGCAGAAACCAAATGGCTGTCAGGAACCTGGAGGGGGAATCTGACATCTCATGAAATCCTCAGCAAGAGTCCTTTGGCAGGAATTGGTGAAGCTAATCTTCGATCATATCAGCTCCTAAAGGCTGCTGAGCCCCTGGATGTAAACCTGCTCAACTGGCCACTGGATCCTGATTTTTTTCCTCTCATGTGGACTGGGGTGGCAGAAATAAGACTGTCTCTCAGAAGCTTTCTCTGATTCCCATGCTCAGGCTAGTAAGTTGTCTTCTGAGCTGCCCCCGTCACTGCCCATACAGCCCACCAGCCTCCCTGCTAGATGGCATCTCCTTGAGAGGGTGTCTTTTCCTTTCTGTATTCCCAGCACAGTGTGCCCGGTATGGATTTTATGAAAATCATAAGATCTGACACTTGCTGCTTGCTTTCTCCCTTGCTGAGTAGGCCAGAGACAATGCTAAGAGCTTTATATAGAGTACGTCATTTAACTGTTGAAATACACCCATGAGACAGGTTCTAGTGTCATTTCTATTTTATAAGGAGGAAACTGAGGCTCAGAAAAATTAAGTAATTTGCCAAGGGGCACACAGCAAAGGAGTAACGGAGACAGGATTATCTGTGGTCTGTGCATGGGCAGCATCACCAGGGAGCTTATTAAAAATGTGGATACCGGCCGGGCGCAGTGGCTCACGCCTGTAATCCCAGCACTTTGGGAGGCCGAGGCGGGCGGATCACGAGGTCAGGAGATCGAGTCCATCCTGGCTAACATGGTGAAACCCCGTCTCTACTAAAAATACAAAAAATTAGCCAGGCGTGGTGGCGGGCACCTGTAGTCCCAGCTACTTGGGAGGCTGAGGCAGGGGAACGGCGTGAACCCAGGAGGCGGAGCTTGCAGTGAGCCGAAATCGTGCCACTGCACTGCAGCTTGGGTGACAAAGCGAGACTCTGTCTCAAAAAAAATAAAATAAAATAAATAAAAATGTGGATATGTACCCAAGGTCTAATGAATCAGAAAACACATTTTTAAAAATCTCTAGGTGGCTTGTAGGCATATTTTAAAGTTTAAGATGTGCCATTCAGGAGACTTAAAAAAATTAGTTTGCTGAATGAACAAATAATCTAAGTCTGTGTCCTGGGTTCACAGCTTACTTACTCTATGGTTGTGGGAAAATGGTATTGCTACGTCTGTTTTTTCTTCCCTGTATTAAAGAAAAAATTAGCAGTGAGGACCCAATGAGACCATGCCTGAAAAGGCTGGCCCATTCTAAGGGCGCAATAGAAGTTACCTGTTATTGTTAGCTATTCATCTCTCAGAACCTGACTTAGCTCGTAAAATGTACAATGCAGATGCTGGACTAAATAAAGGATCTCTGATTCTAGCTTCGTAGCCCTGTGGACCCAGAGAATCTTAGGATGGTGCCATTAGGCCCCATAGTTTAGAAATGTGTTACTTTGTGCGCATTAGTTTTTTCTCCCACACTCACTGTTGTATCAAACTGCAGACAAAGCATTTTGCCTTGTCCCTGTCTTCCCAGTGCTACACAGCTAGGAAGGAAATTTTTCCCCTGGTTGACTCTTGCCATCCTTGTTCACAGCTCTGACTCCTGCTCTCCCATTTTTCTGCAAGAGATTTCAGAAAGAAGGGCATGTTGATTCGCTGTATGGCTTCTTGATTAGATGGCAGATTTGTAACCAGGGTGGATGTGACAATCAGGCAGGCTTTGATTAGGCCTTTCTGATATGTAAATCCAGGTGGATAAGATAAGTGGCGTTAGGCTGGGGCTGGCAACAAAGGTAGGAAGAAATCCCAGGTGACTGGAATTAAAGAACTGTCTGAGCTGAGCAGGGGTGTTGGTGCGAATGATGTGAATTTCAAAGAGCCCGGGATAAACACTCACTTTCAGATGGGCTAATTTATGCGGGAAGTCATTTGAGAAACCAATTCTCTCGTTCCAGAGAGTTCATAGAAGCCAGCAAAAAAATGGTTAGGCACTGGAATGTAAACATTGGTAATTGGTAATTAATGGGCACACCTACAAGGAAGGCATATGCCAAATTAAATTGATTGCTTGAATCATTCATTGATTCATTAAATAGTGTATGTATTTTTTGAGCTCCTATTCTATCCAGGCGCTGTGTTTAGTGCTGGAGATTCAGAGATAAATAGGACTAGATTCAGCCTTTTAAGAGCCCACAAAGGAAGGGGATGGAATATGGCTGAAACATAATAATATTGTTGTCTCCTTTCTTCATTTTTTTCTTCCTTCTTTTCAATTCTTGCTCTGGGTGAGGCACTGGCTGAGCTGGAGGATACATGGGGAGGAAGACAGACCACATCCCAGTCCACCCAGGACTCCTACTCCTACACTGCTCTAGCCCCAGGGCTTCAGACAGTAAGCACCTGGCAGGCATGTAATCGGCTCTTTTAAAAAAAAAATCCATAAATGGATGCATAAATAGAGACAGCCATTAAACAAATAATAATATGAGTAATTAATTATTAATTGTGCTAAGTGCTGGGGAAGACAATCTGATGTTAGGGTGCTCTGAGTAAACCAAATGCTGACTTAATCCCCCATCAGGGATACAGAGAAATCTTCCCCAGGGAAGTGACAATTAAAATAACACCTGAAGGTGAGTAGCAGTTAGCCAGGCCATGTTTAGGAATCTGGAATCAATGCCAAACCTCCTAACAATAACTACACATGGCAGAGCTCCACCACAGCTCAACACGGGACTTTCAGAAGAATGTGCGAATGGTGTCCCTTGGAGTTCTGTAAGGAGAGGGTCTGTGCCTCCCAGTGATACCTAGAGAATCAGCCTAACAAAGGCAGAAAAAGAACCTGTTAAAGGACAGTGAAAGTGGAGCGCTTGCATAGAAAAAAACAACAAATAACACCAAGGTGTATAGTCCGTTCTTACATCGCTATAAAGAAATGTCTGAGACTGAGTAGTTTATAAAGAAGAGAGGCTTAATTGGCTCACAATTTTGCAGGCTATACAGGAAGCATGGCAGCATCTGCTTGGCTTCTGGGGAGGTCTCAGGAAACCTACAATCATGGCGGAAGGGGAAGGGGAAGCAGGCACATCCTACATGGCCGGAGGAGGAGGAAGAGAGGTGGGGAGGTGCTACACATTTCTAAACAACCTGATCTCATGATAACTCGCTCACTATCATGAGAACAGCACCGAGGGGATGGTGCTAAACCATTCAAGAGAAACCGCACCAGCGATCAAATCACCTCTCACCAGGCCCCACTTCCAACACTGGGATTATTATTCTATATGAGATTTGGGGGGTGGGGGGGACACAGATCTGAACCATATCACAAGGCATGGATTTGGAGCCAGAGGAACCTGCAGTTGAGTCTTAGGACAGCCACTTGCTCATTTCATGTGTGACCCTGGACAAATTATCCCGCATCTCTAAGCCTCCCAGAGAAGGAGAGTATACATGATTCTTTGTGGACAAGGCTGCGTGTACTGCTTACCACATAGCAGGTGCTCACTTTCCTTTCTGTAGCTTTGCTCTAAATTAACCTAGAGATAGCCCCAGGACCAGGGTTAGATTGAGATATTTGGGGGCCCAAAAAAGCTGATATCCTTTCACAATGACTTTTCTAAAATAATTATTCAGTACTTACTTAATGGAAGTGGGTAGAAACAGATTTTTTAAAAACAGCAACTATATTCAAAATACAGTTTTTCAGTATTTACTTAATGGAAGTGGGTAGAAATGGATTTTTGAAAATCAACAGCTATATTCAACATGTAATTCTAACACTTGGAATTGTGTTAGAATTGTGATTTTTCTGGCCTGGTGCAGTGGCTCACGCCTGTAATCCCAGCACTTTGGGAGGCCCAGGCGGGCGGATCACGAGGTCAGGAGATCGAGACCATCCTGGCTAATACGGTGAAACCCCATCTCTACTAAAAATACAAAAAAAAATTAGCCGGGCGTGGTGTCGGGAGGCTGAGGCAGGAGAATGGCGTGAACCCGGGAGGCGGAGCTTGCAGTGAGCCGAGATCGCGCCACTGCACTCCAGCCTGGGCGACAGAGCACGACTCTGTCTCAAAATAAATAAATAAATAAATAGAATTGTGATTTTTCTGATCCCCTAAACGTCTTGGGTTGAAAATTTAGAACAAAAGAAATCATTTTTTCCTGGGTAAATAGCATTGCGCTTAGGATTATTCTGTTTCAGAATTTCAGCTGACATTTGGCTGGTGATTTCAGGTGGCTCCTAGTTGGCTGGTCTCATGGTCCATGCAGGGTGATGAAGAGATTTATGACCTTGCTACTTTTCAAATGGGGGCACCATGGACAGTCACCCTACTGGCTGGGGTCTCAATCCGGTTCTAAAGTCCTTGAGGAGAGAAGTAAACCCAGGGTGCTCCAGAAACAGACCTGGTGGCTTCATTTGTTAAAATCCTGCATGTCATGTCTCAAATCCAGGATTCTTTTGCCCAGAAACGAAGACATAGCCTAAGGCAGCTTTGAAAAATGAATGCGCTTTCTGCTCAGAGTCGTTCTTTTCCATTTCCAGATGTTCCTATTTGGAAATCTTTCATAGCTTTCATATGCAGAGCACAAGAATACCCTATGGGGCAAGTGGTCATTAGCAAATTGTGTACTTTAATTTCCATGTAAGGGGAAGTCAGTCTCTTTCAGAGGAGTAGGACAGTAATATTCATCTTCAGTTTTGCCTGCCTTTCATCTTCTGATAACAGAACCCCTCTTTCTTGAGGGGAACCTGTTCTGAGTAGTTCATGGCATTCATCCTTCCTATCCATCATAGGCAGGACATACAACCCAGGCTTGGCCAGTTAGAGGACAGCTTTCTCCATAACCATAATGATTGGCTCAGAGTTTGACCAATTAGAGCATTTGCTAAGACTTCTGCTAGAACTTTTGGGAATATGGCATTCTTTCCCCTCTAAGATTCCTAGTTGTAAAGACAAGGTTAGCCAAGGGTTGTGCCACATGTGTGTCGCTACTTAGGAAAAGCTGACCTTACAGAAGTAAAGTAAAGCAGAGTGTCCATTGATGGAACCCTTTATTTAAAATCACGATGATGTAATTTGGGCCTTCATGACAGGCACTGCTGTCCTGAAGTTCCCCGTCATGTGCCAAAAAATAATCCTCATTTTTTTGTGTGTGTCTTTTATAGCTATCTTGAAGAATAATTGACATACTATTTTCTGCATATACGTAAAGTACACTATTTGATAAATTTTAACATTTGAGTACATTCATGAAGCCATTGCCATAATCACAATCATAAACTTCCATGTATGGTTTTTAAAAACTGGTTTGATTTGTGCACCCATGGTCACAGCAACATTATTCACAGTAACCAAAAGGTGGAAGAACCCAAGTGTTCATTGATGGATACGTGGATAAAGAAAATGTTGTCTACATGTACAGTAGAATATTATTCAGCTGTGAAAAATAAGAAAATTCTGACACTTTCTACAACGGGGATGAACCTTGACATTACGCCACGTGAAATAAGTCAGCCACAAAAGGGCAAACAGTGTATAATTCCACTTAAATGAAGTACCTAGGGAAGTCAAATCTACAGATCCTGAAGGTAGAATGGTGGTTTGGTGGCTGTCAGGGGCTGGGAAGAAGAAGGAATGGTGCATTATTTTACATGGGTAGAGAGTTTCAGTTTTGCAAGATAAGAAGAGTGCTGTGGATGGAGAGTAGTGATGGTTGCACAACAATGTGAAGGTACCTAATGCCACCGAACTGTGGGCTTACACATGATTAAGACCGTGTTATGGACTGAACTGTGTCTCTCCAATATTCATGTATTGAAGGCCCAACCCTCAGTGTGACTACATATAGAGATAGGGCCCTGTAGGAGGCAAATAAGGTTAAATGAGGTCATAAGAGTACCAGAGCTCTCTCTCCATGCACACAGAGAGGAAAGGCAGTGTGAGGACACAGCGAGAAGGCGGCCACCTCCAAGCCAGGAAGGGAGCCCTCACCAGACACTAACACTGCTAACACCTGCATCTTAGACTTGCAGCTTCCGCAACTGTGAGAAAGTACACTTGTGTTGTTTTAGCCAACAAGCCTGTATTATGTTGGTGCAAACGTAATTGTGGTTTTTGCCATTAAAAGTAATATTTTGTTCTGGCAGCCCAAGCTGTCTACTACAGATAGAAAATTTTATGTTCTGTGTATTTTACCACTGTTAAAAAAAAAAAAAAATCTAGTTTAACTTGGTTTTCTATTGTCTATGACCTGGAGACTCCTCACTAATGTGGCAACCAATTTAAATTTCATCAGTCATATCAAGAATCCCACGTGGCATCTGTGCTAATTGGAATAATATTTCCAATTTTTTTTTTTCCATGAGGCCTTGCTGCTTTTCAAACGGGGGCACCCTGGACAGTCACCCAACTGGCTGGGCTCTCAATCCGGTTCCAAAGTCCTTGAGGAAAGAAGTAAACCCAGGGTGCTCCGGAAACAGACCTAGTGGCTTCATTTGTTAAAATCCTGTGTGTCATGTCTCAAATCCATGATTCTTTTGCCCAGAGATGGCTTCGCAGAAGACATAGCCTAAGGCAGCCTTGAAAAATGAGTTCTCTTTCTCCTCAGAGTCCTTCTTTTCCATTTCCAGATGTTCCTATTTGGAAATCTTCCCTTATCTGCCTCCTTAAGTGCCAACACTCAGGAAGGGCCCAGCCCCACTGGTAGCCCCAGGCTTTCTGCTAAAGGGATTTCACAGTATCAAGACTAACACCTCATCCTATTAGATTGCAGAAATCCTTTCAAGGCAAGTTGGGGCTTATTTGTAACTTATCTGAGAAAAACATCACAGAGTGTATTTGTAGCTAGGGATCCTTGCGAAAGAAGGTATTACATGAAATAACTTATTAGTTTTCTTCCTTCCCAGGATTCTCTAAAGAATGAAAGACTCCACTACACCTACTCATCAGAGGTTTTGCTGTAGATGGTTTCCCCAGAGCCTTTGACACTGCAGACATTTGCACACCTGTCTGAGGTAGATGTGCACTGGTAGTGGCAAAAAATAATAAATTCTGCTTACTGAGATGTATACATTCAGACACTGTAAAAAGCATCATACTTGGGTTATTTTATTTATGCCTAATAGTGATGCTGTGAAGTAGATATTATCAACCCCATTTTACAGATGAAGAAACCGAGGCTGACAAAGTCAAGCTATTTGCCTAGATTTATCCACTTAGTTGGCAGTTTCAGGATTTGAACCGAGATCCATTTGCCTCAGCACCCTGTACCATTGCTCTAGGACACACTGACCCTAGTCAGAATGTCAACTTCCCTAAAATGACATTGATCTGGGTATTACCACACCTTGGTACTGCTTTATGAATTTTGGCTGGTCCATTCCCTCCCTGAACATTTGTGGTGAGATCATAAGGAGATAATATTGATTTTCTGAACATCTCACATGTGCCGGTCACCAGGTCCTGTTCTTAATTTATCTCTAAATCTTATTATACCACTCTGCAAAAAGGTATTGTTTTCCTCCTTATTCAGATAATGGAGACTCAGCATCAGAGAGGGTAGAGGGTTTCCCCAAGGTCACACAGCCAATAAGGAATGGAGTGAATTCCAGCCACATCTGTCTGACTTCACAGCTCAGGAGTGCACACTAGGCAGTGCGGCCCTTCCCTGAGAGTCGCTGCATTCAAGGGACGCTGGCATTTTCATGGCAGGTTCAGACAACAGAATCTTACCTATTTCATAGTCATTTACAAAGCAATTTCACCATCACCTGGCTATGTATCAGAAGTTAAATTTAAAAAAGTAAATTCTTGGATCTCATCTCAAAAGAATTTGATTCAGTACTGAATTAACCAATTTTACATAAATGGAAAATTCAGGTTAGAAAACAGAATCTAGAATGAGATGTATGTATACTTTAGGATCAGATTTTTGCCTTTGTGGCCTGTTTGCTTTTCTGAATCATATTCTAGAAGTGAAATTGTTGGTCATAGAGTAAGAATATGTGCGTGGGGTGTGTGTGTGTGTTAACGGAATACAGCGTGTTCCCTCTCACCCTCAAATTCCTATGGTAAAGCCCGAACCCCCAGCATGACTGTATTTGAAGAAGGGGCCTTTGAAAAAATAATTAAGGGGCTAGGCGCAGTGGCTCACACCTGTAATCCTAGCACTTTGGGAGGCCGAGGTGGGTGGATCACGAGGTCAAGAGATCAAAACCATCCTGGCCAACACGGTGAAACCCCATCTCTACTAAAAATCCAAACAAACAAACAAACAAAAAAATTAGCTGAGCATGGTGGCGTGTGCCTGTAGTCCCAACTACTTGAGAGGCTGAGGCAGGAGAATTGCTTGAAACCAGGAGGCAGAGGTTGCAGTGAGCCAAGATGGCGCCACTGCACTGCAACCTGGTGACAGAGCAAGACTCCAACTCAAAAATAAATAAATAAAGAAAGAAAGAAAGAAAAGAAAAGAAAAGAAAAGAAAAAAAGAGAAAAAATAATTAAGGTTAAGTAAGATCATAAGGGTGAGGCCATAGTCCAATATGACTAGTGTCCTTATAAGAAATGGAACAGACACCAGGCATGGGCGTGCATAGAAGAAAGACCACGTGAAGAGGCAGCAAAAGGGTGGGCATCTGAAAGCCAAAGAGAGAAGCCTTAGAAACCAGACTTGCAGACAGCTTGATCTTGGACTTCCAGCCTCCAGAACCATAAAAAATAAATTTGTGTTGTTTAATCCACTTAGTCTGGGTTATTTTTTATGATATCCCTAGCAAACTAAAATAGTATATAATTTATTTTTCAGTCCAAATTGCTTTTCATAAATTTTGGGCCAATTTGTCCTCTTTCAGGAGAGTCTAACAGGGTCTATTTATCTCCTATACTGCTTACTATAAGGTTTTTAAAATTTTCACCAAAATAAAAAGTGTATTGTTATGTTAGCTTGCATTATTTTCCCCCTATTGAAGGGGAAATATTTTCATAGTTGCATTGGCAACTTTTCTTTTCTAAGTCTTTTGCTTTTTTTTTTTTTTTTTTTTTGAGACAGGGTCTCACTCTGTTGCCCAGGCTGGAGTACAGTGTCATGATTTCGGCTCATTGCAACCTCCCCCTCCTGGATTCAAGTGATACTCCTGCCTCAGCCTCCTGAGTAGCGGGGACTACAGGCATGCGCCACCACACCTGGCTAATTTCTGTAATTTCAGTAGAGATGGTGTTTCTCCATGTTGGCCAGACTGGTCTCAAACTCCTGGCCTCAAGTGATCTGCTCATCTTGGCCTCCCAAAGTGCTGAAATTACAGGGGTGAACCACTGTGCCCACCCTCATTTTTATATCAGAGAGCTTGTCTTTTTCTTTATTGGTAGAAGCTCTTTGTATATCAAATATATCATTTACATATAAAAAATAATCAAAGATATTATCCTTTATCTTTCCAAAGTATTGTTGATATTTTCTCCAGGTTATTACTTATGTTTTCACTTGGTTTAAATTAAATATTACCGAATTTATTAATTTCTCCTTTTCTGGTTTCTCTTTTTGAAATGATAAACATATGTTTTGTTTTTTGTCTTTTTTTGTTTTTGTTTTTGTTTTGAGATGGAGTTTCGCTGTTGTTGCCCAGGTTGGAGTGCAATGGCGCGATCGCAGCTCACTGCAACCTCCACACCCCCAGGTTCAAGCAATTCTCCTGCCTTAGCCTGTAGCTGGGATTACAGGCATTAGCTAATTTTTTGTATTTTTAGTAGAGATAGGGTTTCACTATTTTGGTCAGGCTGGTCTCGAACTCCTGACCTCAGGTGATCCGCCTGCCTCGGCCTCCCAAAGTGCTGGGATTACAGGCGTGAGCCACCACACCCAGCCAAACATATGTATTTTTATCTACTTTTTTTGTTCTGGACTATATTTAGAGGTAAGATATAAGGTAGTTATCTTCCCTCAACCAATGATGAACCAGTTGTGCCAATACCTTTATTTAATATTTATCCTTTTCCCCAGTTTTAAAATACCTTCTTCATTATACACTAAAATGTTATGATATGTGTGGATCTATTTTTGGCCTTTCAATTCTGTTCTTTTGGTCTGTCTATTTTGTTTAAATTACACATGAGCTATTGTTTTTCCTCCAGTACAATATGTATTGCTTCTAAATGCTACATAAATAAGAAAATGAGCCTCTAGATTTCAGTATTTGCCAAGATTCAAATGATTTTCTTTATTTGCTCTGCGTCTTTTTCCCTAATGTAAGCAGATAAGGAGAAGACTCACTTTTTTCTTTGATGTACTTTAATGATGATGAGACTTTAACCTTCTTGGTATTCAGGATTTTAATTCTCTGGTATTTACTGAAATGTTATTAATCGTTTTGATCACAATGAACTCATTTTATAGTAATGTGGATGTCCTAAGAATTTAGATAGCACTTCCATTTTAACTTGCCAATAATTAACTTTACCATTATTTTACAGTGTTGTCAGTGCTGAGAACAGAACCTGGCAGATGAACTTTAAGAAAACACCATTCCTTTGGTGGTGGCAGGGGGGTGTTGTCTAAGGGAGAAACAGTGTAACAGAATACACATGTTTTCTATTGGTCTTAATGCAGCTGTGGGATGCACATTCCAGGTTAGGCTGATGCTGCCCACGGATGGAGAAATAAAAATGACCTGAATGTTTCTTGTGTGTGTAGCCAGTCTTCCCTCTTTCCCCATAAGTCATTCAGCAACCAAAAATCCCACCCAAACTTTGTGAATGGTTAATGTAATTATGTGGGGAGAGGGACAGAGAAAGACTTTAGAATTTGGGAGAGGAGAGCAACAAAGTGGCCTCAGGAGTTTCAGGGATAGTGGGTAAGGAAATGGCTATTGTCCTTGCTGAGAGTGTAGGTCCAAAAACTCACATGAGAGAAAGATCAAAATGGGACTTAATGGTGGCTTCTGTGGTACAGGGCTAGGCTGCTCATACAGCATGAGCCAACTCCTAGTATGACTGATGTTTGTCTTTTTTTACCTGGATTCAATGTCAGTTTTGACATTTATTACCTAGTGGCCTTGGGCAAGTCTCTTCACTGCTCTGAACCTCAGTGTCTTCAATTGTGAAATAGAAATAATCATACCTCTCTTAGATGATTGAGGAGGTCAAGCAAGTATTTTAAGCTGATCTGCAGCAGAGTGGCTGGAGCAGTAAATCCCTTTAAAATCATATCTTCATTTTGGAGATGACTATTATAACCTTGTGGTAAGGGACCCATGGTACAATTGAGGAGGTGAGAGAATTAAGCCATAAAGATCAGTCATTGAGTCTTAACTCTGCCCTTTATTAACTGTGTGACCTGGAAAAAAAACATTATACAATCTTTCTGGGATAGAGTCTCCTGATAGGTAAAATGGAGACTAGTAATCCCACAGCAATCTGTGTCTCAAGAGTTTTTGTGAGAATAAATTACCTAATGGTTGGGAAAGAGCTTTGAAAACCCTCCAGGTGTCATTTGCCTTTCAAATGTGGGATATTATTATCCCTTAGAGACCTCTTAGCAAGCCCTGAAACCCTGTAGATGTTGCTAACCCTGACTCTGAAATTATCTGATGGAAGAATTCTCACAGTCCCAGCAAAGAACAAGGAATAGTAGGGGGAAAGTTAATGTGAGCAAGATTTTAACTCATTTAGGAAGAACTTTCAAACAACTGGGGATATGTGATAGAATTCATTTGGGAAAATTTTCCAGATAGCCTGAGCTGCCTAGTGAGATGCTGAGCCCTCTGAAGCTGTTGGCATTCTAGCGTAAAGAGGAGAGATGGTTATCTGTCAGGAATGCCACAGAATGAAACTTAGCATTGATGAGGAATTTATTCACTGAATAAACATTTAGTATTTTGTCCCCAGAATTTACCACATGCCAGACTTTGTAATTGATAGCAAAGTTGAAAAAGATTTGATCCCAGAATGAGATAAAATCCTTGGTTTTTACAGAAATGGCTCCAATCGTCTTTCTTTCTTTCTTTTACTTTTTTTTTTTTAAGTAAAGTATTGGGGAGTTTGCAAAGTCAAGGAAGGACTGAACATCCCAGGGAAGAGAGGAACAAGAACAGGTCAATGGATAATGGAAGTAGGAAAAAATAAACTCTGCTGGAAGAATGATTCAGTTTCAAACTCTTTTGATATTCTGTTAATTCCCTTAAGATTAAAATCTCCTGAAGAAAGAATCTGACCTGATTTTACTTGCCTACCAGAGGAAGGATGTGTATGATGAAAATCTTTATCAACCACACCACATGGAATGAGGTGCCAGCATGGTTTGCCATGAAGTGAGTGTTGTTATAGAAAAAAAATTGAGAGAGAGAGAAGAGAAAGAAAAGGAAAAAGAAAAGAGAAAAGACAAATGTGTATTACATTTCCTGCCCTCAGTGTCCAGAACGGTGGAGGAGACAGACCAATAAACAAAGACATTGCAGAGTTGTGGGGACACATGTGGAGGGCATCAATTCACCCAGCCTTGGGCTTCAGGAGAGGGAGAGGTGAGCTGAATTTTATTTCAAGGGAAGAAGAGGAGGTAGTTAGGTGAAGATGTTGGTGAGGAGAGAAAAGTTTCTCTTAGTCACCTTCTGACTGTAAGATCCCACTATTCTGAGCATAGAGGCCCCAGAGCTCCCTTTGCTTTGTGATGCTTTCCATTTTCTATGCTTTTGCTTTTTTTCCCCCAACTAGATCATAAACTCCCAAATGTGAGGGCCTGTCTTACATTCCTTGGATCAACCCTCCTGATGTGAGAACGTATGGTTATTGGACTGAACTCATGTAATTACAGAGCCCTGGAATTAGTTGTACCCTCTTCATCCCACAGTTGAAAAAATAGGAGCCCAGTTGGCCCAAGTAACTTGCCCAAGGCCCCACAGCTGGTTCAAAGAATGCAAGTCAAGTGAATGGTTGAAAAAAATCTTTCTTCTCATTTTAAAATAAGTGTTTGGCATATATACTTGACCAGATTATACATTTATCCATAACTTATTATATGTTCATGTAGCAATCATACTTATATCAGGATGTAATATGTTATATTCCCTGGCTGGGCTTTGTGTGGTGCTGGATGAATGGGGAGGTGGGAAGGGGGAATTGATCATAGAGTCTCAGAACTATAGAAGTGGAATGGATCTTATTATAGAATTGTGAATGCCTGAGGGGGTAGAAAGAGACCATAAATGTGTGAACCAGATGCATTCAAGGTCCAAGACAAAGGGGAGTGATTGGGACTGTGAAGAGCCAGACAATGCATGCACGTTCAAGGAAAGGCCACCTGGCTCATGCCCATTATTGTTCCATGAAAGAATATGAATTCAATGTTGCCAAGAGCCTCTAATTTTCAAGAGAAGATAAAAATCTACATGCATATATAGAATCTTGTGAGTTTAAAAAAATATTGGCAACAAATTAAAAATTGTTTTAAATATAGTACAATGGTATAATCTTTAAAAATCTCCTAACTTTGTTGTCTCTTTGGTTTAAAGTTTTCTCTTACTGTTCTGTCACTAAGGTGTCAGTCTTTTTTTTTGAGAAAGAGTCTCATCCTGTCACCCAGGCTGGAGTGCAGTGGCTTGATCTCGGCTCACTGCACCCTCCGCCTCCCAGGTTCGGGCGATTCTCCTGCCTCAGCCTCCCAAGTAGCTGGGATTACAGCCACCCACCACCACATCCCGCTAATTTTTGTATTTTTAGTAGAGATGAGGTTTCAACATGTTGGCCAGGCTGGTCTCGAACTCCTGACCTTGTGATCCGCCCACCTTGGCCTCCCAAGTGCTGGGATTACAGGCGTGAGCCACCGCGCCTGGCCAAGATATGAGTCTTAATGGAGAAAGAATTCAATATAGAGGAATTTGCTTCCAGTGAAGAAGAAGTAGATGAGGAAATGTGATGGCAGGATTCTTACTAATCTCTTATTCTACCTCCTGCCACATAGCCATATCTTGACAAGGGGTAGAGAAACTAATAATGGAGATATCCATACAGGTACTAGGGGACCCAGCAACACAGAAAGCCGGAGCCTACTTCTCTAGGCATTGCTTGGAAGAGTAACTACAAGGCTCTAGAGAATGTTCTGCATTTGGCTTGGCACCTTGTTCCTTAGGAGAGCATAATATATGTGTGTATAGACATGTCTGGAATAATAGGTCTGAGTGATATTTCTGTTTCCCTAGTGCCTGTTCAGGGAGACATTAGGATATCCCAGGGAGGGAATGCAGAGGTGCCGAGCCCAGGTCACTGGAAGCAACATGGTATCAGTGGTTGCAGAGTACAGGGACTATGTCTAGGACCAATTTCAGCTATGGAAGGAGCACACTATTCCAAGGACCCAGAGAGACCTGCTGCATCTTAGCAGACACTGTACAGGGCTTAAGGCCTCAACCAGCCCTGTGATTTGATAAGAGAAAAGTGTCAGCCGAATTAAATTTAAAGGAGTTTAATTGAGCAATGAACAATTTGCGAATCGGGCAGCCCACAGAATCACAACAGATTCACACAGACTCCATCACAGCCACATGGTAGAAGAAGATTTACAGACAAAAAAAGGGAAATGATGTACAGAAATCGTAAGCGAGGTACAGAATGGCTAGATTGGTTATGGTTCAGCGTTTCCTTATTTGAGCACAGTTTGAACACTCAACAGTGTACCAGTGGCTGACGTATAGCCACTGGGATTGGCCAAGACTCAGCTATTGTTACAGGTGCATACTCTTAAGTTAGGTTTTCAGTCTTGTCTACCTATTAAGCTACATTGCAGTTCGTCCACAAGGACTCAAATAGAGAAGTACGGAGTCCTTTTCAGGCCATATTTAGTTCGCTTTAACAGATTCTATAACAGATCTGGAGAAAGCAACATAGCCCTAAGGCCACAATGGCATGTAAGCCCCACTTCTTCACCCCTAACTAGGAGCATTTCCAGAGAAGAACCAAGATCTCTAAGAGTTTCTTTGTACCAGAGAAGATGGAGATATGATTAACTGACAAGATTCATTTTTCCACCACTATCCCATGTGAGGCTCATGAGGGCAGTTAGAAGAGTTTTGGAAAGTACAAGAGTCACATTTTCTAGATATATATGATTTGTTTGATGCACAGGGAAACCCAAACATCACTGCTAAACTGAATCTGGCCCATGGGCTACTGGTTTGCCAACAGGAATCCAATCCCATCATTTAATATAAGAGGAAACTGGGCCGGGCGTGGTGGCTCAGGCCTGTAATCTTAGCACTTTGGGAGGCCGAGGCAGGCGGATCACGAGGTCAGGAGATGGAGACCCTCTTGGCCAACGTGGTGAAACCCCGTCTCTACTAAAAATACAAAAATTAGCTTGGCATATTGGCGTGCGCACGTAGTCCCAGCTACTCGGGAGGCTGAGGCAGGAGAATTGCTTGAACCTGGGAGGCAGAGGTTTCAGTCAGCCGAGATTGCGCCACTGCACTCCAGCCTGGGCAACAGGGCGAGACTCCATCAAAAAACAAAAACAAAAACAGGAAACCGAGGCTCAGAGAGGGCATGTGTCTAGAGTCCCAAAGTAAGTTTGTGCATGTATGCTTTAGGACGCTTTTGGCTCCTGGTAACAAATGACCTGGATAAAAGTAGCTGAAAACATTGGGGTTTATTATGTAAACATAACTAGAATTGTAGGGTAGGCAGTTCCAGCTTCTGCTAACTCAGCAGTTCAATAATTTCAGTGCTCCGAGTTCACTTCTCCAATTCTCTTTGTTTTTCCTCTCATAGCCACAAAAAGGCAGCCCTGCTTCACATTCCATCCTCACATTCCAGCATATAGGGAAGAAAAGGGACTTTCATCAGAACTGGAAGTCTTTTCCTGAAGCCCTATTTTGTCTCAATGACCAAAATTGGGTCATAGGCCCACTGCTAAACCAGTCACCTGTAAGAAGGAATGAGACTATCCTGGTTGCTTTGACCAATCATGATCCACCCTGTAGGTTGAACCCACCCTCCCTGAGCATGTTGTTATAGGTTATCTAAACCAAGTCAGGATCTTATCATGAGACAGGGACTGTCACGCTGTTGGAGTGGCACTGGCCCCTGTGGAGCGGGAAGCAGGGTCCAGCTCTCCTGAATCCTCAGCTCCCACACCCAGCGCCCATGAGAAGGAGGCTCCTATCAGCTCATAACAGTTGTTTGTGAACCTATTTGCCCATGCTATGGATTGAATGTTTGCTTATCCTCCTGTTCCCTAAATTCATATGTTGAAGCTCTAATCCCCAGTGTGATGATGTTTGGAAATGTCTTTGGGAAGTGATCTGGTTTAGCTCTGTGTCCCCACCCAAATCTCATCTTGAATTGTAATCCCCATGTGTCAAGGGAGGGACCTGGTGGGAGGTGATTGGATCATGGGAGCAGATTTCTCCCTTGCTGTTCTTGTGATAGTGAGTTCTCACAAGACCTGGTTGTTTGATAAGTGTCTGGGGCTTCCTTCTGATTGTTCTCTCTCTCCTGCCACGCTGTAAGATGTGCCTTGCTTCCCCTTTGCCTTCTTCCATGATTGTAAGTTACCTGAAGCCTCCCCAGCCATGTGGAACTATGAGTCAATTAACCCTCTTTTGTTTATATACCCAGGCTCAGGTAGTATCTTTATAGCAGTGTGAAAATGGACTAATAAAGGAGGTGAATAGCTTTAGATGAGGTCACTGAGGGTAGAGTTGCATGGTAAGATTAATGCCCTTTTAGGAGAAGGAAGAGACCAGAGCTTCCTCTCTCTGTTCCATGGGAGGCTACACAAGAAGGTGATTGTCTACAAGCCAAGAAGATGGTCCTCACCAGGAACCAAATCTGCTGGCATCTTGATCTTGGACTTCCCAGCCTCCAAAACTGTGAGAAATAAATTCCTGTTTAAGCTGCCCAGTCTATGGTATGTTGTTATAGCAGCTCACGCTAAGACGGCCTATTTCACAGAAACTTAGCAAAAGCAGCAGAAGATATTTTAATAATCTTCCTAAATGAGCCATGTGTTCTATTTTCAAATAAAATAACCTGAAAATTCATGATAATTAATCTAACACATATAATATATATTATATAATAATATATTAGATTTATTATATAGTATATATTATATACTATATAATGTGGTATACAGGACTATATTATTATAGTTCTGTATAAATATTTCATATATTTCACATAAATGATTTCATGTATATCTCACCACAATCCAATGAGGTCAGTGCCATCATCTTTATCATACAGATTATGAAACTGAGAACGAGAGAGGTTTAGCATTTTGCCTGGTCACTCAGCTTGCAAGTAGTCAACTCAACATTAGGGGAGGCACAATTTACCAGACTAAAGGAGAGTCTTCACCCAGGGACTTTCCATTGTATTCAAATCCTTTACAGATTTGGGGCATGCAAATATCCAGTACAGCCCACTCCTTTGAAGCTCATAGTATTTAAAAAAAAAATTTAAAGAACCATATTTAGGTCGTTCATTTTATTTTTTGTTCCCCTAGAGTTTTTCTCTGAAGTGTTACACTAAAAATATGTCATTCTATTAATGTCTTTCTTATTCCCTTTCCCAATCCTCCAAAGCTTTAAAAGATTTTACCTTTGTCAAGTGAAGAAATTGTCTTGATTTCTTAAAGTGACAAAAATATGCCTGGATGTTTGACAAGGAGTTCCACCAGCCTCACAGATAAAACCAGCAAGTATTTGAGTCTCTGAGGCATCTCCAAAGAGGAGGCCTCTCACACAGATTGGTAGACAGGCCTCTTGCTTTGGCTCAGCATCTAATTTTCTCATTCCTGTCCTCTTGGTGCCCAGTGGGGCTGGGTCGGGAAATGGCAGATACCCTTATCTGAACTCAGCCAGGCAGCCTTGCATTCCAGTGCCAGTTCTTGGGGTACTGGCCAAGTGACCATGGGCAAGTCTCTTCACCTCCACCCTGAACCTCAACTAACCCATTTGTAAACTGGATACAATCATACCCAAATTGTAAGATTGTTATGAAGATGAGATGAGTTGTCTGTAAAGCACTGTATCTGATGCTTGAGGTGTGATTGATGCTCCGTGACGAGTAGCTGCAATTATTATAATTATCATTAGTCCAAATTCCATGGCTAAGTCCCTGTATGGTCTTAGCATCTTCTCAAGCCTTTACCCTTCCCTGCTCAGACAAAAGAGATCAAGGAGAAGGAAAAAGAGGAGAGGAGACTTGAATTCCTGTTAAATAAAGACCTGCTGGCAAACCCAAGGATGGAGAAGATCCTGATTGCAAATTCTGGAAGTGCTGGTATCATGTGAAAGAAGGGTGAAGATTGGTTCATGTGTCCCTAAAAAGGAAGCCAGGACCAAGGAGTAGAAGCTGCAGGAGGACAGGTTTCAGGTGGTATCAGAAACCAGATTGTCACAGTCAGTTGGCCAGACATGGATGGGGCTGCCTGGTAAGGCAGGAAGCTTTGTCTCCCTGGAGATGTACAAGCAGAATGGGATGACCACTTGTAATATAGCCTTGTTGTGGCTTTTTTTGTATCTGCGTGTGCAGTCATGACCTAGTTTTGAGACCCAAGCTAGAAACTGCTCAGTTTTCCTTCTTGAGAAGCCAATGAAGTCTACAATCCCAACCACTTCTCTTACTGGGTTCCCACACTTTGAGCCACTACCCACCCACCCTAACCACCCCAGAGCCAGGTGTCAGACAACTAGGGACAGCCGCTATGCTACAGAGCACACTGGAATTACCCAAACTAGCCAATCCTAACCCTGTGTGCCCTGCCTTGCCCTTTCCTTACCTCAGAAACCACAATGAAGTCTCTTGCCATAGACCCCCTCTCACTGTCTCTGTGACCAACCCTGACACTCCTCTGAGTGGCCCTGCATGGTAGGCTATGTTTTCCTCAGAGAACTGTGAGTGTAATGAAACCTCTGAGCTTTCCCGGTGTCTCTCTTTTGACCTGCGCCTGGTTTTACCATACCTCACCAAGGTAATATGATTAAAACACCGCTTTCCAGGGATGCTGCAGAGGTTGCACATATTAAGAGACTAGGTCAATGTTTCTCAAAGCTTGCTGCGTTATACACCACAGGTTCCCACTGTCCTCTCTGCTTTCCCCAGGTTTGATTCAGTAGGTTTGAGGTAGCCCCTAGGGAGTCTGAATTTTAACCAGCTCTCTAGTTGGTTCTGACTAGGCAGCCTATGAACCTGCTCTCCTTCAAACCCACGAGTCTGTAATTGTTAAGAAGAAAAGAAAATAGAGATCACTAAGGGAATAAAAATAGTCATGTTAATTAGATCCACATAAAGCCATAGTTTACAAAGTGCTTTCATAGGCTTCCCCTCAGTTAACCTTCACAGTAGTCCTAGGGAGTGAATATTGTTATAGCACCTGATTTACAGGGAAATCTGAGAGTACCCCCTGCTCCCAGGGTCTGAAGGCCAGTAAGTGATAGGGTAAGATTTGAACTCTGCTGAGTTTCTCTTCAAAGCCCAGTATCTATCACAGAACAAGGAAACCAACACTTAAGGAACCTTCATTATGATGGATAAGGAAAAGAGAACAACCTGCTAAAACTAAAACAAATATTCTACATTTTAGCTCTCAGTCCCTGGCTTGCTTGAACTTATTAAACACCCAGTTATTCCTCACTGATGTGGGTGAGAGCAGTTGCAGCAGCCCACAAGTTTCAGGTGGGTCCAACCTCAAGCCCATTTCTAAAACTCTGTGGGATCTTTATATGTGATGGTGACCATATGTGATCCCCTGCTTCTTGGAGGTGCTGGTTTTTCTTTATTTGGAAATCCAATTCATCCAAAGTAGCTGGAGCTTTGAATGAAGACCAACTCCTTTCATAGCAAATTATTCATGTATTCAGGCAATGATTCAGCAGCAGGTAGCAAATGCTGACTGTGTGCAAAGGGCTTGACTGTCTCACTTCAGAGAATTAGAAAGGAAGTCAGACATTTAGTCCTAGGCTCAAGGGAAAGAAAAGATGCAAATCCACACGAACCCTCCTACCAGAAGTGAATGCATGTGTAGCAAATGAATGTGTAACCAAATTAATACATTAAGTAGTATAAGTCAACCTTGGACTACTTATCTATATCTCTGATGCATCCTCCCATTGGCAAACACGAGGAATTTACTTATGGAATCGTATGTGGCATATACTGAGCACCTGCAAAGTGTCAGTGAAAAGAGCTCAGATAGATGAGCTGAGATTCAGAGAGGTTAAGGGATCTGTCCTATGTCCCCTAGTTTATAAGTGGCAGAGGCCAGGCATGTGCCCTCTGGAACGTAAGTTCTATGAAGATAAGTGTCCAGCCTGGATCAGTGCCCTGCTCAGTAAGCATTAGTTAGATCTAATCCAGGTAAGCCTGTAACTCCAAAGCCCATGCAGCTTTTTTCACTGAACTCATAGGGTAAGCACTTGGTGCTCCCGTCTGGATTTAGCAGTGCCGGAAGCTTTGGCCTGGCCATGAATCATCTCTGCAGATCCAAGACCTGCATAGTGGACATGCTTCATGCCAAAGAAGCCTGGTACCAGAATCTCCTTGATTTGATAGACAATTCAAAAATAGACACATCTGAAGATCCCTCAGCACAGCTCCCTGCTGTGGCCATGGAAGAGCCCTCTGGCACAATTTTGATTTGCAAGTCCCCGACATGACCTAATTTAACTTCTTTCATTTGCATGATAAATGAAAATGCCAGAGTGGAGTCCCAGAGGGCTTTCTCCACTCACTGACAGGCACCTCAGCCCAGTGGCTGCCTGGCGGTGGCAGGGGAGGTGGCACCTCTGTTGACCTCAGCTGGGGACACTCTTCAGCCCTCACGTGGAGATGTGTTGGCTTCAGAACCAGCTGATGTATATTTCCTCTGCTCATCGGAGCACATTTTCAGGTCATGTCGGGTTTCTAGAAAGAACTTAAGGAAGGAGATGTTAAGGAGCCCTAAGCTGGACTAAAAGAGGATGCAAAATGGCATTTTCGAGAGAATGGCAGCATCAGATCACTAGGGAACATACCAAGTATGAACAATCCAGAGTCTGCCCTCAGAAATTTGGATTCAGCAGGTTTTGTGGAGCCCAGGAATCTGCATTTTTAACAGCCACCCCCCTCCCCCTAGAGTGGATTAAGATATGGGTTAATGAGAGCTGGCCTTTGGCTTCAGTTGGTTCTCACCACCCACACATGTGGCCTTAGGAAAGTGTTACAACCTCTCTGAGCCTGTTTCTTAACAGGAGTAACAATACCTACCGCATAGTTTATAGTGAGAACTAAATGATAAAATGAATTTTTAGTGTTCAGTAATCAATTAAAGGTTGGATATTATTAAAAGGCTGTGAACAACTGAATTTTGAAAAGGCCTGTTTTTTTTTTTTTTAGGAAGCCTCCAGCCACACACCAGATCGGGAGGGTTAGAGGTCCCAGGCTGTCAAACATGGAGTCTCCAACTAGTTTCCCAACCTCTCCAAGCTTCAGTGTCTTTATCTATAAAATGGGAACTTTTCTAATACCCATCTTTCTGAGCTGTTATGAGGAGGAAATGAAAAGCCTAGCTGATAAACACAGTGCTGTAAGTTATAAAGCACTTTGTGGATTTGCCTTGATTCGTGTAATAGCAAAAATGATCTGAATGGGTACCAAAGTGTCCCCCATCAGCAGCCCTGATGGCCTGCTTTCCCGAGCATTGCAGACTCATTTCCAGCTGCAGCATCCATTTGTATGCAGACAATTATTGTGCAGTAGGCCTTCCCCGCTGCTCCTGCATGGAAGGTGCTAGCTGCAATCTCGTTTACATTATTAATTTGCTTAGTAAACCCTTTCAAGTCAAGTTCACGTAGAGGTGAGCTGGGAAGCAGCCACAGTAGATAAGCCTGCAGGGTGGGGAAGAGAGACTGCAAGGCAAACATGTGGCAAGCGGCCGAGGGCATATATTGCTCATAGGAAGCTAGGAAGCCCCCAAGTCTTCATGTCTTTGGCAGTCTTCCACCCATCTCAGAAAAACAGACTTGGTTTTTTGGATTTTTTAAATTTGTATTATTGCTTGTTTCGTTGCTCTAGGCAGTATATATCACCACCTGTATTAGTTTCCTAGGGCTGCTATTTTAAAAGTACCTCAAATGGAGTCTTAAAACAACAGAAATCTATCATCTCACAGTTCCAGAGGCCAAAAATCCAAAATCGCGGTGTGGACAGGGTCATACTCCCTCTGAAACCTGTAGGAGATAGTCCTTCCTTGTCTCTTCCTAACTTCTGCCTTTGCCAGCAATCCTTAGCGTTCCTTGTAAATGCGTCATTCCAATTTCTATCTCTTCCTTCACATGGTCATCTTCTCCCTGAGTCTCTGTCTCCTTCTTATAAGGACAGCAGTCATGTTGGATTAATGGCCCAGCCTACTCCAGTATAACCTCATCTGAACTTAAGTACAGCTTCTCTTTGACTCACAATGGGGTTATATCCCAATAAGCCCATTGTATAGTAAGTTGAAGATATCGTCAGTTGAAAATGCATTTAGTACACCTAACCTACCAAATCTCATAGCTCAGCCTGGTCTACCTTATGTGTGCTCAGAACATTACATTACAGTTGGACAAAATCATCTAACACAATTCTAGTTTACAATAATGAAACTAAAAATGTTATGATTAAAAAATAAAAATAATCAAAATTAAAGATCAAAATCTAAAATGTGAAGTATGATTTCTACTGAATGTGCATTAGTTTAACAATCATAGGGTCAAAAAATCATCAATTGAACTATTTTAAGTTGGGGACTGCCTGTAATTACATCTGGAACGAATTTGTGTCCAAATAAGCTTGCATTCTGAAGTAGTAGGGCTTAAGACAGCAACATATTTTTTTGGGGGGTGAACCTAATTCAAGCCCTAACACCACCTATGTACAATACCTACTTGCTTATTAATTATCAGAATATCAACTTCATGAGAGCAGAGACTGTGTTCATTGTTGTTTCTCCAGGGTATAGATCAGAACTTGGCATATAAGAGAACTCAATAATGACTTCCTAAGTTAAAGAATGGCTTACAGTCTGCAGCCTGGCTAAGGAAATAAACATAAAGTTTGAGGGGATTAGACAGTCTTAGGTTCATAGCTCAGCCCCAGTACAGTACTCTATTTTGGCACTAGTTTCTTAACCTCTCTGCAGCTCTGTTTTTTCGTTTCTATGATGACATAGCAACATTTCACTGTGTTATCATTTTCATTGAACTGTTCTGAAGCTATGTTTTATCTGGTGCCATTTGCATTTTCTACATCATGTGACTCCAATTCTCTAGTATCCGCTTTCAGCTCTGTTTGCAACTTTCTGATTTTGGACAAAGTGTATTCTCTCAGAGACTTGCTTTTCCAGTCTATGAGGTTGAGAATTGCACCTTCTAGCCCACATCACAGGGTTTTTAGGAGATCGTGCTACAGCAATGTATGCAGAAGCATTTTGGCAACTAAATAGATGCAGAATTTTTATGATCAATTTAAAGATACTATTAACACTATTCAACATTTATGTTGCTTCTTCATCAGGTTTAAAAAGCATCATTTACATTTTTGTTTGTGATTCTTTTTTATAGAATATTTGACTGAAGCCCAGCGAGGTTAAGAAATTTGCATAAGATCACAGGACTATTAGCAAGGTGCCCGCTGAAAGCCACTCAGTTCCTGGTGCTCCCTTCACCCTGTTCCCTGTTCTCTGCCAGGCTTATGATCATATTGGGGAGACCCAGCAATGAGGCCAGCAGTTTCATCCATTTATGTAAATATTGATAGAAGGTTACCAACAACCTCTAATTAGTTCATTTTATCTCCTCCTTTTCCTTCTCTATAAGGTATCTTTTATATGGATGATGAAATAGAGATTGAATCAAGTGGCCAGAAAGAAAGAATGGCAGGCCCTGCCTATCAGTCCTAAAGATTAGGGCTGTGTGATTGTGTTTCCAGGAGCTACCTATGAGGCCCTGATCCCTGCCACCTGTGGATTCTGCTATGCCCAGTTCTTGAGCCAAGCTAACCAGTGGGCACTACCCAATAGGAAGAACCCCACCTACAGGTGGGATCTAGCATCTATTTTGTGACCTGGGGTCTGGGGTTCTAGTCTAGATATCTGCCTGCCTACAAAGCTGCAGTCTTCTGTCCTAATCTCTAGCTACCTTGATTACCTAGGACACAAGCCTGGAGAGGAGCAAAGTTTCCTGAAATTTTCAAGGGCTCTGAAATCAAAATGAACCAGAAATTGAATCTCGTACTGGTCAGTTTGAACCTGTGTGATCTAGGAGAAATGCTTAATTACTTTGAAGTTACTTTTCTCTTCTAAAAAATAGGGATTAAGAATAGAATTAAGAGAGATGCTATATGAACAGCACACAGTTCTTGGCACAAAGTAGAAATTCCATAAATGCTTGCTACTTTGCTTCCCATTCTCCACTTTGACCAGGGCCTGCCAAATTCACATCCTGTTGAGCAGCAGCCCTACCAAGTGTCCAGTCCTGCTCTTCCCCTCTGTACCTCCCACAAATCCTCCAGCCATGCCCTCTTTATGCCCTGTCCCCAAGTACTGTTTAGGTCATGGTGAAACAAAAGGACTACTACTACCTGATAGCCACCATGGCCTTCTCCCCAGGGACCTCTACTTCTGTGTCCACTTCACCTGGGTATCAGAATCCACCTTAGTTGAACACAAGTTTGGAAAAATCCCTAGGATATTGCAATATGGACTTCTGGCATATCTGGTTACCATCCTTCCAGAATCATTCTTCTCTAAGAACCACTCTTCTTTTTTCTTCTGGCCACCACTGAATACTCAGGGTGCCTTACAGCCCAAGCCACATGAGTTGTGAGACCACTTTCCCCTTCTCAATAATCAAGGAGAGTGTTTATTCCTTATTCAATCTTTTTACTAATGCTTCACTCATTAACTTAACACATTTATGGAGCACATACTGCACGCCAGGACTTGTGTTAGGTGTGAGGGACCAAAAATAACAAAGTTGTGTTATTTTTGGAATATGGAATGATTGTGAACAGAGGTGGGATGACTGGGGAATCCAGCCACATTCCAGCAACTTCTCCAGCTTCCTGGATGCTGTAACCATACGGAGGCTCAGTAGCCCAGGGAATGGTTGCTAGGGCCCTTCGTTGCAACACGGATTTATACCACAAAGAATACTTATAGGACATAGTTAAGAGATTATCCTAATGTGTGTTCAAGTCCACCGATGTCCAAACTCAGAGACAGTTTCTATTTGTTTAGAGCAATAACATGCACTTAAAGTATTAGTGAGCCAACTGTTGTATGGGTGCTGGGAGTTTGCTCTCCCTTTAGGTTTTACGCAGGTCTGAAAATATTTGAGGATTCTGACTCAGTATCAAAGTACATTCAGTAATAATAATTAATTCTAATGAGGTCAGTCATGGTGGCTCATGCCTGTAATCCCAGCACTTTTGGAGGCTGAGGTGGGAGGATTGCTTGAGGCCAGGAGTTTGAGATCAGCCTGGGGAAAATAGTGAGACCACATCTCCACGTAAAGTTTTTTTTAAAAACCAGCCAGGTGTGATGGTATACACCTGAGTCCTAGCTACTTGGAAGGCTGAGGCGGGAGGATCCCTTGAGCCCAGGAGTTGGAGGCTGTAGTGAGCTATGATTGTGCCACTGCACTCCAGCCTGGGAGATGGAGGGAGACCCTGTCTCTAAAAAAACACCAAAACCCAAAAATTATAATAAATATGATCATTGATATAGTTTGGATATTTGTCCCTGCCCAAATCTCTTGTTGAATTTTAAACCCCGATTCTGGAGGTGGAGCCTGGTGGGAGATGTTTCGGTCGTGAGAGTGGATCCCTCATGGTTTGGTGCTGTCTTCAAGATAGTGAGTCCTTGAAAGATCTGGTCATTTCAAGGTGTGTGGCACCTTTCCCTCCACTCTGTCTCTTCCTCCTGCTTTTGCCATTTGACGTGTCTGCTCCCCCTTCACCTTCTGCCAAGATTATAAGCCTCCTGAGGCCTCCCTAGAAGCGGAGCAAATGCCAACACTGTGCTTCCTGTAATGCCTGCAGAACCATGAGCCAAGTAAGCCTCATTTCTTTATAAATTACCCAGTGTCAGGTACTTCTTTATAGCAACGCAAGAATGGCCTAATACAATTATGTAAAAACTCCATTTATTGAGGGCTTATTATATCCCAGGCACTAAACATTTATATGGATTAACTCATTTAATCCTCACAACAGCCTTATAGGGAGCTAACACTCATGCTCATGTTATAGATGGGAAAACTGAGGCACAGAGAAGCTGTAACTTGCCTGATATAGTATAGCCAGAAAGTATCATAGCAAGGATTTAAACACAAGCATTCTGGCTCCAGAGCTCACATTCTTAAATTAGGTATGTGCTTGCATCAAGCACCTCACAAAAATTATTCGGTCCTCTCCACTCTAGGAAGAAGGTGTGATAATTCCTGTCTTGCAGATGAGGAGACAAAAGCCCATGGTTAATGACATGCTCAAGATCCCCCAGCTAGTCAGTAGTGGGGTGGGGATTTAAACTTAGGTGGCCTCTCTAGAGTCACATGCTTGGCCGCCATGTGAGAGTTTCATTCATGTGGTTTTGACCTGACCTTGCCCACACCTGAAGCTTTTTGACTTCCATCTGCAGGTTTAGGCTTTGTTTTCTAGACCTCTGGGCCCTAAAACTAAGTCAATGTATTTCCTCACTTCTTTATTGCTAGTGCCACTCACAGCTGGCCAGGACTGTCACCTCCAGGATTTGTCATGGACTGTCCATGCTTGGACAATCACAACATTCCTTTAGCACTTAAAATTGTATTTTCCAAAGCACCTTCCATGGGATAATTTATTGGTTCTCCAGATCACCCCATGAGGATGAGAGAGGCAGAGGCTGGCTGCTCTCTCCTGCTGAAGAGGGCTCCAGTGAAGGAGCCTTTCCCCACAGTGACTTGCTCTGTAACCAGACCTGGGGCTAGAACCCAAATCCCAGATTTACTTTAGCAGTGCTTATTTCTCTGTTTAATTCCTGTCCAGAGAGAAATGATCTAAGCTCGGCTTTCCCCCGCTATTTTGCCCAATACTTGTAATCAGGATGTTTCACATCTCCCAATGCCTTTGTCACCTGAAAAATTAGGAACAGATGGTTGTTTGTCTTCTTCTAGCCCAACATTCTTTTCCAGCTGGGAGGAGGGCCCTAGGCTCAAACACTGTAATTTTTTGAGAGGATTTAATGTACCTCTCTCAAATTTCTAGCACATGTTGAAACACAATTTAAAACAGCTAGTCTATGCCATGTCCATGTATTCTTACCCCATTTCTCAACTGCTGGGTTGCAAGGTTATCCTCCGTGCAAATTACATGCAGTGAATAGAGGGCTGGTATACACAGACTTTGGTTTTCCCATCTGTAAAATGGGTGGTAAGGATGACACTAAAGGCAGGGAGAACACAGGGGGCTGAATTACATAATTAAGATTCTTCTCATACTATTGTTCAATTACTATAAAGTGTCTTGCACAAGGATGCCCACTTTCACCACTTCTATTCAACGTAGTACTGGAAGTCCTAGCCAGAGCAACCAGATAAGAGAAAAAAATAAAGGGCACCCAAATCAGTAAAGAGGAAGTCAAACTGTCACCGTTTTCTGATGACATGATGATATACCTAGAAAACCGTAAAGGCTCATCCAAAAAGCTCCTAGAATTGATAAATGAATTCAGCAATGTTTCAGGATAAAATTAATGTATACAAATCAGTAGCTTCTGCTATACACCAACAGTGACCCAGACGAGAATCAAATCAAGAACTCAACCCAATTTATAATAGCTGCAAAACAATTAACAGATAAAATACTTAGGAATATACCTGACCAAGGAGGTGAAAGACCTCTACAAAGAAAACTACGAAACACTGCTGAAAGAAATCATAGACAACACAAACAGATGAAAACATCCCATGCTCATGGATGGGTAGAATCAATATTGTGAAAAAGACCATACTGCCAAAAGCGATCTACAAATTCAATGCAATTCCCATCAAAATACCATCATCGTTCTTCACAGAACTATAAAAAATAATCCTAGTTGTTTGAAGGGGTGAGAGATAAAATTCATATGGAATTAAAAAAGAGCCTGAATAAGGCTGGGCGCAGTGGCTCACAACTGTAATCCCAGCACTTTGGGAGGCCAAGGCGGGTGGATCACAGGAGATCGAGACCATCTTGGCTAACATGGTGAAACCCCGTTTCTACCAAAACATACAAAAAATTAGCTGGGCACGGTGGCAAGCGCCTGTAGTCCCAGCTACTCAGGAGGCTGAGACAGGAGAATGGCATGAACCCGGGAGGCGGAGCTTGCATGAGCCAAGATCACGCCACTGCACTCCAGCCTGGGTGACAGAGTGAGACTCCGTCTCAAAAAAAAAAAAAAAAAAAAAAAGCCTGTATAGCCAAAACAAGACAAGACTAAGCAAAAAGAACAACTCTGGAGGCATCACATTACCCAACTTCAAACCATACTGTAAGGCAATAGTCATCAAAACAGCATGGTACTGGTATAAAAATAGGCATACAGACCAATGGAACAGAAAGAGAACCCAGAATAAAGCCAAATACTTAGAGTCAACTAATCTTTAACAAAGCAAACAAAAACATAAAGTGGGTGCATCAGTCAGGGTTCTCTAGAGGGACAGAACTAATATATACACATATATATACACATATATACACATATATATACACATATATACACATATATACACATATATATACACATATATACACATATATATATACACATATGTATACATATATACACATATATACATACATATACACATATACATACATATACACATATATATACATACATATACACATATATACATATATATACACACATATATACATATATATACATATGTATATATATATATACACACTCACACATAAAGGGGAGTTTGATAAGTATTAACTCACATAATCACAAGGTCCCACAATAGGCTGTCTACCCAGTGAGAAGCAAAGAGAATCAGTTTGAGTTCCAAAACTGAAGAACTTGGAGTTCAATATTCGAGGGCAGGAAGCATCCAACACGGGAGAAAATTGTAGGCTGGGAAGCTAGGCCAGTCTCTCTTTTCACATTTTTCTGCCTGCTTATATTCTAGCTGCACTGGTAGCTGATTAGATTGTGCCCACCCAGATTAAGGGTAGGTCTGCCTTTCCCAGCCCACTGACTCAAATGTTAATCTCCTATGGGAACACCCTCACAGACACACCCAGTATAGATACTTTATATCCTTCAATCCAATCAAGGTGACACTCAACTCAGTATTACCATCACAAGCCCACCCCTTGTCAACTTGAACCCATACACATCTCCTGAGATCATACATAATCTACAAATAAAGACAATAATAAGGTCATAATTACACCTAACATAATACAACTATCCTTCGTTCAATGGGAAATGCACCAATCCCCAACCCAAATACTATTACATAAAGTTAACAATATTTAAATGCTGATGTGAAATCGATAAATCTTATGTCACATGATAAAGGAGAAAGGAAATAAAATGAAGATATTTTCTTTTTTTTATTAGTATACTTTAGGTTCTAGGATACATGTGCACAACATGCAGGTTTGTTACATATGTATACATGTGCCATGTTGGTGTGATGCACCCATTAACTTGTCATTTACATTAGGTATATCTCCTAATGCTATCCCTACCCCCTACCCCCACCCCACAACAGGCCCTGGTGTGTGATGTTCCCCTTCCTGTGTCCAAGTGTTCTCATTGTTCAGTTCCCACCTGTAAGTGAGAACATTCGGTGTTTGGTTTTTTGTCCTTGCAATAGTGTGCTGAGAATGATGGTTTCCAGCTTCATCTGTGTCCCTACAAAGGACATGTACTCATCATTTTATATGGCTGCATAGTATTCCATGGTGTATATGTGCCACATTTTCTTAATCCAGTCTATCATTGTTGGACATTTGGGTTGGTTCCAAGTCTTTGCTATTGTGAATAGTGCCGCAATAAACATACGGGTGCATGTGTCTTTATAGCAGCATGATTTATAATCCTTTGGCTACATACACAGTAATGGGATGGCTGGGCCAAATGGTATTTCTAGTTCTAGATCCTTGAGGAATCGCCACACTGTCTTCCACAATGGTTGAACCAGTTTACAGTCCCACCGACAGTGTAAAAGTGTTCCTATTTCTCCACATCCTCTCCAGCACCTGTTGTTTCCTGACTTTTTAATGATGGCCATTCTAACTGGTGTGAGAAGGTATCTCATTGTGGTTTTGATTTGCATTTCTCTGATGGCCAGTGATGATGAGCATTTTTTCATGTGTCTGTTGGCTGCATAAAAGTTTTCTTTTGAGACGTGTCTGTTCATATCTTCTGCCCAGTTTTTGATGGGGTTGTTTGTTTTTTTCTTGTAAGTTTGTTTGAGTTCTTTGTAGATTCTGGATATTAGACCTTTATCAGGTGAGTAGATTGCAAAAATTTTCTCCCATTCTGTAGGTTGCCTGTTCACTCTGATGGTAGCTTCTTTTGCTGTACGGAAGCTCTTTAGTTTAATTAGATCCCATTTATCAATTTTGGCTTTTGTTGCCATTGCTTTTGGTGTTTTAGACATGAAGCCCTTGCCGATGCCTATGTCCTGAATGGTATTGCCTGGGTTTTCTTCCAGGGTTTTTATGGTTTTAGGTCTAGCATTTAAGTCTTTAATCCACCTTGAATTAATTTTTGTATAAGGTGTAAGGAAGGGATCTAGTTTCAGCTTTCTACATATGGCTAGCCAGTTTTCCCAGCACCATTTATTAAATAGGGAATCCTTTCCCCATTTCTTGTTTTTGTCAGGTTTGTCAAAGATCAGATAGCTGTAAATGTGTGGTATTATTTCTGAGGGCTCTGTTTTGTTCCATTGGTCTATATCTCTGTTTTGGTACCAGTACCATGCTGTTTTGGTTACTGTAGCCTTGTAGTATAGTTTGAAGTCAGGTAGCGTGATGCCTCCAGCTTTGTGCTTTTGGCTTTGTCTTGGCAATGCGGGCTCTTTTTTGGTTCCATATGAACTTTAGTTTTTTCCAATTCTGTGAAGAAAGTTATTTGTAGCTTGATGGGGATGGCATTAAATCTATAAATTACCTTGGGCAGTATGGCCATTTTCACCATATTGATTCTTCCTATCCATGAGCATGAATGTTCTTCCATTTGTTTGTGTCCTCTTTTATTTTGTTGAGCAGTGGTTTGTAGTTCTCCTTCACATCCCTTTTAAGTTGGATTCCTTGGTGTTTTATTCTCTTTGAAGCAATTGTGAATGGGAGTTCACTCGTGATTTGGCTCTCTGTCTGTTATTGGTGTATAAGAACGCATGTGATTTTTGCACATTGATTTTGTATCCTGAGACTTTGCTGAAGTTGCTTATCAGCTTAAGGAGATTTGGGGCTGAGACGATGGGGTTTTCTAAATATACGATGATGTCATCTGCAAACAGGGACAATTTGACTTCCTCTTTTCCTAATTGAATACCCTTTATTTCTTTCTCCTGCCTGGTTGCCCTGGCCAGAACTCCCAACACTATGTTGAATAGGAGTGGTGAGAGAGGGCATCCCTGGTTTGTGCCAGTTTTCAAAGGGAATGCTTCCAGTTTTTGCCCATTCAGTATGATATTGGCTGTGGGTTTGTCATAGATAGCTCTTTATTATTTTCAGATATGTCCCATCAATACCTAATTTATTGAGAGTTTTTAGCATGAAGGGCTATTGAATTTTGTCAAAGGCCATTTCTGCATCTATTGAGATAATCATGTGGTTTTTGTCATTGGTTCTGTTTATATGCTGGATTACATTTATTGATTTGCGTATGTTGAACCAGCCTTGCATCCCAGGGATGAAGCCCACTTGATCAAGGTGGATAAGCTTTTTGATGTGTTGCTGGATTCAGTTTGCCAGTATTTTATTGAGGATTTTTGCATCGATGTTCTTCAGGGATATTGGTCTAAAATTCTCTTTTTTTGTTGTGGCTCTGCCAGGCTTTGGTTTTGGGATGATGCTGGCCTCATAAAATGAGTTAGGGAGGATTCCCTTTTTCTATTGATTGGAATAGTTTCAGAAGGAATGCTACCAGCTCCTCCTTGTACCTCTGGTAGAATTTGGCTGTGAATCCGTCTGGTCCTGGACTTTTTCTGGTTGGTAGGCTATTAATTATTGCCTCAATTTCAGAGCCTGTTATTGGTCTATTCAGGGATTTAACTTCTTCCTGGTTTAGTCTTGGGAGGGTGTATGTGTCCAGGAATTTATCCATTTGTTCTAGATTTTGTAGTTTATTTGTGTAGAGGTCTTTATAGTATTCTCTGATGGCAGTTTGTATTTCTGTGGGATCAGTGGTGATATCCCCTTTATCATTTTTTATTGCGTCTATTTGATTCTTCTCTCTTTTCTTCTTTATTAGTCTTGCTAGTGGTCTATCAATTTTGTTGATCTTTTCAAAAAACCAGCTCCTGGATTCATTGATTTTTTGAAGGGTTTTTTGTGTCTCTATCATCTTCAGTTCTGCTCCGATCTTAGTTATTTCTTGCCTTCTGCTAGCTTTTGAATGTGTTTGCTCTTGCTTCTCTAGTTCTTTTAATTGTGATGTTAGGGTGTCAATTTTAGATCTTTCCTGCTTTCTCTTTTGGGCATTTAGTGCTATAAATTTCCCTCTACACACTGCTTTAAATGTGTCCCAGAGATTCTGATATGTTGTGTCTTTGTTCTCATTGGTTTCAAAGAACGTCTTTATTTCTGCCTTCGTTTCATTATGTACCCAGTAGTCATTCAGGAGCAGGTTTTTCAGTTTCCATGTAGTTGAGTGGTTTTGAGTGAGTTTATTAATCCTGAATTCTAGTTTGATTGCACTGTGGTCTGAGAGACAGTTTGTTACAATTTCTGTTCTTTTACATTTGCTGAGGAGTGCTTTACTTCCAAATATGTGGTCAATTTTGGAATAAGTGCAATGTGGCACTGAGAAGAATGTATATTCTGTTGATTTGGGGTGCAGAGTTCTGTAGATATCTCTTAGGTCTGCTTGGTGCAGAGCTGAGTTCAATTCCTGGATATCCTTATTAACTTTCTGTCTCATTGATCTGTCTAATGTTGACAGTGGAGTGTTAAAGTCTCCCATTATTATTGTGTGGGAGTCTAAGTCTCTTTGTAGGTCTCTAAGGACCTGCTTTATGAATCTGAGTGCTCCTGTATTGGGTGCATATATATTTAGGATAGTTAGCTCTTCTTGTTGAATTGATCCCTTTACCATTATGTAATGGCCTTCTTTGTCTCTTTTGATCTTTGTTGGTTTAAAGTCTGTTTTATCAGAGACTAGGATTGCAATCCCTGCCTTATTTTGTTTTCCATTTGCTTGGTAGATCTTCCTCCGTCCCTTTATTTTGAGCCTATGTGTGTCTCTGCACATGAGATGGGTCTCCAGAATACAACACACTGATGGGTCTTGACTCTATCCAATTTGCCAGTCTGTGTCTTTTAATTGGAGCATTTAGCCCATTTACATTTAAGGTTAATATTGTTATGTGTGAATTTGATCCTGTCATTATGATGTTAGCTGGTTATTTTGCTCATTAGTTGATGCAGTTTTCTTCCTAGCATCAGTGGTCTTTACAATTTGGCATGTTTTTGCAGTGGCCAGTACCGGTTGTTCCTTTCCATGTTTAGTGCTTCCTTCAGGAGCTCTTGTAGGACAGGCCTGGTGGTGACAAAATCTCTCAGCATTTACTTGTCTGTAAAGGATTTTATTTCTCCTTCACTTATGAAGCTTAGTTTGACTGGATATGAAATTCTGGGTTGAAAATTCTTTTCTTTAAGAATGTTGAATATTGGCCCCCACTCTCTTCTTGCTGGTAGAGTTTCTGCTGAGAGATCTGCTGTTAGTCTGATGGGCTTCCCTTTGTGGGTAACCCGACCTTTCTCTCTGGCTGCCCTTAGCATTTTTTTCTTCATTTCAACTTTGGTGAATCTGACAGTTATGTGTCTTGGAGTTGCTCTTCTCGAGGAGTATCTTTGTGGCATTCTCTGTATTTCCTGAATTTGAATGTTGGCCTGCCTTGCTATGTTGGGGAAGTTCTCCTGGATAATATCCTGCAGAGTGTTTTCCAACTTGGTTCCATTCTCCCTGTCACTTTCAGGTACACCAGTCAGACATAGATTTGGTCTTTTCACATAGTCCCATATTTCTTGGAGGCTTTGTTCATTTCTTTTTATTCTTTTTTCTCTAAACTTCTCTTCTTGCTTCATTTCATTCATTTGATCTTCAATCACTGACACCCTTTCTTCCAGTTGATCAAATCGGCTTCTGAAGCTTGTGCATGCATCACATAGTTCTCGTGCCATGGTTTTCAGCTCCATCAGGTCATTTGAGGACTTCTCTACACTGGTTATTCTAGTTAGCCATTCGTCTAATCTTTTTTCAAGGTTTTTAGCTTCTTTGCGATGCGTTCAAACTTCCTCCTTTAGCTTGGAGAAGTTTGATCATCTGAAGCATTCTTCTCTCCACTCATCAAAGTCATTTTCCATCCAGCCTTGTTCTGTTGCTGGCGAGGAGCTGCGTTCCTTTGGAGGGAGAGAGGTGCTCTGATTTTTAGAATTTTCAGCTTTTCTGCTCTGTTTTTTCCCCATCTTTGTGGTTTTATCTACCTTTGGTCTTTGATGATAGTGATGTACAGGTGGGGTTTTGGTGTGGATGTCCTTTCTGTTTGTTAGTTTTCCTTCTAACAGTCATGACCCTCAGCTGCAGGTCTGTTAGAGTTTGCAGGAGGTCCACTCCAGACCCTGTTTGCCTGGGTATCAGCAGCGGAGGCTGCAGAACAGTGAATATTGGTGAACAGCAAATATTGCTGCCTGATTGTTCCTCTGGAAGCTTCATCTCAGAGGGGTACCTGGCCATGTGCGGTGTCAGTCTGCCCCTACTGGGGGGTGCCTCCCAGTTTGGCTACTCAGGGGGCAGGGACCCACTTGAGGAGGCAGTCTCTCTATTCTCAGATCTCAAACTCCTTGCTGGGAGAACGACTACTCTCTTCAAAGCTGTCAGACAGGGACATTTAAGTCTGCAGAGGTTTCTCTGCCTTTTGTTTGGCTATGCGCTGCCCCCAGAGGTGGAGTGTACAGATGCAGGCAGGCCACCTTGAGCTGCAGTGGGCTCCACCCAGTTCGAGCTTCCAGGCTGCTTTGTTTACCTACTCAAGCCTCAGCAATGGCAGGTGCCCCTCCCCCAGCCTCACTGCCGTCTTGCAGTTTGATCTCAGACTGCTGTGCTAGCAATGAAGGAGGCTCTGTGGGCATGGGACTCTCCGAGCCAGGCGCAGGATATAATCTCTTGGTGTGCTGTTTGCTAAGACCGTTGGAAAAGCACAGTATTAGGGTGGGAGTGACCCGATTTTCCAGGTGCCATCTGTCACAGCTTCCCTTGGCTAGGAAAGGGAATTCCCTGACCCCTTGCACTTCCTGGGTGAGGTGATGCCTTGCCCTGGTTTGGTTCACGCTCGGTGGGCTGCACCCACTATCCTGCACCCACTGTCCAACAAGCCCCAGTGAGATGAGCCTGGTATCTCAGTTGGAAATGCAGAAATCACCCGTCTTCTGCGTTGCTCATGCTGGGAGCTATAGAATGGAGCTGTTCCTATTTGGCCATCTTGGAACTGCTGAAGATATTTTCTTATTACAAGTGTATACATGCACAAACATCTTTTTAACAAAAGAAGGAGAAAATACTCATGACAATTTCAGTCCTTATTTTGCAGCTGGTCATGTGGTTGTACCTGGTATTGATGACCACCTTCTTCTACTACCCATTCTGTATTTCCTTTGTCTTCAGCAAACACCTCAGCAGGTCAACTTTTTTTTTTTTTTTCTGGTGGTGTGACCCAAACCTTATTCCTGAAGGTTCTGGGTCATTTGTAGTCCTGCCCAGATTGGGCTGTTATAGTTTCCCATTGACCTTAATCACAGGGCATCTTAATACTATGAGATGCCCTAATGGCCTCCTATTTATATATACACTCTTCCTTACCTCCTTTGTAGAGTAGCAGACTGATTTCGTCTTGATAGTCTGGGTCAATCACCCCAGCGAACACTGTAACTCCTTTCTTAGCCTGTTAACTTAAAGGGAGGAGGAGCCCAAAGTGTCCAAATGGCAATCTTAACTTCCAGTTTAATGGAATCATTGTTGTGTCTCCTGGTGGCAGCATCTCTCCCTCTGGAACTAAGACCACCAGGTCAGCAGAATGTAATGTCATGGGAACAGGAAGCAAAAATTTTGCTAGTGGATCACTAGGGGTGATGGTGAGTGGTGCCACTTCCACTTCCATCCTTTGATTCCTGGACGCATGAATCCTGGCTATGGGAGACACAGTACCATATATTGGCTGCTGATTCAGAGCATACATGGCCTTCTGGACATGCCACAGCCTTGCAATGTATTGTCACCTAGTTGGCATTGTAATTGTGACTTCAAAAGGCCATTCCACTGTTCTATCAATCCAACTGCTTTGAGATGATGGGGAACATGGTAAGACCAGTGAATTGTGAATTCCATGAGCATGAGCCCACTGCCACACTGCTTCTTTTTTGTTTGTTTGTTTTTTGAGGCAGAGTCTCAGTCTGTCACCCAGGCTAGAGTGGGGTGGCACAATCTCAGCTCATTGCAACCTCTGCCTCCCTAGTCCAAGCGATTCCCCTGCCTCAGCTCCCAAGTAGCTGGGATGACAGGCATCCTCCAGCACGCCCGGCTAATTTTTGTGTTTTTAGTAGAGATGGGGTTTCACCATGTTGGCCAGGCTGGTCTCAAATTCCTGAACTCAGGTAATCCACCTGGTCAGCCTCCCATAGTGCTGGGATTACAGGCGTGAGCCACTGCACCTGGCCTGTCACACTTCTTTTGCCATAAAGTGAGTGCCTTGGTCAGAGACAATGCTGTGTGGAATACCATGACAGTGGATAAGGCATTCTGTGAGTCCACAGATGGTAGTCTTGGCAGAAGCATTGCATGTGGGATAGGCAAACCCATATCCGGAGTAAGTGTCTATTCCAGTGAGGACAAACCTCTGCCCTTTCTATGATGGAAGAGGTCTGATATAATCAACCTGCTACCAGGTAGCTGGCTAATCACCGCAAGGAATGGTGCAATATCAAGGGCTCAGTGTTGGTCTCTGCTGCTGGCAAATTGGGCACTCAGCAGTGGCTGTAGCCAGGTCAGCCTTGATGAGTGGAAGTCCATGTTGCTGAGCCCATGCGTCACCTCCATTCCGGCCACCATGGCCACTTTGTTCATTGGCCCTTTGGGTGAAGACAGGGGTGGCTGGGGAAAGAGGCTGAGTGGTGTTCACAGAACAGGTCATCCTATCCACTTGATTATTAAAATCCTCATCCGCTGAGGTCACCTGTTGGTGAGCATTCGCATGGGATACAAATATCTTAACAGTTTTTAACCACTCAGAGAGGTCTATCCATATACCTCTTCCCCAAATTTCTTTGTCACCGATTTTCCAATCATGCTTCTTACATGTCCCTGACCATCCAGCCAAACCATTGGCTACAGCCCATGAATCAGTATGTAATCACAAATCTGGTCATTTCTCCTTCCATGCACAGTGCACAACCAGGTGCACTGCTCAAAGTTCTGCACACTGGGAAGATTGCCCTTCACAGCTGTCCTTCAGGGATGTCCTAGAAAGGGGCTGTAGTGCTACAGCTGTCCACGTTTGGATGGTGCCTGCATATTGTGCAGAACCACCTGTGAAACAGGCCCTAGTCTTCTCTTCCTCTGATTATACGGAACTCCCCATGAGTTCATCGGTGCAGGCTGGGGGAGAGAAGGCAGGGTGGCAGAAATGGAGACCATGGGCATTTGAGCCACTTCCGCATGTAACTTACTTGTGCCTTCAGGACCTACTCGAGCCCACTCACTTACATACCATTTCCATTTCATGATGGAATGCTGCTGTGCATGACCCACTTTATGGCTAGATGGGTCAGAAAGCACTCAATTCATGATAGGCTGTTTAGGTCACATGGTAATTTGATGTCCCATAGTCAAATGTTCAGTTTCCACCAAAGTCCAGTAACAGGCCAAGAGCTGACTCTCAAAAGGAGAGTAGTTATCTGAAGAAGATGTCAAAGCCTTGCTCCAAAATCCTAGAGGCCTCTGCTGTGATTCACCTATGGGGGCCTGCCAAAGACTCCAAACAGCATCCCTATCTGCCACTGTCACCTCAAGCACCATTGGATCTACTGGATTGTATGGCCCAAGTGGCAGAGCAGCTTGCACAGCAGCCTGGACCTGTTGCAGAACCTTCTACTGTTCTGGACCCCACTCAAAACTGGTAGCCTTTCAGGTCACTCGGTAAATGGGCTGGAGTAACATACCCAAATGAGGAATGTGTTGCCTCCAAAATCCACATAGACCCACTAGGTGTTGTGCCTCTTTCTTGGTTGTAGGAGGGGCCAAATGGCAGCAACTTATCCTTCACCTTAGAAATAATATCTCAACAGGCCCCACACCACTGGACTTGTAGAAATTTTACTGAGGTAGAAGGTCCCTGAATTTTACTTAGATTTATTTCCCATCCTCTAGCATACAAATGTCTCACCAGTAAGTCCAGTGTGCTTGCTGCTTCTTGCTCACTGGATCCAATCAGCATAATATCATCAATGTAATGGACAAGTGTGATATCTTGCAGAAGCAAAAAGCAATCAAGCTCTCTCCGAGTAAGATTATGACACAAAGCCGGAGAATTGATATACCACTGAGGTTGGATAGTAGAGGTATATTGCTGGCCTTGCCAGCTGAAGGCAAATTGCTCCTGGAGGGCCTTATGGACAGGAATGGAGAAAAAGAAATTTGCCAAGTCAATGGCTGCATACCAGGTACCAGGATATGTGTTAATTTGCTCAAGCAATGAAACCACATCTGGTACAGCAGTTGCAATTGGAGTCATCACTTGGTTAAGCTTACAATAATCCACTGTCATTCTCCAAGATCCATCTGTCTTTTGCAAAGGCCAAATGAGAGAGCTGAACGGTGATGTGGTGGGAATCACCACCCCTGCATCTTTCAAGTCCTTGATGGTGGCACTAATCTTCGCAATCCCTCCAAGGATGCGATATTATTTTTGATTTACTATTTTTCTAGGTAGTGGCAGCTCTAATGGCTTCCATTTGGCCTTTCCCATCATAATAGCCCTCACCCTACCAGTCAGGGAGCTGATGTGGGGGTTCTGCCAGCTGCTAAGTGGGTCTGTGCCAATTATGCATTCTGGCCCTGGAGAAATGACCACAGGATGAGTCCGGGGACCCACTGGACCCACTGTAAGTCAGACCTGAGCTAAAACTCCATTAATTACCTGACCTCCATAAGCCCTATTTTAACTGGAGGGTCACATTGACGTTTTGGGTCCCCTCGAATCCACATCAGCTAAGAGCTGGTGTCCAATAATCCCCGAAATGTCTGATCATTTCTTTTTCCCCAATGCACAGTTACCCTGGTAAAAGGCCAGAGGTCCCCTTGGGGAAGGACAGGAGAAAGATTCACTGCATAAATTGTCAGTAGCATAGTGGGGTCCTTCCTCAAGGGGACCCGGCCTTCCCTTCATTCAAGGGGTTCTGGGTCTATAAACTGGCTCAAGTCTGGAAATTGAGAGGCTGTGATTTCCTGTTTTTATCATTCCAATGATGATCCATTCGAAATAGAAGTTTTCTGCTTATATAAATTAAGTAGAAATGCAGTAGGCTTCCTATCAATTTCACTTCTAGGAACACTATGATTAATTAGCCAATACCAGAGCTCTACATGAGTCAGACTATTCTGATTGCTACTTTGCCTCTGCTGTCCATTACGGTAGCTACAGCCACCTTGCCTTTGATGGTTGAGTGCTGCCACTTGGCCCCTGCCACCTCAGGATCCAATTATTCCTATTGTATTTAAATTTTGTAGCTGAGTTACTGTGGTTCCCACTGTTAGATCCGACATACGGAGAAGAGCAATTACAGGGCTCTTCAAAGATCCAGGTGCTGCTGACACAAATCTATTTCACAAGGCATTGGTCAAGGATATATCTTCTGGACCCTCCCAGCTGGGATGAGTAGGTCTAAAGTGACTAATCCACCCCATCATCCCAATCTCCCTAAGCCTTTGGATCCCTTTCTCTATATTAAACTAAGGGAGATCAGGTATTTCCATCGCACTCACAGTGGGCCATCTTTTAATCCATATTTCATCTAACCAAGCAAAGAAACTATTAGAATGTTTTTTATCTCCCCAAACTGCAACATTAAATGCAGATCCCTACTTAGTGGGCCCAAATCAATAAATTCAGCCTAATCCAACTCTATGTTCCTTCCATCATTATCCCACACCATTAATACCTATTCCCATGGCTATCCTCCAGATTTCTGTTTATATAAATTAGAAAACTCAGGCAGTATCCATTCCCATGACTATTCTCCAGATTTCTGTTTATATAAATTAGAAAACTCAAGCAGTTATTTTTGAGTGTAGTACACTTCCTCATGGATCACCCTCTCAACCTCACCCCTAGGGGCCTGCTGGGACTTTAGTTATAGGTCTGGAAGCAAGCAGGGATGTTGGGGGTGGCTCCTGAGGAGAATCAACATTATCTTGCTTGGCAACTGCCTCAGGGGAGGTAATCACTGTTGCCTCAGGCAGTGCAGGGTTTATCTCCTCAGACAAAAGTTGAAAAACTCTTGGCAGCATGGCTCAGGGAGGGCATGTTGCCACTACTGGGGATGGGGAAGCTCTTTCTTCTGAAACAAAAGTTTCATCAGAGTTTACAAACTCAGTGTCCCCAGCTTCATCAGGGTCCTCCCACACATCCCCATTCCAAGTTTCAGCATCCCATTCTTTTCCAGTCAATGCCCTCACTTTAACAGTAGAGATCTGGCAAGGCAATACATGCACCTTGGGTTGCAGCTCAGCCGCTCACATGATAAAAGCTTGTATCTGTTTTTCCACAATTTCAGCTCTTTCTCTATACAGGAGATAAGACTCTCACTCAGAGTAATTTTAGCAGATTTGAGGCTCAGTATCTGCTTCTGAAGCCAGGAGATAGAATCCCTGAGTTTATCATTTTCTTTCATCACTTTGTCTACTGAACTTAGGAGCAACCAACCAGCTTCATTGTGTTCCTTGGTTTTCCACATGTGGTCAAAGGTATTATGTATAGAATCACTAAACTCCTTGCCCCTCACAAACAATGAATCAGGAGTGTCAAATGCATTTATTTTGCATAACTCTCTAAACAGTTCATGCCAAGGACTGTCGGTGTTCTCCATACTATTAGAAGTAGAGTCCTTAGTATTTTGGGGTCAATCATATTAAGCAGCCAACTCCAGAAACCCCAAAACCAATGAAAGAACTCGATCCTTAATATTCTGTCCTTCTAGAACCTCTCTTGGTACCAAAGTTTGTATTAGTTAGGGTTTTCTAGAGGTACAGAACTAATGAAATATATATATATATACACACACACACACACACACACATAGGTATATACGTGTATATATATACACCTATATACGTACATATATACGTATATACCTATATATGTGTATATATATACGTATATAACTATATATGTGTATATATATATATAAAAGCCATTTATTATTAACTTACATGATCACAAGGTCCAACAATAGACTGTCTGCAGGGTGAGAAGCAAGGAGAGCCAGTCTGAGTTCCAAAACTGTAGAAATTGGAGTTCGATATTCAAGGGCAGGAAGCATCCAGCACAGGAGAAAGATGTAGCTGGGAGGCCAGGCCAGTCTCTCTTTTCACATTTTTTTGCCTGCTTATATTCTAGCTATGCTGGCAGTTGATTAGATTGTGCAGACCCAGATTAAGAGTCGGTCTACCTTTCCAAGCCCACTGACTCAAATGTTAATCTCCTGTGGCAACACCCTCACAGACACACCCAGGATCAATACTTTATATCCTTCAATCCAATCAAGTTGACACTCATTATTAACCATCACAGTGGGGAAAGGGCACACTATTCAACAAACAGTGCTGGGATAATTGGCATGCCACATGTCTCTCACCTTATACAAAAAAATCAACTCAAGATAGATCAAAGAGTTAAATCTAAGACCTGAGACCATAAAAATTCTAGAAGATAACACTGGAAAAACCCTTCTAGACATTGGCTTAGGCAAAGACTTCAAGAACCCAAAAGCAAATGCAACAAAAAACAAGGATAAATAGATGGGAGTTAATTAAACCAAAAAGCTTCTGCACAGCAAAAGAAATAGTCAGCAGAGTAAACAGACAACCCACAGAGTAGGAGAAAATCTCCACAATCTGTACATGTAACAAAGGACTAATATCAAGAATCTACAAGGAACTCAAACAAATCAGCAAGAAAAAAACAAACAATCTCATTAAAAAGTGGGCTAAGGATGTGAATAGACAATTCTCAAAGAAGATATACAAATGGCCAACAAACATATGAAAAAATGCTCAACATCACTAATTAGCAGAGAAATGAAAATCAAAACCACAATGTGATACCACCTTACTCCTACAAGAATGGCCATAATAAAAATTAAAAAAAAGATAGATGTTGGAGTGTATGTGGTAAAAAGGGAACACTTTTACATTGTTGGTGGGAGTGTAAACTAGTACAACCACTATGGAAAACAGTGTGGAGATTCCTTAAAGAACTAAAAGTAGAACCACCATTTGATCCAGCTATCCCATTCCTGGGTATCTACCTAGAGGAAAAGAAGTCATTATACGAAAAAGATACTTCTACACACGTTTATAGCAGCACAATTCACAATTGCAAAATCATGGAATCAACACAAATGCCCATCAATCAATGAGTGGATAAAGAAAACGTGGTATGTATATACCATAGAATGCTACTCAGTCATAAAAAGGAATGAAATAATCATCTTGCTCCTTGCTTAAAGCATATCTTATTGTATATAATTCCTTCTCAATTTGTGTTGGAAACACCATCCTCACTGCTGCCTAAATAAAAGTTTAGGACCTGAAACCAAGATATTGTGACACAAAATGTATAGTTAAGTAGCCAGTAGAACAAAGCAAACAGCTTAATTGGGAGTTGGAATGAAAAAGGGGCCATTTTTAAATAGAATGTAAAGGAATGAAAGAGAGGATTCTCAGCTGGGAAATGGATTTCATATCGTGTTTCCCAACACGTAGAAATTCCGTGGGAAAGACTATGTTTCTCATTAAGAATCAACAGTGATGTACTGAAAATGGCACTAAGTTTGAACTCAAAAATCCTACATTGAAGTTGCAGGTTCTATCCTTATTAGCACTGTGACCCTGGACAAATCACTCACTGAGTCCCAGTGCTTTTGTCTGTGACGATCTTTTAAGGGCAAGAACCATGGCTTTTCCTTTCTCTGAGCCCAGAGTGAGCACAGCACCTGAATGACGGTGTAAATGACCATTGCTGGTTAGTAAGCAGCAATGATCATCATATGAGTATGTGTATTTACATGACCTGTGTAAACTCCATAGACTTATTCAGACGTGATTACTTATCCTTTTTCTTTGTTTAGTTTCCATGAATGCGGTGCTTACACTGCTCTATTATTTGCTCTTGAAAGAAAAAAAAAACCCAGAGACAGACATAGAGAAAGGAAGAAGCAAAATGAAAAAGAAAAAAGATACCGGCTAGGTGGGGTGGCCCACGCCTGTAATCCCATCACTTTGGGAGGCCAAGGCAGGCAGATCACAAGGTCAACAGATGGAGACCATCCTGGCCAATATGGTGAAACCCCGCCTCTATTAAAAATACAAAAATTAGCCGGGTGTGGGGGCACGTGCCTGTAGTCCCAGCTACTTGGGAGGCTGAGGGAGGAGAATCACTTGAACCCAGGAGGCAGAGGTTACAGTGAGCCGAAATTGTGCCACTGCACTCCATCCTGGTGACAGAGCGAGACTCCGTCTCAAAAAAAAAAAAAGATACCGAGGGTTGAGAGCTCTAACATGAGCGCTTTATGTAAATAGAATCTAGATTTAGCCTGAGCCACCCATGATGTTGTGGCTCTACTGAATGAGGTGAAGCTAGTCACGCAAAATGCTCTGCTTTCATGAATAACCTCATCAGTGACTTTCTACACTGTAATATTTTCCATTTTTGAAAGATTTTCTAGAAATTTTTCAAAATCAGTTTTAAAATAAATGCAAGCGGAACACTGTCAAAATATTTGTAGGCTAGTGTTTCATTAAAAACCCAAATTCATATGACTGAAAGCAATAAAAAGTCAATGGAGAAAAAAATAGGGGGCAAATACTTCTCCATTATTATATGTGTGTGACATGAGGCTGTTCTTATTTAAGAAAACAGTTATGTTCCAAAAAGAGTTTGTAAGAAAGTTATTTGGAATTCAAAGCACATTTTTTTGTATTAGCAAAGGCAACACGATTACGTTTGCTGATTAGAAAACCACAAAGGCATATCGAAACCATAGTTCAAACTGTATAATAATGTCCATGACAAAAACAACACAAACAAGTTAGTGTATTGTGCATTTACTATATGCCAGGACTGTACTAAATGCTTTACATACCTGCTTTCACAGAATCTTCATGATCACCTGCAAGAGAGGTAGCCTACTTTACACGTAAGTAACACAAAGCTAGGAAAATTCAAGCGACTTTCTCAGCTTACAAAGCTATTAAGTGGCAGAGTGAGCAGTGGGATTCATTTCTGGCTAACTTGAGTTTTAAACACTGCATTGCACTTCTCCAAGATTACTGGATTATATGGGATTTTTACCTCCTTTTGTACTAGCCTAGAAGAAGAGGTATTTTCCCTATTGGAGGCCTCCCTGCTCTCTATCCCTTCTTCTGTTGTCTCCTTAGGAGATTACTTGATCAAAAATCTCCTCACTTCATATTTTCTTTAATTCCTTCCTTCTCTACTGGTTATTTCCTCTTGGGTAATAAGCCTGCTTAGGTCTCTGTCATCCTCAAAACGCAGCAGATACAACTTCCCTTTGCATATCTGCCTCCTTTGGCTGGTGTTCTCTCTCCCTCCTTCCCTTCTCAGCTGAGATTCCTAACATTGCCCCCTCCTGTTAACCTCCCCTAAACACTTCACACCTTGTCATCTGGTTTCCACCTCCCTGAAAACCTGAACCAGCTCTGGCCAGGATTGCCAGTGAGCACCCTGTCGCCAGCCTCAGTGAGTGTCCTGCAGTCCTCACCTTGTTGCTGCTGCATTTGACCCTGAACCCTCCCTGCTTTTTCAACTCTCTAGGCTCATTGCTCCTATTGACAACATTGGCTCTTTTTTTTTCTTTTTTCTATTTAAGAGAAAGGATCTTGCTCTGTGGTCCAGGCTAGAGTGCAGTGGTGCGATCTTAGTTCACTGCAGTCTAGATCTTCTGGGCTCAAGTGATTTGCTGAGTAGGGAGGCTTTTAAGTTGTTTTCCTAGTGGTCTGAATTTGTTGTACATGCCTCTTCTCTCTCTCTCTCTCTTTTTTCTTTCCTTCCTTCCTTCCTCCCTCCCTCTTTTTCTTTCTTTCTTTCTTTCTTTCTTTCTTTCTTTCTTTCTTTCTTTCTTTCTTTCTTTCTCTTTCTTTTTCTCTCTCTTTCTCTGTTTCTCTCTTTTCTTTTCTTTTCTTTCTTTTTCTTTCCTGAATTGGTTCCTATTACCACTGCTCTTATCTCTTTACCTATTCTCTCAGAATAACTTCATTTAGACCCACAGTATTGATACTCATTTTTTTCCCCTACTAAAAACTCCAAAGCCGTATTCCTAATCCTAAGTGATAGGAATCTGCTGGACAACCCCAGATAAATGACCCATAGTTACCTTAGATTTAGAGAAGCAAACTTTGACCCTTTACTCCCTATGCTTGCCACCCCAATCTGCCCTCTCCAGCCCTACTTCTGTCATCTCTGTCACAATGATCAGCAGCAGGAGCCACGTACATACCCAGTCTGGGACCTGGAACCATCCCAGTCTCCTTCCTCTACTCCTTCCCAGAAGCCTCATACAATTGGCCCCTTAATATATCCCAAATATGTCACCTACTCTCCCTCAATAATGTAATGTCTTCATCTGTTTCCCAGATTTTTATCTCAAAACAACCTTGTCTCCTTTTTACCACCTCTGATTCTTCCCCCATCAGGACTTTAGGAATGAACATAAATCTGAATGCTTGGCTTCCCTGTGTAGAATCCTAAATTACTTGCTCACTAGCCAAGAAGGCCCATGTGTGACTTGCCTCTTAGCTGACTGTCCAGCCTCAAACCTCACTACACTGCTCCTTAAAAGTGAATCTTATGTAACAATGAGCTGATTGAAGTGTCACGCACATAAAAATTCTGGTTCACAAGCCCATGCCTTTGCTTACACTGTTTCCTGTGCCTAGGATGCAATCCCTGCTCATCTGAAACTTTCATTTGTTCTTGAGTACTTTGCTCAGCAATTCTATCTTCCAGGAACTATACCCAGACTTCACAAATGGAGAATAGAAGCCTATCCCTTCTGTTCTGATAGATTCAACATTCCCCTCTACATAGCCCCAGGCATGCCGAATTATAATTCTTTCTCTTCTTGCCGGCTGTCCTGGACAGTGAGTTAATTGAAAGCAGAAATCCTGCCCTGTTCATTTCTGTATCCACAGTGTCTAACATAGTGCCTAGCACCAAGTGGGTGCTGAGTGAATTTATTTGACCTCAATTGGATTTAAGTTAGCCTTAAATTTGGAATTATTAGAATAAAAAATGACTCATGAAAGGAACTTCAGTAGGGTCTGAAGAAGCTAACCTACTTTTGGAGTGTCCCAATTGTGAGAAAGATCCCACCAGACTCTCCCTGGCTGTAGCAATGTGCATTGTAAAGCCAGAAGACAGTAGCACTGCCCTGCTTACTGCGATGTACAGGAGGAAAACGGGGGGATGCCTAGGAGAAGCTTTCCTCACTGGAAAGGGAGTGAATCTTCACAACTGCTCTGCATCTTCCTGTGCACTCTTGGTTTGAAAGTGTGAATGCATTTTTTCTGCTAGGGGAAGTCATTCATTGCATCCAAAGCCTGCCTTAGAACATAACCCTAGCACGTGGCTCCCTGGTTAATAATTATGAGTGCCTGTTTCAAGTCTTGGGGAAAGAAGTTTCTTGCAATCTCTCCTCTGACACTTTTTGCCTGTAAATTAATCCATCAAGAAAATGGTGTTTCTTCCCAGCTCTTAAGGGATTCACACCACTTATGCAAACTCCCGGAGGCTCCAGTCTGAGTCGAGATGACCTAATGAGTTCCAGAGCCAAGCTCTTCAAATGGCAGGCCTGCATTTACATATAGAATGATGTTGACAGGGGCAGCAGTGGGATCTCAGGTTTGTCGTTCTCCCAAACGCCGCCCCCATGCCCATCCTCATACTATGAGATGGAAGCCAAAGTGGTTTATTAAGTTGCCTGAACTCTTGTTTGCTAATTCTCCATTTTCATTTTGTAGAAGGAAGGCTCCAATCAATCTGAGTCAGTGAGACCTGACTCAGCCTCCTTGTAATACATTTAATCATTTATTCATCCATCATCATTATTATCATGCACCTGCTCCGTGCCAAAGAACCAGCAGTTGTGGAAAGACAGGATTCTACCAAGGGAGAGGCTGGCATTCCAGCTCTACCCCTGTCCTCGGCAATACTTATAGACATCTATTTAATGGGATAAGAATGGGATGTTCCCTACAATCCTTATGTACTGAGTGGTGGAGATCATGACAGCAAATAAGTGGCACACCTTCTGCCCTTCATTCCACAGTGCCCGTGGGAGGTAATGTTAGTGGCGTGCAAGACGAACGTGCTATTGCTAGTGCAGATGGAAAGAGTGTGATATGGTGGAAATGCATGGTCTTAGTGTCATTGCACCTGATTTCACTACTTGATGTAATTTTGGACAAGACATTTGGCCCCTCAGATATCCAGATTCCTGCTCAACTGTAAAGTGGGGATAATGATATCTTACAAGGTTGTTTCTAAACATTCTATGAACTAATTACTGTATATAAGTACCTAGCATAATGCTTGGTACCAAGTATGTGCTTTATAAATGTTATTCATTTCTCCTCTACAAGTGCAATTTTAGGCCTGTTGAGGCATATACAAATGACTCAGACAAGATACCAAACTATGTGCTTTTAGATAGTTTACTAAACACTTTATTTAACAAAAAAGGACAGTCTGTGTTAAGCACCAAGAAAGTAATGCACTCAGGGAATTCAGAAGAAGAGACATGAGCAGAGGAAGTAAAGAGAAAGCTGTGGAGGAGCTAAAACCAAAAAAGAAGATATATGGTAAAGTTGGACGGAGGGATGGATGGCGGGATGGATAATTGATAGATGATAGATCGATTGCAGGCAATAGACAGACTTGTTTTAGAAGGACTCCTGTTATTGATTAGTTAGAGAAGGGGGGTGGGTGGGCAGATGGTTTATCAAAAGATCTGAAGGTGTGAATACTCAGTAGAGGGGAGTGTATAAAAGGTCAGTGAGAGCTACAATTGAAACTGTAATTTAGCAACAAATGGTATAGAATCAGAGTTAGTGAGTGATCAACTAACCCAACTCCCTATCCACATAGGAGTCCTGTTTATAGCACTCCAATGATCATGGTCTAGCCCCTGGAGAGCTAAGAAGTTAACCACTTCCCATCAACTAATCTGTGAATGGCATGCAATACTGACAGTTCCTGTTTATTGACAGCCTGCTCAGTACCATGCTTGTTCTATACTGAAATCCTCTCAAGTGTCCTTGAGGAAGGAAGGTACTATTATCCTCATTTTACAGAAGAACAAACTGAGGTGCACAAATCCTGCAGCTAATTAAGGGCCCCAGAATCTGCACCAGGTCTTGATTGTTCCAAAGCCTGTCAAGCTATACATATCTCTGCATCCATATCATATTTCTGTTCATTGAGGACAGAACTCATCTGATGTCAGTCTTGTCTAATCTGGGAACTCTCTTCTCAGAAGTCTTTCTTGCAACAAAAGATGCTTTTGCCCACCTCCTAATGTCTGTAGAACTCTTACTGGTTTTTGTGTTGTGTTTTGTTTTAAATCTGGTACTTAGAACCATCCCTCATAAATCTCATTTCTGTTCAAATTCTGCTTCATAAATTCTTTCTTTGTTCTTTCTTTACAGTAGGAAGAATTATCCAAAGATAATTGAAATTTTAAAGACTTGTTCTTGCTCTCATTCATGCTGACCTGAAAAAGGTCTATTATCTGTCCCATTGCACAACCCAATGTCTCCCTTCCAAAAGATGTATTAATGTCTTTAGTTATTCAAGGGATTCAACTGACTGAGCATGCTTGGGTTATTATAATTTGATTTATCAGACTCTTAAAGATTGTCCTTGATGGACTCGGCCTGCCTGGGGACTGACTAGGGAAGCTCTCCAGGAGCCGTGCCCATCTGACTTTCTGGACTCAGAAGGCAGTGAATGATGTCATCATGTTTGCTAAACTGGTTCCAGAGAGTAAAATGCCTCTGCTCGAAGGGATTTCAGAACAAGTACCATTCTTCTTAACTTCCTTCACAGACCCGCTGCTGTTCAGCCCTATGAGTTAACTAACAAATAAATACAGGACATTTTAATTGTAAACCTACTATGTGTCAGACATTGTGTAAGATATTGAAGATGCAAAACTAATACCATTTCCTGCCTTGGAGAAGTTGACAATTGCAGATCACACAACAGGCTCTTTAACAGCTGTATCTTAGAGTTGGTGATCACTGCTATTATAGTGATCTGAGAAAAGTGATGTAGAAACTCAATCAGTGCAGGGATGTTCTTTACAATATCCACAAAATTGAGACTTTTAATTTAGATTGCATAGATCCAGTCATAGGATGCCCAGTACCACACAGAGCCGTCCATTTCTTTGACAGGCAATATAAAACACTGGACAAGAGTATCGGCTCTGGAGCCATACCATTTTGGCATGTTATTAAAGCTCTCTGTGCCTCATTTTCCTCAAGAATAAAATGCGGATGATAATAGTATCTATCTCATTGTGTTTTTATGAGGATTAACTAAATTAATGCACATGAGGGTCTTAGAATAGAGCTCAGCACATAGTAAAGATGTCTATTAATGTTAGTTACTGTTGCTGTGAAGAGAAAATGCTAGAAAACCTCCGTGTATTAAGTCTAAAGTTGCCTCAGTCTGATTTCCATCTGGTAGGCCCCGTGCCGTACCCTCTGGGGCAAAAACTATGCCAGGCTCCAGCACTATGTAAAAACATTCAAATCTGGTAGGCTAAGTTGCAAAGGAAGGAAGATGGTGTGCTATTCTTTTCAGAAGAAAATACTGTTGAGTCCTCATCACATAAGGTAGTTATTGTATGGACTGTCTCACTGAAAGGCTAGAAGACTCAAAATGGGGTTTGCTTATAACTTTCTGTTTACTTGGAAGGTGTTAGATTTCATAGCTAAAAATGTAGATCTTTGTTGAACAGATTTTGTATATACAAAAGCCTCTGTTGGTGCAGTAGGGATTGAAAAGGTGAATAAAGAGCGGTTCCTTCTATGGTGATTAAGAACGTGAACCCTGTCATGGGATTTAAATTCAAATCCAAGCTCTGTCATCTTCTAGATGTGTGACCTTGAGCAAATAAGTTAACTGAGCTTCAAACTCCTCATCTATAAAATGGGATGATAGTAATAATACCTGTTGCAGAGTGTGGTTGTAAGGAATAAATGAGGTGATAGTTTTAAAGTTATTTGGCACAGAACCTAGAATATAACAGATACCAAGCTAATGTTGGGCAATTATTAGTAAATATCCTATAAGCCCACAGTCTGGTTGAGGATGCAGAAAGACAGAGAAAGATATTTATAAATAACCTATTATAGACACAGATAATAGACAATGATATAAGAGGAAGGAGATAATGTTGCATTACATGATTGTGAACAGATAGATAAAAAGTTGTTTCTATCACTCATTTATTCATTCACTCAGTAGTGTCTTTTATGTGCCAGCCACTATACTGGAAGGACAAGGATTGATCTGCTTGTTGGGACAACAGAATAAACTTTCAATTTCAGATAATTGTAGATTCACAGAAACATCATAAATATAGTACAGAGAATTCCCATGTACTCGTCACCCAGTTTCTCCTAATATTGACTTCTTACATAACCACGATGCATTTGTTCGAAATAAACTATAGACGTTATTTGGATTTCACCAGTTTTCCATTCATGTCCTTTTTCTGTTCCAGAATCCAAACCAGGATACCACATTGCATTTATTTCCTTATATTTTTATGTGCATATTTGTTTGTTAAAAAGTAAATACATTCACAATAGTTTCAGTCAACTCCCTCTCTCTGGGGTTCTTCTGAAGAGACTCGAATGAAGTGAGACCACTGTGCTTTGGTGACATCAGCTGTCAATTTTGCTTAAAGTTCTCAGTACCTACTATCTTGACAGAAAATAAGTTCTGCAACTGATCCTTTATTCCATAAGTGAAATTACTAAATTAAGCCAAGATGCAGTTTTAAAAGGATTTCCTTTAGAAGAATTAAATATCTCAATTTAGTAGTTCTAAAGAGATTCAAATTAAAAGAAGCTTTAAATTTTAGGTACTCTTTTAAAGAAAGAAACTTAAAAAAAAATTAACCCAGATTATAAAAAATTGTTGAGCCAGTTCACCCAATACACATGCTTAATGTTCTTAAGATAGTACTTCAGTTGGCTAACTGTTTTCTATGCCTTTCAGCTGTGGTCACCCATCTCATTGTAAGCAGAGAAGCCAGTCATAGATAACTGGCTGCCTGGGGTCTTGGCCTTGACTGCTCTCTCTCCCTCTTGCCTTCTTTTGTTATTTTTCTCTTGGTCTCACTTCTGGTTTTTTCGTTTCCTAGCTTTGTGCTCCAAATCCTGATACCCATCTCAGTTCCTTTTTTGTGTTTTATTTTTGTTTTCATAAAAAATATACGATTAATATGCTTTAAATAGAAAAAATTCGAACCTGCAGGTAAGCATAAAGGAGAAAATTTTAATTACCTATAATCTCCCATCACTATTGACATCTTTACATTCTGTATTCTGCCCATGTGCATATAAACACACATATATACAGTCATGCATCACTTAATGACAGGGGTATGCTCTGAGAAATGGGTTCTTAGGTGATTTCACCATTGTGTAAACATTACAGACTGTAGTTGTACAAACCTAGATGGTGTAGCCCAGTTCACACCTAGGCCATAATGACTGCACCATTTTATGTGCAGTCTGTCACTGGCTGAAAACATTGTGCCGTGCGTGACTGTCCTCTCCCTAATAGGCCCACATGGTGATAATGCTGTAACAATATGAAGCATTTGCAAATGTATCAAGTCACTTAATTCTCAAACTGTTCTGTAAATGGGATACTATTATTATCCTCATTTTACAGATGAAAAAACTAAGGCTCAAAAAGTAAGTACTTTGCCTAAGATCAAACGGTTAGCAAGTGGTTGAGCTGGGATTCAAATGGTCAGGCTTCAGAGCCTGTGGTCTTAACCATGATGCCAAAATCACACTGCGTATTATATTTTACTGCCTGCTTTTCTCTACTTAAAATATGTGATAAAGACTTTGGTATGTTAAGACATGTTCTCTTTTTAGATATTTCTTTAGGTGGCTAGTTTTATACACAATGCTTTAACAGACACCTTCACCAGGAGCCTTAGGACCTGTGTTGAATTGTTTATTCAATCTTTCTTTGTTTTCATGACTCTTTTGATCATCTGTGTCTCTACTTCTGCTTCTTGGGCTGATTGCCTTCTCTTCTCTCCCCATTATCTGTCCCCCAACTTCTACAAACATGCACACGCACGCACGCACACACACACACACACACATACACACACTCCCCTCTGCTCAGTTCTTAGCTTTATCCATTCCTTTCATGCTGAAGCATCCATAGCACTCCTGGAAACACATCTCCTCTGCCAGCTGGACTCTTAGGAGTAATTTTTATTTGTGGAGAGCAATGACTTTATTATGAAATTTTTATTCTGGAATATTCCTCTAGGTTTATACAAATATTCATTTCAATAAGAATTTATTGAGCATCCATAATGTACGAAGTATTTGAGGGGCACAAAAGTGGAGCACCTGTCTTCAGGAGTGTACAGTCCTAGTGGATGTCTGAGAGACAAGTAGAACGAACCAGAATGCAAACTATTAGTAAAATGAAGGTATTAATAACGTGAGGTGGGAGCCAAGGGGAAGAAGCTATGAATTTTGATTGGAAGGAAGGCTTGAAGAAAGTTTCCAGAGAAGGTAACTAGATGACTTCTTATCATCACTTGTTCTGTCTTCAGTGGGTATCATACATGATAGTGTGACAGGCTGGGTCACCCAGGAACCAGGGCCTTGAGCCCAACATTTGAAGGGGGAAAAGCAATAGGTTGACCAACTGTTCTGGTTTGTCCAGGACTGAGGGAAGTTCCCAGCACATGGAACTTCTAGTACTAAGACCAGAAAGCCCTAGGAAAACTGAGACAAATCAGTCATCCTAAATAGCAGTGAACAATGCAGACAAAGCCTACTGCCCTGATCGAGCTCACAGATTATAAAACTAGTAAAGGAATAAAAGAATATTGTGGGAGGTAGATAGTGTGGTGGAGAAAAATAAGGCAGACTAGGAGGATAGAAAAGGACTGGAGTGCTGGGGCTTGGTTCAGTGATCTGTATTAGATTGGGTAGTCAGGGAAGGCCTTCCAATGAGTTGTCATTTAAGAAGACATGAATGTAGAATGACAGTCATATGGATACTTGGAAGAAAACATTCTAGGCCAGTGCAGTTCAAGCCTAGAGACTGAGGAAACAAAAAGCCAGGAATGGGATCAGAGAGGTAGCCAGGAGTCACGTCACACAGGGCCCTGTGGGCCATGGGAGGTGATTTGGGTTTCATTCTAAGATAGTACCTTGGGAGATTTGAGGAGAGGCATTGTATTAGTCCATTCCCACACTGCTCTAGAGAACTGTCCAAGGCTGGGTAATTTATAAATGGAAGAGGTTTAATTGACTCACAGTTCCGCATGGCTGGGGAGGCCTCAGGGAACTTACAATCACGGGGGGAAAGGGAAGCAAACACTTCCTGCCACATGATGGCAGGAAGGAAAAGTGCCTAGCAAAGAGGGAAAAGCCCCTTGTAAAATCATCAGGTCTTGTGAGAACTCACTCACTATCAATGAGAACAGTAGCATGCGGGTAACCACCGCCATGATTCAATTACCCGCCACTGGGTCCCTCCCATGACACATGGGGATTATGGGAACTACCATTCAAGATGAGATTTGGGTGAACACACATCCAAACCATATCAGGCATGAAGTCATCTGCCATATGTTTTATAAGGACCACTCTGGCTGCTATGTGGGAACAGAGTGTGGGATGAAAGTGGGAGGCTAATTAGGAAGTGACTGCAATAATCTAGAAGGACAAAGTATGTATCAGAAAGTACAGAGGCCTCAGACAACACAACTCAGTCATCACTAGAAGGGAAACTCCTTGCAAATTACTTAACTTCTGTTAGCCTTTAATCCTCTTATCTATGAAGTAGGGATTAACAAATTACACAAGCTAAATAAAATAATGTGTATGAAAGTGACTAGCAAAGCACCTACAGTTCTATTATGAAAATAGGATGCCGTAGGAATTAAAATGTTGAATTGCTAATCTGATTCTTAAGGCCAGTGACTAGCCACACACAAATCTGAGTGTTTATTCAGACATAAATGCATTGGTTGGATCCTTCCAGTTCTGTAAGTGTATGTATTTGTTCTTTTTATTTTATTTTTAGAGATGAAGTCTTGCTCTATTGCCCAGGCCGGAGTGCAGTGGTATGATCAGAGCTCACTGTAGCCCCAGACTCTGGCTCCTACCTCAGGTGATCCTCCCACCTCAGCCTCCTGAATAGCTAGGACTACAGGTCCATGCCACCATGCCCAGCTAATTTTTAAATTTTTTTGTAGAGATGGGGGTCTTACTATGTTGCTCAGGCTGGTTTTGAACTCCTGGCCTCAGGCAATCAATCCTCTGGCTGTGGCCTCCCAAAGTGCTGGCATTATAGGTGTGTGCCACCACACCTGGCTATATGTTCCTTTATTGCAATAAAAAGCATTAACAATTTCCTAAATATGCTTAGTAGTTTTGTAGTACTATTTCTTTGCCCCTGTGGTTTTCTCTGCTCGGCAATGCCATTCCTTCTACTCAAATCCTTTTCTGCTTGGCCCAGGTCCAAGTTTACCTTCCCCATGGAATCTTCTCCAAGTCTTTTACCGACAGAGTCAATTACTACTTTCTCATTATTTTCTTGGGACTTTGCATTTTTACTCTATTTTTACATTATCAGCTTTTATTACAGTTTGTTTTTTATATGCCCATTTGTCTATTAAAAAAATGAGGGCAGGTACAATGTTTAATTTATCTAAGATATGACAAGGGTAACCACTTTCTGCATAGCTCAGTCCCTAGCAGGAACCTAAGAAATTACTAATGAGTCGGATGGACATGATTGTGCTTAGAACTTGATCTCTGGTATATCACTCAGGAAAATTGCAGAAACAGCATGACATAGGGGAAGGAGTGGGTTTGAAGTCAGACAGACTGAAGAGCAAAACCAGGGCCTGACATTTACTAAGCTATGTGGTTCTGCCTATACCATGTCATCTGCCTGAATCTGCCCTTCAACAGTGTATTAATTATCTATTCCTATGTAGAAAACCATGAAACTTAACAACAATCCTTTATTATTTCACACGATTCCTGAGGGTCAGGAGTCCAGGAGCAGCTTAGCTGGGTGGTTCTGTTTTAGGATCTCTTGGTTTGCATGTTAGCTGGGGCTACAGTCACCCAAAAGCTTGACCAGGCTAAAGGATATGCCTCCAAGCTCACTCCCAGAATTGCTGGCAGGAGGCTGTAGTTCCTCTTCACATTGCCCTCTCCGTAGACTGCTCAGAACATGGCAGCTGGCTTCCCCCAGAGCAAGTGATCTGAGAGTGGGAGAGACACAGACAGACACGCAAGCTGCAGGGCTTTTTATAACCTAATCTCAGAAGTGACACATCATCTCTTCTGCCACATTCTATTGTCACACAGACCAACCCTGATACATTGTGGGAGAGGCTTACATGAGAATATGAATACTAGGAGCAGCAGGCATCATTTGGGCCATCTTGGAGGCTGACTACTGTGAACAGGAATATTCACCCTATGACTGTTTAGAATGAAAAACTGAGCATCCTTAGCTTGCCCTGCTTAAGGAACTGCATAATGGTTGCCATTAACCCTGGATAAACCCAAGGTCTCTGGCCTGACTCCCATGTAGTTTTCCAGGCTCTCCCTGCACCTCCTTTGTTTATACATTAAGCTCTGTTGAACTCTTGGTCTGTGCTGTTCCCTCTGCTTGGAATGCCCTCATTTTCACTGTCTTGGTCCATCTAGTATAGACCTTATGCTTTCAACCATGCTTACTTCCTTCCCTTAATTCCTACCCCTCCAACCCTTCTAAGTCTCCTTTCCTCACATCTTGACCCTAGTGGGTGTGGCCCACTGCCAGGCCTGGTAACAGGCTCCTCAGCACAATCTCAGAATAAACCAAACCCATCCACACCACACAGTCCAAAAAGAATTTCCTTTTGGGTTTAACTTGGATTTAAGCCCTGGTTCTGGCTGTGTACTGAGTGGTTTCAGGAGGAAGAAAAACAACACTTATGAGTAAAAGTGTAACATTTATTACACTCGCAGAGAGCTAGCTGCTGCCTTGGGCACTTTCTCAGAAATTATCTTATTTAATCACATACATTTTTCTATTTGGGCAAGTGATCCTACCTTCTTGGATCATAGTTAACTCATTAGTAAAATGGGAATATTTCCCAAATATGCTCTGGACACTTCCATTCATTTGTGCCTTGCACACAACCTCCCCCACCCTAGGATGTCCTCTGATCCATCTCCACATGTTCACTCTTGCACAGTCCCCTGCGGTTTAAAACCATTTCTGCCCCTTAGGAGCTGTGCAACCTTAGGAAAGTGACTTTACTTCTCTGAGGCCAGAAAATAGCAGTATCTAATAATGACTACTGGTGCTGTTGGCATGTTGGCAAGAATTAGTAAGACTGTGGTTGTTAGGAATATCTGAAATAGTACCTAATACCAATTTTGGGGTCAACAAATGTTAATTACCTTTTTTTTCTAAGGCCCAAAGCAAACACAGACCCAAATATCACCTCATCGTGTCTACACAAAACCCACTTTGTTACATCTTCTTTCCCTGATAAAACTGCTTGTATTCAAAAATTAAGTACATATCTCATAAACAAAAGCATTGTTGAGGGGAGAAGGGTGTTTTATCAGGCCCTACAAACCTAGACGTGGGTCTCAGAAAGCCTCCTTTGTTATACTGGCACGATGAAGAAAGATATGTTTAAACCTCTTTGAGCCTCAGTTTCCACAGAATAGGAATTTTTAAAGTTTTTATTGGCCAGGCGCGGTGGCTCATGCCTATAATCCCAGCACTTTGGGAGACCGAGGCAGGCAGATCACAAGGTCAGGAGATCGAGACCATCCTGGCTAACACGGTGAAACCCCGTCTCTAGTAAAAATACAAAAAAATTAGCCGGGCATGGTGGCGGGCACCTGTAGTCCCAGCTACTCGGGAGGCTGAGGCAGGAGAATGGCGTGAACCTGGGAGGCGGAGCTTGCAGTGAGCTGAGATTGCGCCACTGCACTCCAGCCTGGGCGACAGAGCAAGACTCCCTCTCAAAACAATAAAAAAAAGAAAAAAAGTTTTTATTGATACATAATGTTCGTACATATTTATGGGGTGCATGTCATATTTTGATATATGCATAGAATGTGTCATGATCAAGTCAGAGTGTTTCAGATCTCCATCGCCTCCAGCATTTATCATTTCTTTGTATTGGAACTTTCCAAATCCTCTCTTCTAGCTATTTTTGAAATATACAGTATATTGTTGTTAAGTATATTTAGTCTACTGTGTTATTGAACATTAGGACTTTTTCCTTCTGTCTAACTGTATGTTTGGACCCATCAACCCACCTCTCTTCATTCCCCCTACCCCCTACACACATTCCCCTCCCGGCCTCTGGTAACTACCATGCTACTTTCTACCTCCATGAGATCAGCTTATGATCTTCTGTATATAAATGAGAACTTGTGATATTTGTCTTTCTGTGCTAGGCTTATTTAACTTTAACATAATGAGCTTCAGTTCCATTCATGTTGCTGCAAATGACAGGATTTTATTCTTTTTTATGGCCAAGTAATATTCCACTTTGTAAATATACTACATTTTCTTTATCCATTCATCCATTGATGGACACCTAGGTTGATTTCACATATTTGCTATTGTAAATAGTGCTGCAATAACCACAGGAGTGAAGGTATCCCTTTGATATACCGATTTGCTTTCCTTTGGATAAATACTAGCCATGGGATTGCTGGATCATATGGTAGCTCTATTTTTAGTTTTTTGAGAAATCTCCATACTGTTTTCCATAGTGGCTGTATTAATTTACATTCTCACTAACAGTGTATAAGAATTTCCTTTTCTCCACATCCTTGCTGGCATTTGTTATTTTTTTGTCTCTTTGATAATAACCATTCTAATTGGGGTAAGATGGTATCATATTGTGGTTTTGATCTGCATTTCCCTAATGATTAGTTATGTTGAACATTTTTTCATATACCTGTTGTTCATAAAATGGCAAAAATTAAATCTTCCTTTAGAAGAGTAGATGGAAGTAATACCACAATTTTAAAAAATCATGGGCCAGAGCTTGGCCCATAGTAGATATTCAATAAGTGTGCTAATCCCTTTCCAGGACACGTACATTCCATTTATTCTTGTCAACACTTTGGGCCTTCTGATTTTGCACGGCCACCAAAATGTGGCATCTGTTTATTAAGGGACAGCCTCACTAATTCGTCTTCATTCTGGAAAACTAATTAGGCCTGGCCGTCATCTATTTGGGTTTATGTCAGCAGTACTTTTCCCCATCACTGTAAGCTCTGGACTACCTTGTCAGTGTGCCCAAGTTTGCTGTGAAGAAGAAAGACTTTCCTCTCATTACTCACCTCACGTAGCTTCATTATTTATGTACAAGTTGGAGATGATCTTTGGCCTTTTTAAATTACATTTATTTTTATTGTCTTCTGTAATCCTATCATATTTTCAATTACCCACTCATTCATTCAGAAGTAGATTTCCCCCTTTGGCAGAAAAAAAATAAAACAAGTAATTTTACAAAGTAGCTCAAAGGTTTCTGTTCCAATCAGAATTATTTGGCTCAGCATTCTGTCCTCTGGATTCTCAGAGAATTTATAGAAGAAAGGTAATTTTTTAGATAACAAAAGATACCCACTTTCTCACTTCCTTGTCAGTTACACATGCAGTGACTCAAAGTAATTTGAAATCGTATATTATTATTTTTTGCCACAGCTTTGAATGGTAGCAGGAAATAGTCTTTATAAAATAAGTGCTTGAATCAGCAAGTTTATTCTTTCAGTATTACAATTGAAGCCCGTACTTCAAATCTAGAAAAACACACTCCCCTCCTATTTTAGATTGTGTTATTTTAAAGCTTCTCAGTAATTTTTATTCATTTGTTTGTTTCCCCAATTCATGTAATCACCCAAGGCAACAATGGGGTGATGAAATGTTCATTCTACAATATTTTTTTGAAGACAATCAGCATTCTGGTCATTAATTAGACATACTTGGTCTATACTGGCTGAGCTGACATTGATTCTTCCCACTGCTTCCTAAGAAAACTGAAGCATCCCCTGAATATTTGAGAACAGCTTATCTGAGGTCTGAGGGAGCAACGTAAGAGAAGGGAGGTGTGCAAGGTTCTCAAAGGAAGGAAGGCATCACAATTGAAATGCTAAGGCTGCAATTTTGAAGCAAGTTCTTAGCATTTTGCCCCTTGTTCCCTGCTGTATCCCAAGCATGCAACTCATTGCCTGCACATGGCAGATGCTCCTTAGGTCTTCGTGACTGGCTGGTTGGAGAGTTATAGGGTGGGTGAGTGGGCTCAAAAGAATCTCACTGTCTTAATGGTAATAAATATAGAATTTTGTTTGCTGCTCTGCCCTCCTCATATTATAGATGAGTAAAGTGAGGACAGACAGGGGAAGTTCAACTCCCAAGGCCATCAGTGGCAGCAACGGGCCTGAAACATAGATCTTCTGACAACTGGCTGGAGGGCAGAGGACCCTGCTCTCTGTTCTCATGTGCTGAGTAATAGGACTTGGGCTCAAGGTAGAGAAGGTAGCTGAAGATAAATGCAGCTCCAAGCGTCCATCTCCAGCTTTTTCTTTTCTAAAGCTTGCATTTCTTCAACCTTCAGAGTAAAAGGGGTTGGTGTGGATGGCAATCATGATAAACTGAGACAGCACTCTTCCTGCTGCTGGACAAAATTCCAGGGAGTTTTTGTTTTGCAGGAAATGAGGCCAGGGAGGGAGGCAGGGCCCAATCCCAGAAGAAGAAGGTCTTACGAGATGTGATGAGGAACTTGAGTCTCCTCGCCTGTGTCCGATAGTTCTTCTATGCCCTCTGGCAGGAAGCTAGGAATGCTAGCTGCTAAGGAACAGTATATGGGCCAAAGAATAAACACAATAAAAGCCAGAGGTAGAAACAGGAGCCAGTCTGAGCCAGGAAAACATGAAGAAAATGTCAAACTATGAGGAGTGAAGTGTGATCTCTTCTTTCAGCCATAAACCTTAGGTCACTTGCTATGGTTTGGCCATTTGAACCCTCCAAACCTCATGTTGAAATTTGATCCCAGTGTTGCAGGTGGGGCCAGTGGGAGGTGTTTAGGTCACTGGGGTGGATACCTCATGGGTAGATTAATGCCCTCCCTTAAGGTGAGTGAGTTCTCACTCTCAGTTCCAATGAGAGCTGGTTGGTAAAAAAAAAGCCTGGCATGCCCCCTTAGCCTTCTCTCCCACCACGTGATCTCTGCACACTCCAGCTTCCCTTCACCTTCCACCACGAGTGGAAGAAGCCAGAGGCCCTCAGCACATGCCCAATCTTCCAGCCAGCAGAATTGTGAGCCACATAAACTCTTCTCTTTATAAATTACTCAGCCTCAGATGCTCTTTATAGCAACACAAAATAGACTAAGACACCACTATTGTTAGGAAGAAGAGATTTGGTGACAAAGAAGATGCCTTCAAAGAACTTATAGTCTAATGAAGAAGAGAAGTACCTGTTCATGGAAACCAAAATGCGTATGATAAGCACTGGGGTAAAGCAAGGTTTTCTATCTCAGGCTGCACTTAAGAATCACCTAGGAGCTTTTTTGAAAAAAAAGTCTGGGCTCTTTCCCTAAAATTGAATCCAAATCTTGAAGATGGAAAGCTAACTTAAAAAAAAACAAAACCATCCAGGCGATTTTGATATACAGTGAGTGCTGGTATCACTGCAATAGAGAAAAGCCCAAGGTAATATGTGGACTGTTGTCTCAACCTGGGGTGATCATAGCTGTTGGATAACCTGAAGAGCATCACAAAAATAGACTCTGAAGCCTCATAAGAACCTAATAATTCAGAATTTCCAGAGAATGGAGACCTGGAATCTCTCTTTTGGAAGAGCTCCCAAGGTGGTTCACATGACCAGGCAGGTTTGGGAACCAGTCTGCTAGAGCAGCTCTGTCCAGTAAAAATATAATGTGACTCACATGTATAATTATACAATCTCTAGTAGCCACATTTAAAAAGTAAAAAGAAACAAGTAAAGTTAATTTGAATAATGTCTTTTATCTAACACAGTCTATCTGACATCATTTCAACATAGGATTAATTAAAAAATTATTGCTTAGCTTTTTTATATTCTCATTTTTTTCATACCAGGTCTTTAAAATCTGATAGGAATTTGATACATAGAACTCCAGACCCCACTGCCCACTTGCCAAGGGCAGGCTTTCTCTTGTTCACCTCTGCACGCCCAGCATCTGGTACCAGGCCTGACATGGCACAATTCCCATGCTTTGGGACATGATCTGGGTCTCTACATTCCAAACTATGGGAATCATAGAAACAGAAGCATAGAGGGATAGAACAATGTAATAGGCTGGCGGGGCTGGGGGTGGGGCTGCGGCAGCAGAAAGGGAGAGGTAAGCAGTGCAAGAAAGGAGTTTGGAGAGGAAGACAGGGCTCAATCTTTTTTTTTTTTTTCTTGTCTCATGGACCTACCACCAGGTTTTAAGAGTAAGTAGGAAGGACTTCAAATTCACTCAGTTTCTTTTTTCCTGGATGTCAGCGCTCCAAGACCTCCAGGACATCTATTGGGTTTATTGGTTTATTGAGATACTGCCTCAGGCAGGTTGACTAAGTGGGCCTCTTTTTGTTGGGAACCAGAGCAATAATTAGGAGAGACTTTGCTGACATTAAGAATCTGCTGAGCATATGCTTTTTCAGTACAATTTCAACTTCAGATTTTGTCAAGGTCCTCAGAAGCATCACTGTGGGTGCCTCAGATACATTTTAAGACAATAACACTGATTTGAATGATCCCATCTCTCAAAATCCTTTTACAGAAATCTGTCCTGCTTTCTTGGCACTAGCTGACTCACAAAGTTTGTTATGGATCAGTTGAGGGATTTGTCACTGGCTTGACGTCAAGTTCAGAGACCAACTGTTCCAAACCAGGGTCTGGGTGATATATTTTGTGATTTAGTGGGACATGGATCAATTAATGGCAGTGCTGGAACATAGCAGGAGAAGTTGAAGTCAGACCATAATCTACTGTGGAGCTAATGTTTGCTGATCAAAGGAGGACAGGCCTAGCTGTTTGCAGACAGAAGTCTAGCCGGTAAGGCAAACCATAGAGTGGGTAAAGCAACTGCTGCTACAGGTTTCCAAGCCATGCCTCCAGGACTCCAAGTTTTTCAGAAGTAACTAAGGGGAGCAAAGGGAAGCTTGAGTCCTTTCATTCCCAAGTCAAGCAGAGCATACCCATTTTCACCAGTTTTATCTTTTGGATTTCATCATAAGATTGCATTTTAAATTGATAAAAAGGGATCCACTGCACCCTGAAAAGCTTGAAAAAACATCAGTGTAGACAATGGGTAGCACTATGGCTGAGTGTTATCAAGAATGTCCAACAAGCCAGGCACGGTGGCTCACGCCTGTAATCCCAGCACTTTGGGAGGCTGAGGCGGGTGGATCACAAGGTCAGGAGATCGAGACCATCCTGGCCAACATAGTGAAACTCTGTCTCTACTAAAATACAAAAATTAGCCAGGCGTGGTGGCGCATCCTGTAATCCCAGCTACTCAGGAGGCTGAGGCAGGAGAATCGTTTGAACCAGGGAGTTTCAGTGAGCGAAGATCACGCCATAACACTCCAGTCTGGTGACAGAGTGAGACAACGTCTCAAAAAAAGAAAAAAAAAAAAAGAATGTCCAACAAAATATAACAGTAGAATCCTATTAAGACAATAGATTCTACAAATGATAACTTCAGGCAACTAGGTAGGTAGCTGCAGGGTACTAAATCATTCATTAATTCATGATTCATTCATTCATTCTACAAAAATATATTTTTCACTTGTTATGACCTAGATACAATGCTAGGCACTGGGGATACAGCTGTGAAAAAGTAGATATGTTCCCTGCCCTCATGTTATTTATATTGTTGTAGGAAAGATAGACAATAAATGTGGACACGATTAAATACAATTATTGTAGCTTGAGGTTAGGAAATTAATGCAGTGGCAGAAATTATGAGCGGGGAGTGCTACTTTAGAAAAGGTGGTCAGGAAAGTCTTGGCTTAGGAGATGCCCTTAAGATGGAGCCTGAGGATATAAAGGAGCTAGCTATGCAAGAGGCTTGGGGGCGAGCATTTCAGGCCGAGAACACAGTTGATGCAAATACCTGGGGCAGCATCTGGGATTATTACAGAAATTAAGAAGTCTCTGTAAAGCCTGAATGAAGAGAGTTTTTGTAACATGATTTTGCAGCACAGCGAGGATCCAGGTCACACAAGGCCTTACAGGGTCCAAGGTACCCTCTAAATACAATGAGAGGCCTTTGCGAAGTTTCAGGAGAGAGACATGTTATCTCATTTACGCTTTTCAAAGGCTGATTCCACCAGCACATGGCACTAGTAGGAGAGCAAGGGCAAGCAGAGCCTTCTCCTAGAGACTGGTGAGCAGGTTACCAAGCCAGAGACTCTAAACGAGAAACACAACAGGACTCCTGTTCTTAGAGCCAAGACCTAAGGCAAAACACAAGGAAAAAAATCCCTACTACTTCACAGCGTGAGCTCTCCCTTATGAACTGGGAGGGTGTGATGTCTGTGGTCAAGTATGGCTGAAGCCACAACAGGGCTCCCTCCAGGGCCTAGTTGATCCCACAGTCTGGAGCAGGGTTGAGCTGAAAAGTCAATGGGATCTGCAGGACAAGGAAGAGACCAGCCCAGCACTTGGAAGGAAGAGCTGCAACAGGCTTTAATCCACCTTGAGAGTGACTTCATGCTGGCAGCCAACACAGACTCACATCAAATCCACTTTCCCCACAAATTGCATCCACATTTTTGCAATTTGGTGTGTATTGATTTTCTCTGAGGGACCTCTTGTTGAGTTATTTAACTGCCACCATTGCAAAGGGCAGCAAGTAATTTTCAGTGCAGAGCCACTTCTTCTGAAGTCTGCACTGAAACTCCAATCCAGTCCAGTCCTATAATTTCATTTCAGAGCACTCCTGGATGATTACATTACCCAAATCTGGGCATTATTGCAGAATTAATGGTTTGACCATGAAGACAGAGAGAGCATTAGATCTTCTTTTCCATCTCAAAATAATATATCAAGCAGGAGTAATGTAACAACGTAGAGGTATTCAGAACTGAGGTATTCTTCATGCCTCTACTTTGAAGCAAATGTGGACTGGCTAGTGTCTTCAATATTCACAATAGAATTGGTTCCCCTAATTTTATGTTGATATTCCTCAAATCCTTTGACATTTATCACAGGGGTCATGAGATTAGAATCATATCTGAAGCTGTGTTTACTCTAGTGCTATTTTTGAAGACAATGATCATTTCTTCTGTCCCTGCTCCGTATATAAAATTCCATCCACCAGAGGATCTATAGGGATTCCTTTTCTCCTCCTTTTAAAACTGATCATCAGAATTTTTTTTTAAAAAGTCATACATGCATTTTTTTTTTAATTTTGGCTGCAAGGAGGCTGAATGGTAGGTAGGTAGGTAGACAGTTTTTTTGAAGCTCAACCACAACAATCACATAATCCTTACAATTTGTGTGTGCATACATATATACATATATATATATTTACCTGTTATGAATTTTCTATTTCTGTTTTCTGTTTCTAGTCACGTATTTCTGGTTTCAGTGACCTCACTTTGTTTTATCACTATTTTACTGTAAATGTTTTAAGTCATCTAAATTTTGGGGGAAAGCATTAAAAAGTAAACAAAAAAAATCATTAAACTTTAATGCTTTCATTCATAAAATATTATGCCAGGTGTTGTAGGAGCATAGGTTCTATATAAGAATCCACAGGGTCTTGGTGAGAAGCATGGTGAAAGTGCAGGTTTTGACATACGGAAAGAAATCTGACTTCTGAAATATGGTGAGGACAATGGAACTGCAGTACAGATTGGACAGAGGATGTCAGTTTCACATTGACAAGATGTTTGGGAGGCAGGTGGTATGGTGATATGTATCATCATATTATAGGCCTTTGGAAAATGTATCATCCTCTGGGTAGAAGCATTTTGATATGACAAAAGAGAACTTCGTTTCTGGAGTGAGAGAACCTGGTTCAGAACCTCAGCTGTGTCCCTCATGAACTGTGTGTACTTTTTTGGCAACTTATAAGTCATCATAGAGTCTCAGTTTCCTTTCTGTCAAATGGGGATAATGGTAGATATTGCCTACTAGTGTTACTAGGGGTTATTGAATGAGTTAATACATATAAAATGATTATTGCAATGAGTGGTACATAGTAAGCATTTAATAAATGTTAACTACTGTAGCTGTAGTTATTTTCTTGCTAGGCACTTTTACCTGTGCTGTCTTAATTTTCTCTCACAACTCTACAAGGTGGACTGCCCTTTAAATGAGGCTCCCAGAAGTTGAGTCCCAGAGTCAAGAAGCTTGCATTTCAGCAAGAGCTATTTGACTCCAAAGCCCATGGTGCTCTCACTCTGATATGCTTACCACATCCTACAAGATGGAGTAAATAGAAAATCTCTTACTGATGCATATCACAAACAGGATAGAAGCAAGTTACGGTAGTGACTCATTCATTCAAAAATTATCTGTGAATGCTTTGCTTTGGACCAGTCACATGGCAAGCAAAGATAAGGCTCCTTGCAGGCTCTGCCCTCAGATGGCTTCCAAATGGGAAAGATAAACCAAATTAGAGTATAGTGTAAAAAATGCCAGATCACAATATATACAATGACATAAGTCAATAAAGAGAAAGGACATGGAATCCAACTTACTGGAGTCAGAATCTGGAAGAATGAATGAATGAATGAATGAATGAATGAAGAGCCTACAGGCTCTTCATTAAAGAAGTTGTGTTGTACAATAAGACAGCAGAGTAATACTTACTTTGAGAATCTCCATGCCCACACCATTATCACTCCTCCCGCAACCCTGTCCCTAAGCCCAGGGAAGCAAACCTAACTGCTAAGGGAAATGTTACCTGATAGTTTACCAATTTCAGTTTAGACTGAATTCACTTTAAGCCTAGGTGGTTTCTAACAGCCCAACTGTTAAATTATCGGGAATTTTAGAAGCCTGTTGAATAGCCATTGTTAAAAATTAAATTATATGAAACAACACTTAAATAAATTATATTGAAAACAAAGGTAATTAATACTCCAAATGCATCACCTCCTGGTTACTTCACTACTACCTATGCACTTGAAGTTATTTACATCTATTGTAAATAGGTAGCCAGTAGAAATGCTTTATAATGGTGTGCTACTCTTGCATATCTCTTCCCAGCTCCATATTTAGTGACATCCTGTTGGTAGCATGGAATCAGCCATGTTGGGATTATTTATACCACAGAAATAAGCAAATGCTACAAATAAGGACTTTGGTTTTTCTCACAGAGCTGGTTGTTAAATTTTACCAGCACACCATTGGCTATCAATCATTCCACCTATTTCCTGCAGTTGCCCTCCCTCCCTCTCTGCTTTATTTAACTTTCATTTTCTTTCATTCTTCTTCAATTTGTTCATACCATGCCACTTCACCTCCCTTACTGGTCTACACTTTTATATTTATATTTCTTCCCTCTTGTTTTTCTGACTACATCTCTTCCTTGTTCACCTAGCGCTTCTTTTGGCCAAGAATGTGTTTTGCATAGTCCTGGTTGTCATGCGTGTCCCTGTGAAGAGACCATCAGACAGGCTTTGTGTGAGCAATAAAGCTTTTTAATCACCTGGGTGCAGGTGGGCTGAGTCCGAAAAGACAGTCAGCAAGGAAGATAGGGTTGGGACAGTTTTATAGGATTTGGGTGGGTAGTGGAAAATTACAGTCAAAGGGGGTTTTTCTCTTGCAGGCAGGGTGGGGGTCACAAGGTGTTCAGTGGGGGAGCTTCTGAGCCAGGAGAAGGAATTTCACACAGTTAATAGCTCAGTTAAGGTGGGATAGGAACAAATCACAATGGTGGAATGTCATCAGTTAAGGCAGGAACCGGCCATTTTCGCTTCTTCTGTGATTCTTCACTTGCTTCAGGCCATCTGGATGTAGTCGTGCAGGTCAAGGGGATGTGATGGCTTAGCTTGGGCTCAGAGGCCTGACACTGGTACTTGATTTGTCTGGTATTTAAATCAAAAGTAAGTCTCTCATCACCTCACTTACTGGGTTTGGAGTGACCGATTTGACAATATTGGCCAACACCAACAAAAGGTCCTCTGCTCATCAAGAGACAAGAGGAACCTAGCCTTGAACCTGGGCCCTGGGTCCCTGTCTTTGTTGTTTCCTGTTACCAGGGTACTCTCCGTGGTATTATTCCATGCTTTTTAATGCCTTCCTGTATCATTTAATTGGATTGCAGCACACTAAACATTTGAAAAGAATTCAAGCACAAGCTGCCAGGCTCTCTTAATGAACATTCTGTGTGTCATTGTTTGCCAAGAAAGTCATTCATTGGATAAAAATCAGGAGATTGAATGAAGAAATAAAATTTGTTTTTCTTTCCTTCTCTTCACAATATAATTGCTTGTTTCCCCAAGTAATATTTTTGTCTCCCTCTAGTCATGTGTGGACTGTTTTTCCATCAGAGAAGATTAACTGAATGACTCTCCACAAATATCATATTTAATTTAACGCCATTACATTAGATCATGTATTAAAGAATACAAGATCCTACTGGATTCCATTGTAAGCTAGATTTCCACAAATTTGTTTCCTTAAACATGCAGATGGCATACATTCTGTCCATACAATCCATATTGGTTCACGTGCCCAACACAATGATGTGGAACTTGGATCCTAGAGGGAAATGGTATGTCACAATTTACATACTGCACATAGTAAGGGTAGACACGCTCTTCCTTTATTACTTGACAAAGCTGAGACCCAGAGAGGCTGTCATATCAAAGATAGCAATGAGCTTCTTTGAAAGTAAATTTTAATAGTAATACCTTTGGCTTTATAGGACCCAATATAGTGTGCTTTCCTAAAAATTTGCATCAAAATATTTGCACATGTCCTCCCATTATTGCATGCATCTCGTGGTATAATAGCGTGTATTTACTCTGGATTCTCAACTAGTCTATGGATGCTTTAATCATAAGGAGCTGTGTTAGTTACTCACTGATTTCCTACCACCCATCACAGAGCATAGCACAAAATAGAAGCTTTGTATACTCATATATCTAGTAAGCACTTGATAAATGTGTATTGAATGAATAGATATTTATCTGTTTCCCAGAAAGAGACATGGGTAAATGAAGCTAGAGGTACACAAACATTGATCTATAGAATTATTTTTCTCTCTCAGCTAAAAAACAACAAGGAGGAGTGAGAGTTACAATTACAAATGAAGCTTATGATACTATTTTTGGTGGTTGGATTTTGCAAGGGAGCAGAATCTTGGACTCCATGATTTGTCTGGTTTTGCTATTAAGTACATATATGTTTCAGATTGTTACAGCTTCCTGATGAATTGACCTTTTCTTTAATTATTATTATAAATTGCTTGTCTTTACCTCTAGTAATATTGTTTGTCTTGAAATCTATTGTATCAGGTATTAATATAGTCACAACATATTTTGTTTAGTGTTTGCATTGTATAGCTTTTCATTCTTTCAATTTCAACTTCTCTGTGTTTTTGTATTTCAAGAGCATTATGTGTAAATGATATATAGTTAAGTCTTGCCCCATTATCCAGTCAGACAATCTTTGCGTTTTACATGGTATTTAGTCTATTTACATTTAATGTAATTAAGATAGAGTTGGATTTAAATCTTTCATCTTAGTATTTGTTTTTTATTGTTCTATCTCTTCTTTGTTCCTCTATTAAGTTGGACTTCCTTTTAGTTACTCAAGTACTCTTTTAGTATTTAATTTTGATCTGTATTGACTTTGCCTATGCTTTTTGTGTTAATTTTTAGAGCTTGCTATATAAATTATGTATGCCCCTTGACTTACATCCTTTATTTGTTATAAGTAACAAATAAAATTGTTACTTATATTATGTTACTTTGTGAATAATGTAATAACTCAATAATTGTGTAATTCTACTAACCCCGTCCCTTTTTCTTTGTGATCTATTGTCATGTATTTTACTTCTACATATGTTATACACCCTTCTATATGCTATAATTGTTTTTGATTTAAGAAGTCAATAGTCCTTTAAGAAAGTATGTTTAATGTCTTCTGTCTGGTATTGTTTCCCCTCAGCCTGAATAACTTACTTTAGCATTTTTTGTAGTGTGATTCTGCTGGCAACAAATTGTCTCCATTTTAACTTATCTGAATATTTAGTTACTTTCCTTTATTTTTGAAAAATATTTTTGCTAAAATAGGGAATTTTAGATTGACAGGCCTTTTTCATCTTTAAGTATCTTAAAGTACTTCCATTGCCTTCTGCTCTCCCATGATTCTCTTGAGAAGTCTTCTGTTTATCTTACTGTGTTTCCCACTTATGTTGTGTGTCCGTGTGTGTGTGTGTCCTGCTGCTTTTAATATTTTCCATTATCTGTTTTTTTTAGGAATTTAGCTTTGATGTGCCTAGGAGTGGTTTCTTTGTATTTATTCTACTTGGAATTCACTGAACTTCTTGGCATACACCTTTTAAAAAATCAAATTTGGAAAATGCTTCAGCTAATAATTCATCAAAATAATTTTCTGTCCCATTATCTCTCTCCTCTCATTCTGAAATTATAATTACACATAAGAGTGACTGCTCAATATTGTCATACAGGTCATTGAGGCTCTGTTTACTATTTTTTCCAAATTTTATTGTCTCTGAGTTTTAGATTTCTATTGGCCTCTATTCAAGTTCACTAATGCTTTATTCTACTATGCCCATTCTACTGTTATTCCCATCCAATAATTTTTAAATTTTTTCAGATATTACCATTTTCAATTTTAGAATTCATAGTTGCTTCCTTGTTACAGGTTTCAAATCTCTTCTGAAATTCCCCATTTCTTTGCTCATTGTGTCCAACTTTTTCTGAGGATTTAAAAAATCTTTCTCATAGTTACGGTTCTAATTTGTGAGTTCTCATTTTTTTTGTCATCTGTAAATCAATTGAATTCTCACTTTTTTACCATCTGTAAGCCAATTTTCTTTGCTTGAGTTTTCTCTTAACTATAAGTCAAATTCTACTTTTTTGCTTATCTTATTATCTTTTGTTGTATGAGGGATGTTTTGCTCAGCAAAATTCTGGGACAAGAAAACTACTTGATAGAAATGGCACTGTTCGTATTTGGGGATCATCCAGACTTAAACCTGAAATGTCAGCACAAATTTATCAAAAGTCTGCTGGTTCTTTCTCATACATGCAAAAACTGACCTTCTCTATCAACTCCCTGATCCTATCCTAAACAACTGGTCCTAGATATGAAAATATAATTTTTTTATTAATCTTTATAGCCCTTCCTCTATTCTTTAGTAACCAGCACAGTGCTCAGTGCAAATTAATGTTTGTTACATTTCAATTTAAATCTAAAAACCCATGTATGCACTTTTGTGTATGTATCTGGATATCAATGTATGTAGTAGGAGGCAGAGTGCTTCAGTAGAAAGAGTATTAACCTAAAGACCTTGATTTGAAACTGACAGAAAAATCTTCCTGCCTCTGTCATCTTGAGGAATTGATTTGGCTTACCTAAACTTCAGTTGCTATTGCCTCCTTTTTCTCAAGAAACAAATGTATGGGAAAATTTGTGTTGCATACTTAGCACAGTGCCTGGTGCATAAAGATTTTTAAAATATTAAAAGGTCAGGTCAAATCTGAGTTAAGAAAAAAGTTGATAAAATGTAAATTAATGTGATACCATTATTTCCAGCAAAAATCAGTCCAATCACCAAGGAGGAACTATATGAGAGCTCAGAGTCCATCTGGATAAGGAATTGGTCAGAGACAGGTGCGTCTTGGACAATGTCAAGGATTATAATAGTGGCATACAGTAGAAGCATAAATAAAGTGGGCTTTTGCAGAGACTAAGGAGACTTATGTTAAGATTAGAGTTCTCTAGTTTCGTGGAAAGAGCACTGGATTGGAACACAGGAGACAGAACTCTTTTGTGTCTTCATTTCTTACCCAGAAAATTGTGATACTAATACTACTAATCTTACAAGGTTGAGGTGAGTATTAAATGGGATCCTGCTTATAAAGACCATGGCTTGAGAGTATCATGTGTATTAAATACTCATAATATAGTCATTATAATTAGCAATTATAATTTGCTTAACTTCCCTAAAAAGATAATAATAATTCGTGCTCATAAAATTTTCATAAGTAACATGAAATTATATTTGAGAAAGTACTTTTGTAATCTGAAAAGCACTACATAATCACAGGGTTATTATTTTTAGTTAGGCAAATATCTGAACATTCACAAGTTCTATCACAGAAGAAGTCAAGCTCTGTGAGGACAGAAGATATATCTTTCTTATTTACCACTATACAATAGTAGATAATCAGCAAATACTTTCTGATCAATAAATGGATCACTTCAGCTGCAGTTTCTGCTTACCTGGGCCATTCTCAGAGTTATAATGCTTTGGAAGTTTCCCTAGTTTATTCTGGCGGAATCCTGATGCTTAGTTTGGTGCAGAAGTTACATCGAAATAAATTAGATGAACCATAGACCTTCTTGGATAGAGTCTGGAGAGTTCAAGACATAATTTTCCATTGGAAAGTCCAATATGAAAGCATGCTTCCGTACAGCCCTCTCAGATATTTCAGCCATTGATTTTGTAGATTTTCCAAAATCTTGCAAAATGAACAAATTTCCTAGATGGCTTTTCCAAATTCTTTAGATACAAATAGTCCCTACCATACTAGGTAAGGGCAGAGTGATTATCTTTCTTTCTTATAAAAATGCTATTTAAGGCTGGGCGCGGTAGCTCACGCCTGTAAGCCCAGCACTTTGGGAGGCCAAGGTGGGTGGATCACAAGGTCAGGGGTTTGAGACCAGCTTGGCCAGCATGGTGAAACCCCATCTCTACTGAAAATACAAAAATTAGCTGGGTGTAGTGGCAGGTGCCTATAGTCCCAGCTACTTGGGAGGCTGAGGCAGGATAATTGCTTGAACCCGGGAGGCGGAGGTTGCAGTGAGCTGAGATGGTGCCACTGTACTCCAGCCTGGGCGACAGAGCAAAACTCCATCTCAAAGAAAAAAAAAAAAGAAATGCCATTTAAATTGTTCAAATATATTCCCATTTTCGTGGTTTAAAACAATTAACTATATAAAATAGCTTTTAATGAAATATAGTAGTCCCTTCTCCGCATTCGTTCCCCCAGCTTTTGTTCCTCTAATGCAAAAAATTTCTACTCTTTTAACTGTTTTTTTCTTTCTGGTGTATATTTTTATGTTCCATAATGTAACATAATAATAATGTGGTATAATAATATGCTTATATTCTTATATCTTGATTTAACACTTTTGAAACTATCCATTTTCTATCTTGCTCTGGTGACTGCAGATATAAATCTCTTCTATCACCATCCACACTTCTCCAATCTTTTCAATACATTTATTTCAAGTTTTGTCAACAGTCAGTTTTACCTTATTATGACTGTGTTGCAACTGTGATTTACCTTACAGCCCCAGTTTGTGTGTCATAATTATATTTCCTTTCTCTTACAGATTTTCATTTTTCCTAGAATTAATATTTGCATCCTTTTTTCAATTTCCTTAGCTTTCTGTGTCTACTAGTATTTTTTTTCAAATACTTCAGCAGATCTCTTGAGGACTTAGTAATTCTTCCAATTACCTCACGCAGTTCCAAACTTTCCTTTAGCTCCTTTTGTTTCTGATGATCTCACTCCTGAAGTCCCATATTCTGCTCCTGTATGGACTCATTGATTACCAGGCTTGGTGCATTGCTGTTTGGGAATTTCCCATGACCACTCTTCCATACTGATTTTCTGTTTCCTTGGTTCTACATATTCCTATTTCTTGGTTTACTGTACTCATTTTGCAGAAGTACATACTAACTTATCGCTCTATGATTTTGTGTGCAGGAGGTACAATTTTTGATCCTTGAATGTTTGAAAATGTCTTTATTCTACCTTTATCCTTGATTAATCATTTGGCTGAATGCAGACTTTGGGTTGTAAATCATTTTCTCTAAATAGTGTTTCATTGATTCCTAGCATTTAGTATTGCTTTACAAAGATTAGTGTCATTTTCTTTCCGTATTCTTGTGAGCAGTTTTGGTCTGGTTGGTTGGTTCATTTTTGTTTGGTTTGCTTGTTTATTTATTTTGTTTTATCTTTTTCTCTCTGTAAGTTTTTATGTTCAACTTCTCATTCTTGTTATTCTGAAATTTCACAGTAATATGCTTTGTTGTAAGCCTTTTCCCCTAAGTCACTGTATGGGATTCTCAAGGGGTACTTTTAATTTAGAAACTTACGTCTGTAGTTCCAGGCAATTTTCTACATAATTTTGCAGAAAACTTTCTCCTCTATGTTTTTTCTCTCTTTTTTTCCCTTCATCTTCCCCCACCAAAAGCTCCACTTCATCAGATCTTTTTTGTTTCCTGAGTTGATTCTCTAATTTAAAATCTTTTCTCTCCTCTTGCCATTCCTTTGCCTTTGGTGTTTCTTCGTGTGATGATTTCTAAACTTTATCTTCCAACCCTTTTAAATATATTTTTAAAAATTTAAGTGATCATACTTTTCATTTATAGAACTCATTTTTCTCTAAATGTTGCTTTTTTTTCCTTTTTTTTTTTTTTTTTTTTTTTTTGAGACAGAGTCTTGCTCTGTCATCCAGGCTGGAGTGCAGTGGCATGATCTTGGCTCACTGCAACCTTTGCCTCCTCCTGGGTTCAAGCAATTCTCGTGCCTCAGCCTCCCAGGTAGCTGGGACTACAGGGATGCACCATCATGCCCAGCTAATTTTTTTGTATTTTTAGTAGAGATGAGATTTCACTATGTTGGCCAGGCTGGTCACAAACTCCAGGCCTCAAGTAATCCACCTGCCTTGGCCTCCTGAAGTGCTGGGATTACAGGTGTGAGCCCCTGCACCTGGCTTAATTGTTCCCTTTTTATGGATGTGGTATCTTTTCATCCATGCATGTGATAACAGTCCTTTTAAAATCATGCCTTTTCTATGTTCCCTGCAATATCTTTGCTTTCACTGGATATATTTTCTGCTTATTGTAGACTAAGAATTTCTTATTGGAAACTTTCCTCAATGTCAGCTGCTCATTGGCTGTTTGTTCATATACAAGTGCAAGGCAATTATGAACTGATTAGAAACTATGCGAGTGGGGTTGGGATGGGAGCAGAGAGAAGCTTATCAACAAATAGACTTCACTCTTGTTAGCTTTTTTACTGTATGTAATATCCTTTTCTCCCCCCTTCCAAATATTTGTATCTCTTGGTATTTTCTCTGGAACCAATCTATTTCTCTGTAGAAGAGTCCTTAATCTGTTGCTTGAGAAGAGGCAAGAGTCTAGTTTATGGTATTCTGATAACAGACAGGGAATGGGGGTGTATTCGTTAGGGTTCTCTAGAGGGACAGGACTAATAGAATAGATGTATATATGAAAAGGAGTTTATTAAGAAGAATTGACTCACATGATCACAAGGTGAAGTCCCACAATAGGCCATCTGCAAGTTGAGGAGTAAGAAAGCCAGTCTGAGTCTCAAAACCTCAAAGTAGGGAATCCGACAGTGCAGCCCTTAGTCTGTGGCCAAAGGCCTGCAAGCCCCTGGCAAATCACTGGTGTAAGTCCAAGAGTTCAAAAGCCGAAGAACTTGGAGTCCGATATTTGAGGGCAAGAAAACTCCAGCACCAGAGAAAGATGAAGGCCAGAAGACTCAGCCAATCTAGTCCTTTCACATTCTTCTGCCTACTTTATTCTAGCTTCACCGGCAGCTGATTAGATAGTGTTCATCCAGAATAAGGGTGGGTCTGCCTCTCCCAGTCTGCTGACTCAAATGTTAATCTCCTTTGGCAACGGGCTCACAGACACCCCCAGGAACAATACTTTGCATCCTTCAATCCAATCAAGTTGATTCTCAATGTTAACCATCACAAGTCCACCCCTTATCAACTTGAACCCATAAACATCTCCTTTGCTCCTCCTTTGTCTCCACCATGATTGTGGGGCCTCCCCAGCCATGTGGAACTGTGAGTCCATTAAACCCCTTTTTCTTTATTAATTACCCAGTCTCAGGTGTGTCTTTATTAGCAGCGTGAGAACAAACTAATACAGAGGGTTAGGGTTGAGGTCTTATATTTTAGGACCCAAATTTCACTTAGCTCTTCTATTTCTAGCAGAGCTTCTTCCCTTGCTCTTCACTGTGCCTTGTGTCCGCAAGTTTAGGGTTTCTGGAGCTACCAAATAGACCTTTGGTCTCCTATAAGGGTGAGAAAGTACTGGTCACCTGACTGCATGGGGAAGGGGAGGGGCTCTGGCTGTCTAACTGTTATGTATATAGTCTTAGCCAGACCTCTTTTCAGCCTGAGACCTCATCCTTGCCTTTGTTGGAATTTAGTGCCTGCAAATACCAGCTCTTTCTGAGATGCAGGGTTAATGGGCTCTTTTTTTTTTTTTGAGATGGAGTCTCGCTCTGTCGCCCAGGCTGGAATGCAGTGGCACGATCTCAGCTCACTGCAACCTCCATCTCCTGGGTTCAAGCGATTCTCCTGCCTCAGCCTCCCAAGTAGCTGGGATTACAGGCACCCACCATCATGCCCAGCTATTTTTAATATTTTTACTAAAGACGGGGTTTCGCCATGTTGGCCAAGATGGTCTCGAACTCCTGGCCTTAAGTGATCCGCCCGCCTCGGCCACCCAAAGTGCTGGGATTACAGGCATGAGTGACCGTACCCGGCCGAATGGGCTCTTTTCTCTTTGATACCCCCTCTGTAGGCAATCGGGGTTCAGCTTCTGCCCTGTTAGCCTATTTCTAATTCATCTTCCAAATATTTGATAATGTTCTATCTATCAGCCACTCTCTCCTCCCCTGTTCACTTTCTCTGTATGTGTTTGTTTCTTTATAAATACTATGGCTGTCTCTTTGGGCTGGTGTTTTGGGAGGGAATGAAGATAAATGCATCCATATTTGGTCCATTAAGTTTACCTGAAAGCCTCTACCAGAGTGATTTTTTAAAACAGAGATTTGACTCTTGTATCATTCCTTACTCTAGATCTTTCAAAGCTTGCTTATAGCTTTCAGCATGAGATGAATATGGTTTAGCTTCCCAAACAAAGAAAAAATTTGTCGTTCAGCCCCCTGCCAGACTCCCAAGATTCATCAGCAACTGCCTGCATATATGAGACTGGTGGGATTATCTGCCTCCCTCTTTTATGGAATTGCTCCTCTGTGCAGCCCTTGTAGCAGCATGGCCACAGGCACATCTGCCCTTTTTCCTAAAATTGGCTTTGTTCCCCAGTCACTACTGACTTATGCTGAGCCAGTTAATCCCCTCATTAGACATTTTGAGAACCTGAAAAATCCAGAGGATATGGCAGCTGTGCTCTAGGTGATACAGATCTGAGAAGCAGAGAAAGCTTGTCTGGAGAGGTGGAAAGACATTGTTGGGGGTAGGCTTGGTTCTCTGGTTCTAGTTCATTCTTGAAACCTATCTGTGTTACTCCCCTTGATGCTTGGGTCTCTGAGTGTCCCTCTAGTGAATTCCCTGCTTAGAACAGTGTGCAACACATAGCTACTAAATGTGCTTTCTTCTAGTTCCTGGAAGACGACATTACATTTCATGGCCACACATCTTTCCAACGTCTTTTCTGCTCCCTCTCTTTTTTTTCCTGTTAGATGGCTATGCCAAAACTTAGCTCAAGGACCTGCTCTAGGAAGCTTTCCCTGACTTTCCAGCCTGCTTGCACATCCTTTTCTGAGCATCTTTCTATCATAGCATTTATCACTAGAATTGGCCAAAATTGTTAATTTACTCTTCTCTTTTGATTGTGAGCTCTTCAATAAGAGAAGCTATAATTACTTTGATTTTGTTTCCTGAATATATACAAAAAAAGAAAAACTAAGTTTATCAAGGCAACATGCTGTCTGCTTCCAACTGATAGCAGTATAACAATGTCTAATAGACATTTTTTTCAAATAAGATTCTTATTCTTTCTTATTTGAGAGTTAACCCTAAAAACTGATTTTGGTATAATTTACACTGATTTTTTTCTAATATTGTAATAAAACTTAAGAACAATGTATGCAAAACAAACAAACAAAATAATCGACCCTTAATCTTTGTGGAATAAAGTACTGATATGAACTTAGAAAAGAAACATCTTAACCCTCAGGTCAAGGAATTTAATTTCTTCTCTACCAGTTCAGAAACTATATCAGAATAGAAACTGGTAGCTTATTGGTAGACATGTTTAGAATGAGACAGTAAATATCCTTTGTCTTTTTTCTTTAAAAATAAACCTGGGATTCAAAGTTACAAAGAAAGGAAATAAAAAAGAAAATTAACCCTTCTTGGGAAGCAGTTATGCTGCAGTCACCATGCTAAGTGCTACAATATATTTTTGATTGTTGAACTTTCATAAATCCTGTTGACAGGTGGTTTAATCCAGATGTTATTGCCTGCAAAGAAACTGAGATTCAAGAGATAAAATAACTTGTTAAAGTCATGCAGCTAGTTAGAATCAGAACATAACCTAAAGCCATGTCATGTTTTTAAGAATTGACCTTTCCAACTATTACATCATTTAAAAAAAATTTCTCTGTTGTAAGTTAAAACTGGATGATAGGTATATGAGTTATTCATAGTCATTTCAGAGTTTTCTCTATTTTCTCAGTTTTCTATAATGAGCATATATTACTTTTACAATAAAAATTACTTTTTTAAAAAAGCAATTCCCTTAGATCAATAGAAGTGCCGTGGGACTATATTCCTTTGAACAGCTAAGTGTTAATTATAAGGCTCCTTATTTTTTATTAATGTGCAATAGGAGATAGGATTCAGGCAATTTTCCCAAATCCTTACTATTAGTTATCATACAAGCCTCGTAGATAACTTATTTCTCAGCACAGGAATCTATTCTTTTGTGATTCCAATTTAATGCCCTCAAAGCCCTCTAGGGGCACCCTGTACCCCAACCACTGCATCCAGGGGCTTTGATGTGGAGTTACAGGGGGGTCTGTGGCCACCTACCACGCCCAGGGGAATCTTTCATCCCTCTGAGTTTTGTGACCTGTAAATAGGGGTCAAGATACTCACCTGGAAGGATTTGAGAGAATCAGATGAGGGAATTATGGGCCCTGGCACATGATGGTGACTCCACATAGCAGCAGCAGGACAGTGGTGGCAGTGGCAAGAGGTGGTCCAGCAAAGAACTTGGGAGCTGTTGTCGGGGACAACACCTCCAGGCTTATCTCAATTTGCCCACCTGTCATGTGACTTTGAACAGGTTACTTCCCTGTGCCTCAGCTTCCTCTTCTGTAAAATGAAGATAAGTATTTATAGAGTTGATATGAGGAGTAAAGGAATTAATTCAAATGCAGCATTAAGAACAGAGGCTGGCACTAGTTTGCTGAGACTCGAAGTAATAGTAAAGAGGTCATTTTGGGGGGCCATTATCGCAGGGACTACTGTAAGATCTTCAAAATCATTTCTTCATTCAACAGGCAGGCTCTTTTCTATGCCCTGAAGAAATAGTGGAAAATCAAGGCTTACATTCTAGTGGGGGAGGATGATGCTAAGAGAATGAACAATTAAATAAGTCAGATGTTGTAGCCACTCTTCAGAGACAGGATTGACTCCCACCCCAGAGTTGGCTCTGATGTTGAAACTGATGATGCCACATAACCACCAACAGGATATAAAAGGTTTATTACTAACAGAATAGGCCTTTCTGAAAAGAGCAGGCAGGTTTCCCAAGCCAATCTGAAAATGGGATTAGAGGGAGGGTATGTGAGACTAGTTTAGAGTTTTTATGGTAGCTAGGCATTAGGGATGGGTTGAGAGTTCTTGTGTGCAGGTGGGGGCTTATGTGGTTTGAGACTCTACTGATGCCAAAGCAGGACACACCGGAGCTTGCTTATCAGCTTTCCCAGATATGGGGCAGAAGCAGGGGGACAAGCTGTGAGGCTTAAAAGCTGTCAGAAGTCACACATGAAAAAAAGGAGTCAGATTCTTTATTGCACCAGACATTTCAGACAGTTGTGAGCTCTGTTTTTAAAACACGGAATAATGTGGGAAAGAGTATCTGAAATATATAGGGGGAGGTGGCATTTCTATTTTATGTTATTTCTTTCTATTTTAGCTAGCATGATCAGAGAAGGCATCTCTGAAGAGGTGGCATTGGAGTTGAGACTTGAGTGATAAGGTCACCAACTTTTCAGAAGGGAGTGGCATGAAAAGCCAGCAAGGACAGTGTGAGCACAGCAGATTCCAGTAAAGGAAAAACAAGACCAATAATGTAATCGAATGGTGTGAGATCATTGAGAATCAGTAAAGGCTAAAGATGATGATGATGATGATGATGATGATGATGATGATGATGATGATGATGACGACGACGACGATTACATTAAGTTTAGCACGAGGATTCAGATTGCTATATTCAAACATCTGAAGTGCTGTTTTATGAAAGAAAGCAATCTAGTTCTGTTTGGCTCCCATGGGAATCAAGGTATAAAGGAGTCAAATTTCCTGTGCTCAATGTAAGAAAGGCCTTTCAGACTGTGAAAACACCCTTAAGAGGTAATGAGCAATGTGTCACTGGTGGTGTGACAACAGAGGCTGGATGCTACTAGAGAGAGGATTCCAGCTGGGGGGCTGAGAAAGCTGAACCAAGTGGCCTTTAAGGCCTTTAAGTTGCTTTCAGCTCTTAGAGTCTATGTTTCAGAGAAGACCCTGGAAGAGGTGTATAGGATACTGCAGAAAACAATGTGGAGAATGTGCCCCCTTAGCTGTAGTGGCTGTCATTGTTACCTACACTGGCTAATGCTAACTTCCTTTTATGCACAGGTTTCTGAATAGCTGTGGGGATTTCTGTTTAAACACTGCCGATTGAAGCTGAGTTCTAGTTAGTGGCTTATTTGCATGTCAAATTAGGGTTCAAAGAAATGCAAATATGAAAGCTTATTTGCTCAGATAAATTTGCTTTAGTAACCTGGAGGAAACAGTAGGGTCTAAAACACTCAGACTGAAATTAATGAGACAACTTTGGCCTATCAGCTTTTCTTTTCCCCTACCTTTCACCTACTCTCTTCTCCATTTCAGTTCACTTATTTTCAGCAAACATTTATGATACCTGTGTGGAAGACACTGTGCATGGCAGTAAACAGAAGCAGTTAGGTCAGCACCTTTGCTCTCTGGTAGAGAAAACAGAAATAATGAAGAAAAAGAAAAGGATAATGAATGCAAACTACGAAGTGCATTAATAGAGATACAAATAAACAATAAGAGAATTAAACAAGGCTGAGGCAGGAGGATTGTTTGAGCTCAGGAGTCTGAGGCTGCAATGAGGTATGATTGCACCACTGTACTCCAGCCTGGGCAACAGAGCAAGACCCTGCCTCAAAAAAAAAAAAAAAAAAAAAAAAAAAAAAAAAAAAAAAAAAAAAGAAAGGAAAGAAGGAAACAAGCAAATAAGTAAATGGCACCTACTGTATGCCTGACCCTGTGCTGGAGATTTTGAAAACAAAGCTTAACTTTAAACTGGCTAGAAAAATCAAAATAATAATATACCGAACTTGTATTTGTTTCCCTTCCTCCTCCACGTCCTCAACCTTTGACTAGCACTCTGAACTTTTTGAGCAAGAACCTATTTCTCATTTATCTTGCTATTACCAAAGCATGACACTTAGTAGGGTTCTTGATAAATCATTCTTGAGCAGATGGATGAATAAATGACTAGCTTACTTGCAGGTGGACTTGAAGTGGGGGTAGCATTTCAATAGAGCCAGGTGATGGGGAAAGCATTCTGGTAAAAACTATTCAATGAACAAGGCTCAGATGTGAGCAAATAGAAGTTGGCGTTCAAGGAGACCAACCAGTTCAAGATGGTGCTTTATAAGCTAGCTGCATGAAAGGAGCAGCAGGAGTGGAAAAAGGACTTCATGAGGGACTTGGAAAATTATGATGAAGAACTTCATTCTATAGGAAATTGGCAGGCGTTAGAAGTTTCTGAGCAATCAGATGACAAGATCAGAGTAATATGGTTTTATTGTTCTCAGCCTGTCATTGTATAAGCAGTAGCTGCCACTACTGATTAAACGATTATCCAGTGAGAGATCAAGCTTTGGAAAAATTTGAAATGGCAGCTGACTTATGGGGGTGTAAATACACATTCCTGTACTAGTGAATTTCGAGATTCAAGAAAGTCTCCAGTCTTATGTCATCATAATATCTTCTGTATAATCTACTTTTCCTTCTTTGCTATCATTTCCTGTGTCTCATCTCCTTTCGAGACTCTTACATGTTAATGTGTACCTTAGTATGTATTTACTTAATTGTCTTCTGGCAAAAGCCTAACCTTATACTATATCTAGTGAAAAATCTTCCTCATTAGTCCCAATATCATGTCTGCAGTGTTTTTCCTGAAGTTTCACCTCTCACCTTCACTTAAAACACAGTCTCTTCTTTGCGCCCCCACTCCAGTCTGTGTAAGCAGTCCCACTTTAACGCATTTATTTATTTATATTAATTAATCCTATCTTACATCCTTTTTGGAGGAAGAGTCTATATAAGTGAAATGACTTACGTATTCAATTCTAAGTCCTAGCATTTCGCTACAGGCCTTGGCTTGTCTTGCTCAGGGAATCTTCAATGGGTAAATGGATGATTAGAAGAAAGGTAGGAGTGGAGGAAAAGAGAGAGAATTGTACTTTCTGGCAGGAAATCTATTATAGAAAAACCCAGCCCATCATTTTAGTTAGCATGAAGACCTGTTAGACTGTAAATGCCAGGAGGGCAAGGGCCATGTCCTTATAACGTCTGTATCCTTGGTACTTGGCTCAAGGCTTGGCACAAGAAAGATGATCCATGAATATTTGTTGAAGGAAAGAACAAAGGAGCAATGAATGGTAACTGGAAGCCCCTTCTAGACATCCATCAGGCATGGTAGCCCAGGGCAGACAGCTCCCAGCAGCAATCTGATTGACTCTCCAGTTCTTTTCACCTTCTGGAAGAAGATGACTATTAAGATGACTTTCAGGATTCAGCTAATAGAAATAAATACCTTGCTTCAAATATTATGTGTTGCTCTGAGGTTTCAACACCAACCATATTCTTGGTTCTGAAGAAGTGAAGGAGACAGCCATGATGGTAATAAGCTAATAAAGCTCCCCTCTCTTCCTAAATAAATCAAATTATTCCAGCATCACTGGACTATAATTTTTTACCCTTTTAATATTTCAAGGGAAGTCTAAATTGCCTTTTATAATCAGTGTCTAAGTGTCTGCACATATTGCTACAGGGCTTGATTTTTAACCCAGGACTAACAAGGCATTTTTTTGGTTTGGCTTTAGCTGTTTTTTGCTTTGCCTTTCTTTTCTTTTTTTTTCTTTTCTTTTCTTTCTTTCTTTGACAGAATAATTGCAGCATCGTTGAGTGGTTTTCTAGGTGCCTAAAGAGAGATATACCTTTGTTTCCATTCTTCCATGGGAAAATTTTACAGCAATATGCTTCAAAATAACTGAGTGTAACTAGACAATGGTAATAAAAGCAAATAATTATATGTCACTCATGATGTGCTGAGCATTGTTTTAAATACCTTGTACATAATTACTCATTAATCCTTAGAACAACACTATAAGAAAAATACTATTATCAAACCTATTTGATAAATGAGGAAACAGAGGCATAGACAGGTGAGGTTCCTTGCCCAAGATGACAGGGCTAATAAGGGAGAGGCTAGCATTTGAACCTAGACAGTCTGGCCCCAGCCTACCCTTTGTCTATATACTGTTCGGTATTGCCAGCACTTTGACATGACTTTTGTATTCTCAAAAACTTCCCCCCAGAGGCATTAACTTCATATTAACATACTGGGTCTGCTTCTGTCCAAAATGTTTGGATGTTGAAATTATTCCTTTACTTAGAATATCTTTGTTGAATATTAGCTATGTGCCTGACACTGTTTTAGGCTCTAGATACATATCAGTGAACAAAAGACAAAGTCACTGATTTCATGAAGCTTACATTCTAGTTTAGGAAGAAAGACAATAAACAAAAACAATATCAAAAGCAAAAGTAACATGACTAAACATCAGAAAAATCCAAATTAAAACCAAAATGAGATATCAACTCACACCTGTTAAATTGACTATTATCAAAAAGATGAAACATAAGTATTGGGCATGGAGAAAAGGGAACCCTTGTACACTGTTGGTGGGAATGCAAATTAGTATAGTCATTATGGAAAAAAGTATGAAGGTTCCTTAAAAGATTACAAACTGAACTACCATATGACCCAGCAATCCTGCTACTGGGTTTGTAGCCAAAAGAATTGAAATCAGTATTTTAAAAAGACGTCTGCACTTCTATGTTTATCATAGCAGTATTCACAATAGCCAAAATATGGAATCAACATAGGTGTCTATGAAGGGTTGAATGAATAAAGAAAACATATAGAATGGAAAACTATTCAGCATTAAAAAAAGAAGGAAATTCTGTCATTTGTGACAACTTGGTTGAACCTGAGACATTATGGTGAGTGACATAAGCCAGGCACAGAAAGACAAACACACATCATTTCACTTACATGTGGAACCTAAAAAAGTGGAACTTATAGAAGCAGAGAGTGAAATAGTGGTCACCAGGGGTTGCAGGACAGGGGCTGGGAAGAGAGGGTTGGAGAGATATTGGTCAAAGAACACAAAATTTCAGCTCAACAGGAGTAATAAATTCAAGAGTTCTACTGTACAATGTGGTAGCTGTAGTTAATAACAATGTATACTTGGAAATCGCTAAGGGAGTAGATCTTAAGTGTTTTCACCACAAGTAAAATGATAAGTATGTGAGGTAATGCCAATGTTAAATAATTTCATTTGGCAGTTCCACAATGTATATATATTTGAAAACATCATGTTGTATAGCATAAATATATGCAATTTTTATTTGTCAATTAAATCACTAAATCTTAACAAAAAAGCGAATGCAGCTCTATGTCTCCTATCTTTTTTCTTTCTTGGTTTTCCTCCACCAAACATATTGATTATTAACTAATAATAAGATTGATGGCGGAAAACCAAGAAAGAAAAAAGATATGAATGAGAGGTGGAGGCTCTGTGCCAGGCTTATGATATAGGTCCTATTAATGAGGTCGGGAGAGACCTCATTAAGGAAATGACATCTGAGTAGGACTTGAAGTTAGGAATGAAGTGGGATGTGCAGAATCTAGGGGAAGGGCTCGTCAGGCAAAAGGAAGCAGCAAGTGTGAAGGTCTAGGGCAGAGGCTGCTAGGGGATTGAGGGATAGCAAGGATGCTAACATGGCAGAAGTGAAGTGAGAGCTCAATGGATCATGTGACTGAAAAAAAAAAGTGGAGATTTTGTATTCAGACCAACCAGTGCCTAAATTTGTGCTCAGCCACTGGTTGTATCATCTTGACAAATTATGTATGACTTTCAGCTTCAGTTTTCTCCTATACAACATGGGAATACCAATTTGTGTCAGGAGCAAATGAGAAAATAGAATAAGCCTGGCACAGAAATGAGAGGCACAGCCCTGGTCTATCCTGGCTCTGCAGGCATTCCCAGACAGTCCCCAGAGAGGCTCCATTTGCACCATCCACAGAAATGGGTCATGCCCCAGCGGGCAGGAGCCTGTGGGCTCCTTCCTCTCATGATGCCTGTCTGAATGCCATGCCCCCAAACCTAAACCAGGAATCTCATTCACCTTCTCATTTGCTTTTAACAGTCCACAGCAAAAGCTGGGGTCCAGGCAATGCTTCCAGTGAGATTGTGCCAATAGCTGCCAAGTGAAGAACAACTTGAGCTGTTACAAACAAACAAAGCAAAACAGTTTCCAAGATGTAGGCCTTTTGTTTGTGTGAGCAGGGACATGAGCAAACACCGGCATGTTTCAGTTTAAAATAGCTTCTGGAGTAATTGCTGGCACTGTGTTCCCTAATTACGTAATGTCTGTCTTCTTTGGCAGTGACCTTGGTATTGTCTTTGGTGTGAAAAACATTAAGTGTGAAACTCCACAAACTTAGCCTGCTTAACTATTTTGTGTAACTACTTCCTAGAGCCTTCCACCCAGATTTCTTTTCTTTGTTCTCTTCCTTTCTGGCTATAAATATTTATTAATCGGTTTATAAAGTGTTCAGACAAACTGGTTGGTGACAGATCTTTTTTTCCACAAATATTTGTTAAACAACAATTCCGTGCCTAGTAGGGTGCTAGATCCTGGGGATGAAGAGAGCTGTATAAAACTCTCTGCTCTCAAGAAAGTTGGGTGAGACAGACATATAAGAAATTATAATGTATTAAGGTATAAGATATATTTCAGTGCTAAAGAGTGTGACCTTTGGAATTAGATACACTGAGTTTGAATTCCCAGTTTCATCTTATTTTCTGACATTGGGCAAATTACTTACATTCTCTAGGGCTTAGTTTCACCATCTTTAAAATGGAGGACATAGTTTCTATCTCCTAGTGTGGTTGTAGAAGGTGAGTTAGATAATAGTTTTAAAACACTTGACACTGTACCTGGCACAGTAAGTGCTTTAAAAAATCAGTGATTGTTATTATCACTAGTGTTGTGATAGAGGTGGGAATGTAGAGCCGTGAGTGACCAATTTCTGGGGTATAGCAACTCACGGGATTTGCTGTGTAGGCTGGATTCAGATGGTAAATGTGACTTTGCCAGATGGTCAAAGAGAGGAGAGGCATTATAAATATATGGAAAAGAAAGTAGAGGGATGAAGATGGAAATGTGTGATTTGTTCATTCAGCAATATTTAAAGAGCTTCCACTATGTGCTAAGCATTGTACTACGTTTTAGGGATATAGAGTGAATGAGAAAGGTCTTGCCCTCATGGAGCTTACATTCCTCAGGGGGAAACAGACAATAAACTAGAAAGAAACAAAAAAGGGATATTAATAGACAAAGAAAATTGGTTGCAATTATGTCTACAAAAAAGCAGTGTGATATAAAATAGAATAATTGAGCATTTATGGAGGAGATATTATTTTAGGTATGATTAAGTTGGGGTCTGAAGCATAGAATGAGGCAGTCATGTAAACAGCTGAGCTGATGAAAAGCATTTCATGCAAACACAAAGGCCCAGGGGTGGGAAACAGCTTGTTGGGTGTAATCAGCAGCAAGAAGATCACGTGGTTGCAACATCACAAGCCAGAAGACTGAGTGGCCTTAGGTGGGTGAGGGAGGTTGGCAGAAGCTTGTTTTTGTTACTTTTCGTAGAAATATGGGAAGCGACAGGATAGGTTTCATGCACGGAAGGGGCACAATTAGATTTCTATCTATTTGGTGGTTCCACTGTGTGGAACATAGATTTTAGAGGGTCTAGAGTATAAGTAGAGGACCAGTTAGGGACTATTGCAATCATCCAGTCAAGAGATGGTCTTTGGTTTGCTTTTAAGAGGGGAGACATGAGAGCATGTCTGCTGAGTGATGGTGTTGGTCTAATAGAGAGGGAGACTGATGATGCAAGAGAAAGAAGTTATTTCAAAGAAGTTAATGAAGTTAAAGTGGAGATAGGAGCTAGGAGCGGTGGCTCATGCCTGTAATCCCAGCTACTTGGGAGGCTGAGGCAGGAGCATTGCTTGAGCTCGGGAGTTCGAGGATGCAGTGAGCCATGACTACATCACTGCATTCTAGCCTGGGTGACAGAGTGAGACCCCGACTCTAAAAAATAAAATCAAACACAGTGATTTGTGTTTGATAAACACAGATAGATTTGTGAAGTTTAACAAATAGAACTTGATAAGAGATTAAATTGGGGCAGGGAGAATGTGAAAAAAGGAAATCAAGGATGACCCCAAGGTGGTTTTCTTAAGCAAGAAGGTGCGTGCTATTTATGGAGATGAGGAAGAGTGGGAGAGGAACCGGTGTGGGTGGGGTATAAAGAGCTTCCCTAAAGGCATATTAAATTAGAGACCCCAATTAGAAAGCCAAATAATATTTAGAGCTCAGGGTCTGTGCAGGAAATATAAACTTGGGAATCATTAGCATCTCTATGGTACTTAAGCCATGGTGAGCTCACTCAAGGAGAACGTATAGATAGAGAAGACACAAGCTCCCAGAGCCCAAGGGTTCAAAAGAAGAGGAGGAGCCAGCCAAGGAGACAAAGAAGGAGAGGCCAGTGAAGTAAGATGGAGGCCAGGAGGATTGAAATGCTGTGCGGCAAGAGAAGAGAGCACTCCAAGAAGGAGGCGGTGGTCAGCTCTGGAATCCGGCTGAGAGGTAAAGTGCAGGCAGAGAGAGCTCCGTTGGATTTGGCAACATGGAAGGCACTGGTGTCCTTGGGAGAGGCGTGGAAGCCAGCTTGGGATGGGTTGAAAATGTGAATGTGGAAGGGAACTGCAGTTGTATCTGTAGGGCTTTATTTGTTTTAAAATTTGGCAGCTACAAAGACAAACTATTGTCATTTGTGAATTATGAAGGTGGGTATATGAATGTTTGTCTCTTTACATTTCTGTATCTTTTTGCTTTTACTTCATGAAAAACAAAAAGCAATGGAAGTATTTTACTTCCTTGTGAAAATAATAAGAGCAAATTATGAGAGAAATTTGGCCGAAAAGTTGCAGAGATGTGGAGCATAGGTGGAGTTAATGTGGGGTTGAGGAAAGGTTTTCATCTGTCATTTGTTTTAAATGGGAACTATAAGGACACAGTTGGTGGATGATGGATGATGTGGAAGTGAGAGATCATGTGTAAAGAACTGAAGTCCTTAGCAAGGGAGCAGGGAGGAGACACGGAGGGTAAGTGGGGGGGTTTGCCTTTGATAGGGGTAGAAATGAGTGAGCATGGGAGCAGAAGGAAAGGCAGTGGGCACAGCTACGGAGAGTTGAGGATGATTTTGTAGAATTGGTGCAGCAAGGTGACAGAATGCTGGGGGCACTTCTATTTTCTGTTGAGTCTGAGGTAAGGTCATCAGCTAATAGGGTGAGGGAGTGAGCAGGGCATATGAGAGGTGAGAGGAAAATGAAGAAGGTGTGAGTGGTTGTCTCCAAGAATGGGGAAGTTAGCTTGCTGAGGAAGCAGTGAGTGGAGTTGGGACTAAAACATGTGTCTCCAGCTCCTGATCTAGAATGGCTTCTTTTCAGCCACATTCTTCTCATTTACCTCCAAACTTCGCTGAGTTCCAAGCATGGTTCTTTGACCTCATAGGTCCACAATGTATGTTTGCTGAGTGCATTGTATAGGGGGTGGCAGTGCTGTTTTAAGAAAATAAAGAGAGGAAAGTGAAACTCATTGAGCATGTGTTATAGGCTAGGCACTATGCCAGGCACTTCATCTACAATATCTTTTAATGAGGTTTTAGCGATGAGAAAGCTGAGGATCAGAAAATCTAAATAATTTGTCCACAACCACTCAGTGTGTGTATGTATAATATGCATATATGTGTATGTGTGTTTTGTACATGTTTTTACATATAGAAATGTATTTTGTATATGTATATACACATACAAATATATTTTATCTATGTATATGCATATATAAATGTATTTTATATATGTACATCATATATTAATGCATTTTATATATGTACGTGCATATATAAATGTTTTATATGTATATATAATGTGTTTTATATATGTGTATGCTTATATAAATGCACATATACATATATAAATATTCATACACACACACTTGTACTCTAATAAGATTCTCTCCCTAGCTCAAGGAATTTAGAATCTGGCAGTCTAGCCAAGGACATAAGCTTCACATACAGATGAATAGAGCAGACATCAGCAAACTACAGCCTATGGGCCAAATCCATTCCACTACCTGCCTGTTTTTTGTAAATAAAGTTTTTTTGGAACCCAGCCATGCCCATTGGTTTAGACATTGTCTTTGGCTACTTTTCCACTACAATAGAGTTGAGTGGTTGCAACAGAGTCTGTATGTCTTGCAAAGCCTAACATATTGATCTGGCCACTTTATAGAAAAAGATTGCCAAGCCATGGGATAAAGGACAAGGAAGAAGGTGCTGTGACTGAGAAGATGGAGCTAATTATCTTGGTAGGGATCAAACTGCTTCCTTGAAGCAGTGACATTTGAATTCCCTCTTGACAGATTCATTTTTTGATTCAACAGATACTTTTTAGCATCTCTTGTGTGTCAGGCACTATTCTAGGTGTTCGAGTTCAACAGTGAACAACATAGATAGAAGCCTCTGCCCTCATCAGGCATTCATTCATGTAGAGGGGTGGAATTTTGAGAGATGGAAATGGAAAAGAAAATCATTGCTGTTGAAGCAGATCTGGAGCCAAGGCACAAAGGTTGGAATGTTCAGGGAAAGTTGCAGAGATAGGAAATAGTCCAGGTTACCCCCAAGATGTGAGGAGGGCAGTAACGAAGGACCAGACTGTAATGTAGTGATTTTCGAAGTGTGGTCCTCAGACCATCCTCGGAATTATGCAGGGAGCTGGTTAAAAACACATATTCACGGGCCACGGTCCATACCTACTTATTCCATATCTCTGGGGATAGGACTCAGGAATCTACATATTCAGCAAGTTCTTCAGATGATTCTAATGCTCACTGTATTTTTGAATCATTGTGGTAGAAATTTACTGGAATCAGATTTAAAAGTATGGGGAGGGGGTGTCAGCAAAAGGTAGGAGGCAGGGAAAAGGAGTGAAGGCCCTCCCATTTAAGACAATTTAGAACAGACCACTGAAATTCAGACTCCTCCAGACATACCTGAGATACTAACGGATGGAAGCCCATTTACGAAAGGAACTGTGGAGGCTTCCTAGGAGAAAGCTCAACCTCAAAGACAGAAGAAGGGAGAAAGATGTGGTTGATGCAGACCTCTACTTGTCACAGGGAAAGGATGACGCTGAGCGCATTTGCAGGAGAGCAATCAGATTCGACTCACAGTTCAGGCCCTCACACTCTCATTTTCAAGTCAAGACTGATAGAGCCAATTCACCAAACATGTAAACCCTGTTATTGTCTTTGAGAGGCCTGTTGTTAAGATAGTTGAGGTGGAAATATAGAACGTGCACCGAAATGGCGAAAATGAAAAGCAAAATTAATGATACAGGTAATTAGGTAAGGCTGGACTCCCTGGAATAACCTCGTGATTAAGTGGGACATCACCTTTTATGGCAAAGAGAGAGGAGTGAATACAACTATCCAAGCAAGAGAAACCTCTTGAGCAGAGCTCCATAATCAGAGATGGCACATGCATGCAGTAATGAGTGGACCAATTTGGCTGGAATAGGAAATTCATGTAGGGTCGTAATAGGTGATAAGTCTGGAAAGATTGCTTAGGGCCAGATGGTGAAGGGCCTTGAATGGTAAGCTAAGGACTTTGGCGTTTATCCTGGAGGCAGTGGGGAGCCATTAAGTTTTTTAGCAGTGGGGCTACATGATTAGAGCTGTACTTCAGGGAAATTAAACCAGTGGAAGGATGGAAGCTAGATTGTAGATGAGAGAGACTGGAGGTGAGGAAACTAATTAGGAGATTGTTGAAAAGGCCTGGGTGAGAAATAATGAGGACCTGAAAAAGGCAGAAGCAGTGGGAATGGAGAGGAGAGGGAATGGTGGGTTGAGAAAAAAAACAGATCAAATCTACGGGAGTTGGCAATTGAATAGAGAAATGGAGTGCTTCAAGGAGATGAGCCCAAGACAACTCTGAAGTTTCCCACAGGGATAACTACAGAGCCACTGGAGCCATTGACAGAAACTGGGAGGACAGAGATGGGTAAATGGAAAAAGGCATGGAGCCTGTTGGTTTGAAGTGTGAGAGGGACAGCTGAGCAGGCTGTTAAGTGGCAGGAACTCTGGGGAGGTCAATGATGGCACCATGGGCATGCACAGGAGTTCCCTTCCCTTGTGATCAAATGCAAGGCCACACGGACCATTGATTGGCCCCAGCCCAGTGTTCAGATGTTTTCATTCTTTCTCCCTGCAAAGGCACAGAGTCATACACTGATTCAATAAATTTATGCTGGAAACAAAATCTTGGGTTGCATGTGTGTATAGTGACTAGTTTTGTTCACTTCACCCCATGTGGTAAAACTCATGCCAGAAGTCCAGAAAATATGAAGGAAAAAGAAATACTCTGATAACACAGTGTGAATCTACCAGGGAAGAATAAGCAAAACTGATTAGGAAACTGATTTCTTCTCCAAGTTTCATTTTTAAATACTTAAAAAACCAGATGATCAATTCTTCAATGGAGACTATAAATAAAGCTCCATATTGATGTTTAAAAAAAAAAGTTCCGCTTTCCTCCTTTTTTCTTCTCTTATTTCTTAACAATGCAATGCCAAATCAAATCATTTCAACAGCCCTGCTGGGCTCAGGAGGACTCTGGCACTGCAAGAAGGGCTTCCCCTAAGTATAAGTTACCAAGCCAAAAATGCAGTGAAAACCCTCTCTTCAGCAAAGGCAGAATGAAAAAATGAAATATTGTTCTAAAATTTATTTTTTAGAGTGGAAGAGGAAGTTGCTTAAATTAAGAAGTTAGCCAGGCGCAGTGGCTCATGCCTGTAATCTTAACACTTTGGGAGGCTGAGGCGGGGCAGATTGCTTGAGCCCAGAAGTTCAATACCAGCCTGGGCAGAATGAGAAACCCCCTCACTACAAAAAATACAAAAATTTGTCAGGTGTGGTGGCATGCACCTGTAGTCTCAGCTACGTGGGAGGCTGAGGTGGAAGGTTTGCCTGAGCCCAGGAGGCTGAGGCTGCAGTGAGCCGTGATTGAGCCACTGCACTCTAGCCTGGAGGACAGAGTGAGACCCTGTCTCAGGAAAAAGGAGAGAGAAATTAAGTAGTTATTTCAAAGCTATAACTTTGAAATCAGGACACTAGTTAGTCAAGAATTCTAGAAGTACAAGAATTATAGAAGGAAATCAGAAATATGTGAATATTTATAACCTGCTAAGCACTTACATCCCCATCCCATCTTCCATAAGGACACCCACTGCCTTCTCTCACTACCTGACCTCCTCCGGGAGAATCCTTTTGTTCTGGAGGTGCAATATAGTGTCATCACATGCTCACGAATTTTGAAGGCAGGTACTCCCAGATTTGTATCCTGGTTCTGAGCTTTATTAACTATGACTTAAGGCAAATCTCTTAATTTCCTTGGGACTCAATATTCCCATCTGTTGCTGTGAGAATTAAATTAGCTAATGAGTAAAAAGCACCCCACAGTGTGGCTGGGATGTAATGGATACTTTTTAAAGAAAAAAAAACTTTTTATTTTAGAATAGTTTTCTATTAGTGAAAAATTGCAAAGATTATACAGAGAGATCCCATATAAGCCAAACTCAGTTTCCCCTATTACTACTTCATGTTAGTAAGGTACTTTTTTTTTTTTTTTACAACAAACCAATATTGATACATGATTATTAACTATAGCCCATACCTTATCAGATTTCCTTGGTTTTTACCTAATGTCCTGTTCCTGTCTCAGGATCCTGTCCAGAGTACCACAGTGCATTTCATCATCATGTCTTCTTAAGCTCCTCTTGGCTGTGAGGTTCTCACCCTTGTTTTTAATGGCCTTAACAATTTAAAGGAGTTCTGGTGAGGTACTTTGTGGCATATCACTCAAATGGGACGTCTGATATTTTTATCATGATTAAATTGGGGTTATAGATTTTTGGAAATAAGACCACAAAAGCAAAGAACAATGTTCATGACTTATCACTGTTGATGTTGAGCTTGATCACCTGGGTAAGGTAGTGTTTGTCCAGCTTCTCCACTCAAAAGTAACTATGTTCACCCCCTTTCCATATGGTACAATTTTGGAAGCAAGTCACGATGCCCAGCCCACACTTAAGGAGTATGAAGTTTTGCTCTACTTCTTTGAGGGTGAAGTGTTTACACAAATTATTTGAAATCCTTCTGCACAGGAGATTGATCTATTCTCCCTCATTCATTTATGTATCCAATCACTTTTGTATATCAGTATGGACTCACGGATATTTATTTTATACTTTGTGTTATAATCTAATACTGTTTTCTTTTATTCTCAAATTGTTGCAATATTTACCATTGGAAGCTCTTTAAATGGGCTTCTGTGTCCCTTTGACATACCCCATCATTGGGTGTGTGTGTGCATGTGTGTGCGTGTGTATGTTTTACTTTGCTTTGTTCTAGCACTTCCTTACTTTCTGTCACTTTAGGATGCCCCAGGCTTATCTTGTGTATTGCCTGTCCCAGACCTAGAATTAGCTGTTTCTCCAAAGAATCCTGGTTCCCTTTATTGAAATGGAAAAATTTTAATGTCACTTTTCCCTTTACTTTAAGGACACAGAATGAAGCTGCTAAGAATTCATTATGGAGTTTTAAACAACATTAACATTATAGACAATTTGATGTCTCAAAGTAAGCAAATATTTCCATTAATGTCTCCTGTCTGCCAGATGTAGTGCAGGTTTCCAGAGATATTAAGATGACATGGGACACATTTTGAGAGCTTCCTGTGTGTAAAGGTACTATATGCACTATTCTAAGCATTTCACATTAACTCATTTAACCCTTGCAACAATCCAGTGAAGACCCTGTTATTCTCATTTACGGACAGTTATGATAAGATACCCCTGCAACCCAGGGCTTCACTGTTTTCACTGACAAAATACCTAAGTAGAGGGTACTAAGAGCAGAAAAGAGAGGCACCCAATTCAGCTGTAGGATTAGGGAGGACTTCCTGGAAAAAGTGACACCCGAGCGAAATCTCGGTGGATGAAAAGGAATTATGAGCAAAATGTGTACAGTAATGTTCCAGGATGAAGAAAGACCTTGAGTAAATACACCAAGAAGTGAAATCCCCTACCAGGTGAGGAGAAAGGTAAGCAGTGAAATATTGCCAGGCAGGGCATGAGTAGAGTTGAGGTTGCGAAGGAAGACAAGAGACTGAGTCTTAGAGTATGTGTCTATTCTGCTGGATAGCTTAGACCTTTGACCGGAAAGGAGAGAGTGATATGGTAAGATCTGAGTTATGGGCAGATCATTTTGACACAGTGCAGATGACAGATGGGAAGTGTGAAATGAGGCAATAAGACTACTTAGGAGGGAACAAGCAAAGGTCCAGGGGAGATTTTTAGGGTCCCAAACTAAGGCAGAGGCAGTTCAAATGAGAGAAAGTCATGTGTGTTAACTGGCAAGACCTAGAGAATGAGAAACAACAAGGCTACTGCATTTCTTTTCTTTCTTGAATGTATAGTCTGAGCCCCAGGGCAATAAAAGAGAAGAGATTTAAGGGGAATGCTCTAAGGAGAAGATCATGAGTTTGGCCACAGTATCCTATGATGTGAATCTTGGGAACTTGAGTTTGCCAATAAAGCAGGAAAGATAGAAGAACCTTACCCTTTATTGTAGCAGCATTCATCTGCAAGAGGAAGCAAATACAATTTGGAGTCAAGCCAACCAAAGTTGAATTCTGCCTCCTCTACTTAGCTGGGATATCTGGCCTGAGTCTCTGAGTCTTAGTCTCCCCATTTGTAAGGTGGAGAGATAGTAGTACTTACCTCTTGAGATTGTTCAAAGGACAAGAGTTAATGTTCATAATGCTTCGGACACATAGATATGTGCCATCTATTATTATTGGTTTCAAATTTCCAGGGTTTTATTTTTTGCCTTCTTATTAATTTCATTTAATCTCTCAGCTATCTTTTAAGGGTAAATTTTAGCATTCCTTCACAGCAAGAAACTTCAACACAGAGAATTGAAAGAATTTGCTCCAAATTAAAGAGCTCCCAGAATACATTTTTGAACTTCCAGACCAGAATCTTTCCAGTACATTTTCATCAGACAGACTTGTTAAATATGAAGATAGTCCTTGATCAATGACCTTGTTTATTCATTTAACAAATATTTATTTCAAGTAGTAGTTTATGGCAAACATTATTATATATGATAAGGATATGGAAAGAACCAAATAGACACAGCACCCATCTCATGGACTTAACATTCTACTTGGAGAGATATACAAACAAACAAATAAATAAGGGTAAAATATGATATTGGAGATGGTTAAGTGCTGTGAAAGAAAGTTAAACTGGAATATGCCTAATATCAACATATTCTTTATTCACTCTGCTTCAACTCTTTTGCCAAGATTAAATTTTCCACAATTGACTGCCCTACTAAAGTGGGTTTCTTTCTTTCTTTCTTTTTTTTTTTTTTGAGACGGAGTCTTGCTCTGTTGCCCAGGCTGGAGTGCAGTGGCCAATTTCGGCTCACTACAAGCTCCGCCTCCTGGATTCACGCCATTCTGGTGCCTCAGCCTCCTCAGTAGCTGGGATTACAGGCGCCCGCCACCACACCGGCTAATTTTTTGTATTTTTCAGTAGAGACGGGGTTTCACCATGTTAGCCAGGATGGTCTCAATCTCCTGACCTCGTGATCCGCCCACCTCGGCCTCCCAAAGTGCTGGTATTACAGGCGTGAACCACCACGCCTGACCGGTTTCTTTCATTTTAAGGCCTGAGTCCTCTCCGGTACTGCGGAGACAGAAGAACTGTGAGGATGGGAAGTTAGGCAGAATAATATACATATAGGCAATGATCTTTCCTAAAAACACTAACAAAAGTTCTGCCTCATTTGGGGCCCCAGTACTTTAAAAATCATTTATAGTTGTTGGCTTGGGCAAAGAGATTAGGCTAAAATTCAATTATAAGGAATAAAGTAGGTGGGGGAAAACAAGAAGTTGAAAGATAACGAATTCCACCATTAAAAGCCTTTGAAATGTTTTGGTGCCTTTCTCCAGCTGTTTTCTTTGTCATGTAATGAGAACTAATTTTATACAAAAATTTTCAAACTGCTTTTACGAAGCCTTAAAACAAAAGCACATTCTCATGTCACCAAAAACTCTCTTCAAATGCAATTTGTTGCGTGAATATAGCATCACTTACTTTACCATTCTACTATTGTTCAACGTTCAGATGTTTCCAATCCTTGGTATATCTGGCATCTGTTGCTGTGTGTCTATCTAACCCTTTAGGTATATCATCCAAGGCTTAAATGGCTTAAAACACTTATCTATTATTTCTGATGCTTCTATTGGGTGTTTAGGTGGGTTCTACTGATTTAACCTGGGCTCACTCAGGCAGGTGCTTTCAGCTGGAGGCTCAGCTGAGCTGAAAGGTCCAAGATGGCCGCATTCACCTGTCTGCTAATTGGTGCTGGCTATACGGGGGTACCTCCATTCTCCCTGATGGCTTTCATCCTCCAGTAAGTTAGACTGGCCTTCTGGCCTTCTTACAAGGAGGTCTCAGGACAGCCTTTCAAGAAAGGTGAGAAAGCTCTAAGACCTCTTGACGTCTAGGCTCTATAACTAGTAAAATGTCACTTCTACAACATTCTTTTGTTCAAAACAAGTCACAAGACCAGTCCAAAATCAAGGCATTAAAAACAGACTCTACTTCAGGACAGCAAGAGCATCAAAGTCACATTACAAAGGGGAATACCAGTCAGGATGTAAGGGATTTGTAGCTGTTAATCTACCTTATGCTGCAATGAACATTTTTATAAATTGAGCTTTATGTTTTAGAGACTAAAGCATTATTTCCTTTCAGTCAACCCTAGAATTTGATTTACCAGGTAAAAAGCTCCAGATACAAAGGCTCTTGCTTTCCAGAATTCACCTCCATGACCACTCACTACCTCTGCTTTCTAAGACAAAGGAAATTCAGTTGGTCAACCCCAAATAAAAAAGTTAATTCTAATGTTCTATTATAACCAAAGGCAGATTTTCTTTTTCTAAGGAATAAAGCAGCTCAGTGGCAGAGAGCTGGATTTTTCTATGTCTGTTTAAGAATAACGTTCTCCTTGGCATAAACGAAATCTTGAGTGAGGAGCTGGAGGCAGACCAGATTTCAGATCCATCTACCAAACAAATCCCTTGTGATTTGAATGTATGAATTTGTTGAGATTTCCTGATGGCTAACAATATGCCTTCATGTTAGCAATGACAAAAAAACTAATAGCTGGGCACGGTATTAAAAAAAGGCCTCTTTTTCATGTAATTGAATTCTTCAATCTTGCACTGCATTCATTGAGAAGAACTCTTGGGATGAATTTCTTTGAAATCTCTGCTACTGATTTTATTTTCTGATATGTTGACCTTCTTCATCTCGAGACATGTTGCAAGATTGGCAGGCTTCGTTTTCTGTGCATCAGATACAGTGAAGCTGTGTTAAGGCTCCTGCCGTTGAAATTTATTCAGTGTGGATGCTAATGAAGAATTTTAAAATGATCTAGTCTGCTTTATTCCTCTTTTTTTCTCATTTCTCTGAAAGGGGGAGATACAGCATCTCTTTAGCAAAGAGAACTGAAAAATAATGACCACATCTCTCATTCAGAACTTAGTCTGGTTTTCAGCTCACTCTGTTCTATTTTGCAAAGTAAACTATAAATCTATCAAGGATGACGGTGATTATTATTTTTATCATTAGAGATGGAGTGGATAAATATCTTACTGGTAATTGCCCTTAATGTCCTCCACATACATCAATTTATACAATGTATATATTTACCGTATATCAGGTATCTGCAATGTGAAAAACACCAAGCTAGGCATGGGCAATGCAGATATGAATCAGTTACGCCTCCTTCCTTCAAAGCAGTTCACAATCAAGTAGAAGGTGGACGTGAACCAAATTGACCCAGGTAAGCATAACATTTTCAAAACTGCACCTGGAAAAGGACTTGAATTAAGAATGAATGAAAGAGGAAATATCTTTCATGCAGCCAGTCACCATAAGGAGAAATTCATTGTTTATTCAACACATTGCCCTTAAGTTAGACTAGAAGCACTTGCAAGGCCATCATTTCAGTAACACATTTGCCAAAACCTTTAACTTCCTTGCCTCCCTGGTTTTTCATCACATGCATCTAGAAAAACACCAGTCCAGGACAAACTCAACCAATCTTTTCCATGGTGTTTATACCTGCATGGCAGGGTCAGTTCAGTGGGCAGAATGGCAGGACCACTGATCTCAAAAGTATCCACATACCACCCAGTTCCTCTGCTCAGCTTATTTTCTCACTCTGTGCAATAAATATATCTTATTTGGTCCATTTTCCTCAAACTTCCAACTCCTCCCCAACCTCCCTTACTTACCTCTCTGACTCTCAGCAAATGATTTTGCCTCTTACTTCACAGGCAAAGTGAATCTGTGAAATGAGAAATCTTTCACCTTCCTCCATTAAACATATAAACATGGCTGGGTGCAGTGGCTCACACCTGTAATCCTGGCACTTTGGGAGACCGAGGCAGGCGGATCACGAGGTCAGGAGATCGAGACCATCCTGGCCAACATGGTGAACCCATGTGTCTACTAAAATACAAAAAATTAGCCGGACGTGGTGGTGTGCATCTGTAGTCCCAGCTACTCAGGAGTTTGAGGTAGGGCAATTGTTTGAACCCGGGAGGCGGAGGTTGCAGTGAGCTGAGATCGCGCCACTGCACTTCAGCCTGGCAACAGAGCAAGACTCCGTCTCAAAACAAAACAAAACAAAACACCATATAAACCTAATGGCATCTGCACCCTCCTGGCCCCATTTCCTCCCCAGAGGAGAGTGAGCCTAGTTCCTTTGCCAAAACCAATTCGTTTACATAGGCTTTGAAACATGTCTTTTGAAAGATGTTCCTTTCTGTCATCATCTAAACATGCTAGAGTCACTTCAGTCTTGAATCAATAAACTTCCTTCCAGAGACCCTCACATGCCCCACCAGCTATAACATTTTTCCTTCGTCTCTCCTAACTGCATAGCTATTTTTAAAAGGTCTGTCTCTTATTGCTATCCTCATTACAAATCATGTTATTCTGCCCTAACCTGGCTTCTGATTACATCATTTCACTTGAACCACTTGAACAGCCTTCATTAAAGTCATCAAGTGATCTCAGTGTCCTTAAGGGCCCATCTCAGTACCCATCTTCCTTGACCACTGTGCCTTGTTGGCATTGTTGACCACTCCCTTCCTTGTGAAAAACCCTCCTCTCTTCTCCACTTCGGTGGGACATATTTCTTCAGGTTTTCTCAGTTGTCTCTGGTTATTCCTTTGTGCCCTTTCAGGTCCATCTTTTTCTACTTGGCCATTAATGACAGGGTTTCCTAAGTTTCCACCGTGGGCATCTTCTCATCACATACTTCCTTCTCAGACTTTCCACACCTACAACATTGAGGACCACTGAAAACTGCCCAGATTGCATCTCCAATGCACAGCCTTCCCTGAGCTCTAGACCCACATTTCTTGCTATTTTAGATCTGCACCTAAATGTCCCAAAAGCATCTGGAATTCAACATACCCAAAACAGGATTCATGATCTGGTCCTCTTCCAGGATTCTCCATCTCTCTGCACTTGCAAAGGTTGATAAGAATCTGAGTTATCCTTGAAACACTGTCTTTCCCAAATTCTGCACATTCTAACTCTAAGATCACCTTGATCCATCCATTCATCCGTTTCCACTTGCTCTATCTCCACCCTTGTACAAACCATTGTTGCTTCTCCTCTGGGACTACTGCAAGGGCCTCCTGACTGATCATTCTGATTTCTCCCTTATCCTCTTCCAGTTCATTCTCCATATGACAACCAAAATGATCATTTAAGAATACAGAACTAATCGTATCACATCTCTGATTGAAATCCTCCAATGGCTTCCCATGACACAGGTTAAAGGCCAAAATCTTTAACATATCCTAAAAAGCTTTGCATGGTCTGACTTCTATCTATTCCTCCATCCATATGAAACATGCCCTCTGCCATTACCCCTTCTTGACATAAGAATGTATGCTGGTATTTCCTCTATTGGGACATTGATCTTCTGCTCTTTACCTAGTGTACACCCTGTTGTCCATCCAATGTGTACACAGAAAGTCACTTCCTCAGAAGAATCTTCTCAGAATCTCAAGACTAGCTCACTTCTGCTGATGATATGCTCTTCTGGCACCATAAAATTCTGTAATTATTTGGTCAATGTCTACATCCATCACTAGACTAGAAACTCCATGAGGACAGAGGGGAATGTCTTTCTGGCTCACTACTCTTTTCTCAGTGCTTATACCAGTGCTAGGAACACAGTAGACATTTAACTAATGTTCTCAGTGAGCACTCACCTATGTGCCAGACATTATTCTACTGGTAATACAGCAATGAACAAAACAAACCTGATCAGTGTCCTTGTGAAACCTGCATCATAGTGGAAAAGAAATGAAATTAAACAAGTAAACAAATGTATCATATTAATAAGTAATAAGTGCTATAAAGAAAATAGTAGAGCAAGGGGATTGAGAATGTTAGACAGTAGTGCACTGAGGCACTTTTGTTTAGGGTCTAAAGGCTATTTTGGATAGAGAAAGCCTTTCTGAGGAAGTAGCATGTGAGCAGAAACTTGAATTAAGTGAGAAAGCTGATATGGAAATAATCAGGAGAATTTTCTGAACAGAGTGAAGGCAAGTACATAGGGAAATGAGCCAGGCATGTTTGAGGGGCAGCTGAAAGGTCAGTGTGGAATGACAGGAGAGTCATGCCAGTAGACAGTGGGGTTGGAGAGGAGGGCAGGGGCATATCACCACGTGAGGATTTGCCCTTCAGAGTTGGACCCCTTGTTGTGTAAGAAATACTGAAACATGTTTTTTTCAAAGTGCAGATCTCCAGGCCCCAATCCCAGTTCTGCCACTAGCAGCTGAGTGGTGCTGGTGCTGAAAGCAAATTATGTTCTCTCTGTTCCTCAGTTTCCTTATGTGATCAATGAGAATTTGAAATTAGATTATTTCTGATGTTCTTTCGAGATCTAAAATTTATTTGTTATGAACGTGATTTGATAAGGAGAACTGGGTTAAAGGTCCTAGTCTGCAACTGTGATTTTGTGCAAGCTTCTTTTCCTTTCTAAGTCTATTTTAATGTTTGAAAAATAGGAATAGGAGAGCCTCCTCTCAGGATTGCATGCCAATCAGAAGACGTGGGCTGTGAAAGCTTTGCGTAAATTGTAGTGTGTTTTATAAACCTGTTGCTGAAATGTATTGGGAATCTATAGTATACTGGGCACCACTGAAGGTTCTGTGTGGGTTTTTTATCCTCACAGCAATCTCAGGATGTAGGTCTATTTAACTGAGACCAAGAGAGAGTTTTTTATCTCAAGTTCTCTCCTGTAGTCAAATGACAGAGTTAGTTTTGCATCCAGATCCTGTTAGCTTCAAGGCTTGAAGACTCCTCACTAGAACACAAGGTCTGTCCAAATGTGTGAGTGCAGAGGCAGGGTGGGGAGGTGAGGAGCTGTTTGAAAGCCCAGTCCCAAGGGCATTATTGATATAAAATAAATTTACCTAACAGTAATGCGATATTTGTATTTCAGTATTAAGACTGCTTGAAATCATCTACATCATAATGACATTTTTTCAAATTTTTATTAAAGAGAGAAACATGTACAACCCAGAGTTCATCATGGGACAGTAATCAATCATTCTTATATCTGGTCATTCATCTATTGAGCACCTACTATGTGTCAGGTCTTACCCAAATTGGTAATGAGACAGAAATGAAGAAGATGCCTTTGACTTCAAGGACCATACAGCTTCAAAAATGAACATGGGGATAAAAATGATATTGAATTCTGACAGTTGGGGTAAGCAGAGCCATATGCAATGTTCAGTGAATACCAAGGGGAAGCTGTGCATAAACCAGGAAGAACCTTGCACAAGAAATGTTGCTTAGAGCTGAGATTCATATTTAAGAAGTAGATTTATGGACTCACTAGTACTAAGGAAAGCAGGGTTATCATCTCCCTCTCCTTGAACCCTATACCATATTTCATAAACACTAGCATACATATTTATTCCATGTTTTAATATCTGGGAAATAAGGATGTATCCCAGAGTTGCTGACATCTTATAATCACTGCTGACTGGCAGTCAGCCGTCTTTACCTATACAGACATACTTGGTCAGAGCTGCTCATACCACCATCACTTCTACTGAGTTGTGCACATTGCTGTTCCTACAAATGCTGAGTTTGATTGACGGTTAAAGGATCTTCAAAAAGATTACACCATAATTCATCTTTGAAATGAAAAGTTATTTGCAACTCAGAAAAGCCCAGAAACAGTGCCGCATGATATTTGGATACAAATGCATCTAAGACATTTCTTACTAAGTAGGAAACAAAATTCAAAGTGACAAGAGATTATTGTCATAATTTTACTTGGCAGCATCTTTTTTTCCTGGCGGTACATAAAATAATAGTACACCTTATATTATACCTGATGCCTCTTAGGCTAAGTGAGATGTTGAATTTCAGTTAATCTAGGCAAATCTTATATTTTTAGAAGCTTTATTAACTCACATTGAGCTTTGGGTGCACTTTATGTAATCCAAGCTGGTTTTGTGAACTCCTGCCATGCTATCCCTATGCGATTGACTCAAGACCTTACTTTTTTCCTAGCAAGATAGCACTGGGTTAAATTCAGCTCAGTGTTCCAGGCTGTTGAGAATGGCTCGAATTGTGATTCAGTTATCCCATATATTAGCCATCCCTTGTGTCATCCGTGCTGACACTTCCTGGTCACCCAAGGATGGTCTTATTATCTAAGCATGTTATTTATAAGGAATTTCACAGCTGAAGCGAGGTACAGAATGACCTACTCTAAACCAAGAGTGATTAACAAGTTTGGAGCCAAGCCAAACTCCAGAACAAGGTTGTTGTTGGCATGATTTTAATCATGATAGACAATTAGCCAAGCCTAATTATATTGAGACGAGAAACCAGAGTGAGTGGCAGTAATGAATTTCTCTGGGAACTCCCTTGTGTCTCCAACTCAAACTGGCTGACCTATAAAGGATGTAAAATGATAAAAGATGTTTGCCTACATATACAAGCTGTGTTTACCTCGAGGAGCAGCCCATGTGGGGAAGGGGTCTGAAGGACTCTCTCTTCTATGGGGACTCATCACAAGACACAAATGGGATTCTCAGTTCCACTGGCATTTTTGCTTCAGGAAGGAGATGCAGAAGAGAGGAAACATCTTTCGGCTGCACTTGGGCACATTAAATGTTAATGTGATTATGTAGCTGGGGATTCTTTAAATGTCGCCCATGGCTGAAGTATTACTGGAGTTGGGCATTAGCACTTTTTGGTGTTATAAAGGCTTAATATTTTCACTGACTGTGTCAAGCCCAAATAGAAACCTGGAACTTCAATAGAATGAGAAAATGATTAGAATGTAAAAAAAAAAAAAAAAATTGTAACAATTTGACACTTCTTGCCTCTAGGTTTAGAAATGGAATTCAAAAGGAAACTCTCCTTAAGTCTCTAGTCTCCTTTCCCATTATGGATTTTAATTGACTTATTATAATTGAAATATAGAAGAAAGAAAAGTTCTAGAGAATAACTGAAATCTATAGTTTATATAGTTCTTTAGAGTTCACAGAGTATACTGACATTTAATTCTCACACCAGACCCCCACACACACTTTGGAAGAATAAACTGTTTTACCATATTTAAGCTGAATAAGCTGAGGTTCAGAGTTTTTGACTTATCTAAGTGAAATGGCCAAAATACACACAAAGCCTCTGACTGCAAGATCAAGTTGTTGCCGATGGAAAAACTAAAAATTAAATAAGTAAAGATTCCTTTAAGGTGAAGTTTGAGATTGGCTCTTTCAGTGGGGTGGACATTCTCAGTGAGAAAGCAATGTCAGTCAATTGTGTGTGTGTGTGTGTGTGTGCGCGCACGTGCGCATGTGTGTCTGTGTGAGAGCTGTGAATACGTCAGCCTGCCTCCCTCTTTTTCTTCTTTCTTCATCTTTCTCTCTCACCCTTCCTTCCACTGAATACTTCTAGTAAATATCTCCTGCATTTCTACGAACAGTATTGTGTGATGGGAACAGACAGAAATATATAATACACAGCTTCATCCATACACCAAGTTCATAGCAGCATTTTTCACAGTAGCGCAACGGTGGAAGCAACTATGTATTCATCTATGGATCAGTGGATTAACGAAAGTGATACATTCATACAATGGAATACTATACTGCCTTTAAAAGGAAAATAATTCTGATACATGCTACAGCATGGATGAACTTTGAAGGCATTATGCTAAGTGAAGTAAGCCAGAATTAAAAGGACAAATACTGTACATTCCTACTCATACAAGTTGCCCAATATAGTTAAATTTAGAGAGGCAGAAAGTAGAATGGTTGGTACCAGGGGCTGGGGGGAGGAAAGAAGAAATAGGGTGTTAATGTTTCATGGGTGGGTTCTGGAGATGGATGGTGATAATGGTTGCACAATAATGTGAATGTACTTAATGCCACTGAACTGTAAACTTAAAATGGTTAAAATGATAAATTTATATTATGTATATTTTGCCACACACACACACACACACACACACACACAATTTGATTCCTGCCCTTCAGTGAGCACCATCTGTACTAACAGCCCATGGGGGAGGCGGGCTGCTGTGTGACATGTGCTCTGAGAGGGGAATCATGGGGCAGCACAGGGGCATAGAAGAGAGTTCACAGTGCAGCCTAGGGATGAGCAAGGAAGGCAGGGATATCTTCATGAACAATGTGCTGCAGATGCCTGAATTAAGTCTGAAAGAAATTTGAATTTCTCCAAGCAAAGTCAAGGGGCAAAGGGGGATGATGATTTCATGCAAAGAGAGCTGCAAGTGCGGAAACACAGAGGCTTGAGAAAGCCTGGTGTGGTTAAGGAGATGCAAAAAGTCATTTGTGACTGGAGCCCGGAGCTCAAGACCATCTGGCTACTATTCCCGTCAGAGAGTTAAAGCGACTTGCCCAGTAGGGTTAACGCTATGTTTGAAACCAGGGGTTTCCTGTTTTAAAAATCCATTCTCATTTCACTCTCTTAGGCTCTAGAGTTCTGCTGTCAAATACGGTGGCTATTTAAATTTAAATCTAATTTATTCAAGTTAACTAAAATTAACAATTCAGTTCCTCAGTCACACTAAGTACATTTCAAGTATAGCTAGTAACCTGCTGATATGGACAGCTCAGATACAGGAAGTTTTCATCACTTCAGCAAGTTTTATTGAACAGGCATTTTCTAGAGTTTCCAGAGTAATTGTCTTGCTATGAATCTCTTTGTATATTAGAGCATCACCCCAAATCCTGACATTATTATCCCCATTTTTAAGAAAAAGAAACTGCAGTTTAGAGAAGCTGAGTAACTTGGTGATAGTTTCACAGCTATTAAGCAGTAATGCTGGAACATAAATTCCAATGCCCTCTGAATCCATATTCAGCACACTGTTCATTAATCCATAGCCTCCTGCTGTCTTCAGCTGCCTCTTTGCTCCTGCTCCACATTCAGAGTAGTCTTCCTAAAAGACCACTTTTCGGGAGACTATGAACATGTCTTTTCTTTGTCAACTGGAGAAAACGCAGATCTCTTAGTTTGACAACTAAGGCTTTCCACAAATTGGGATAAATATACTCTGTAGGCCGGGCGCAGTGGCTCACGCCTGTAATCCCAGCACTTTGGGAGGCCTAGGCGGGTGGATCAGGAGGTCAGGAGATCGAGACCACAGTGAAACCCCGTCTCTACTAAAAATACAAAAAATTAGCCGGGCATGGTGGCGGGCGCCTGTAGTCCCAGCTACTCGGGAGGCTGAGGCAGGAGAATGGCGTGAACCCGGGAGGCGGAGCTTGCAGTGAGCCGAGATCGCGCCACTGCACTCCAGCCTGGGTGACAGAGCAAGACTCCGTCTCAATTAAAAAAAAAAATATATATATATATATATACTCTGCAGTTTCTTCTTCTTCTCTTACTTCTTTTTCAACACTCATTCTCTGCTCCAGGAGCCGAATATATCAGTCACATTTGAGCCTCTGAGCCTTTGCTGTCCCTGATGCCCCTTCCTAGACTACCATTCTCTTCCTTTCTGCCTTCTAGAATCTCACTTGACTTTCAAGTTCTAGTTCATGACCCACCTATCTAGAAAGTCTTCCTTGATCAATCTGGGCTGCAAAGAGCTCCCTTTTCTCTCTTTGGTGGAAGCCAGGATGCAGCTTATGTGATGCTACGTGGGAAACTTCTCCTCTGCTTCTATAGAGGCCGCTCTTCTCATTCTACTAATGGAAACACGGCATTGCCAAGTGGAATCTCATGTAGACCTCATTCCTCATCTTGGTGAACTATTGGTGCAAGTATTAACCCTCCTTGATGGCTATACTCAAGCTCTGCTGTTACCACTTGACTTCAGCTCTCCCTGCTATATGACAACCATTATATTGGGCACATTTATTATTATTTTTATTTGTTGTCCTCCAACAGTTCTATAAAAATATATTGTTATCTTTTTTTAATTTAATTTAATTTTTTATTTTTATTTTTTTGAGATGGAGTCTCGCTCTGTCACCAGGCTAGAGTGCAGTGGTGCAATCTCGGCTCACTGCAAGCTCCGCCTCCCGGGTTCGCACCATTCTCCTGCCTCAGCCTCCCGAGTAGCTGGGACTACAGGCGCCCGCCACCACACCTGGCTAATTTTTTGTATTTTTAGTAGAGACGGGGTTTCACCGTGTTAGCCAGGATGGTCTCGATCTCCTGACCTCATGATCTGCCCGCCTCAGCCTCCCAAAGTGCTGGGATTACAGGTGTGAGCCACCGTGCCCGGCCAAAAAATATATTGTTATCCTTATTTTACCCAAAAGGTAACTGAGGCTCAGTGAAGATAGATGAGTTACAAATTCATAGAGAGATGTGAAGTGAGATGGGAATTGGATCCGAAGCCTGTGCTCTTTTCCTTGTTGCAGTATAAACCTTTTCTGCATGTGGTAAGACATTTCAAGTTATCACAATGAATATGTGGAAGCTGTGTCCTTCTCAGCTGTGAAAAAATTCTACCTGTATGTTATACTCAACATATATTAAATACAAGTATATTATAGTTATTACTCCAAAACTTTGCAAGTTTCATTTGTATCAACTCTCTACCTTGGATATGGCATTGAAGTCCACATAATATGAAGGGTGGAAGGAACATACAATTTAAAGCCCTGGCCTTGTTTTGAAGCTCCATCACTCGTTGTTTAGATATTGTCCAAATAGCAGTAGTTATAGATTTTGACTTTTTGTTAAATAACATTTTCTATCAGAAACTTTGTGATTTCTGTAGTCATTATTAATGGGTTCTCTAGTTTGTAAGCTGAAACCAGAACAAGTGTTCTACTATGTAGCATGAGGGTTTAGGAGAAAACACTCACATAAGGAAGTTATGGGTCGAGATTTTGTTTTTAATTTCATAAAAATCCTAGAGAATTCAAAAGTTAAAGCAGCCTAGGCACTTCTATACATTAAAATGAAAACATTAAAAAATGAAATTATGATCACCAAATTATAATTATGGCTGCAACGTGATAAAATATTAAATATGTAATAAATAATAAAGTGAGCACTGAATCAAGATCTGATCTCAGATCTTCCAGAAGCTAACCTTGAAGTTGTCACTGAACCTACCCAAAGCCCAGGTCTTCCTTCTAGAACACAGTAATGTTATGTAAATGAGTAAATTAATAAATAAGGGTGTTATGTCTTAGTTCATTCAGTGTGCTATAACAAAATACCACAAGCAAGCCACAAAATTCTGTGGCTTATTAGCAACAGAAATTTATTTCTCACCATTTGGGAGGCTGAGAAGTTCAAGATCAAAACACCCACAGATTTAGTGTCTGATGAGGGCCACTTCTTTGTTCATAAATGGCACTTCTTGCTGTGTCCTCACATGGTGGAAGGGGGCAAGGCAGCTTTCTTGGGCCCCTTTTAGAAGGGCAATCATCCCATTCATAAGAGCTCCACCCTCATGACTTAATAACCTCCCAAAGGTCTCTCCTCCTAAATGGATCACATTGACAATTAGGTTTCAATGTATGAGTTTAACAGAGAGGGGACATAAACATTCAGACATTACCATTTGAATGAGACACTCCCTAAAATTTCTTCCACATTAGTAGTTTATGAGTCGTACCTTCAATTTTGCTGTGTTTACAAGAAAAGTATTCTGAGAAAGAGAGAAGGCTTGTATCATTATAGTATTTAATCAGTTTACCTATATAAAGAGAGCAATTGCACAATTATGTTTCATTCAGCAAAGGTTCCTGGGGCTTCAGCTGGGCAAAAGATAGGCCCTGGGTTAGACACTGTGGTGATATAACAATCAGTTAGACATAAGGGCTGGAAGTCTAATTTAGACATACATGTAATAGAACCACAGGGGCCATTGTTGAGGGAGGCTTTGTGAGCATGGTGAGGAGAAACGGAGTCAGCCTGGAGGGTCAGGGAATTGAGAATGGATCTTTTGAAGACAGTTTTAAAGACCAATCTGTTTCCCATCCCCAGTCCCAGAGATGGTTTTAATGTGCCTCTTTGTAATGAGATAGTTTGAGAATCTAGTAGACCCAGTGCAACAGCTAATATCAACCAATAGCTAAGATCACAGAGGGATGTGCTTTCTTTAGGGGCCAACTATTTCTCATTCATGTATTTAAAGGCCTGACCTGGGATGTTGGTTTGTTTGTTTGTTTGTTTTGCAATCCTGCCTCTGTCTCAGCACAAATAATCTGTGCAGATCTGAAAGCTTGATACCTTCTTCCCAATAATGCCCTAGAAATAAAGTAAGCAATGATGGAGCATCATCAAGAGGCAGCTTATCCTGACACCTACTTTCAATAATTGTGGATTTGGAGGCCCAGAGAGTCAAAGGATTTGCCCAGATTGATTCCAAATAATGGGAGAGGTGGAATTAGCATGTGGGTCTTCCATCTTTGTGTCCTTGTTTTTACTTTCTGCTAATTGTAAGTTTAGGATTTGTCTTTTAATAGTAGCAGAGTAATAAAAGATAGGTAATTTATTAAGCTTCTAGTTTATGGCAGATGGCATATATTTATTACCTTTACACTTCAAAATAGATATTATTTTCACTTTGTGGATGAGAAAATTCAATTTTAAAAACTTATATAAATTTGCTCAAGGTCAACAGTGAGTGGCAGGTGAGTCTAGCCATGTATGTTACTCTCTTATGTTATCTGGCAGTGCAGCACCTATATAATTTTTATTTTTATTTTTATTTTATTTTATTATTTTATTTTGAGATAGAATTTCACTCTTGCTGCCCAGGCTGGAGTGCAATGGTGCGACCTCAGCTCACCACAACCTCCACCTCCCGGGTTCAAGTGATTCTCCGGCCTCAGCTTCCCAAGTAGCTGGGATTACAGGCATGCACCACCACACTCGGCTAATTTTGTATTTTTAGTAGAGATGGGGTTTCTCCATGTTGGTCAAGCTGGTCTCAAACTCCTGACCTCAGGTGATCTGCCCGCCTCGGCCTCCCAAATATACAAATTTTTTTTTTTTTTTTTGAGACGGAGTCTCGCTCTGTCACCCAGGCTGGAGTGCAGTGGCACGATCTTGGCTCACTACAAGCTCCCCCTGCCAGCTTCACGCCATTCTCCTGCCTCAGCCTCCTGAGTAGCTGGGACTCCAGGCGCCTGCCACCACGCTGGCTAATTTTTTGTATTTTTAGTTGAGATGGGGTTTCACCACGTTAGCCACGATGGTCTCAATCTCCTGACCTCATGATCCGCCCGTCTCGGCCTCCCAAAGTGCTGGGATTACAGGTGTGAGCCACCGGGTCCGGCCCCCAAATATACAAATTTTTTAATGTGCATACCAATTGATCCAGCAATTCCATTTTAAGTCAGCCTAATTATACCCATGACCCATGGAATCACTGAGATAGCTAGATATACTCAATAGCGATATAAGATTTAGCTTGTGAGTTCATTTGTATAAGGATGGTTATTACAATATTATGTATAATGGAAAAGGAAAGGAAACAGTCTCAATGTTTCTCAGTTTGGTAATGGTTAGCTACATTATGGCAATCTATATTATAGAATATTATTCAGCGTTAAAAAGATGAGTTGATTCTCTATACAGTCATGATCCGATTATGAGTCCCATAATGATGGAAATACGTTCTGAGAAATGCATCTTTTGGTGATTTCGTTATTATACAAACATCATAGAGTGTACCTACAAAAATCCAGATGGTATAGCCTAAAACACAGCTAAGCTATGTGGTATTGTCTATTGCTTCTAGGCTACAAATCTGAACAGCCTGTTACTGTACTGAATACCATAGGCAATTGCAAAACAATTTCAGAGGGTAGAATTAGATGGGGAAGAATATGGCCTAGCCTGAATCCTTAAGTGGCTAACCAGGTGTTGAGCACCAGAGAAACAAAATATGAAAGCAAGGTGCCAGAACTAGAGCAGATCTTCACCCTGAAACAGAGGGAAGGTCTGGAGTCAGATGGGTGTTGGTGCAGAGCAAGAGCAGGGCCACACATAGTGAGGAATCTACAGTGGTTGCCCTGCCCCCCACCAGCAGTTCACAGTTGTTCTCACAGCCAGCAGGCACCTGGGAGTAAGCCAGGCTGTCCTGATCCTGCAGGGTAGAGGAAGAGGTCAAAGATGTTCCATGCCAGGAAGACCACCTAAAGCTGGAGACTGTGGATGAGGGCTCACTGTGGGCCTCCAGTGGGTATCACTCAGGTCAGAGAAGAATTAAGAGGAACTATATCTACCTCTACCTGTGTTCTTTCCACCTCCAAAGTCTGGTTCCATCACATCATCCCTAAAAGCTGAATGTCTAGACTTGACCTGGGCCACCGTCTGGCTTGCTCTTCTAAACAGCAGTTCTGTGTCCCTGCCCAGGAAACCTGTGTTTGATTGCTTGGAGCCTTCTAGCTGTTCAGCCCTCTGTTCCCCTCCTTGGGGACCTGTCCCTGACATTTATGGGGCTCCAGAACGCAGAGGTCCTTGTTTTCTTTTCTTTTTTTTAATTTTTAATTTTTGTGGGTACATAGTAGATGTGTATATTTATAGGTTACATGAGATGTTTTGACCTGTCTTCTGTTCTTCCTTCCCATAAGGGTCTGAGACTTAGCCTGCCTTATATTTTTGTTCAATACTATCTCATGAAGATTTATCACCTCTGTCCCCTGCACTCTCCCTTCCCAAGCCTATGAGGAGTGGGACATTCTCCTCTGCATCTCCTTTTGCTGTTGTACCTGAAGCCGAGCCTACTGGCTTATCCCACTGAGAGTTTTACCATCATTTAATAGGATAGAGTCGGGGGGAGGGTAACACGGGAAGCAAACTAAAAAAAACAGATATCTCAAAAACTATTATCCTCATCTTTAGTTTCACAATCTCTTGTTTCTTCGAGTAAAATTCCCCTCAGGGTTTCACTCTTTGTATACAATTTACTACCATTCCAGGAAGCTTACACTTTCCATCACAGACAGACAATTAAGACAAAACAACAGGTACAAACTATGCTGCTTGTCATAGACCAGACTGGCAGTCTCTCCTCCTCTGGGTCCCACAAAGAACAGCACTTTGCTGTATTTCCTCCCCGAAGGTAATAGAAATTAAAGTTAGGGTCCTCTCCTTTGGGAATTTAATAGTAAATCCTAGAAGAGGCAAAGCCAACTCTGAAGACTGGTGAGGCAATTTTGATGTACATGCATGAAAATAGACTGAACCAAAGCTGAGCCTCAATTTGGGCAATATCGATGTCCCAGAACCCCTGAGTGTTAATCAGATGTTTGTAAATTGCACATCGTTTAACTGTGTTTTGGGAGCGCATGATTTAAAGCAATCCTGAAAAATCCTCTGGTGCTACAACTAATTAACCTAATTTATCTGTTTTGTAAATCTGAATTTACTCCTAAGGATCAAGTGTTTGGAGAGTAAAAGTTAGGGAAGGTACAATTAATTAGGGAAGCCTTCCTGGAAGGGGTGAGCAGGGCCAAATCTTAGAGGAGACAGTGATTACAGATCCTCTAAAGGACTGAAAAAAAGAAATGCAGCAAGCTTCAGTGAAGGGCAGCCTTATATCTTGGCAGCAATGAATCATCTTGTGAATAACAATGGAAACATTTCTTATGGGTGCACAAGAGTTTGCAGTTTACCAAGGACTTTCTTGCACATCACAGTGATTATGACAGCCAAGAGGACGTACTGAGTGCATATTCTACACCAGTGCTAAGTGTTTAAACACATCATCACAGTTACCCTACTGACACTCACTGGGTTTGAAGTTAGCATTTCCTTTTTAAAGAAGAGGAAACTAAGGCTCGTGGTGCTTAAAGTCACACATGTTGTGCTAAAGTCAGCTGGTTAACAGAGGAGAAAGATCTGAATTCAGGTCTATTTGACTCTGTGGTTCTAATCATATCATGTGCTGGAGCTCAGAGCAGGATAGAAAAGGTTGGCAGTAGATGACAACAGACATCAGCATGAATATGAATCATTTATTCTGTATTACCTGATGCCAAGCACTATACTAAGCACTTTACATGCATTATCTTACTTATTCCTCCAAATAACCTTCTGATATAGGTGTCAAATCCCACTTTATCAGGAAACTGAAGATCAGAAAGAGGGTAAGTAATACATTCAGAGTTACAATGCTAGTAAAAATGTTAGAGGGTCTCACCCCATAGAACAATCTCTTAACTACTCCTCTCCCATGCTCCAGTCTCCTTCCTAAGACACTTGGGGACCCAGGGTATATAAAATCACCATCATTGTCCTCATGACATGAACTTCATTCTCTGGAAGTGGAGTCAGACCTGGAAGCAGGACATTTCAATGCTATGCAGCATGGGAAGAAGGGTCACAGGGCATAGAGTAGCACACAGGAGGGCTGCTTTGCTAAGCCCGTAGATCTTGAGGTTGGCTGCTATCATCCCTGTTTTACAGATGAGGAATTGAGTTACCTACAGCTTTTGATGTGTTCAACTTGATACAAATTGTGAAAGTCAGTGCTCGGACTTGATACCTCCACTCAGTCTCTCTGCCTCCATTGTCAATACTCTCTTTATTATACACTCTTGTAATTTTCCAAAAAATGTTAAAACATTTTTGAGGCAACATGTTCACCAGCACCACACAGGCATTTTGCCTATGTGACATCAACTTCTAGAACCAATATTCTCTTTCTCTCTCTCTCTCTCTCATTCTCAAATAAAACTTAGAATTACAATCCCAGTTCTAAGACCTCTTTTCTGATTACTCTCTCCCTGGGTTACCTTAGCCAGCTTCATGAATTTAAATGCCATCTATATGTCTGTGACTCTCAAATATATGTCTCCAGCTCTGGCCTCATTCTAAGCTCCAGACTGCCTCCTCCACATCTCCATTCAGAAGTCAACAAGTCCCAAACAGAGCTCTTTGGTGTTCTCCCAAGCAAGCTCCTCCCTGGTCTCCTCCCTACCTATCACTGGCAGCATCATTTGAACTCAGGCCAAAAATAAGTAAATAAATAAATCCGGAATCAAATTATTTCTCACCATGCCTTTGCTTGCTTGGAAAGGACCATTTGGTCAGTTGCATCAGCTCCTAGCTGGTCTCCTTGATTCCTCTCCCACTCCCCACAAGCTGTTTTCTACATAGCAGCCTGAGGGGTATTTACAACAGGTAAATTAGATCATTCTTGATTCCCCTGCCACAAAACACATCTTCAAAAAATTCCAGGAGCACTCATTACATTTAAATCAATCCAGGGGACTGATGTGGCCCCCAAGACCCAGGATGATCTGGCCCCTGATGACCTATTTCCATAGCCCTGTCTCTCCCTTTAGATGGTGCCTCAGCACTTGATGCTCATTCCTACCTCTGGCTTTTACCCTCCATGTTTCCTGCCAGGAAATGCTTCTTTCTGAGACTTTATATAGCATGCACTTTCACTTCTTCCAGGTTTAGGCTCCAATTTGCCCAACTTGCCCCCACCTCTCCCTTATGCATTTGTATCATTGTATCCTGACGGTTCCCATAGCATGTATAACCACATGAAATGTTGTTGTTTATTGGTTGATTTTCCTATTAATTGCTCATTTCACCTCTAGAAAGTATGCTGCATAAGGGCAGGGATATGATGATCTGTCTTTGCTGTTCAGTCCCAGTGTCTAGAATAATGCCTGGTATATAGTCCTCTTCCTCAGACACTTGCAACCCAGGGTATATAAACTCACCATCGTTGTCCTCATGACATGAACTTCATTCCCTAGAACTGGAGTCAGAACTGGAAGCAGGACATTTCCTGGTATATAGGAGATGCTCAGTAGAAAAGTTGAGTTAATATGATTGTACCACTGCACTCCAGCCTGGGCAACAGAGCAAGACCCTGACTCAAAAAAACAAAAAGCGGAAAACAACAAAAAAAGAAAAGTTGAATTAGTAAATGTGTTAGTCTGTTCTCATGCTCCTGATAAAGACATACCTGAGACTGGGTAATTTATAAAGAAAAAGAGGTTTAATGGACTCACAGTTGCATATGGGTGGGGAGGCCTCACAATCATGTTGGAAGGTGAAAGCACATCTTACATGGCAGCAGACAAGAGAGAATGAGAACCAAGGGAAAGGGGTTTCCCCTTATAAAACCATCAGCTCTCATGAGACTCATTCGCTACCACGAGAACGGTATGAGAAAACCACCCCCATGATTCAATTATTTCCCACTGGGCTCCCCTCACAACACATGGGAATTATGGGAGCTATAATTCAAGATGAGATTTGGGTGGAGACACAGCCAAACCATATCAGTAAATTAACTATCCTTTTTCATTATAAAAATACATGTTATAAGAGAAATTTAGGAAATAATGATATAAAAAAGAAATGCACATTTTGGCATATTTCCTTGCCATCTTTTTCATGTGCATATTTTTACATTGAGATTATTGTGTACATTCAATTTATATTCTACTTTTCTATTTAAGATATCATAAGCAATCCTCCACATTGTGCCTAATATTTCATGTAATATGTGTTCAAATAGACCTTAATTTTCTTCTATCTTGAGTTACTTCCTGAAAAACACTTACACAAGTATGGTAGGCTCTCTGTGCTCTCTTTTGTGTTGAAGTAAGACAGGGTAGTACATTTGAAAGACTGTAAACGTGAGCAAGTTATTAACCTCTCTAGATCTCAATGTCTTTGTCTATAAAATGGGGATAATAAAATCCGCCATGCTTAATTTCTTGGCTTGTGCAAGAATCCAGTGAAGTATTGAGGCAAACATCTCATTAAATATTGGGGTGAATGTCATTTTTAAAACCACAGCATTGTACAAATGGAATAAGATTTACAGGAGGGAATACAATAAGTAATTTGTAAAACAATTTGAAATTTGTGAATAAAAAGCTATTGGCAATTTTTCTATGCTGAGTGAAACATGTCCTAATGTTTGTATTTAATATGCTAAACAGTTGCCAATGCCTAATTCTAGGTTCATACCCTGCAATAGCTTTTCTTGTTTTTTTTTTTTTTTTTTTTTTTTTTTTTTTTTAAAACTTTCAGCTGTAAAACTGGGGTCAATTATTTTTAGCTGTTTCTTCAGCCTGTCTCATTAGAAAAGTACTTCGAGGTAATGACTTGGGCATATTTATCTGATGATTGTTCATTTCGAAAGATGTCATTTTAAGACTTTTCTGGAAGTTTCAAATTTGCCTGTGGGAGATCTGTTTTATACCAAAATGTCATTTCAAATTCAGGCCTACATAGTGTCTTACACTTGGCCCATATAAATGTTTCACAGCACCTGCATTTTTTATCATGGCGCTTTCATGTGAATTTAGATTTCGTGTGGCTCACCTCTGCTCTCTGTCTGAAGGGGAGAAAGTAATATTTTTAAATGGCCTTTTTCCCCTTTGTCAGGGGAGATAAAATTTCCCAATTATTTCCCCCTCATGCATAGATATTTATATTAATATTTTAAATAATGGGTTCTCTGTAGCGTTATTCATGAATCCATGTGTTAAATTTAAAACAAATGTATCCTAAAAATGAATATTTAATCTGTGTTTAATACCTGAAACCAGATTCATAGTGGCTTAATTTCTTTGATCATTAAAGAAACTTAGGAAATGATTTAGATTATTTTATTCACTCAACAAATATTTTAACAAGCTTATTGAGCACCTCCTACATTATATCTCTTTTTTTTTTTTGAGACAGAGTCTTGCTCTGTCGCCCAAGCTGGAGTACAGTGGTGCGATCTCAGCTCACTGCAACCTCTGCCTCCTGGGTTCCATTAATTCCCCTGCCTCAGCCTCCTGGGTAGCTGGGATTACTGGTGCCTGCCATCATGCCCGGCTAATTTTTGTATTTTTAGTAGAGACAGGGTTTCATCATGTTGGCCAGCTGGTCTCAAACTCCTGACTTCAGGTGATCCACCCGCCTCGGCCTCCCAAAGTGCTGGGATTACAGGCATGAGACAAGTATCATCATCATCGTCATCATCGTGGCTATATTATGAATAAGCAAACAGAGACTCAGAGCTGTAAATCTCCCATGGGATGGCTCTCTGCTACCGTTTAGGGTCTGAGGTTTGATAGAAGAATATATGTGAATAAAATTATTGGAGTAAACAAACAAGAGAAGTCAAGTACAACAGCAAGAATGAGAGAGGTGTTGGGGAGGTGGCAGGGAGAGACAGAGGGAGAGGCCTAGTAGAAAACGGAGATGGAGAGGGATTGGATTAGACTGGGAAGAATCTAGGTTGTGGGTAGCTCCCTATCTTTTGCATCACCTGGGGATCTTTAAAAATGACTGATGCTTGGCTCCCATTTCCAGACTGTGATTTAATTGGTAAGGGATGCAGTGTGGGTATTAGGACTTTCTTTAACCTTTCTAAATGATTCTAATATGCAGCAAAACTAGGGAGCCACTAATCTTGGTAGTGCCTGGACTAGTGTGTGTAGTGAAACTGAATGACTCAACTTTGTCAGTCATAAGTTCTCACTTTTCTAGTGGGTTGTGCTGGCTTATAGGCCTTGTTGGAATGGGCATAATGCTTACGAATAGAAAGCACAAGTCCAAAATCTCCTTGATAAAGAAAAAGAAAGACAGTGAGCTTGAATGGGAAGAGGGCAGGCTTTAGTCACAACTTCTCTGAGCCTCAGCTTCCTCATCTCCAGAATGGCTACTATGATGCCTATCTAGTAGATTTGTCGTAAGAATTACACTAATTATGAAGGCCAGGTATGGTGGCTCATGCCTATAATCGCAACACTTTGTGAAGCCAAGAAGGGCAGATCACTTGGGGTTAGGAGTTCAAGACCAGTTGGCCAACATGGTAAAACCCTGTCTCTACTAAAAATACAAAAATTAGCCAGGCATGGTGGCATGTGCCTGTAATCCCAGCTACTTGGGAGGCTGAGGCAGGAGAATCATTTGAACCTGGGAGGCAGAGGTTGCAGTGAGCCAAGATTAAGCTACTGCAGTCCAGCCTGGGCAACAGAGTGAGACTCTGTCTCAAAAAAAAAAAATACGCTAATTATGATGAAATTTATCTTATCCAATGATATCAGAATCTTTGGCCAGTTAATTGAAAAAATAATAATCTTTAAGTCCAAACAGGTGTAGCAGATAGTACTTTCCAAAGATGACTAAGATATATCTCATTCCACATGCTCTTTTTCAAATGTGACCCATTATCTCATCTAAGCTAGAGCCCATGTTCTTTCCTGTTGAACCTTGGTGCCCATGTGTAAATGCTCAAATCAGTGGATTACGGCAGAAAGGACACCATATGATTTCGGAGTTTCGATCATAAAAGGCAACACAGCTCCCATCTGGCTTTGTCTTTCTCTTGCAATGCATGTCTTGAGAGCCCTAAGCTGATTTATATGAAGTATAGCTTCACTGGGTCTGCCATGCTGGAGACACCATGTGGAGAAGCTGCAGAGAGATAGAGGAAGATGCTCAAGGAGCTTCCATTGTGCCAGCCCCCAGCTATTTAAGTCTTTGTGCATCACCTGCCAGAAATGTAAATACAGTAGCCTTCAGATGATCCCAGCCCCTGATCTTTAAGCTGCCCCAGCTGACATGGAGTATAGAGAGACAAGCTGTCCCCAACAAGAATGCCAAAAATCCAGATTCATGAGCTACATAAATGTTCTTTCTATTTTAAACTACAAACTTTTGGGAACTATGATATGCTGCATTAGATAACTAGAACGCAGAGAGTTTTATATATATATATATATATATATATATATATATATAATATATATGTTAAATAGGTTATTTCAAATTAAAACATGAAACAGTTCTTTTATTTAGTAACCTCCTCACCTAAAGCCAAGGTCTTTTCTTATACATTATGTCCCACCGGCCAGCATCCTGCATGAACTGTCTCTGTGAAGCATTTTTTGTGTGTGCGATTTCCAGGGTCCGTTCCTTTAAAGTAGAATGAGTGCTTAAAAACACTTAAAACAATTTTTACCACTTCTCCCTATTCCTTACAGGTGTCCTGTAAATGTCTAACTTAATTCAACATTTTATTACGCAGTTTATTTATTTTATCAAGTCTTTCCAAAGCATTCAACTTAGAGTTTATAAAAAGAAAAGGTTTTTTTTTTTTTTTGGTAATATCATTGAATAAATGCATGTGTTAATCACAGGATTAAAATAACAAGTACAATTTGAATTAACAACTATATGGTGAGCTGATGTTAGCAGAAGGATACAGGTGTCCATAAGAGAAATCTACTAGCCATTCATATTTTTTAAAGTTATAGATACTAGTCAATAGACTTAGCAAAACAATGGGAACCGGGCCAGGCGCAGTGGCTCACACCTGTAATCCCAGCACTTTGGGAGTCTGAGGTGGGTGGATCATGAGGTCAGGAGTTTGAGACCAGCCTGGCACACAGGGTGAAACCCCGTCTCTACTAAAAAATACAAAAAAAAAAATAGTTAGCTGGGCATGGTGGCGTGCACCTGTAATCCCAGCTACTTGGGAGCCTGAAGCAGGGGAATCGCTTGAACCCGAGAGGCAGAGGTTGCAGTGAGCTGATATCGTGCCACTCAGCCTGGGTGACAGAGTGAGACTCTGTCTCCAAAAAAAAAAGAATGGGAACATTCTTAAACAAATTGGTTAAGTGAAGGTTGGTTAAGACAGCATCTATTATAACACGTATAAAATCAATTGCATATAGTAGGCACTCATTAAAATGTTAGTTTCTTTAACCAATAAATCCCAGTTTGCCAAAAAATATCCACATCCAAATAGTCCTTGCTACAAAATGCCAGCAGAATAATTTCATTAACAAAGTAAACTTTGACAGCCATCTTAATTTCGTACAATTTCAGAAAATGCATTACATTCCTATTTGTGGAAAATCATTTCCCATAGGTTAGAGTTCAGATCAGGTGTGTAATATTTTCAAATCACTTGTTAAAAATAAAATACATTATGATGAGCCTTTCTAATACTGTAACTACTGAATGCTTACAGTTAGCACATTTACTAGTGCAGCCCTGAGACTCTGAAAACTAGCCCCAGACAAATCTTTGTACAACCTTAGGTGGGAATTGAACAAGGAGAAAACTTGGACACAGGAAGGGGAACATCGCACACGGGGGCCTGTTGTGGGATGGGGGTGGGGGGAGGGCTAGCATTAGGAGATATACCTAATGTAAATGATGAGTTAATGGGTGCAGCACACCAACATGGCACATGTATACATATGTAACAAACCTGCATGTTGTGCACATGGACCCTAGAACTTGAAGTATAAAAAAAAAATAGGATAGCGTCTAACATTCTGGGAAAGGCACTGCATTTTAGGATGAAGTGTGTAATTTACTGTAAAGTTTATCATAATAGAATCTAGCAGTTATTCACAGCTTTCATCAAAGCAAACTCCTTGACATCCTTTCAGGACTGGGTTCTGCTGAGCCATCCTACATATCACCACCAGAGTGATCGCCCCAACCCTTAAAACCAGTCACATCAGAATTCCACAGTGATTTCTCACCACTTGCAGAATCAAGTTTGGCCTCTGCAACATGGTTTATGAAGGTCTTTATGATAAGAGCCCTGACTTTCTTATCAGCCTCATCTCTGATCACTCCCATTTATATTAGGACCTAGAACCAAGCACAATACGCAGCATAATCAGGTAATATCTGACTGCATTTCAGCTACGTAAAACTACAGACCTTATAGTGTCCTGAAATAAGCGTTTTCCAAACTTATAATGGCCCTTTCTTTACTAAGGGGTCATGACATCAATTTAATGGACTTCAGCCAGCATTTAAAAAATTAGAATGAAGTAGAATAGAATGGAATGGGATGGGATAGGATAGAATAGAACAGATCAGAGTATACTATAAACAGAGTAAGTATTGTTTTATTAAACTTTGGTTTTAGAGGTGTGTGTGTGTGCATGTGTGTGCACACATGTCAAATTGTGATGCAAAGTGTAATTTTTACAGTAGGTCATAAAATCAAAATATCAAAACCTCACAGCACTCAACCGTTTTGCATGTTGTTCATGCCACCTGTAAGGCCTTCTGTGTGCAATATATCTTTGTCTCTCTGACAAATTCCAACTCAGTGTCCAGTTCACAGTTTCTTCTGTGAAGCCTTGAATAGGCTTTTACTATGTGTCAGGTATAGTGTTACATGCTTTAGATGTTATATGCCATTTTTATCTTCACAACAAACTTATCAGGTTGGGGCTGTTGTTACCTCATTTTCTCGACAAGGAAATGGGAGGTGACAGACGCATTAAGTAAATTGCCTAAAGTCGCACAGGTGCTAAGTGGTCAAGCTTGAATTTGAACCCAAGCCCTCTGACTCCAGATCCTATGTGCTTAGTCATTAAATTGAACAGCTCCTTTCTAACACCCCCCAGGCTGAGCCCAGCACTTTCTCTTCTGTGCTCCCCTGACACACAGCTAGTCTGCAGGATGTCACTTTTTACACCACGTTGCAATTATCTGCTTACGTGTCAGTCTCCCACACTAAGTTGTATTATCTGTGAGGACGAGAACCGTGTCCTGTTCCTCTCTTTTGCTTTAGGATCATGCACTTATGTGTGCAGCATGCTGAAAGCACTTGTTAAATATTAAATGTAATTCATATAATCCTTCGCATTGGCTGCCAATGTGAGAATGATTACCATCTTACAGATGAAGAAACAGATTTATCCACGAAAAAGGTTCCATTGTTCCTGTTGGCCTCTTTCTATTATAATAAATTTATTAATAAATTTTAGTAGAAGGGGTGATTACTTTGAATGAAGGTCAGGGAAAGTCAGGGAGCTCTTCACAGAGGTAGGAGAAATTTTACTGACAGATAAATGTCAATAAAATTGACATTTTATTGAGACTCTGGGGCATGTCACACATAATATAAAATACACGTTTTATTCCCCATTTTCCATTCATGACTATACTGTTTTTTGGGTTTGTTTTGGTTTTGGTTTTTTGTTTTTTTTTTTTGAGGCGGAGTTTCTCTCTTGTTGCCCATGCTGGAATACAGTGGCATGACCTCGGCTCACTGCAACCTCCGCCTTCTGGATCCAAGTGATTCTCCTGCCTCAGCCTCCTGAGTAGCTGGGACTACAAGTGTGCACCACCACGCCCAGCTAATTTTTTGTATTTTTAGTGGAGACAGGGTTTCACAACATTGGCCAGGCTGGTCTCAAACTCCTGACCTCAAGTGATCCACCCGCCTTGGCCTCCCAAAGTGTAGGGATAACAGGCATGAGCCACTGTGCCCGGCCGACCATACTGTTTATAGACATTCCTAAGCACCAAGTACATTCATTTATTCATTCATTCATGCATTCATTCAATGAATATTTTTGAGCCAAGCCTTGTGGTTTGTCTCGGAATATGAAGATAACAAGACACAGTTCTCCCACTCAAGGAGCTCACAGTCTATAATGGAGGCCAGTGAATACACAGGTATTTAGAGGATGGCGTTGGCCGGTATCATCTAGCAGTGAAAGGCCTGGACTTACGAGCCAGTCAGTCCTGGGCTCAAGGCTGAGTTCTGCCACTAAGGACCCATAACACCTACTCTTGGAGCTCTGCTTTCTCATCTCAGAGCTGCCTAGGATAGTGTGCTTAAAGCACTTAGCGCAGAGCCATATGGTGACATCAGCAAGTGGCAAGTGACTATACCCCTCTCTCTGCCTTGATTTCCTTATCCAAATAATAGGCCTGTGAATCTGAATGCTAATTACTATTCACTGGCCACCCTCTCGGTATCAGACATGGACCTGGGCAGGCACTGTGTTAAGCCCTTTCTATCTATGACCTCACTGAATCCTTAAAACAGACTGGCAAGAGAGGTAGGCTCTTCCACTTTGCCATACCTGGCCTCCTGGGTGCAAGATCCGGACCAATGTCTTTTATTGTTGTTATTGTTTTGTTCTGTTTTGTTTGAGACAGAGTCTTGCTCTGTCACCCAGGCTGGGGTGCAGTGGCATGATATCAGCTCACTGCAACTTCCACTTCCTGGGTTCTAGTGATTCTCCTGCCTCAGCCTCCTGAGTAGCTGGGATTACAGGTGGGCACCACTGCACCTGGCTACTTTTTGTTTTTGGCTAATTTTTGTGTTTTTAGTAGAGATGGGGTTTCACCATGTTGGACAGACTGGTCTCGAGCTCCTGACCTCAGGTGATCTACTCACCTGGCTTCCCAAAGTGTTGAGATTACAGGCGTGAGCCACCCTGCCCAGCCAGGCCAATTTCTTCTTACAAGTCTTTTATCTTCTTTATGGAGCACAGGCTATAATCTCTCTTCTCCTAGACCCAATACTTCTTCTCTTATTACCCCAACATTTCCAGGTTCCTACTTTATATTTTTTAGAGCACTTGACATCACTATAATACATGTTTATATTATAATACTTCTTAGCTGATATCCCCAAATATATCCTATAAGCCCAGTGTTTTATCTCTCTCAAACACTAAGGTTTCAGGATAAAAATTAATATTTTGTAATGAGCCCTTCTTTTTATGAGGAGTGTCCCTCTTTAGCCCAACTGTGAAATTTCTTTATAAACATAATATTGACACTTTAGTCTCGGATAATAGGATATTTCTTTTTGGCTAAATATTTTACTGCAGAGTCATAAAGCTGAGCCACTTTTTCCTAACCCCCAGAGCCTGAGCTTGTTAATTCTCACTGGAAAAAAACTACAGGAAATGTAAATCATACTTCCTAATGGATCCAAACATTGAACCCATATTCACCAAATTATCTCATTGTGATTTCCTCTTTTTAAATCAGATAATGTTTGGTTTATTTTTCAGACATAAATGGGGTGGGCAAGAGAATGAGGAGACTCGGACTTGTTTTCGTGGCTGTAAGATGGAAGAAACAGAGGCATCGTTCATTTTCCTAGCAAAAAATTATTCCATGAGTCATAACACCTGAATTGTCAAGTATCAGGATCTTGCTTAATCTGATTATGTATTTACAATAGCCTTACTATCTGCTTCACTGGGGAATTATAAATTTAAAAAGTACAAGTTGTCCAGCTATTTGAATTCTTCAGATCATAAATTCGGTATTATAATTACTGCAGTATTTTAAAGAGGAGAAAAAGCAAGTAACTACTTTAAATATATCAATATGTTGTTAATGTGGTTTCTTATAAAACTATAAACCTAAAAACAGTTTAATAGTTTTCCCCTAAATACTTCCTGAAATCTAACGATATACATTGTTCTTTTGTTTTATATTGATCGTAAATCTGGTAACACATTTTCATTTCTTGAGAATAGAAACTGTGTTTTTCTCTCTCCGCTGTGGGCACCCTGTCTTTAGGAATGAATAGACATTTTTACGGTTATTATGGTTAAATAAAAATATACAGAAATGAGTAGAGGTGGAAGTGTTAACAATGAAGATGACAAAGACAGAGATAAATGCAGACACCCCCAAGGGTATTCACGGTATGCAGATCGGAGGCATAGATGGCAAGAGGTGATTTTTGAAGCCTCACTGTGTTCAATTTATTGAGCAGCTCTAGATGCCAGGAATTGTTCTGAAAGTTCCAGATATGACTAGTAATATGATAATAGCTACCATCTGGGAACGCTTCATGTATGTCAGGCAACGTGAAATTGATTTATCATTTAGTCTTCACGACTCTGCCTTAAGTCAATCCCCTAGACTCAGAGCCTAGAAGGGATTCTTATGCAAATGGTTTATCGGTGACTTTACTGAGGCAAGCAAGATAGGGTGGGGGAAAGATCTTAGTAAGGATGAGGTCTCTGGAACTTGCACTGGAGAGCTTGTCTCACCTGTGTCAGTAACTGCAGTGGGGAATATCCCAAGTAAGGGCTCTTCCCTTGAAGGAGGGCAGTTCTACAGAGAAGGGCGGCAATCAATACCCAGGGCAGCTGGAAGATGTGTGTCCAGCCCTGGCACTGCCAGCCTCTACCACACACTGTGTGAGGTAGCCATTACTGTCCCCATCTATTAAATGAAGAACAAGGCCCAAAGAGTTTAACTTGCCCAGAATTAACTTTTAGTAGATTGGGATTTGAACCTAGGTCTGTCTGACTACAGGCTCTTGACTACATTGCCTCCGCTATACATGCAATCATGGTGATGACTTCTAAGCTAAAGTCATGTACAGAGTCCAGAAGTAACATAGAGAATTTTGATCTTTCTAGAGTGGTCAAGGCATTCAGTACAACATGGAGAAATAAAGCAAACCCTTCCTACTCCATGCACTAAATGGGAGGTAACTATGTCCTTAAAATCCAAAGTCAGAAAGCCAAGGAAGAAAGATTTTAGTGCATTTTTTGCTGCAGAATCCAATTCCTTTGTGCACCATAAATATAAAGGTACGGACATGCTAAGGAAAATGATAAGGATAGAGTATTGTTTTGTAGCGGGACGAGCCGCAGACAAAACTCCTCAGACACCGAGTTAAAGAAGGAAGGGGTTTATGAAGCTGGGGGCATCAGCAAGACTCCTGTCTCAAGAGCCGAGCTCCCTGGGTGAGCAATTCCTGTCCCTTTTAAGGGCTCACAACTCTAAGGGGGTGCGTGTGAGAGGGTCATGATCGATTGAGCAAACAGGGGGTATGTGACTGGGGGCTGCATGCACCGGTAATTAGATCGGAACAAAACAGGATAGGGATGTTCACAGTGCTTTTCTATACAATGTCTGTAATCTATAGATAACATAACTGATTAGGTCAGGGGTGGATCTTCAACTACGAGGCCCAGGGCGTGGCGCCAGGCTGTCTGCTTGTGGATTTCATTTCTGCCTTTTAGTTTTTACTTATTCTTTCTTTGGAGGCAGAAATTGGGCATAAGACAATATGAGGGGTGGTCTCCTCCCTTAGTTTCAAAGTAAAAATATGTCCCTCATTAAATCAAGCTGGTAACAGCATTGCTGCTCTTCTGGAATGAGCCTCCATGAGTCTCAGAAGTTAAGATGGCAAATGCCCTTTACTTTATAATGGCCTGTTCTAAAACGGCACAAGCCAGAACCTGGCTAGGGGGCCAAGAACATGTGCAGGGAAAAGAACCAGGCTAGGAGTTCATTCCTAAGTTGTTATCTTGGCTCTGCCATGTACTCACTAGGTAACTGAGACTACACATGTCTCTGGGCTTTCTTTTTCTCATTTGTAGAAAGGAGACAATATTTTTCCTAATCTCCTGCTTCCTTTGGTTTTAACTGCTATCATTCTTTCTCCCCTTCTGTAATCCTAGATTTTCTCTTCTGTAAGACTTGATTTCTCCAGTCTATACTCAAAGTCCCTTCTAGCTTTGTGACACTTATATATTAACCTTGACAAACATCCACATTTACATTAAACTCATCTAAAATGGCTTTTAGCTATGACCAAAGTGGTGTATAATACAGATATATGACAATTTTGGAGGTGACTGTATTAGTCCATTTTCATGCTACTGATAAAGACATACCCAAGACTGGGTAATTTACAAAAGAAAGAGGTTTAATGGACTTACAGTTCCATGTGGCTGGGGAGGCCTCACAATTATGGCAGAAGGTGAAAGGTATGTCTCACATGGCAGCAGACAAGAAATGAGTGCTTGTGCAGGGAAACTCCCCTTTTTAAAACCATCAGATCTCATGAGACTTATTCACTATCACGAGAACAGCATGGAAAAGACCTGTTCCCATGATTCAATTACCTCCTACAAGGTCCCTCCCGCGACACGTGGGAATTCAAGATGAGATTTGGGTAGGGACACAGCCAAACCATATCAGTGACCGATAAACATGTGTATCACTATTCTAATTCCAAATATTATCCCACAATTATGAAGTGCATTGGACATTTTGACTTATATATTAAGGAAATTTTTTCTTCACTTTTGGTTAAGACATTTAAAAAAATAACACAGAGTGCCTTCCTCTCCTTGTTCCCATTTGGAAGGGACAAGTTTGCTTTACAACTAATTTTTGTTGTCATCATTTCAGATAGGTTTGAAATTGGGTGACAGATTGTATTACCAGGTAATATTAGGCTATCTTGCTGATCTTTGTTTAGAATTTCGTTCGTCATCATCTCTTTAAATATCTGGAAAAAGAAGTGTGAAAAAGTAAGATGATCTGCTTCCTTGATTCGACTCCAGTATGGTGATTAAATGAGTGTTTGCCTTGTTGCAGATCAATTATTTTGAGGACTCAGAATTTCTTGCTGTGTCTTGAACTGTGCTGATGGTTTTTAAGTAGGCCATAAAAATTCCTGTGAATGATTTGTTTAATTATTGTCTTGCTCCTCATTTACATTTTTATCTAAAACTCTGAGAATTGAAATCTGTATTCCATTCCATTTCCTGTGAGCTACAATTTGCCTTGTTGGGAGAAATATCTGGACTGTGTTTCATATATGGAATAACATCAACCAGGCAGAGTTAAATATCTGTAATTTTGTTCTAATGGCTATAGACATAGCTCTTTTGTGCTGATTTTTAAAGGAATTAGGACAATATTTGATGGCTATTCAGTAGTTTTCACTCTTTTACCTCACTTGAGTAATCATCAGACTTTGCTTTTCTGAATTAGGCCACCTGGGAATAGGGAATTCTATCCTCCTACATGACAAGACTGGTTTATACTGACTTTTTGGGGGCTATCCCATTCATGATACACAAATAACCAAATGAAAAGCAACACACTTAACCCACTGTTAAGCCTTAGACTTAGAGATACTTTCAATATAATCACTTTACTACTGTAGCAATTGTGTTGTGATATAGTGGAAAGAACACTTTAAATTGTAGGATTTTGCTTTACAGACACCTCTGTGAGTCTCCACAGAAGTGTTTTTGAAAATCTGGAGTTCTGACTGAAATAAGAACTGTGAGGAAGTAAAATTCTGGAGGTGAAAAGCTGCAGTTGTAAAAGAAACAAAGCAAAACATTCCTGAGATATTTCTACCCAAACTGCCAAGATTGCTTATGTTGATGAGAGTAACATGAGCATGCACTGGAGTCAGGTTTGTGTGAGTGAAACAGCTCATTTCTCCAGCACCTCAATGGAGACCAAGTTCTAGTGGGGTGAGATGCCTGCTCAAGGTCTTTCATGAGTTAGTGGCACATTCAAGATAAGAAGTAGCAAATCTTGAGTCCAAGTCCAATGTTCTTTCACCCTCGAACTGCTATAAATGTGACAAATTATCTTATTAGTTTAGCCTAGTTCAGCATTTCCTCAAGTGTGGGGTGTTAATAGGTGTTATATGAAATAATAGTTTCATGGTCAAATGAGTATAGAAAATGGTGTTAAATAAAATTAAACACATTTCTTCGTTTCAGGCTTCTCTGAACCTTTAATATGTTAATATATATTGTGAATCTCCAAGAGGGAAATCAAATCTACAGCATTTCCCAAACTTATTTGACCATAGAATCTTCTTTTTTACAAAGTAACTCATAGAAGATACTTTGAAAAGTTCTGGCCTTCCTGGTAGAATGTAACCTCTTTGTATCAGTTGATGTACTGATAGGAATTATAATTCAATCCAGATGGTTCAAATGACAAGGCTAGAAAGGAACTACATACACATATCTGGGCAGAATAAGGGAAACCAATAAAAGATGGTGAAGTACCCCAGGGTGAACAATGGGAGGGGCATTACTACCTCAATGAAGAAACAAGGAGAGTGCAAGCTCCAGAGTGGACCTGGGGCTGTTGGTGGGACCTAGCATCTCAGAGGGACGTGGCTTCTGTCAGAGATGCAGTGATGAGGGAGGGAAGGAGTAGGGAAGACATGAGATAGAAATGTCCCAACTTTTTTCTCCTTTTTCTGTCTGATCTTGTTGATGCCCCTGCTGGTCAAATGTGACTGGAAGCCAGCCAGCCATGAAGTCTCAGTCATGCAGTCTCTAGGTTCAGCCTCTCAAAACCAGAGGTGTGTGAACCACTTACCTAGGTGCTTTGCATATGTTAATTGTTTCCTTAAATTTCACAACAATCCTATAATATAGGAATCATGCCTATTTACAAATGAGGAAACAGATACATGCTCACATAGCCAGTAAGAGATGGCTTCAGCCCCAGGTTTATGTGTCTGCCTTCCATTTTACCACATTTTACCACATTGCTGAGCCAGAAAATACCAGACTTTCAACAAAAGCTTAAAGAATTTGCAGACGGAGTTCTTCATCTTCAACTTTGAGCAATTTCATCTTATCACTAACATGATTAATCCTCTAACAGAGTGAATAATTTTAATGTGGAGGGGTTTTTACCCCCTGCAGGAGCAGGAGACCTTATTTTATTCATCTCTGTAACCTTAGACCATAGCACAGTGATCACCACTGAGTTAATATTTGTCAAATGAATGAATAAATGCAAGAATGAATGCATGAGTAAGTGAACTGTAAATCAGCATTCCAAGGAGGTTTTCTCAGAGCTCTATTGGGACGGAATTGGCCTATCAGTCTATTTTTAAATGTTCTGGCTTGTTTGAAATGGGAACTTTTCCATATTGAGCATCTGCTCATAATTTTTTTTCTTGGATGGCTGTGATACCTCTCTTCTTACAACCCCCAAATATACACATTAAAAACACACATGTCACACCCATACGTTGTCCTTCTGCCTCCATCTCTGCCATACCAACCCTGTCTGTTCAGAGCCACCAGACCTATAAGATTAAACTCTGTAAGGTACTGAGATCACCAAATTATAGATCAGATCTTTTCTATTTCCCTCAAAATCCTATAGTAGCTCCCTGTTGCTCATTAGCTTAATCCATATATGTTGAATTTAACTGAAAAATATATTTTCCATTCTAAAATTTTCATTTTTCTGTAGTCTGACTCCATCGAACCTCACTCTGTCAATTGTTCCACAGGGAACTCTCATAAAAGATCAGTCTAGAATTCTCTCTCGAAGTTGCTATGCTCACTCTTCCCTCCATGCTTTTAACCATGCATGTTCCCCACCCCTACAATGCCCTTTCTCCTTCCTGTATTCATTCATTTATTCCTTGACTCACTTACTCACTGAGCTCTTCCTATATGCCAAGCACTATTGTGCTGAAGCAGATACCAAGAAAAATGTAGTTTGCTCTCTGAGAAACACACAGTCTTTCATGGGAATCTGACACATTAATCAAGAAAATATAGTTCAGTGTGCTGAGTATTCCAATAAGGGCATGGGGCCAGGGGAGACAGCCAGGGACTGGCAGCCCCAAGAGTTCAGGAATAGAGTCTATTCCAAGCACTCAGAACACAGTTCTCTCTATGTTCTGAGCTCAATAAATAGTGGGAACTCGATAAATATGAGTGAATGAATGAATGAGACAATATTTTAACAAGATGCTAAAGAATGTATATCTGTATCTTTTAATACCAGCTCAGGTTTTTCTTTCTGCCCACTGTAAAGTAACATGATCTTACAGTTCTTCAAGGCTTCTCTCAAACACACTGTTTTGAATCATTCTCTATTTTATGCACCCAATGGTGGTGAGAGTATCTAGTAAACCCCAATGATGACTTGCAAATCTTTCATTCATATACCATCTAGCACTGTGCTGGATGTACAGCAAATGATCTAGTTGAGTTGATTCAGTTGAACCGAATCTAATAAAATTGAGATATCTGTATAGATATGTCTGTTTGAAAGTGGGAAGCTTGAATAGTGTTTTAGGGTTGATGAAATGGGTCCATTATTCCTAAGGCAGTGCTTATCAAACTGTAATGTTACAAATGACCTGGAGATTTTGTTGCAATACAAATTCTGACTTTGGGGGATAGTAGTTGAGATTTCCTATTCCTAATATGCTCCTAAGTGGTGATGATACTGCTGGCCTGTGGACCTCAGTTGAGTAGTAAGGTACTGGAGGAAACAAGGACAGAAAAATGACACTCATTGAACTCATATTATATATTAAGCATTGTATAAGGCTCTTCAAAACATCAAATCAATGTTTTTCATCTTAGATTCATAGACTGGTTACATTCAGATTATCTGAGGGTGTTTTAAAATATACAAATCCTTAGAACCCACTCTGGAGATTCTGATTCAGAGGGCCTAAGGTAGAGACAGAGAAATCAGTATCTTTAAAGGCTGCTCAGTGAATTTGACACCCTGGGTAGTCAGAATTCTATGAGTGATTCTTACCTTTGTATAATTTCCTCCCCTTTGTGCATGGGTGGAACTGTGAACAAGATAAGCTATTGCTCTTGTGATTATGTCACATTATGTGTCAAAACGGAGATTATCTGGGTGGGTCTCATCTAATCACACAAGCCTTTTAAACACAGAATTTTCCCTGGCTTGTGGCAGAACAAAAAGTTGGAAAGATTTCAAGTGTGAGAAGGAGTTGATGCACCTGCTGTTGACTTTAAGGTGAAGAGGGTCATGTGAGAAGGGATGCAAGTAGCATTAGGGGTTGACAGTAGTCCCTGGCTGACAACCAGCAAGGAAACAGGACCTCACTCCTACAACTGCATGGAACTGAATTGTGCCAACCATCTGAATAGGTTTAGAAGCTGATTCTTCCCCAGGGGCTCCAGATAAGAGCCCAGCCCAGTCAACATCTTGACTTCAGCCTTGTGAGACTCTAAGCAGATAATTTAGTCTGGTCTGCTCAGACTTCTAACTTGCAGAACTGTGGGAGAATAAATAGGTGTTGTTTTAAGCTGGTGAATTTGTGATAATTTCTTATGCAGCAATTGATAACTAATACGTACTTATCTAGGTTGGGCAATTAGTAGATGAGGCTCGGAGGGGTTATGTTATTTTCCCACAGTCTCACACTTAATAGCAGAACAATCATTTGAATTTAGATTTTTTTTTCTCCAAAGTTTCTTAATTCTAAAAAAGGAAAATTGTCAATCATTTGTGGAATAGGGAGACTGGAAGACATTGAAGAAGAAATACTCTAGTCAGTATGTGTTGAGAAAATGAGTCCTATTTATTTGATGTGGTCATAGAAATTACAAATTCCAATATGCTCTCTATATAAGATAGTTTAATGGTCTGAACCAATACGGGAGGGTTGAGATATTCTTTCTGGCTTAATGTCCCATAATTCGTGAGTTAGAGGTGACTGTACGGTCAAATTCTCTTGATAGTGGCTCTGAAGGTTGGTAATGCAATTAGTATACCAGGAGACCAAGGACAAATGGCTGGGCTTCCTTCTTAACCAAGGTCTTCCATCCTTCTGGCTATTAAAGAGAGCATTTAGGTAAGACTTTGACAGTGTTTCATCAACCTCCAAGAACAGAACTTAGTGCATCATGATGTCAGCTGGAATATAAAACATTGAAACTCAATGAAGCTATTGAATCAGGAGTGATCAGTCCTGTAGAAGATACAAAGTGTGATGTGTGCTTGTTTCAACCTGGTCTTTACATTCAGTTTTTTCTCTGTTCACTCAGATACTGAATAGGGAATCCTAGACAACAGAAAGATTCATTCATTCATTCATTCATTCATTCATCTGTTCTGCCTACATACAGATTAAGCTCCTCCTGGTGTGCTAGTGGGATATGGAGGCAACTGGGCCTCATTATACCAGTTTTGACACAAAACAAAATGCATCTTCTTAAGAAAGAGTAAAAATAAAAATCCATCCCCAATTCCAATGTCATCTTTTGAAAAGAATTTCAAACTATATTAATCTGTTTGCACAAGCAGGTTCCAAAAATATGTAATAGAAATTCTACAGAAAGTCATCCAAGAATAATTTATTTAGCTCTTTCAAGTAGGGGCTGCATTAGCTTCACTCACTGATGTTCATTCATGTCATTCATTCATTCATTCATTTCTTCAGGGAATATGCACTGGGCACATTGTGTGTGCTACCACAGAAGGCAAAGGTGGCAAATCAAACAAAATTTTTGCCCTGAAAAATCTAGCACAGATGACCAAACTACATTAAGAATATAATACATATAGTGTGCAGAGTGCCCTGATACAGGGAAAACTGTCCCCAGCCATGAACTCTTGTTTGCAGAAGTGTAACCCAAAAAAACCAGAGGAACTGTGCAAGTAGCTTTGATGGCTGGGCTGAATTTTTCCTTATTTAATCTGCTTGTAAAACCCTCACTTTCCATTTCTACAGCTACTCCATCAGGAATTTTGATGAACTGGAGGACAGGAAGCCTATCTATATATTAAAAAGCTGAGGTATTGCATAGTGCCTTTTGGATTTTTCCTCTGACAAGTGGTTGGCATCTGCTAACAACACTTCTTTTCTTGAGCTTTGTAACGTTGCCAGACTGAAAACTGAGCTTTGAAAAAGGAGATGGAGCTGTTAACAAACGCCTTTGTTATCTCTGGAATTGATTATTGTACAGTGGTTCACAGAAAAAAAACTTGATGTGTATCTTGTCTCAATATTTACCTGCTCCTCCCAGGAAATATTGTGCTAAGAGAAATTCCCTGCAGTACAACAAATGTCAACTTGCCTAAGATAACTAGTGCAATTCACCAATTGACTGTCTTTTTCCCATCTGTGGAAACAGTATGATAAGACTCCAGGAAGAATTTCTTATTAAGTGCTTGGAGATCTTTTGAATTTGATGGCTGCTTGAAGTGTTTAATATATCTTTTCCCCCTTCTTTCATTTGAGAAATACTTACTTAATCCTTCTGTGTGCCAAGCCCTTTGCTGGCCTCTTAGATTACACTAATGAATGAAACAAACCCAAGAGAAGATGTGCCTCATGAAGATTATGCCTGGTGTAGGAGAGGAAGATTCTACAAGCAATTCCAGTACATGATGATAAGCCAAGATTGTGAAGTACACGCGCTATGAGAGGTAGTGTAGTAGGAAGTCAAAGACAGCTATTTTGAGAAAGCGATTTTTAAATGGAAATTGGATGGATAGGTGGGAATTAGGATTTACTCAGGCAACTGGTGGCGGGTGGCAATAAAGAATAAGGAGGCATCATTTTCTAAGCAGAGAGACCATCCTATAAAAAAGATTCCCAAGTGAAAGAGGGCATTACAAATGACTTTGGGTGAGTGGTATAACTTCCTTAAGCCTTGATTTTCTCAACTCTAAAATAGGGATGATGATAAAACTTACATGATAGTTCTTTAAGGATTAATTTGACAATCCATGTAGAACATTTAGTTCAGTATTTATTAGTAAGTACTCATGAAATGTTAGGAAGTATTTATTCATTTATTGAGGATTGAAGAAAAAAATCAAGATTAATATGGTTGAGCTTCCTGATGTTTTCTCCCAATTTCATATACCAGGCCCTCTTTGCAGCTAGAATGTAGCCTATGTTGTACACAAGAAGGTCTTCAATGTCCAGATGTAGCAAATATTTGTTGTTGATAGGTTTGTGTATGACTTCAAATTATCAGCTCTTTGTAGACAAATGCCCTGTCTTATTTATGTCTGTGTGCACTCACATAATGTAGTGCCTGACACCAAATAGTTTCTCAAGAAATGTTTCATGAATGAATGAATGAATGAATGAGCAGAAGAGCATGGGAAAAGACAGAAGAGTATACAGTAGAGTGGAGTGGAATACAATAGAATCCAATAGAATCCTGTTGAATCTTACTAATGAGCTAAGTGCTGCCGAAAATTCAAAGAAGAGTCGCTCTTTAATTCTGCAAGGGTGGATGAAAGATTCTGTTGCCTCAGGCTGCCAAAAGCTTGGAACAGCAGGGCGGTAAAAAGCACACTCATCCTAGGGATCTTCCCTTTTGCCTTAGGGAATATATGTTGAGCATTGAATTTCTTCCCTATGCCTCCCTCATGGCAAAATGTATAGCTAAACTCTGCTACATAATAAAAAGCATAAGACCCCCCAAAATGTAAATCCTCATTATATTGTGATTTGAAGAATTATATGTACATACCTTTTATAATATGGATATTTTTGAAAATATTTTAAATATGTCCAGACATAGCAATAACCTTGGTGGCTTTGCACTTCGCTCTAAACCTTGCAGTCTATCATATACAATCCACTATCATTAATCCTGTTCCACATGGGAGATTGAGGCTCGACAAAGCCACTGAAGCTGTCCAGGGTAGTACAGTTGGTAAGTGATACAGTTGGTACCTCAGACCCTGACTAGGTCTTGTGTATGCCATGACAAGTGGGAATAGATGCTTTTTAAAGGTAAACTATGAAGCCCTTGCTACCTTTATGTTTGCTAAACATATTCATTTTATATATTATATTATTGTATTTCTTTTCTTGTAGATCTAATGGTACTCCCCTACTAATCGATTTATCTTGATCTCATTCTTGTTTGCGAGTTCTTCTTAAGTTTTACCTCCTTCAAAGAGCCCTCCTTGAGTATGCTAAGCCAGACTGACTACAGCCTCCTCTGAACTCTGTTGTTAGGCCATCCTGTTTACATCCCTGGATTAGTGCTCTGCAAGCACTACATTATATATTAGTTTTATTTTTATTTACTTGGTAGATCGTTCACTCAATAATAAACTACCAAATATTAGACCTGAAAAACTCTTAAGTTCAAATCTTAGCACCGTCACTCCTGAGAGCTGTGTGTCCATGTGCATGTTAACTTCTCTGTGCTTCTGTTTCTTCATTTAAAAAATGGGAACAGTACGACCCTCTTATAGGGTTGTTGTAAGAAGAAAAATGAGTTAATATATGCAAAGCACCTGGCAGTTGTCAGTAGTTGTTAGCTATTTTCTTAGATCAATGTTTGAAGATATAGAATTCATTCCTTAAAGCTGAATCTAAGGAAAGAAAGTACTGGAGTTCTGTGTTTTATGCACTTCCTTTGTGGGTACCCCTCACCCCACAAGAACACCTAGAACTCCAAAGAACATAGTTTAAAAACCATTGATTCTTTCAACATTTTTTATGGATTTAAAAAACAAAGGCCTAGAGAGGTGACAAGACTTCTGTAAACTCACACAGCCAAATACTGGCAGGGAAGTCTGATCTTGGGCCATTCCTTTTACACTTACACTATACAAGACTACATCTGGCCGGGTGCGGTGGCTCATGCCTGTAATCCCAGCACTTTGGGAGGCCAAGGCGGGTAGATCACCTGAGGTCAGGAGTTCGGGACCAGACTGGCCAACATGGTGAAACCCTGTCTCTACTAAAAATACAAAAATTAGCCGGGCGTGGTGGCAGGTGCCTGTAATCCCAGATACTTGGGAGGCTGAGGCAGGAGAATTGCTTGAACCTGGGTGGTGGAGGTTGCAGTAAGCCAAGATTGTGCCATTGCACTCCAGCCTGGGGGACAAGAGCAAGACTTTGTCTAAAAAAAAAAAAACACTATATCTTATCCTTTATGTATTCCATTTCCCTCCACTCCCACCTCCCCATAGCAAAGAGCACTCCATGGTTTCATTCATTCACTGAGGATATAAATATGATTAAGACAAGACCCTGCATTTGTGGAGCTCACACTCAGGGAGGAAGATAGAAACCTAATGGATAATTACGACAGAAGAGAACTGGTGCAATGATAGAGGTATACACAGGGGCATGAATGAGGGATAATTAGTCCAGCCTTCAGCAGAAAGTGAAAAGATGAGTAAGAGGTAACGAGACAAATTGAGCAGTTGGGGGCATTCCTGACAGAGGGCACAGCTTTGGCAAACACACAGGGTCAGCAAATAGCATGATATTTTCCAGAAACAGAAGTTTCCTTTTTCCTAGTAGAACATAATGTGCAAGACAGGAAGTGTGGAGAAGGGGCTGATGAGAAAGTCAGGTGTCACATACTAGGGGTCAGATGGAGGGAGGAGGGGTGTAATGCCATGTCAGAACATCTGAGGATTGCTTTTAGTTTCTAGAACTACGTATTTTAGTTTAAAGTGGAGTGGGTTTATGTTTGAGGGAAACTAGAAAAACAACCCATGTTTCTGAAGGAGCATTAAAACGGAGCATCACCAAATGTATGTTTGTATCTTCTGAAGTGATGGAAGAGTGAAAATTCTCCCCAACATTAGACCAGTGCAGAAGTGCTGAGAATCAACAAAATAAAGACGTTGACCAATAACTCTGTGTGTTGCTGTGGTACAGATCTGCTTTGATAAATGGAGATTCAGCCATGAGGAGAGTTGCCAAATACTGTTCAAAGCTACCTTAGTTAGCAGCACTTGTCCTCTATTTCTACCTAAGAACAAATTTCTCAAATCAGGTAAGGGCAGGGGAAGGAAGGAGAGCATCAGGATAAATAGCTAATGCATGCGGGGCTTAATACTTAGGTGATGGGTTGACAGGTACAGCAAACCACCATGGCACACGTTTACCTATGTAACAAACCTGCGCATCCTGCACATGTATCCCGGAACTTAAAATTAAATTTAAAAAAATCAGATAAGGTACATTTGTGCAGAGCTTGAGGAGAGACACCTAATGGATGGCTTAATTCTGGCCACATGTGGGAACTGGCAGTTTGAGGTACCCTGGTCCTGGGGTCTGCAGGACCTTCCTTATTGTGGCGGAGGGCTGGCGAATGTACCTACGCAGAGAGAATGAAGGGGTCTCTGTAGCTGTGACAGGGAGTCCTGGCAGCTAAAGTCTATTTATTAGTGTCTCTACTCCTCCCCTGCTGTTATATGCATATAATGAATTGTTCACAGGTGCATCAAATGAGGTTTAGATGATCACTCAGAGCTTTGTTATCCAAACAGGCCAAATTAGGAAGAGCAGATGCATCAGGCAAACTACAGTCCCATAGCAAAAGCATAACACTTGAATTAATGAAGGTCAGAGCTCACATTTGGCCTTGATGGCCTTCACAGCAAGAGGATTCAGCCCTCTTTTTAACTCTTGCTTGCCAGGAAGTGCTCTTTGCCTTCATTTCTTTGTGGATAGGATGGATGGGTTGAGTGTCCAATGGAAATGGTCTTCTCCCTCCAAATAAGGATAAGAATAAGAGCAAAGGCACCTATGGATTAGGTTTTACCATATTGTATTTCCCTGCACATGAAAGCTCCCAAACAAGGGGACGGGGACGAATGAGGGCTGAAATTCGTCCTGTGTTATGCTCACCAAACTGTATGCCTTGAATGAGCTACATCCTCTGGAGGAAGGAACATCTTTTTCTAAGTGTCACAACTAATGGTTTGTTTGCTCAACTAATGGTGCTCTCTAGCCTTTGCACTTTTCTGGAAGGAGCGCCTTTTTCTAATCCTCACAAAAGTGCCCGATGAGCTAGTGGTAGCCCCACAAATATTATCCCTCATCTTTGCAGCACCACTGTAAGGTGGGCATAGTGTTAGGATCCCTGACTTACCGATTAGAAAACTGAGGGCTAGGAAGATTAAGCAACACAGTGAGAGTTACTCATGGCAGAACAAGAATTTGATCAAATGCTGAAACAAATTCCACTTCCCTTGATGCCTTAAACTAAAATAGTTTTCTTCTCCTCAACTCTAGCTCCAGGAAGAAGAATGAGAAAGGGGAGAGAGGCTATGTGGGCAGAGTGGCATGAGAGGAGCATTGGCTCAGTAGTCAAGGGGATCTAAGTTTAACCTTTGTTCTATGTAATTTGCTTTGGATCGTGGATCTGGTGACTGTTCTAAGTCTGTTTCTTCCTCTGTAAATTTAGGGTTGTACTAGATGTTGATTTCCAAGGTCTCTTCTAGTTTAATGTCCAAGAAATCCAATGAGTTTTTCCTTTGGTTTATTTTTTCGTAAGAGAAATATTTTTTTTTTTTTTTTTTTTTTTGAGACGGAGTCTCGCTCTGTCGCCCAGGCTGGAGTGCAGTGGCGCAATCTCGGCTCACTGTAAGCTCCGCCTCCCGGGTTCACACCATTCTCCTGCCTCAGCCTCTCCGAGTAGCTGGGACTACAGGCGCCCGCCACCACGCCCGGCTAATTTTTTTTTTTTGTATTTTTAGTAGAGACGGGGTTTCACCGTGGTCTCGATCTCCTGACCTCGTGATCCACCCGCCTCGGCCTCCCAGAGTGCTGGGATTACAAGCGTGAGCCACCGCGCCCGGCCAAGAGAATATTAAGAATACAAAAACTCCATGTATTTCAGAGGGCAATCTGGCCACACATACCAAAAGCCATAAAAATGCTCATGCATACTCTTATACACAATACTTACAATTTTGGAGAATATCCCAAGGAAATTATAAGAAAGAAGAAGAGAGCTGAGTGCAAAGGTGTGGCATTTGTCACCATGACAAACTGCAAACATCTAATACCCCACAATAGGAGAATGGTTATATAAATTGTAGCATACATATGTGATAGGATGGTTTTCCATCATAACAATAATATTTCAAATGCTTTGAGTATTGGTGATACCTTTCCAAGTAAATATATGCATAGTGTTTATGAAATAAAATTAAGTGAAAAACATGGAGTTTAAAATTATAGATAAATTATGTCATAAATGTAGAAACCATTCACAGATTGATTGAAAGAGAACACAACGTAAAATAGTTCATTTTGGTAATAGGTTCATGAGTAATTTAGAAAAATTAAGTTTATAATTTTTAAAACTGATTATTATCACTTTGATCAGTTAAAGGTTTTCATCAAAACTTTTTGACTCACATGTTTCTCTTTTGATTAGAAAAGTAATACTCATTATATAAATTTTAAAATTCAAAATAACTATAAAGAAAGAAAATCATTCAAATTCCACTCATCAGAGGCAAAAGATTTTGGCCTTTTTCTGGTCTTTAAACATCAATTTTGGTTTTCTTTTACATAGATACATTGCGCTCTCTAAATTTTAATCTTGTTCAGCTTTTTCATTAGTTGATTTTATATCATATTTTAATATGTCATTAAAAAGGTTTGTAAACATGAATAATGCATAATTTAATACATCACTTAATTCCAACTGTTAGATATTTATATTGTTTTCAACATTATGCTAAATAATCTTAACATAGCTTTTACAATGTATAAATCATTGCCCAAATTTTGGATTATTTGCTTATGATAGAGTCCTAGAATGCAAGAGTAAATACCTTTTGTTTTAAACCAAAGCTTCTTATTCCTGAGCTTTATATTTAATGAATTTGGAAGTTAGTAAAAGTTACTCATTCACGATTTTTTTTTTCTCAAATAGGAGTGCCTGAATGGTATATTTTTTGAGTCCTTGCACATTTACCTGTTGCTATCACACACTCAATAATTTAAGTTTGACCTATTTGCCTTACAGGAATAAACAGAGATATGGGTGTTTATAGTAAAGTTTATAATACAGTTCTCTTTATAATTATAAAAAAGAATAATTTAAATGAGCAACAACAAAGCATTAGTTAAATAGTTCATGATACAATGGACTACTATAGAAATGTTTTAGAATACTTAACAACACCAGAAAATGTTCATGACACATTGAGGAAAAAATTACAGAAGAATATATATAGTATGTACACATATGTGCTACAAATAAATGTATGTAAATATAGTTACATATGAAATATATTACTGGAAGGGGAGCACACACACAAACACCAAAATATTTGCCACAATTTATTAGGGAGGCAAGATAAACCACCTTTCTTTCCAGGCTCTACATAGATGTGAGTCTGTTGTTATTGATTTCACCTAAAGTACAGCAAGTTTTTCTCATTCATAGGCCCAAATTAGCTGTCATTTTGCTCTTTGTTTTTCTCTCAGCAAAGTTTTCCTCAATTATATCTTTGATTATTGCTTCTGTTTTAATTCTTCTCATTGGCTCCTTGGACAATCCTGTAATCCTTAGGCTGGATTTTTCTCTACTGTCCTCCATCTTCTTTCTCTTTCTTATTTTCTTTCTTGGGAGTTTAAACTGCTTGTATTATTTTTCTCCCTCTGGGAGTTTTCACATCTCTGCTTTTCATCACAAATTCCATTGTTCCCAGTGTCAATTCTGTTCTTTTACCACTTCCAATGCAGACTTTCATTTTACGGTTACATTTAAGTTCACCTCCGTCCATCCTCTCTTCTTCTGGCTTTTGGCTTCCCTTTCATGGAGATCGTATCTTTCTGTATATATTGAGAATGCCAAATGGATTTTCCAAAATGACTTCTAATAGAGATCTAGCAGCAGATAATTTTCAGAAGTCTTCTGAATACATCATTCCTGTTTCCTTGTTCTGTAGCACTTTTTCACTCCCCACATTGATTCTGTTTGCCTATGTAATCATCCTTTAGCAGAAGAGATCTATTCAGACCTAGTTTTTGCTAACAAATGTAATATGTGAATGGCTCCTGACCCCAGTTTCTGTCCACTGCCATGCTGGTCAGATTTCTCTAACAGATCTGTATCTAGATGACAGATTAGTGCACACAGTTCTTAGTCCAATTCTCCGGTCTACCACATGTTTGTGAAATGCTGAACTGAGACATTCTCTTTCTTCTCTTCCCTCCTCAAGGGAGAAGGGTCTCTGATACTCTGATAAGATGAAGTGTAGCTGAGGAACAGTGCTCAGGATTTGCTGCTACAGGATTCCTTGTTTCTTTGTCTATCATCTCTGCCAATTTTATAATTTCACTTGTGAAAATGGGGCCTCGCAGAATTCATCACATTGCCATTAATATTTTGTTTTTCTTCCTGATTCCAATTTTGTTTGTCCTTTTCATTCTGGGAGTTATGATTTGGAGAGGGTATAAAAAGAGAATTCTGACATGGAAGGTTAGAAATGGCATTCTGAGTTCTACTTTTCTCTTTCAAAAATGGGTCCAGTTTAGGAGAGGGTTGTCTGCCCAGTTTTCAAGTTGATACAGGTCAGAAATTTCACAATCAAAGAGGAGATAGCTAAGAAGGCCAGAAGAAGCATCTTTCTTAGAATCATGCCTTTCTTAGAAAGGCATCACACTGTTGGAACATTATATTTTAAAATAATTCAATGTTTATAGTTAATGTGCAAATCTTAAATACTTTTTGTTACTACCTTGATACTGATTATTCGTATATTTTTATGAGTTTTTTTTCTGCCTTTATGAGAGGATTGAGAGAAGCTTCCTCCAACTACTTTTCAAATACTATTTTAAACCACAGTCCTCTGGCTATTAAAATTTACTAATAACTTTGTTTTAATATTGAGTATAAATGCAAATTTATCAAGCATTTTTATTTTAAATTTACTTTATGCTTTGAATTCTAATACGGAGCCTATTCCTGGTGATCAGAGCCTCAAAGCCAACAACATCTGCAATCTTTCTGATTATGACTGATTTGATTTCTATGCCAGTGTTAGTCTCTTTTAATGGTGAGAGATGCTGTGCTTTTGAGTAATTTTCAGCAATTTCTTCATTGAAAACTGAGTAACCATTGGCAGCTTTGACTGCCTTTTATAAAAAACTGTTGAAAAAACTGAATGTTTAGCTTTGAAAAGAGAAAAACGAAATACCTGAGCATGAACTTCTACTATTTGAAATACTGCTGTGCATAAGAGAAGAAGCTCACTCTGTGTGATCCTAGGAAACAGACCTAGTGACAATAGGTGGATGTTACAGGGAAATGAGTCCTAATGTTAGATTGTACGTTCTTAAAGGATCCTGTTAGCTTTTGTTCATTGCATCCACAGAATAAAACACAGTGCTTTAACCACAGTAGATATTCAATAAATGTTTATTGAGTTAATGTTGTTAGTAATTTCAAAGTCGTTTTTTGGTAATGGATTCAGGCAGAGGATGGACCATCATCCAACAGCAATGTTCTGCAAGAAATCCCTGCCTGGAGATGACAGATATATTAAATCATCCCAAGTTTTCTTCCAACTCTAAGTTCTGTGGCCCGGGGCCCCAGCTGAAGATTAGGGGAGAGGGTCTTTTCTCTTTATTCCATGTTCAACGGGATTATGAATGATGCAGCTTGGTGATGTGGAGTCTAGGGCCCTGCCTTCTAGACCCAATTTAGCTGGCTACGGTACCTTGGGCAAATAGCTTCACTGTGATGGAGAAACCATGCCTACTGCAGTAATTTACATCTTCATTTCTTGCCTGCTTATTAACACTGGTCTCCTAAGTGGTTTCCTGCCTCTAGACACCCTTGTCTAATTCAGTCCCCACACTGTGGTTTGAGGGATCTTACTAAAACCTACTCTAATCGTAACATTCCTCTCTTTGAAACTCTTCCCCATGGCCTATGGACAAAGCCTGAACTCCCTTGTAGTAATTAAGAGACAAGGCTCCAGCATCAGACTCCACAAGTTTAGATTTTGATGCTGTTTATTCCCAGATGTATCTCAGTTTCCTCGTCTGTAAATTTGGGATAATAAATATTGCTACCTCAGGTCTGTGAAAATTAAATATCAAGCACAGCACCTGATCTATAGACAGAAAAGTTGGCTGCTTCACAAAATGACCCGTCCCTTCCTATTCAATCTCATCCCTGCTACCCCTAGGAACTATTTATATGCCAAGCATAATTACTTACATGCAAAGTCCTCTGCACATGCCAAGCAATGGTCCTTGTCTTTGAACATGCTTTTCCCTCTACCTGAAATCCCATTGGCACTTCCTCTGGGTTGAGGTTACCTTTCACCTTTTGAATCCAACTCTGTGTCTCCTCTTCCTTCCCTAATTGTCCTCCTCCTATTAGACAAAGTTGCCCTCTCTCCTTTGTACCAATTACTGTTCTTTTCATGTATCTTTATTAAAGCACTTACAGCACAATATTGAAATTATTTTATTACATTCTCCCTTCTCTACCAGACTGATATCTTTTTGAAGACAGAGATTTCTTTTTGTTTATTGATTTTAGAATCCCCAGTGCTCAGCTTAATTACTGTAGGCATATAGTAAAGGTCTGTTAAGTGAGTGAAAGGTTTCTGGGGTCTTTAGCCACGATAGTAACTTTTCCTCCCGGTCTAGAGAACTATCTTCAACAATGTGTCATACTGGCTTATGGAGATTTCCTCATTCTCCTTTATAACTCCACTTTTTTTTTTAATTTTAGGTTTAGGGGTACATGTGCAGGTTTGTTAAATAGGTAAACTCGTGTCACAGGGGTTTATTGTACAGATTATGTCATCACTCAGGTACTAAGCCCAGCACCCAATAGTTATTTTTTCTGATCCTGTCCCTCCTCCCACCCTCCATCCTCAGGTAGACCCTGGGGTCTGTTGTTTGTTTCTTTGTGTTTAGGGGTTCTCATCATTTAGCTCCCACTTAAAAGTGAAAACATGCAGTATTTGGTTTTCTGTTCCTGTGTTAGTTTTCTAAGTATAATAGCCTCCAGCTCCATCCATGTTCCCACAGAAGACATGATCTCACTCTTTTTTTATGACTGCATAGTATGCCACGGTGTATATGTACCACATTTTCTTTATCCAGTTTGTCATTGATGGGCAGTTAGGTTGATTCCATGTCTTTGCTATTGTGAATTATAACTCCCCTTTCAAGATGGTTGAGAATGGGCTCTGTGAATATAAAATGCGAATGAACAGGAACCACATTCACTGTAAGTCATCTGAGCATCTAAAGAACAGAAGTCAGAACTTGGCATAGTAAACCTAACCCACAAGCATCTTAGCTACAGGTTTGCAATAAGTAAGGTACCTGGTTTGTAGATGTTCTCTCTTCTAGGCTGAAAAGGAAACTAGATATAGGGAAATACTTGTGTTAAGAGTCTGGGAGGAGTTGCTTCGACAGGGATTCAAAAACTAGTAGAATTAACAAGATTATCTTCTTTCAAAAGACACCTAATCAGTAGCTTTTTGTCTTTCTTCTTTTTTCTTCTTTCATGTGTTTGGAGAAATAAAGAAGTAATGTCTACTATAAGTAGCTATAACTTTTTTATGAGGTAAACTAAAAATACATTCAATACCATATAATGCACTTAGATAAGTTGTAATTAATGCAAATTATGCAAAATTCGTATACAATGTGATTAGACTTCTCTAACACATAATTTATGGTTGAATTAACAAAGAAGCTGATTAAATGAGAAAATTAATTTCTGTTGTTATCCTTTTTTTGTTATATTTTTGTTAAGAATATATCTGAGGACTCAAAGAAATTGGATTACAAAGTTGGAGCTGTGGTTAGGAGTATTTATTTCACTCCTTTACCTTCTTCAGATTGGCAAACCTACAGAACTGCATCATGCTTTCTGATAATATACTGAGGAACAAGTTTCAGTAAAACAGTATGGGGCTCCTTTAACTCCAAAATATGAGCACATGGATGTTTCTCCAACTAACCAGAATACATTTTTTAAATGGCTTATTGGCCAGAAACATTTTCCTGAGTCTTATTTAAAAGCACTTCAGCAGGTTTTCTCACACGTGAATACAGAAATTGCATATATGGTTAAATCTTTTCCGTGCTTGTAATTCGAGTGGTGGAACTGAATATAAACTTTGGAATAGAAAAATAATTGGAGCTCTTTCTCATTTATTAAGAAAATACACTCTGTAAAATGATGATAAATATTCACAGACATAACTTTCATCTCTCAGACAATACGATTCTTGATCCATGTCTGTATCTTCTTAGTTTCTCTCCCTTCTTTCTACCCCTTTCCCATGTAATCAGCTCCTAAATTCTACCAGTTTACTTCTAAAATATTATTCCTTCTCTCCTTCCCTCCCTCCTTCTTTTTTCTTTTCTTTCTTCCTTTTCACTCTGCCTTTCCTTCCTGTCTTCCTCCCTTCCTTTTTTCTTTTTTCCTTCATTCCTTTATTTTTCCCTTCCTCCCTCCCTCTTTCTCTCTTCTTTCCTCCCTCCCTTTCTTCCTTCTTCCCACATCTACTGAGTGCCTACTTTGGGCCAGGTGCTGAAAATACAATGGTGTTTAGAACAAGGCAGATAAGGTCTCTATTTGCAAGATGCTATTGTAATATCCTTTAAATTTTTTATTTTCTGCAGAAATGAAATGAACTGTTCCAAATATACCTGTGGAGCCTGGCACACAGGATAATAAGAGTCTAAGAGCAGGACCAGGAGGGGAGCTTAGTCTAAGGACCACCCCGCCCCCCCCCCCCACCACCATCACCAGCACCACTACCACTTCAGTTTCATCCTGGTGGCAGTTCTATCCCTGGGGTGGAGATAAAACATTCAAGTTGTTTTCATTTCCCATCTGGGTGGCTTAGGGCAAGTTATTTCATCTTTCTAAGCCTCAGCTTTCTCATTTTGATAACTTGTCTGTCCTGGAAAAAATGCCCTGGTCATGCTGCTTTTAACCATTAATGCCCACTGACCATTTTATTTCTCATCCTAAAGAGTAAGCTAGAATTCAAGTATATTCATCAATCTCTTGTGAGGTTTGTTATTGTGAGTCAATATTCCAAGCCTACTCACTTTTAAGACAAGAGAAGATTAATTTTATGACTTTAAGTCTCAGGTCAGATGTTATCACACCACTGCACTCCAGCGTGGGTGAGAGAGCAAGACCATGTCAAAAAAAAAAAAAAAAGGCAGAGAGAGACTAAATCCTAAGCTCTAAATAATAGCTTAGGATGATTTATTCAAGGTAAGTACCATCTCATGGGGCCTATGTACAGCTGGTCAGTCTCTCTTGGGATGATACTGTGGGAGAATGTGCCATCTTTCAAACTTCCCCAGGTGGCTATGAGGGTCACGTGCAATAATGAATGACAAAAGGGCTTTGTAAATTATAAAGCACTTTGTGTAATAAGGTTATAAAGGAACCTTACTGGTACAAGCCTCAGCTTTAGCCTGCAAAACAGACTGGATCTTCCAGTATACGATGAGATGCCAAGATAAAGTGATAGCTCAGAAAGAGTTCCAGTTAATAATTCCACTCCCCCTATAAGGATTTTCACCCTCTCCCCACAAAAAGAGAGAAAAAAACCTGATTTTTAATATCAAATCCTCCCTGCTGATTCTGTGAAGGCCTGGAAACAGCAGGTAACAATGTATAAGTGACTTTGAATTAAGACTGAACTCTCTGCGTCCTTCGCTTCTCCCTCAAATGTGGAATGATTTTCTAAGAATTTAATTATCTAAGAACACAGCATCAAAGCTGTTAGACCCTTGTTAATGTTAATTCAAACTTAATGTGCATGAGATTTAGAGATCTCAGATACAAGGAAAATGATTTCAATTTAAATAGCCTTCTTTGTCCTACACGTCACAAAACATATTTTAACACAGGTAATTTAAAAAAATAAAATACTATAACCCAGGTCTCTCCCACTAAAAAAGATTCTCACTATGCAGAAATCGGACGCTCTACAAACCAGCAGGATGTGATAGAACAAACATGGACCTTGGTGCCTTAGAAACTTAAGTTCAAATCTTAAAGGTTCACCTTGCCCATGTGTCTGTGGGCAGAGGCTTAATGTCTTTGAACCTCAGTAAGCTAACCTCTCAGCAAGGACTCCCGGAGCTAAAGACAAGAGGGCAAGCAGGGGGTTGCCAAAGTGAGACAAATGCAGGGGCGTGTCAAAGCTGGTGGTCCTGGTGGAATCTGGGACCAAGAATCAGCTGGCCCATCCAGGGCAAGGAATAGACTTGTAAGGAATGCTGGCGGGAAGGATTTAACAAGTCCATTGAGTTTCATGAACTGCGATTAAATCTGGCTGATATGAAAGAAGAAACAACCTTTCCCGGAAAACAATTGTTTTAACAGCATAAAAGAAAGACGTTTTAAGTGAAATGTCTATTGCACATGTTAACTGTGAGATGATTAGATAATAGAAACCAGCCAATCCTACTGGAACACATTTATATCAAAAGTGTGAGATAAGCTCTGAGACACAATAATTCTTTTGATGGACACACAGGAATGGTCAGTTCATTGTAATCTGAAAGCATGACTTTAAGTAAGATGAAGTTCATTGTTTCAAAAGAGTGAAATTAGCACATTTGAAATTGGATCAACAAAGAAGGTTTATGTGTTTATAATTAGCTGTAAATTAGCATCCCAGACTGCATATGTTTCATTCATGTTTTGAAGATAATTCGAGATGTCTACTGTGGTATAAAAGTGGTCCTGCCTCATTAACACCTTACATTCATATAGCCTGTGAGCAATACTGACATTGAAACAAATTTGTGACGTAGTAGGACAGAATTTGTCCTCCTTTTAATAAACACATGATTTCAATGTCTCTTTAAGAGGCTAGTTGACTTATTCAGAGCTACATAGTAAAGTTGTAGAGCCTAAACAAGAAACCAGAATCCTGACTCCAGAATATTTTTTTTCAGCAAAAAATATTGCAAAGGACCAACCATAAGCTAAGTTGTTTATTTGGAAAGCTATTTCTCTTCTTGTAACACCAAGTTTCTCTTCACCATGATTCCCTGAATTCACAGTCCAGTGTACCCTCTTCTTTGCCCCTCTGCCATCAAGAATTCTATTCGTAAAATAATATCAAGTGTCAGTCATTTACACTTTAGTGTGAATTTAAGCCAAGGTGGTCTCTCTACCATAGTCTTTTACATTTCAATCACTATCTTCCAGTTCAATAATAGCAAAGCTTTGTGCCATACAAAAAGGATTTCAGGAGCATAAATAGCTTTAATAGTTTTGGATAAGGGACGTTTCCTAAAAGCTTCTAGTGAAAAATAAACTGGTATACATCTATGAGCCTAATATATAAAATGTCCTTTACACAAGATAGTAAGCTTTCTAAAGGATGGGCTTATAGCTGTCTTGTTAGCTATTATATCACCAGTGGCTGGATAGAGACTGCTGTATAGTTAATGCTCTAAACAATTCTAGAATCAATAAAACTAACCTAACAAATATAGCAAGTGATGTCAAATATGTCACATTTTCATAAACTGGATAAAGATAATAGACACAAAATGATATATTCTAAAGAGTTTTCCAGCCTTTGGTAGGATTGGAAAATAATCTCTAAAGACACCAAAATAATTGACCATCTGCCTGGGAGCCACTTACGAAATTAGGTAAAAAAGAGATTAAAATGGCTGGACATGGCAGCTTACACTTATAATCCTGGCATTTTGGGAGGCCCAGGCAGGAGGATTTCTTGAGGCCAGGAGTTTGAGACCAGCCTGGGCAACATAACAAGACCCCATCTCTACAAAAAATAAAAATTAGCCAAGTGTAGCGGAGTGCACCTGTAGTACCAGCCACTTAGGAGTCTGAGTCAAGAGGATCTCTTAAGCCCTAGAGTTTGAGGCTGTATGTGAGCTGTGATCACACCACTGCACTCTAGACTGGGTGACAGAGCAAGACCATGTCAAAAAAAAAAAAAAGCAGATAGACACTAAAACGATAAAGAAGGGGTCAGAGACTCCACTAATGTGGTGACAATATGGTTCTTTATACGACAACACACCCAGAGTTTCTTTGTTTTTGGTCACTATTTCCATGTCATATTTGCATGTTTTTATAATGTCACAGAATAAGTAGAACCTTGACTTACATTTCATGTTCTATCATATTTCTTAGATTTACACATTTCTCCTTTGAAGTGTGGGATCATGTTGAGCTGTTAGATGGGGTCATGTTATAACAACGGGCAGGGGCAAGTTGTGCCTCTTCTCCTGATACTTGGTCATAGCCTTTAAACTCCAGATGAGATGGGGTGAATGTTTACTCAAGACAAATGGAAATGCTGTATTTCAGGAGGAATCAAAATCCAAGTCCAAAGTCGAGCACAGAGAAGAAAGTGTGACCATGGGAAAATGAGCCTTGGGGTTAGATTTGGGAAAATGAACATGTAACCAACATTTGGAGCATAAAATCAATGAAGTTAAGTAATTTAGGACTGAGGCCAATAACAGTGTAAGGCTTATTCTTAATCAGTGTTACCAGTGTGTGTGTTTGTGTGTGCATCTGTGTGTGTGTGTGTGTGTGTCTGTCAGAGTTGCTATTTGCTACACTTGCTATTGTGAAGGAGGACAGATCAAATCGTGTCCTATATTGGTATTTATTTCATGCCAGTAAGACTTCAAAATAAATAGACATACTCCACTTCTTGAAAGCAAGTACAATGTCTTGATCAACAATTTATTCTTTGTTGAGTGTAATAGATGCATAACAAATATTTATTGAATTAATAACTCCATCAAAGGTGACAAATTTTGTGATTATTTGTTCAATATAATAATTTAACAATCAAATATCATTAGTTACAGATTGAATTATTTTGAATATAACTCTCCAAGTTGCTGAAGGGTTTTTTCCATCTAACTAGATTATTGCCTAGTAGGGAAGAGTAGTTTGTGTTGTTGCTTAACTGGTTTAACTTTTTCAATGTTTTGTATTTTATTTCATCACAAAGGACAGAGATGAAATCAAAATCTAATTTCAAAGCACGTTTCATAAATGGGTGTGGAAAAATATGACAACTGAGCACTTATAATACTTCACATATGTACCCTTGTGCACCTATTTAGACTGCCTGGGACATATAGTGTGCTATTTCTACAAACTATTAGGTTATTGGGAAATTTAGGATTTGTCAAGATTCCTAATTATCTAAGAATACTTAATGATTGTCACTGGGGTGACTCAAGGAGGCTGCCTGCAATCCTTCAGCTTGACATTTTCCCAGAAGCAGTCGTAAATACAGTGGGGATCCTTTGCAATTATGTTTGTTAGGGACTGGTTATAGGAACAATCTGTTCCTTATTTATTTATTTATTTATTTATTTATTTATTTATTTATTTGCCTGCCTCATTCCAGGAGGATTTTGAGGAGGCAAGTTGAGTTATATGTAGACTTTCCTTCCATCATTGCTTCATTCAGGGAATGTAGAACAAGAATCCTAAAATGTAGACTAAATCTTAGCACTTCTCCACCAAGAGCCTTTTAATGACTCCTCTCTGACCACGACCTAAAGGCGTCCTGCCTAGCTGGCTGCTGATGTGTGAGGGGATCGTGATAAGAGATGCTGCTGCGGGATGGGTAAGACTCACCACAGAGGGCCTCTACGCAGGTCAAGGAGACTGCATTTTCTCCTGTAGGCACTGGGGAGCCATTATACGATTTGAAATAAAGGCATGGTATAATCAGATCTGGGTTTCGCAGTGTGTAACCATCATATAATATTTTTCTCTGGGAATTTGGATCTTTATTGACCTTTCTGAAAATAAAGCCCACAGAAGGAATAAATCTTCCTCTAAAAACTAATGAAGTATATTGAGGGAGTAAGAGAGTGCAAATGTGAGCAGAACTAAACGTACCATGTTTCTGTCTCATGTGGGCAGTAGCCACACAGCTGCCCAGAGAGAGATAAGTCTGCACAAGGATCTCTCTCTTTGGAAGTTCTTTAAGAATCTTAAGAGGGTGATCAGAGTTACTGGAAAGGAATTAGTTGGAAGAATCCTTTGAGCAGTAAAGAAGTCCAATGGGCCAGTCACTAAGAGAGTTTTGTCCTCGTAGACTCACAGACGCTCCTTCTTTTGAAGACTTGCAGATCACTCTCCCATCCCAAATGTGTCTCTTTGAGGAGGGGGTATGTAAAGCACTCAGTGGCCATCTCTATTATAGGACTCAGGGCATTATTTTGCAAAACCTATCTGTTATCTTCCATTATTCTGTGAGTTACTTTGGAACAGAATTAGTATGTCATTCCTTTATTATCAGTGCCTAGCACAGTGTGTCATTCACATGGAAGGTGCTTGGGAAAGATTTTTGATCAATGAACATATGACTGATAAAAATACGGATTTTATGAATAAAACCAGACCTAGTTGTTCAGAGAAATAGATTCTAAGGGATATTTTGAAGGCTTCAGTCCCAAGGATACTTAAGGATGTAATGGATAAGCTTACATAGGTGTGAGTAATTAAGATTCAATGTGCATTTTTTCATCCCCAAGAGAAACAAACACAGGCACTCCCTTGTTCTCCTTCCCGCCAAACTCCAGGAAACCACTAATCTACCTTATGCTCTACGGTTTTACCAATTCCAAATATTTCATATAAATATAATCATACAATAAATTTTTAAAAAAAGAATCACTGTGCAGGTGGGAATGTGACTAAACAACCTTCTGGGTTCCTCCAGCTAAAACTGGATACTCTAATTTTTTTTTTTTTTTTTTTTTTTTTTTTTTTTTTTTTTTTTTTTGAGATGGAGTTTTGCTCTTATTGCCCAGGCTGGAGTGCAATGGCGCGATCTCAGCTCACTGCAACCTCCACCTCCCAGGTTCAAGCGATTCTACTGCCTCAGCCTTCCCAAGTAGCTGGGCTTATAGGCATGCGCCACCAAGCCCGGCTAATTTTGTATTTTTAGTAGAAATGGGGTTTCTCCATGTGGGTCAGGCTGGTCTCGAACTCCCAACCTCAGGTGATTCGCCCACCTTGGCCTCCCAAAGTGCTGGGATTATAGGCATGAGCCACCGCGCCCAGCCTAAAATTTAGTCATATGTAACAACTTCAAAAAATATGCCAAATTCTAGCAATCATCATATAGTTTATTTTATAGACAACTATTAACATGGATTAATGGTGTATCTACAGTGAAGATGGAACTATTAAGGACATAATGACAAAAAAGAACCTGAGTTTTATAACAGATGATGTAGGTTGGAATAAATGCTTATTAAATTCACACTCGAATGGCTGTATAGGTAGATAAGTGAGTGACAAACTGGTCAAGTTACTTACCTGAAATCATAAAATTGGATGGGTGAAATAAATACAGATAATCTGATTCCCAGAGCTGCACTGTCCATTCCCATACAGAGAAAGAAGGAAAGACTGATTCAGAATACTCCTTTTGTATTGGTAGAAATAGATGCAGTTTTTTTTCCGTTATGTACCATTATGTAGGAAAGCATTAAACCTATACCAGAATCATCAGAAAGTCCTCAAGTGGAGTTATCCCTAAGTCAGAAATTAAGTGGGAAAGGTTAGTTCTGAAGTGAGTTGGTTTATTCTGTGCGTTTTAATATATTTTGGGTGAATTCTTAAATGAAGAGATAATGCCTGATAAGCTGCTTAAATATTTGAACATCAGAAATGAAATTATAATTAAATCAAGTAAAATGTAGTATAGTAAATGTCTATCTAATGTCCATATTCTCTCTTGGAATCCTTGGAATTCGAATGGATAAAATTTTTTATCTTGAAATTCTTGGGATTTGGCTCAATATTTATTACATTATCAGTGCAGACCTACACACACTAACTAGTTTAGTGATAATGAATGCTGGGGTCTTTATAGATAGTAGCAATGTACCAAATGATTCTAATTAGAGTGATGGGATTGTACTTAGGGAAGATACCCTAGTAGATGCTAGTATGGGAACTATATAAGTAAATACAATTTCCTCAGCCTGAGCTTGCTGTGTGACCTTGGGCTAGTCGGATAACCCTTCTCAGTTCTACTATTTTCATTTTTAAAAGTAGGAATTTACCTAGTTTCGTCTTTAAGTTGCTTCTGCATATGTATACTCTAAAAATATTATATACCCATAACATTTTTAAATGCTTATTTTTGTAAGATGAGTCCCATTGCAGTATAAGTTAATAAATAATAATAAATAAATAATAAATAATTTTCAGTATAAGTTAATAAAACTCTAAAAATATTATATACCCATAACATTTTTAAATGCTTATTTTTGTAAAATAAGTCCCATTTCAGTATAAGTTAATAAATAATTTGAGCACCAGCTGTTTTGTATTCACTGTGGTAAGTTCTATATAATGATGAATGTATACAACTTTTCGTTGATGAACACTCATTCATTTGTTCATTCATTCAACATATTAACTTACCAGCCCTAGGAATATATAGATGACAGTATTAGTTTCCTAGGGCTGCTGTAATAAACTACCACAAACATGGTGACTTAAAACTACAGACGTGTTCTCTCGTAGTTTTGCAGGACAGAATTCTGAAATCAAGGGGCTGACATCCCTATGCTCCTTCTGAAAGCTCTACGGGAGAATTATTCCTTGCCTCTTCTGGCTTCTGGTGGCTGCAGGTGTTTCTTGGTTTGTGGCCACATCACTCCACTCTCTGCCTCTGCATTACCTCTTCCTCTTCTCTCTGTTTCTTCTGTGTGTGTCTTTAAGGACACTTTTGATTGGATTTAGGGCTCACCTATATAATCCAGGATCATCTCCTCATCTCATGATCCTAACTTAATTAGACTTGCAAAGATTCTTTTTTTCCAATTAAGGTAACAGTCACCGATTCCAAGGATTAGGACATAGTCAATATATTCAACCCAGTATAGTGACCAAACAAACACAAAAATAACAAGCAGACGAAAACATTCTTTTGCCCTGATGAAGCTTATAATCTATTGGGGGAAATAGACATTAAGCCAAGACATAACTGTAAAATATAATCATTCTTTTTATATAGTAATAAACATATAGCTATAAATTCTATTTAGATCTGTTAAGGGAAATTACAGAATATTTTGAATTATTATAACAAAGAGACCTTGCTAAGGATGGGGGTCAGGTCAGACCTCTCTGAATAAGTGATGTTAAAGAGGAACATCAAGAGTTTATAAGAGTAGGTGCCTGGGGAGAAGCCATTGGAGGGATGGGGGAGACTATTCCAAGCAAACAGAACATTGTTTCCAGGACCTTGAGGTGGGAACCCTGCAAAAGTAAATGAGAGCTGGGGTCTAGGGAACAGGGGGCACATGGAGTAAGCTGATGATGGGACAGATGATAGAAGGCCTGGAAAGACTTCATCAAGATTTTAGAAACTCAAGTGCAGTGAGGAGCCTTTGATGTGTTTTCAACACGTTATCATCAGGGTCTAAATTATGTTTCTTAACTGCTACTGTGACTAATATTTGGAACACATGTTATAGAGAAGCAAGAGTGCAAATAGGGAGAAGGAAGTACTCAGCAAGAGATGGCTATGGCTTGGTCCAGGCTTATGGCAGAAGAGATGATGGAGGTGAACAGCTTTGAGTTATATGTTGGAGTTCCATGTTGGAGGTAGGAATTCCCAAGGACTGGCTATAGGGGAATGAAGCAGAGGGAAGCTTCAAGGATGCCTTCTAGTCTGTTGGAGGCCAGGCATTTAACAAGTGTGCTCATAATATGGGGATTAATAATAACTAAGTAATACGGATGAGAGAGGGCAAGTAATAGTGCCTGGAACAGAATTGGAGTAGGTTGTAGGTTGGTAGAGTGCCAAAGAAGCTACATTTGAGTTGGGCTTTGAAGAACATTAGGTAAAGTAGTAAGGAAGGTCATTTCATGAAGATGAAGAGGCATAAGGAAAAACATCCAACGATATGAAAGTGCATGGTATGTTCAGGGAGCAAGGAGAAACCTTGAAGAGACACGGCACATGAATGTGTTTCCAGTAGCATCTCTTTTAGATGGCCCTTTGTTTCTCATGATCCTTTGTTTCTCATGGTCCTTTGGTCATAATACTATCTCAATCCCTCCTATAACCTGGGGCTTCCTACTACAGACACATGGGAACTGGCACACAACCAGGAACTACAGAGTCATATATCCCTAAACTGCATAAACATTGTGATTGATGGAGTAAGTCCAGATATGGAAGGTTCCCAATGATTAAGTGTCCTCTTTTAGAATTTGGCAGGATATGTTAACTTATTTCGGGAAGAAATATTATGTACCCATGATAGACTTGTTTAATTGTATTTTAAAATGAACACCCAAGATTTCAGGCTCTTTGTTCAAGGTTGAGAGAAGTGCTGGTGGGGTAGGAGAGTGCTGTAGCAGATAATGGGAGAAAGAGTAGAAGGAAATGCCTGAAGTAAGGGTGGGTAGGACACACTATGCAACCTTCCTTCTGCTATCAGAATGATGTATCTACTATGAAAATTTGACCCTATCCCCCAAATGTTCAAAATCCTTTGACAGTTTCCAATCACCTGCATAGGCAGCTTCTAAAACAGTTTCCATTGATACACGTGTGGCAAATGACATTCGCAGGGGCAGCACTCCTCCATGGGGAATACCCAGGGACATTGACACTTCTGGGCATCCCAGCTGTGTCTTTCCACCCTTTCTCTCTCCGGGAAACATAATACGAAAACACAAAAGGATGAGAGTAACATTTTCATAGGAATAACCTTGAAACGGATCTTCTATAATATGCCAACCAAGTAAATGTTTGCAAACACAGGAAATTTTATGATTAGTGACTACTGGTTGAAAAAAAAATTCTCACTCAAATACAATAAGTACCAATGTCTTAATGCTTATCTGGCATGGCCAAGGTCATTATTTTAGAAAGTTTGAATACCAGGATTGTCAGCAGTGTTGCCAAAGTCTTTCATGGCTTTACTCTGGAATATGGTGTGCTTGTTATCCCAAGGGTCACTTTTCTAGAGACAGCTGATTGAATCAAAGAGAGAAATCCATATCCAAATTAATGATTACTACTTCGACCTCTACTGCTGACAGCTACTGATTTATTACATTACCATATACCAGGTAGTATGACATTTTTTACAAATATTACTTTATTTAACAATTAAAACAGACACAGGAATCAGCTACTACTAACCCCATTTTACAACTATTATTATCCCAGATAAGTGCAGCTGAGAATTGAGGAACTCAACCAAATTCAAACCTTCACAGTGTCAGAACTAAGATTAGAAATGAGCCTACACAACAAATATATGAAAAACGCTCAACATCACTAATCATTAGAGAAATGCAAATCAAAGCCATTCAATAAGATACCATCTCACACCAGTCAGATGGCTATTATTAAAAAGTGCAACAATAACAGATGCTGGCAAGGCTGTGGAGTAAAGGGAACACTTATACACTATTGAGAATATAAGTTAGTTCAGCCACTGAGGAAAGCAGTTGGAGATTTCTCAAGAACTTAAAAGAGACCTACCATTTGGCCCAGCAATCCCATTACTGGGTATATACCCAAAAGAAAATAAATTGTTCTACCAAAAAGACACCTGCACTCATATGTTCATCACTATTATGGTCACAATAGCAAAGACATGGAATCAAACTAGGTGCCCACCAATGGTGGACTGCATAAAGAAAATAGATGGCGGCTGCACATGGTGACTCACGCCTGTAATCTCAGCACTTTGGGAGGCTGTGGCAGGCAGATTGCTTGAGCTCAGGAGTTTGAGACCAGCCTGGACAACATGGAAAAGCCCCATCTCTACAAAAATACAAAAATTAGGCAGGTGTGGTGGTGTGTGCCTGTAGTCCCAGCTACTTGGGCTCAGTGGCAGGATCGCTTGAGCCTGGGAGGTTGAGAGTGCAATGAGCTGTGTTCAGGTCAGTGCACTCCAGCCTCTCCAAAGTGAGAATCCTGCCTCAAAAAGAAGGAAGGAAAGAAAGAAAGAAGAAAGAAAGAAAGAAAGAAAGAAAGAAGGAAGGAAGGAAGGAAGGAAGGAAGGAAGGAAGGAAGGAAGGAAGGAAGGGGAAAGAAAAGATGGTACCTGCACAGCAGAAACTACTATGCACATAAAAAGAATGACATTATGTCCTTTGCAGTCACGTGGATGCATCAAGAGACCGTATTTCTAAGCAAATTAACACAGGAACAGAAAACCAAATATCACTTGTTCTCACTTATAAGTGGGAGCTAAACAATGTCAATTTTTTTTTGTCTTTATGGGAACAATAGACACTGTGGACTACTAGAGGAAGGAGGGTAGGAGGGAAGTATGGGTTAATAAGCCACTTATTGGGTCCTATGCTCACTCTCTGGATGACAAGATCTCTACCCCAAACCTCAGCATCATGCTATACACCCATGTAACAAACCTACACATGTAATTCCTGTATCTAAAATAAAATACCAGATTATAAAAAAACAAATGAAACTCTAATTTCAAATAGTATACTCAATTATTATTCATGTTTTATTCTATATTTATAAACTACAATAATACAGCTAACTGGAACACATACAGAAGAGACTCTGGACTTCTGATTACCCTGTAGATATTCCCTGGAGAACAGCAATGCCTAACAGGACCTCTGACCATGTCTTTTCACCCTAAGTATAAGAAGGCAGACAAGAGCTATGAACAGTTTTGCCTTTAGCATCCTTTGGTAACATCCCCTAAACCATAATCCTCTTTTCCATTCTTCCTTCCTCCCTCCCTCCTTCCTCCCTTCCCTCTCTCCTTTCTTTCTTCCTTCCTTTCCTCTTTGCTGTGTCACCACTTACCTGTCTTTCTTCACAAGCCCTGGCTGGATTACTGTCTGGGTATGCCTGAATGTAAGAAGTTCCCATCTCTTCAAAAGGTGCTCCTTATATGCCTTTGATGGATGACTGTTCAAGGTGGAATTAGGACCACATTGGCTGAATCACCCTGGACATTAGTGCAGTGGCAGATGTTGCAGGCAGCTCTTTCTCTCTGCAGTTTATAAGCAGCTTAGCATCTACTCTAAGAGATTACAATCTCAGTGGGGGATCCAGACATGTGAAAATGGCTCCAACACATGGCAGGGATCAAGATTGGAAGTAGGTACAATACAGAAAGGAATCAAAGAAGAAAGAATGGTCAGAGAAGGTTTCATTCAGCCAGGTTTTGCAGGTTGAGAAGAATTTCAAAAAATGAGAATAGGCTAGAAAAAGCCTAGAGGAGGAAACAGTATGAGCAAAGGAATGGAGGCAAACAAGTAGAAGGTGAAGTCTGGAAAAAATCTATTATCTGGTATGGTAATATCAGGGGCATATAAGAGTATGTTTTTGAAAGAACATCATAAGACGAATTGGGGAAACATGGAGGAGTGAACTAATTTTGTTTTCCACTGAATGAAACTTCTGATCCACATGAAATTCCAGTACCATGTTTATTGAAAGGCACTAATTTCCTCCTTCACTTCTATCATCATTGTCATTGTTATCATAATCACCAATATTAAACCTTATTCATGTGTAGCCTTTTACTGTTTCTCATTCACGACTTCATTACATCTTTAAAACCTCATCACTGGCCAGGTGCGGTGGCTCACGACTGTAATCCCAGCACTTTGGGAGGCCGAGGCGGGTGGATCATGAGGTCAGGAGATTGAAACCATCCTGGCTAACACGGTGAAACCCCTTGTACTAAAAATACAAAAAATTAGCCGGGCGCGGTGGTAAGTGCCTGTAGTCCCAGCTACTTGGGAGGCTGAGGCAAGAGAATGGCATGAACTCGGGAGGTGGAGCTTGCAGTGAGCCTCGATGATGCCACTGCACTCCAGCCTGGGCTACAGAGGAGACTCCGTCTCAAAAAAAAAAAAAAAAAAAAAAAAACCTCATCACCGAGTTGATGGCATGGCTTTGGTAGAGAGTAACAAAAACTGCAACTAATGCTGGCTTAAATAGTAAAAGGGATATATTTGTTCAAATTATTGTTAAGGTAATGTTGGCTTTAGGCAATGACTTGGTGATGTGACAGGGATTTGATTTCTTTCGGTTTCTCTGCGTCGATGTCCTTGGGGTCAGCTTTATCCTAAGGCCTGTTTACTTTAGGAGACTAAGCTGTTGCTTCCTGGGCTACATGCTATTTACATTCTTCCCCCTTCAAATCTGGCAAAGAGGGCATTTTAATCTCAGTATTTCTGCAGAAGCACTGAGACTCGGTCTAGTTAGACAACGGTAAGTTCTCTACCCACCCTTGAATCAGCCACTCTGGCTAAGGAGATGGAATGTGTTGACTGACTTAGCTTGGGTCACATGCTCCAACCCAGAGCTGAGAGTGGAGTCAACCTCTGAGAAATCACCTACTTCCCCAAATGGGAATTGAGATTTTTCAGGAAGGAGGAAATGAGGTAGAGATGAGTAGGATGAATGCTTAAGTAAGAGGCAACTGAAGAGTATGCTATGCAAAAATACAGGTACTTTTATTTCTCTTTCACAGCTGAGGAAATGGAGGTTCATAGTACTGTTAGTTCCACAAAGATGGAAATAGTTCCTAAGATCATGTATGTCATGTGAAAATAATGAACTAAATGTATTATCATGGGACTCCAGAAGATAAAGGGATGTTATTATCCCTTTGGATAGACAGGACAGACAGATGTCATGGGCTGTGACCCTGAGCAAGTTATTTAATTCTCCTCCTCCTCTTCCTCCTCCTCCTTCATTTTGCTGGAAAATAGAGATAATAGTGGCACTTACTTCATGGTGTTATTGAGAGGAATAAATCAGACTTTTGCAAATATGAGTGACCAGATGCTTTTTTGTTCATTATAGTTTTAGCCCCCACAGCACCCAAGGAAGATGAAGTTCCTGAGGCTCAGTATGGTTATTGGCCATAGGAAAAAAAAAAAACCACTATCTTGTGAGTCCAAGCCTTACCCACACTATTTTCACTGTACTGTACACTTAATGAGATCCCTAGCTCTCTGTATGAACGCCTTGCATTTAACAGGATTCGCATTGAGGGAACTACACATGCAAATTATTATTAGCATGAAAACAGGTAATTATTATTTTTTTTACATTTGCATCATCTCAGATGATCTTTGTGTTAAACATTCTTTAGCAAAGAATGACTGACTGAGCTAAAGGGCTTGTGCCTCATTCAGATGATCATTAATTCTAAATAAGAAATTCATTTCCTGTCACTCATGTTGCTTAAACAATGCAAAGGAGAGAGTGGCTACAGAGCAATCTGTAAGGGCTGGGACAGAAGCTGGAAACCACCTAGCCCAACCTTATAATTTACAGATGAGGGAAATGAGGGCCAGAACAAGGAAGGTCACACAATTAATTAGTGGCAGAGGCAGAGCGGGGGCTGGAGCCCATTTTCTTTACTTCTATACCAGAGTCTTGCCATTAAACTGTGAATGTGATCATCTGACTCCTGTTTGGTTAGGAACTCCTTGACTGTTAAAAACATTGGGGGCAAGGATAGAGAGACATTTAATGTGATAACGGTTCCAAAATGAAAATATATTAAGAATCCTTCACAAATTCCCTTGTGCTGTATTAATTTTATCATGATTATTTTTGCAGCGCACTTGTGGGGGCTGGGGAGAATGGGTATCTGTATGTATTGAATGGTCTCATTTGAGTTCTGCCCATGTAAAGGTATGAACTAAAAACATTTTACATTAAAACAGCAAATTGCTTATGGTAACCATTGCATAATGAAGGAACACAATGAAGAATTACAGTTCAAATTACTTATCAGGTCTCTTCCATTTTCTAAGTTTTTAAAGTAGAAAATTGCACAGTATAATTACAGTAAGTTAATTTGCATTCATATTACAATTCAATGAGCAATTACATTCTTTTTTATTTTAAAAATATTTTATAAAGTGTGATTTGCATCACTGTGTTTCAAGGGAAGAGTGGTGACTTTTCCCTTGTGAGGTTTTTCTGTGAATTCAATCATGTAGCCCTATACCTTCCGGTAGAGAGTTGTGACCTCTTCATTGGCCCTTGGGACAGAAAGGAAGAGAATCATTTGAAATTTGACTCTGGCTTCACAGCTTGTGGACAAGAACTCTTCCAGGAATCACAGAATATCAAGGTTTGGAAGAATTTGAAAGTCTTACTCTTTCCCCATTGACTTTCAGCATCTGAAGCTTGCATTGCTCTATCAAATTCCTGCCACGCCATCATCCAACATCCTTTTATTAACTCCTGTGCCAGGAAATTCTTTTCTTTTTTTTTTTTTTTGAGACGGAGTCTTGCTCTGTCGCCCAGGCTGGAGTGCAGTGCTGTGATCTCAGCTCACTGCAAGCTCCGCCTCCCGGGTTCACACCATTCTCCTGCCTCAGCCTCCCAAGTAGCTGGGACTATAGGCAGCCACCACCACGTCCGGCTAATTTTTTGTATTTTTTAGTAGAAACAGGGTTTCACCGTGTTAGCCAGGATGGTCTTGATCTTCTGACCTCATGATCCGCCTGCCTCGGCCTCCCAAAGTGCTGGGATTACAGGCGTGAGCCACCGCGCCTGGCCTGTGCCAGGAAATTCTTTACCTACTGGTAGCATCCACTTCATCACTGGACAATGTCTCCATTTTGTAGAGGGTGCATCCCTCTTGGCGTAACATTCTCGCATTAAGGGAATTTAAAGGGTACTTGTTAGACATTCATTGCTTTGGCAGTGTCATGTACAACACAGAACATCCTGTTTATATTATGGGTATAACATTTTATTCAGGACTTAAACTATTAGCACAAGTGTCTGGGGTGAGTGATCATAGAATAGTGCCCACAAGGGTGTAGGGGCTGGTTAGCTGCCCCACTTTCTCTGTGCCTGCTCTTTTGAAAAAATTGAAAATTAAGGCAAAATAGACATATGGAAATGCGCAGCTCTTAAGAGTAGTTTGATCAGTCATATGATGATGGTCCTATAAGATTCTAATGGAGCTGAAAAATGTCTCTTGTTATAATGTGGTGGTGCAATGCATACTCACGTGTCTGTGGTGATCCTGGTATAAACAAACTTACTGAGCTAGCTGTCCGTCGTATAAAAGTCTAGCACAGCCGGGCATGGTGGCTCACGCCTGTAATCCCAACACTTTGGGGGGCCAAGGAGGTTGGATCACCTGAGGTCAGGAGTTCGAGACCAGCCTGACTAATATGGTGAAACCCCGTCTCTACTAAAACTACAAAAATTAGCCAGCTTTGGTGGCGGGTGCTTGTAGTCCCAGCTACTCAGGAGGCTGAGACAGAAGAATTGCTTGAACCCAGGAGGTGGAGGTTGCAGTAAGCTGCGATCATGCCACTGCACTCCAGCCTGGGCCACAGAGCGAGACTCCATCTCAAAAAAAAAAAGAAAAAAAAAAGTCTAGCACATACACTTATGTATAGCACATAATATTTAATGCTGATAATAAATGATTATGTTTCTGGACTATATATTTATTATACTCTGATCATTATTTTAAAGTGTACTCTTTCTAGTTATATAAAAAAGTTACCTTTAAAACAGCCTTAGGCAGGCCCTTCAAGAGGCAAACCTGAAGAAGAAATTGTTATCATAGGAGATAACAGCTCATGCATGTTACTGCCCCTGAAGACCTTCCACTGGGACAAGATGTGGAGGTGGAAGACAGTGATGTGAATGCTCTTGGGCCCTGTGTAGGCCTAGGCTCATATGTGTGTTTGTGTCTTTATTTTTAACAAACAAGTTTATTTTATTTATTTATTTTTTTTATTATACTTTAGGTTTTAGGGTACATGTGTACAATGTGCAGGTTTGTTACATATGTATCCATGTGCCATGTTGATTTCCTGCACCCATTAACTCGTAATTTAGCATTAGGTATATCTCCTAATGCTGTCCCTCCCCCCTCCCCCCACCCCACAACAGTCCCTGGAATGTGATGTTCCCCTTCCTGTGTCCATGAGTTCTCATTGTTCAATTCCCACCTATGAGTGAGAACATGCAGTGTTTGGTTTTTTGTCCTTGCGATAGTTTACTGAGAATGATGTTTTCCAGTTTCATCCATGTCCCTACAAAGGACACGAACTCATCATTTTTTATGGCTGCATAGTATTCCATGGTGTATATGTGCCATATTTTCTTAATCCAGTCTATCGTTGTTGGACATTTGGGTTGGTTCCAACTCTTTGCTATTGTGAATAGTGCTGCAATAAACATACGTGTGCATGTGTCTTTATAGCAGCATGATTTATAGTCCTTTGGGTATATACCCAGTAATGGGATGGCTGGGTCAAATGGTATTTCTAGTTCTAGTTCCCTGAGGAATCGCCACACTGACTTCCACAATGGTTGAACTAGTTTACAGTCCCACCAACAGTGTAAAAGTGTTCCTATTTCTCCACATCCTCTCCAGCACCTGTTGTTTCCTGTTTTTTTAATGATGGCCATTCTAACTGGTGTGAGATGTTATCTCACTGTGGTTTTGATTTGCATTTCTCTGATGGCCAGTGATGATGAGCATTTCTTCATGTGTTTTTTGGCTGCATAAATGTCTTCTTTTGAGAAGTGTCTGTTCATGTCCTTTGCCCACCTTTTGATGGGGTTGTTTGTTTTTTTCTTGTAAATTTGTTTGAGTTCATTGTAGATTCTGGATATTAGCCCTTTGTCAGATGAGTAGGTTGCAAAAATTTTCTCCCATTCTGTAGGTTGCCTGTTCACTCTGATGGTAGTTTCTTTTGCTGTGCAGAAGCTCTTTAGTTGAATGAGATCCCATTTGTCGATTTTGGCTTTTGTTGCCATTGCTTTTGGTGTTTTAGACATGAAGTCCTTGCCCACGCCTATGTCCTGAATGGTATTGCCTAGGTTTTCTTGTAGGATTTTAATGGTTTTAGGTCTAACATTTAAGTCTTTAATCCATTTTGAATTAATTTTTGTATAAGGTGTAAGGAAGGGATCCAGTTTCAGCTTTCTACATATGGCTAGCCAGTTTTCCCAGCACCATTTATTAAATAGGGAATCCTTTCCCCATTGCTTGTTTTTGTCAGGTTTGTCAAAGATCAGATAGTTGTAGATATGCAGCATCATTTTTGAGGGCTCTGTTCTGTTCCATTGATCTATATCTCTGTTGTGGTACCAGTACCATGCTGTTTTGGTTACTGTAGCCTTGTAGTATAGTTTGAAGTCAGGTAGCGTGATGCCTCCAGCTTTGTTCTTTTGGCTTAGGATTGACTTGGCGATGTGGGCTCTTTTTTGGTTCCATATGAACCTTAAAGTAGTTTTTTCCAATTCTGTGAAGAAAGTCATTGGTAGCTTGATGGGGATGGCATTGAATCTGTAAATTACTTTGGGCAGTATGGCCATTTTCACGATATTGATTCTTCCAACCCATGAGCATGGAATGTTCTTCCATTTGTTTGTATCCTCTTTTATTTCATTGAGCAGTGGTTTGTAGTTCTCCTTGAAGAGGTCCTTCACATCCCTTGTAAGTTGGATTCCTAGGTATTTTATTCTCTTTGAAGCAATTGTGAATGGGAGTTCACTCATGATTTGGCTCTCTGTTTGTCTGTGATTGGTGTACAAGAATGCTTGTGATTTTTGTACATTGATTTTGTATCCTGAGACTTTGCTGAAGTTGCTAATCAGCTTAAGGAGATTTTGGGCTGAGACAATGGGATTTTCTAGATATACAATCATGTCATCTGCAAACAGGGACAGTTTGACTTCCTCTTTTCCTAATTGAATACCCTTTATTTCCTTCTCCTGCCTGATTGCTCTGGCCAGAACTTCCAGCACTATGTTGAATAGGAGCGGTGAGAGAGGGCATCCCTGTCTTGTGCCAGTTTTCAGAGGGAATGCTTCCAGTTTTTGCCCATTCAGTATGATATTGGCTGTGGGTTTGTCGTAGATAGCTCTTATTATTTTGAGATACGTCCCATCAATACCTAATTTATTGAGAGTTTTTAGCATGAAGCGTTGTTGAATTTTGTCAAAGGCCTTTTCTGCATCTATTGAGATAATCATGTGGTTTTTGTCTTTGGTTCTGTTTATATGCTGGATTACATTTATTGATTTGCGTATGTTGAACCAGCCTTGCATCCCAGGGATGAAGCCCACTTGATCATGGTGGATAAGCTTTTTGATGTGCTGCTGGATTTGGTTTGCCAGTATTTTATTGAGGATTTTTGCATCAATGTTCATCAAGGATATTGGTCTGAAATTCTCTTTTTTGGTTGTGTCTCTGCCTGGCTTTGGTATCAGGACGATGCTGGCTTCGTAAAATGTGTTAGGGAGGATTCCCTCTTTTTCTATCGATTGGAATAGTTTCAGAAGGAATGGTACCAGTTCCTCCTTGTACCTCTGGTAGAATTCAGCTGTGAATCCATCAGGTCCTGGACTCTTTTTGGTTGGTAAGGTATTGATTATTGCCACAATTTCAGAACCTGTTATTGGTCTATTCAGAGATTCGACTTCTTCCTGATTTAGTCTTGGGAGGGTGTATTTGTCGAGGAATTTATCCATCTCTTCTAGATTTTCTAGTTTATTTGCATAGAGGTGTTTGTAGTATTCTCTGATGGTAGATTGTATTTCTGTGGGATCGGTGGTGATATCCCCTTTTTCATTTTTTATTGCATCTATTTGATTCTTCTCTCTTTTTTTCTTTATTAGTCTTGCTAGCGGTCTATCAATTTTGTTGATCTTCTCAAAAAACCAGCTCCTGGATTCATTAATTTTTTGAAGGGTTTTTTGTGTCTCTATTTCCTTCAGTTCTGCTCTGATTTTAGTTATTTCTAGCCTTCTGCTAGCTTTTGAATGTGTTTGCTCTTGCTTTTCCAGTTCTTTTAATTGTGATGTTAGGGTGTCAATTTTGGATCTTTCCTGCTGTCTCTTGTGGGCATTTAGTGCTATAAATTTCCCTCTACACACTGCTTTGAATGTGTCCCAGAGATTCTGGTATGTTGTGTCTTTGTTCTCGTTGGTTTCAAAGAACATCTTTATTTCTGCCTTCATCTCATTATGTACCCAATAGTCATTCAGGAGCAGGTTGTTCAGTTTCCATGTAGTTGAGCGGTTTTGAGTGAGTTTTTTAATCCTGAGTTCTAGTTTGATTGCACTGTGGTCTGAGAGACATTTTGTTAACAAACAAGTTTAAAAAGTAAAATTTAAAATTTAAAAATAGAAAAAAGCTTATAGACTAAGAAGATAAGGAAAATGTTTGTACAGCTTTACAATGTGTTTATGTTTTAAGCTAAGTGTTATTATAAGAGCCAAAAAGTTAAATAAAAATTCAAAAGTTTATGAAGTAAAAAAGTTATTACAGTAAGCTAAATTAATGTATTATTTAAGAAGTCAAATTTTGACTGAGCATGATGGCTCATGCCTGTAATCCCAGCACCTTGGGAGGCTGAGGCAGTCAGATCACCTGAGGTCAGGAGTTCAAGACCAGCCTGTCCAATGTGGCAAAACCCCATCTCTAGTAAAAATACAAAAATTAACCAGGCGTGGTGGCAAGTGCCTGTAGTCCCAGCTACTTGGGAGGCTGAGACAGGAGAATCACTTGAACCTGGGAGACAGAGGCCGCAGTGAGCCGAGATCATGCCAGTATGCTCCAGCCTGGGTGACAGAACGAGACTCTCTCTCAAAAAAAGAAAAAGAAAAGAAAAAAAAGAGTCAAGCTTAAAAAATAAATTTAATGTAGCCTGCATGTAAAATGTTTATAAAGTCTACAGTAGTGCACAGTAATATCATAGGCCTTCACATTCACTCACCACTCACTCACTGACTCATCCAAGCAATTTCCAGTCCTAAAAGCTCCATTCATAGTAAGTGCTGTATATAGGTAGAGCATATTTTATCTTCTGTATTGTATTTTTACTGTACATTTTGTATGTTTAGATATATAAATACTTACCATTTTATTATAATTGCCTACAGTATTCAATACAGTAACATGCGTACAGGTTTGTAGCCTAGAATCAATAAACTATACCATATAGCCTAGGTGCGTAGTAGGCTATATACCATCTGGGTTTGTGTATGTATACTCTGTGATGTTCACACAATGATAAAACTGCCTAATGATGCATTTCTCAGAGCATATCCCTGTCGTTAAACGGTACAAAACTGTATTTGCCTATATAACCAACACTACATTAAAGATATGTTTATTCCATTATCCCAGAAATTTCCTTCTACCCCTTTCCAGGTAACCTATCTCCACTGAGGCAACTAGTATTCCAGCTTTCACTTGTAGATTTATTTTGCCTGTTCTTGATCCTCATGTAGATGGAATCACAATAATACCCTCTTTGGGGTCTGACTTGTCTTCTTTCACTCAAAATGTTTTGAAGATTTGTCCATATTGCTGCATATGTCAGTAGTGTATTTTATTTCTTGCTTAATAATATTCCATTGTATGAATATTGTACAATTTTTGTATCCATTGTGCTGTGTGTAGACATTTGGATTGTTTCCAGTTTTGACCTATTATGAATAAAACAGATATACATTTTCTAGTATATGTGTGTATATATGTTTTATTTCTCTTGGGTAAATACCTAAAAGTGGAATACCTACAAGTACTCCTGAGTAGGTGGATGTTTAACTTTATAAGAAAGTGCCAGGTAATTTTCCAAAAGGTGATACCATTTTATAGTTGTACTAGCATTGTATAAAAAACTCCACATCCTCATCAATTATTTAATATTTCAAATGCTTACATTTTAGCCATCTTAGTGAGTGTGAAGTGGTGTCTTATTACAGTTTTCTTTGCATATTCCTCTGGATCAGTGATATTGAGCATCTTTTCATGTACCTGCTTACAGTTTTTTTTTTTTTTTTTTTTTTTGGTGAACTGTCAAAGTCTTCCGTTCATTCTAATTAGATTGTCTTTTCACTATTAATTGGAGGAATTTCTTTTTTTTTTGGATTCAAGTCCTTTGTCAGATATACGTATTGTGAATATTTTCCCCAAGTTTGTGGTTTACCATTAACTTTCTTAATGTTTTCTTTGATCATCAAATGTTCTAAATTGTGATAAAGTCCAATTTATCATTTTCTCATGTTCAGTGATTTTTGTCTCCTCTCTAAGAAACCTGTGCATACCTCTAAATCATGAAGACACTTTCCAAGGTTCTCTTCCAGAACTTTTACCATTTTAGCTTTTATATTTTGTTCTATATACATATGAGGAAGAACTTGAGGCTGATTTTTTCCCATATGTTTATGCAGTTGTTTCAGTACCATATTTTAAAGACTTTCCTCAATAAACTGCATTGTCACCTTTCAAAAAAAATCAAGGTTTTGATTACTAGAGCTTTCTAGTAAGTCTTGAAATCAGGTAGGCTAAACCTTCTAACTTTGTTCCTCTTTCCCAGGATTGTTTTGGCTATTCTAAGTCCCTTTGCATTCTCATGTATATTTCTAATTTACTTGTCAGTTTTTTCAAAAAGTGTGCTAGGAATTTTATTGGGATTGTGCTGAATGTATACTTCAGTTTGGGGAGAAGTGACATCTAATCAATAATGTTTTTCAAACCATGAACATTGTATGTCTCTCCATTTATTTTGATCTTCTTTAATTGTTTTCATCAAAGTTTTGTAAATTTTGGTGCAGAAAGCTTGCACAACTTTCGTTCAATGTATTTCTGTGTTATTATAAATGATATTTTAGGTTTTCATTTTCAGCTATCTGATAGCTGTGTAATTTTGGTAAATAATTTAACCTCTCTGAATTTATTTCTAACTTGTAAAATGAAATTTCATGTTTTTCTTAGAACAAAGGCAAGTTCTAAGTGCTTTACATATTAAATTGAGTGATATATAGGAAGTGCATAATATCTGGTATATTAGACAGAAATTTTGGTTGAAAGTGAAAAAGAAATCCAACAACTTGAATTACCTTAAATAATAGAGGGGACATATTGGCTCATATAACAGAAAAATCTGGGGAACAATGGAAGTTGGCTTCTGGCATGGCTAAACCAAAATCCTTTAACAATGTCCTCATAAATCTCAATTTCCCCACCTCTTAGTCCTCTTCTTGTTACCTTAATTTTCAAAAAACTTTTTTCATGGAATGGGTTTCTGTAGCTATAGGCTTAACAACTTTCCAATTTCTAGTCTAGTAACAAAGAGAAAGCATTTTTTTTTCTAGTTGCTCCATCTTTTGATACACAGTTTACCCATCTAACCATCTCTAAATTCTGGTCAAGAAATGTGTTGCACTGAGTCACCTGTCCAACTCTGGAGCTGGTTCAGGTCTACCAAAATTAAATGGAAAAAAAAATTACCAGGTGGAGGAATGGTTTCCCAGTGAAATCTAGGTGTTGTTTTAGAAGAAGGAGGAATGGCCTCAGAGAGGCAGACAACACATATCTGTCATACTTTTAACCTTTAACATAGAGTCTACAAAATATGTGGCAGCTATATCATATGCTATGCTGATTCTTCTCCTTTTCGATACTCTGTAAGCATCGGAAATTCAGTCTTTTTTTTTTTTTTTTTCAGAGTCTTGCTCTGTTGCCCAGGATGGAGTGCAGTGGCGCAATCTCAGCTTACTGCAACCTCCGCCTCCCAGGTTCAAGCAATTCTCCTGCCTCAGCATCCTGAGTAGCTGGGATTACAGGCGTGCACCATCACACTCAGCTAATTTTTGTATTTTTAGTAGAGACGGAGTTTCACCATGTTGGTCAGGCTGATCTTGAACTCCTGATCTCGTGATCTGCCGGCCTCGGCCTCCCAAAGTGCTGGGATTACAGACGTGAGCCACTGTGCCCGGCCCAGCCATTTTTTATAGCTTTTAGTCTACTCCTATTTTCAGGCACTAATATCACCTTAAGCTCCACTTTATGAGTGAAAAAAATCGGGAGTTTGTATTGAAACATAAGAGTCCTTTGACAATCACTTCAGCTCTCCACTTTTGTTTCTACTGTGCATTTAGCTAAAGAGAGCAGATTGGTGGCATAAATACAATTGCCAGTGTTGCTGCTGTCCTCTACCCACTCCTTGGAAAAATGAAAGGAGTGCTATTTATAGCTATTGTAAACCAGAGTCAAGTTTAGTAATGCTGCCACACAACCCTTTGCTGGAATCAAGCAAGGCCGGTATCGTGAAAGAAGAGATGTTCTGTTTTGATGAAGCTGCATAGAAATATTTTTTCATTGCTTTTTTGACCTCAGAAGAGAAACAGCAATTGGACATTTTACTTATGTCCAAGGCATACAAGAGAAATATCTGAAATGTAGTTAAAACAAGATTCGCAAAGTATTTGTTTTTTGTTGTGTGTGTGTGTGTAAGTGGATCCTTTTGCTTTCACTCTAAATTTCAAAATTCTGACAGTGACAGATAAGACACTTTGTAATTTGTTCATGCATGCTTCTCTAGAGTCAACTGCAGCCACCCCCAGAGGGGAATCTCTTTTTTGCCTTTTTACATTCTATGTTCTTTTTTTTCTTTTTCTTTTTTGTTTTCGTTTTTGTCCTGAAATACCTTTTCTTGCTTCACCTGGTTATCCAATTATCTTTCAGGATGACGTCACTTCCTTCATGAAGTCATCTTCACATGCTACCTTGGGTTAAATGCCCCATTTGATGCTCCCTTAGCGTCCTGTACTTGGCATTGTCACAGCATTCATCTTAATGTAACATGACTGTGCGTTTCCTTCACTTGGCTATGAGTTGTTTCGGGACAAGTTTTTTTTTTTTTTTTTCTTTCTCTGCCAATGCCTAACATTGTGCCTGGTATAGAGTAAACAATCAGTAAACATATTTTTAAAATAAAGGATAGACCTTTCTTATTAAAATATAGAATTTGATTATAAACATGAACTTTAATAAAAGGGAGAGTGAGAGGATTATAAACCTTTGAAATTGTGCGCATTCTATGTTAGCATACTTTGAGCATTTTATATCTCTATTAAGCTTCGTAGGAGTGTTCCTATTGTACTTTACTAAAAATTGTATTAACTGTAATCCCAGCACTTTGGGAGGCCTAGGCGGGTGGATCACGAGGTCAGGAGATCGAGACCATCCTGGCTAACGCGGTGAAACCCCGTCTCTACTAAAAATACAAAAAAAATTAGCCGGGCGTGGTGGTGGGTGCCTGTGGTCCCAACTACTTGGGAGGCTGAGGCAGGAGAATGGCGTGAACCTGGGAGGCAGAGCTTGCAGTGAGCAGAAATCATGCCACTGCACTCCAGCCTGGGCAACAGAGTGAGACTCTGTCTCAAAAAAAAAAAAAAAATTGTATTAACTTGAGAGCTTTATGTACATAGAAACACTCCTAAATGCCTGGCATGTGCAAGCACTACAAACTATTTAATGAATTGTGGGCTGTGTAATAACTTGTGTTTGAAAAACTCCATTCCACTTGCAATATCATCACAAAGGGTAACATATTTAGGAGTAAACTTAACTATCGATGTGAAAGTTCTGCATGTTGAAAACTGAAATGTTGATGAAAGAAATTAAAGAAGACACAAATGAATAGAAAGCGATCCCATGCTCATGGAGTAGAATAATTAATGTTGCTAAAGTATCCATACTATCCAAAGCAATTGATAGATTCAATATAATCCCTATAAAATGCTAATTATGTTTTTCACAGAAATAGAAAAAAAATCCTAGAATGTATATGGAACCACAAAAGACCTTGAATATCTAAAGCAGTCTTATAAGATAATTACAACCCAGAGGCATCACACTACCTGATTTCAAAGTATATTATAAAGCAATAGTAATCAAAATAGTATGATACTGGAATGAAAACTGACACATAGACCAAAGAAACAGAATAGAGGGCCTAGGAATAAATTCACCCATATACCATCAACTAATCTTTGATAAAGTCACCAAGCATACATAAAGGGGAAAGGATAGTCTTTTCAATAAATGGTGTTGGGAAAACTTCATGTCCACAAGCAAAATAATGAAATTGAATCCTTATATTATGCCATATATGAAAATCAACTCAAAATGGATTAAAGATAGATGGAAGACTTGAAATAATAAAAATCCTAAAAGAAAACACAGAGGAAAAGCTCCTTGGCATTGGTCTTCACAATGAATTTTTGGATATGGCACCAAAAGCATAGGCAACAAAAGTGAAAGTAGACAGGTGGGGCTACGTCAAACTAAAAACTTTTTCATAGCAAAGGTAAACCATCAAAAAAATGAAAAGGCAACTTACAGAATGGGAGAAAATATTTGCAAGCCATGTATCTGATAAGGGGTTAATACTCAAAATATATGAGGAACTCATTACAACTCGATAGTAGACAACAAACAACCTTGTTTTTAAAATGGGCAAAGGACCCGAATGGACTGTTTTTTGTTAAAGAAGGCATATAAATGGCCAGCAGGCATGTAAAAAGTTGCTCAATATCATGAGTCATCAGGGAAATGCAATGAAAACCACAACGAGAGATCACCTCACACTCCTAGCACTTTGGAAGGTGAGGCAGGAGGATCGCATGAAGCCAAAAGCTAAAAATCAGCGTGAAAAACATAGCGAGAACTTGTCCTTACAAAAATTCTTGAAAATTAGTCTAGCATGGTGGCACTCGCCTATAGTCCCAAGATACTTGGGAGGCTGAAGCAGAAGAGTCCCTTAAATCCAGGACTTTGAGGCTGCAGTAAGCAATGATGGTACCACTACACGCCAGAATGGGTGACAGAGTGAGACCCTGTCTCAAAAAACAAAACAAAACAAAAACAAAAATCAAAACAAAAAAAAAAAACAGTGTTTTTTTGTAAAAGACAAATGTAAGAAGTGTTGGTGCAAATGAAGAGATAAGGGAACCTTTGTATGCTGTTGGTGGGACTGTAAATTGGTATAGCCATCACGGAACAGAGTATGAAAGTTCTTCAAAAAACTAAAAATAGAACTACCATATGTTCCAGCAATCCCACTTCTGGGTATATATCAGAAGGAATTTAAATTAGTATCTCAAGGAGATATCTGCACTACCATGTTCATTCCAGCATTATTCACAATAGCCAAGATACAGAACCGCCCTAATGACTGTCAACAGATGCATGGATAAAGAAAATGTGGTATATATGTCTACAAAATGGAATATTCAGTCTTAAAATAGAAGGAAATCCTACCATTGGCGACAACGTGAATGAACCTAGGGGACATTTTGTTAAGTGAAATAAGCCAGACATGAAAAGATAAATACTGCATGCTCTCATTTGTATGTGGAATCTAAATCAATCAAACTCATCAAAACGCGAGAATAGAATCATGTTTGTCAAGGGCTAGAGAGTGGGGAAAATGGGGGGATTTTGGTTAAAGGGTAAAAACCTTCACTTATTTGATGAATAAGTTCTGGAGATCTAATGTATAGCATGGTGACTATTGTTAATAATTATGCACTATGTACTTGAAATTTTCTAAGAGAGTAGATCTTTTTTTTTTTTTCCTGAGACGGAGTTTCGCTCTTGTTGCCCAGGCCGGAGTACAATGGCGCGATCTCGGCTCACTGCACCCTCCGCCCCCTGGGTTCAGGTGATTCTTCTGCCTTAGCCTCCTGAGTAGCTGAGATTACAGGTGTGCACCACCACACCCAGCTAAGTTTTGCATTTTTAGTGAAGACGGGGTTTCACCATGTTGGTCAGGCTGGTCTCGAACTCCTGACCTCAGGTGTTCCACCCGTCCCGGCCTCCCAAAGTGCTGAGATTACAGGTGTTAGCCACCATGCCCGGCCCTAAGAGAGTAGATCTTAACTGTTCTTATCACATGCACAAAATTAGTAACTATGTGAAGGTATGGATATGCTAATTAGATTAATTGTGCTAATTATTTTACAATGTATATGTATATCAAAACATCATCTTGTACATCTTAAATATATACAATATTGAGGCATTATTTGTCAATTATACTTCAATAAGTCTACAGAAAAAGAAAAATGCCCATAGTTTACAGCATAAAATTTTATTACACTCTAGCTAATTGAAACAATTGTAGGAATAAACAGAATTAAATAAAACATAATACACAAAATGGGCTTCTTTGCTTTCCTTTCTTTGGAGGAGTAGTAACAGCTAGTAGGACGTACGATTTCTGACATTTGATTTTGATTTCCATCATAGGTCAACCAGCACTTACATAGGCTGCTCCTTTGAGTATCTTGAAAATCATGTGCATAGTTATAAATTATGTAAAGTTCAATGAAACTCCATTTTTCCCATGTGCAGGCTGCTCATGCCTGTGTCTTTTATTGGGTTGACTCCAAGATTCTCAAAGGTAGAATATATTTCTGATTTATCATCATTATTCCCAATGCCTACCACAGTGCCTGATATACAGAATGGACTCCATAAATGCCTGTCAAGATGAACTATTTTAGAATTATTCCAGGAAGGGAATAAATGTTTACTGGGTGACTGATTTATTCAGTGCCAGGCACGTCCAATATATTATCTAATTTAAGGCTCACTGCGATCTCAAGAAGCAAGTGTTATCCACCACCACTGTAGGATTGAGAATTTTGACATAGACAGAAGTAACTTGTTAAAGATGAATGAAGCTCATTAAATTCCAAACTCTATACTCTATCCAGTACAATAAGAGTGCCTTCCCCAATGGGCTGCTGTGAAGGTCAAATTAGTTAATATAAGGAAAGTAGCAGAACTGTGTCTGAAACATAATAAACAATATATACATCTCTGCTGTTCTTATTTTACTGTTTTTCGGGGTAGATGATAAAGAAATGTTCACTGAGATTTTTTTCTTATGCCACATTTAGTACAAATGACATTGTTATTTTAAAAAGAATAAAAGAAAAAAAAAACCCTAATTCTTAGGTGACTTATTTCATGACGTGTTTAGTATAACAACTTAAAATGTTCCTTTAAGATTTGGTTTAGTTTAACTTGAAAGATCATTGGTGGGTAGTTTGTGTGCAGTTAGCATCTACATTGTTATGCCTGGATTTGAGAAAAGCTTTGCTTGTTACCCCTGTTGAATTTCAGGGAAATTTGCCCAGTTTCCATGGTGGACTTGATTCAACACTGAGCAGAGATAGAGTCTTGTATTTCCATTACTTGGCCAATTCAGTGTCATTAATTCCCTTCAAAGTCTGTAATCGCAATGTCAATAGAAAGCCGAACAAAGTGAAAGGTGGGTGAAGGCGGCAGGTTTTAGAAGTAGGGCCTTAAGATGCATGTAGATGGTCTTCGTGTTCTAAGGCTATCCTCAAAGCATTGAGAAACTTCAACGTTTTTGGCAGTCAGTGAGAATTTAAACCTGTGCATGCATCATAACAGTTTTTTACCCTCCTTTCCCCTGTTTCGACCATGTCTTCTCAGATTTGTCCCTCTTTTCTCAGTATTGAGTTTAGACTCTTGAGATGTGTCTTTATAGATGAAGAAACTGAAGTTAATCTTAATTGAGTTGCCTGGTAAGCCTGAACTTCCTACACAGTGTAGAAGCATATCTGGTGTCAACTGTCCCCACTTTCTAGAACTTTGGAAAACTTGGAGAGACTTAGGCTAGTTTCTCTGCTCCCCACCCTTAGATTATCTGTCACACCTAGAAGTAGGTAGAAACCGAGTAGTATCAGGGGTAGGACCTCCCTCCCACCTTTTTGGGAGTTTCATCTGATCAACTCTTCTTCCAAGATTGCATCCTGCTATGACCTCACAAATTTTTCTTGTCTCTATGTAAATTGCTATCTTTTCAGGTGATGCATGACAGCCTCCGTTTGCTCAGGCCTCCATTTGTACGGAAGCTGTTATTATGGAATAAGTTTAATGGGTCGTGAATTTTGTGGAGAAAGGGAGGGTCTCTTGATGACTTTGTATGTACCAGCCCTGGACCTACTGGCTCCACAAGGAGTGCATTAGGCTAAATATTTTTAGCCCATTGACTCTGGAGGTAACAACCCTAAATGCTTCATTAAATTTTCATGGGTGAGTGTCAGAGCTACGAGGAAAAAAAAAACAAAAAAACCCAAAACAGAAAAGCACAAATCCATCACATTAGCTTTGTTATTACACAGCTGGAAGACAGGAGTGTAGCCCCAAAAAGAGTAACGGTAAACTTTTTAAGGAAGGGTTGTCTGCCTCTTGCTTTCCTTTTCTGCACCTGGGTCCAGCAGGGTGGTTTGTGTGCTGTGCGAATCTACATATTATGCACTTGATTTGATTGACCAGGCTCCTCTCTTCTGCATTCAGACCTCTGGAGACAGGTATGCCACACAACAGGAATTTCCTGGAGTTGAATCTAGTCTCAGGGTGGAAGAATTTTCAGAATGACCCAATATTTTCTGCGACTTGGTGTTTCCAGGGTCTTTGTAAGCTAGGACCCTAAGCAAGGAGCAACTGACTGTGTACTCGCTGGAGCCGCCTCCCGCACAGCTTCGGATCGGAGGACTGTTTCCTCCCAGTCATTCTAAGAGCCGAGTAGGAGAGTCGGGGGGAGTAAGCCGGAGTTAACTATGGTCTGCATGCTCTCAGGGGCACGGGTCTCTCCCGAGGACTGACGGAAACGTGGCACATGCCTGCCTTCTGCCTCCCAACTTACCGAACTTTGCCTGCGAAACCTTAGTCAAAATAGGAGCCGCCGAGCCTGCACTGGCGGCCGGGAGCGAGCGCCCCCTCCTGCCAAGGGGCGTGGGGGCAACATGCCCTCGCGGAGACTCCCCTTGTGGTTTCGCCCTTCCTGGCACTCCATATATTTGGATATGCATATGTTTTCGAGGCTTGGATAAAAGGGTAGATCCTAGAGAAAAATGAGAGAGACCAGGCGGAGCTGCGGCCAGTGGTGGTGATGGGGGAGAAAACACTGGATACTTTGTGACAACCCCCCTCCCTTACCCTCTCCACGCTGGCGCGGCTGGGGCGGGGACCCCTCGCTCTCGGCTCGTCTCTCCCCCTTCCACGCCGGGATGGAGAGAGAGCACAGGGGCTCCAGAGGCGCGACTGCAAGCCGCGGCGCCCCCGCTCGCTCGCTCGCTCGTTCTTCCACCTCCTCGTCGCCACCGCGACTCGGCTAAGCTCTCGGAGCGCGCTCGGGCTGCGCAGAGAGCGCCCCGGAGGGAGCGGGAGCCGCGAGGCCGGGGCGAGGGGCGCACGGCCCGGCGGCGGCGGCGGCCGGGGAGCTAGCAGGTGAGCAGCCCCGCGGGGCGCCGGGCGGGCGCGGGGGGCGGCGGGGCGGGGGCCGCGGGAGGAGGCGGGTCCGCGCGGGTGGCGGTCTCCTCCCCCTACTCTGACGCGGGGCTGGTGGCTCCCGGGGAGTATGGACCCAGCTCGGCGCTCGCCCGGGCTTCCCCGGGCTACAGAGCGCGCCTGAGTGCCGCCGCCCGCCGGGCATGGGGACCCGCTTCCTGGGCGGCTGCGGCAGCGGAGGACGATGCTCTGGGCTAGGCGAGGTGAGGCGCGGCGGGGACGCGCGGCAACCCTTGAGTTCAGCGCAGCAGGTGCCCCGCGAGGACACGGCGCCGGGGAGCCAGGAGGCTTCGCTGGGGCCCCCGGGCGCGGAGGAGAGGGCTCCTGGGACGCGCCACTCAGCAGTTTGGCTAGGGGTGCTGCGAGGATGGCGACTGCAGCAGTTTTTCGCCTTCTCCCTCCGCTTACTGGGAGGAAAGGGGCGACTTCTCTTTCTCTCTCCTGCCCCCCGTCCCCGCGCCCCTGTCTCCCTACTTCTGACCACGCGCGATCCTGTCTCCAGACTTGTCCACCCCTGACAAGCGTCTCTCTCCAAGACCCCCTGCGCCCTCTTTCCTCCTGCGGTCCTGGCTATATCCGTCCTCGAGCCTGCCTTCTCCTGCTGTCCTGTGCTCCCGAAACTCCCTTCCTCCCTCCGTCGCTGGTGGCCAGACCCTTTTCCTCATTCGGCCGAACCCTGTTCTCACTTCCCTGCTCCTCCGTAGCGCTGAGATTCGGCTTCGACCTCTCGAAAAACCGACTCTATCCCAGTAATCCCAGCCCTTTCGCGGGCACCGTGAGAACTGGACCCCGCGTTCCTCGGACCCCGGCCTTTCTTCGGATCCTCTGTGGACTCTGTTCTCTGCCGCTCGTCCCCCTCCATCCACTCCCCAGCACCCCCTCCCCCCACGCCCAACTAGTCCCCTCCCCAGCCCGCCCCTCTTCCTTCTCTCTGCTCCAGACTCGACGCTCTGACTTGGATGCAGAGAGCTCAGTTTTTTTTTTTCCTACCAGGGAAACTTTAAATCTCTGTGGTTCGGCTCATAAAGCAGGCACACAAGAGGGTGTCAACCGCCGAGAGAACCCAGAGGCAGGGAGTCCGAGATGGGGGGAGGTCGTGTCGCAGCGTCTGAAAGGGGCCACTGGGTGAGTGTACAAAGTAAATTTCAAAACCAGGGTGGCTGCTGCAGCCAGGACCCTGCCTCCGCTGGCTGCGTCCCGAGGAGTATTATTGTGACCCCTGGTGGGAGGGCGCATCTTTTCTCTGCACTTTTTGAGGAGCCTTTTTTTTCTTTGTTTTTGTTTTTTGGTGGTGCTGGTGGGCCTGATGGGGGGCAGTGGGCACAAGGGAACGCTGCCTGGAGAGGCGGACGCCACTTGGCTGCTCCCAGACCCGCCAGACTGTGTACGTTTCACTCCGTGTGAACTACCCCCAACCCCCAACTGTATCGCACAAATCCTCATTGTTGGGGGTCTGCTGGGGCACTTCCGCTTAGGCTGGGAGAGTCTGAAGGAATGGCGTGGGGGTGGGGAGGCCTGGGGCGCTTGGCGACCGCTCCGCTCTCGGCGGCGGGCGGAGTGGAGAGCGCCGCGGCGCGGGCATCTGTGCGCTCCGATGTGTGTGTGTGTCGCCGAGTCTGGGGTGCGCGCCCGCGTGGGTCGGTGTCTGCGTGTGCGTTTGGATGTCGGCGCACGCCTGTGTTTAGCTCCATTAGAAAGAGGGGCGAGTGTAGGGCTTGCGGTAGCGACAGCGCCTTTCTCCGCCTGGGAGCTGGACGGGGGCGAGCCCTCCTGCGAGCTGGATGCTCCAGTGCAGCTCCTAGCCAGCCTGCAGGGGACCGGGGCGAGAATCCGCGCCGTCGTTTCTTCCTCCTTCCTGCTCCCCTCCTGCTGGCCAGTTAAATACACTTTAACAGTGTTGATAGTTTTGAATAAAGGCTGTGTGGGGGTTCCACTACACTTTACAACACTTAACGTTTTCAAGTAATCATATAAATTAAATTAAAGGTGGCTTACGTTCAGAACCGCCTAATTATCCAGTTCACGTTGGTACATTTATGTGCCAATTATAGGTCTTTGGTAAATCCATAAAATTACAAACCATCCCCACCCCTTGAATTAGCACCCATTGTTTTTGTGATCTCCGTGATGAGTGATTCTGGATGGCACCGGAACTGCGCAGGCACGAAGATAGATGGGGGTTCGGAGATGTCAGAAGAAGTAGGCCCCCCTCCCCCGCCACCCCCCATCTCTTTCACTCCCTATCCTGACAAGGCTTGGTGACAATTCTGGGAACTGAAAGTGATCAAAGATTTTCTTGATTTCCTATTGAGAAGGGCGACCTAATCAAAGCTGTATAAAAGTCAACTTCTAAGCAATCAGAAATTGTCTGCTGGTGTCCTTGATTGAAACCCCAGCATTCAAATGGAGTATTGAAGAACTCGCAGAAATGTCTTTTGAAGCGCTATTGTTCTTTTCCATACATAGAGGCTCTCTTAAAGGTTTAGGAAGTTCAAAATGCAGTGGTTTGAAAGGACTGACTTTGTAACTATTTGGCAACGCTGGGAGGATCCGCAGGGATGAGAAAAGAGGCCGAGGTGGGAAGTGCAAATATGTTGTGACCATCTTCTTGGGAACGGTGCTGCTATCAAGTAGGAATTCAGTTCTACACATCGAGTTGGCAATTAAATCTCTTCCTAAAGCAGCTTTAGAAGATGATTTTTAGTGGTTTTTATTTTTTAATGGTTTGCTTAAGGTCTGAATAGGCATATCTGAAACATTTAATCATGTTCATTGTATTCAACGATAAAATCTGAATAAAAATTACTTATTGTTGATGAAGCTCATCTCACAAGCTGTTTCACAGTATGTTTCATTTGCAAGACACACCATTGTGTGAGGCTGCCGGGAAGAGATTGTATCACTTATTGTTCATTTTCTCTTCCCAACCCAGAGAGGAATATTCTTCTTCATTCCCCTTTGCCCTCCAAAGTAATTTTTCTTAACTGGGTGAGTGTTTGGCTTGGTACCTGATAGTACCCATCTAAAAAAATTGCATTTGGTAGATTTAGGATGCTTAGAGCCACCCTGCAGGCAGATGAAGAATCTAATGGAGGCAGCATTTCAATTTGATAATTCACTCAAGTCAAACATTTTGTTTTTGCTGGGATTTAATCCTTCTCTCAAACTAATAAAGCAAACAAAGCAAGAAAATCACAGTTTATGTCTTTTAGATGGCACTTTAAAAATAGCATAAATTGAAGGGTATTGTCAGGAACTTTAAATGTTATTTAGGACTTACTGAGACAAAGAATACTCGTGGTTGAGTTAAGCAGTTGAGGATGAATCGCTTAACCTCCCAGAACCTTGCTTTCATCATCTGCAAAACGGACAATATTACCTACCTTGTGGATCTTGGAGCAATTTTATGGAGAAAATCATATGATTGGGTGCTTCGGCACATAGCAGGATTTCAAGAGAATGATAACTCTTAGTAATAGACAGCATGGAATTCTGTTCAAGAAAGTGGATGGCATTTGGCATTGGAAGACCAGGGTTGAATCCAGCTACTTCTGACTTTGCGATGTTTGGCAAGTCACCTTCCATGTTAATTAAAAAGAATAATTAACCTTTATGGAGTACTACTAAGAGTCAGGAATGCTTCTAAGCACTTTACACATATTAACTTATTTAATCTTCAGATAACCCTAGGATGTGGATACTCGTATTCTCATTTGTATTAGCTAGATAAGGAAACTGGGGCACAGGAAGATTTGGTAACTGGCCTGAGATTACATAGCAAGTAAGGGATGGAATAACCCAGCCATTCTTGTTCCCTGGTCTGTCCTAACCACTGTTATGCTGCCTCTGAGTGAGGAAGTGATCCCAGCTAGCTCCCAGGGTGTAAAATTTAATGGAGAATAATGAAATAGTAAGACTTCTATAGGAGCAAGCTACATATTTCCCCATTTTTGGATACTAGCAAAACAAAATGGGTGTTACCTTATCATCAACAGGGAATGGGGCAATGATAGGCACTTTGAACACTTGTGACTCTGTGGCAGTTTCTCTCAGGCATTGGTTAGTATTGGTTCACATTTATTTACTCTGTGAAAATGTTTATTAATTAGGTAACAATTAGTAATCAATTAGTAAATAATTGTTTAGGCAATTAGTAATGCAGAAACAGCATTACTGCTTTTCTCAGTTACTAGCTGTGGTAAGCAGAGATTCTCAAACTAAAAGGTGGTATAGCAGGTGGTAAGGAGTCTGGACTTGGTTTCTGGACTGCCTGGCTTCAGATCTCAGCTCTACCAGCTCTGTAAGCTGTGTGACCTTGGCCAGCTAATCTTACTTCTCTGTGCTTTATAGTTTTCTTTATAATGAAATAACAATACTTACCTCATAAGATTATGAAGATTATAGGAACTAACACAAAGTGCTTAGACTAATACCTCGCATGTAAAATTACTTAGCTATTAGTGTTATCTTTCAAATGAGATCAAAACCCATCCCCTAGATAATGAAAAAGTTTTCGATCATTGATATTCTGAGAGTTATGTATCCCAATAGTATCTGGTCTATCTTTAGGAAGAGATACATTTTAGGATTTTAGGCAAAGGTTTTTTTTTTTTTAATTGGAAATATTTCCTTACACATTTTGGCTCTTTGTGAAGAGGAGTTGTGGAAGTACACATCATGTTAAAATTTCCATGCCATTTTACTTTTCCGCAGTTGTTCTGAGGAAAGTAAAATGACTCTGATTGAATTCTAGAGGTGTGTTTGTCAACTGTCCTAATTTACAGATTGAAAGAACATTAGGCTTGCAGAGATACGTAACTTTACAGCCCAGAGGCCCCATCGCAACTCAGGATTCTTGGACTGCTTGTCCGGTGCTCCTTTCACTAGACCAGATTGTCTCCTATACCAGGATAGAGACGTGGCTTGAAAATATAAATAAAACTTGGCAGAGAAGGTGTTGTCAGGCTAAGAGCATGAGCCAGCTAGACATTCTGTACTGAAAAAAGCATGTCAGTAGGAAAAGAAAACCCCTCCTCTGGTATGTACATTTATATCCATGAAAACTCACACTGAACTGAATCTGTGAAATGCATATCAGGTTATAAATTCATGTAAAAAAATGAAAACAACTCATTAATCAAATTAATCACCTGGATATTTCCCTCTGATTGGAGAGCAAATGTTCAGGTTTCTTCTTCTTTGACATGTTCTTTTCATTTTTCTTCCATTTAGTTTTGAGATGTGGGAAGGTTTTGGTTCAGGAATCATAAAACTCCTCTGGCATCTATTTTATGAAATATGTAGCATATTCTATTGGAAAGAAATTGCAAGCTTGCTTTTATTATTATTATTTTATTTTATTTGAAACTGACATATAACCAATCTGCAATGCCAGTGGGGGAGTCTCATAAACAGAAAGGAAAATAGAAATAAAATTCTGCGGAATAGAAGAGATGACAGCTAAAATGATGAAAATGTTGTGGTGGTGAAGGCGGGCTGTTTAACTTATGGTATAAAAATAAGGGGATGGGTCCTCCCAAATAATTGTAAGTAGTTCAGCATGAGCCCAAATCGGCCATCTTGACCACCTGTAGTGAGTCTTGCAAATTACCAACCCCATGCATCTGCTCCGAGCTTCACATTGATTTACGATTTTCTTTGTTGGTCAGTCTCTGCATCTCTTGAATGGACTCATGATCTGTCCATCAGTTCAGGCATCTCTTTCTTTGCTCTTTCTCTGTCTCTGTCGTTCCTTGTTTCTATCTGTCTTTGTCACATTCAGTCTTTATGTCTCTTTGTTTTTATTCTTGTTAGTGTTGCAACTGAAAATAATTGAAAATCTGTGACTATGCATTGAGAGAATCTGGGAAATTGAGGAAGAAAATTCTGGTCATGCACATAAACATCACTTCTATGTCCATTCAACAAATATTTACTGAGCACCTACTTTGTGCTTGCCTCTGGCTCTGTGCTAGGCATTGTGAAGAGTACCAAGATGCAGTTGCACAGTTTGCCATCTAGGGACCTGGTTTCATGCATAAATAACTGTTACAGCAGGAGATGTGCTATGGAAAATATCTATACAGCTATGGAACCTTCTGGAAGTGGTAATTTACTCTACCTGGAGAAAGGAAAGGTTGGAGAAGGCTTCATTTCACCTAGATCTTGAAGGTTGACCAGGAGTTTCTCAAGGCTTAAAGGCAGTTCAGACTGATAGGACTTCATGGACAAAGTCATGCGAGCATGAAGGATGGTTATTGACTTAGGGATGGGCATAATTGGGTACAGTGGTAATGTAGAACATGCATCAAAATGGGTCTTTTTAATAGAGCATTTTCCAAACTGTGTCCCAGGAAACACTAATGTCCCCTAAGATCATTATGAATATTTCAAAAGGAAGAGGGCTCAGAGGGAAAAATAAGTTCCGTGTTCAAAAATGTTTAGAAAGTATTGAATTATATATCCTGTTCTTAGTAAGATGTGGTATTTACTGATATGTTAAAGGTTCAGAGATTTTCTGCACTAAAATCATTTAACTCATGAAGAATTTTAAAAATTCATTTGCCATAGAACCTTTGATTTCAAGTAGCATCTCTCAGTGTCTTATGAAATAGATTGGGAAAAATGTAGAGAATCACTTAAGCCTTTTAAGAGTAGTTTTCATTCTATCATGAAAATAATATGTGTGTGATTTGAAATGTAGGACAGAATATTTAACCCATTTATGCCTAGTGTTCCTTTATTGGAATGCTAAGCTTGTGGGCGTTATTTATATCCTACTGCTCAAGGTCATCACCAAAGTCTCATTTTTCACAAAAAGCAATTTGCAACCTCTGGCATAAATGGGTTAAGACACACAAAAAGTATAAATAACAATACAATAAAAAGTTTTGTACCTACCACTCAGCTAATGAAATAAAGCCAGACAAATACAGTTGAAACCTCCTAGTAAACTTTCTCTGATCATATGTCCCCTTCTCTTGGCAGACATAGTCACTATCCTAAATTTGATAATTCTTTTGAATATATTTTTCCAGAACAAACCTAAACAATTCGGTTGAATTCTCATTCACTTTCTAGCTCATTACTATATATATAATAAAAAGAAGTGGTATTTTGTCAATAATTTTCCTGAAATAAAGGACATTTATAAACTGTCTAGCTAGTTACTACATAGATAATAAGAAAGAAATAGTATTTTGCCTAATAATTATACTGGAATAAAGGACATTTATGAACTACTTAGGGAAAGGAAATATAGCTGCCCCTTTTAACTCTGGTGTTTGGAATGTAGTAGATGCTCAATAAGTTTCTGCTTAATTGAATTGAATTAAATGTGTTCAGTCTCCTGTGGTTCATTAACTTAATTTGGGTAAAAATATTAGGGTAAATTAATTGTTTTCCATAGACAATTTTGAAATTCTTTGTGATCAGTGAACTTGAAAATCATTTTCTATTGCGATTCTTTATTTTGTAATCTAGATTTGGGAGTGAATTATAATAATTATCTGTTGAAAGTCACTTCTATGTTTTATTGACATCTCTTAAAATCATTAACAATAACTACTTATCCAAATCTGTCCTATTAAAACAGTTGATTCACTAGAGCTATCTACTTCCATTATAGGAAAAATTATAAATATAACTGCTTTCACCCAAAGAGGAAATTTTAAAATTGCAATGCTATGTAATTACTCAGTACCCTGACATGAAATGCATTGAAAGTTTATGAGGTTCCATTCCTTGGGGTCCCCAAGAAATAACTTACTATCAGTAACAGAGTATTGTTATTAGATACTATCATGCCAACAGAAGCATCTCTTTTGATATATTCAAGGGACATCTTGAAAAAGTTTACATCACCTTAAACATAAGTCATATGTGGGTGAAATTTTCTTTTCTTATTGTCTCAGACTATATTCATATATTATGGTATATACGTCAACATGTAGAGTGAATGGCAGAATATTGGTGAAGAATGCATGGTAGAATGAATGAGAGGGGAAAGGAAATGGAAGACTCACAGGCTCACCGGGGGAGGCTTTTGGTACAAAATCATGGCTGTGTGGGAGACAGTAGATTACCTTCTGTCGTGGGGTTAGAAGTTGATCTACCCTAGGGTTTTCTATCCTTGCTTTCACTGATATATATTTCTTCTGGTAGTTTTTGGAGTAGCAGTTAAATCCCAGCAGTTGGCAGAACAAGAATGAACTTTGTGGTGTGAATGATCATAAACATAGAAAAACGCTGCACAGAGGGTAAGGAAGAGATGCTGTACAATCCTATTCCCTGGTGATGGTGTAGCAGTGCCTATAATGATGGCATGTGGTGGTGCTTGTCTTGAATTGCAGGCCATATTATTATGAGCAGTATTATGTGTCTACTCACGAAAGTTCTAGTTATAAGCCACATCCATTCAAATATACTCAGGTTAAACCAGTAGTGCTAGTAATCTAATTGTGGACAAAGTCAAAGATGGGCCAACCATATGCTGAATCTGAGCTATGGCATGTATTGTCAGAATATAGTTCCAATAAATGCAAAAAGGTTATTTATGCCTTTGGGAAGCTGAATAGATTTATAGACCACATAGAAGTTGGATTTTTGCCAACCTTCTGCTATCTAACTTCTTAATTTTAATGTAGTTGAATTTATCAATCTTTTATGGTTAGCACTTTTTATGTCTTGTTTCAGAAAGCCTTTTTTTTCCCACTCTGATGTCATGAAGATATTCTCCTTTGTTATCTTCTAAAAGCTTTATTGTTTTGATGGCCTTTCGAATTTAGGTTCTCTAATCCATGTGGAGTGTGTGCATGTATGTTTATGTGTGTGTGTGTGTGTGTGTGTGTGTGTTGTGTGAGGTAGGCATTTATTCTAATTTTCTTCTGGAAAAATGATTTTCCTGGAACTTAGAGTCAATTTCTAAGCATATGTTTTAGCCACTCTTTTGCCCTAACCAAACTTTATTATAGCTTTTTAATGGACCTTGGTATTGGCCAGGACACATCCCTAAAAGTGTCCTTCTGCAAAAATGTCTCAAGACTGTCTTGGCTTTTCTTGGGCCATTTTCTTCCATATACATTTTATAATCATCTTTCAAGGTTTCACAAGAATACTGTTGAGATTTGATTTGAGTTTTATCGACTTTATAGACTGATTAAAAGATAATGCCATCATTAGGACATTGAGCCTGAGTCTTTCTACCCATAAATATAGTAGCTCTTTCCATTTATTTAGTTCTTATTTAATGACTTTCAATACAGTTTATAATTTTCTCCAAAGGGCATGCACTCTTTTTAGGTTGAGTTTTATGTGGTTTATATTTTTGTAATTGCCATTGTAAATGTTATCTTTAAAATTATATTTTCTAGCTATATATTAGTTTTCATCATATGCTACCTGTATTTCTTATTCTAAATGGCAAATAGTCAGGAGTGGAGGAAAATCATGGGTGTTTTTGAATGCTTACTATTAAATAAATTCAGGCCTCCATGGGAGATATGGCTGGTTCCATTCCAGACCACTGCAATAAAGAGAATATTGCAATCAAGTGAGTCACATAAATTTGTTGGTTTCCCAGTGTATATAAAAGTTATGTTTACACTATACTGTAGTCTGTTAAGGGTGCAATAGCATTATGTACAAAAATCAATGTACATACCTTAATTGAAAATACTTTATTGCTCACATATGCTAATGATCAGCTGAGCCTACAGCAAGTCACAATCTTTCTGCTGGTGGAGGGTTTTACCTCAGTATTGATGGCTACTGACTGATCAAGGTGGTGGTTGCTGAAGATTGAAGTAGCTGGATCAATTTCTTAAAATAAGACAATAATGACGTTTGTCACATTGATTGACTCTTCCTTTCATGAAAGATATCTCTATAGAATGCAATGCTGTTTGACAGTATTTTACCCACAGTAGAACTTTTTTCAAAATTGGAGTCAGTCCTCTCAAACCCTGACACTGCTTTATCAATAAGTTTGTGTAAATCCTTTGCTGTCATTTCAACAATCTTCACAGCGTCTTCACTAGGAGTAGATTCCATCTCAAGAAACCACTTTCTTTGCTCATCCATAAGAAGTAACTCCTTATCCGCTAAAGTTATAGCATGAGATTACAGCAATTCAGTTTCATCTTCAGGCTCCACTTCTAATTCTAGTCCTCTTGTTATTTGTATCACATCTGCAGTTCCTTCTTCCACTGAAGTCTTGAATCCCTCCAAGTCAGCCATGAATCAGCTTCTTCCAAACTCCTATTAATGTTGACATTTAGATTTGCTTTCATGAATCACAAATGTTCTTAATGGCATCTAGAATGATGAATTCTTTTCTTTTCTTTTTTTTTTTTTTTGAAATGGGGTCTTGCTCTGTCTCCCAGGCTGGAGTGCAGTGGTGCGATCTTGGCTCACTGCAGGCTCTGCCTCCCGAGTTCAAGCCATTCTCCTCCCTCAGCCTCCTGAGTAGTTGGGACTACAGGCGCCGGCCACCATGCCCAGCTATTTTCTTTTTGTATTTTTAGTAGAGATGGGGTTTCACTGTGTTAGCCAGGATGGTCTTGATCTCCTGACCTCATGATCCGCCCACCTCGGCCTCCCAAAGTGCTGGGATTACAGGCATGAGCCACCGCGCTGGGCCAAGAATGATGAATTCTTTACAGAATATTTTAAAATTACTTTGCCAAGATCTATCAGAAGAATCACTATTTATGGCAGCTATAGCCTGATGAAATGTATGTCCTAAATAATAAGACTTGAAAGTCAGAATTACTCCTTGATCCATGGGCTGCAGAATAGATGTTTTGTTAGCAGATGTGAAAACAATATTAATCTCCTTGTATGTCTTCATTAGAACTCTTGGGTGACCAGGCCTGTTGTCAAGGAGCAGTAATATTTTGAAAGGAATCTTTTTTTCTGAGCAGTAGGTCTCAACAGTGGACTTAAAATACTCAGTAAACCATGCTGTAAACAGATGTTCTGTTATTCAGGCTTCATTGTTCCATTTTTAGAGCACAGGCAGAGTAGATTTAGTATAATTCTTAAGGGTCCTATAATTTTCACAATGGTAAAGTAGCCAGCTGCATTCACCCCTAACAATAGAGTCAGTCTGTCTTTTGAAGCTTTGAAATCAGGCATTGACCTCTCCTCTCTAGCTGTGAAAGTCCCAGATGACACCTTCTTCCAATATAAGGCTGTTTTGTCTACACTGAAAATTTGTTATATAGTATAACCAACTTCATCAATGATCTTAGCGAGATCTTCTGGATAACTTGTTGTAGCTTCGATATCAGCACTTACTGCTTCACCTTGCACTTTCATGTGATGGAGGTGGCTTCTTTCCTTATAATTCATGAACCAAGGTTTTCTAGCTTCAAAATTTTCTCTTCAACTTCCTCATCTCTCTTAGCCTTCATGGAATTGAATAGAGTTAGGGCCTTGCTCTAGATCAGGATTTGGTTTAAGGAAATACTGTGTCTGGTTTGATCTTCTATCCACACCACTAAAATTCTTTCTATATCTGATATCAGGATGTTTCTCTTCCTTGTCAGTCATGTGTTCACTAGAACAGCACTTTTAATGTCCTTTAATCTATTTCTTGTTTGCCCTGAGAAATAAGTGCTGGCAGCGAGCTACACAGAGTGGGTTAAGATCTTTTCCTTTGCATTCACAACTTGGCTATCTGGCACAAGAGGCCCAGCTTTCAGCCTTTCTCAGTTTTCAACATGCCTTCCCCACTAAGCTTAATCATTTCTATCTTTTGATTTAAAGTGAGAGACTTATGACTCTTCCTTTCACTTGAACATATAGAAGCCATTGTGGGGTTATTAATTGGCCTATTTCAATATTGCTGTGTCTCAGTGAATTGGGAGGCCAGAGGAAGGGGAAAGTAGATGGGGGAACTGCCAGTCAGTGGAGCAGTTAGAAAATATACAGCATTTATTTATTAAGTTCATTGTCTTATGTGGGCATGGCTCGTAGTGCCTGAAAGCAATTACAGTAGTTTCATCAAAGTTCACTTATCACAAATCATCATAATAAATATAATAATAATGAAAATGCTTGAAGCATTGTGAGAATTATCAAAATGGGACAGAGACACAAAGTGAGCACCTGCTGTTGGAAAATGACAGTGATAGACTTATTTGATGCAGGGTTGCTACAAACCTTCAATTTGTAAAAACATGCAATAACTGTGAAGTGCAATAAGGCGAAGTACAATAAAAGTAGGTATGTCTGTACTAGGTGCTTCACAGGCTCTCATTTGATACCTAGAAAAGCCTTAAGGAAAGGACTGTTGGTAACTTAGCACCACCCTTGACAGGTCACTGCCCTCCTTTGCAGCCTGATAGTGCAGAGGGCTTGAAAGGACATCTTTTGTCCCAATGGGCCAATGGAAATGTGGAGTAGGGAATGGAGCTAATGAGAGGGTGATCAACCAGGGTAGCCACTAGTCACTTTGTTCAAGAGGCCGAGGGTTTTGAAAGACATCCCTGGGTTTCCTATGGAGAGAGAAGGGATCTGCAAAGGAGGGTACAGTTCCCTTCTGGTTAGACACCAAGCATGAATAACAGGTGCTGGGGCCTGGGGGCCAGATTCTGGCTCCTGACACACTACTCTGGCGTTTCAGGTAGACCACAGTTATTTGGCTGCCCAATGGGTAAATTTTGGCTGGTAGCCCAGTTCTAGCTTGACTTTTCAGGCATAACTTGTGTCAGTAATGTTATTTCCACTTTCAAATGAGGAGCCTCAGGCCTAGAGAAATGGAAAGATGAGTCCAGGTCATTAAGCAGAGCTAGAATAGAGACCCACCCAAACCAGTGCTCTTTCCATTTCATCACATGGACTTAAGAGCCTCAAATACACTATGTCAATAATATAGTCAAATACTGGCAGGGTTTTTGACTATGTGAGGAAGCACCATTATGTCTGGAAATTATAACATATATCTGTAAAAAAATGGGAGAGAGGTATTTGGTGATTACTATCTGCCAATTCTCTCTCTGTCTCTCTGGTATCCCTTGTGCCATTAATCTTTCCGTAAGTTCACTCTTACTCTTTCTCCCCAAATTATTTTAGGATCCAGGGCAGATATTCATTTCCCTTCAAAAGTCATCCCTTATGACATCAGTATTGATAAAATTTCAAATTCCTCTTCTTCCCTGAGCAAATGCTGTAACTTCTTTCCCCTTCTCTCGCATGTTTCGTTGTGTTTTCTGGAATGAAGATAATATATACAGTACTAGTTTAGGTTGATATAAAAAAGGATGTCTCATATAAAACAAGATTAAGGAAAAGAAAAGGCAACCACTTGGTTAACCTGATACCACTCTGTATTTTCTGTGTGCTGTCTGTGGGTTCACGTGAGTCAGGCTAGATATCATTCTGTATATATTTGACTGTGCAGAATGTATCAGTGGAGAAAGACGTCTTGATTTGTTTGAGAAGCCATAAATCAACATGGCTAGGAGTAAGAGGGGCAGGGAGGAGGGGGACTTGGGGACTGGACTAGCATTGCTTTCTTTAAAAAATAAAGGTCATACAGCATAGGCTCAATCTAAGTTTGACACCTGCCTCTGCCTGCCTTTCCAAGGTATGTGTCTCTTTCTTAGGCCTCTTGAGCACCGGATTCTGTTAAACACCATACTTCATTATGTCTTCAATTGTTCTGTTCCACATCTATTGATCTAGGTTCCTCTAAAGATTGAGAGTTTCTGAAGGCTACTATCTTTCATGCCCTTTATACTTGGCTTTTTGAAGAAAGTCAGTTTAAACACTTGCTACGTTCAATTTTAAAGTCTACTATCACTGTTTTTGTTTTTTTCTTTTTTTACAGTAGAGGGGAAAGTGCCCCTGTAGTGAACTATATTGAGTCAATGAAAACAAAAGAAGAGTTTTCTACATTGAGACATGCTTTCAATTTCTTATTATTCCCAATCTGTGCTTTTTCTTTATTTTCTTATCCTTTTCTGTCCTGTCCTTTCATTCTTCCTTTCTTTCCTTTTTACCCTCCAGTTTTATCAAATCAAAGGAGTTGCATGAAATCAACAACAAAAAGGCCTAAAGGTTTGTAGTGCAACTTTACACAGTTAATAGAATGTGTTTGCTTCCTCTCTTTCTTGCATACATTTTTCAGTGGGGGAGGAAGTTTTTGAGAGTAGTCAAGAGGTGGACTTTCTAATTCCTTGTCAAATCCCACAGCATAGTAATGCAAGTATGCGACATGTGTGATTGTTTACCTGATGGATTATCTGATGCTAGTTTTTGTTTGTTTGTTTGTTTTGAGACGGAGTCTAGCTCTGTCACCCAGGCTGGAGTGTAGTGGCACAATCTCGGCTCGCTGCAACCTCCACCTCCTGGGTTCAAGTGATTCTCCTGCCTCAGCCTCCCGAGTAGCTGGGATTACAGGTGCCCACCACCATGCCCAGCTAATTTTTGTATTTTTAGTAGAGATGGGGTTTCACTGTGTTGGCCAGGTTGGTCTCGAATTCCTGACCTCATGATCTGCCCACCTTGGCCTCCCAAAGTGCTGAGATTACAAGCGTGAGCCACCACGCCCGGCCCCTGATGCTGGTTTAAAGTTAACCTACAGATCGAAACTCTGTCAGTCAGTATGTGTGGGGGGTAAAAGTGTCTCTCTGTGCTAACCTTGAACACACCCAAAACATGACAGCCACACTACCATGACTTCAGGCGCAATCTCATACATTTAATGACATGCCCTGTATCTGTGACAGCCAGGAGATCCATACCAGCTTAATAGAAAGAACTTAATACAGGAAAGCAGTTACAAAGGTGTTGGAAGAACTGAAAGTGTGACAAAGAAACGAAAGACAGAGATTAGCAGTAGGAGGAAACCAACCTACCTCTGGATCAGTAACACTATCTGCTACGTCTATAGTATGATAGACCCCAGGAGGTGCAGCCCCCAGGAGGCAGGTGAAACCTTGGAGGACAAGTCACATGGGGAAAAAGGCCAGGAGTTGGGCTGCCGGAAGCATAGAGGAGTCTACGTGGTGGGAGTGGGCACCACACATGGATGCTCTGAAACCAGAAAGAGAAAAAGGGAGAGAAATATCCTGTCTTTCCCTCCTCCCCTCCTGTCTTTTGCCAGTCTTTCCCAATGAGTGAATCTAACTGGAAATCAGCTGACAAGGGCGCCTAAGAAATGTGGTGGAGATCAACTTTCTGCAACACTCCATAGAGCAGGGGAAGGGGCCAGGAGTGGATCTGAGAGAAACAGGCAAAGGACCTGTTCATAGAGCGGGAAAATAAACCTCCAACAGAAATGTTTGTTAATATCGCGAGCTACAGGAAAACAATGAAGGGAGACACTTGCTATTTGGGATTAGCTCCTCATTTCTCCTACCCTATCCCATCCATCCTGGCCCTTGCAGAAAATTGAGAGCGACTCAGCTGGCGGTGGACTCTGTATTGGCAAGGCAAGCTGTGTGAGTGTTGGGTGCCCAGGGAGTAGGGCAGCAGCAGTGGGACCACGCAGTCCCTTTTCTGCAATTCCAGAATCTAAAAGGCTCTGAAACTCAAAAGATTTTGGGTAACTCATTTAGTGATAAAACCTATCCTGACTTGAAGTGACATGAGGCTACTGAGAATCTTTATTGATCCCTGTGAGTAGGAATAGTCATCCATTTGTTCCAGAAGCATTCATGAGTTTCATTACGGGGTGTCACCCCAAACCCTAGTAGGGCTATTACAAATAAAATATAAATGTGTTGTAGTATATGCTGCCTTTCTAAAATCCAAAATAAAGTCTGCATTATGAACACATTAGATCCCAGGAAATTTGGATAAGGGATTGTGAACCCATATTTCAACATGAAATAGGGAGAATGAATGGAAACACGATGTGCTAGCTTGCAGGTCTCAGCAGTGCTTGTGTAAACATTACAGCTCTGGCATTCTTCAGTTCCCGGTCTCAGTCCCTGTAGCCTGACAGAACAACCCATTCTATAGAGGAGCAGACTTTGCTTAGGGAGGAGACGTGGGCACACAATATTGTACAGTCACCAAGGAGTTAGTAGTGGAGTCAGAACGATTTATTTCCCGTTTGCTGTGCAAGGTGTGACTCTTCGGTTCCATCAAACATTTAAATGCTCGACATTTAGATGTAATGAAGGAAGCCAGCGGGTGGATATCTAGGTAAATCCACACTCTAGCAACGGTAATCTTACATTTGTCAAGTATTTCATGTATGTACAAACACACACACACACACACACACACACACACACACACTTCAGATGTCTTCCTCTTACATCTTCACAACAGTCGTACCAGATAGACAGGATGGGCATTCGTATCCCCATTTTACAGATGGTCAAATCAAGGCTTGGCTGATAACTAGCTCTGTGACCATGGGCAAGACTCTTCACTCTCTGGGCCTTGGCCGAAAAATAAGTTCTTATAGGGTTGTTTTGTAAACACAAAGAAGTAACACATGCAACACAATTGAACTATACCTGGTACACAGTGACATGCCACACAGAATCATTCTTCTCTCCTTCAGCCTTTATCTTCAGATAGCGAAATGCATTGCACAAAGTCACACCACTCTTCCCTTTGTAAAGGACATGCCTCAGGATAGTAGAGAATTCAGTAGTCGAATGATGACAGAACTCTCTCTTTGCCTCGTTTTTCTTTTTTCTTTTTCAGCTTTAAGAGGAGGGGCTTGAACTAACGCCATCCTGTGCTAACTCTCTCTTTCTCCCTTCAAAAACTAGATCATGTTTTGCTGTGACCTTGGTGGTCTCTATTGTCTTCCCGGGTTAGGAGACAGTTTGACATTTTGTTTACTCCAAATCCTACTGGCACGGGGAAAACAGTCACCACCACAAACACAATTTGCTGCACAAAGCAACTTTGTGTCTTGTGAGCACACATGGGACTTTATCATAATTCACTTTAGATGGGAATAATAAATTTTCTTTTCTGACTATTTTGCAAGATTAATAAAGCTGCATTCTTAGGGAAAGTTTATTAATCCATAACTTACAGAAAACTCCAGAGGAAGGAGATATGAGATATGTTCCGTAGGTAAAAATATCATGCATGTCACTGCTAGAATTGAATTCTGCATGCATTCTTCCGGTTACATTACCATTTGCTGATATGATGGTGACTTTGTCTTGGACATGATCTAAACAAGCAACTCTTTCATTTTATTTTTAAATTGGGAGGGTGTGAAGGAGTAGGTGGAAACACAGAAAAATCACAGTCCACAGGATTCGGATCCTTTCTATCCTGTTGGCTGCATTTCAGCTACATTTGACAGAAAGGCATGTGTTTGGACACTGGCATCTTTGCATACAAGCTGTGGGCACTGGGTCTCTGAGATCTGTCAAATGGAGATTGCAGTGCTGGTGGCAATGATGATGCAATAATGAAGATGATGGTGATGAGGAGGATAATGGCTACCTCAGTGCCATTACAAGGTGTAATGATTTATGTGAAAGGGCTTTGTGCTGTAGCACTTCATCCATTTATTTAGTATTTATTGAGCTGCTGCAGGGTACCTGGCAGAATGGTGGAACCCATGGACATCACCCTATAAAAGCCACAGACTTTTTCCCACAAGACCCAGGGATAGTCAGGGAAGCACAAATAAACAAATAATAATGTGGTGGCTAAGTACAACCAAAGAGATATTTGTCAAAGTAAAAAATAAGATACAGGGATGAATTTTTCCAGAGTAAGACTGAGGGAGGGTTAGTATCTAAGTATTTTGAGGGTGCCTTGGGATTTTCTGGTGAGTCTTTCATGCATTAAGTATGTTCTGAATACTGCTCTGGGCTCTGGGCTTACAGGGTGAGGTATGATGGAAACAACAGCTGCCCTCATGGGCTATTCTGTCTACTAAGACACAAAATCAATGTTCTCCATCAGGGGACCATGACAAAGTTGGGGCATGTGCCATCACCTATGGGGAGCCCTAGGTAACTTGGTATGAATGGATCATAAAGTGGCGGTGTGGCGGGAACCAGGGGAAATGAGGCAGGGAAGGTTTGCCCAGCAAATTCACAGAGAACCTTGTCACCAAGTGTTAGCAATGAGATTGTGGTTGTGTACATGGATGTGAAATAGCCTTTGCTTTGTGTAGCCTTCTCTGCAATTAACTTGATTTTCCTATTGCCTGGGGTCAAAGAGCAATCTGAGAAGAAATATATTTATTTAGGTGAAATACGGGTGTGTGTGTATCAGGTACGGTATAATTTAATGGTCCTTCAGGTGTCTCCTGTTATAAGAACTACAAGCTGAGATGCTTACCAGGGCCAGGTATTCATGGGCGAAACAGTGTGGGTGGGGACCAGGTAAACCGCTGTTAAGGTTCATCTGATGGTTGCAATAACAGAATACTGGACTCATGTAGCTCTTTGGCTTTTTCAAGAAAAGCTAGACATCTCGTTTTTGTGTGAAATCCCTCTGTTTAAAAATTTGGCACTAAATTAGGTAAAACAAAAAACATTTTGTGGACTAAAGATAACTGGCCTAAGGGCTTTTTTTTAGCTTATGAACCACCACTGGTGAATTCTGGTCTATTCTTTATAATTAGTATGGTATGACTACATAACTCTCCCTCACGTGCAAGTTCAGTCAATATACCAAGGGGTACTTTGGACCGTTTTTGGTAAAGGAAAAAGTTTCTGCGGAATAGCTGAATGGTGGAAATTGGCCTTCATTTATTTCTGTGTGTTTCCTCAATCCCATTGTTTGTTTTCCTGTATCAAACTCTTCTGTTATATGGCACAAGTTTCCATGAAACCAGTGTCCATGGCAATTCTGGGGGTTTTCTTAGCTGTTTGCTGGACAGCAGTGAAGGTTGTATCTGTCTAAGTCAATAGCTGCCTTAATTCAGCTTGTTATGTTCTGCTACCAAGGGCATATCCTTGTAGTGAGTCAAATGAGTAGTTTTAGGGTCTGTAATGACAGCATTCTGTGGCTTTCTCATTTAAGATTGAGATACCAGCCACTAAAATATGCACATTTCAAACCAGAGCGAGAACATGAGCAACTTAGTAGTTACTGTGGAATTGAGTGAATGTCATAAATATTTATTTATCTTTTTCATAGCTAGTGTAAAAATGTTAGGATATAAAAAAGTTGTTCACAATAAAAACAACAGAAAATTCATTGGCTATACATCTTTTGAATGCGTGTGTCTCTGGGTTTTCATTAGTGTCTAGCAATATACTTTGAGAAATTAGATTTGAACAGAAGCTTCAGCAGAATATGAAAACTTCTAGTGTTCATAATTAACCCATTTTAAGCAAGGATCCATTGCATATAGCAGCCTCCTGTTAACCATGTAGTGGCTACAGTCAAGTGTAATGAATTTTTCTTTCAGGATTTTTTTCTCAAGAAATTCCTTCTTCCTTGTTTTTTGAATTTGAAAAACACACAAAAAAAGCATAGAAGAGAAAAAAAGTCATTTATACTTCTACCCAGTGGCAATTGCTTTTCATATTTTTAATTCTAGAGAGAAAGAGGCTAGGGTTTGAGGTCAGACCAGCATGGGTTTCATTTCAGTCTTCTTCCTTCACTTGATCTTGCCAAGTCTTAATTTTCTCATCTGTGAAATGGCAATAAAGATATCATCTATTTTATCTGCTATTTTGATTAATAAAACAGATATTGCATTAAGCATTTAGCACATTACTTGTCACATAAAAGTGTTTTTAAAATTAGCTATTATGATTAGTTTTCTGTTTTTTGCTAGACATGTTTTACTTTGTGAAGTTTATTCTGTCAATACATTATTTTTTGTTAAAAACTCTCATTATTCCCATGTCTCTTTAAAAACAGTTTCTAAATGTCCTTTTTATAGTTCCTTAATATTATTTTACATGCCTGTATCATAATATACCCTTCTCTTTGTATATTAAAGTCATTGTTAATTTTTTTAACATAATGCTTTGATGCGTATCTTAACACTTCAATGAATATCTTCATTCAGTAATCTCCTGTGGCAGTTTGACTTCCTGGTTAGTGTAATGACTACATCCCCCATCTAGAATGGGCAGAATGACTGCCGTCATTTTCTACTGGAACTTTTGACAATGATGGGAATGTTCTATATCTGCACAGTCCAATATAGTAGCCACTACCACATGACTGTTGAGTATTTGAAATGTAGCTAGTGAGATTGAGAAACTGAAAAATTTTTTATGTTTAATTTTATTTAATTACACTTTAAATGGCCCCATGTAGGTAACGGCTATTATACTGGGCAGCATGGGCTTATATTGTTCTGGTTCAAAGAAAAGAGTGAACTTAGGCTGGGATTTTGTTTTCCATACTGACATATCCATAAAAAATTTGTGTTTTTTTCTGGTCTTTTAATCCCTAGTACAGTCTCAAGATACGTATTTTTCCTTTCTATACCTTCTTTTAATTTCGAAGGAAGGTTGGTAGAGGGTGCCTCACATGCCTGCTACCATGTTAAGTTAGAGGCTTGAATTTAGAATTTTGACTCTATGTGGGCTCTTTAGGTTGTTAATGACAAAAGTCTAGCTTATTCTGGCTTCAGTCCGCAAGGGAGTTTTCTGGCTCACATAACCAAGTCCAGGTGTAGCCTAGTTGCAGCTGTGGCTAGAGCCAAGAGCTCCATCAACTGTTTCCACACCATAGCTTTGTCTTCTCAGTGCTGGCTTTGTTAATAAGTGGGTTCTTCCCAAGCAGTGGCACTGATGGCCACCAGCGATCCAGGCTCAAATCCTACTAGTTTAGCAACCCTAGCAGGAGATAGGGCTTTTTCCCAATGGATCCACAGAATGGCCTAAGGCTGGCTTTCAGTGGACCTATTCTCATTCCTGAACCAGTCACTATGGTCGGGATTGAGGAGGTAGAATTCATACTCAATGGCCGGGACTGGACCTCTGCAGCCAGAGGGTAAGGTCAGCCCTACCAAAATGCATGGACTAGAACTGGGATAAGAGAATGATTTCCCAAAGGAAAATCAGGGTGGGAAATGCATGTTTATAACAGTTGAATAATCTGACCTGTATCTTTGAAGGCTTCTTGGGTCTCCCAGTTTTCTTCTTGGGAAAGCCAGTTTGTTGGGCAGGGGTTGGGGGTGAGGGGAGCTGGATTTTCTGTCCTGTGAATTCAATCTAATTCACATAGCAGGCTTCTGTCATTTAATGGGGACCATTCTTTTATTCAGAGGAAGGGTCCTGGGATGCATCTTTCAATTATTAGAGCATTGGGATGTTTGGATTCTGTCTGGTCTCGCTGTCTGTGTTTATGACAGTATACTTGCAAGCTAATTTCTCCTCTCTAGGAAGTAGGTAACTATGCCCCAGAGAGTTAACAATGTAAGTAAATCGATACATCTATTGTGATTATTTTTCTTTATGAATAAGGCAGAAGATACATTGCCTAAGCTCCTTCTTAGAAGGATCTGAATCAAAGCTGATGGGATTTGCATGTCAGACTCCAGATAATCTAGGAATCAGGTAGAGAGTGGGCACTTCAGTCCCCAGCTGGTGTATTGCAGCAATATCTTGGGACTTACGGGTGTAATTAAACCATCCCTATTAGTAATTACAAAAAAGGACTCACTGCCCTTAAACGTGACTGTAACATATCACATCTTTGTAAAAGCATGAAGCTATTTATTTAATCAGCAAAGTCCATGTAGAAAATGTTTTATTAATATTCCAATTTTCTGATTCAACCCTTTGTGTAATAAAATATGGTGACTAAAACAGTTTCCTTTTTACTGCTCTTGCTCAGCCTTATAAGAGAGGTTGAAATTTTGTAGCACCATTTATGCCAATTTTTTTAAAACTCTCCAGCATAAAGCATATCAGCAAATTAATATTTCCTGACTACAAGATGAGATTGACCTCATAGGTATAAGTTCATTTCTTGTTCTAACATCTACTGTACCGTGAAATTAGAGGTCTTTTTCTTTATCTCTCTCTCAATTTTTTTACTTCATTTTCATTGTGGCAAGACTGCTAATATATCATCAACTTTTAACTAGTAAGTCACTATTGTATAATGGTGTCATTATGCAATGTCATGAACACAGCTTACTTTTTAGTGTTGTTTTATTACAGCTGGAATCATAGAGAGGTTCTCCAATGTTTAAAAGGGACCTAAATGATGAAGCTCAGTTTTAGCAAATCTCCATGGTCACCTCTGCTGAGTCATCTATGCTGAATTGAGTTACCTTTGTGCAGGCAAAAGAAATGAAGCCCTGGCAGGCTGTGTAGCAGAGAGTCCTAGGATGAAATAGAACATATGGGTTCTAATCTCAGGTCTGTCAGAAAATCTGTGTGTCCTTGTACTGCTGACTTGGGCTCTCTGGACCTACATATTCTCAATTGAGAAGAAAGGGTTTGGATGGGTGATCGCTAAGATCCCTGCTCACTGTGTGATTTTATGCATACTGTGATGCTTTCATATCTTCGTATCTCTGCAGTAATGCTTAATGACTATAGTTGGGAGTTGCAGGCACTCTCTCAGAAGCCTTCCCAGACCTAAGCTCTCTCCATCCCTGTTCCTACTGTACTTTTGACAGATGACATTGTATATCAGAGTGGGTGTTTGTATGTGTGTTGCCTTCCTACCAGGCTGTAAGGGCAGGTATCTTTTCATATATGTTTTTTCATATATGGAAGTATTTTGAATTATGCACTCAATAAATATTTAGCAACCACATGAATAAGCTACATTGCATTTTAGAGATGTTATAGGGTAAGAGAAAACAAGATACAAATAGGTCTGAAAGGAGATTCCTATATAGTTGTTGTGAAATTGCTTATGTACTTATACCATGTAAAATAAATTCAGTTGTTTCTTTGGGAGATTTCATCTTAACATTATATGAAATGCCAAATTTTTACAGTTGAGTGTAGAGGTAAATCATTTCATGCACATAAAGGAATGCTTTTATACATATCAGATTATTTAGCACCTTACGGTAGGACCATGCTATGCTACTAATCATGTCAAAATATGGCCTTTTTGGTGGTAAGTTCCTTTCAGCACTTTTTTTTTTTTTAAGAGAGAGCTTTCACCCTCCTCACTGGTGTTTAGAGATTGTTTTTGCATGGCCTCTGGGAAAGCTAGTCTGCAAAGCAAGATGATGTGAATACATCTCCCCAAATCAATGAGAATTGTGCTGTCCTCTAGAAAATTAGGTTTGAGCCACATCAGCGTTAGTGCCTGAGATGGAATAAATCCCATTTCATGATTGCTCTGTGTATGTCTTGTGTAATGTGTCTAGATGGGCACAAGCTATGATTGCTTCTCTCTCCCCAGCATTACTAGATGGTAATGCAGTGGATTTGTGTGAGAATTCTCTCAAATAAACAGACCAGGCTACGTGAGATAATTTAGGGCCCGCACTTGAGAGACCTCCGTGGAACAGTGTAAGATGTTACTATTAACCAGAAACAATGTGAAAAATACTTTTTCTGGCTTGTTAAAAAAAAAAAAAAGACTGATACTGGCATGTAGTGCTTGAATAATCTTGCCTCATATAGTGTCATGGTAGGTCCACCATGGTTGTATTAGTGGAAAGAACCATCTACTTTGCACTTACTGGAAGTTCATGGACAGGCAGGTACCTTTCATAAACTTTGTTCATTCAGCCACTTGAAATAAGCCATGTGGCTTATGTGCCAAGCAACATTTCAGTAATGGATGTTGGGAGTGTTTAGATAGAAACAACTTCATAGACTGAAACTTATGGTTTTTTTTTCTTTCTCTCCAACTCAGAGGTTAAAAATTAACCTGAAAAATCAATGCTGCAATATGAATGCGCTGTATGTTTCTTGCATGGACTTGCAGACACTCTGTAATGGTGTTTTCAGTCTCCAGCAGTTCATATTGGGAGGTGAGCTTTCACATGGACAAGCCCTTGGCGTTGCCAACTAATAGTGCTATTACAAGTTTGAAAGACATTTAGATGATAATTCCAAAGGCCCTCTTATCTCCAAATCCATCAGAAGCTACCTATAATTTCAATGCAGTGAGTGCTGGGCATAGGTGGCCATTCAGTGAGTGAGTACCTCAACCTTTGGGAAGATAAAACAGGTTATTCTAATCCAGCTGTACCCATATAGAGCAATTATTATTTTCACTCTGGCTCCCAATGCCTTAGATTTACTGGGTCTTCATTGCAAGACAGGAACCTTGGAGTTAATTCAGTTCATTAGGACTATTATGGCTGGAGCTGATGCATATGATTTTTCTCTCTTGAATATGAATGATCAGCTTCCATGGGAAAGCAACAATAAAGTCAGTCCAAGCTGTGTAGCTTACTAGCTGTATGACCTTGGGCAAGTCACTTTACTTCTATCAGTCTCATTTTTCTTATCTGTAAAATGTAGCCTTCTTACCATTGACATTCTAAGATATATAGATAAGATTCTGGTTTTTAAAATGTGCTTGCTAGACCAGTGAGCTGATGAGAGGCATTTAGGTCATATGTACTCTACAGATTACTGGGATTCTTCGACTTGGCCTACCTTCTAAAGCATATACTTACTATACAAGCAAATATGCCTGTCAGTGTCCTAATTTACTTCAGAAATGATTTGAGCCTAGAATCGCAGGTTTGAATTAATATTAATATTTGATTTAATTAGGACAATTCCATCTTGAGATCAGGAAACTATGCCATCCATCCACCCATCTATCATGTTATGGTCTTATTCAGTATTTATTAATATTAAGCACCTGCTATAGGCTTGGTGCTGTGCACAGTGCTGAGGAAACAAAGAAGAATAAGATTCAGTCGCTGTCCACAAATCTCTCCTCACCTTCCACAAAGAAAAAAAGACCCTTGCACTAAAAACCAGTTGCTCTTAATGGCATTGCCTTTTGGTTCTGTGTGGCTGGCATCAGGTTAATGGTGAGTTGGTAACCTCCAGTAGAAAAGAAGAAAAAAAAGTTCCTCAACTCTGGCTTATGCAACCATCTTTAATCATTTCAAGCTTCAACTACAGACCAAATTGGAAGGAAGAGCTGTGAAAAGTCCACTTATAAACAAAAGCTCGGCCAGGAGTCGGACTGCATTTCTGCGGAAGAAGGACTTCAATACCAGAAGAGCACACATTCAAAACCCTAAGCCAGCCTTCAAGTCAGTGTTCAAAGGAAGGAAAGGCCATACAGAAAATGAAATGTAACTGGGCACCCTGTGAGGAACGGGACAAAACCCAGGAAGCCTTGCAAAGCTTCAGTGCGGCTGTCCCCAAGCCCAGAGGTGGCATCTCCAGCCTTCAGACAGTGGCAACTGTATATGTTGTTAAGACATTTGGGGAGTTATGAAATGCAGGATAGAAGAGTTTGCCCCTGACTTGTAAACATGGGGTGTTTTGCCTTTCATTTTAAGATAGGAAAGAAATACATTTTTTTTTAAATTAACTCCCAAATCAAAAGATGAAAGTGGAATGAACTATTTCTGGATAGGGAGAGGTTTGTGGAATGTCATTTAACATACTGACTGTCTCTCAGCAAAGTTCCCAAAGGGGAGAAAAATATTCTGAAACAAACAAATAAATAAAAAACAATTAAGTCTCTGGCATCATTTAAAAAAAACCCTTTCCTGCAAGTTTCTATTATCTGCCTTTTCAGCATCACTGCCTGTTGAACTCCTCCTTATCTTTCAATGCCCCATCAGTTGCTCTCCTTTCCCTCAGGCATCCCTAGATCCTCTCAGTCTGAATGAATGGCTCTCCCTCTGTGCTCGAGGGCACTCACATAAGGCCCCATGTTCTAGTTATTCATATACATGTTGTCACCTCCCTAAGATGGTAAGTGTCCCAAGCACACTGACAGTGTCTCTTTCACTTTATAATTCTCTCTGCCACCTGTGGGCCTTGCTCAAAGGGTGCACTCGATAGTGTTAACTGAATGGATGAGCAAATGTATGAATGAAAAGCCTTAAAAATCTAGTATCTCTGGTAAACTTGGGCAGTCAAATGGAAGTCATTTTTGTTGTTAACAATTTTACCAGGAATTGGGAGAAAGTGAACAGCATATACTTACCTGATGGGCAGATAACACAGAGACAAGAGAACCAGAATAACAGGCTGAACACTGATCTTTATACATAGAAAGGTTGACTGAGTTAAACAGGGTAAAATGTAAAAGGGCTAAATGCAAAGACTTGCATATTCTTAACCTCTGTGCTGGCACTTAGGTGCAAACCATTAAATATTAATAGCTAAGTAGAATGTAGTGAATATCTGGCCGTTCTTATGAAGGAGATGGGAAGTAGTTGATTTAAGTTAATACATGTCATCAGTAGGATACTCAGGATGCCTCATCACTCAGGGTAGACTAATAGACGTCTTTTGTACATTAAGAAAAAGTTGATCATGAATTCCTGTCTCTGCCCTGTGGAGAGCCAGTGGGAGGTTCAGCTATGTAGGGACACATCTGCCTCCCATACATGGCAGTGACTCTGTGGATGTGCACTCTCTTTTCTGACTTAGCTCCTTTCCTCAGAGCCTAGCACTGGGCCAGGCAGGTAATAGGTTTGGGTAAATGTTCGTGGAATGGGAACTGATCAAATTAGAGTGTGTCCCTAGGAAGTATGGTGAAAATTCTGGAAGAAAAAAATAGATAATCTCTCAAAAAATTATAAAAATAATAGAAGCAAGTGGAAATATTTATACTGTGAAACATGTATCTGTTGGTGGGGATGAGTGTATAGGGGAAGTGTGGAGCATGACAACTATCCATATAGTTAAGAAACTGTCATGTGGAAATGTGGAATGGGAATTCGAATTTTTCTGTTTACCACCAAAAGTTTGGAGGTTAGAGGAGGCAGGTTTTGGCTTAAAGAATTATCTAAGTGTAAAATGGTCTATATAGTGTGTTTTCTTTCCCAAATTTTACAGGCTGAGAAAATTAAGGGAAAGGGGTACTGTAGAGGATCCTTACATTGGAATGGATAAAATGGTTTCTAAAGATCTTCTAATTCTCATAGTTGATGATTTCTATTGAATAAACCAGTCTTTTATGACTACAGGAAAAATGTAGTATGTTAATATAAAATATTACTATATTGCCTCATGCTTCTGAAAACATGTTTATTTACATTATTTCAATTGAGCCATATGAGAAAGATACACATATATAGAGGAAACATTGTTATCATTCTGTATAATAAAGATCCCACTGATTAGTATGGACAAGTGACTTGTTCAGCTTCCCTAGAGGAGCTGAGGCCTGGACTTACTAACAAGTTCTTATAGTCAGGCTCTATGTTAGCATGTGAGAACATCCTTAAGAGGCAGCATCCGTCTTGGCCCCATTTGACAGATGAAGGAACTGAGGCATAGAGAAGTACTAGTACGTGGTCAAGGTCACATGGCTAGCTATTAAGTGGCAGAACCAGGGTTTGAACCAGTGCGATTTCAAAACTCATATTCTTAACCTCTGTGCTGGTATGCATTTCTCTAATCAGTGTGATATCTCTGATGATAAATTGCTAAATTCGTAAAGTCAAAGAACAATCCACAATTTACTTTTGCCATCAGCCATTCAAATTACCAAGACGGAAACTTAACTAGAAGTGTTTTTTCCCCCAAATGTGGCTTCCTGGGATCTGTGTCAAAGGTTAGGAAGAAAAGTTAAAACAAAACAAAAAAACAGCTTACCGAAGGGATTCAGACGATCTGACGCCTTATACTGAAACGTGCTTCATGACAGTTATGGATCTCCACTCTGGCTTGTTTGGCATGGAGATGCTAGGTTAAATGGATTTTTCCAAAACCTGCAATCTAATGTTTTCAGCAGAGCGTTCAAACCTTTTATGTGTTCGGTGCTAGCGACTAGAATAAGGGAAGCACAGCATGGTGTGTGAGAGCCCACTGAAGTGCACTGGCATTTTCTGAATCACCCGACCTCTCAGCGCTTTTGCTCTTGCTATGCCTTTCTCTATCCCACCTTAGAGCTCACTAAAATACTTTGGGTGGTCTAGCCCCACAAGAAATATTTAATACTTGTTGCCTGCTATGCTGCTGTAGATTATGCTCAGTCTTACCCACATTTGCTTTCACTTCTTTTCTCTGCTGTATTTGCCAGGCCTTGGGACGTCCTGGATTAGTAATATCAGGTAAAATTGGAGGTCGACAGTGGAAAACTGATAACTTGGTGTTTCAGTAAAATTGAGTCAGATAGCCTCTATACTTAAGAATGCTATAGGTCTGTGTTCCCTTATATGGTAGCCATGGGATACCTGTGGCTATTTAAACTTAAATTAATTGAAAAGCCCAGCTCCTTAGTCACACTAGCCACATTGCAGATGCTCAGTAGCTTCACGTGACTAGGAGCTACTGTGGTATAGGTAGTGGACAGCACAGATACAGGTCATTTCATCTGCGAAATGGGAATAATAAATAACTACCTTGCAGGGTTGTTTTGAAGATTAAGTAGGGTGTCATAGGTAAAACAATTCTTGGCTTGTGGTAGTGGCTCAAGGGGTGTTCATTCCTTCTTTACGTTTCCCATGATATGTGACATCCAATTTGATAGCTTAGAGCCAGTTTATTAGGCTGAGGCTTGCAAAATCTGGCTTCAGTGTGAGTGGTCTCCCTGGGTGCCAAGTGATATTGTAGGATTTAACATACACATTAGGGCTGGGAGCAGTGGCTCACACCTGTAATCCCAGCACTTTGGGAGGCTGAGGCAGGTAGATCACTTGAGGCTAGGAGATCGAGACCATCCTGGCTAACACGGTGAAACCCCGTCTCTACTAAAAACACAAAAAATTAGCCGGGCGTGGTGGCGGGCGCCTGTAGTCCCAGCTATTCGGAGAGGCTGAGACAGGAGAATGGCGTGAACCCGGGAGGCGGAGCTTGCAGTGAGCCGAGATCGCGCCACTGCACTCCAGCCTGGGCAACAGTGAGACTCCGTCTCAAAAAAAAAAAAAATTAGCTGAGCGTGGTCACACACACCTGAAATCCCAGCTACTCAAGAGGCTGAGGCATGAGAATCACCTGAAACCTGGAGGTGGAGGTTGCAGTGAGCCGAGATCTCGCCATTGCACTCCAGCCTCAGTGACATAGTGAGACTCTGTCTCAAAACAAAAAACAAAAAACATGTATATTAATAATCGTTTGTTCCTTTGATGGGCAGAAATGCAAAAACAACCAATTTTTAATGATTATATCCTTTCTAAGAGAGTATAGAAAGTGGGTTGCATCCATCAGGAAACTTTATGATAATCTATAATCTAAAAACATTCTCCAAACCACATTCCAAGGAAAATCAGACCCATAAAGGTTTCCTTTGGTCAAATAAGTTTGGGCAACTCTGCATGCTTTATGTCTCTAGGAGATTCTCAATGCACAGTTAAAGGCTCTGTAAGTCCTGCTAGAAACAAGTATATTTGACATTTAAAAATTTGGCTTTGGTCTTTTATAGACATGAAAATGCTCCCTGTTCTTATAGGCACCTATTAAAATTGTGTTCCCAGAAACTGTTTTAGAACATACTGCTCAAAGGGCATGGTCAGCTAGTTTTCCAGGGGCATCTGCAGAGAAGGTTCATTCAGAAGCATTTCCTTCTGTGCTAATCCCTAATTCTAACATAACTAAAAGAATGTGGTGCATACAGCTTATTCTCTTTTGTAGTTCTTTAAGGAAAGGATAAATTTGAAGCTAGTTCAGGACCTGAAAGTAACCTATTTTGTCAAGGTTTGAGGTTCAGTAAACAGCAATTGAGATCTCTTGTATTTCAGACAACCACAAAAGCTGTTTTTGTACCTGGAGACTAGAGGCTAAGGTAACTGTGTTGCTGTTGGAAAGCAAGTGGTTTTAGAAATTCTCTGCCTTCAGCAGTTTGTCTTTGCAACACAACACCCGTTGGGTCTGATGTTGGTCTGATAGAAGGGGAATGTACTTCAACCTGTGTTAAGGAAAAGATTGCTTTGAACAAAGCACTGTTTGTGTTGGCTCTAATAATCTGGTAAGATCTGCGGTGAATGGCCTCAACTTTGTTCTTTCACTGCACCATATATGATAAAGGTTAACAGAGAAACCTGCTCATATAAACAATTACAGCATAATGCTACGTTGAGAACTACTAGTCTAGTGATCAAAGCAGGAAAAGATAATGAGCAAGTTTTGAAATCAAGGTTCTAGATTATAGATACACATGCAGATATACCTATATGTGGGCCACCTATCTTGCCCTATAGCCTTCAGTCATCTATCTCAAGGGTCAGTGAACCTTTTTCTGCAAAGATTCAGATAGTAAGTATTTTTGACCTGGCAGGATATATGGTCTCTGTTGCAACTACTCAACTCAGCTGTTGTAGCTCAAAAGTAGCCATAGAAAATACACAAGCGAGTGTGTTCCAATAAAACTTTACTTAGAAAAATAGCAATCACCCATCCAGATTTGGCCCACTGGTGGTAGTTTTCTGACCCATATCTATTTATTTTGATTTTCATTTTTTGAGAAGGGGTCTCACTCTGTCACCCAGGCTGTAATACAATCATGGCTCACTGCCGCCTCTACTTCCCTGGGCTCAAACTGGGACTACAGGTGCATGCCACCATGCCCAGCTAATTTTTATATATTTTTTGTAGAGATGGAGCCTCACCATGTTGCCCAGGCTGGTCTCGAACTCCGGGACTCAAGCGATCACCTGTCTCCATCTCCCAAAGTGCTACGATTACAGGCGTGAGCCACTGCACCCGGCCTCCTGATTTATTTCTCTATTCATCAATATAAGCACCAGCTATGGGCAGTTCCTGAAATGCTTGCCTGAATCAGATCCCTATGCTGAAGTGAAAAAACCAAAAATTATTTTAATGAATTGCTGGCAGTAATGACTTTGCAATATATCTCAGTGATCTGGCATTACTCTAAATGCTCATTTAGCTGTCACAACAACCCTATGAGTTAGGTCCTATTATAATCATCCCCATTTTTCATAAGAAACCAAGGCCAAAGAATTAGCTTGCTCAGGTCACACAGTGAGGAAATAGCTCGATTTAGCCATTCCACAATGTATACATATATCAAAACATCATGTTGTACACCATAAATATATACAATGTTTACTTTCATTTAAAAAATACATTTTAAGAAAGGTCACACATTGAAGAGATAGTACATCCTGAATGTGGAGCCAGGGCCGACTGGCACCAAAGCTTACACTTTTCCTCCCAATATGATACTGTCTCTTAAGGGAATTTTGGGAAAATCAAATCTCTGTGGCTTAATGGGTGGCACAGCATGCTCTCCAATGGTGCTTTGTTACTTTGCAGACATTCTACTGTTCCCATCTCCATCTTCCCAGTCCCACATGCAGATTGCTTGAGTCACACTGATCTTCTGGCTATTTCCCGAACATGCCAGTTCCTCTCACAAATCAGGGTTTAGAAATGCTCTTCCACATAATGGAATTACGTTTTCTCTACCGTCCTCACCTGGACAAATTTAATGCTTCTTTCAAGACCCACCAAAAATATTTCTCCTGTTTTCTCAAACTCTTTTGGTTAGAGTTAATTCTTCCCTTTTTTGTTCTAACTGCATTTCCTCAAATTTAATTTATTGGTTTAAGGTTTTTCCTCGTGAAGACTGAGGTCTTAGGTGGCAAGGAGCATTGTCTCACTCAGTACCTAGCACAGTGCATGACTGCTCAACCAGTATGTTTTGAATGCAGGAAGAAAACTAAGCCTAATAAGTAGGAGTGTTCATTATATGCTTTTTGTTGTTATTGTTGTTTTGAGACAGAGTCTCGCTCTGTCACCCAGGCTAAAGCGCAGTGGCACGATCTCACTCACTGCAACCTCCGCCTCCTGGGTTCAAGCAATTCTCCTGCCATAGCCTCCCGAGTAGCTGGGACTACAGGCATGTGCCACCACGCCTGGTTGATTTTTGTATTTTGAGTAGAGATGGAGTTTCACCATATTGGCCATGGCTGGTCTCGATCTCCTGATCTTGTGATCTGCCTGCCTTGGCCTCCCAAAGTGCTGGGATTACAGCTGTGAGCCACTGTGCCTGGCCATTACATGCTTTGTTAAATGACTAGGGAAGTTTGGGCTGACTTCTGCTGTTTGAAATTATCCTTAAAGTGTACCTGAATGAGTCTGATCTGGTTTATTAAAAATCACTAAGACATTGTGGAGCCTGATCTAAACTAAACTTATCTAGGAGAGACAAATGAATGATAAGAATTGTGATCAGAGTCATTCTTCGTATTAACACTGCATTTTTACCTAAAAAAATGCAACTTTCGAGCAACATGAAATTGCTGTCTCCCTCTCTCTTCTCTCTCTCTCCTCTCTCTCTCTCTCTCTCTGTGTGTGTGTGTGTGTGTGTTTATTCCTCTGCCTTTAAAAAGACCGGAAGAATGCACAGATGGATTAGTGCAACAGTGCTCCAGAAGCATCTTATATAGTTATTTTCATCTGATAGCATCAAGACACATTTGTGGGGTCATGAGCTGCCTTGTAGTCTTCTTTGTTTTCCAGAATATATCTGCATGTAGTAGATGTTCAGTAAATGTTGGTTGTTAAATAAATTAATGAATCCACAACATATAGGGCTCATGCTCTTGGAGATTCAAACTTATTGAAGCATTAATTAGTTGATGTTTTTAGTATACCTCCCATGTGCCAAGCAAGGAGGTAGACCTTGAAGATTACAGAGGTTAACAACATGACTCAGTTGCTTCTCTTAGTTATTTTATGTTTCATGGATTCTATAATAAAGAATTGTGAGTTGCTATACTCATTAATGTTATATCCTTGCACAAAATGGATCATGAAGAAGTAACAAATGCCTCTGTTGCAGCCTCTTTGTTCATACATCTTTGAGTATGTTTATCATATTCTTCTTGCTTCTTAGCCTGAATTTCTTGAATATCTCAGTGCCAAGCATATTACTGGGTTATTAAATGCTTGTGAATGAATGGACATTCTTGGAACCAAAAACATGGAGTTAGGGCGGCAGTGTGCTATGCTAGAATGAACTTTGGCTGTGGGTAGGGGATCTGGATTCAAAGCTCAGCTCTGTCCCTGGCTGGCTGTGTGAGGTATTAATTAAGCTTCTATTGAGCTACAGAAAAAGCATGGCCACTGGGAGCAAGGTGGAAGAACTTAAACTATTTGTGGGAAAAGATCATGTAGATCAAGAGGTTAGAAGGGCAGCAATGGAATGCTTGTCGTACAGATGTATTTAGGAGAAGGAGGACAGCTAGGAATTTGGGTTTTCTTAAAGCAGATTTCCACCTTAGAATGACCTGGGATCGTAGTATGCATGGTTGACATTTGTAAACAGGAAGTTGGGAGAAGGAAAACAGCAAAAAGTAAAATAAAAATTGGGAAGATTAAGATAAGCTGAATAATGAAATGAAAATGGGTCAGAACTGGCTTTTCTTTCTCTTGTTGATTTCTCCTTGTCTCGTCCTTGGAGGAAGCTGAATTCATCTTTGTAGGCCCCTCTTTGAAAGGACGAGTAACTTTATAAAGAATAAGTGTTAATTGTCCAGAAGAAGGTTATATGCCAGGGCTCTGATTATCCATGCCACTGGAATAAAGTTGGGGCACTTGCTTGCAGAAGTTTGGTTTCCAGGAATTAAGGAGCTCCAGGTGATTTTCAGGTCAGGAGTACAATCGTGATTATTTTGGTGTCTGAATAGAACTGCTAGAATTGAAATGACACCTTTTGCAAAATATTTTCATAGACATTATCTCATTTATACGTTGGAGTATCCCTATGAGGGCAGGTGTTAATATCTCCATTACAGGCAGAAATTGAAGTCCAAGTTAAATGATTTGCCTAAGGCCACACAACTAATGAATATTATAGACGGAACTTGAATCCCATCAGGTCTTCTGATTCAAATTCCATATTCTTTTCATCCTGATTGACTTCTGGAAGAAGGTTACAGTCTTACTTAAGAGGGCCACATAGGGCCAAAACCTTCCTTGTCTGTAATAAGTCTGTGAGCATGGAAGATATTGAAGACTTGTTGAAGAAAGTTTGGTATGTGTTAACAGTGCCACTTATAAGAGCAGACCATGGATGCAGTATTAACAACACTGGTTTGGGGGCCAGGTGGCCTGAGTTTACACTGTGACCGACCCTGCACTAAAAGCTGTATGGCTTTGGGCAAATTACTTGACATATCTGTGTTTCCTCACCGTTTACTGAGGAATAAATGAGTTGATAGAGGTAAAGAACTCAGAAGTTTTCTGGGCTGAGGTATATTAGCTATTACAGTTATTTTTGTTAACAAGCTTGTTTCTGTTGGGGGAGTTAGGTATCTAAATTTTCTGTATCTTGGAAAGTACAGGGCTAGTGACCTGCCAGATACATTTCATTTGGGGAACAATTTAGTTATAATTACTATGGAAATAGCTATTGGTCACAAATTGTACCCATGTACTATGCAGTAGTATGCTCCTTCCTTCCCTCTCTCCCTGCCTCTCTTTCTCCTTCCCTCCATTTATCCATCCTTCATTTCTTTTGTTGAGTTGGACCCAGAAGGATGTTAGGATAATAGGATAAAGGCCAATAGGAGTTCATCATATATGCAGTGGGTGTGGGAACATCATATTTGAGGCAGGGCAACAGGAACTACCATGGTGCGTTTCCCTTAGTTGAACCCACATGGGTACAAAGCAGTCCCGTGTTACTGCTCCCCAGTGATCTTGGATTGTGCTGAGTAGCGGAATTGAGCTGTAGTGGTAGGCAGGGGCTACGGCATGCAGAACCTTCCATGCTATACTGGAGAGTTTCAACTTCATGCTGAAAGTAATGGGGAGCCATTGAAACCTTGTCAGCTGGGGAACTAATTGATCAAATTTGCTTTTCGGAATCAGTCTGGAGTAGAAGGTGTGAAGGGCAGATGGAAATTGACAAGAAATAAGTCAAGGATGTGTGTTTAGGGGTGTAGGAGAGAGATAATTAGGACCAGAGCCAAGATAATGACAACAAGAATGGTAAATAGAGGCTGTGTTTGGGGGTGCATAGGACAAGGTTCCACCCATGTCTCCTGTTTAAAATAAGGGGGGAGTTGAGGCATGCATTGTCAGTTACTTTTGTGGTGTGAAAGAGAATATCTTTGAAATGTCTTTCTAAAAGAATAACATAAAAAGGAGGCAGCCAGAGCTGGGACAGCTTCAAGGGCCCTGAATGAAAGAAGAGGCCATGCAGAGCTAGGGCACGTTTTGAAATAATGTTTGTTGCTGAGGCTTCAGAGTGGGCAAGAGGAGGAGTTTGTGAGAGGGAGCAGTATTCTGTGAAGAAGAGAGATTTAGGGTCATGGAGTAGGAGAGTGATAAAGTAATGTGGGGTAAACAAGATGGATAAGAAGAAAACCAGAAGGGGAAACGAGCTGTGAGAATAGGAAGCTGAGCTCACTTCCAAAAGGTCTGTCTTTGTCTGAAGCACACAGGGGAGGAGAGAAAGGAGAGGGATGAGCTTTTTAACCTTTGTACCTCAGTTTTCTCATTTTCTTTTTCTTTTTTTTTTTTTTTTTTTTTTTTGAGGCTGAGTCTCACTCTGTTGCCCAGGCTGAAGCACACAGGGGAGAAGAGAAAGGAGAGGGATGAGCTTTCAGGGAAAGAGACGAGGCAGAGACTAAAGCAGAAAAAGACAGCAGGCCAATTGGAAGTGCAATGGAGCTGCAGAAGGTGGAGAGGCCCAGGAGAGGGGATGGGGCTCAGAGTTTGTGATGAAGCTGGGGGCAGGCACATGCGGCTGGACAGAAAGGAGGGGTAAAGAAGAGCATCGAAGATTTTAATGAGATCACATCACTTTGGGACAGAACCACCTACACAAGGACTGGGAAACACAAAGAGCAGAAAATGCCAGAGGCCCATGGGACTCTGAGGAAGGAGATGCCTATTATAATTTTAGCCAAGGAACAGGGATGTCTAGGATGATGGAAATGTTCTGGGTGAATGGGGGCTGCAGGGTTGGTCAATAGAAGAATCATATAGGGACAGGATTGTTGTTTCACAAACATCGGGTGGCTGTGTGAAAGGAAATCTTTGTTGAAAGATGTATGATCTTGATGTTTATTTATTCAGAAGGAGAAATAATCACATTTCCGAGTGCACAGGCCCCACAAGGAGAAATGTGTAAAGGAAAATGCATGCAAGGATATGAGGACTTAACTGCATGAGTGAAAAAGGTCATTATTAGGAGGGGAGTCCAGCAGTTCACGAAGGTGCCTGGAAATGGAGATGAGGTCAACCTTTGATGCTTGTATTTAGAATCTGTTGAAAGACTGGAGGAAGAAGACAGAGGGGCAGGTATCAGATAGATCATAGGTGGATGTAGTTGAAGACACTTAATTTCATCTTTCTTGACTTTCTGGTGGAAGGGCTGGTACCAGGCATTTTAACCTTTGTACCTCAGTTTTCTCATTTTCTTTTTCTTTTTTTTTTTTTTTTTTTTTTTTTTTTTTTTGAGGCTGAGTCTCACTCTGTTGCCCAGGCTGAAGCACACAGGGGAGAAGAGAAAGGAGAGGGATGAGCTTTCAGAGAAAGAGACGAGGCAGAGACTAAAGCAGAAAAAGACAGCAGGCCAATTGGAAGTGCAATGGAGCTGCAGAAGGTGGAGAGGCCCAGGAGAGGGGATGGGGCTCAGAGTTTGTGATGAAGCTGGGGTCAGGCACATGTGGCTGGACAGAAAGGAGATCGTGCGGTGGCACTGCACGATCTCGGCTCACTGCGATCTCCACCTCCTGGGTTCAAGCAATTCTTCTGCCTCAGCCTCCTGAGTAGCTGGGATTACAGGTGTGCACCACCATGCCTGGCTAATTTTTGTATTTTTAGTAGAGATGGGGCTTCACCATATCGACCAAGCTGCTCACGAACTCCTGACCTTGTGATCTGCCTGCCTTGGCCTCCCAAAGTGCTGGGATTACAGGTGTGAACCACCGCACCCGGCCTGCTCATGGGTTTACAATGTTATTATGATGATTAGAAGAGGGGCTTGTGTGTGTGTGTACATATACATATATATATACACAACATGTGATTTGGCAGTAATCTATTTTATTATTAAATGCAAAAGATACGAAGTTCAAAACTCAAAGATGGACCAGTGAGAATTTCCTTTGTCTGTCTTAGAGAAGATAAAATTCTGGTAGTACTGCTAATGTTGACATTAACCTTCTCCTTATCCTTCTAGCTACGGGTTATTAGGGGTTTATTCTTTTCCCAGCCCTGTGCTGGCTCTGTACACATCATCTTAGTCCTCACACTAATTTATAGAGGTAGGCAGTATTGTACCCATTTTCCATATAAGGAAACTGAGGCTTGGAGAGGCTTAGTGACTTGCTTGAGGTCTCTCACCTAGTAAGTGAGGGAACTGAATCCAAACCCTCGTTGACTAAATCCAAAGTCTTACTGTTAACCTCAAAGTGGAGAAAGTAGAGAGCTGGATAAATCTTAAGAAAACAGGGTTAGACTGATGATCATGCTGATTCCACTGCTGAGTGTCCTGTGAGGCAGCTGGCTGTGGCTCCCCACCATGGGAATTAGATGGCTTCCTGGAACAAAGAGTGATGGCATCAGAAGGCAGCTCACAGACGTGCCCTGGAAGCAGGATAAAGCAGAATCGTTCTACAGCTTCATGTTGCATGGGCCTCAGGTTTGTGAACATTTTAAAATTTCTTTTCCCCATTCGAAAAATCTGGTGTGAAGAGCATGTTCTGCCATTACACACACACACACACACACACACACATGCACACACACACACAATACCAGAAGATAGTGAGGAATGAGGCTGTACTGTGTGAGGATGAGGGCCATTTCAGCAACGAGGACTCAATGTAATGGAGTGAACTTAGGTGAATCTTTTGATCTTTTGAGCCTCAGTTTGTTCATCTGCAAAGTGAAGGAGTTGATCCATTTGATCTCTAGGGTCTTTCCTGGTCCTGACAGGCTCTATTGAATATAGAATATAGAACATACAATGGGTTCTATTCAGTCTCAGGTTGTTTTGTTACCAGTGACTGGCCCTCACTTCCTGTAGGCCCCCGTAAAGCTGACCAGGATTCTGTCCCGTGTTTATGGAGATGAAAAAGACAGGTCTTTTTTTTTTTTTCCCCAAGGGGCCTAAGTGAGGCAGAGATAAAACAAATTGACCTTCTGTTGTCCTAGTGTATAATTGTGTCTATCTGACCACTAGTGTGGAGGTTCCTTGAAGGATAAAGACTCTGCCTTGTTTATCTTTGTATCTCCAGAGTCTAGAACAGTGCCCATTAAAAGGCTGATGAATCAATGGACAGATACCATCCATGCCATTTACGAAGTCCTTGCTACATGCCAAGCTCTTGACTTCCCTAACCTCACCTAACCCCAACAGCAACCCAGTGAGGTGGGAGCCATTCTGTTTCCCATGTTATCCTGCAGAAACAGTCACCGAGTAGCCCAGTCACTCACCCAAAGCTGCACAGGCTGGGGAGTGACACCGTTTGGATGGAAACCTTTGCTGTTGCTAACTCTGTAACCCATGCTCTTAACTCACTCAACTGTGCCTCTTTCAAGAGGTGGCTAAGGACACATTTAAATACCTTCCAAGGGGAGTGATCAATGAACCATCATTCCTTTGTAAGCAAAATGAAATCAATGATAAAGTGCAGCACCATTTGGTAGACTCCATGGCACCTTGCCATTTTGGGGACATTTTAATGAGTAACACTACCATATGGCTAGAATTAAATTGCATTTTGTTCTAACCCAGTGAGTTTTTAGGCCCTTTCTCCCTAGTTCCTTGCCTTAATGCCTATATTTCACCCTTACTGAACTGTTTACTCTTTCTCTGAGTATGTCTTGCTGTCTCTTGCCTCTGGACTCTGTACTTCCTGAGATGTAATTACAGGTTTTCTTTTCTGACTCCTCAATTCAACTGTGTCTCCTTCAAGGCAGGGGCTATGTCTCATTTTCCTACACATCACCAACCAAGGCTAACATATGGTAGTTGCTAAGTAAATGTTTGCTGACTGAATGCATTACAGATGATCCAAAAAATGATTTTTATCCTGCCCAGAACCACACAGAAAGACTACATGGAGCTACTTCCTGCCACACTTGCTTTACACAGGCTAACCCATGCATGTGCTTATGAAGTTCTCTGAGATTCTGAAGCAGTAAAAGAAGCTAATACAAATTCAAGAAGTAATTTTATGTGAAACATCTAGACTCAAAGTTGTCCTATTTCTCTTTTTCCAAAACGTAGTAACATATTTTATTTGCACTGATTGGCAGTGTTTGAATAATAGGTAATCCCTAAGTTTTTATCTGGGCAATGGGAGTATATGGTCTGCCCTGGAGACCCTGAGCAGCTGTGTCCTGCTGCTGCTGTTGACCCTGGGCAGACATCCCAATCTGTGTATTGTTCATTATCAATGATCTGAGATGGGGTTTGTGTTTCTGTATAACCTATTGCTTCTTCTAGAGAGCATGTCATAGCATGAGGGAGTATGTACATTTTTAACATGCTTTACAAATATCCTACACGTACATCCTTACTGATCTGACATATTTTTATTTTTATGACAAATTTTTAATTGTGATATGAAATACATGTAAAATTTATCATCTTAACCATTTTTAAGTGTATGTCGTTCAATAGTGTTGGCTATTCACATTGTTGTGCAACCCATCTCCAGAACTTTTTCATTATGCAAAATTGAAACTCTGTACCCTTTAAACAATAATGTCCCATTTTTCCCTCCACCTCCCAGTTCCTGGCAGCTACCATTCTACTTTCTATGAATTTGACTACTCTAGATACATCATAAAAGTAGAATTGTGATTGGCTTATTTCAATTAGCATAATGTTCTCAAGGTTCATGCATATGTCAGAATGTCCTTCGTTTAAAAGGCTGAATCATATTTCACTGTATATATTTATCACACTTGGTTTATCCATTCATCTGTCAGTGGATATTGGGGTTGCTTCTGCCTTTTGGCTATTGTGAATAATGCTGCTATGAATATGGGTAGAGAAATGTGCGTACTTCTTCATGATACTGCTTTTAGTTCTTTTGGATGTATATTCAGAAGTAGAATTGCTGAATAATATGGTAATTTTATGTTTACCTTTTTGAGGAACCATCATACTGTTTTCAATAGTGGCTGCACCATTTAACATTCCCACCAGTGGTTTGCAGGGTTCCAGTTTCTCCACATCATCACTAACACTCGTTATTTTCTGTTTTTTGTTTGTTTGTTTTTATAATAGCCATCCTAACAGATGTGAAGTGATATCCCATTGTGGCTTTAATTTGCATTTTTCTAATGATTGGTGATGTTGGGCAACTTTTCAAATGCTTGTTGGCAATTTGTATATCTTCTTTGGAGAAATGAGCATTTAAGTCTTTTGCTCATTTTTAAATTGGGTTATTTTGTTCTTGTTGAGTTGTAAGAATACTTTATATATTCTGGATATTAACCCCTTATCATATATGATTTGCAAATATTTTTTCTCATCACTTATTACTCTGTCGATCATGTCCTTTGATGCATAGATGTTTTAAATTTTGATGCAGTGTGATTTATGTATTTTTACTTTTGTTGTTTGTGCTTTTGGTATCATATCCAAAAAATTGTTGCTAAACTCAATATTGTGAAACTTTTCCTTTGTGTTTTCTTTCAAAAGTTTTGTAGTTGTAAGTTTCATGGTTAGGTCTTTGAGCCATTTTGAGGTAATTTTTGTAAATGGCATAAGGTAAGGGTCCAATTTCATTCTTTTGCATCTAGATATTGAGTTTTCCCAACACTATTTGCTAAAGACACTGTCTTTTCCCCACTGAATTTAACCCTTGTCAAAAATCATTTGATCTCCTATGTGAGGTTTTATTTCTTGGCTTTCTGTTCTCTTCTATTGGTCTCTATGCCTGTCTTTATGCCAGCACCACACTGTTTTCATTACACTTACTGATCTTGATTCTCCAAATAGTATGAGATTCCAGGGGCAAGCGCCAGTGAACCCATGAAAACGTTGAGGTTCAAAGAAGGAAAATGACAGCTCCAGATCATCCTGCCAGTAAAGTGCAGAGATAGGTTTCCGTGCTCTTCATTATGCTACAAAGTCTGATTCATTGTGGGCCAAAATACCCCAACCTGAGAATCAGAGGGATAGACATGAACAGGCTGTCATCATAGGAAATTGCTGTTGGAAGGAAAAACAAACCCAGTATGTGCTAGGCCCTCAAAATCCTCTAAATACATTTTTTTAAAAAATTAATGAACTTGTCATTTCCCAATGACTTCAGCTCTCTCCTAATCTCAATTTCTTTCATTCCACCCTTAACTAGCAGCTCACTCTCTGTAATATATACTATTACCTTATTTAACACTACAGTCCAACCCCCGAGCCCTGGCACTTTTATTCCCCTCACCTTTCTCTACTTTTATTTTTTTTCACAGGACTCATACCTTCTAACATTCTGTATACTTGCTGGTTTTATATTTATTGTTTATAGTCTGCCCCTAGAATGTTAGTTCTTTGAGGCAGGGATTTTTTTGTTTGTTTGCTAATATAAAGAATGCATTCCTGTGGTAGACAGAATAATGGCCCCCCCAAAGATGTCATGCCCTATTCCTCGGGACCTATGAAGATGTTGCCTTATATGGAAAAAGAGACTCGGCAGATACCATTAATATAAGGACCTTGATATGAGGATCTTGGATTATCAAGGTGGACCAATCGGACCATGTGAATCTCTAAAAGCTGAGAATGTTTCCCCGGCTGCAAAGAACCAGAGAGTCGGCAGCATGAGAAGGACTCACCATTGTTGGCTTTGTAGATATGAGAAAAGGGCCACAAGTCAAAGAATCAGTAGCTTTTAAAAGTTGGAAAAAGCAAGGAAATGGATTCTCCCTTTGAAGCTCCAGAAAGGAACGTGGCTTCTGGATACTTTGATTTTGTCTAGAAATACCTTTATTGGACTTCTATAGCAGTGAAAATAATAAAATTATATTGTTTTGAACCACTAAGTTCATGGTAATTTGTTATGGCAGCAAGAGAAAACTAATACAGCACTCAATAAACATTTGTTGAGAATGAATGGATGAATGAATGAGCCTCGGATCAACCAACATTGGGAGGTAAGGATTCATCCTCATTAAGAGGAAACTGACTAAAGCAAGTTGAAGTATCTTGGTCAGGGGCTCAGTCTGTGACTAGCAGTGTGGGATTTCAAATCTCTTTGATTCTCAGCCATTTCCCTATGCCTCCTCCCTTGCTGTTGGGTGAGTGTGTTGGTTTGCTATAGATCTTCCCAACCACACACGGTAAATCTCACTGGTTCATCCTCAGATAAGGTGAGTCTCTCAACTGAGACAGGAAGAGGGAGGGTGAAAGCTTTATCATACCCAGTACAATTTAGAGACTTAATTAGCAGGCTCAACCCCAGAGCATTTGCTTATGCTTATATACAAACAAACAAGCCACCCAGTAGCTTCTTTGTTGTGATCAGCACGAAGCAGCCACATCTGTCTTTAGCATCTGGACTTCTGAGCCAAGCTTGGGAAGCTCATCAGATTCAGGTCACCCCAGGACCGGGGCTATCTCTGTCTGGGAAAGCAGTGAGCTCAAAGTTTAATTTCACACCATCAGTCCTGAGATAAATCTTGAAACCAATGCCCAATTGTTAATAATAAGAGATGAATGTGGGCAGAGAACCTATAAAGTCATATTCTTAGAGAATTGATTGTACAGACACCATAGATTTATTTCAGTGGATTTGGGAGCCTCTGTACATGGCAGACTAGCTGAGGCAGATGGCATGTGCAGGAGAAAATGGTGAGGAGACTGGTTTCCTCACAACAAATTTCCATTGAAAGTTTTGTTAGGATGTGACGGGGCTGCTTCCCGGACCTGAACAAAATAGAGATCATCCATATGAAAAGAGAGAGAACACAGCAAGCATTCTGCATGAGTAATGCATGCAACTCTGTGATACTAGGCTGTATTTATTCTATAGACATTGCACATCATCAGTATTTTAAGAGCAACATCTTCTATATAAAAATACTCAAGAGCCTTATGCTTTATACTCTGGACTCCAACGTAATTACATTCTCTCGTTGACTAGATATAAGAAGCTTGAATTGATTACCCAAGGCTTGTTCCCTGCATTTCTGTTTCTCTCTCATTTGACAGGTACCATATCCATTTGTTCTATTATCTTCTAAGTTTGAATTGGAAAAATAAGGTAAATCAGAGCAGTCTTTCTTAAGTTATAAAACCAACCATGTGAAGATGCTTTGAATGCTGTTCTGCTTGTACATAACTAAGAACTAGCGCCTCACGGTAATTTTGCAGGTGATTAGCTTGTCGTGTAGAAACGGCCCTTTGGGAATGACAGGGAAACATGAGGTTGTATTTCTTTACAATAAGCAGGTTACATGAGAGAATTTCTTTCTCCTTACTCCCTCTCTCTGGAAGTCTTACCAATATTTTAGGATAGGGATGGAATATAAGCTTGGAGGAGGTATAGGAGACCCATAATCAACTCTTACATTTCAAATGTAATCAACAAATGGATTGAGGTGCCGCATGTGCTAGGCCTGGAGTTTGAAGGAGGACTTAGGCACAGCCTTTCTGTTGAGAATATCCTTTTACTGTATGTTCATCAAGCTCCTGTACATCCTGCATGTTATAAATCAAAGGTTGCCTCCTCTGTGAAGGCCTTCTCGATTCACTTTAGACAAACCCACATCTTAGTTCCTGCTGTAACATGTTATTAGTGTGCTTTATGTCTCCCCACTAGACCTAGCCCTGTAAGAGCTGAGAGGCCAATGCCATTTCACCTTTGTATTCCCATTGTTGGCATGCAATATAAACACATTTTACTCATTACAATCATCATTACCATTATCATCACCATCATTATCATCATTGTCATTATGTTCCAGGCTTTGTACTAAGCTGAATTATCCAAACTGCTGGCCACTTTAAGGAAAACCCTTCAATAGGTAAAGGTAAAGATGTTAGCTTGGTAAAAAGTACAAAGTAGTATCTGATTGACCAATATTTGGGTAAGAGGGTGCTAAAGAGTGTGGTAACAGAAAAGATTAAGTTAATAATGGTAGCCACTATTTATAAGAACCTGCTCTAGGCTACGCTTTATTTACATAACAACACCGTATCAGTTTTATGGCAGCCTCCAGGAAATATAAAGCCTAGCTTAGATCAGATGGCTTCACTCTTCAGTTTTTTGTTAGTCATTTCTCTATGTCTCTATTTTCATTTCTATAGAATGAAAATAATACGACTACTTCAGAGAGTTGTTGTGGGATTAAAGGAAATAATGAATGCTGCCTGACACCAAGTAGGTGCCCAATAAATATTTGGTGACTGTTAAAACTTTGCAGAGCGCTTGGCACTTACTAAGTTATTGACAAAATAATAGAAACAACAACTATTATTAATTGAGTGTTTACTATGTGCCACACCCTTTTCTAAGAGCTTCACATGGATTCACATATGAGCTAATATCACCACTTCCATTTGACAAATGGAAAAACTGGCATCAGAATGGTGAAATAACTTACCCAAAGTCGTGGTGTTAATGAGTAGTAGATTTTGAATGCAAGTCCTTGATCTTCTTCTTCATGAAGGTTGGATATCTTTCTACTACATCTTTGCAAAATGCTGAGAGAGGTAAATCATAGTCTATAGGTGGCTTGGAGTTCACACCGTATCCAGTGTGTAATACTGAATCTGCCCTTGTTTGCCTGATTTGGGAGAAAGTTGTTACAGCTGGTGAACAAGCAAACAGCATTGTTTGTGACCCTGGGGCACTCACTTGGTTGAATGTTGGGACCTGGCTGGCAGTTTCCAACCTTAGGCAGTTGTTAACCTGCAATGATCAAACTGTTGGTCTGGCAGCTAAACCACACCTGATGGGGAAAAGTTACCCAGTTTACCTTTATTCTAACAAATGTTCATAGCAAACCTGCCTGTGAGCTGTAGTATTAATTTCACTCTGGGTAGTTGATTCTTACTTTGTAACTTCCTTAGATACGGTGGTTCATGCGTTAGTCTACTGAAAGGTGGACTTGGGCAAATACTTATGGCTTCACAGTTCCAAATGCAGTGGGATGGAACTAAGTTTATTAAACTCTCTTATGTTACGTTTTAAGATATCTTACAGATCATCTATTTAAGAATGTATTTGTTTGTTTGTTTTTGTTTTTTAAGCAGCGGGGACCTATGTGATCTCACACATAACTTCAATGTATGAAATAGGAAAAGATGGTGGGGAAGGGAGTTTCTTAGCTGGTAGCCCCTCCTTACTACCCGCTTCTTTCTAATCTTTAGAAGCTCTTCTGATAGACCTTGAGATAACTGTAAAGAACCACCCTAGGTTTACCCACAGCACAGTTAAAAACTTCAAGTTAGTTCTAGTCCCCAAGAACTAACAGAGACAGAGGCAGCATCTAGAAGCTAGGTCTTTTGACGTTTGCTCCAGTGCTCTTTTCACTCCACTACAATTAATTTACTTTAGAAGAGAAGCTAATCAAAGGTAGGAAATGCTTGGAGTAACAACAGTTTTTTGAGTAAGCAGCGACATCCTCAATATTCTCCTTTTGGGTCCATGAAAAAGACTGTTAAACATATGTTCTTAACCCCCCTCCAAGTCGCTGAGGCATTCTGTGCTGCACTGCCAAATTTTGTACATTCCAGTGACTCCTTCTTCTCCCTAATGCATTGCTAAAAATAAGAAAACTCACACAAAAGCATATGTTGTGGTTTGTCTTTGATTTGGGCACAGATCACCCAAGTGTGAAAACAAAATTGGTTGCTCCATCCTTCTAATACACAGATTTGCACATCTGTACTGTACTTCCTGGAGGAAATTATAACTTAATATCTTATACAGCTTAGTAATTTCACAGAGACACTTAATACTCAATACCTCATGTGATGATTATGGAAGACATTATCAAGGTGGGCAGAATGGGTGGCTTTATTTATAGCTTTTCGTAATTAAGAAAAAGATTCAAATTTGAGGAGTTCCTCAGGATTTAAAACTAGCTCGTCAACCCTGAAACCTCTTTTATTTATTTGATGATTTCCTGGCTCTCATCTTTAGACAGGGGCAGAATATTACTAGTTTTTGTTTTTAATGCTAAACTAGCCTTGGGAATGTGAGTGATAATATAATGGCCATTCCAATTGTTGGAGACGGTGCCCCTTTGGCAAAGGAGTCAAAAATAGAGTGCCGGTACTGAGTTCTCTTGAGAGAGTTGGAGGTTTGAGCTGAACGTCTTTTGTTTGTCTCTCCAGACCCTGCCTCCATCCTGCTCCAAGCCCTGAGAAACTGACCCATATGATTCCATTAGCATCCCTGCCCTCTGGCCTCTGGTTCATTTGGCTGGCAGGGGGAACATTTGCAGGAGGCCTCTGCTAGGGCATGAGTGAAGCTGGGGAGTTTATTTCCCATCTCCCACATTTCAGGATTGCTGAAGTCTGACCGTCTTCCTCCACCAGAGGTCACAGTCCTGTAGAAGGGCCCTTTCCACCGAGCCTCTATTTTTAGATTCTATAACTGCTCCTTCCTCCTGTCCCTCAGGACTTGGAGTGGCAACAGCTCCCCAGGGTTACTAGCCCTGCAATGCTGCACCATTCCCTGCAGCTTCCCCATAACTCTGCCCACACCTTTGCAGACAGTCCCTTTATGAAGCCTAAGGTTACTCAGCTGGAGGATGCCATCTATGTCTTGCTGGGGCCCTGACAGAAGTTTCTTAGGTGACATGTAGTAATTATAATGCCTTGCATTTTGAGCCTTTCAGGTAGTAAGAGGAGGACTTAACTGGAAGAAGTCCTCTGCATTGCCTAATTTGTAGTTCTGTTTGACTTTCAAATATACCCTTGGCCACAGTAGGAGGAGCTGAAGACTATATACATATGCTATGATTCTCAATGTTTATGTGCATAAGAATCATCTGAGGAGTTTGTCTGAATTGACAGTTTCTGGGCACCTCTCCCCAAAGATTCTGATTCTGTGGACAAGAAGTGGTGCTCAGGTGTCTTCATTTTTAACAAGGTCCTAGATGAATTTGATGTGGACATACCTAGACCACATTTGAGAAATACTTCTTTATGCCAATAGACTTCTTATCAGTGGCTTGCCCTTTTTTTTTTTTTTTTTTTTTTTTTTAAGATGGAGTCTTGCTCTGTCGCCCAGGCTAGAGTGCGGTGGCATGATCTAGGCTCACTGCAACCTCCACCTCCTGGGTTCAAGTGATTCTTATTCCTCAGCCTCCCGCGTAGCTGAGGTTACAGGCACGTGCCACCATGCCCAGCTAATTTTTGTATTTTTAGTAGAGATGGGGTTTCATCATGTTGGCCAGGCTGGTCTCAGATTCCTGACCTCAAGTGATCTGCCCACCTCGGCCTCCCAAAGTGTTGGGATTATAGGCGTGAGCCACCGGGACCTGGACAGTGGCCTGCCTTTTAAATTTTTCTGCCAGATTCCATCATCAAATTCACATCTTTCAAGTGGACTTAACATTGAGTTCTCTGTACATATATGTGTGTGTGTTTAACAAGGAAAATTGTGTTGAAAAGAACCATTAAGCAAGATAATGCTGTATCTTTTCCATTAATAAAACTAGTTGAAGATGGCAGTTTTTCAGTAGGCTGTACATTTTGATGAGTCTTTTTATCTTTGAACGGTGTTCTTTCTCTTTATCCATCTGTTCATCCAGTCACTCATGAAACATTTATTAAGCATCTACTGTGTGACAGGCGCTTTATCAAGTTCTGGAGATACAAAGTCATCCCTGTCCCTAAGATGTTCACAGGTAGCTGGAAACAAACAGGTAAGCAACAGGCATTTGTTTATTCACTCGACAGATATTTATTTTGCACCCGATATTTGCCAGGGATTGTTCTAGGCACTAGAGGTACAAAAGTGAATAAAACAGTCAGATATTCCTGCATCGCGAAGCTTAAATTCTCACTTTATTAATCTCCTAGTGGTAAATAGTATGGTCAGAAACAAAAGACAGAGTTTTTACTTATGTGAGGATTGTAGGAGTTCTTCTACTAGGCAGCACCAGCTTAACTGTGACAGTTCCCAGCAGTGTGCAAGGCTAAGTCTAGATGGGATGGCCTGGATCCTTGCCCATTGATGATCAGCGCAAATGCACGCAGACAGACTAGAGAAACCAGGGACCGGGAGTGGAAAGGGTTTAACTAGAGGCTGCATATCTCAAAAATGCAGTGTTTTGGAGTAAGTCTGGCAGAGCAGTTGATTTGAGGAAAAATGTAAGGGAAAGTGCCAGATTGCTTGGGTGTGTGGAAGACAAGACGGTGGAGCAAGCCATAATGGAAAGGAACTTTAGGCATTTTGTGTTACCATGGAATCTCTTGCAGCACATCCCAGCATCTGTCCATACCTCTGGGAGTGCATGCGTCATGAAATATGACAATTGTCTGTGTCCGTGTCTCTGCAGTTATATCAAACTTCCTTAAGACAGGAACCATGCTCGATTCATCTTTCTATCCCTGGAAGCTCATGGAAGGCAATACACAAAATATTCGTTGAATGAAGGAATGCATGAACAGTCAAATAGCTCTTCATTAAATACCTACTGTTTGCCAGGCACTGTATTAGATTCTAAGGAGATAGAAATGAAAAGACTTGCTGTTACATCCAAATAGACACACACAGACACACATGCATGAGGCTACCGTGCTGTGTGCCCAGAGGTAGGACAGGGTCATGGCAGTCAGTGTTACCTAGGCTCCATTGTGGTGGTTAAGAGGGTGGGGTCAAGTGGTTCAGAGTTTGGGCTCTATGACAAGACTGCCTGGATTCAAATGCTGGCTCTTATGTTTAGTAGCCCTGTGACGTTGGGCCTGTTGCATATATTTCTGTGTCCCAGGCTCCTTTTCTGATATTTACTTTAATCTATGTAAAAGAGCTTCCTTAGAGCTTGCCTGGGACATAGCAAGCATCATATAACTCATGGCCGTTGTGGAGGTTAATAAGCATGGCCTTTGTCACCAGGGTTGGAATCAAGACCTGTCTCTGCTACTTCCTAGCTCTATTACCTGAGCAAGTGAGTTCACCTCAGCTTCTGCCCCTGCTTAAGTGATCTAATAATGTTCTCTGATTTGGGATCGTTGTGAGGGTTCAATGAGATCCTGGAGATCGAGCACTTAGCTTAATACTAAGAACTCATTTTCAATGAGTGTGCTTAGCTGTGGGGGAGGAAATGAGTGGGAGAGGAGACAGCCACCTGCTCATGTGGAGGGCTTCTGTGGGGCGAAGCTCAATCCTAGGGTGACGGGAGTTCCTTTGTCACCATCAGTTGCTACATGTGCACAGCCAGGGACAGACAGAAGGGTTGGGACCTGGAAATCAGAGTGGCAGAACAAGCACTAAATGAATGTTCTATTGTTATGATTAGTGGTTCTGGAACTGGGCAGAAGCCTGTGTCCTGGGACAGAATGGCAGGTCATAGCAGGACCAGCCATTACAAAATGGGATGCTGCACCTTATGAAAATTTAGGTCGGGACTTTCAGCCTTCCTGCTCAAAAGCGTGGGCTTTAGCTACACTCCTGGACCAAACAGAGCCCCTACTACTGGCTTCATGTGAAATATTTTCTAGAAAATACTGATGCACAGGCCATTTTCAGACCAATTAGACCTTTGTCTCTAGAGGTGCTACCCAGATATTTTATAAAAGATTTCTAAATGATTGTAGTGTGCAGCCAGGGGTTTAGAACTGCCCACACAGAGCCAAGCTGTCCTGTTTATGGGCAGAGGCTGAAGAGACCAGGAAGGGCAGAAGATGAAGAAAGAACTGTCTAGGTCTCTTGGAAAGATTAAGACTCTTTGAAGCTTAAACACTTAATTTTTATCTCCAAATAATACAACCATAAATTTATTGAGCATAATTGGAAAAGGGATTTACTCTGGAATAAATGTCTTTTTATGTCAAATATTAATAGAATGGTATTAATTTGAAAAATGATTCACTTCCGTAAAAAGCTTGCTTTCCAAGCAAAATAATACATTTCTTAATATAAAAGTTTAAAAGAAATTAATAAAGGTTTACATGTTCTTGATTTTTGAGTAAATAAGGCATTGAAATTACAAAACTCTGTTCTGTTGAATGATCTATATCATAATACCTTCTGACACAAATACTTATCTATTCTTAAGACATTTTGTTTATTCTTTTGTTTACCTTACTGCCAAAATATTTAGCCTCATCATTGATAATAAAATAGTCAATTTTTTCATTTATGCAACAAAGGTTTACTGTTAAAACATAAAGCATTTTTTGGTTTGTTTGTTTATTTTAATTTGTCACAGGCAAACTTAGCATGCCTGTGTCTGCAGATTCAAATACCAGCAAAGGGACCTGTCCCCATGGATTTACCGTAGAAAGATTGCAAATAAACAATTTTTCTGGGCTCAAAAAAAATGTGCATACTTCTTTATCCCCTTTGGGATATGCTTCCTGGAGGAGTGTGAAATAAGGCTGGAAAAATTGTATCCAATTCTTTAATAATCCTTTAAGTATCTTCTGATATGTGTTTCAGAAGGGTGCCACAGATACATAATTTGCAATGGGAAAAGATGAACTCGAATTTTATAAGAACCCAGCGATGATGTTCTTGAAATATGTTCGTGCTTATACCCGTGGCGCAAGAGCCACCCTCCCTGATTTATTCTGCTTGGACCAGAATTTGCGACTGCTGATTTCTTTTCATCCACTTTTCCTAATAGGTTCAGGAAGTAATTTTCAGATACGGAAACAATAGATCACAGATAATAAAAGTAGAGCATGGGCAATTTGGGAGGCAGATAAACTTACAGAGATGAGATCTCTTTATACCACTCCTCCCTGTTTTGCACTTGTGACTGAAATGCATGATTCTCTTTTATTTCCTATTAAATACAAATGCTTTCCAATGGTGCCTTTGAGGGGGCAGGTAGGGGGCTGTACCAGCACTCCTTCTGTTAAACACAATAGGCATACACACACACGTGCACACACATTTTTTTTTCTTCTAGAGAACTTTATTTGCTGTTAACTGAACACTTGGCTTATCAGCCCCATTATGTGTTGTTAAAATTTAACCACCATTGAGCATCATTAAGAGGTCACAGAACCAGTTAGAAGAGATAGAGGGATGGATCCAGCAAACCAGCACCTAAGGATTCCAATGAATTGACATCTTCATTTCTTTCTTTCATTCTTTTTAATTTATTTTAGAGACAGGGTCTTGTTCTGCCACACCCAAGCTGGAGTGCAGTGTCACGAGCACAGCTCACTGCAGCCTCAAACTCCCAGGCTCATGGGATCCTCTTACCTCAGCTTCCCAGAGTAGCTGAGACTACAGGTGCATGCCACCATGCCCAGCTAATTTTTGGATTTTTTTTTTTCTAGAGATGTAGTCTCACTCTGTTGCTCAGGCTGGTCTCAAACTCCTGGGCTCAAATGATCCTCTCACCTCGGCCTCCCAAAGTGCTGGGATTATAGGCATGAGCCACCATGCTCAGACTTGCTTTATTTCTTTAAGGTAGACATGGAAGGAGAGAGAAGTCATTTTTTGCTTGTAAAGTGGATACTCCAAGAAGTGTATCATATATTCATCTTAAAGGCCATGTGTATAAACAGAAAGAGTTCTTGAGGAAAATATCATACTATTATAAGATAATCTACTGTACATATTGTGTATGTAGGCACTCTGAAAGCAAAATGGTATTTTTAAAAAGCTCTTCAGCCTCGACAGAAAAAAAAAAGAAAAACAGGAGCTTAGATGTATTTTCTTGAAGGCAAGGTCTGTGAAAATCCTTTTATGGGGCTTGTGTGCCAAAGCATGCTGTGTAAAGTCAGCCGGAGGTCATTACCGTTTTTATTAGGTGATTATATTATAAACATGAGTTGGGCCTCAATCATAAGCATATCCTTTATGTGTGTTTCTGAACATGCAGGCTCCAAAGTGCTAAATTCCAAATTGGAATATTGATTGTCTGATGCCTGAGTTACAGCTTTCCTCAAATCTTGAATTAGGCCTCAGGGCCCATGTGTCTTTCTGGAGATAAGTTCTTCTTGTAACTGGAAGATGTAAGGTCTTAAATAGCGGGCCCCACAAGGTGGAAATCCGAAGGCAGACTTGGGCACCATTCTCTCCCTTGTGAATCAGGAGGTATTAAATATACCAGTTTATAGTGTATATAGAGAAATTGTCATAATTTGTAGATGTCTATGAGTTTCCTCTCGGGTAAGGCAGACATTAATGCATTCCCGTGAATGTTTATTATTTCTGTGCAAATCCAGTTGAATAATTTGTCTTCGATTCTGTAGACTTTTTCTTAGAAAAAGGAACCACAGGCCTCTTTGCTAAATTTTCTAATTCTGTAAATATTCCTGAGTTTTAAAGTTTGACCTGATACTTTTAAAATGGTCAAACATACCTTAAGCAGGATTTCTCCGTTTCAGTAGTATTGACATTTTGTGCCAAATAATTCTTTGCTATGCATTGTGGGATGTTTAGTAGCATCCCTGGCCTCTACCCAGTAGATTTCAGTAGCACCTCCCCACATCACATGTGACAATCAAAAATGTCTCAAAACATTGTCCCCTGGGGTGTAAAGTAGCCCCTGGTTGAGGATCACTGCTTTAAAATGGTGGCCAAACAAAGATCTTCAATGTTCTACATACAAAATGAAGTGAATCTCTGAGAGTTTAAAATAAGATGTAGATACAAACCTCAGCACTACAAATACTTGTTCCTATATTGACTTCCCCTGTAGAGTGAGTGAGTCCTGAGAGCAGGGCTGTGAGTTTTGTTTCCCCATGGCCTAGTACTGCCAGGCAAGTCATAGAGCCCCAGTAAATATTGAGTGGGTGAATAAGAGAAAGAAATCACCTGTCATTAGAGGCTTCCATAAATGTATATATAAATATGAGTTGTATGTATTCATATAGTTCCATTAAAAACGTAACTAAATATTACTCTTTTATATCCCAGTGTCTGAATCATAATGCACATAGATCAGACATTGAATTGGTATTGGTTGAATGGCTACCTGGCACATAAAAAGTACATTGAAATGGTAAATTAACAGAACACCCATGGCCATATGCCATCAGACATGTGTTTTCTATGGAATACTCCACGGTGGCCGCCCTGCAAGGTCTATTTACTTTGCCTCGTTTGAAATTCACACTCCATGCCTCGGACGTCCGGGTCCAAGGCCTGTCTGGTCTTTCTGAATCCACACTGGTGAGAAGGAGAATGTTATGGTTCAGCAGGAAATGGATTGTTTTGTTTTATACTCCCAGGTCACCACAGCTGTGCATATAGCCGCTACTTATTCCCAGATCTCTCCTTGCTGCCCTGCCAGAGCTATGACCAAAATTAGGGTGATGGCTCTATTTTGAAGGCCTGAGTTTAAAGTTATAAAAAAAGTCAGGGGACAGCAGCCATTCGCAAGATTTATGCTGAAGCAGCACAGAAGTTTAGTGTTATTGAAAAGTATTTGAAATCACTTTTTACACTTTAGATTTAAATTTATTTTCCAGGCTTTGACCACTACAATTGTGTTAATTTTAAAATGACCATAAAAAATATTTACAAGGCACAGTGGATTTCTAGATTAGGACTCAAGGCTTAGGAAGAAAGTGGAATTAAAAGGCACTTCAGTTAAAAATCAAAAACTATGCTAAATTTGCCCTAGTTTAACCTTCTCCATTTATATATGAGGAAACTATAAGTCATTGGGAGATGAAATCACTCCAGGGTTACACATTTTTTTTTTCTGCTTGACTTTTAAATCTGTTTCTCACTTTCCCTTTCTTTCTCTCTTTCTCTCCCTCACCCCAATAAAATTAGATATCAGATTCACCTGCACATATAGATGATGGTTTTCCCACACTGCTAAAACAGTGGACCTAAATTGGATAACTAGAGATAGTTAAGTGCAACTCTTTTATTTCACTGTATGAGTAAACAGTGGTCTAGAGAATGAGAACTGTGCTGTTGAAATTTTTAAAAAGTCGGTGACTGGCAAAGCTGCAACTTGAATCCAGGTCTCTCCTCTGTTCAGTTATCTTTTCACTAAGGCATGCAACTTTCTTATTATCTTATTTTGCACCCTTTTATTGCAATCATTCATTAGCAAATATTTCCTGAGCTGCTGTTCTGTGTTGAGTTACAAGACAACAGTCAGCATGACATGGCCGCTGCCCTCAGGAGCTCACCTTTTAGTGAGGAGACTGAGAAACAAGCAGACAATGCCTGTAGAGTACAGCATTAGAAATAAGGTGGTGTGGTTGGGCTGTGGGTGGGGACTGTCAGTGAAGGTTCCTGTTACAGGTGATACCGGGGAATGTGATGGTCATTGCAGGAAGAATGTTGTTCATCATAAGGGCTGAGAAGAAATGCTGACCTGGGAAGAAGAGAGTTAGCATGATGCCAGGGAAGAGCACAGGCCTTGATTTAAGACCTAACAACGTGACTTCGTAGCTGGATGATCTTGGTTCAGTCACTCAATACTCTTATCCTCATGGATTAAGATCAGGATGATCGTTATAACACTTAACTTTCACTGTACTCAGATATACCCTTTCTTGAGCACTAGGTCTCTGGCCTTGAGTTAATTACTTGGATATTAACATGATCTTCATGTTTTGGAGGAGGAGGTTTCCTAGTAGGTGCCTAGTAGAGTCTTGATTTCATCCCAAGCCTGAATCCAGTGTCCAAGCTCAGAAGCTGTGCCGCCTCTGAGAGTACAAGACTGTTGAGGATTCAATGAGCTGATATAATTATAGGAAAGTAGACACTACAAGAATGTTAGTTGTTTTTTCTGCATCATAAAACATCCTCTATAACCACTTTGTAGGCCCATGCATGGATATATATACATGTATCACTCATATTTCTTACCTGCTATTTTTATATTCATGGTGGAAAGGCAAAATATGAAAAAGGAAAATGTTCATTAAGAATATAAAGCACTTGGGCCTATAAGGAAAAATATTTTTCTGACTTTTAAATTTCTACTTTTTAGATAATCCCTTGAATGCATATCATCTTGATACTACATGGGCATCAACCCCTGAGGGAGTGTTGGATCTCCTTCCTGTCCTTCCCCATTATATGGTTTATTGGGTTTTTACTCTCATTGATTAAACTCTTGCTATGTCCTAGCCATGGTGATGAATCCTCACAGCATCCATAGCAGAAATGAAGACCCAGGCCTGGAGAGATTGCCTGCCTTGCTGCTTAGCAAGTGGAGAAGGCAGGATGCAACCCTGAATCAGTCTAGCTCCACCATTCAAGGTGTAACCATGAAGCACTATTGCCTGTCTCTTTGATTTGCATTCTTTTGGGCATTTTCTGGCACCACAATGGAGCAAATGTCATGGTTACCTGTCTAGAATCCTGAGCTACATCTTTTTAATCCCACCTTGATTCATGACTTTTTTCTTAGTGTTTCTAGTATATGCCTTTTGATAGGTCTGGGAGGTTGGAAATGAAATTACCTCTTTGGTAAGTTTACCCATATTCAGTGGGAGGGCAGGAGTATGGTATTGTTATGGGATCTTTGAGGTGTCACCTTTCTGTCTGGAAACCTTTGTTGGCCAGTGGCACCTTTGCCTGAGTCCTTGTCCTGTGTCTAGGAAGAATGAGCTATACAGACAAGTGGAGGGTGAGCAAGATGAAGAGGAGCTTTATTGAGTGTTAGAATAGCTCAGAGGAGACCTGCAGTGGGTAGCTCCTCTCTGGAGGCAGATCATCCCATCAAGTGTTCAGCTCTCACCAGAGAGGAGGCCCTTCTCTCTGCAGGCAGGTCATCCCATCATCTCTGGAGCACTCAGCAGAGAGGAGGACCTGGAGAGGGTAGCTCCTCTCTGCAGCTGGTCATCCAGAAGTCTGTTCAGCTGTGGCTGAGCTTGGGGCTTTTACGGGCCTCAGAGAGAAGTGGGTGCCAATTGATCCATGGGCGGGCCCAGAAAAGGCACCAGAAGTTCCCACTCTGGTTTGTGGGACTGGCAGCCCCGCCCCCATCCTTCAGCCCCTCCCTGGCCTGAAGGTGGGGCCTCACCAGGGACCTGCCCCCTTTTGCCCAGGAACCTGTCTCCCTCCTGCTGCCGTTCGTGGCACCCAGGCTGTAGGTGCCAAGGGGCCCCCTGCAGGCCAGCACTGAGCTGCTCTCACCCCCATTTCGGCTTCCCTCTTATCCTCATCAGTGCTCAAAGTCCAGAAGGGGGCTGAAGTGTCAGGGGCCTGATATGTCAACAGTGCTCCAAGCGTGTGCACACCTGGCTGGGCTGTGACAGTGCCCAGGCTCACCCCACTTTGCTTCAAGATGGGAGCAGGTGCCAATAGCAGGAAGAAGCCAGGCAGTGGGAGCAGGTATTTCCAAGCCTTCCTGGGCCTCCAAGACAGCAGGGATGCCTGGGTCCACAGCTGTGGTTTGGGTGGCTGCAGCTGCACCCAGGAAGGAGGTGCTTCTGCCTGCTCTGAGGAGTGGGAGGCCCAGGTCTGCAGTCATAGTTTGGGAGGCTGCAGCTGTGCCTGGGAAGGCTGGGTTCCTGCTTGCTCTATGGAACAGGAGGCCTGGGTCTGCAGCCATGACTTGGGTGGCTGCAGCTGCATGTGGGGAGTTCCTGCCCCACCAACTCAGAAGGGACAGTGCTCCCACTTGTCCCCAGCTCCTGCCAGCTCCACGGAGTGTGGAGCCCTGGGCATTGCCTCTCTGCTGCAGCCACACTGCTGCAGCTAGTGTGATGGCAACGGCTGCTCCAGATAGGTCGCCACTGCCATTGGTATGATGGTTAGGCTGGAACTTACATGGTTTCTTTCAGTAGCTGCCATTTTGGGAGCATTTGCCCTCTGCTGACTGATTCTTACTGCAAGCTGATGAGGTAGATGTTACTGCCTTCATTTTACAGAGGAGGAGATGGAAACATGCAAAGCTGGGAACAGTCCTATAGTGTTTGAGTCACTGGTTTCCAACACCTAGTAGGTCTCTGGAAATGTGTGTTGCTCAGGTCCCCAGACAAAAAAGGCACCTAGCTCTGATTAGAAACTTTCTTTCAGACTTCTGAACTCTTACTTTTTTCAGAGTACCATTTTGTGTGACTTTTTTTTTGTTTTTTTGAGACAGGGTCATGTTCTTTTACCCAGGCTGAAGTGCAGTGGTGCCATCACAGCTTACTGCAGCCTCAGCCTCCCTGGCTCAAGAGGTCCTCCCAAGTCAACCTCCCAGGTAACTGGGATTACAGATATATGGCACCATGCCTGGCTAATTTATTTATTTTATTTTATTTTATTTTAATTTTATTTTGTGGAGACAGGGTCTCACTGTGTTGCCCAGGCTGGTCTCGAACTCCTGGGCTAAAGTGATCCACCTGCCTCTGCCTCCCAAAGCGTTGGGATTACAGGTGTGAGCCACTGTGCCTGGCCTTGTGTGATTTATATAGTCAGTTTACATTCCTGGGCTTCATTCTTTCCAGCTTTGCTAAGAGATATTCAGAACAGCATGGAGGTTAAAAGCATAAACTCTGCAGCCAGTAGCATGGATTCCAGCTGTCCTTTGCTGGCTGTGTGACATTAGGCAAGTTGCTAAATCATTTTGAGCCTCAGTTTCATTATCTTTAAGGTCAGAATAATAACAGTACCAATCTTTTGAGATTATTGTAAAAATTAAATGAGTTAAGTTTTGTAGGTATAATTCTTAGAATAGTATGTGGTATGTGATAAGCTTTTAACATATGTATTAGCTATTAAAAGTTATTATTTACTTTTCAAACATTTAGTAAGCCACTGCCATGTGTGAAACACTGTACTAGATAATGGGATGGAATCCCAGTGTCCCTTTCAGCTCGACATTCAGTGATGGATGTCAACAACCAAGCCTTCCATCTCTTGGGGAAACACCGCATGGTTTGCTCCAGGGGACTTACTGACTCTCGACTTACAAATTGTTATGTGGAAAACGAAAAATGCATTTAGCTATTACTTTCTTTTACTCATCTTGTTCATGTAGGTGGGTTGCATTTTACTACATAATTAAGAATAAGGAATAAAAATGGAAGGAAGCATATTTGTAGCTTATGTGTAGGTTAAAATTTCCTGATAAGTAAAACGGACTCATAAACAGGAAAGACAATAGCACTATTTAAATGGGAAAATACATAGCTATCACGATATGGAGTAATGCCATTTTGCTATTTTGGTCTTGAAGGAGGAAGGCATGAACATATTTGCACATATTATCCTTGGCTAAAGCTGGTCCTGCAAAGAGCAGGACACATTTGGACAGGAAAATTGTATTCCGACCACCAATTTGCAGTCCTAGCTTTCCGCTCATCTTTCTACTATTGTATATATCAGGAGATATAGTCCTCAACCTCACACAAACCAGACTGAAAAGGGGAAAATTGGAGAGGCTTAGTATATTTCCTCTCTTTTAGAACTAGCATGAAATACCAGTTTCTCATTGCTTACAGTATACGGGATTTAGCAAGACACACTAGAAGGCGTCAGGATGTTAGGGTCAGATCATCTACTTCTGCCCGTATAAATGTCTATGCAACCTCTAGCAAGACACAATCTCTTTCTGAGATTTTTTCCCTCTTTGTAGTGTGGGGAGAGTAATTAAACTTGCCTGTCTATGAAAAGCATGGTAGAGTGGATAGTACACGGATTTTGCAGTCCGAGAGATCTCACTTGAATCATGGCCTCTCCACTTTACTGAACTGCTCACAACCTCGTCTTCACACTGAAGATATTATTACCTGTGTCTTCAAACTGTTATGGGGTTTAATGTTGTATTATGTGTTTGGTTAGAATATAGTAGTCCTTATTTTTAAAATATTAGGGCCCTTTGGACTCTTTAATTTTCCTAGTGTAACCTATTTCTTATTTTATATATAAGAATATATATTTTTATTGTGAAGTACAGAATATATATATTCTTTATAAATATATATTTATATGTAATACATATAGATATATATAATATATACATTTATATATTCTTTATATAATATGTATACATTTATATATTCTTTATATATAAAGAAGATATATATATTCTGTACTTCATAATAAAAATATATTCTTTATATATACACAAAGTATATATTCATACATATATATTCTTTATATATATAAAGTCTATGATAGCATATGTGGATGATTTATGAACAATAATAATAAAAATCCCAGTGCCCATTTCTCAAGCCAAGAAATAGAATGTCATGAGACTCTAGAAGCTACCTAAGGCCTTTCCTTCATAGCATCCTGATACCCCTTCCCCAGGTAACTTCTAACCTGAATTTTGTGTTAATTATTTCCTTAAGGTATATATATATATATATATATCCCTAAACAATTTATTATTTCTTTTCCTTTTGCCTGATTTTGAACTTTATATAAATAGAATCACATTGTAACTTCTTCTTGTGACTTTGATTATCATTGTATTTTCAAGATTTCTTGATATCGATATAGTTTATTATTTTTCACTACCATGTAGTATTCCCTTCTAAGAGTGTATATATTTATTTTCTAATCTAGTAATAGAGGATGTTTGGCTAATATCCAGTTTTTTTTGCTATTATGAAATATATTGCTACAAATATTCTTCTATCCCTTATTATATATAAGCTGAATATGTTAATATATGCTAAATATAGTTTTCAGTTTATCTTTCTAAAGTGAAAAGGTCTTTATAGATCATTTAGTCTGATATCTTTCCTTTGCCTGGGTGAGAGCAGGGTGATTCCTGAGGTGTCACAGCTAGTAAATGGCAATGTGGGGCCAGTAACCCAGGTCTCTTGTTCCAGTATGGCTCATCTCTGTGACCAGACCACATGTCTGACGGTGTTTTGTTTAATTTTAAATGACTTCTCTTGTTATTGATTTTCTAATTTTGGAATTTTCATTTGGGCTGGTTCTTTAATACTCTCTTAGAAATATGCTTGCATTTAGTGTTGAGATCATTTTGCCCCCATCCCCAAAGTTGGGACAGTGCTGGCTTCTCTTGGGCACTGTCCCATTAATGCCAGCCCTAGGCATACCCCATGGCCATGAGCCTGTGATAAACTTCTACCTCTTCAGCAGTGAGAGCCTCGGAGACATGTTTCAACCAGGGAAAAAAATCAAAATAGACCCAAAATGGCCAACGGGGAAAACTGCTGAGGAAAGAAATCTGAATCCTTACAAGGCACTTTCTTAGGAAATATCCCTTTACTATAAATAGGAATGGATATTCAATTTTAGGTCCCTTTAAAAAAAACTCTCTAGGACTGAAATTAGATTTGAGGCTGATGGAATGAATGAATATAGGATGGGGTGATTCTGTGCTGTGCTGGGGCATGTCTGAAAGTTCTGAGCAGCTGGTGCAGTGGAACAGCTGAGCCACAAACAAGTATCAGCTGATTTTAGCACTTCTTATTTCTAGATGTCCTGGTTTGTTAACTCCAGAGCTTGGTTCCCTGTATGCTCTCTTCATGAGGCCTCTCAGCATTTCTCCCTGCCTTCCAGTGACTGTACAATCTTGGGTACATTATTCCCCTTTCTGGGTCTCAGTCTCCTGTATCCTACAATGAGAGGAGTCCCTAATATTTATTAAGAACTTGGAATGTGCCAAGCGCCTTCCATATATCATCTCATTTAGTTTTCACAACAACACTATGAGGTGAGAACTATTATTATCACCATTTTACAATGAGGAAATTGAGTGTAGGGAATTGAGGCACAGTTGGCCCACCTGCTCCCCATGTAATGGGATTTGGAAATGTGTTCTGGGAGAGATCTGTTCTGGCCTCTGCCTGCGTGCTCTGCAGTTGGGAACGATTCTATGTCACGGGTGTCCCTCTCTCACATGCCTCTCTCTCATCTCTCAGCTCTAGAACCACAGAGGAGAATGTAGCTAGGATTCCAAATTCTTGCCATGCACTTGTCTGTAGAGAGTGTCCGTGGTTTCTGTCCTATGAAAGGGGTCTGTAACCCCCAAAAGTTAAGAACCACGGACTTAGGTGTTAAAGTCACTAAGGCAATAAACCAACACAACTAACCATTTGAAAACAAAGAAATAGATCCATTTGCCTATGAAGAAATAAACTTCCCAAGGCTTTGATGGGTTTCTTTTTAGTGATCTGACCAAATATTTTGGAGTTGTGAAATTACAGTGGAAATTCATTGTAAGGAATTCACCTAAGAAATGAAAAGTAGTAATAATCTATCTTTTGAGTTTTACTATATTTAGTCCAAATATTTCATCTCTTTGTCTTTTCATGGAAAGGTTTCAAGAGAATTGAAAACAACCCTGCTTATTACTTATTCAAAGATAGTGACGGAAGTGCTAACAGTAATGAATAAAGGATGTTGTATGTGTAGTGCATGCATGTGTGTGTTTGTGTGCTTGTGTGTGTATATTTTGGGTGGGTATCTTAATATATTGGGGCTGCTATGACAAAATACCATAAACCGAGTAGCTAATAAACAACTTAAGTCCAGGATCCAGGTGCTGACAGATTAGGTGTCTGGTGAAGGCCTGCTGTCTAGTTTAAAGATAGTGCCTTCAAGTTGTGTCCTTCTGTGGTGGAAGAGGCAAGGCAGCTCTCTGAGGCCTCTTTTATAGGGGGGACTAATCCCACTCACTAGGGCTCACCTCTCATGACCTGATCACCTCAAGAAGACCCCACCTCCCTAATACCATCACATTGGCAATTAGGTTTCAATATATGAACTTTAAAACATTCCAACCATATCAGTGGGTAATCAGTTTATAGTTAATATGAAAGAAATTGGTGTTTTGTAGTTGGTGTCACTGAGAAGGTATAGGAGTAATGCTCCTAAGTAAATTGCAGCAAGTTTAGAGTTATTGAATAATAATAGTAATAAATACTAACAATGATTTACATTTTTTGAGCACATGTTGTATGTTAGTCTCTCTTTTAAAGACTCCATGTGGCTTAATCTAATTATTGTATTATTGTAATTGCTGTTCAAAGTAGGTAGTGTTTCTTTGTTCATTTACAGATGAGAAAAATTGAGGTTCAGATAGGTTAAGGACTTGCCCAAGGTAAGGATGAGAGCCAGTCTGGAGTATATTCAGTTAAATCTGATGGCAGGTATCTCATATGGAACAAATTAATATATTCATACTTTGGCATGTCCTTCTATATAATTGTTTAACTCTGAGACTTTTACCTCTTCTTCAAAGGTCTAAGGTGAAGGAATCCGAAATTGATTAAATGCCTAAGATGAGACAAGTGTCTTTAGATACGTTATTAATTCTTCAATACTATCTTATACATATATTTATAATGATACTCTTCTGATTGTTGTATCATTACCTGTTTGTCTTCCTCTTAGACTATGAGCTATTCATTTATCTCTGCATTGGTGATTTTTGCTGTGGTAGTAACAAGATATCCCAGAATTTCAATAATTCTGCAGGTCGGATGCGGCTCTATTTAGCTCTCTTCCAAAAGTCTGCTCATGCCAGAAATCCAGGCTCTGGGAACAGCCCCATCTGGGCTATGTGATTCTCATGTCAGAGGGCAGAAATGCAGAAGTCTCAACTGAATGATATATGTATACAGTTTCTGCTCGGTTTTGCGTACATTATGTCTACTCATATTCCAGTGGCCAAAAAAAAAAAAAAAAAAAAGTCACATGGCAAACCCGACAATGGAGCACAGAATATTCTCCATCTACCTTAGGTATTGGCAGTGACATGGCAGAGGGTGCAGATGAACAATCCTTTTATTGGAAGGACACAGATATTGGGAACCATAATACAGTATGTTACCATCTGGTTGCTCCTAGAACTGCATTTTTATATGAGGAAACTGAAGTGTAGAGATGTTACATACACATGTGGTCATATTTATGTGATCTGAACTAGTGATCTGATTCCACGTCCATGCTCTTTCTCATTTTCAGCTTCATCTCTTTCTGCTCTAAAACATATAGTGTCTTCTTGAGACATGCTGAGTTTTATGTCATTCATCCAGACAATGAGTACATTCATGTATTTGTGACTCAGTATGTGATGTTACATCTGTAATTGCAGTTTCTTCTTTCAGTACTACCTAATGCTCTTTATTTTTTTGTCTGAAAGCTTAGGGCATTTGAAAGCATTACTTGTCTTTCTTAGGCTAGGATGGATGCCATTTCTCAGTGTTCTGTGGTGTCCTCTGTTCCCTCACAGTGCTTATCTCTCTGCGTTTTAATTGTGTGTTAAAGGGGGGCCTCTCTCCTAACTAGACTGGACATTTCTGGAAGGCTGAGGGAGGGGCTGCCTTTTACCTATGGGTCCTTACATAATAGGCGACATATAAAAAGTATTGTAAATGTGCATTGAAATAATGGATAAACAGAGTTTTCCTCCAGAAAAATGAGACTTGTTATTGGAGGGCCAGTGCTCATGTATTTCATAAACAAGTCAAGTCAGTTGGATTTCAATCATTCCAGAACAAAGGGCCTGGGAAATCTGTCCACTATCATGACTTACATGTGTTCTGTCTGCAGATTGTTCTTTCTTCTAAAACTCAGCAATTTTTGTACAATGTGTTTCCAAAGTGATTTTTATCCCTTTATCTTATGGTGGAAAATAGGCTCCAATTATTCTCTTTAATTAAGTGATTTTATTTTATTAATTGTTTCTAACTTACAGAATTCCCTAGAGACCCTTTACATGTTTCCAAATGAAGACAGGAAGAAAAGCACATTAATTATACACACAAACTCCTTTTGGCGAATTAAACATGATGCACAGTGAACATGAAATGACTTGCCCTCCTGAGCTATCAATCTTGTCATTAGTGATGGCTTGTATGAGTACTATTGACATGGGCTTATCCAAATTGGATTCTGCAAAGAGTCATTTTAATTTTGCACAAATGTAAGAAGATAAAGTAGTCTGATGGGCAGTTTGTTTTAACCCCTCCTTTTGACAAGTGGCTGGGTTTTTTCTGTTTGTAATACCACCTAGTACTTTTTGGAGTTTAAATTTTTTTTTTCAAATTTTAATTAATTAACTAGTTTAAAATTGACAGCTAACATTGCATGTTTTAATCACGTACTGCATGTTGTTATGAAGTGTATACACATTGTGAAATGGTTAAGTCTAGCTAATGAACAAATGCATTACCTTGCATACTTGGTGAGAGTGCATAGTATCAACTCTGCATTTTTCAAGAATACAATTTATTGTTATTAACTATAGTCACCTTGCTGTATAGTGGATCTCTTAACATTTATTCCTCCTATCTAACTGTGATTATGTATAATTTGACCAATATCTCCCCATCCTTCCCCCACTTCCAAGCACACCAGCCTCTGGTAGCCACCATTCTACTCTCTATTTCTATGAGATCAACTCTTTTAGATTCCACATGTGAGTGAGGGGATATAATATTTGTCTTTCTGTGCCTGGCTTATTTCACTTAACATAATGTCCTGCAGGTCAATCCATGTTGTCACAAATGGCAGGATTTCATTCTTTTTTATGGCTGAATACTATTACATTGTGTATATACCACATTTCCTTTATGTATTTATCCTTGATGAACACTTAGGTTGTCTCCATATCTTGGCTATTATAAATGTATTGCTATAAACATGGGTGTGTGAATATCTCTTCAACATTCTGATTTCATTTCCTTTGCATATAATCCCAGTGGTGAGATTGCTAGATCATATGGTAGTTCTATTTTTAAGTTTTTAAGGAACCCCCATACTGTTTTCCGTAATGGCTGTACTATTCTACATTTCCATCAACTGTGTATAAGGGTTGCCATTTCTCTGTATCCTTGCCAATACTTCTTATTTTTGTTTTTGATAGCAGACATTCTATCAGGGGTAGGGGGATATCTTATTGTGGTTTTGATTTGCATTTCACTGATGATTAGTGATATTGAGCATTTTTTTTCATATACCTGTTAGCCATTTGTGTATCTTCTTTTGAGAGATGTTTATTCAGTCTTTTGACAATTTGTTAGTCAGTTTTTCTGTTTTTGCTATTGAGTTGTTTGAGTTCCCTATATATTTTGGATATTAACCTCTTATCAGATATATAGTTTGTAAATATGTTCTCTCATTCTGTGGGTAGTCTCTTCACTCTGTTGATTGGTTTGTTTGCTGTGCAGCAGATTTTTAGTTTGATGTAATCCCATTTGTCTATTTTAACTTTTGTTACCTATGCTTTTGAGATCTTACCCAAAAAGTCCTTGCCGAATCCAGTGTCAGGGAGCTTTTCTTATATATTTCTTCTAGTAGTTTTGTAGTTTTGATTCTTATATTTAAGTCCTTAATCTGTTTATTTTTGTATATGGTGAGAGGTAAATTTTATTTTTCTGCATGAGGATATCCAGTTTTCCCAACACCATTTATTGAAGAGACTGTGTGTTCTTGGACTCTTTGTTGAAAAGAAGTTGGCTATAAATGCATGGATTTATTTCTGAGCTCTCTGTTCTGTTCTGTTGGTCTATGTGTCTGTTTTTATGCCAGTACCATGCTGTTTTGATTACTGTAGCTTTGTAGTATATTTTGAAGTCAGGTAGTGTGATGCCTCCAGTTTTGTTCTTTTAACTCAAGATTGCTTTGGTTATTTGGGGTCTTTTGTGGTTCCATAAGAATTTTAAGATTTTTTTTTCTATTTCTGTGACGAATGTTTCCAGTAGGGGTTACACTGAATCTGTAGACTGCTTTGGATAGTATGGTCATTTTAACAACATTTATTCTTCCAGTCCTTAAACATGGGATGTCTTTTCATTTATTTGTGTCTTAAATTCTTTTCATCACACAAAACAATAAATGCGATACACCACTGTAACAGAATGAAGACAAAAACCTTATGATCATTTCAATAGATGTGCAAAAAGCATTTGACAAAATGTAACATCTCTTTATGATAAAAACTCTCAACAAATTAGGTATGGAAGAAATATACCTCAACACAATAAAGGCCATATAAGAAGGACCCACAGCTAATATAATAATAAACAAGGAAAAGTTGAAAGTGTTTCCCCAAGATTTGGAACAAGACAAGGATGTCCACTTTCACCACTTCTGTTCAGCATAGTGCTAGAAGTTCCAGCCAGAGCAATTAGTGAAGAGAAAGAAATAAAAGGCATTCAAATTAAAAAGGAAGAAGTTAAATTGTCCCTGTTTGCAAATGACATGATCTTATATATAGAAAACCCTAAAGACTCTACCAAAAAACTGTTAGAGCTAATAAATAATTTCAGTAGAGTTGCAGGATACGAAACCAACATACAAAAGTCAATAGTGTTTTTCCGTGCTAGTAAGGTTTGCCTGTGTCCCCACCCAAATCTTATCTTGAATTGTAGTTCCCGTAATCCCCATGTGTTAGGGGAGGGATCTGGTGGGAGGTAATTGAATAATGGGGATGGTTTCCCCCATGCTGTACTCTCATGATAGTGAGTGAGTTCTCACGAGATCCGATGGTTTTATAAGGGGCTTTTTCCCCTTTTGCTTGGCATTTCTCTCTCCTGCCACCATGTGAGAAGGATGTGTTTGCTTCCTCCCTCACCATGATTGTAAGTTTCCTGAGGCCTTCTCAGCCATGCAGAACTGTGAGTCAATTAAACCTCTTTTCTTCATAAATTAGCCACTCTTGGGTATTTCTTCGTAGCAGCATGACAAATTCACATGCTAATAGTGAACTATCTGAAAAAGAAACTAAGAAAACAATCCCATTTACAATAGCTACCAAAAAAAAAAATTCTAGGAAGAAGGCGAAGATCTCTACAATGAAAACTATAAATCACTGATAAAAGAAATTGAAGAAACCACTTATATTTTATAGTACCATGGGGTTGGTAAAGCACCAGACCAGATATTATTTTGTCAAGCCACAGAGCAACCCTGGGAGATAGGTGAGTTTTACAGGTGAAGAAATTGAGGTTCTACAGTTAAAGGTTATGCATCAGATCATACAACCAGGAAGGGACAGAGCCTTTTGAGTTGTTGTCAGTATTTTTTTTTTACATTTCTCTGAGCAGGAATAGGGGTTGAGTATAAGTAAACTCCTTTCCTGTCATTTTCAGTGATCAAACGAGAGGAAATTCTGATGTGTTTATGTTAAATTGTCAATTCAGTAATCATTGTTTGGACACCTATTATGTGCTAGAGTGTATTGGTGATAAAATAAAACACGTGTTGAACATGTACTGTGTGCCAGGCACTGTTCTAATGACTTCACAGGATGAACTTAGTTAATCCATGCAGTGACCCTATAGGGTAGGGTCATTATTGTTTCCAATGTATAGTTGAAGCACAAAGAGATTAAAGTAAGTCTCTTAAAGCCACATGGCTTAAAAGTGGCAGAGAGGCACATCGCAAGCTGTTAACCACTATCCAGTACTGCTTCTCCAGTGGTGGCTTTCTTCTCTTAAGATGCATGTGGTCTATTGCGAGATGCAGTTAATTTCCAAGCAGTATTATAAGTTGCTGTGGTAGCTGTAGGATGGTATCGGTCCCCCAAAGAAGTAAGGACACATGGCTTTAGGACCTTCATTTGGCCACAGCTGAGCTTTTTTCCTACAAACTGCATCATTTCAAAAGCACATTATATTTTCAAGACTTTTTTTCTGTCTGATTGGAGTTTATTGCAATACTTAGAACTATCCTAGGGAGATTATTTTCTGAACTGATGAGAGAGCATGTCAGGTTGTTGGACCAAGATTCCATGAGTGAGAAGCCACTTGTTGTGCCCCTGATATGTGCCAGCTGACCAAGACCCAGTTCTTGTCCTCAGGAGCTTCCCAAGGAGTGGAAATAAATGTGATATCATCAAAAGCATAAAACAATAGTTGAAGTTTATTGAGGACTTGCTATATATGTCAGTTGCTATTCTAAGTTCTTGACATAACTTTTTATTGTAGTTACTTTTATACTAGGTATTTTACCTGCATGCTACAGATCAGAGGATTGAACTGAGCAAGTTTAAGTCATGTGTCCACTTTAAAGGCAAGGGCTTTTCTTCCAATAAAATGTTGAGGTAATTGAGTTTTACTGTTTTTGAAAAGGAGCAGGGAGCTGTAGCAAAAGCAGTGAAATTGAGTTTTACTGTCTTAGCATTCAACAACATTCACTGACTACTATGTGCTAAACACTGCTCTAGGTGCAAGGAATATAGTACTGAACAAACTCCAAATCTCTGCTTTCATGGAGCTTATGCTTCAGTGGAGGCAAATAGACAATAAATAAAATTAATAAGGAAATCTGGAACTAAATGTGATAAGGGCGACAGAGAAGAATAAAGTAGGGAAGAGGAAAAACTAGTGAATTAGGTTGCAATTTAAAATAGCATGCTTAGAGAGGACATTTTGTGTGTGTGTGTGTGTGTGTGTGTGTGTTTATTGAGGTTTAACAGAAAAGCTAGTCATCACTACCACTTCTGCTTAAAGCCTATTATTTCTCTCCATTGCCTTCATAAAATTCTTATGTACAAAGCTTTTCATGACAGTTTACCTCTTCAGACCCATTTCATCTGACTCCCAATAAAGTATACTTCAGGTCCACGGGCCTGCCTACATTTCCTTGAAAATACCATGAAATACCATGAAATACCACGATCTTTTGCCTTTATGCTTTTGCCTCTGCTGTTTCCTGTGCAGGTGACCCACTCTCCCCATCTAGGAAGCTTTTCTAAACATTATTCACACTCATGCCCCACTCCACTGTATCCCCATAGCACTAGTGTTTATTTCACACTATATTAAGGTTGTCTCTGTTGGGTGACCCTCTACCAGTAGACTGTGACTTTTTCAACCTGGGAATTATTTTCTCTGTAAGTGCCTAATAAATGTGGAAGGAAGGATGGAAGGAAGGAAGGAAGGAAGGAAGGAAGGAAGGAAGGAAGGAAGGAGAGAGGGAGGGAGGGAGGGAAGGAAAGGAAGGAAGGAAGGAAGGAAGGAAGGAAGGAAGGAAGGAAGGAAGGAAGGAAGACAGATAAGTAGGTAGGTAAGAACCAAGGATGGAAAAAAAATGTATGCCAGGAAGGAAAGGAATTTAATAAAGAAGGAAGGAAATTAGGAAGAAAAAGAAAGAAGGGAGAAAGGAAGGAAACAACTAAGGGAAAAGGAAAAAAGAGAAGGAAGAGGGAAAGAGGGAAGGAAGAAATAAAAGGTTTTTGACCAAGATTGTATCTTAGAGACATTAATTTGGGCATCATGCAGAAGAACACATAGTTGTTTCATCCTGGTGTGCCTCTGCCTCACTTTAGGAGATCTTCTAAAGTTTCTTTCTTTGGGCCAATAAGACACTCAGTTTTGGGTGGCCCTTAGGAATTAACTCTACTAATCATGGAGAAGACAGGGCTGACGCAGGAAAATGCCTGTACACATTTCTCTCATGGCACCCCTTTTCCCAGTAGCATGATAAATCCTGGAAGTCCTGATGGAATATTTTAATTACAGCTTGTAGTCCTTCAGATCCCAACCATTGACAGTTGATTCACTCCTTTTCATGCCTGCTGCCTCTCTCCAGTTATGGTAGCTCTTATGCATGAGTCTAACATTAGCAGACAAAGTATGATGGATTGCTCAGGGTTCCCGAACCTAGAGGGTGTTTCCTTTTTCAGACTCTCAGGACCCATGTGGAACACTGTCATGAATGAAAGAAGAAAGTAGTACAAAATTGGATGTGCCTGTTTGCTGCCATTGTTTAGAAAGAGAATGATGCATTGTGGGGAATGTAAGTGTATAGGGTACATCCCAACCCCCAACCCTCAACCCAACAGCAACTGATGTGGAAAATCATTGATCATGATCAATTCCCTAACTGAGTCTGGCAATTTCATTGAAGATGTCATACTACTTTCAAATCAGAATAGTAAACAATTTCCAAAATTGAATCACAAAAAGAAAGTCAACCCACATAAAGTCTTTAGATTTTTGAAGTGATCTAAGGTCCAAAAGGATTAGGATTGATTGATTTTTATCTTGGAAGTAGGTTCAAGGCAGCTCTCAAATCTGTGGTCTCTCCGGATATGATGCTAGGAATGTCAGCCAGATACTACTTTATTTTTATTTTTTAATTTGATTCTAGGGCCCTGAATCTGTATGTAATGTTTCAGTGAGCAAAATAGTTATGTTTGGCTCCAATGAAAGATTGATAGAAGCGATTTTCAGATGTGAAATCAAAACAGAGTGAAAAAATGTCACGTTTAAATAAAATGCAGTACTTGGAGGCATCATGTGGTCTCATAATAAATGAATTCATGGCACAAAGTTGACAGGTTTTGAAGGAGAATTCCTTTCAAAAATTTGAGGTGATTCATTTTTATGATTAACTGCAGTAAAAACAATTACTAGAGAATTTTTAAGTGAAAGGAAAAGAAGCTTTGAGGTGTTTATAGATAACATCCGGCTGCCTTCATTTTTATACCTCGCCTCATGCAAGCTATGAAGTTGTATGTGTGTGAAGTTTGGCTGAAGGCCCTGGGGCTCTGGGGACACTCATCCATCCCAGGCCTCATCTGTTATTCGCAGTGTGGAAGGGGTAGGAGCAAGGAGCTGTAGCAAAAGCAGTGTGGAGAAGTCCACCAGCTTTAGACTCAGACAGACCTGAGCGTGAATAACTCAGTATGACCTCAGGCAGGCTACCGAACTTCCTGGCATCTCCCTTTCTTCTGTTGCTTAAAATTGAGACAAAATGAGATAGAAATGAATGCTGAGGTCTAGCATATGACCTTGCACATACTCAGCAAATGACAAAAATCAAAGCCGTGGCAAGCACAAATGATATTTATTTTACCAACATTGATGGGTATTTACTGTTTGTCTGTTGGAAGCTCTGTACTTGATGTTGTACAAAGACTTGGCATTCATCTCAAGGATCTCGTAATCCAGAAAGGAGGTGGATGGACTAACAAGGAATGGAAAACCGTAGGCAGAATAGGATGGAACAGCCATATCCTCCTTGAGGGCAGAGAGAGTATCTCAACCGTGTAATCAGGTCTAGCATGGTATCTGGGTCATGTGGAGCACGCAGTGAATATCTGCTGAATAAATTGAGTTGAAAAGATAATGAAAGTTGGTGGAAGACAAAACTGAAAAGTGCTATGCATTAGTCAGGTTTCTCTAGAGATACAGAACCAATAGGATGTGTGTATATGTGTGTGTGTGTGTATGGAAAAAAAAAATATATATATGGGAAATACATGTATATATGGAAAATATATATGCATGGAAAAACATTTATTATAAGGAATTGGCTCATATGATTACAGAGTCTGGCAAGTCCAAAACCTGCAGCTTAGGCCGGCAGGCTTGAAACTCAGGAGTGCCAACAGTGCAGATGAATTCTAAAGGCGGTCTGTTGGACTGTTCTCTCTTGTTTGATTCTCTCTTGTTTGGGGCTGCTGGTCTATTTGTTCTGTTCAGGCCTTCATCTTATTTGAGGAAGCTCACCCACATTATGGAGGGTAATCAACTTTATTCAAAATCTACTGATTCAAATGTCAATCTCATCCAAAAACACCCTCCAAATTGACACCAAAAATTAAATGTCATACCCTAGGTATTAATTAATTCTAAAAATTAATTAATTAATTCTAAAAATATTCTTCAGGAAATGTTCCAAATTACTAGAATGTGTGGGTTCAAATCTTACTCCTTCAGTTTCTTTCTGTGTATCTTTAGACAAATTTTTAAATTTCTATGCCTTGGTTTCTTGGTCTGTAAAATAGAGGTGATAATAGTACTTATGTCATAGAGTGGTTATGAAGTCAATACAAGGAATTATAGCAAGTGCTCAATAAACTAGAGCTGCTATTATTGGTAGCATTAGAAATATACAAGCTTTTAAACTTAGGTATACCTCTTCAAGCCAAAATTCATCCGACATTTAAAAAACATATTTTGGGTAAAAGTAGTTTTAGATTATATGAACAAATTTTCAAGTTGCTGTAAGTACTATTTGTCATCTACTGTACTTAAGTACTTTATATGCATTTTTCAATTTAATCATTATCAGAAACATGTTATTAGGTATATTCTTGTACCCATTTCCAGATGATAAACTGAGGCTTAGAAGGATTAAATGATGTACTCCAAGTCATATAGTGACTCAGCAGCTTAATGGAGTCTCAATCAGAATACTCTTGACACTTCTTCTGATCCTTTTTCCATCTTGTCATGCTTGTGTCTTGTTGGATGGAACAAAGTCAGCCAGGTATATGTTTTCTTTCTCCTTTGATTTGGAAATGCAATCATTTTGGGGGTTCACATCTAATGGTTTTCTTTCATGTAAAGGGATTATAGGTATTCATGTTTTGCATTTAGTTTTGATTGTTTCTCTGCTTCATTTTCTTTGTGACTATAGCTAGGCATCCTAGAAAATGACAGGTGCAAAACACGCCACGTTTTACAAGCTAGGTAGTTGGGTAGTTATTTCTGAGCAGGGAGAAATGACAAATAAACATGTGTGGGTGTTTTATCCAAATTCATTGTCAGGAGACTGGGCTGTTTGCAACTGATCGGCCCCATGAAAGTCAATGATGGCCTTAGCTGAATTCCTCTTGCTTTCACTCACAACAGGGGTCCACCCTGCTCTGGAAAAATCACATGAAAGATGTGTATGTGCACATGCATGCATGCTTGTGTGTGTAATGTTCACAAACACACATACCCCTATGTGTATTACCCTTTAGCCCCTTCCTTGCCTACATCTGCAACCAACTTGTTATCCCTATCCTTAATATCACCTTATACAATTACTGCCCAGAATTGCTTGCAGCGATTCTTAGTGGGTCTTAGTGGGCTGTGCTCGTTTGTGCCTCTGAAATTCTGAGTTCTTCCTGACTTGAATGTTCAACTCCGCTCCTTTGTTTCCTTGATGAACTTATATGTGTGTGTCAAAACCTGATACAGCCCTGTGGAGGTCAAAGACCTGCCTTTCCTTCATACCCCCAAATGACTTCTGTTCTTTTTGGTGTCTCCTCTTGGACTTGTGCCTACTTCTGTTGTTGTCCTTACAGTGCTGAAATGTGGTAGATTTATTTCTGAGTAGAGAACCAGTATAGCATAGTATTTAAAGATCAAGTCTTTGGAGTCTGCAAAACCTAGATTTGAGTTCCAGTTCTGTCACTCCCTAATTTTTGAAACTTGAACAAGTGACTCAACATTTTGAACCACAATTTTGTCATTTGTAGACTGCAGATAATAGTGCATCTCTTCATAACATTAAGGAGATAATGGACATGAAGCAAGTGGCACAGTGCCCAGCCCATGGCTAGTATATAAGAAGTGAGTTGCTGGTGTGACTACCTCAGTGTGTCTCTCTCTTCTGTTTCATTTGAACCCTTTGAGGTCAGGGGCCTTTTCTTATTTGTTTCTAAATTTGTAGCTCCTAACACTGCATGCTCAGTATATCTCTGGTAAATTCTGTATGAGCCAGATATATAAACTCATCTTACAAATGCACAGGCTGTGGTTAGCAAAGTTCACCATAGTCTTTCATTAAGCAGACGTTCATTTTATCTTAGTGTTTGGGCATGTGACTTGAATAGCTATTTTTCTTTGAAGACACTTGAAGCCAGCTGTTGTGACTTTGTGTGAAGCCAATTGGAATTTGGCATTTACTTCTCTTTCATTCTCAAGCTCTTTGTCCCTTTTTGGTGCCAGTCAGAGGTATGGGCATGCTTTTGATTGGGTCAGCCAGTCAGGAACTTGTAATTATTGCTTCTCTCCCTGAGTAGCACCCTGCAAAACTGATCTAAATACAGAGGGAGCTCATTCCATTCAGCAATCAGGGCCAAGTGGGAGCAGGATGTGCTTTTCCTGATCTCCTGTCACTAAACATTTGCCATGAACATGCAAGCATTAGCATATGGTTTGTTACTACACAGCTTTGAACCTACTATGGTGGTCAATTCTTGTTGGTAGATGATATTGGTAAGTAAAGGAGTAGTAGACAGAAATGGAATCAAACAGATGTGTGTTCAAATCCTAGTTACACCGCTTAAAGGCTGGTGGGATCTAAGGCCAATACTTCAAATTCTTTGTACTTCAGTGTCCTCATTTTAAAAAAAGAACAAAAAATGAGGATAAAAATTGTGTCTGCATTATAAATCACTTGAAGATGAAATGACTTGATACATATTTAACTTATCACAGAGCTCAGCATGGGGTACATTCTCTATTAAGGATAGTTGATCCGAGCAACTTTTCAGGATGATGTGCCAGCATGGGCTAGTAGGAAGAACCCTGGGCTGTTGGCAATGTGGCAGTTTGAGAAATCAAATCTATTTATAAATATCTGTGCCAATTGCAATGATTTACTGCTACAGAGATGAAGAAGTAGTTTATGCTTCTCATTTCTTGCCCAGGAATAAATGTGTCTATGTCAGGATGGCCACTTGATGGTGAGAATCTGCAGACATAATTATTGAGGTAAAGAGGAGGCTACAATCAGTATTTTAGTCACATAAAAAGATATTCTCTTTTGTAGCTATCCTTGGACAAAGTGCCAATCAGTATAATTAGTTTCTGTCCAGATCTTTATTTTGACTTCCCCCGCTAGGAGGGGAAATTCTCACTGTCATGTGTACCTAATGCAAAATTCCTCCACAGATACTGGAATAATGCAGGCTGCTTTTTCCTTGAAGGTGCCTACATGGTCAGCTGTATGTTAATCATCGGTCCTGAAAAGTGTCATTCAATAGCAGGGGAAATATGATAGTTTGTGCATTCATGGAAAAGAGATTATTTTCAAACATTTCAAAACCCTGATGACCTTCATCAGAGAGCTTCCTTTTTTTTTCCTTACTTATTTGGAGAAAAGATACTACAGCTTTCCATGTTTTATAAATATGGCTTCAAGTGTAATGGAGGAAACTTATTGTCTGAAAATTAAAGGCTAAATGTATGATACTCAGTCAACGTGGGTGCTAATGAGCCTGCCACACACACACACCAAAAAATCTCTTCTTACCCAGAATGCGGTGGGCATTTTACAAAAGCAAGGTTAAAGAGAAGTGTTTACAAATCACTACCAGTGCCTGATGGTTTGGGATGGAAATATCCTAATTCAAGCATGAAGGAGAGTTGAAAGAGAAGAACAATGAAACAAAAGTGGGCTGTGTTGAATTACTCAGAGTCACAGGATGAGTTATTACAAACAGGATGAAGAAAGCCCCACCCTTTTTAGAAAGGCAGGAGCTATTGGGATTACTTGCCTAGGACTTACTTTCAGTGAGGGAAATGAATGTTCAGTGGGCTTTAGAATGAGAGGTGGAAGGTTGTTTGTTCCATTGCCAGTTGGGAAGGAAATGGGCTTGAATTTTATGTTGGTTCTTATTACCTTCCCTACAGATGGCTGGACCCACCTTTTACTTCTGTGGGAGGGGCATGGTGTCTGGGCAGAGTTAAAGGCTGGGTCAAGGGCACATATGGCTTCTTTCTTGGAGAACTTTGGAGTCTTATTGGAGAAATAAAAGAACCAAAACCACGTGTGGAGGGCTAGACAAGGGAGGCATTTCCAGTGGAGCTAAGTGACATGGCTCAGACTTTGTGTAGTTGGTTAGAGTCAGGCAGAAGGTAGTTGGCTGCAGGTTAGATACTGAGAACATCATGAAGGTTCTCGTAGAGGGGAGAAGAAGCATTCTAGTTGGCTTCATTGAGGGAAAATTGATTTTCATTCCTGACTCTGGCAAGACGAGTGAAATGGGGAGAGTTACTGAACAGATGATGTATACATAACTCTGCCTCAGTTATTTCATCTGTACAATGGGGATGATAAATGTACTGGGTGCTTTAGAGATTAAATTAAACACAGTTAGCATCTGGTGCTCGGCCTGACACTAAATACCAGTTTCTGCTTCTCAGCTACCTTATGAATATTTGGCAACCATTTATTTTTTATAGCTCAAGGGTCACCATTAACATGAAGACTTGCTTTCTAAACTTTGATAAAACCACCCTCTCTCCTTTGGCCCTCCCTCTATCCTGTTCACAGCTCTGTTTTAGCCCCTGTGAAAATTTAGTGGACTTGCTTTATCAGCGATCTGTCTCCTACAGCAGATAGTGAGCCTCTAGGGGCAGGGAAAAGTCTTTGCCCCTCTGTGGATTCCTATCTCTCAGCAACTTGCCTGGTGTATAGGAAACACTCGGCAAGTTTTGAATACAATTTGTCTCCTTCAGGCTCATGCTGATATGTTATTCGACGTAAATTTATATTCCTGTGCTGCTCAAATACCCTTGTTGATAGTTCCAGGTCATGATGATCAAAGAGCCAAATATTCTACCTAGAAAGGAACCTGGAAAGTTTCAAGTTTAATTCATTTTCTTGAGGTTAGAATGAAAGCAAAGGAATTTTCTTACAGTTTTAGAGGGGTGATGGAACCCCAAAGCTCATCCCTGAACAGCAGTGTAGTCACCCCCTCATCTTACCTGACATCTCTCGCCTACTGTGCATTTGCTGCTTTTAGCAGTAAATTAGCCACAGTACTATTGGGAAGACAGATCTGCTGCTTAAAAAAAAAATCTTGAAATACAGCCTAAAATTAAATTAGAATAGGCCTTTGGATTAGCTATGCCATTTTAGTCTTTCATTAGTGCTGATAATTAGCAGAATTTAGGATGGGCATTTAAATTATGGCTTGGACAACAAAACATCTCTAGGAATGAAATTACCATTCAACTTACATTTTCAATGAGATCTTGAAATCACATAAATATAAATGAGGCTGAAGAGTGCTTTGATGCTGGGGGCTCTGAACTCTGGAACCAAAGTGGATCATTGGAATAATGATAAAAGTCACAATTGTGCTGACCATTATCTCATACATTTGTGCAGCAAATTAGAGTTTACAGAGCCCTTTCATATCAGTAGAATCTAAGCAAATTAGAATGGGAAGAGATCATAGAAATCATGTAATACCACCCCTTAATATTATGGGTGAGAAAAATGGGATATTTCGCTGCTGGTCACAGCAGGCCTATTTTGCAAGGTAGGCAGGGCAAGTATTATTATTCTTACTGCATAAAGTGAGGAAGCTGAAGATTGCAGATGAGAAATGTTTGGGCCATTTTGGTACAGTCCTGCCCCATTTGGGCCAGGACTTTGCCACTGCCCTGCTGACCCCAAATCCTCTCCTAGTTTATGTAAGCATATTTGTTGACAGCTTCACCTCCCCAGACGTGCCTTACCTGGCCCTGCACTGAATAGGCTCTCCCTTCCTGCCTTTGTGTAATCACAATCTCTCCTCCTCCTTGATATCATAGCTCTTATGACTACCTAACATTAGAAAAGGTATATTTTGGTTTATTTGTTGGTTTTCTCCACCAGTATGTAAGCTTCATGGATTTTGCCTATTTTGTTCACGACTGGAATCCAAGCACCGAACACTGCCTGGCATACCATAGGTACACAGTAAATGCTTGTTAAGTGATGGAATGAATAACTGAAGGAGGTAGATAACAAATTCAGATAGTCTGGAGTAATGAGACTTAAAAAGAGCCTCAGTCTGTCTTGAAAACTTGACATATGGGTCTGAAAATTGGTCAGTTCATGTACACTGCTATAACTTCAGCTTTTAATGAATTCATTTATTGAACAGATGTTCAGAGGACCTTCTACACTCTAGACTCTTCCAGCTTCTAGAGAACAGTGACAACAAAACAGCCTAGAATTCCATGTCAAAGGAGAGCTTCCATTTTTGGCATACTGAGATGACAATAAATAAAGGAAGTAAAGGAAATTTATTAACAAATTTATAAATTTGCATCTCTGTGTGTGTTATAACAAAGTAAAATATAAGTAGAAGAGCAAAGATAAGAATTGGGATTCCATTTTATAGCGGGTGGCCAGGAAGGTCTCCCTGAGAATTGTCATTTCACTATTTAATGAATGAATACTTAGTCTTCGTGTTTGTTGAAAGAATGAATGTTTAAAAATTCTGCCTTCACATCAAAATCTCTTCGAGGAACCTTCAAGTAAAATGTGTAGAAGGCTTGTAAGCTCTGACCTATGAAGTCAAGTTGAAGCTGAAATATTAACTACCATGTAGGATCCTCCTGCGTCTTCTCACTCCTCCTCACCCCTTTTTCCTCTGAAATTAGTAAGAACTGCCACACTGGGGCTGATTACAATGAAGCTGAGATTCAGACCTTACTCAGCCCAGTTAAGCCGTTTTGCAGTGCAGTGAAATAGCACAGCAGCTACCACTGAATAGCTTTACGTTCCAATCTCACTCACCTCTTCTGTTTTCTAGCTCTCTGACCTTGGACAGGTTTCTTCTCTCCATCTCAGGGTTTTTGTTTTTAAATGATGACGATAATATCCACATAAGCCATGTTTCTAAACTGCCTACCAATTCCTGATGCACAGCAGTAACTTGACACCTGTTAATTCCTTCTTCTGTTTTCTATGTTGTGCATTTAAATTGCCCTTGATATTGAGGGATTAGAGTACAATGCAAGTGTGAAAAAGAAGCAATCCGGAGTTTCTTGTGTGCGTAAGTTGCATAGGCACCAGCAGTAATTGCAGGGCTGTGAAACAGGATAACCATCACAGCTCATAAATGATGGTACATTTTAATCAGATTTTAGATGTTATGAAGGCTCCAAGTAATTACAGTTATTTTTGCCTTAAAATTGAACTGCCGTTATTAAAATGCTTTTATTAAATCTTTTTTCCCTTTGGTAGTTATGAAAGATTGTAGAATTTCTGAGTCAAATAACCGAGCACTAGATGTCGCATAGATAAAAGTTCTTATGATTTAGGTGTAGGAAGGGTCCCAGACTCACTGCTAATGCTGGAGCCTGGAGAAGAAACAGTGGCTTTTCAGTCTTCCCTGTTGGTTCTGCCTTATTCCTTATCACCTTTACTCTGAGATGTACCTCATTTTCCCTTTATTGACCATCCTTATGTCTGTTTTCTCTAAGGCAGTTATTATTATTTTCATTTCCCGGGTGAGAAGTTTCAGGATCAAATATGTTAGTTCATCCCAAGCCATTCACCCATGGTTGTGCTATTTGCTAGGCAATGTACCAGGAGAGCACACGATCAGCATGGGCTCACCTGGCCTGCAGGAAAGGGCAGATCCACGATGGGGGCAGGTCCCCAAGTTCAGCAGTGTTCCCTCTGTTACAATCTGCTGAAACATCGGGAAAGACTTAGGGCCCATTTCAGAGTCCAAACTGGATTATTACAAATCCTATTATTATTAATAATGATTATAATCATCCTGAAGATAGAGCTCTAAGATAATACAGATGGTCCAGGAGCATCGAGATAAACAAGCCTGTCTGGGTCTCTGCCCTCTGAGAGTGCGTATCCTATCAGGGTAGCACATGACAGGCATAATAACAACAGCAATGTTGACTGGCTTCTGATATGTGGAGGCACCAGGCCAAGGTATTCCATGCATGCTGTAAAATCCTCCCAAAGCTTTTCGATGACTATAGTGTTACCCCATTTTACAGATGATGAAATGAGGGCTTCTGTGGCTTAGGTAACTCACTCTAGGCCATGCAGCTTGCAGCTGGGAATCAAGCCCACGTCTTTGTGCCCCAAAGTCTGTGATTTCAGTGAGGCACAGTTGTTCCTGGGAGGGAACTCCATCTTAACAGAATTACACACGAGCACAGATGTATCAGTGCACAGTGCCATCATGAGCTGCGTATACTGCTTGTGCTTATTGTTGCCGAAACCTCTATAACCTTCCCCTCGATTCATCAGGGTGACTGTGGGAGCCTTTTCATTTGGGAGGCTGCTGGGAGTCTAAGCTAGCACAGTTTGAACTAATTGTGTACAATTTAGCATTCCCCAAGCGCTGACAGTCCTCATTCAAACCAAGTGTGAAAGTTTTTAAATTAGCTTTCGCAGTTTGATTCATAAGCAGCAAATGCAAAACGGCACAGGATTAATTTTTCCAAGCACCACCACGATGGCATAGCTGAAGGCTATCTTAGCTTATTTTCTTTAACAGTAAGAGAAAGAGCTAGGCAGAGAGAACGTTCTTAGGAGAATGATGTTCTAGAAGAGATCTCAGTGCTCTGGTTACAAAATGAATCAGATGTGCAAATTACAAAGTAGCAGCATGGAACAGTGTATGCAAAGAGCAAAGACTGGAATCTGATTGTCTTGGGTTTGTAACTTGGCTCTGCCATTTACTGGTTATGTGGATGGGGACCGGTTAATTATCTTTCTTGAGCATCAGTTTGCCTTATTGTAAAATGGAGATAGTATTTTCAAATGTCAAAGGTTTCTGGTGAGGATAAAATGATATACTCTAGGTAATGTGCTTACACAGTGGCTGGCACATCAGTGGATCTCAGTTAATCAGAGTGAGAGGTGACAGCGTGCTGGCAGCCCTCATAGCCCTTGCTTGCTCTTGGCGCCTCCTTGGCCTTGGCGCCCACTCTGGCCGCCACTTGAGGAGCCCTTCAGCCCGCTGCTGCACTGTGGGAGGCCCTTTCTGGGCTGGCCAAGGCCAGAGCCGGCTCCCTCAGCTTGTGGGGAGGTGTGGAGGGAGAGGCGTGGGCGGGAACCGGGGCTGCGCGGGGTGCTTGTGGGCCAGCGCAAGTTCCGGGTGGGCGTGGGCTCGGCGGACCCCGCACTTGGAGCGGCCGGCCACTGGCCCCACTGGCCCGGGCAGTGAGGGGCTTAGCACCTGGGCCAGCAGCTGCTGTGCTCAATTTCTCGCCGGACCTTAGCTGCCTTCCCACGGAGCAGAGCTCGGGACCTGCAGCCTGCCATGCCTGAGCCTCCCCCCACCCTCCTTGGGCTCCTGTGGGGCCCAAGCCTCCCCGAGGAGCGCCGCCAGGAGCGCCGCCCCCCGTTCCAAGGCGCCCAGTCCCATCGACCACCCAAGGGCTGAGGAGTGCGGGTGAATGGTGTGGGATTGGCAGGCAGCTCCACCTGCGGCCCTGGTGCAGGATCCACTGGGTGAAGCCAGCTGGGCTCCTGAGTCTAGTGGGAACTTGGAGAACCTTTATGTCTAGCTCAAGGATTGTAAATACACCAATTGGCACTCTGTATCTAGCTCAGGGTTTGTAAACACACCAATCAGCACCCTGTGTCTAGCTCGAGGTTTGTGAATGCACCAATTGACACTCTGTATCTAGCTACTCTGGTGGGGACTTGGAGAACCTTTGCGTCCACACTCTGTATGTAGCTAATCTGGTGGGGACGCGGAGAACCTTTGTGTCTAGCTCAGGGATTGTAAATGCACCAATCAGCGCCCTGTCAAAACAGACCACTCGGCTCTGCCAATCAGCAGGATGTGGGTGGGGCCAGATAAGAGAATAAAAGCAGGCTGCCCGAGCCAGCAGCGGCAACCCACTCGGGTCTCCCTCCACAGTGTGGAAGCTTTGTTCTTTCTCTCTTTGCAATAAATATTGCTGCTGCTCACTCTTTGGGTCCACACTGCCTTTATGAGCTGTAACACTCACCGCAAAGGTCTGCAGCTTCACTCCTCAAGCCAGCGAGACCACGAACCCCCCGGGAGGAACGAACAACTCCAGACGCACCGCCTTAAGAGCTGTAACACTCACCGCGAAGGTCCGCAGCTTCACTCCTGAGCCAGCGAGACCACGAACCCACCAGAAGGAAGAAACTCCGAACACATCTGAACATCAGAAGAAACAAACTCCGGACACGCCACCCTTAAGAACTGTAACACTCACCGCGAGGGTCCGCGGTTTCATTCTTGAAGTCAGTGAGACCAAGAACCCACCAATTCCGGACACAAGAGCACTTATTAGTGTGATCATCCTTGGATTGCTTTCCCGCAAATAATATTCACTGTCTTAGATAGGGAGTTGTTGCTTATTGCTTTTGTTTCTTTGTTTTTTCCTTAGCAAGCATTTATTGAGCATCCACTATTTGCCAAATGCTATGCTCTTGGCAAAGGCACTAGGGATAAAGAAATAACAAAATATGACCCCTTCCATGAAGAAACTCAGCACAGAGGCAGACACATAAAAACATTCTTATAATACAGCATAGTAGCTGCAGGGAGCAGAATGTACAGAGAAGGAACTTTTGGGCCGACACAGAGGGAATGTAATAGAAGATCTTGTGGAGAAAAGACTCAAAGGATACATAGGAATCAGCCAGGTGAGAAGGGTTGGAAGGAAGTTCCAGGCAGAGGAAATGGCCTACAAAGGCAAAAAGGTGAGAAGGAACAAGGTTCATTTTGAGAACTTCTGGGTTGTTCTGAAAGGTTGGAGCAAACTATGTATAAGTCAGTAACTTAACCCTGTCTCAATTTCCTCCATTAGCATAATAATATTACCTATCTCAAAGGGCTGTGTTCAGGATGAAATGTGGTAAGTCATGGAATACACTTAGGATAATGCCTGGCATAAGGTACCAGACAATATTGGCAATTAACATCACCTAATGTTGAACAGTGTTTGACAGATGGCATCACCTAGGAGCTTCTCAGTGCTTTCGCTGTGCAGCATGCTATCTATAGCATCAAAAGGACTTTCTTACACGTAGCATTCCCTGAACCTGTTTGACCATTAGATGAGTGGAGTAACACTTCTTTTTAGTGAACTGTTGGTAATAATCTTTTTTTGGGGACCTGTGTACTCTTAATGTTTGGGCAATGCTGTGATTACGGCAGACAAGATCAGTTTTTTGTTCTAAGAGAGTTTAAATTGAGAGTCTAACAGCTCAAAAAAAAGAGAGAAAAAAATCAAAAGAGTTTTATCTCTCTGTTTTTGAAGGACCCTTTGTTTCATACACACACATACACTCCAATCCTGGGTATGTGAATAAAAACCCACATTCAGGGGGTTAGAAATTGAAGGGTTAAAAGGAATCTCCCTTCACTTATTTAAATTAGTTTCTGATATTCCTGTCTAATGAATCATTTTATTGACAGGTGTTTATAGGCATAGGGTAGGCAAATGAAAAATTCACAGTGCACAGAAGTGAGTCCTGTGATTTGTTTGCTGAGTGTTAAAACTAAGGTTTGGTGCTAGGTAATCTCCCAGCTTCTTCCCAGCTGTGTGATAAAGAATGAACCTGGCAGATTGGGTCAGATTTGAAGGTAGGAAGAATCAGGGTCCAAATCTCCATTTGGATGTAGGGAACCCTAGATTAGAGATGGCACATGGGGGCTAAGAGCATAGATTTTGAGATTGGACTGCCTACCCCAGAACCTGCCCTGCCATTTATCAGCCACGTAACCTTGGTAAGTGATGATTTCTTTGGCTTCCAATGTCCTCGTCTGTAAAATGGGACCAAGGGGCACCTCATACTGCTGCTCTTAGAACAGCCCCTGGGCACAGTAAGGGCTGTGTAAGTGCTGGCTGCCAGTCAAATCCCAGCTCTTACACTTCTTGGGTAAATAAATCAGTTCTCTTGAGCCTTCATTCCCTGGGATCATTGTGCCTGTCGTCCACAACTGGTGGAAAGATTAAAAGAGGTAAAGTGAGTGCTCAGTGTGGGACTTGTGCAGGAGGGCCCTTCTTGTAGTTCAGAGCCCAGGTGCTGGCATCAGATGGTCCTGTTTACCAGCAATGGAAACTTCTGCACCCATTAAAACTCCATACTTTGGCTTCCTCAGAGTACACACACCTAGGCTGGTTGGTAGTGAGCAATAAATGACACAGTGTGTGCTTCAACACTTTGGGGCCAGGCACAAGACTGATACTCAATAAATGTTATCTATTGTTAGACACTGACCTGGGCTAGCCAGATATACCTTGCACATTGCATCCGCCAAAGGAATTGAAGCAAATGTAGACTGTGTCTCCACATAGCCCAGCAAATGGTTACAGTGACTGCGTTTCCACGGTGGCTGCACAAATCAATACAGATGGCTGCCCGATCAATTCAAGTATAGTGTATCTGATAGACAGACTTTATAGGCCATGACACACCAATGCAGAGGTTTTCCCAAGCCATGCAGCGGAATGGATTTTCACTGTTTTCTCCTCATTAGATCCAGAGTGCATATTTTCCAACACAGAACACATGCAAATTGATGACAGGCTTTTAAATGTAATCAAGAAGAATGAACTTGTGTACAGGCATTAATTTGTCTTAGTTCTGTATTAGGATTTCTAGAGTTCAGTGATCTGCATTTTTGTTTGGTGTTTTCTCTTTCTGTAGAAGAGTTTAAGTCGACTAAAAGGTGTTACCTCTCCTTCCCACTTGCAAATGAATCAGATGAGGGTAAGCCTGCAGTAATGCCTTGTTTGTAAAACCCCTTCTAGTTGGGGTAACTTGAAGGGCATCGAGATTTTGCTTCTGCTCCCTGGCATCTTCCAAACAGGTTTGAGTGACCAGCATCAGAAATGTTCATTACAGGATGAATCCTTCGAATGAATTCAAACCATCCTAGACTCTGCTAGTCTCTGCTATCTCCACAAACCTCCCGAGCTCTGCCTTCCTGGCGATGACTGGAAAATTAATTAAGTGATGCTTCAGAGTAACATATCTATTGCTGAAACATTAGAACCTTTTGTTGATGCTTAACTTTTCAGTACTAAGTGTCATTTTGTCATAACTATATTGTGAAGGCAACTACATGGGACCATATATTAATTTTTAAATTCAACCCATATCTCTAATTATAATCCTTGAAAGCATTTAATATGGTAGTGTGCACATAGTGTGTGTTCAGCAAATACTGGTTGGATTTTCATTAAAAGGTGACTTTTTAAAATGAGACTGTTAGGACCTTAAACATACCAGCTCAATTAATGTGTCAGCCTGAAATCATTGGTCTGTAATCACTTCTTATTTCCGCTTTACATTCTTAAGTGTACACTTAGAAATAGCAATTTAGTAACAGGAATGTAACAGACTGCTTTGTTAAAGGCTTTGAAAACAATGTATTAAACATTTAAAGAAAGAAGCCGGCCAGGCACAATGCTCACGCCTGTAATCCCAGCCCTTTGGGAGGCCGAAGCATGTGGATCACGAGGTCAGGAGATCAAGACCATCCTGGCTAACACGGTGAAACCCCGTCTCTACTAAAAATACCAAAAAATTAGCTGGGCTTGGTGGCGGGTGCCTATAGTCCCAGCTACTTGGGAGGCCGAGGCAGGAGAATGGCGTGAACCCAAGAGGCGGAGCTTGCAGTGAGCAAAGATCACGCCACTGCACTCCAGCCTGGGTGACAGAGCGAGATTCTGTCTCGAAAAAAAAAAAAAAATTAATTAATTTAAAAAAAGAAAAAGAAAGAAGCCATATTTTTTTTCCTAAGTCAGTAAGAAGGAAGCGAGCAGTAACATTACGGTAACAGACATGTCCTGAATGGGAACTGTGTGTCAGGCTTTGATATGCGCCTTCTCGCATGTGAGCTTCATTCAAGAGTGAACTTTTCCTTATCCCTGTTTTACAGAGGAGGGAGCAGAAGCTTAAAAAAGGTAAGTAACTTAGTCTTTAGGACTTATAGCTTCTAAATACTTAGCACTTACAAAGTTCTTACACATACATTACTTCATTTGTTCCTCTCAGTAAACTCACAAAGTAGGAATTCTTGGTAACTTTATAGTTGAGATAACAGAGCCAAGATGACTTGGGGCCCCTGATGCTCTCAGGGCAGGGCCATGACTAGTATGCAAGACTGTGGTTTTCAAAGACTACAGTTTTTCCATTATCACATCCTGAACAATGATTGCATGAGGAATTACGAACTTCATGGGGCTCCAACTTACTGCCCAGTACTAAGCAGAAATAGATACTATATATGGGTTTCACAACATCCATTTGCTTCTAAAAGGTTATATTTGATATCAGCTTATTTCTACATTTTGAACAGAAACTTGCATAAAAATAGCCTCGTATCCTTGGGTTCAGGCTACCAGATGGATATTGAGAATGACCACTGCAAAAGAAGGACAAATGCCTATTATTTTTTAATACATATATGCACAGCTACCATCTAAAATGAGCCAGGGATCTCTGTGTCCCTTATTATGTTAAGGATCTAAGTTTTTCAGGTAAAACTCTGTTTTTCCAGGAAGTAGAGAAGGGGAATGGAGAAGGAGGGTAAAGAGAGAATAAGAAAGCATGAGGTTGGATGCGGTGGCTCACTCCTGTAATCCCAGCACTTTGGGAGGGTGAGGTGGGCAGATCTCTTGAGCCCAGGAGTTCGAGACCAGCCTGGGCAACATGGCAAAACCGCATCTCTACTAAAAATGCAAAAGTTAGCCAGGTGTGGTGGTGTGTGCCTGTAGTCCCAGCTACTCTGGTGGCTGAGGTGGGAGAGTCACCTGAACCTAGGAAGTTGAGGCTGCAGTGAATTGTGATTGTACCACTGCATTCCATCCTGGGCAACCAGAGTGAGACCTTGTCTCAGAAGAAGAGGAAGAGGAAGAAGGAGGAGGAGGAGGAGGAGGAGGAGGAGGAGAAGGAGGAGGGAGAGAGGGAGAGAGAGAGAAAGAAGGAGGAAGCAAGGAAGGAGGGAAGGGAAGGGAAGTGAGGGGAGGGGAGGGGAGGGAAGGGAAAGGGAAAGGGAAAAAGAAAGGGAGAGACCTTGGTGTCCTGGAACTTTCTAGTGGAACACAGGCGCCACTGCCTGTTGCTGATGAGCAGGGAAGCCCCAGCAGTGGGAGGATGCCCTTCATCCTTCCTTCTTTCACTCACTGGCACAAATATTCATAAGTGCTTGCTCTCTCACCAGGCGCTGCTCTTCTAGGTACTGAAGATACAGCAGTAAACCAACCAGATTCTGCCATCATGGGATTTATGTTATAGTTGGGAGAATTGCACAATATGCAAAATAAATGTGTAAATTACAGGGTACATTATAAAGTGTTCAGGAAAAAAACATAGGAGAGACATTGAGAGTACAGAGAGTGGGGTTTGTAATTTTAAATAGGGAAACTGGGGAAGCCTTCCCTAAGAAAGTGGCATTTGAGCAAAGGCTCCAAGGAGGATGCAGGAGTCTTCTCTTGTGATCCCTGGGGCAGACGGAACAGCAAATGCAAAGGCAGCGGTGAGCCCTGTGTGTTTGAAGGATGGTGAGGAGGCAGGTGTGCCTGGAACAGGGCAAGGGATACCAAGAGTGGTGGTCAGAGAAATAAAGGGGATCAGGTGGGAAGTTCATAGAGAGCTTTATAATATCATAAAAGAATCTGGGTTCTGTTCTGAAAATAAATTGTGGGAAAGTTCGAGCAGGAGCAGAGACTGCAGCCAGAAAGCTGTTACAGTAGTCCATGAGAAAGGGGATGGTGGCTTGCAGGAGGCTTTAGCTGTGTGGTTGATGAGAGGTTTGGATTCTAGGTAGAGACATTCAAGTGCTATTGATATTCAAATGCTTAGGTGCCAGACACTGAGACCCAGGACACTGAACAGTTGAAGAATCAGTGTCACTTAAGACTGAGTGGATAACACACTCTCTGTTTCTGAGTACTACCTAGAGGGGCTGATGTTGGGGAGGGAGAGGCAATACTGTGTAGAAGGAGGTTGCCTTTAGAGTTCCAATCCTGCCGTGCCACATGCTGGGAGGGCGACCTTGAGCAGACTCATTTAGCCTTGAGTCTATTTCCTGATCTGTAAAATGGGAAAGTGACATCTATTTGGATACTTACAACACATAAATAACAAATACAGATTGCTTAGGACAATTACTGTTATCAACAGGGTAGACATAGAGGGGTAACATCTGGATTCTCGTAAGGGGCAGAATAATGTTATGGTTAAGAGCCCAGACTCAAAAGCCACACCTCCTGCATGACCATGGACAAATTACTTAAGTCCTGCATGCTTCATTTGTAGAAAGGAAACGGTGATAAGCACCTACCTACTAGAGCTGTTTGGTTTGCAAGCTTGTAGAATGATGCCTGACACACAGGAATCAAAACTCCTTCCTAGTGTTGCTGTGAGTTCCAAAGAAGTTGTTCAGAATCTCTTGATAACATTAGCATACTTGGGCTGCATTATACATATTTCTAGTGCATTTTTTATTTCAATGTTTTCTGAATCCAAATTTTGCCTAAATTGCCAAACAATGTTAGTTAAACCAAATCCTTTTATTTGGTTCTCTGTTTATTCATCCCATGCAATCAGAGTGTCTCTTTAATTTCTTCTTGGATTAGTCGTGTTTACCAACAGCTCTGGAAATACATTCCAGCCTTCAGAAAGAAAATGACAAGAGCTATAACAAGGTATTAGAGGTTGTGTAAACTTGTCTTACTTGAAGTTAATGCGAAAAATGTGGAGAAAAAAATAACAAGGGGAAATTTCGAAAATTGGGCAATGATGTTTAACCAAAATGACATGTGCATCTCTGAATGTAAATGCACAACTGCGTTAATGCCGTGCCGGCTGCCTGCCATCCTGAGGTTTTATCACATCATAATGCAGTGATGAGGTATTTCTTTGCTTTTTTAGTTTTTCTACTTGCAGATGCCAACAATGATTATTTGTAATTTCAGAAATAAAGCTGCTCAAATGCAACATCTGTGGTTCCATATTTTTCTGTGGGATTCAGAATGCATGTCTTATTCCTATTTGTAACCAGGGAATATTTGCAGTCAAACATAATTCCCGTGTACTTGACTTAGTTCTGGTCCAGATTGACTAAAAGGTTTTAAAATGGTGCCCGTGCTTTCGGTATCTACACTATGTGGATTCTTGACCTTTTAATCCTCATTTTCTTTAATACAAATAAAAGAGAGTTTATCAGTTGATTCAGATGAGTGGGGGTATGCCATGTAAATTTCAAGGAATTATGCACTAAATTACAGGACTCATTTGGGGGCTTAAATGTTATTCTCCACTACACAAAACTGGCATGGATTTTATTTTAACTGAAATGGCACACAGTGGCAGGCAATTATTTTTGTTATTGTATTTGCTATCATGGCCTCCAGAATCTAAGGACAATGAAAGGGGATGTTCATTTATAATTTGACCTCCTGAATTGTTCTTGAAATGCAGTTTCATCTTCATATCAAGCAAAATCTAATGCTGTATTTGTCAGTAAAATAGTCATTTGCATTTTTTATTGACAATACAAATTGTGTTTAATCAGGCAGTCAGCATGTTAGCATTTCCAGATGATTGAAGACCCATTTTTGTTCAACTATGTCCCATTTTGGGTCAAATGTATTTTGCTCGTTTTAATGATCAGGGCACGTAAAGTTGCTCTTTAACACTGTGCCTTAAAAAAAAAAAAGGTCCAGATCCCACGTAGCTATATTTTCTTGTCTCCAGAAGAAAGCCAGGAAGCTCTTAAATTCTTAAATTTACACACTTAACAGATGTTAGCCCAGCTTAGAGGAACAATTAGAAGACGTTTCTACTAACTTATTTTATTGTTGAAAGGACCACCGTGGGGTAGACATAGCTCTGAACCAGAAATCAAAAGGCTACGGTTTGATTATTATTCCCAGAAAGAAATGAAAGGTTAGTTCTCTGGTTTCTAGCTATGGGATACCTCACTTCTCTGGGCCTCAGTTTCCTTATTTAAACAGGAAGGACAACAATGTTCTTTAACTTTCTCTAGGATGTTCATGAAGCTTTATCCTGTGAGAGGTACTGTAGAAGCCCAGCTCTACTATTACTAGCCAGATGACCTTAGGCAGGTTCACCCATCCCTGCCTCAGTTTCCTCATCTGTATGGTGGAGACAATAATAGTGCTTACTTCACAGGATTATTGTGAGTAGGAGTTACCATACGTAAAGCTTAAAACAATGCTTATCGTATGGAAAGTGCTGTTTGTTTGCAATTATGTCATCGTCATTACTCTTATTAATAGCGCCTTCCTCACAGGGTTGTTGTGTGGACTAAATCAATTTATATTTGTAAAGTGCTTACAACAAACCCTAACATGTCGTAAGGTACAAGCATTTGCTATTGTGATTATTATTAGTTAACTACCATTTATTAAGTGCTCACTGCCTGTAAGACATTATATCAGGAATCCTCACTGCCACTTGTGAGGGCAGAGTTACTAGCTTCATTTTTCTCTAAGCTTCACATACAGAAAAAGGCTCCAAGTCATAAAGCCACTGTCCCAAGGGAACATGCTGAGTGCATGGCAGAGTCAGGACTTGAACCCAGGGCAGCCTGACCCCAAGGGGGATGCCCTTTAATGCCTGTGCTTCCTTAGTCCTGTGTTCAGGCCTCAGAGTCCTGAGCTTGGAGTCCACTTTAGATGAAGTCCTCCATGAGCATTACAGGCCCTTCCTGCCACAGTCTTAGCCTGGCCTCCATATTCATCATGGCGACCTTGGCTGGGCCTTACTTCCCCACTTACACCCATTGAGACTGCTTGTACTTGGCCTGGTTTCCTTCACTGAGAGAGAATGGGAGTCCAAGGCCGGGGGTCTGTTTTGGTTTCCCTTTCCCCCAAATACCTGCTTCAGTTGTACCACTTCCTCTACTACCTCCTCCAACCCTTGTCTCTGTCCTGTTATTCCTAATACAATGTGCATTGCCAACATGAGGTGTTAGGGTAGTGATGCTGACAGTGATGGATTCTAGTTTGATTTAGAGTAGATGTTCACTTATAATGGTAAATATCAAATTTGTTTACATTTGTCCACATAGACACAGATTATAATAATAACAAACATTTATTGAGAGTTTAATATGTGCTAGAGCTGTCCTAAGCAGTTAATACATATTACTTTATTTACTCCTCACAGCAACACTGTGCAGTAGGTATTAACACTGTCCGCGATCTACAGATAAATCAACAGACCATAGTCTGTAGGGAGCTGGAGTGGCCTTGAGAGGAGCAGAACTGGCTGATCCCTGAAAATTTAATTCCACTCATTTCTTCTTATCTGTGTCAATTGGTTGGTTACACACAATTTGCCTAGCACTGTGCTATTGCAAGCAATGCAAGCGAGGTGGAGAAATAAGAATAGGATGTGTGGGGCATTTAATGTGCCCAGCATGGGGCTACATCCTTTATATATGTTATCACATGTCCTATTGACAGCAACCCTGTAAGATAAGTGTGCCCATTCTCCTGTCGGAGATGAGGATGCTGAGAAACTGAGCCGTTAAGTGAGTTGCTTTACCTTACATTGTTACATGGCAAAGCTGGGATTTGAACCTAGGTGTGAAGCTTTTTCTTGGGTTTAATCTCCTCCCTCTTTCCTTCTCCTCTAACTTTAGGACTATGGTGGTAAAAAAAACAGACAAAGTTCCTGCCTCTAAGAGGCTTACATTCCAGCCAGAATCAATCAATAAACAAATAAACAGATGAACAAATGAGCAGATCATTACAGATGTGCGGGACATCAGTAGGGGAAGTGAGAACTCCTGGTCTAGGAAGCAAGTCCATTACTAGTGTACTTGGGAATGACCTCTCATTCCCCCTAGGATCTATGGGATGGGAAAGAAACAGCCATGCAAAGAGCAAGGCGAAGAGAGTTTCTGCAGATAAGACAGCAAGTAGACAGAACAGCAAGTAGACAGAACAGATGCGTTGGAGCAGAAGAGGGCGTGGGATGTTTGAGGAAGAGAAAGGAAGGCCATGTGGCTGGTGGGAGGCAGACAGGTCAGATTAAACAGAGCATTGCAGAACAGGGTAAGAAGTCTGGACTTTACTCCAACTTCCATAAAATGAATGAAATTGGCCATGTGACCTTGAACAATCCGTTTCTAGCCTCAGTCTCCATTTTTTTAAATCTATTGGGCATGGGTAAGAAGCCCTGCCTCACGTACATTTCAGAGATTGTTTAAATATCAAATCTGGAGACTGTCTGGTCACAGAGAAAGGTGGCTAATTTACCTGATACATTTATCTGTATAAAAGTGGAGTCATTGGAAGACTGATTGTAGAAGAAAGGAAGCTGAACTTTGGGGTTTCTGAAGGTTAAGTCTCTCATTGATTGGTAGTAATAATAGTAATAAGTAAATATTCCATAAATGATTACTCTACCAGAAACTAAACTAAGCTCTTTAAATGCATTATCATTCTATCCTCAGAACACTAGAAAGGACACAGACACTGTTATTACCTCATTTTGACAGTTGAGAGACTGAGGCATAGTGAGGATGGGTCTCTATCCATGCGTTTGGTTGTGAATAACAGAGAACTCAATGAGTGGCCTGAACGAGCAAGATGTTTATTTTTATTACATAAAAAAGACTCCCAGCTGGGCGTTGTGGCTTACGCCTATAATCCCAGCACTTTGGGAGGCCAAGGCAGGCAGGTCACTTGAGGTCAGGAGTTCAAGACCCACCTGGCCAACATGGTGAAACCGTGTCTCCAGTAAAAATACAAAAATTAGTCAGTCGTGGTGTGGGCCTGTAGTCCCAGCTACTCAGGAGGCTGAGGCAGGAGAATCACTTGAACCTGGGAGGCAGAGGTTGTAGTGAGTCGAGATTGCACTAACTCCGGCTAGGCTGGGCAATAGAGTGAGACTTTGTCTTTAAAAAACAAACAAACAAACAAACAAAAAACTCCTAGAGTAAGAGCAAGCTACTGCTGATAAAGCTGCTCAAGAAAGTCATCAGAATCCAAGATTCCTCTGCCTTTCTGCTACTTCATCTTTAATGTGTAGCGTTTGTTCTTTATGAGCTCAAAGTGGCTGCTGTATCTCCAGTTTTCTCATCTCAATGCCACGTCAAAAGGAAGTGCAAGAGACAAAAGAAGAAGAGTAATTGTGGGAAGGGTAAAAGGCTTTAACTTTTGAGAATTTGTCTTTTAAAGGAAGAAAGCCTTTCTCAGGAATGTTCATCTGTATCTTCTTTGCCTCCAACCGGGGCACATGACCAACCCTAGCTAAATGGGAAGCAGGATTCCAGTATTTCACTTTCTAGTCTCTATAGAAGGCAAAGGTTAAAGAGAAGGGTGTCAGGAGAGATGCTGAGTGAGCTAGGCTACAGAATTTTTCCCACTCATACAACTTGTAAGTGGTGAAGCCATGTGTTTCAACCCAGTCTTTTTGACTCCAGAAGTCATACTCTTAACCATGGTGCCATACTGCCTCCTTATTGGGCGGAGGCTAGAGAATCTTAGACAAATTGTTAAGCCTCTCTATGCTAATTTATAAATTTGTAACATAAAAATAATAAGAGTATTTAATAAGGTTACCGGGAGGGTAAAACATGAAAGCCCTCATGAAACAATTACCACAGTGTCTCTGGCATATGGTAAGTGCACACCAATTGCATGTTAGCTGTTCTTACTGTTAAATTGTTATTGTTCTTATTGTTAGCAGACAGTTTCTTTGCTAGCGTTTGTGGATACAGAGAGTCAAACAAAATACAATATAGCATTTACTTTTTAGGTGCTTACTTGTTCAGACTTATTCGTAATTTACAATGTTAAATTCAATGATGGAGCAAGGGGCAGCAGTGGTATAGAAAAAGGAGGATCAAGGTACTTTGTTATGAACTGGAAGAGATAGGCAAGGGTGTCAGGGTCAGGGAAGGAAGGATGGTACTTACAGAGAAATGATGCTGTTTAGGTGGCTCTAAAGAGACGAGACAGTTCACCAGGAAGAGGAAAGGGAAGGGTATTCCTGACAGAAGGAACAATATATGCTAAGCAGGTGTCAAGCTGCCGAGGGTTCACACTGTACTGCCTGCTGGGAGCTGCAAGAATTTCCAACAGTCTGGACTGTAGTGTGGAGCTCCAGACCAGCTAAATAGACAAGAGCAAGATTTCCTGAGTGCCTCCTTTATGCCAGGCACTGCGTGGGGCACCAGGGACACAATGAGGAGTGACGTACAACCCCTGCTCTCAAGAAGCACATCACATCGACACTGTTTTCTCATTTGCCAGATGGGAAAATGCAAGAATCCTAAATTTTATTTACCATCTCCTCTGTGCTAGATTCAGGGCTTGATGCTTTGTGGACATTGTTTCATTGCACTTCAAGGTCATTATTATTCTCTCCCTCTTGCAGGTGAGGAAACCGAGGCTCAGTAAGATTAAAGGAGTTATCCAAGATTACCCAGCTAGTAAATGATACCACAAGGATTCAGACTAGGTTTCTCTGGCTCCACAACCCGTGTGTTCTGCTGCATGGCTTCCAGGATCCTGGGTACTACACATGTATGCACCACCCTAGTGGTAAAATGAAACAATTTCTGAGAGCACTTCAGAGCCAAATGCAATATTAACACCAAGTCCCTGGAGTTATTTATTTACTTATTTATTTATTTATGAAGAACAAGGAAAGCCCCTCCTTTACTACCACAGTAAATCTCCAGTAGCTTGTCAATTCCTTCTCAGACAGGCTGATTAGCTGGAGTGCAGCTGTCCAGGTTGCTTAAGTGAAGGAAGATGACTTGATTGTAGTTCAATGCCTTAGCTGTCACTGAACTGCATTCCTAAATATGATCCTTATTGCCCTGCTAACCCCTCTATAAACGGCACTGCAATGAAAGCATAAAACATTAAAAACATCCCCTGGTTGACTGCTATTGCCTTTTGAATTAACACGAGAAATACTCATTTGAGGGATGTGGTTTAACTCAAGCAATATTTCTTGATGGGTTAATGAATATCGTATGTTATACTTTAGCTTAATACAACATCATCAATTATTTAATTATTTTTATTGATTGACCTCTTCCAGATTATTTGATAGTAGATTTTTCACTATTCAGAAGGTTAAATGCTGAGCAGTCAGGAATCTTCTTCTGCGGTTCTGAGTGTCTTCTGAGCTGTGACCCAACTTGCAAATAGAAAGGTGTATATGTATCTATGGGTATGTTTTTGTTTTGTGGGGCTTTTTTTTTTTTTGGAAGAGACAAATTGCAGACCATCCTGGAACATTCTGGAATTAATGAACATGATGCATAAATAGCCTTGCTAAATCAAGACATAACAAAGAATTGAACTGCTGATGACACTGAAGAAAGGTTTTAAAGACACAGATGATCAAGCCCACATAATTAGAATTACTATTTAGATATGCAAAAAAATGGAAAGGCAACACCCGAAAGGGAGAATGGGTTGCAAAACTAGCACCAATATAAAATATGAGTAATGGCCAATAAAAGCATATCTACCAATGACTTTGTAACTAAGAGAAAGTAATACGGGATTGTGTCCATTTAGCTAATGTCATGGGACACAGTACGGAGTTCTCAAGGGCTTCTCATGGGCTTTGGAGGGAGGAAGGAGGATGAGGCTGGAAAGCAGACTGCCTGGGATCCTCTCCTCTTGCGGCACTGATTAGTTTTGTGACCTTGGGATTAATTGGCCTGCTAAGCCAAATCCCTTGACCAGGGTTCAGCACTCATTGTGCTGGACTCCAGCTCCTTTGGGGTCCATTGTTGTAGGCTGTGTGAGGATTGTGGAATGAATACAGCATATGATTTATAGAGTTACAGAAATGGGAATGACAGGTATTTTCTAATGCAGGAAGATCAGGCTGGGATTTTTTCTTAAAGTGTTGTCAACATTAATAATTTTTCCTAAGGCCCTCATTTCATGTCACCATATTAGCACTGTCTGTAGATTAATACTACTATGGATAATTTTATTAATAATAGACAATTTATCTGTAATTTGCTAAGTAATGGTCAGATATATGATTTTATCCCTCACATGCCACATGGGCAGATGTTACTTCAGGCAGGTGCCCAAACTCAAAAGTTTTTTCCCCAGTAATTTTAAGTCAGTGAGAAACAGAAATTCTGTCTTGGCTGTCAGCTGTGCAAAGTGGTGATATAGAGAAAGGACAGTTAGTCAAAAGACCTAGAATTGAATCATGGCACTTCCCATTATTCGTTTTGTGACCTTCTTCAAATCACTTAAACTTTATGCAGGTCTTACTGTCCATAGTTTTAGAATGTTTGAAGTAAATGTGACCAAGGCAATGATATGGACACACAGTTTAATAAGGTATATAAAACGTGCTTCCCTACTGCAAAATACAGTGCGTATGTGTGGGGTGTTTCCATCCTCGGAGGATCAAGTACCTGTTAGCTAGGAAACCACAGTCTACCTCCACAGCGGGCATCTCTCATCCATCCTGGCATTCTTTTCCATGAGCTCATGTGTGGTCTCAGGGTTCTTTGAATATAGCACCCCACGTGGTCATTTAGCAGCTGGTCAAATCTGGCAAGCGAGATGAAAACTCATGCCATCCCAACCCTGGCACAGAGGCTGGACTCAAGATCTGCCGCTAGCCATTCTCCTTACAGGTAGGCTTTTCTCTTTGCCTCTAATTCCTGGGATCTGACCCAGAAAACTCACAGACCCACCCACCTTTCAGAAGCTAGGTGGATTTGCTTTATGCTACTACCTAGGTGGCAGCTGCGGGAAATGTCACCCTGCAGGATGCAACAGCCATCGTGGGTAGCAAACAACCTGGTAATGCAAAGGGAGTGTATTTTTAAACCTAATCTACTCAGTAGCGTTTGCTCTGTAATGGTTAGATTCCTCCCCCAGAACATGACTTGCTGGGGTTCTTACAGATCCTAATTTAAAAACTATCACTGAAGCTTATTTTTAAACATCATAAAGGTATCTGAGACCTGAATTTCAGGTCAATCATATCTCCATGTTTGTAGGGGTATTTTTTGTTGTTGTTTTTTTCCACTTGTAAATCTCTCAAGCTTTTAGGAAAAGTAACTCTGGCAAAGGAATTGATTTGGCCACTCAAATCTCAAGAGGCCACCGCTGAGCTACCCAGCCCATATGACAGGAATCCTTTCCTTCTTGTTTTGGTTAAGTTCCCTGGCAAGCATTGCTTAATAGGATTTGTTTTAGCATTTAAATTTCCCCTCTCCTGCCAAGACACAGGAGGTGTTTTGACACATGGTATCATTTTGGTGATCTCTTAACCTCTTTTTTTCCTGACATCTACCATGGCAGAGCTAACCATTTTGGGGTGATTGGTTGCCAGGTTTGGCAGCAGTTCTGAAGAGGCCCCATCTGCAGTCCGGAGGATTGGCACATTGTTTTCTTGCAGGTCACTTAGAGAGGAATTCACACACTCGGGAAAATTATCAACAAACTCTTCCATGAAAGGCACCTGGTGCTTCAGAATGGTGGTGTGTTCAGGAAACCTGGTAGAGACTGGTGCGCATCTCTCTCTTCTCTGACAGCCCATCTTCCAGATTATCTCAGCAGTTCTCCCAGTGGGATCCTGGGCCTGTAGTCTCATGTGGTGTTTCATGTAAAGAGGGCTCTGTGTGTAGGCCAGGCATTGTAGCTCACGCCTGTAATCCCAGCACTTTAGAAGGCTGAGGTAAGAGGATCACGTGAGGCCAGGAGTACAAGACCAGCCTGGGGAACATAGTAAGGCCCCCATCTCTACAAAAAACAAAAAAAATTAGCCAAGTGTGGGGTCACATGCCGGTAGTCCCAGATACTCAGGGGGCTGAGGCCAGAGGATCGCTTGATCCTGGGAGGTTGAGGCTGCAATGAACCAAGGTTGTGCCACTGCACTCCAACCCAGGCAACAGCGTGCAAACCTGTCTCAAAAAAAAAAAAAAGAGTGCTCTGTGTATGAAAACACTGAACAGCACTGTTGGTTTGTGTACCCCCAGATTCCTGTGTTGAAGTCCTAAGCCCCCAGTGTGATGGTATTTGGAGGCAGGGACATTGGGAGGTGATGAGCATTCGATGAGGTCTTGAGGGTGGTACTCTCATGATGGGATTAGTGGCCATATAAGAAAAGAAAGAGAGACTGGAGCTCCCTCTTTACAATGTGAGGATACCGGAAGAAAGTGTCTGTCCACAGCCATGAAAAAGACCCTCACCAGGAACTAAATCTGCTGGTGCCTTGCTCTTGGACTTCTTAGCCTCCAGCTGTTAAGAAATAAATTTCTGTTGTTTAAGCCACCCAGTCTATGGTATTTTGTTATGGCAGCACAAGCTGACAAGACGCAGCCTACTCTGTCTTCCTCTTGGAGAGTCATAGAGCTGTGTGTGGTCACATTAAAGGCTCTGAGAAATCCTGCAGTGGAGAGGGTGTTTAATGCCCTCTTTCAGTCACCTGTCCATAGAATCAATTTTCAAAGTACCTCCACAGACTAGTTTTCTGCAAATGTTACTTTGGGAAAGGCTGGATTAAGTAATAGTTTGCCCTCTTTTGCTTCCTGCCATCTTTAGAATTTATGTCTGGGTCAGGCAGAGCATGAGCATTTCATCTGATCCAAAGGTTGAATGTTTCTAAGTACATTTCCAGGGATGATTTGAGGGATGCAAACAAGGTGGACTGAGGTTGAATATAAAAGGAAATTATGGAAAGATCTAGAGCAGTCACCTTATGGTGTAGCTTTAAGTATCCCCAAATATTTCATTGCTAGACTGTGGGCTCCTTGAGGGCAGGGAGTACCCCTTTTTCATCGTGTCTGTGCCTAGCAAAAGTGTAGAACTCAGAGAAATCCCTAGTAAATGCTTGTTGGATAAATGAAATCATTTGTGGGTGATTTCTTTAATGCTGGAAAGAAGTCAAGCAATTACTTAGTCGAATTCATTTGTGAAACAAGGAAACCAAGATTCAGAGAGAAAGAGTGTCTGTGAGCTCATGAAATGGACCTGAGGTTACAGATCTGAAAATGAATGATGAGATCCAATCAGTTCTTGATTTCGTGAATTGTTCTAGAGAAGGAATGTGTTCTGTGTGGGAACGGGAAGGTGAGGGAAGCCAAAAACACTTCAAACTTCACAGAGTTTGCTCTTTGGCCTGGTTTACCTTTAATAATTCACTTAAACAACTATTGTCACCTACTTACAATGATTGGCTTCACTCCAGAGCTGGAGGAGGAAAAGTGATAAAAAAGACACAGTCTACATCCTTCAGGGGCTCACAGTCTAGTAAATAGTGAAATATGTAAAAACATCAGTTATAATATGTAAACAAGTAGATGTATAAACATCCAGTTATAATAATAGCACCTGCTCTGTACCAAGCACTGCATTAGGTACTTTATACACAGTGGTTCATTTAGTCCTCACACCAACGCACACTTTTATCCCTTTGCTAAGGTGGAGAAACCAAAGTTCAGAAAAGTTAAGCAATGTGCTCCAAGTGTTGGGGCTGAGTTTTGACCCCCACCCTGTTTCGCCCTCTGCCCCATTGTGTAAAGCATGCTTACCAACGCCGATGACCACTTTTGAGGCTAACTCAGGGGCTAAGAGCCCAAAACAGGGGGCAGGTGATTTGTTCTGGGGGCTCAGAAATGTGTACAGAGATGTGCCAAGGGAATGGGAGCTGCTTTTTCTCCCTCTGGGGTCTATCTGCCTTCTGCTCCAGGCTGGCCTGAAAGGAACTTGGAAGTGAAGTGCAGGGAAGTCAGAGACTCTTCCCAGTGGCTTCACTGCAAAGTAAAAGCAAAAATCAAAGAAGACTAAAACAGGCAAGCTCCAGCATCTATAGGATACATTTGGCTTATTTGGAGGTCAAAACAAACATTCCTTGAGCATCTGCTCTGTGCAGGACATCGAAGGTACAAACAGGATAAAGCCTCCACCCTGGCTCTTAAGGAGTTCTCAGGGAAACAGTTGAAACCTTAACAGAGCTACACACAGAGTGGTTGGAGCATGATGGAGGGGAGTCAACTCTTTGTGCTTTGCAGGCATTGAGGGTAGTGGTGGAGGACGGCCGGGATGGAGCAGTGTCTTAAAGAAGAAATGGAGAGTGCTAGGCAGCAGAGACAAGGTCCAAACTTGGGAGGGGCTTGAGCAAGGGCTGAGAGGCTGAGAAAGAAAGCAGATGTGGGGTGGGGGCTGCTAGTGATGAGACAGGAGGGAGGGAGGAAAGGTTGGTGTAGTCCAACCCTGGAGAACCTTCAGAGCCACCACATTGAGGCTTTTGGATAGTTATGTATTCAGTTTCTCATCATTCTCCTCTCTAATGCACACTGCTAATTGAATGTTTTTTTATGGACTCCGAGACCCACATTAACACTGTCTACTTTTAATTCCATACAATGGGGAAAAATCTCTTGGTTTTATTGACTGCTTCTTTATCTGACTTCACCTAATTGGAAAATAAACAGATAAAATGATGCCTTTACTACTGATGAATAATTCATGTCCTCTTTGTCTTTTGTCATAGGAGAAAGCCTAGCAGGTCTTTCTCAAGTTAGGGTATCTGGTAGATGAGAGAAAAATGTGAACGATTAACTGCAAATTGAGTTTAGTGTGAATTCCTGAGAATCCGAGTCCTCCTCTGTAATAAAGTTTAGATTGGTTCACGTAACGGTTCACCTGGCTCTGGTGGAGCCCAAATTCAGAACATATGAATGCTATTGACCTGTTAATTTGAAATGTTTTAATCTGCATAAAAATAGATTGTATTAATTGTCTCGCATTAACCAGGTCTGACTATAATGTCTGATTGAATTAGGCTGAGTTTTCTGTATCTTAGCTCTTTGCAGTTTCATTTGCCCCAAACACGTGTAACTTTTTTCTCCTCCATTCCTGTCATCTGAGCAAGTTGGGCTGTGTTGCTGTCAGATTAGAGAGAAATCCCATTCACCTTCAGCAAATAAAAATACCTATCATCCTCACACTGCCTACACTGCTTGACACCACTCTCGGAAACACTCCTCTTTTCTAATTACCCTTGGTAACATTTCACCACCCCAATCTCACTGGTTCATGTCATTTTCAAAATCCTGGTAAATAACTTTAACTCTTTACCGGAGTCTGTGCTTCAAAATAAATACTGGAATTTAAAATTCTATTTTTTTAAAGATGTAATTTTTAATTATTTTATAAACATACATTATCTGTAGTGGGCTGGACACCCTGCTAGATACCAAGGGCATACAACATAGTTGAGTTTGATCCTGCCCTTAGCGAGATCACAGTCTGGTTCTGGTGATACGGTTTAAATGTATGAAAAGTTAAATAATGGTGCAAATCAACATTTAAAGTGAAAATTCCAGGCCAAAAGTGATTAATATTTCAGTGATGGAATCTGTGGGGAATAAGGAATTTTTAAGGCCCCTGAATGGACCCTATGTGTTGATTTTGTTTTTTTTTTCTTCACAATTCTGGATTCTGAGGCTATGCTTCATTCCTTCCTGAGTCAGGAATAATCTTCCCCTCTATAACTCAATAAAGGCACCACCTGTTTTGGGAAGCCTTCCTTGGCCTTCCTTGTCTGATTAAGGTGCCCTCTTCTGGGCTGTTTAGGCATCTTAGCCTGTCATAAGCCATCATTCTATTTATCTTGCCATTTACTTGTTTCTTTCAATCAGCTGGAGTGAAGGGCTCAACCAGCAACATACAGGAAGGAAAGACTAGAGAGAGAATTTAGGGAGAATTAGGTGGTATATCCATGCCCTTTCTACTCAACCTGTGGTCCATGGACCAGCAGGCTTAGCATCACCTGGCGAGGAGTTAGAAATGCAAAAATCTCAGACCTCTCCTGAGACCTACAGAATCAGAAGCTAAACTTTAACAGATCACTCGTCATTCATATACATATTAACATTCCAGAACCCTTGAGCTGATCTAGCATTAAAGAAACCTGAGGATCTTTAGAAAGGACTGCTGCTTGGGCTCCACCCACAGAGGTTCTGATTTGCTTGGTTGGGATGTAGCCAATTAAAAGCTTTCCAGGTGGTGCAACAGTGCATTCACAGTGGTGAGCCCCCTCCAGGTTAGCGTTTTCTAAGTGCTGTCCCCTGTCATCACGCTTACTGTGTGGTACTGTCATCTTCATACAGGTACTCTCTTAACCATTTCTATATTTGTGTATGCTGAGATTTAATGGAGTATCTCTTACTGCATAATTGTTTCATAAAAGTGAATGGAAAATTAACCTGGGTGGAGGCCTCTAATGATGATTTTGGCAATGACATTGGAGAAAACTTATTGAAAAATACCATCAACAGCTTGTATGAAGAATTGAGCCATAAAAATGGCAGAAAAAATGGTTCAGAAGCTTTTTGGTTGGCCAAAGTCAAAGTCTACGGGGTAAGTCAAGTGCTTGGTGCCCAGATTTCATGGGAATGGAGTGTGATGGCATAGGGAAGACTCAGCTTGATCTCTTCTAATAGGAAGAGAGAGGCTTACAGGGTTGATTCACTTTGAGCCCTAGATAATGCACTAGTGATACTTATTGGGCAGCTAAGAAAATCACAATATGACTTGTTAATGCGTTAATGGAAGTGCAAAGTTTATTTGTACTGGGCACTGGAATCTGCATCTCCTCTGGGTACCACACTTGAGGATTTAGTGAGCATTGTGGATAATGTAGATATCATGTCATGGGAGGGAGGTATATTCAAATGAATGCCTGGAGAAAAGAGGGTGTGGCAAGTACATGACTGCTTTTTTTCATAAGGGCTGACTGTTTTGTGAAAAGAGAGCAGAATTGTGCTGTGCTGCTCCACAGGACATAGCTAGGGCCAGTGGGATTCATGGAGGCAGATTTTGGCTCAACATCGGAAAGACTTTGTGCCAGAGTGAGAGCCATCCAATAATAGAACTGGCTGCCTGGGGAGATGGTGAGAGCGAGCGAGCTCTCTATCTTTGGAAATGTTCTAGCAGAGACTGGATAGCCATCTGTTGTAGGTATTGTGGAAAGAGTCATGCATTTGGTAGATAAGCAAAATTTTGTTGGTGATGATGACAGTAGTAAATGTGACTACCATATACTGAGTGCCTTTGAAGTGCCAGGTGTGGTGCTAGGCATGTGAGTATTCATTATCATCTTTCATCCTTTTACGGCCATAATGAAAGTGAGAGCTATTACTCCCATTTTAGAGAAGAAATGGATTCAGGGCTAGGATTTGAACCCTGGGTTTTATGACTCAAAACCCATAATCTTTTAACTATATCACCTGCTTTTTGTGATTCCTTCCATCTCTAAGATTCTGTGATTTCAAGTGTATTCAGATACTGGATTTGAAGTGACTTTTACACATCCATGTATAAAAAGTCTGATAGAGAGCTGGATGTGAAGGCTTGGGAGTCGAGAGAGTAGTCAGGGTGGCAGATGTAGACTTGAACATCCTCTGCCAAGAGGTGAGAGTTGATGCCACTGTGTTGGTAAGATTCTCAAGGTAGTGACTGCAGAGAGAAGGGGCCATGGCGGGCTGACTCCTTCCTGTGTGGTGCTGGAAAAAGCCATGGGAATAGATGAGAGTCCTGCTTTATGAGAAGGAAGGAGTGATCTTAGTGCATATTGGAAGATGGGTTTCTAACCTCAGTAACATGTGAATACTTCTGTACATTTTTTGGATTCTATTTAATAGATTGAGACTTTGCAAAGTCAAGTGCTGAAATTGGAGTCAGTATAATACAGTGGCCAAAGGTAGAGCCTCTGCCTGAGTTGATACCTGGACATTGCTACTCCTTAGCTGTGTGCCCTTTAACACATTACCTTTGTATGCCTTCATTTCATCATCTGTAAAATTAATGCATTTGGTTGCACTTTTTAAGCTGTATTAATCTCCTTCCTGACTATAATACATAGTATACTATACATAATTGAGGCAGCAAAAAGTAGAAGTTAAAAGAAGGACTGTGTAGTCAGACTGCCTGGATTTAAATTTCGGCTTCATCATTTACTAGCCCTGTGACCTGGGGCAATTTACTTAGTCTCAGTAAGCCTTCGTTTCTTTGGTGTAAAGTGGAGATAGTAGTAATAACTACCACATAGGGTTTTGTGATTAAATGAGATTATATGTATAGGGTACTTAGAATAATCCTTAGAGATCTTCAACATAGGAAGCATTCAACAAATGATAATGGTGATATATATGATATTTTATAACAAAGAAACTTGTGCCTTGGGGTCCTTATTGTAGGAATTGGTGTTGATTATATAATCCCATAATGTATGAACATGATCTCTAGACATGTTCTCTCTGAGCAAGAGATTCATGCATTGTAGTATGTGCATGGATAGGTTTATAGAGAATCTTTGATTCTCCTGAAATAGTAGGCTAGACTTGGGGGAATGCGTGTTTATATGGAGAAGATCTATTTTTTCATTAATGCTCTACTACCTTACAAAATTCAAGAAGTTAGTGTGCATAATAATCTTGTAGATGTACATGAGGCTATTAGTGAGCACAAACAAAAAATCTGGCTGCCAGTGTCTATTAGTCAGTTTTCACACTGCTATAAAGAATACCTGCAACTGGGTAATTTATGAAGGAAAGAAGTTTATTTGACTCACAGTTCTGCATGGCTGGGGAGGCCTCAGGAAACTTACGATCATGGCATAAGGCAAAGGGGAAGCAGGCAGCTTCTGGGACCTGGCTGGCACCCCCATAATACAGTCCTCTCCCACTAGGTCCCTCCCTTGACACAATTCGAGATGAGATTTGGCTGGGAATACAGAGCCAAACCCTATCACAGTGACTTAAGGAATAAAGCCATTTGTTATCGGATATAACAGAAACTCAGAGGGTGTGGTCCCAAGATCAGTGCAATAGTTCAAAGTTGTTATCAGGGGCTCAAGTTCTTTCTTTCAGCCCTCTGCCATCCTTAGATTAATTGCTTCATGGTCCCAGGATAGCTGCTATAGATCCAAGTATCACACCTTCATAGAACTTCATGGAAAACAGAAAGAAGCCAGGGCAGCCAGGATGATAAGAAGAGGTTTCCTTGCTTGTCTCCTTTCTTTGATCAGAGGTTATTTTTTTTTCCCAGAAGGAACTCCCACAAAGCAAGACACCCACCTACCCTCTGTTTATTCTTATTTTGCCAGGACTGTATCATATTGCCATTTCCAGCCAGAAGGGAGTCCAAGAAAGCAAGTATCTGGCTTTTTCAGCATCTCTGAGGAAAGTGGGCAAGAAAAGCCCGTGTAAGGGAAAAAACTTCCTATATGTCAATGCACTAATGAAAATGTGAGAGCTCATTGCCTTAAGAGAGGTCACACAAAATACCTGAATTGGGGGAGGGTGTGTTTTGTGTTAAGAAACAGACATCCAGAGAAGGACCAAGGGAATTAGGGAGGGCTTCAAGGACCTTCAAGATGCCTTGCCCTAAACAGGCATCTTTCCTTGGTGACTCATGCAGAGGAAGTGGCTGGATTCCAAATATGTGTGTAGAAAAACTGCCATGGAAGAGACAGCCATTTGTTCATGTTTGCGGCTGCTGACTCTGACCCAAATCTGCCCTCCCCCAATCCTCAGCTGCTGGTACTGATGCATCCTTTTGGGAGCTGGACCATGAGCTCTGCCAGGAAGAAGGTGCCCATCTCAATGGCTCCCTGCTTCAATCTCCAAGCAAGCTGTTTGCAGAGAAGGGGAGCAGCACACACAATAGTAACAGGTTTAGTAATTAGCAGCAGCCCTGGGGCCATGCAACACTTCTAAAAAGACAACGTGGTTCAATAAGATCTGCCACGACCCCTGAGAATGTTCTAGTTGGAAAGACAGGTGGGGATCTCCAATGCTGATGACATGGAAAAAAAAAAAAAAAAAAAAAAAAAAAAAAAAAAAAAAAAAAAAAAAAAAAAAAAAAAAAAAAAAAAAAAAAAAAAAAAAAAAAAAAAAAAAGAGGCCTTTCACCCTCAGTGGTTAGAGGGCACAGGTTAGGAAGTGGGGAACAAAAGCAAAACAGGTGGACACGGAGGCTGTGTTTCTGTTGTTGATGGAAGACCATATTTTTATACATGATCTTGGCAAAGTGTGCTATACTGTAAAGAGCAGGCAGGGAATCCATAGAACTGTGATGGTGCAGTCCTTTCAAAATAAACGTGCAAAATGTGAAAACACAACGTAACAAGCCCATGTCTTTACCCATCTCTTTTATCCTCAATCCAGAGGCTGAGGAATTTGATGAAAATTCATTTTTTTTTTGCAAATTAATTGGTAAACAAAAAGTTGAAAGTTTAATACTGCATTTATTATATTGAGTCAAAGTGCCCTATGCATATTTTCTCTAATAGAGGGTGGAAGAATTCAATGAGATCAGTGAAGATATTTTTTATCTCCCTTGGGAGGCAAAGGGGAAGCAGGCACCTTCTTTACAAGGCAGCAGGAAACTAACGAGTGCCACACAGAGGAGGTAAATTTTGATCTGATTCTCGAAGGCTGAGCAGGAACTTGCCTGGCTTATGGAGGTATATCAAGATTGTGGAGGTGTTAGGTATCCTATCTACCAGAGTATTTTAAGCTGTGGGACAGCATCTAAAGGGCATAAAGTTGTAAAATTCAATGAATATGTGACATTTTGTTTACTTAGTACTTCTCTCCTTTTCTTTAGAAAGAAACAACCAATTTTCTTTTTCTGGAGGATGTTCTTTACCAAACCTGAATTGTATGGTTGGTTTGGAGCTACCATTCAGTTCCACCCCCTTAAATACAATTAACTGATCTGGGAGTATGCAAATCACTCTCTCTGGACCAATCAAAGTCTTCCCTGGGATTTTTTTTTTTTGAGTTGCAGCTGGGAGATTTCAGTCAGCATCTTGCTGGAGACAAAGTGAGAGATGCTGTGTGCGATTTGTAGATGGCTCTGACCTTGCCATTTGGAAATACTCCAGACTACAGGAGACAGAAACCCTATTCAAATAAGCTTAGATACAAATGGCATTGACTGTAAAAATTACAAACGCGTAGTCCATGTCTGTCTCTCCTTGCTGGTTGATCTTCGCAAAAGCAGACTAGGCACTTTCAAATGGTGGCACTCAGTATCAACAATGACTTCCATTGTCATTCCAATGAGAAAATAAAATCTCATTGAGGTTGAGGGAGGGTGGGAGGCAGGCAAAAAAAATAAATAAATAAGAAAACTTCATATTAGACTAGTGTTTCTCAAATGTTGATGTACCTGTAAATCACCTGGAGATCTTCCTAACATGCAGATGTTGACTTAATAGATCTGGAATGGTACCTGAGACTTCATTTCTAATAAGCTCCCATGTGAGGTGGATGCTGCTGTTTCAAAGACTACTCTTTGAGTAACGCAGTGTTCAAAGACAATGCTTAAGGATTCAGCAAATATGAAAAGATGGTACAGCATAAGGTGGCATGGGAGTGGGGTAGAAGTGAGCTGTGATTTTCAACAGGATAATTAAAACAGGCCCAGAGAGGTAATCTTTGAGCATACTTGAAAGAGTTCATTCTATTTACGTGACCAAAAAAAATTGTGTTTTAAGAACACATATTAGTTAACTACTGCTGCATAACAAATTACTCCAACATGTAGCAGCTTAAAAGAGCAAACATTTATAATCCCACAGCTTTGATGGGTCAGTTGAGCTGGGTCCCCTTGCTCAGGACCTCTCACAAGACTGCAATCAAGGCATTAGCCAGAGCTGCTCCCGTCATCGCAAGGCTCACCCAGGACGGATCTGTTTCCAAGCTCACTCAAGGGGCCGTTGGTGGACCTCAGTTCCTCACGTGCTGTTGGACTGGGGATCTCAGTTCTTCTTAGGCTGTTTGCCGGAGGCTTCCCTTGGTTCCCTGTCATGTGGCCTCCTGATAGGGTGGCTCACAGATATGGCAGCTGGCTTCCATCAGAGCAAGCTAATGAGAGGGCAAGAGATGGAGAGCAAGATGAAAGTCAGGGTCTTTCACACATGCATACGTATGTTTATTGCGGCACTATTCACAAAAGCAAAGAGTTGGAACCAACCCAAATGTCCAACAATGATAGACTGGATTAAGAAAATGTGGCACATATACACCATGGAATACTATGCGGCCATAAAAAATGATGAGTTCATGTCCTTTGTAGGGACATGGATGAAACTGGAAAACATCATTCTCAGTAAACTATCACAAGGACAAAAAACCAAACACTGCATGTTCTCACTCATAGGTGGGAATTGAACAATGAGAACTCATGGACACAAGAAGGGAAACATCACACTCCGGGGACTGTTGTGGGGTTGGGGGAGGGGGGAGGGACAGCATTAGGAGATATACCTAATGCTAAATGATGAATTAATGGGTGCAGGAAATCAACATGGCACATGGATACATATGTAACAAACCTGCACACGTTGTGCACATGTACCCTAAAACCTAAAGTATAATTAAAAAAAAAAAAAAGGAAAGTCAGGGTCTTTCTATAACCTGATTTATCAAGTGACATCCCATTACTTTGGCCATATTCCATTTATTACAAATAAGCATACTTGCTTAGAAGTAAGTCACTAAGTCCAGCCCACACTCAGTGAGGAGACTACCAAAGGCATGAATATTACTAGGCAGGGATCACTCGGGCCCATTTTAAGGTGGCTGCCACAGCACATATTTGCCTGTTACCTCAGAATCTGAATGTCTATGCCCTTATGTAGGTTGCTGTCACTGTTGGTTTGTTTAGCAAAGAGGATCATGGGAATTTTTTGGCTCCCAGCAGAAACTAGGATTGGCCCAAATGGTTCTCACTGAACAACTTTACTTTGGCCAATCTTCAACTTTTGAGGTAGATCCAAGCTGTTTTTTTGTTTTTTGTTGTTTTTTTCTTTTTGAGACATCCTATTAGGGGCTGGTAGGCCACCTGAGAGCTTGTGGGCAGCTGAGCTCCGACTGACCCCCTGGCCATTTTAGCGCTGCCAGTAAAATTGCCTGAGGAGCCTGCCAAGGAGACAGATGCTGCTGCTGGAGAAACACCTTCTGTAGCCTGGCATTTGTCCGGTAATTGCTCTCCAAGAGAAAATAAAATCTTCATATGAGGGGGAAGGTGGATGGCTCCTGACTGTCAAGTGTAGAGATGATTTAGAACAAGTGCTGCAAATAAAATGCACAAGATTTTATTACAAAGTAAAATACATTTGTATGGATCTAAGATTTGACTCTTTAAAAATCCACTGACTTAGGAAGTGCTTCTTGTTTTCTAGGCATAGAATAATACACAGTAAATTGGATTATGTACAAAATGCCTCACCTGTTTTCTCTCTCCTGTTCTGTTTGAAGTCATATTTCTTTTGCAATAGGCAGAGCCACTATTTCTTCTGCCTTATAGATTCATTACGTAGACACAGCACTGGTTTAGGACTGGGCAATAGGCTCCATCACTTACTAAGAAGGAATTTAAGCTTTTGTCTACAGTTTTCTGATCTTTAAATTGGGATAGTAATACACCTGTCATAAACTTGTTTTAAAAGCGAATGAAGTTACCCCAGAAAAAGTTCCTTGCCATATTGTAGATACTTAATAAATAGGGTCTCTATAGCTGCTCTACCTGTACTTACAATAACAATGGTGGGAGGAGTTTATAGTCTTTCAACATAGGAAAATCAAGGCCCAGAAGGTTTAAGGTGTTTCTTAAAGATCATATAATAGGTGGCCAGGCGCGGTGGCTCACGCCTGTAATCCCAGCACTTTGGGAGGCTGAGGCGGGCGGATCACGAGGTCAGGAGATCGAGACCATCCTGGCTAACGTGGTGAGACCCTGTCTATACTAAAAGTACAAAAAATTAGCTGGGCATGGTGGCAGGCGCTTGTAGTCCCAGCTACTCGGGAGGCTGAGGCAGGAGAATGGCATGAACCTGGGAGGAAGAGGTGTCAGTGAGCCGAGATCGTGCCACTGCACTCCAACCTGGATGACAGAGCAAGGCTCTGTCTCAAAAAAAAAAAAAAAGATCATAGAATAGGTAAGCTTTCCACCGTCTATCCATGCATCTATTTACCCACCCACGTACCCACCTAACTATCCACCCATCTGTTCATCCAGCAAATATTTTTTGAGGTGTGCCCTCTGATGATGCTATATTCATTGCAGTGGCTATAGTGACAAAGAACTTAGGTAAACTGGTGCTCTCAAGAGGTTAAGATAGACAATGAGCAAACTCATTATTAGAATTTACATGGAATAAGTACTACATAATAAATAGTTTGAAATGATACAGTAACTGGTATGAGGACACAACGAGGCAATTTTAGTTTGGGTGACCTTGGAAAGCCACTTTAAATAAGTGACATTTGAGTGGAAACCTATAAGACAAGAAGGAGCCAGGAGAGGAAACACAACTGCAAAGACCCTGAAGCAGAAAGGACAGAAGAAGTGGGGTGGTGGGCATTTCTCAGATCAGATAGGATATCTGTAGTTATGCCAGGAGAAAATTTGGTTAAACAAATTATAGAATTTCTGGTCTTATTTAAAGTAAGTGCCCTTGACAAAGGGCTTTTCAAAGTTGTTAATATTTATTATGATATCTCAAGGGATCAGGGGCTATTATATTATTGTTTTGAGAACTATTTAACCATGGATCCATCCTCTCTTTTCCTCCCTGCCTCCTTCCCTTCTTCCCATCTGTGTACCTGTTCGTCTCTTTTTTTCCATCTGTTCATCCCTTGCTTTGTGTGTGTGTGTGTGTGTGTGTGTGTGTGTGTGTGTGTGTGTGTGTATGTGTTTTTCTGAGACAATGTCTTGATATGTTGCCCAGGCTGGCCTGGGACTCCTGAGCTCAAGCGATCATTCTGCCTCAACTTCCCAAGTAGTTGGGACCACAGGTGTGCCCCACCAGGCCTAGCTTATCCCTTACTTATTTTTAAAGAGCATCCTTAAGAGATAGAGTGTTCTGTGGGAAACCTTGGTAAATTGCTTAGTGAACATTCATTAGATCCTCTGAGCCCCACAACATCCCTAATGTAAGTAGGGATTGCATTCCATACTGCAGAAAAGAGAACTGGGGCTTGGAATGTTAAGGACCTGCCAAGCCTCTGATGGAATTTGAACCAGGTCAGCAAATCACATGTGAGACTCCAAGTCAGGTGCTCTTCCCCAAACTCTGGCCACAGCTCCAGCTTCAGCTGACAGAGCCTGGGACATTGATTTTTCTAAGTGCTCTGATATTTTGATGTTTGTCAAAAATTAATAACAAGGACAATTTTGATAAAGTTTCCGCTTTGTGGGAAAATGTTTCCTTTTAAGTCTGTTGTCAGTATTAAGTATGCGTATCTATTGAGAACAACCATATTCTCATAGCTATTGGGATATTTTGAGGAGCTGAGTGAGTAAATTGCACAGGGAACAAATTCATGTCTCTCCTGTCAAAAGATGCAGAATCCTGTTTTCTTTGAAGCATGGCTGTCTTGGTCCTTTTGGACTGCTATAACAGAATGCCATAGATTGGGTGGTTTGTAAATAACAGAAATTTACTTCTTACAGTCCTGGAGGCTGGAAAGTCCAAGATCAAGGCTCCAGCAGATTCAGTGTCTGTGAGAATCCACTTCCTGGTTCATAGATGGCACCTTCTCCACTGTAACCTCACACGGTGGAAGGGGTGAGGGACTTCTCTGAGGTCTTTCCTGTAAGAGCACGAATCCCATCACCTTCCAAAGGCTACACCTCCAAATTCCATCATCCTAGGGATTAGGTTTCAATGTATGAATTTGTGTGTGTTTGCAGGGAGGGGGGCATAAATAATTGTCTATGGAAATGGCTAAATTACATTTTCTGAATAATAAACATAATATAATGTTAACAACCACTGACTGAAGATCTGCTGGAACAGGCATGGTGGGAGGTCAGCTTTGTATTAAACTACTCACCCTAACAACATCTTGAGTGGCAGGTGCCATCAATTCCACTTTTCTATTATGGAAAATGGCCAGACCGGGGCCAACTTACCCCTTCCTCATAGCAGGCACAATGCCTCAGGCCCCTACTGTATTTTTGAGGTCCCACAAATAGATTTTCACTTCTTTTAAACTCAGAAGAAGGAAATGGGCTTTTAGGGTCAAAGATTATACTTGTCATGATACCAACACAGTAACTGAATATAATTTTTTAACACATTTTGTAAAGAAAGGAGCCTATGACAGAAGCAGTGCTCAGACCCCCTGACTGTCATATTGTGGGGACCAGCCTAGGGCTCGGGGAAGTTGCAGTTCATTCAAAGCCATGCAGGAGAGATGGGCAAAGCAGGACCCACACAGACTCAAACCTGTGCTATTTTCCTGCCACACCTTGAGGCCTCATTCTCAATTGGCTTTACCCCACACTCTCTAGCTTTCAGCCTCAGCATCATTTCCACAGAAACAGTGAGTGCCTAAAAACTGGGGCACTGCATCCTTAATTTTAGCACCCCATCTGCTCCTGGATAACGACAGACAGAAATGCACAAAACCTTCTTTTCTGAGAGCCTCATCCCAGGATTCCTGAGCAAGTGTTCAGGCCCACCCAGGGCTTCATGAGAGCAAGCGCTGCCCTGACCTTGTTGAAGTGGACAGTTCAGTCCAGCAAAAGCATCCCTCCCTGTTCCATTAGGCCAAGTGTGGAACCGTCCCCCTGGAACTCTGAGATAATGAGCAAGTGGAGAAACAGGTGGAAAGCAATAGTGCTGGAGTTTGCACACTCCACTGATGCTCACCAGCCACTGCTGCAAATGAGAACCTTTGGGAAGTTTGGCCCTCATTTCCCTGCACACTGAGAGGTCAGTGTGAATAGGGGCCATTTTACATTCAAGGCACAAGACACTGTCCTCCAGTAAATGGAGTTTTAATAAAGCCTTTGTATGATTCCGGGTATCACAACAACTAAATCAGATCCTGGATGCATTAGCCTGGGCTCTGGTGATGTTCCCTATGGCATTTCACTTATGATGTGACACTTACTACCTTTGCCTGAGTTTATCATCAGGAAGAGGTTTCTAAATTATTGTAGATGGCATCTGCTTAGATAAAATTATGTGTACCCTCTTTGGACTTCACTTTCTCCAGTGGTAAAATGAAAGACTTAGGTTATTTCTAAACTCTCATCTAGTTCTGGATTTTATTTTTTGAGTGACTACTAAGGGAGAGACCCCAAGTTAAGGGCTGGGGTCGTGTTGTGGGGATCACATGAGATTATGGATGGAATAAAAATGTGTAAATCTTATTCACCTTTCTTTTGACAGAGAATAACAACAGTCAGTTATGAAGGAACAACTGTGGACTCAAGGACTTTAGATACCTCCCCCTCCCTTGCCACAATACTAACGTTGCAAGATAAATATTAGTAACATTTCAGAGATGAGAAATTTAGGTTCAGGGAGGTTAAGAAACCATAACGTTTAGTGCCAGGAATTAAGTAGAAGACTGACTTCACCTTGTGGCCTTCATTATTTTTACCATCACCATCATCATGTTTATTGCCATTGTATTATGGTCACAAGAAAGATGCATTCACATGGACGGTAACACAAACACAGTCAATATCAAGTTATATTGGCTTGAGTTAAGGAGTCCACTGATGACCTTTGCCTGGATATAGATTGTGTAAGAAATAAAGGGTGTGGGACATTCCGAGTGTTAGAGCATCCAGAAAAGTTAACTTTTCCAGATGAGTTAAACTGAATCTTCATTTATCGGGAGCAAGGTCCAGGGCCATAAACACATGCTCCCTAACATAACTGAATGTCTTTCCTCCCCTTCAGACACGTTGCAGCCAAGAAACGGGGTGTGTGTGTGCGCGCGCGTGTGTGTGTGCGCGTGTGTGTGTGCGCGTGTGTGTGTGCGCGCGTGTGTGTGCGCATGTGCATGCGTGTGTGCATGTGCGTGTGTGTGTGCGTGTGTGTGCGTGTGTGTGTGCGTGTGTGCGCGTGTGTGCGCGTGTGTGTGCGTGCATGTGTGTGCGGGCACGCGTGCGTGCGTGTGCACGCATGTGCACGCGCGCGTGTGTGTGCGTGTGTGCGTGTGTGTGCGTGTGTGTGTGTGCGTGTGTGCATGTGTGTGGTGGTTGGCAGGAGGTGGGGAAGAACAACTATCATTCTAAGCTACACAGTTTGATGTCTGATTTTTTTTTCTTTTCATTTTCACAATTCTAAGCTTGGGGCTTTTGATGACTTAAATGGCTGCCTCAGTTTCCCAGTGTGCTCAGGCTTCAGGAATCCAAACTAATCTAGTCTGTGGAGACACCTAGAGAAACAGGACAAGTTTAATCTTGCCACCTTCAGATTGAGCTTTGTCCTCACGTGGTACTGCTTAGCAATCATGATGACAGAGTGTACTTTGTTCCATCATCCCACCTAGCCCACTATGTCATTAGAAAAGCAACAGCCATTATGAGGCCATGTTGCCCTTCTCACGCTGGGTGACACTTAACAGCTGTCGTTTTCTTGGGGCCATCACATGAGCAAATTGGAGCAGTGGGCTTTTGGGGTCACAAAGACATTTTCAAATCTGAGTTCTGCTGCTTCTCTGTCAATCTGGCTGTCTATCTGTCTATCATCTATCTATTTTTTTTAGAGATTGGCTCTTGCTCTGGCAGCTAGGCTGGAGTACAGTGACACTCTCATCGCTCAGTGCAGCCTCAAATTCCTAGGCTCACACACTCCCCACTTCAGTCTCCCAAGTAGCCGGGATTACAGGAGTAAGCGACCACGCCCATCTCTCTATCTGTGTTTTCTTGAGTAAGAACTTTAACTCTCTGCATCTAAGTTTCTTATCTATGACATGGAAATGGAACTATTAAACCCTTACAGTTGTTCTGCAGAGAAATGACAGTCGCATTTTGAAGCTATCTCACTACAGTGATGGGAGCAGGGTTAGCGGGATAGACGAAATGAGATTATTATTGTTCTTTTTTTTTTCTTTTACAAATGAGGAAAGGGAGCCTCACAAAAGTTTTCCTTTCCAGAGTTGCCTGGGGAGTGATTGGCAAAGCCAGCCCGGAAAACCCTAGCCTTCTGGGCACAATTGCTTACTTCCTGCTAGACTGCGAGCCACTTAGCAGCGAGGACTCTGCCATACTTTCCATCTCTAGGGCCTGGCTCTGGCATCCACGTTGTTGATCTCATCCTTTACTTCTTTTTCCCTCTCCTCTGTGTCCTATACTAGCATCTCCACTGTTCTTTGATGAAAGTGCTTGGCTCATTTCTGCCTCAGAGATTTTGGAGCTTGCTGTTCCCTCCGCCTCAAATGCTATTCCTCCAGATCCCTGCATGGCACACACCTTCACCCTCTTAAAAGTTTTGCTCCAACGTCATCTCAGTATGGCCTTCACTAACTACTCATTAAAAAGACTTACTCCCCTCCAGCACTTCTTATAGCCCTCCCATCCTTATTTTTCTTTATAACACTTACCAATACCTGACATATTGTATACTTGATAGACTTGATTGATTTATTGTCCACCAACCTTCACTAGAACATAAGCTGTGTCCTCAGAACTGAACAATGTATGGCAAACAGCCGGCAGTCTGTAAATTGAAAGAACAAATAAATGTGTTTGGAGTGGCTGAGGTCTGTGCGTGAATGCCTCTTGCCCTGATGATGTTTGTGGCAGAACACTAAACTGCGTCTCCCCATGTGATTGATTGCTCCTTGCCAAACTCCTTCTCTGGTGATCACTGAAAGTCACTAATTGTGATCTCAGCTGTGTACTTTGTCCTTCCTTCTTTGTGGGGTGGCTTTGAGCTCCCACAAGGTCCAGGAGGGCTGTCTGTTCTGGAGCTTTGCTCTGCAGCATGATCAACATGGGTAATGTAGTATTTAACTTAATTTTTTTTTTCATCTCTGAGTAGAGCTCTTTACTAGAAATTAATTTGCCCAGGTTGTTGGGGTTTGTTTGCTTTCAGCTGCTGAGTTACTTCTTCTGTGTCTGAGTTCTTTCTTGCCTGTGCCTGGAGTTCTAGGAAAATGTTTTCTAGAGTGCTAGAAAACATTGAGTTTTGGTAAGTTATGTTACCTGAGTTTTGGTAAATTATGTTGTGTACAAAAGGCTACCTCTAAAGTGTGGGCAGAAGTCTTATCATGCTTTAATTCTTTTAAAAGACACTTTTATCCTTTTTGAAATGTTTAAAAACAAACATTTTGGAGCAGAAATCCTAAAAGTGAATGAAGCTAGAAATTGCCTAATAATACAAATCATATGGAAGTATTCTCTGTGGCAGATGTTATGAACGATGGGCTCAGCGGACCACAGTGGTGTCAGAAGTGGACTAAAGATCAGGTGACCTAGTTAATTGATCTGTGTAACTCACTCATTGTGTAACTTCAGGCAAAGCATTCGATCTTTCTAAGATCGTTCTTCATCTGCAAAGTACAGACTCTAGGCCAGGGGTATCCAATCTTTTGGCTTCCCTGAACCACGTTGGAAAAAGAAGAATATCCTTGGACCACACATAAAATACACTAATGATAGCTGATTAACTAAAAAATGTCACAAAAAAATTTCATAATATTTTAAGAACGTTTATGAATTTGTGTTGGGTCGCATTCAAAGCCATCCTGGGCTACATGTGGCTGGCAGGGTGCCGGTTGGACAAGCTTGCTCTAGGCTATGGGTCTAGCTGATATCCGAGTTTTTTTTTTTTTCCATCTTTAAAACCCTAGACTAGAAGCCTAAAGACTTCGATCTTAGCTTGGTTACAGCCATTTACTAGTACTGGAGCTCTGGGTAAGTCAGTTTCCTTCCCAGAGCCTCAGTTGCTCAGTCTTTAAAATGAGCACTGAGATTCCTATTTTGTGTTTTTCTGAGGGTATTGAGAGAACTTCATTTGGACACACAGATGGAAAAGTACTTTTTAGCCATACAGTCTTCTTATTATTAGAAGCCATTTCTTATTTTACTGTGATTTTGTGGCAATATGCCACCAGAATGATTGGATAAAAGTTAGAAGATGAAAAGTCAGTGCACATAGTACTGACAATTTTTAAATTGTGCTTTTAAAACATACTGGGTTTTTGTTTCCTTTTTGAATTTTTTTTTTAAATCCCCACTTTACATCTTAAGTTCTTGACTTGAGCTTTGGGAAAGTGTTCACAGCTTTCATAAAATTTTTCAAAGGAGTATTTGATATACCAATTTTTTTCAACCCTGTGATTTTCTGTGGGTGTTTCCCCCTAGAATTCCTAAGAGGAGGAGATCTTTTCATGCTTCTTCTGATCATATATCCATTCCTCCTTGCATGGATATTAACTGGTAATATCTAGAGAATCACAGATGTCAAGAGAATGACTGTTTGCAGGATTAGCTTGTTGCTTTCTGGAAGCTGAAAGCTAATGGGCACCTAATCAAGGCTGGCTCATTTTTTAGGGATAACCTAATTACAAATCTGGATGAACCGGCCTACTAGTTTGGCTCTTGGAAGCCATTTAGTATTCTGTTATCTTTATTTTGGTCTTTTTATCTCTAAAGAATACTTCTAATTTAGACTGTAAATTTTAATGTGCAAAGGTTGAAGTTCCCTCCAGAGAGGGAAGAAGCAGTATTATTCAGGTTAGTGACCCCACAGCTCTCGTCAGGTGGCTGGGCAAAGGTGCAGAGATTCAACAGATGGGACAGGAGGTGTAGTCTAGATTCAGCAGATGGAGAAGGAGGCCTGGTCTGGGAGGTGTGGTCTGGATTCCATAGCTAGGGAAAGAAGGTGGTCTAGGAGGTGTGGTCTAGATTGAATTGACAGGGAAGAGGGTGTGGTCTATATTCAACATACAGGAAAGGGGGTGTGGCCTAAATTCAACAAACAGGAAAGGGGGTGTGGCCTAGATTCAACCGGAAAGGGGGTGTAGTCTAGATTCAACAGACAGGGAAGGGGATGTGGTCTGGATTCAACAGACAGGCAAAGAAGGTGTGGCCTAGATTCAGCAGACGGGAAAGGGAGTGTGGTCTAGATTCAACAGACAGGCAGGGAGTGTGGCCTAGATTCAACAGAAAGGGAAAAAGGATGTGGCCTAGACTCAGCAGATGGAGAAGAAGGTGTGGTCTGGGAGGTGTGGTCTAGATTCAACAGATGGGGAAGGAGGTGCGGTCTCACTAGCTGGGGAAGAGTGGGGAAGATTGTGGGCAACTCACCTACTAGCAACAGGTCCTGCTCTTTCACTATCATTCAGGGTGGCGGTACCTGTACTAGGGCTGATAATCTAATTAAGGTAGCATAATATAGAGTCAGAAGTTAGGTGATATTTACAAGGTACAGAAGAGATCTTGGACTCAAAAGGCATGGAGTCCACTCCTATTTAGCTGGAAAATCTGTGGCTTATATCATCTCCAACCATGGTAAAATGAGGACAGCACCATGAAGATGAAATGAAAGCACAAAAGAGAGGGCATTTGGCAAACCGTGACAGTCGTTGTTAGAAAGGAAATGTCAAATGAGTGCACAAAGAGGGACCCGAGGGGACTCTCCTAAAAACCTGCAAGATCCTTTCCTTTCACTGTTGCTATGTTCTGACAAGGTTTGTTGTCTTCCTGTTAAATGGGAGGTGAGTGTGGAGTGGAGAAAGTGAGTTGTTTGGGCCTCAGGCCTCAACCTCCATTTGAAGGCTACACAAGCTCACCTTTGCTACCCTGCAGAGAAGGCAAAAGGAGTCAGTGACGAAATGTCAGAAAAGCACTTGGGGGCTTTTAGAAATTCTCACCAGGTAAGATTGCACTCACATAATATCCAATATACAGAGCTGCCATGGTCGTATCATTAATTATTTTATTGTTTTTATTATTAGTAATACTTCATCCAAAGAGTCCATTTTTAAAAATGTTGTTGGATATGCTTAAGTAAATGACCATAATATTTCTTTTAAACCTTCACATAAGAGCAGGCTACCCAGAAGCCTTGTACTTGGCAAGCAGAAATGAATCTAAACTGTTTTCTGAATTTACCAAGTGCTTGCCTGAACAGACAAGGAGGCTGGGGGGATTTCTTGTGGGAGTGATGAGTTGTGAATCCCAATATAAGATGTGTGTAAAAAAAAAAAAAGCCTGTTCTAAGACAGAAAAGAAGTTTCTGAGTGTTTGGCAAAACAGGGTATATTTAAACTGAGAAAAAAATAGGATTGTGGGGATTTCAAAGGTTTTGTGATTTTATTTATCAGCTAATATATATGTGAAGCTTTCTTGCATCTTATTGGCACAAAGGCAAAGGAAGATGAGAGAGAAATAGAAGACCATCTATGCCTTCAGGTGGCCTTCAGGCTCATTGAAGGGCAAGATATAGGTAGATAAGAAATGACAATTTATGAAGGCAGTATGGTTTTATGGAAACATTGTGATATTTGGAATCAGATACACTTGGGTTCTGGATCTGGATTCACCATAGGAATGGGACCCAGGACTTGATACTTCATCACTTCTGTGCCTGTGTTTCCACCACTACAAAATGGGAATAATCATACTTGCCTTCCCAGATTGTAAAGAAGTAACGGCACGGGGAATGTATACACTGCTTAGCACAGAACGTGAAGCCTAGTAGGTTCTCGTGAATGCCATTGTTTTCTTTTCTTCATTTCTCCCTTCTGTTTTATGCTCTGTTACAGGAGACATAAAGACATGCAGTTCCTTGGGAATTTTGAAGAATATAGGCTGTGATAGGAAATTCTTCCTGGAGCAGGATAGCTTCACCTGGGCCTTTGGCTGTCTTCTGCTTGCCCCTCCAGGGGCTCTCTCTGCCCTATTCTCCTGCTCTGGGAAGCTGACCTGTGTGGACTGCGTCCATCCCTCTTTCATCTGTGAGCCTCCTGACCGTTTGGCCACTTATGGGGATTAGCCAGTGCTGGGTGCTAGCAGGAGGCTGAGGAGAGGAAAGGAGAGGGAAGTCTCTGTGTTTCTGATCTTCCTTTCAGCTTCTTTCTCCCTGCTCACTGGCCTTGGGTTTGCTGCTTCCTAGACTGAAGGTCACTGCTCCTTTAAGGAATTGTCTCTACAGGGTTCCCTCCTGGTCTGGTAGCCCTTCCCTCCTCTCATCCCTTCAGGCCTAGGAGAGGTAATAGTTCTGCTCTTCTCTCCCTGGGACACTGCACTGTCCTTTGGGGTTTCTCTTCAATGCAGCCCACTCATGTGTAAATATTATTAAGTCTTCAGAAATAATCTTAATGTGAATGTGTCATCAGTTTCCCGCTGGCACCTCCAAAGGTGGGCTGAGTTTGAATAGGTGAGGAAGTGTGTGATTGGATAACCAAGGTGTGCTCTGGGGTCCGTGACCAACCCGGTCTGCTTATAGCTTGTATTTCACGTAAGGATACTGACCCGAGTTGTGAGTTTGGGGAGATTTGCTGAACTAGAGCCTGAAGATCAGGCTAAGTGAACGTATCAGATTTCTCATCATAGGAGAAATAATTTTTTGGTATTAATAATTGTTTCCTAACTCATATTGAGAAGTATGGATTAAGTAATCAATAGTTATATGGTATAGCAAATAAAGATCAGAAACACCTTTCTTTTCATTCCAAAGAAGTATATGCAAATGAAATAGAGGGAAGGGAAGGCAAACAATACATAATGAACACCTTCTCTAGTACCAGGCAATTTGCATATATTACCTTATTTATTCTACTCAGCAACGCTTATGGGTAAGGTACCAATTTCCCCGCTTTACACAGGTTGAAAGGGAGGCTCAAAGACTTCAAGAGATTTGCCGAAGATCACATATCGGGGACTTGGTGGAGCCACAGTTTGAACTCCCAGAGCAAGTCCGTGAGACGGTGATGCTCATGGCTTTTCTTTGTCAGACACCAGATGACAGTGGTGTAGTTTGGATCTGTGTCCCTGCCCAAATCTCATGCTGAACTGTAATCTCCACTATTGGAGGTGGGGCCTGGTGGGAGGTGACTGGAAGCGGGAGAGCGGGGGTGGGGGGGAGGTGGATTTCTAATGAATTGTTTAGCACCATCCCTCGATGCTGTCTTCACAATAGTGATTGAGTTCTCAGGATATTTGGTTGTTTAAAAGTATGAGGCACCTCCCCTACCCTCTCTCCTGCTCCTGTTTTCACCACGTGAAGCGCCTGCTCCTGCTTTACCTTCCCTTCTGCTATGAGTAAAAGCTCCCTGAAGCCTCCCCAGAACCATGAGCCAGATAAAGTTCTTTTCTTATAAATTACCGAGCCTCAGGTATTTCTCTATAGCAATACGAGAATGGACTAATACAAACGGTGATATATTTAAGGGTTCTGATGACAGGTATAGTTACGTGCATCAGAGCAGGAGCTTCAGGCCGTTTGTTGCAGGCCCTCACAATAAGGACTATGGCATTGTAAGGCCATGCGTAGCAGTAAGGCAGGGAGGAGTTTTTCTGGAGTTAGGAATAGCCATAGAGCCTGGCCTCTTGAACACGGGGTATGACTTTCTAACAGGAAGAATCCTGGGTATTTCTTGGGATTAGGTATCGTGTTGTTCCCACTGCATAGGATTTTGTTTGCTCCCTGCCATTGGGTGCCTTCAGTTTCTACTTCTACTGAAAATGATCTCTCTCTTTCCCCTTTCTGATTTTCTGTTTGTTTTTTTCTACCTAGTAGCTTCTGCTAGTCCTCACTTCTGCTAACTCACAACTTCTGCTAGGTCTTGGCCTTGCTGCCTCCTGGCTTCTGCCTGTTCATCTTTTCACATCTGGTCTCTCTACCAGTGGATAGAGTCTGAATTGACAAATTCAAATTCTTGAAAGAGAGACTATGCATGTCTTCTTATAATCCAACTTGGATGTAGTTCTTTCTGCCAGGCTGAGCTGTGACTGCTGGTCAGGCAGCAGATTGTCCTTGGGGAGGGATCTGTCCCAGGCCCAGCCAGCTGGGACTCGACTGGGGTGAAAGGCAGAGCAAGCAGCAGGGCAGTAACACATACAACTCCTCTGCCGTGTGATGGACATGCTCACAGGCTCCGGAACTAGGGAGGAGGCATCTGTGGGGGTCACCATTCTGTCTACCACTGTCGGCCCTCCCACCCAAAGTCAACGTTCATCCTTCATGCAGTATATATCCCCCCATCCCAGGCTCTCTCTGGTGTCTTCTGTTCAAAACCTCAAATGTCATCTAAATCTCGGGAGTTCAAAAGCCCCAGTTTTCATTATCTCAGTCGTCTACATCAGGTTCCAGTGATTAGGGCTTGAGCATCTTTGGGGAAGGGCATTTCTCTGCTTTCCACCAACACTTACCACAGTGAGATAAACATTTTATGTGGATTACATCATTTAATAGTATAGTCAGATGTGGCATGTATTCAGTCATTGCATTTTGCGGTAAACACATTCAGGCTTGGGGGAGTTAAATAATGTGCCCAACCCTACTCAAGTAGTGGGAGAGGTCATGCCAAGTTCTCTTAACCTTTATTCCTGTGTTTGCCAAACTTGGCTGCATTTTAGAATCACCTGGGAAGCTTTTAAATCTCCTTGTGCCAAGCTGGGTGCAGCGTCATGCACCTGTAGTCCTAGCTACTTGGGAGGTTGAGGTGGGAGGATCCCTCGAACCCAGGAGTTGGAGGCTGCAGTAAGGTATGATTGTACCACTGCACTGTATCCTGGGCAACAGAGTGAGACTCCGTCTCTAAAACATAAAATAAAAAAAAAATCCCAGGACCCATGTTGCACCTCAAACCAATTGAATAAGAATCCAGGGATGGGCATCAGCTGCTCAGGTGATTTCAGCTGTAGCTCCCATTCGGGAGCTGCCCACCGTGCTCTTACTTGTAAGTAGAGGTGTGGTGTGTAAGGAGTGAGTGCAGGTAGGTGTTCAGGGAAGGCTTCCTGTGCAGGGGAGTTTGAGTTTGTAGTGGTTTGCAGGGTGAAACAGTGAGGAGGCTTTTCCATGTTGCTGCTTTGCTCATTACTTTCCAAGTGTGATTGAATTTTTACGTTTTTGTGAGATGGTTCCAATAAATACATTCACAAATCAGGAAACAACAACAAAAAGACATCCTTTGTCAGGGCATCCATTCTCATTTTTGGCTTCAGGAAAACACGGTTATGGCTGTTGCGTGTGCTTTTTGTCAGGGAGATAATTGTGGAAATTGGGTTGCTTCCCATCAAGCGCAGATCCTTTTGTGGAGAAAATTTGAGCCATCCATGTATCCATTTTACAATTGAGATTGGACTAGCAAATCATTAGCAAGCTAAAGGAAGATGATAGCCCTTTTTGTCAAAAGGATGGTGGTAAAAATATGAAGTTTGAGGAGAGTGAGAAGAAAAATAGGTTATCAGTGATGAGAGAAAGCCTGCCACCTGTCTTTCTCTTCCCTCCAGAAGGAGAAGGTGGCATCTATTAGCAGGGACCTTGAGTGGGTCCAGCGGGCAAGGCTCTTACAGGAGAAATCTATTGATGGTCACTGGGACCCAGACAGTCACTGAGAGGCAGACGGTTCAGGATGAGTCCCTGTCCGGGGCACTCGTGAAGTGGAGCAGCTTGGGGACACTAGCTGGGCTTGGTACTCACAGGTGTCGGTTCTGTTCTCTTTCTGATTGTCAACTTTGAAGATAATGAAATGCAGCTTGTGGAAAGGAGAGCAAATAACGGCGGTATATATTTTAGGTAAATCAGCAGGTGAAGCTGCCAAATGTGGCGTTTGTTTATTTAAAATCCCCTTCACAGGGAGGCCCATGTTAAATACTTGTCTTTGCTCCCTGCTAGACCCTAGGGAATAGCAATAGTTCGAGTTACTCAAACACTCTGTGGAGGAAACAGGGATGAGTACAAGGCGTTCAGTCTCCAAGAGCAAATAAACACAGTATGCCTGCCTCCTCTCACCTGGCTGATATGGAGTAGGGTTAAAATGAGGAATGGTATCATGGCTAAAAAGGCCAATGAGGAAGGTGCCCCTTTAGAATCCATGTGTTGGGGAGCAGGTGTGATGGGCACCTGAGGTCAGACTGCCCTGGGAGGCTATAGCTATGGCCAGGCCTTGTTTAATCTCGCTCTGTACCTCCAGCATTTACGGAGTCTGCTTACACAGAGTCAGTGTTTAGGAAATGTGTGTTGACCGGATTTGATTGACAGAACCTGTGATTTAATGACTGTGTTCTGAAGGAGTTGGGTATGTTTGCTTTTTACCTTTTTTTTTTTTTGAAGATTCATTTATCTAGGACCTCTTTGGAAAAGAAAATGGAAGCACATGTGCTTTCAAATTTACTCCCCTCGTGCAGCAGTCTTTTGCTTGGCCCTCCGTCCCTGGGTGATTCCTGGATAAGCACCGTCTTGTAAGAACATAAACTGTATCAATTGCTCCCCTGTTATCCCACTGTGGTGGCCCCTGTCACCTGTGAGTAGTCAATGAATCAATGAATAATTTTTGAGGTCTTCACCAATGTATGCATTTTGGAATATGGTACATACATGTGCTACTGTTAATCTGCATATTAAATGAATAAACTTTTATTTATTTTTGTAGCTAAAAACAATCTTATGCATTGTAGAGTTTGATTTCCCCACCCCAGTGGATTTTCTTGGGCCTCCTTGGGTTGTACACCACTGGGTTTACAGCACCCCTTTCATGCACCTCACTGGCAGGATCTGAATTCAGGCCCACTGCATTCTGGCCTCTCTCTCCTTCTGCGGACTTGCCTCTTGTTACTACCCAGCCATAATGAGCTGTTTGAGTTCCCAGGATTGATTATGTCTTCTCTCTGTTTCATGCTATCATCCACAGCTTTTCTTCTTAAGGTGACTAACATTTACTTGTCTTCCTGAACTCAGTTCAAGGATCTCCTCTCCTCGGAAGTCTTCCATCTGCATCCCCCCTGTTAACTCTGCCCCACTCCACCCTGTAGCATCTCCAGGTTGAGGCAGTGCCTATCCTCTGCATCCCTGAGAATCCTGTGATTTCTCTCATACCAACTGTTAGCACGCCATGCAATCACTGTCTCTTTTTCCCTCCCTAACAATTTGAGCTCCTTGCAGTTGGAATTATATTATCTTTATTTCTTTCTGAGCATCTAGAACAGTGGTCTATCAAAGAATAGGTGTTTAATAACTACCTGTTCAATGAATCAGTTGTTTCCTTATTTAAATATTTGTTGCCAGCCAATACAACATGGCAGGCTCTGTGCCGGGGGCTGGTGTGGACGCAAAGGTGTACAGGGCACATTCCCACTCGGGGTTGGGACAGTTTAAGGCCTGCTGGTGAGACAGACAAACAGCTGTATGACAGGGTAGAGAAAAAGAGGGTGAGGAGAGAAGGGGAGGTGGGAGAAGAGTATGAGCTGAACACAAGGTAAGCAGCTGTGACATTTTATATAGCTTTGTGCATTTTGGTCTCCCGTAAGCCCAGTGAGATAAAAAGGTATTTCCATTTTATAGATGAAGAAATTGAGGCCAAGGCTGGTTAAAGAGCTTAAAGGTCTAAATGTACCTAGCAGTCAATGGCGGAGTCAGGCAGGCTTCCAGCCCAGCCCCTTGGACAGCTTGCTGCTTTACATTTTGCCAACTACTGGTAGATATGTTTTCGTAAAATTAGAGGTGAGAATTTTAGAAGGTTGGATGTAACTGGGGTCCCAAGTATTGAAAACACTAATGGAATTATTTTAGGTTTATACACTTGCTTTTTTCTGATACCCTAAGAGTTTATATAATGAATTTTCATGGTGCTATAAATACTTAATGAGACCGTGTGATCCATTAGTTAAATGAAATGTTGCTAAGTATGCCATGTTGCTGTCAAATAAATTCCTTTAATGTTGCTAAAACCTGGTTCTGGCTTTTGTTAGCTTTGAGTTTGATTACAGAAACACATTGTATTCCCTCCCTCTTTGCCTTGCCGAAGATTGACTGATGTCTGAATAACAAGAGTGCTGCCTTCTGGAACATAGCATTTTATTTTTCCAAAAATACTTTCACATAAACCTGTGAGATTATTCTATTATTTTTCCATTTTACAGATGAGTAAACTGATAAAAAAGATTAGTTTGTTTAATTCAAGATTTTACCTTAGAAGAGTTAGACCATCAGATACTGTGTAGCAAGATCTCACTTATTTATCTTTCGATTTAGTTAATAAAAAGAAAATATGCCTTGTTCATAAACAACTTAAATGGATTTTGGCCACATTGTTTGGACCCTATTTAAAAGTGGTACTACTAGTATTATGCTCTCAGTGTTAGTTTTATGATCTCAGCATACAGTAAGCGATGTGGAATATTCTCTTTCAGAATTTTATAGAGACTCTGCTTATGTTGACATTTGTGATACCACGGTGTCAATTTCATGAAAACTGATAGACAGTTTTCTTTCTCCACTTCTGGTCTGGAGGGAAAAAAAGTTCTATAGACTTTGTGAAATTGTAACTGATCTTTTCTCTCTTTGCTTTGGCTTCTAGGAATCTCATAGCCAAACATATAGCCTATCTTCTACAGCCATATCAATGTTTTTGATGTCTTATTCTTGCTTCTGCCTTCATATTCATTTCTAATTTTTTGTGTCTCTTTGCTCCAACTTTCTTGTTTATTTAATTTATCCTATTGTAGAAAATGGCTTTTATAAGGCTTTCTATAAGTTGCCTAAAATTCTATTTTTTTTCATAACGTGGGGTAAATATAACTAACAATGCCACATCGTGAAGATGAGCTGTTAGGCTAAGATATGTCTCCCATATTTGTGATTCGTTTTCTCCCCTTTCTTGTTACAGTTATGGCAAGAGGGCTTTGACTGGATCCATACCAAGGCTGTAAATCTATCAGTTTTGTGGGCTTCAAAGTTTTAAAGCTAGGAATATGTCCAATCAATGTATTATTTTTCTTGAAAGTTTTGGTAAAGTAGATGATGATTGTACATCTGCTGCAATGGTGGTCCTTTATTAGCAGAAAGATACAGCATCTCTCAATATTCTGCCAAAAGTTTCTATAGCACTTGTACCTTTCACACCCACAGCAGCTTTATAGAACTGCTGCCATTGGCTTCCTGCAAAGCCTTACATTTTCTTGTTGTCTTGACCCTAAAAAGATCAAATATGCAGCATGGGGGAATTTTAGGCCTTTTCCAAATTGCCGTGGTCAGATCAGATAGCCTTTGACATAAAAAATAAAAATAAAAAAAAAGATTGACAGGTTAATGACATAGTCCCTGGGATGGAGAGGGACATAATCTACAAAAGGCCTACTTAGGCTGAGTAATTAAAGGAACCTGCAGTGGTCCAGGGGGCAGGAGGATGTAAAGTCTGAGTAGGCATATACAGTCTAGAGAGGAAGCTTAGAGCTCAGGAAGAAAGGACCCTGTTCCATGCAAATTTGGTCCATAGACTTCTGCCAAGTTTGGCAGTCTGGGGAGTTACAGGGGTGGAGGTGGAATCAGAACTGGCAGCCATAAACTAATTTTAAACTCAGCTAGCCTCAGGAATTAGAAAGTATGCCATCTAGGGAGCTGGAATGGGTTTGAACTTAGGAGAAAAGTGAGGCCAGAATGGACTTAGTTACATATTTCTTTGTGTTAGAGTTTGAGCTAGGCCTTTTTTTCCCTTTTCTTAATTTGGAAATAATCTCACCATTACAGGAAAAAGTATAAGCATAAGAATATGCAAAAAACACCCAATGCCTTTTACTTAGTATCACCCATTGCTGGTATTTTATCTTACTTGATTTATCATTTGTGTGTTTTCTCTCTGTGTATGTACGTATATACATAAACATATATACACATTCACACATATATGCATACACATACATGTATAGATGTATATGCATTTTTTCTGAATCATCTGAATATAAGGTGCACATATCTTGGCCCTTTACACCTGAATATTTAGTGTGTTTCCTAAAAACAGCTATATTATTTTATATAATCACAGGAAAGTTTTCAAGTTAAATAAATTTACCATTAATGCAATATGTTTAACTAACTTACCATTCATATTCAAGTTTATCAATTGGCTCAATAATTTTGGGGGGGCTGACATTTCTTTTCTCTCCAGTACAATATCCTGTATAGATATGGCATTTAATTATTATTTCTGCTTAATTTCTTTTAATCTAAAATAGTTCCATAGCTTCTCTTTGTCTTTTATTACATTTTCAGTGAATACAGCTCTCCCTTTCCAATTTCTTAAATGCCTAATCTGATTAGATTCCTGGCCAGAATACTACACAGTACTGCATAGTGATGTTATGTTCTGCTCAGTGTATCACATGCTATCCATCTGCCCCTGTTTGTTGATGTTAATTTTGTTAACAAGGTTTTGTCCAATTTCTCCACTGTATAATTACAAAGTTTCCCTTGGAACTGATAAACAACAAGTGCGAAGACAGTTTAAGACCTGCAGATATTCTGCTTCTTATCAAAAATTTTTCCCTGGACTTAGCATCTGTTGATGATTCTTGCCTGACCAGTCTTTACTCTGATGGCTGCGAAATGTTGATTTTATAACTCCAGCACTCCCTTGGTGTTTACCAGTCAGCACTTGTTCTGCTATAAGCAAGACAGCCTTCCATTCTTACCCCATTTGTTCGTCTGTCTGTCATCAGTATAGATTTGTGGATTCCTATTTTTTCAATGGTTTATTATTTATTACCATCCTTAATTATATCGGTGTTTAAATCATTCCTAATTAGGCTGGTGAGAACTCTTCATGATGGCTTCTGTATCCTTTATAAAATTCTCTCATCATTTTTTGCTTGTTTTGAGCACTTAATTTCTGGAATAACAAGATATTTCAGGATCATTTTGTACCTGCCATGCGCCAACTCTGAAATAATTCATTTCCCCCAAGAAACCTTGGTTTCTTTTGCTGGAAAATGATAACAGAAACCAAAATCTAAGTATTAGTTATTTCATTGTTGCTAGAGTATCTTTGCTCCTAGGCCCTCTTAATGGACAGAGATAGGAAGTAGTTGCATATCAACACATACATACATTCATACCTATACATTTATATACAGATGCATGCGTATTTTATAAATCCTGAGTTTACTTTGAAACCTACAATTTTCAATCTATCACTTTAGCATTCTTTCCTGCTTTCCTTTCCCTATTTTAACATCTCTTGTCCCATAGGAGAAGCTTCGCTCCCAACAATATCTGCATTTACTCCTTTGCTCCATTCTATAGAACACCGAAAACAGTTTCAGAATTGCTTTGCTCATAACATTACAGAAAACAAGCCTGCTAAAAAGACTTCAGAATTTGTTTGCTGCTGCTCTTGCTTCAACTCTACCCAAGACTGGGTGTGTGCCATCCAATTCTGTGTTTATAAATTATTTGATAAAGTTTTTTCTCTTCCACCTCTTCAGCAAGTGTGCTTATGATGTCAATTTAACATACAATTGAATTGATTTGCTTCAGTCTGCTTCTAGTTTTACAATCCCCCTTACCATCCCTATTAATTTAACTTTCTTCAGATATATAGAACATTAATATGCTTCCATATGTGGAAATTATGAAAAAAGCTGTATTCTGAGAAGTATCACCCTCTGCCATAACCCTTTTACCCTGGCACCCAGTCACATCACCACCCACTTCTCCCTATGAAAAACAACTTCCGTGTTACCTGGTTTGTTTATCCTGTGTATCTTTTTGTAAAGATAAAAGGTAGCATTCTATAGATTGAGCTAGGCTTTTTAATGCCCAAATCTCGTTTATCTTCCAAATCTCACATACTTGGTGGTGGTGTTCCCATTTTACTGATGAGGAAACTGAGGCTTCTTGTCTGTACTGTTGTAAACCTTTGGGCCTTGTTGATAAATGTCTCGTTTTCTGTGCTTTATACCTTGGATGAAGCTAAGTAATGCATCGAATCATAAAACATGCCAATAGTAACATACAGTTTTAATGCATGCAGTTACTGCCACACAAACTCAAAGTCTTGGTTTTGGGAAAACTACATTTTCATCTGCTTTTTAGCACTACATTATGTTTTTAAACTGGAATTTGCAGTGGCCTTAGTGTTATCACACAAGGCTCATATCAGGTTGGGAGGGGTTTTGTTTTGTTTTCCTAATTCGGGTGAAATTCACATGACATAAAATTAACCATTTTTGGCCGGGCGCGGTGGCTCACGCTTGTAATCCCAGCACTTTGGGAGGCCGAGGCGGGGATCACGAGGTCAGGAGATCGAGACCACGATGAAACCCCGTTTCTACTAAAATTACAAAAAATTAGCCGGGCGTGGTGGCGGGCGCCTGTAGTCCCAGCTGCTCGGAGAGGCTGAGGCAGGAGAATGGCGTGAACCCGGGAGGCGGAGCTTGCAGTGAGCTGAGACTGGGCCACTGCACTCCAGCCTGGGCGACAGAGCGAGACTCTAGTTTCAAAAAAAAAAAAAAAAATAACCATTTTAAAGTGGTATTTATTATAGTCACGATGTTGTGCAACCCTCACTTCTGTCTGGTTCCAAAATATTTTCATCACTCCAAAGAAGACCCCATACCCATTAAGCAGTTCCTCAACCTTATGCCCCTCCCCGGCCTCTGGCAACCACTGATCTGCATTCCGTCTTCAGGGATTTTTCTATTTAGGATATTTTATATAAGTGAAATCATACAGTAAGCAACATATTTTGTCTAACTTACTTGCCTTGCTGTTTTCAGGGTTCATCCACATTGCAGTGTGTATCAGTACTACATTTCCTTTATACAGTTGAGTACTATTCCATTGTACCAATATTTTGTTTTTCCATTCACCCACTAATGGAAATCTGGGAGGGCTTTGAGTGAAGTTGGACAGACGAGTATCTTGTAACTTGCCCTGTGCTGTGCTATTTACTAGCTATGTGGCTTTGGACAAGTGCCTAAGCTGGCTTGTGCCTCAGTTTCCTCATTTGTTTCATGTAGATAATTATATTGGATTCTTCAAATAGTTGAATGAATTGTATCAAATAATGCCAGAAAAGCTCATAGCATAGTACTTGGCAAATAGTGGGCCCTCAATAAATAATAGCTGTTTTATTGTAGGATTATATGAGAAAAGGGGGAAAGAAAGAACACACATGTGTGTTATAGTATGTGTTTAGTATATGTGTGTTCTGTTGTAGCTGCTGAAACCTTCATGCTTTGTTTAAAAAAAAAAGGCATATCTGTTTTCTCTGCTTTGTGATTTAGTGTTTTTGGCCCCCACCCCATCACTAAACATGAAATTTTACATTTTAGAAGCAGTTCACTCGACAGAATGTCTGTAGTGGAATGTTACATAATTCACATTTAGATTTGAAGAGCTCATTATAAAAAACCTGACACACTTCAGGAATATTAAATTACTGCAGATTGTGTGGAGCAAAGAAATATTATTGAAGCATTTCAAAATTCCAGGCAAGCCTGAATTTAACTGATAGGGTTTCACAGCCTTTACTGGGGAAAATGATTTGAGTTGTCACATGGTTTCTGGCCCTGGAGGACTTTAATCTCCTTAATTACAAAGAAGTGAATTTCCTAAATAATTTGGAGTTACTTCACAGCATTTGCTCAATCTCTGCCTTTTGGAAAATTAAAGGGGATGCCAGGGTCCACACTGTGGTACATTCTCACAGTACCGTAGCTTCCTTATTTAAGTTTTTATTCAGAATGATGGTGGTTTCCTTTCATTATTGATGTAGGGATGTACTTCAGAAATTCACAAGTAATGCTTGTAACACTTGAACATAATCATATTTTGTTGAACAAACGTCTTTGAAGATAGAAATAAGGAGAGATGATATATTGTGATTTATAAGGTTGAAGAAGAGAAAATGGCCCAAATCCAATCCAGTTTTATACAACTGATTTTAAAAAATTCTTGAAAATGTGTAAAATCCATATATTTCAGCTACTTTCTGAATTTATAGATTAGGCACCTACTGTGTCCAAGACCGACAAAATACCATTTCCTACAATTCATCCTCAGACAGCAAAATTAACTTGTATCAGTTTCCTCCTTTGTAAAGGGGAGATAATACAGACTTTCGGTCACATACCGGCCACGTGGCCTTGAACAAGTGGCACAGGAATTTATGTGCCTAATATTTATTAAATGCTTACCAGGAGGCATGCCAGACACTCTTCCAATCACATTAGGTGTGTGATCATACTTAATTGCCACAACAGTTCCCCCAGGGGGCACCATTATCCCCATTGTACAGATGAAGAAACTGAGGCAAAGACCAGGTTGAGTAACTTCCTCAAATCATGTGGCTTGTAAGTGGCTGAAACTGAAGTTGTCCAAAAATCAAATCATAAAATAAGTTGGGAGAGAGTCTATTTTGCTACAGAGATCAGAACATCTTTCTGCCTGTGTTGTCTCTTTGAACTGAACCTTGAGGATTCAATAGAATGTCCAGGCAGACTTGAGACAAGAGATTCCATAGAAAGATAGCAGCACAAGGAAAAACTGGGAAGATGGGGAAGTGCATCAACTCCCTGCTAGAGTTGTGCCTCCTTTTACTGGTTTGGTTGTTGATTTCACCCCTCCTTGCTTTTACATATGCTGATCTTTCTGCCTGAAATAACCATTCATTCATTCATTCTACATACAATTATTGAGAAGCTGGTGGTCCTTTCCCTTATCATCCTTTTGACAGAAACATAGCTCTTCAACATCTCATGGAGTAGGCCTTATCCTCTTTGAAGCTTTATTGACCCTTCCAAGCAAAGATGAATACTTGCACCTTTCCGCCCCAGTATGCCTGGTATTTATGCCTGTTTTAGTTTTGGTCACATATGTGTGTTGCCGTCCCGTACATGACTGATACCTCTGTTAGACTGAGCTTCAGGAACCAGCCCTTGTCTATGTACTCTTGGCCAGCATGGTTACATGGTAAATGTCTGTTAACATGAATGAGCTAGTATTTGTACCTGGCCCATAGTAGATTCTTAGTAAATATTTGCTTCAATGAAATGGTAAATATTATTAATAAATTTTATTATGTTTATACATGACCACATTTTGTGACTCTGCCATCTCCCATTGAACGTTGTCTTAGAGACAAGGGTCTGGAAAGGGTGTGGGGGCTGGTGACAAGGTATAGATAGATGGTATAAAAGTGGCAGGATAAATTCTCATTTTCTATGTACGGTTTCATGGACCCTGTTTTACAAAGATAACTTTCTGTTTTTCTTAATCATAGCCTTAGATTCACTAGATCAAGCACTTTCATTTGGGCCATTTCCTTTTTAAAAACTAGTTAACTTATATATAAATAAAACAAAACAGATATCTTTGGATTAAGTTGGGAATTTCCTCATATTGAAGCTTTACTATAATTTTATGTGGCTTTTATATTAGACTTTCTGGTTAAGATTAACTAGATTGTCATGATTAAGAGGTTTGGGTCATTATTCTTTTTGAACTGAAACTGGCATTCGAGGTCAGTCGTTTTGTATTAAACCATTCTAGATCTGTGGGATGAACTAAGAATTAGCTGCACAATTCGAAGATCCACTTCTAATAGCTTTTTTTAAATATTTTTCAAAAGGGGAAATTGGCGAAATGTTTACTTTTTAATAGAACTCTCAGATATAACTATCGGATAGTCACAAGAAAGGACTATTATCAAAGAGAATACTGTATATTTGTTTAATTTAAATGAGATCAAGTGAGATACTATATGTGAAGCAGTAGCTAAAGGCATAGTATATAGTAAATATTACCTGTAAGTGAAGTGGTTGTATTATCATTATTCTCTTCCTAGCACGGTGTCTGAGTTTAATAGCACCTGATATTATTCAATGCATATTTATTAGAGAATGAATGAATGAAATCTGTGTCTGCCTGTTTCTTTTCTTTTTCTCTGCACATTAAATGCTTGTCTGCTCTTATAGCTGGAGGAAAAGCTGACATAAAAATTGGCTTGCTGGAATGTCTCTTGGCCCCATTTGTCACCTTACCCTTGGAGCTCAATTGTATGTCAACTCCATGCTCCCTCTGATGCCTGCCAGTGAGGGACAGACCACAGGTTACTTCCATATGATCTGCTTTTGCTGCCAAGGTGCTGATCAAGCTTGGCTGAAGGATAGGTGCTCTCTTGTTGGAAATGTCTCCATGGGGCTGGTCAGGACATACCTTTGCTATATTTTCTGGTTGGGATCTAGTACTTGAAAATAAGAAACATAGAAAACAGAGTTGGGTTTTGTCCCTCTTATAAATCTAGACTTTTAAAGATCTATTTTGAGTTACCTAGTTTGAGAAGCAGTTTTGCTGCTAAGCCTCTCATTCCCTTTGCTGTATAAACCCTATCAACGCCTTCATGAAATCATGGGGGCAGTTTTTGCGTAAAGACCAAGATTTTGTTTGTATATGTTTGCCAATTCACTTTTTATAAATTTCTGTTTAACTTCATAACAGTGATGATTCTGAATGTTCTCTTGTCTTGATTTGCAGCACTCAAAAAGAGTGAATGAAATGTGCAGCTCAGAGTGTCATTTCTGAAGGGAGGAGTCTTTCTCTTGGAGAAGAGTCCTCAATGAGCCTGGCCAAGGCCCGGGATCTGTGTGAAGTGGACTAAGGATTAAGTAGGATGTCAACTGAGACAGAACTTCAAGTAGCTGTGAAAACCAGCGCCAAGAAAGACTCCAGAAAGAAAGGTAGGGCTGAATTTGACCTCTTTTGAATGGCTACTTTTCTGCACAGGAATGAGTTTTTAAATCTCTGGAATGATATAAGAAATATCTTTATGATTGCATATATTTTTAAATAGTTATTTTGTGTGTTTTGTGTTAATAATATAATAATATAATGGTTCATCATTATTCTCCAGATAAAATTCAAAACTTTTCTGCACAAGAATGAGTTTTTAAATCTCTGGAATGATATAAAGAAGTATCTTTACGATCACATGTATTTTTAAATAGTTATTTTTGTGTGTTTTGTATTCATAATATAATAATGTAATGGCTCTTCATTATTCTCCAGATAAAATCCAAAACTTTTCTCATAATATACAAAGTTTCTCTGCATATGCCTTCTATCCATCCCTCCAGCAACATCTCTGCCTCACCACCCCACTTCCCCATCCCTGTTTACCCTTCAGATATTCTGTAGTTCATCATCGCCTGTACCAGTGGTTGTCAGACTCCTGCTGGACCAGAATCACTGGGAGGGCTGGTTAAAGCCTTCATTTCTGAGTCTCATCTCAAAGTGTCAGATTCAGTAAGTCTAGGGTAGGACCCAAGTGTGCATTTGAAACAGGTTCCCAGGTAATGCCAGTCTTGCTGGTCCAGGGACCCTACTTTAAGAACCACTGGACTCTTATCCAGCCTGAAATCCTTTTTTGTTGCTCTTCATTTTTTTTTTCTGAACTGACTCTTGCTTATTCACTAGGTTTGAGTTTAGGGGAGCCTCCTGGGGGAGCCTTTTCTTACTCCCAAAGTTGATATAAATGTTTTTGTTTGTTTTGTTTCATTAGCACTTGGTTAGCGTTCGCTTTATTAAAAATGTCCTGTGTAAACTCCTTTGGAGCTAGATGTTTTGTTCACATTTTAAGTCTCAGCACTTAGAAAGTGCTTGGCAGAGAGGAGCCAGAGATATCTGGCAATGAAGATTTGCAGGCATAGTGTGATAATAAAGTAATTCTATCACTTTTCGTGTTTTCTGGAGAATTTAGCCCCATGGCTTTAGGACCATGTTTTTCAGTAAGCTTCACCCCCTGCCAATTAAATATGAGCAACTTCTTTCTCTCTCTTTGTGTGTGTTTTCTCCCTGTAGTTTCTGCTGTCTCTTCCTCGTTTTCTCAGCTGCATGGGAGAGGATTGACAGAGCTCTCTTTCAGGTCTTGAAATCTGTCAATGTGGGCTTGCAAACTGGGATGCCCTTGACTTCTTTGTATAGGCAGTGATTTGTTTGAGACATCGTTGTGCCTGCCCAGTTATGTTTTGTGATGGCATTTGTCTGACACTCTATATGAAGTAAGGGACATAACTGTAATACATATGCAGCTCTTTGACAGCCAGAAGCCCAGGAAGGACTATAAATTTTGCTTTTGATGTTTATTTGAAACACAAATATTTTGGAGGCAGTCTATGTTGTTCCCTAAAAATTAATGTAAACCTTGTTTTCTATACATCATGGTCTAAGAATAATAGAAAGAAAGTAAGTGGGTGAAAGAACATGTCTTTGGAGACTGCTATGTGGAAAAAAAAAAAAAAAAAAGAGGTCACAGAGCCCAGTATGTAGTAGAATTCAAATGCTTTTTCAGTGGAAGCTGACAAGTTATATTTTTTCCTCAAATTTAACCTTTCCAATAAACCTGCACTCTTGAATGCTTAATGCATTAAAAATGTTATCTTAGTGCATATTTTTTCATTCTTAATTTTAACATGCAAAACCAGAAACATTCTGCAGAGAGGATTCAGGTTTTCAGGACATTGGCTCAGTTGGGGATTTGGGATGAGAGCATGAAGGTGACCCTTTTAGAACCTCCTCATCTTCATGTCCCAAAAAAACTCTAAAATCAACATAATACATATGTGAGGAGTGTCCTCCATGGAGTGGCTAATACCATGGGATTTGGGTAGGCAGAGCTAGATTCAAATTCTGGCTTTACCACTTTCTCACAATGTGACCTTTGGAAGTATTTAACCTGAGCCTCATTTTCCTCTCTTATAAAATGGGTATATAATATTACAGACTTCAAAGGCTCACTATGAAGATTAATGAAAATAAGTCAAATAAAATACTTATTATTTGGCATGTATTAAATGCTCAACAAAGTTTAGCTGTGATCTTCCTCTTTTTCCTCCCTTTTCCTTTTCTCCTTCTCTTCCCCTCCCTTCCCTGTCATCTTTCTCCATTTCCCTCCTCTCCTCTCTTTTCTCTTTTTCTCTTCCTTCATCATTCATCTTGTCTTAATTAGCTTGAGCTGCCACAAGAAAATACCATAGACTTGACAGCTTAAACAACAGAAACATGTTTCTCACAGATCTGGAGGCTAGAATGTCTAAGATCAAAGTGCCAGCCAATTTGGTTCCTGGTGAGGGCTCTCTTCCTGGCTTGTAGATGGTCATCTTCTCACCATGTCCTCACATGGTAGAGGAAGACCAAACTCTTTCCCATCACAAGAGCCCCACACTCACAATGTTGTCTAACCATAATTACCTTCCAAAGGCCCCATTTCCAAACACCATGCCACTGGGGTTCAGGGCTTTAACATACAGATTTTGGTGAAACACAGATATGCATAACACACCACATCTCCTTCTTTTCCTCCTCCCCCATCCCCCATCCTCTTCATCTGTATCATCATTATCATCATTACCATTACGTGATATTTTTGCTTATCCTGTTTTATACCCAAGGGGCTCTTGAAAAGTATATAGCTAATTTGTCCCAGAACAATATTTTGCAATTGTTTATAATTGTGCAACAGTGATAAACAATTATTATTCTCTATACATTTGTCTGGGCCAAGGCACATATATATTAAAATGAGAGAGAGGGGCTGGGCATAGTGGCTCACGCCTGTAATCCCTGCACTTTTGGAGGCTGAGGCAGGCAGAACACTTGAAGTCAGGAGTTCGAGACCAGCCTGGCCAACACAGGGAAACCCCGTCTCCACTAAAAATACAAAAATTAGTTGGGCACAGTGGCACACACCTATAATCCCAGCTACTCGGGAGGCTGAGGCAGGAGAATCGCTTGAACCTGGGAGGCAGAGGTTACGGTGAGCCAAGATGGCTTCATTGCCCTCCAGCCTGGGTGACCGAGTGAGACTCTGTCTCAAAAATAAATAAATAAATAAATAAATAAATAAATAAATAAAAGACAGCGAGAGAGAAAATGTGCTGGTAACAGCATTAATTCATTTCTTGTTCTTCAGTTTTGATGATGTAATAGTATTTCATTAAACAAATGTTGCTAACTTGGACAAAATTAATACAACTTTAAAAGGAATAAACAGTTTATATACTGATATTGAATCTTGAATATAACCATGTCGTTATGCTCTTTTATTACTAATACTTTCTCCAACTATGCTTGTATTTTCTATGGAGACAGCATATAACCTGCAAATAAGTTTCTCATCAATCATTAGGTATTTATTTCTTTTTCTCTCTAATTGGCTGGATCTGTCATTATAATATTTAGTGATAATAAATGTCCTTATCTTGTTCCTGATTGCTTCTAGATTACATTTAAGTGATGTTTAAGTTTTTACTAAAGATAGTTTTCTGGCTGGGCATGGTGGCTCACGCCTATAGTCTCAGTTCTTTGGGAGGCTAAGGTGGGTAGATCGCTTGAGCTTATGAGTTTGAGACCAGCCTAGGCAACATGGTGAAATCCTGTCTTTACAAAAAAAATGCAAAGAATGGCCAGGCATGGCGGCACATGCCAGTAGTCCCAGCTACTCAGGAGGCTGAGTTGGGAGGATGGCTTGAGCCCATGAATTGGAGCTTGCAGTGGGCCAAAATCGCACCACTGCACTCCAGCCTGGGCAATAGAGCCAGACCTTGTCTCAAAACAAAACAAAACATACCTTATTAGTTCCCCTTTATGTATTATTTTCTAGGAAGTGTTTTTAAATTCTAAATTTGCATGTTGAATTTTATCATATGCTTTTTCTGTATTTATTTCAATGATTATACATATTTTTCCTCTTATAATTTATACTGTGGTGGATTTAACTGATAGATTTTTAAATATTCATTTCTGGGGTAAATCTTACTTGGTCGTAATGCTATTATTTTCTACACCCTGGTGGATTTGCTTTGTTAGGTTAAGGAATGGTTTTTGTATCTGTATTTATCAGCAAGATTGGTGTATAACTTCTTTTCTTGGACAACCCTTGTGTCTGGTATTAGTTAATGTTATATTCTCATATAATGATTTTTATCAGTTAATGTTATATCCTCATATAATGATTTTTGGTAGGAATGAATTGCTGAATAATATTTAGGACTATTTCTGGAAAATATTATCTTTCTTTACAGTTATTTAACTTTTTAAAAGCTATATTTGCTTATTGCTGAAATTAGAAAGGACAAAGTAACCATGCATAATTCCATAAAACAAAAATAACTACTATTAACAACTGAAGTTACATCCTTAAACTGGCCTTCCAGGATAATATGTAGTTGACATCATACTCTTCATACAATTTCATGTCCTATTTTGTTATTTGACATTAGTGTGTTTCCTATATTATTAGCTGATATTACAAAATAGAAATGGTTTTTTTTCCCTCTTATTAAGATTTAGATGACTCCTGGGGCAGATATTTTAATTCCTGAAAAAGAATACCTGACAATTTGGGTCATCTATTGTGGGAAAGAGTGGCATAAAGAAAGTTAAGAGGCCCTTTACAGTTCCTCACAAACCTATCACCCTAGTTCTTTAACCCAGGCTGTTGAAAGCAAGCCAGACGGTTTCAAATACAAGTCACACGGGGGCATATTTCATCACAAAATGAGCTTCTAGGCAGGCAATTTATGAAATGTAACTAGAGTATTCACAATTCAAATAAGGGATGCAAGTAGTGAAAAATAAAGTTGTTTTTTTCATTTTATTTTTATTGGATTGTGTCATTGCACATACAGCTTGTCAAATGGTGCCCATTCCAGAAGTGGAATTTGATGGAAGGCCTGAGGAAAAGAAGGTATATTTTCAGGTTCGTTACCTCCCATCAAAGGAGGACAATCAGTTGACACTATTCTTGTTATTTATAATCTCCGTATTAGGGCGGTCAGTGGAAGATCATGGTAGAGGAATGTGTCCTATGATGAACAGATAGATATTTCTGGGGGCAGTGCCTGGAGTCTTCCAGTCAGTGCCATCTGGCAGCTTAGTGTAGTGGAAAGAGTACTGACTTTGGAGCACAGCAGACCTGGTTTTTAGTTCTAACTCTTCTCTTTATATGCTGTGTAACCAGAGACAGGTTAATTAGCCTCCTCGAGCCTGGTTTCACTTATCTTTAAAGGGAGGGGTGTGTGTGTTTGTATGTGTGTGTGAATATTTCCACTTGTCATTAGAAAGGTGAGGGGGCTGGGTGCAGTGCTTATGCCTGTAATCCCAGCACTTTAGGAGGCTGAGGTGGGCAGATCACCTGAGGTCAGGAGTTCGAGACCAACCTGGCCAACATGGTGAAACCCTGTCTTTACTAAACATACAAAAATACAAAATTAGGGCATGGTGGCACTTTCCTGTAATCCCAGCTACTTGGGAGGCTGAGGCAGGAGAATCACTTGAACCTGGGAGTCAGAGGTTGCAGTGAGCTGAGATCACGCCATTGCACTCCAGCCTGAGCAAAAGAGCAAAACTCTGTAAAAAAAAAAAAAAAGAAAAAAGAAAGAAAGAAAAAGAAAAGAAAAGGAAGGAAGGAAGGAAGAAAGGAAGGAAGAAAGAAAGAAAGAAAAAGAAGGAAAGAAAGAAAGGGAGAGAGAAAGAAAGAAAAAAAAGAAAGAAAAAGAAAGAAAGGGAGAGAGAAAGAAAGGTGAGGGAGGTACTGTGGGTAAAGAGCTAGCTTGGGGTCTGCAATGTAGTGTGGCTTAGTCAGTGTTAGTGTTTTAGTGCTCTGTCCTCTTCTTTCTGAAATCACAGTTCACCATTACCTCCTTATTTTCTAGAAACACCTGGAAATAGTGAATGTTTTTTACTTCCCTTATATTTCATATTAGTGCAATACCCAGGGATCATCAGTTAACCACAATGACAATGACAAAAAGCTACCTTCATATTTTCTCCCAGGAGAATTTTGGCTCCAAGAATCAAGGCTTTAATGGGATTCAGGAGAAGTCAGTGATCACAGGGCAGATGCCTCAGGTTTGAAGTCAGATCAAACTGAGTGTGAACCCTCTGTACCTTGCAGCTGTGCTAACTTTTGGAGGTTTCTTGAAAAATTCTAGTCAGTTTGGGTTAAAGAACGGTTTCAGTAATGCCACACTCAGGGTCATGACTGCTCAACTGGTCATTAGCCCTAGGAAGTAACTTCTGCTAACATTGGCTTACCTCATAGGAGCTTATAAATTGCCATCCTATTGATTATCTCATTAGGTCATCAGGATCCTGAGAGAATAATTTTTTAAGAAAACAATCTTTTTATCAGGCTTATTTATCGTTGCTTCTATATGCTGTTCTTGTCCTGCAGAGGAGGCAGCCTGGGGTCAGTCAGGATACCGGGTATTCGTGTTCATACTTTAAGCTCCCCACTCTCTGGTGGTCTAACTTCAGACAAATCACCTCTACTTTTTGAGCTTCACTTTTCTCAGCCAACAAATGGATGTAGAGATAATATTTGCTTGCCCAATTTTGAAATGTAGGAGGGGGCATCATTAATTAATTAGTTCTTTTGTCCACAAACATTTATCCAGCTCCAGCATGAGCCCCAGCCTATGCTTGGTCTTCTGCAGAACAGAGAAGTGCCTTAGAAGGAGATTCTGACTCTAGTCATCCACGTTGTAGTTAAAGAACTGTGAGCTGGGAGGGTGGGGCAGGGGAGGGGGCCTTCTGATATTTATGTCTTGTCCTTCCCTGAAAAAATATTGCGTTTCTACTTTGCTGCTTTTATTCATTCCCAACCTATTACCGTTCATAAAATGCATAAGGTTTACTTTGACTCCAAGTTTATTTTTATTAATTAAAATATTCCATATTTATCAAAATGAGGATGATTCTCATTAAAACTCTTTTCATTGCCTTCCTGACTAAAAGCAAGTACATTTTTATTTTAATAAACACAAGTAACACAATACTCTGAAAGTCTGTATACATTAAAACATGAGTAAACTCTCTGGAATATACAACTTCTCTGGAAGTTGACATATATAAAAGGTTATAAGAAGTTAATGTTTGGTGGCAGGCCACAGCCTGGTTGTCACAGATGAGATCTCAAGAGGAAAATGACTTGCCAGTTGTCACTCCCCTGGGCAATAGCAGAGCCAGGGTTGCAACCCAGGAATGGCTCTCTGGCTAGAGCTCCTTCCACTCAGTAGATCCCAAACCACTTATGTTCTTAAGATTCACCTCATTAACCTCTCGGGGTGTTTGCTTCCTCTTCCTTACAGTGAAGACTTCTGAAAAGAGCCCATGTTTTAGAATTAGATAAACTGAAGTTGGAGTCAAGGCTCAGCACATTTTCTACTTGCCTATCATCGGCTAGCTACCTAATCTTTCTGGGCCTCAACTTCTTCATCTGTAAAATGGGAATAATAGTAGTTCCTATCTCAGAGTGTTGCAGTGAGGATTTCATGAGTTCACAAGTATAAAAAACCTAGCATTGAAACTCTACACATAGAATCAAGATTAAGAAACATTCCTTTCCCCTGTGGCCCCCAACTCCCACCATGTCTGAGAGGCAGCACATCTCTAGTGGTATAGGAAATATAGAGAGGTAGAAGGTATCCTTTTCTCCAGAGGAATGTGGGGTAGTTGGTAAGAAAAAGACACTGGTCCCTCTTCAAATGGATACTTGCTCCAAGAATAACTGCGGGAATGAATAGGAAGTACAAAGGAAAATGGACCATGTTGTCAAGCTACAAAGATTTATTAATAGCCATCATCTATGCTTCCTGCATATGAGCCATTTTAGATAAATTGTCCCTAATGAGCCTAACTCTTACATCATCCCATTGAATACATAAGAAAATAATGTTTAGAGAGGTCAAGAGACTTGCCCCAGGTCATGGGGCTTGTCTGCCTGAGTTGCCATACACTAGGTCTTACCAGTGCTGAAGTCTGTACTCTCTTCCCTGAATGTATTCTGTGGGTTTGCCCTGTGGCTTGATGCTGGAGAGTTGGAGGATGTGAAAAAATTATAGGGCTATACTCTTCTGGGGAGACGGGAGCATAGAAACTGATTAGCTACATCATGTACATTTATGGTGCTGTTCTGTCTTGGCAGGGTTTTGGTCAGCTAATCATTCTGTATGAACTCTGTGATTTGTAAGCTTTAGAAATTCAAAACCAAGGATTTAATTATAAGAAAAGATAAATTTCTCTGAACTTGATCAGTAGAGCTCTTGGGCTAAAGGGTTTGGAGGCAGAGAGTAATGTTTTGTGGCCAAGCGGTTTACTTCTTTATGGTAAGACTGATCATATGATGTGCTGTGGTGAAAAGAGACTTCTGTATTCTCAGTGGTCACATGGTCATGAATTTATTACAGGACACCTCACTCAGTGTGGTCATTCACTGAAGATAAACTGTTTCAGGTTTAATTGGTGACTTAGTTCAGGACCTTGTTCTAACAGGTTCCCTTAGAAGTCAGGCTTTCTCCAGACTCACCTTCATAGCTCTTTTCCTCCTTGAACTTGTTCTGTAACCCTGGCAGCATACACCACAGGACAATACATCAAGCCCTTTGAAATGTGGTTCCTGTCTCCTTTTCTGTCACTCCGCTTGCTCCCACCCTAAGCCACACCAAGCTTCGGGTCCCAGGTCTCACCTCTGTGGCTTCTTTGCAGGCTGCGATTTCACCTTGGATAGCTCTCTTACCCTATGCACTTGCATTTGGCAACTCCTGTTCATCCTTCAGCACTCAGTCACCTGTTTTTTTGTTTGTTTGTTTGTTTATTTTTGAGAAGAAGGCTTGCTCTGTCGCTCAGGCTGGAGTGCAGTGGTGTGATCTTGGCTCACCGCAACATCTGCCATCTGCCTCCCAGGTTCAAGCAATTCTCCTGCCTTAGCCTCCTGAGTAGCTGGGATTACAGGTGCATGTCACTGCACCCAGCTAATTTTTTGTATTTTTAGCGGAGACGGGGTTTCACCGTGTTGGCCTGACTGGTCTTGAACTTCTGACCTCAGCTAATCGGCCTGCCTCAGCCTCCCAAAGTGCTAGGATTACAGTCGCCTTTTGGTTAACATTGTGAGTTTCCTAACATCCTCAATTAATTAATCACTGATTATCAATTCATGTGACCTTCTACATATCTTTCAAATCCATTCATTCCTTCTTCCCCACTGGCCCCCGGCCCCGAAGGTAGTTCAGGCTACCTTCATCTCTCATCTGGATCATCCTAGCACCCTCCTAAATGGTCTTCAGATTTTCACTGCTGTCCGTCTCCAAGCCATTCTCAGCACTGCTCACTAATGTGGAGATTTAATCAGATCACACTCCTGCATAAAACCCTTAAGTGGGTGGCTACTCCTGCCCTCAGGAAAAAGTCCACACTGCTTATCATGACATCAGAGAGGTGCTGTCTGGTCTGACCCCTTCTTATCTGTCCAGGCACATTCCTCACCACTCTTGCCAATCATACTTCACCGAGTGGTCCCACTGAATCATTTGCAGTTCCCTGACACTACCATGTTGATTTTTTACACTTGGGGTTTTGTACATGTTTTTTCTTCTCCTGAGAATACGTTTTTCTGTATTTGTTTCAAAGCTAACTCCATGTATTCTTTAGTCTCAAGTTAAAGATTACTTTTCTCCAGAAATGCTTTGGTGACCCATTGCAACCCACCCACATGCCTCCCAGTTGTGGTTCATGACCATCCTGTGTGCTCTCAACCACTTTGCATTTTCTCTGTTATTTAAGTAAGGTTTATCCTCCTCTTTATCACTCACTAGGCTGGGATATCTGTGAGGACAGGGACTGTGTCTGTTTTGTTAGCCACTTTCCTTTTGCCACTAAGGACAATGTTGAAAAGTGTAGGTATGCAGCAATATTTATTGAATGAATAAGGGAGTAAATGAATGAACTTATGGCCATGAAAAATCTCACCTGAGTCCCCTGGATTCTAAGGCGTCTCACAGCACTGTGTACTTACTAAAATTGTCACACTTTCCCATTTTTTCTATAATTATTTTTCTTTTTTCTACGTTATGCCATTAACTATGAGTTCCTCACCTGGTACACTTGGCACATGGTAGGTATTCAGTAAATGTTTGTTGAATTAATTGTTATATAATGTGGGGGAGAATTATTTGCATAAGGAGAAAGAAGATTTTTTTAAAAATCTCCCCTAAGAGTTGGCTCTTGAGATTCTTATTATGTGGCATTCAAAATTCCTACACTTCAGATAGCTACTTCTCCTTTTGTGATGTGTGTCCAATCATGTCTGGTGCTGTAATTTAGCGTGATGTAGGCCATATTGGTAGTAAGAACTATAAGATTTGCCATATTAGTTCATCCCACTGCTTCATTAAGCTCAGTGTGCTGCCTCTGGCAGTGACTGGGCCTGAATTTTTATGTTTGGAAGAACAAAGCTCTTCACATTAGCCCTCTGAGTCCTTGATGTGCTGTGAGTCTGGTTAAGTATATGCTCCTTCTCGGAGCTGGAGAGTCTTTGTCTTTGCCGATAATCAGTAAATGACTCAGAGGATGGGGTTTTATTATTTGTGTAAGTTTGCTGAGCAGACAATGTTCCCGGGTGTGCTGAGATTTCAGCAATCTCCTGTTGCAACACACCTTCTAGGATGGTCAGAGTACACATGTTTGCAAGACTGAGTGTTTCTGCAGTCCATCAAAAGAACACACATAGATCAAAGGCAGAGGAGAGGAGAGAGCAGAGGTGAAGGAGGAACCAATATCTATTGTTCATGTGTCCTTGTGTCCATGTTTTCTCATTTAAGCTTGAAAATAGCCTTTAGACAAGTATTCTTATTTTGTGCAAGAGGCAACTGAGGCTCAGAGAGGTGCATGGCTTACTTGAGGTCACACAGGTAAAGGGACCCATTTACACACAGATCTTTCTAACCCCAGAGCCTGTCCACATTCTTAACCCTGGACTAAACGACTCTCTACTGAATGATATGTCCTCTTACCGAACACTAAGTTGTGCTTGCACTGAAAGACGTCTTCCTACAGGTTCCAATAGTAAAGCCTTTAGGTTGAGATGGCCTCAGCAAGAGGAGGGAATGATGATAAAATATGTTGTGTAGTTAGAAAAGAAGTTAAAAAGCCATGGGAAGCCCCTTCACTTCACATCTCTTGTCTGTGGCTTGCAGAAGGTTGTCATGCACAAGCCTCCACATGATTGAGAAGGAAACATTTCCTAGATATAAAAAGGTAAAGTGAAAATGAACTTGAAGGATTTTGACTATGTATAAATTGAAATGTACAATCAGCCCTTTGTGTCTGTGGGTTTCACATCTGTGTATTCAACCAACTGTGGATCAAATCCTGAGGCTATGGAGGGCCAACTGTATGTGTTTTCCATCTGAGGTTGTTTATCCATTCATCCATCAGTGGACATTTGGGCTGCCTCCACCTCTTGGATATTGTGAATGATGCTAGTATGAAATGAGTATATGGATATCTATTCAAGACCCTGCTTTCATTCCTCTTGGATATAAAGTCAGCCACCCTCCATATCTGAGGTTCCGCATCCATGGATTCAACCAGTGTTGGATAGAAAATATTAGGCAAAAAATACAACAATTAAAAAATAATACAAATTTTAAAATGCAGTATAATAGCTATTACATAGCATTTTCTTTGCATTAGGTATTATGAGTAATCTAGAGATGACTTAAAGTGTGGTGGAGGATTATGTAGGTGGTATGCAAATACTATGCCATTTTATATAAAGAACTTGAATGTCTTTAGATTTTGTTATCTATGGAGATCCTGGAGCTAATCCCCATGGATATGGAAGATATAATGTTATATTAAAGGAAAACATCATTTCTATCTCTTAATTTAGAGCAAGCACTATAAAAGTGAAGACCAGGAAATTTTGCAAATTCCCCAAATCTATGAATAATATCATCAGCCTGGTTCACTTTCCAGTGGGCATCCCCAAACCTGAAATAATAACGAGGATGCTGGTGATGAAGGTAGCTACTATCTGTCAGCAATTGCTAAGTATCAGGCAATATACTCAAAGCTTTATATCTGTTTTCTCACTCAGATCATTCCTTTGAGGTAGCTGCTTTTTAAAAATCTCAAGTTTACAGTGAGGAAGGTGAGAAGCTGGAAAGATGACACAAAGTCAATGCTGTAAGGGCCCTGCAGTTCTGTCTCACTAATCAATACAGCAAATGTTGTGTGTCCCTTCTAAACACCTTGCACAATTTGAACACGTCGCCTTGCTCGCCCCACTTTGAGCATGCATGGATTTGCTTCAGCTCTCCTCTCAGCCTGGGAGAAGTTCCCCTGTCTCTTTTTGGCCTGTCAAGGTCACCTGCTCCTCGGAGACACAGCTCAAATAGCACTGCCATGCAGCTCCTCCTCAGCATCCCTCTCCTTCCATGGAATTAAGCCTTGTGATTCTCAGTGTACTGTTTTCACTCCAGATGAAGCTCTTATTCCTTTCTTCTGTTCATTAGGATTCCACTTTATACCCCTTTCTTCCCTTCTATATTGTGTGTTCAGCTGAGTCTTATTGACAAGGACTGTGTCTTTTATATCATTATGTCATCTGAAAGCTGGGAGGAAGAGAGGTAAAGAGTTATCAGTGGAATGTGGGAAATGATATTAATGATGGGACTACTAAATGCCAGGAAGGGAATACAATAACTTTTAAAATCTTCACAAGAGAATTATGAGTTTGTTAATACTCCCATTTTACAGATGAGAAAGCATACTCAGATAAGATTATGTCCAATGTCACCCATCGTGTAAATAGAAGGACAGGAATTTTAATTTGGATCTGATTCAAAGCACAAGCTCTTTCCACTACACCATGCTGTTTCCCAGCAGAGGCCATCAAATAAAATCCAGTGAAAGCTCACTTCCTAGGGGTCTGGTTGCTGTTGTAAAATGGTAGCTATGGATGCAATTTACCTTTATAAAGGATTTATATGTCATCACTGAAGATTCACATTCCTTAAATTTGGGACTATCATCACTTGAGTGTTTCAGCTTTCCCTGGCCGGCAGTACTGCTCTACGGAGAACTTGCGTTCTAATTGTTAAACCAGAGGCAAGACGCACCATGCAGGGACTTGCATTGGAAGAAGCCCAGTAGATGATGAATAGCAGACCTGAATCTTATCATGTATTTCAGGATGATGTACGGGACTGTTGGAAACTGCCTTTGACAAATGTGCACGGGAAGGAGAATTATCTCCAACAATGAAAAATGTTCTTATTATGTGATCCTAAAAAGGATCAGGACCCCTATCATTGGGAAAATGATCATGCCCGTATCCCTTATTAACAGTGATACAGAAGCGTCTGCTAAAGACATTGGATGTCATCCTGAAGCGGTGATGGATAGTCATGAGAGCTGAAATCAGGTTGGACGTATGAAAGGTAGCTTGATGCTTAATAGCAGGTGGGAATCGTGCAACTTGCTAAGGTCTCTTTTAGCCCTTGCTTCTTGAGGCTCTGCAAGACTTGTTTCTGCTGTCTTAGCCAGTGCCCAGTGGCTTTTGGTCAGGTTGAGGCTGTGATTAAATACTGGAAGATATATGATATATATGTTTGTAAGAAAAAAACCATTTTCATAGGGAGAAGACTAATGTACGGGCATTTTAAATATTTACTCTCAGTTTATTTTCATATTTTATATGAATAGAGTCACAGAGATTTAGTATCCTGCCCACAGCTAGAAACTAGCAGAGTTAGGATTTAAACCCAAGCAGTCTGATTTCAAAATCTATACTTTGTTGACCATATACCTTCCTGGTTGGAGTTCAAAATCGTGGAAAATGAAACTGCTGAGTACATATGTGAAGGTGTCGTAGGTGATCAAGAGATGCTAGTCAAATCAAGAATTGTCAACATGTTAATTTTGTTAAGGGCTAAGTGGTGATTACAGAGTTCTTTGAATTCCTTCCTTTCTTCCCTTCTTTTCTTTTCCTTCCTCCCTCTTTCCTTCCACCTTTCCTTCATTCAATTTTCGAGCATTTTTCAAAACCAGGCAGAGTGCCGGCGACAGAAGATTATGGAGAAGTTCTGAGTTCAAGGAACTTAAAATCTAATATGAAAGACAGATAAATAAGAAACAATTATAGTTTATTATAGTAAGTTGAAATCACTTAGCAGAGACAACCAACTATCCAAGGACTTCCCAGAGGTCGTGAGATTTAAATAAACGTTCTTGGGGTTCAGATTTATTTATTATTTTTAGTTCAATAGCTACTTTGTGAAATATCTCCTGTTATTGAAGATATATAAACCCCTACTTGTGAAAAACAAATCCTGCCCTATCCTCCCGTGAAAAGAAGACTAGCAGATCCTGAATCTTGCTGGACAATAACTTGTTCCTGCCTCTTCTAGAGTAAAAGCTACCTCACATTAGAAACATATTTTATTCATTTCGTGTTATGCATAGGGCCAGGTGCATAATATGTGTTCACTAAACATTCGTCAAACAGTATTCTATGTTAAATAGATAATTCATTGGCCTTTGGCCTACATTTACCTATAATCAGTAATTTATATTCAAGTAGTTTTTCTTTGATGTTTTGAAGTAATGATTACAGCAGTTTCTCCTCCTGCTCACAAAGTTATAGATTGCAAATAGATTTTGTGTAATTTGCCAATGCTGGTCAATTTTAATGGCTGCCTTGAGCACTATGTAGAGGATTCTGAAATTATGTCCTGGAGTTGAGTGAGAACAGTTAACACTTAGGTATATTTTCTTTCAGTATTTTTCTCCTGCACACTACTGTGTGCACACAAGCATGCAAACACATGACATTCTGTCTGATCCTTCTGTGTATTTAATTCTGTATTACTTTTTCACTAAACCTCATAATTTAAGCTATTCCCATATCATAAACTTTTTGCAATATTATCATTTTGCTAAGTGATCTAATTTTCTTTAGCTTTTTCTCACAAAACCTCTCTCTCAATCCTTCTGTCATTGTTGCCATTTTTATTGGTGCATTCCCAAATTTGTCAAATCTTGCTTAAGCTGTGGTGTTACAGAACTGCTTTTAGCAGTTGCTGGTTCATTTCTATTTTCATCCTTGAACGGATACAGTGTTTATCTTCTGTGTTTTGTGGGCAGGGGAAGATGCTAACTTGTTCTCCTGTAGTGAGAAGAAACTGAGACTTTGAAGTGGGCTCCCTTTTGCGGGCATGTCACCACTGGGGACCAGCACTCTAGTAAAGCACGGGAATTAAAATTTGCCAATGGATGGCTGTGAGCTTGAGCGTGTTTTGCTGTTCAAATCTTTTAACCTCAGCTTATCAACTTTAATATGTTGGCCTGGTGTCACGATTTTTTGGTTCATCTGTTTTAATGTGATGAAATGTAAAAATAGAGCTTTGTTTTGTCCTCTCACGATGACTTTAGGGGTTTTTAGCCGATAACCAACCCTTCTTCTGTTAAGGATTTGAATTTTAAACAGCTAAAAATACATTTTTCTAATATCTGTCATCAAGTGATTAGTACAACTATCTAGTTCTGGTCGTCTTTCCTATTCTTGGTAGATTTATATTCTCTTCTTAGAATTCTACTGCTGCCCTCTCTGTCTGGGAGCCTGGAGATGTCATTTAAACATTGCTTATTAGGATTCCATTATTTGTCTCTCCTATACAGTCAGCTAAATCAAAAAGTCAGACAGTGTTTTTAAATTGCAAATTTAAATGACAATTTATAGACCAGGTCTACTGGAAATTTTCTGTCCTTGGCATCCATCATTGCTTGTGAGTATATAGTTTTATATACTCTCTCTCTCTTTTTCTCTCTTTTTCTCTTTATCTTCTTGAGAGCACAGCACACATATCCATCAGAAGGATCAGAACTGCTTGCAATCAAATAAAAATGCAATAAAGATCTTGGAAGGAAATTAAGACAAACACCTATTCTAGACCTTGCTTACACATTAGTTCTCTTCCTCCTCCTTATGCTCCCTTGCCTCTTAAAGAGGAAACTTGCATAAGGCAATTTTTTTTTTGAGCAGTTAAGCCCATGGCTTAGATAAAAAAAAAAAAAAAAAAAAAAAAATTTGGCTGGTCGCAGTGGCTCACACATGTAATCCCAGCTCTTTGAGAGGCCAAGGTGGGCAGATCACCTGAGGTCAGGAGTTCGAGACCAGCCTGGCTAACATGGTGAGACCCCATCTCTACTAAAAATACAAAAAATAAGTCAGGCTTGGTGGTGCTCGCCTGTAGTCCCAGCTACTTGGGATGCTGAGGCAGGAGAATCGCTTGAGCCCAGGAGGCAGAGGTTGTGGTGAGCTGAGATCGCGCAGCTGCACTCCAGCCTGGGCAACAGAGCAAGACTCCATCTCAAAAGAAAAAAAAATCACTGAAAGCCTGGAATATGCCAGATACTGTTATTTCAGTTAATCTGCATGAAAAACCAATAACAATATAGACTATTGTGATGGCTAATATTTATTGAGCGCTTACTATGCATCAGACACTCTTCTATGTGTTTTTTGTCTTAACTCATGTAAGATACTCGTCTGGATTTTTAAAAGAGGAAACTGAAATTTGTGGAGGCAACTTGCTCAGGGCCCACAGCTGAACAAGCGGTGAAGCATCAGCCTCTGACTTAGAACATTGTCTACCACACTAGCCTCTATCTTATTTTCAGTAAGATAATTTGTAGGCTATTTAGTATCTCTGCTTTATAAGAATGACAGGTCGGAAAGCCTTCTCACTATGCCTTGCTGAGTTTTAATTTTTAACAGATTGGGTTAGAAGAGGGTGGCTTTAAACCTTGAAAAAATCTTCTTCTATCAGTCCATTTTCTCCAGGATCAGGGCAGATTGGCAAAGCATTATGGTCTTCGATTTCAAAGCTGAAGGATTATCCATCTCGATGGGTGAAATCATCTCTAAAATCCTTCTGAAGCCAAATGCCGAGGTTGGTACATTTCAGAAAATGCCTGTGGTACCCAATAACTTCAATGAGGAAAATTAATAGGGTGAAGTTTGCATCTGGAAGGCCTATGTGCAGGAAGTGGACTCACCGCTGGCCCTGGGTCAGACTTTTCATTTCCAGCAGGGCCTTGAAGGTCTTCTTTCTGTTCAGTCTCGACTCACTAGGCTCCATTGTCAACAGTAGATGGAGCAGTCAAGGGCTGGTGAGATTCCAATCAAACATAGGAGGTGAGGACAGGGGAGGAAAAGACATGCTCATGTCAGTGAGGAAAAATAGGGAGGCAGCCAGGGGCGGCTAGGGGAGCCATCAGACCACAGTGCATGTTTGACTCGAGTGAAGAAGACAGGGAGGGAGGAAGGGAGGGAAGGAAGGAAAGGAAGGAAGGAAGGAAGGAAGGAAGGAAGGAAGGAAGGAAGGAAGGAAGGGAGGGAGGCAGGCAGGCAGGCAGGCAGGCAGGCTTGGTGGATGCATCTTAGATGTTGGCGCTGTCGGAAAGAAGGAAGAAAGGAAGGCAGGAAGGAAGGAAGGCAGGCAGGCAGGCAGGCTGGCTTGGTGGATGCATCTTAGATGTTGGTGCTGTCCTAAGGCAACTTCAGCAAGGTCTTAGTGGAGTCCTTAAGCCAAAGTTGCTCAGCAGAGGAGTTCCCTGTCTCCTGGGAAAGGGCCTGCCTGAGAATCCTGCCCTGCTTTGTCACTGGCTGGGAGTGGCCTATGTGAAACATGTTCCTCTTGCAGACATGGAGAAGGGTGTCTGAATGTAGCAGGTAGAATACTTTGTCAGTTCCTTTCCCTGTTAGGGGAGGTTGGTGAGGTGCATTCTCATGACTCCCACATTAAAACAAATGGATACTCAAAATACTCAAATATCATAAGTTGCCATAAGACATCCCCTGTCACTTCAATTCACTACCATCTGGTGGAAACTGACCAATTATATTTCTTTTCTCATGCCAGCCCATGCCACATAGGCAAAGATGGGTTAAAAGGTGGTGCAAATAGAAGTTGAGGTTCCAGAGTCTTTGGTCACTTGGCCCAGAAATTTCCAGAACATTTTGACCTTTCATAGTTTGCAAGGGCTGAAATGGGGGGAACAGAAAGCAGCTATTACATTGATAGCCCAAGAGGGAAGCCCTGGTATTCTTCCCACACTTCTTATTTCTTGTTATCACAAACAAAGGAGAATGCACATCTTGCCACCAGCCTATCCTGACCCCTACTGCCCGCCCCACACCCAACCCACTGTGCTAGGAAGGCTGAAAGTTATATTTCTTGAACACCTCTCTGATGGACAGCCACGTGTGTAGGAGCCTTATTTAAACTCACTCTCTTAACACAACAACCAGTGAGGCAGGTATTCTTCAGAGCCCAGTAATTGCATTACTGTCTTTAGAGTTACAAGTTGATCAGTCAGCTCTGCCATTTATTTATTAAGCTATGTGGCCTGGAGCAGGTTCCAAATCCTCTAAGCCTCCATTTCGTAACACGTAAGATAGGACTGATAGGACCCATCTCCCAGAAAGACAATTTAGACCAGATGAAATCATGTATGTAAGTGCCTCAGTTTGGTGTATATTTAGTGAAGTGCTAGCTTACTGCCATTGTTACTATGAGAAAACCAAAGTCCAGGCAGCAAGGCTGATTCTTGGGACTCTAAAGTTTGTGAGAAGTGGGATGTGCAATGCTGTGTGGGATCCGCATCCATCCTGCCTGGCTCTGTGCTAGATGTGGCAATACAGGAGAAACCCACTTCTGCTTTCCTGCCTTTTAGGAAGTTACAGCTCAACACTTGAGTGGTCTCCAAGCACGTAGCACTACTTTATGGCTTTAAGGCTGAATGCTCAGCCTTCACATTGGCCTCCTCTGGAATCATGCAGTTGTTTAGAACGTAACCCACTCATGAAAAAAGCAATCTGGAAAGCTGGCTCTGCCGAGGGCTTGGAGCCCCGCACTGGAAAATCAAATGCCAACATCTTCCCTTCAGGAGTCTCTCCAGAGTTATTTATCTTTGCTCTTTTCAGACACCTGCTTCATTCTTCTTTCTTCCTGTGTTCAGACTTGCCTTTGTTTGTCACTGTGCTCGTGGCCAGCTTCTCCATCCAAGATCCCATCTGCACCTGAGTTACAGGGTTCCAGTTCCAGATTCTAGACAGTGAAAATCTGTGAAGCTCAGCCCAGCTCTGATGGTGGCCACCTATAGTCTATTCAAGAGTTTGGGACAATCAGTGTGACAGTAGTGATTACAGCTCACCCTGTGGATGATTGGTAGGAAGGGTGAGGCATGTACTGAACAGGTACAACTACCAAACAAAAATCAGCCTAGATGGCACTTCCTTCAGGAAGCCTTCCTAGACCCAGCCAAACACAGATAATCAGGTCCTCCCCGGGGCTACTTGGATACTGACCTCTAGTACAGTAGCTCTCACAGTGTGCTATACTTGCCTCATCCCTGTGTCTGTCTCCCTACCAGACCATGTCCCCTGAGGGCAGGGATGGGAACCAGTTCTTCTTCACCAACCCCGTGAAGCCATGCTTCCCAACCTGGAGCCCAATGCCTGTCGCAAAGTCAGTGCTCAGTAAGTCTTCACAGGAAGTGACTTTCATCAGGGAAACATAGAAATAATTGCACCACACAATGAGAAGTACTTCCCAGTGGCAACACGAAGCAGTCATCCTGCCAAAACCAGTTGTTTTTCCCTTCAAAGTACAGTAAACACCAGTGAGGACAGAGGCAGAGTTCCAATGCAGCTTTTCACGTACAGTCATGTTCTGTTTCTTTGATCCCAAACTCCTTTAGATTTTGAATCTTAAAGAGCCTGCTGCAGCTATCCACTTAATAGCCATCCGGCACCCTATGCGTTCATGCCAATTAGCTTGGGAAAGATGAAAACTTGGGGGACTTAATGAGCTGAGCTGACACCTGTTCACTTAGCACTCCAGCCTGCATCTTTTGAGCTGCTTACACCAACTGGATGGTGTCAGCTTTAACCTTTGTGGGGAAAGGCTTACAGAGGCATTTTTGCATTAGCGTCTTCCAACTTTTGTACTTTGGTTGACTGACCTAGAGATTATGGAGTGAAAGTCTTTGGAAACTTGGACTCATACTGTACCCACCCTCCCTCACTCACCCCAGTCCCTGCTCATTACAGATGATGGTCTGGGTTGTGGAGGTGGCTCAAGTATGACGTTTCCAACAGACCCAAGTTTGAATCCTAAACTTGTAGGAGCTGTGTGATAGGGCCAAGCGAGGTGCCTGGCACTAATAGGTGCCCAGTGAGTATTGGTGGACCTACTACAATGCAGTATCACAGATAAAGGTGTCCACTCTATGAGGACACTCCTGTGTTCATTGCTGGGTCACCAGCACCTACATCAGTGTCCAGCACCTAGTAAGTGCTCAGTAAGTATTTGTTGAATAAGTGAATGGACAAATGATGAAGAGTATTTAAGAGCTTTAGCAGGAAAGAGACCTGGATTTGAACCTTGCTTCTCCCACATCTGAATGTGGTGAATATGGGCAATTTACTTCTCTCTCAGACTCTGGTCCTTCATCTGTGATAGGGAAGAAAGACCAATGCCTCTTATGGTTTTGGGCATAACTATGAAGCACTTAGTGTGCTGTCTGTCACATGGTAAGTACTAAACACATAGGTATTCTTAGCAACTTTTTAATTAATGGAGTAACTTTAAATAAATTGTTTGATACCCACATCTCAGTCTATTAATTTATAAAGTAAAAATACTACTGTTTGTTCCACAGGGCTCTTATGAAGAATAATGCAATATGGTATGCAGAGTATTTGAATGCCCAGCATGGGCTCAGAACTCACTAAATGGTGGATGATGCCATCACTGTTACTAGAAGACTTGGAAGGCTCAGACAATAACCACGCATCTCTCAGAGTGGCATGCAGGAGAAAGAGGGCATGTTTGGAGAGGAGCTTGTCTGTAGCTCTGGGATGTGGCAGAAGCTTTTGTGGGCAGACATCCAGTGCTCGGGCTTTCCTTTGCCTTTCACCCTGAAAGAGCTTGGGCTTTTCAAAGGGATCCCAGGCTGTATTGTCAGACGTTCACCTAGCAAACTGTTCTTTTCAGCAGATCGACTTTTATAATTCTCGTGACCAAATGCCAAGCCTTCTTTGCCCAAAACCTCTTAATCCTTTGATCTTGTCTCAGTCACAGGAAATGATTGTCTGCTACCTCTTGCCATACGTGATTTAGGGAGGATTACCAGGCAACAACCTCAGTCCCTCTCCAAGCTTCCTCTCCCCCACCTGCCAGTCACTCCCTAATGTGAAATCCTCCTCATCTCCCTGGTGTCTGGAAAATATTCTTGGGAGAAAAACAGTTAAGCAAGTTGGGGTGAAGTAAAGTGCATCTCAGGGTGAGAGGTTGGAGGGAGTATTCAGAAAGGAGTGGAGGAGGGCGTAAATCTGAATATCCTACATTGTTAAGTTAAAGAAAACCTGTACATGGGTTCAGGTAAGCAGAGACACCCCTGGACATACCTACGTAGGCCTTCGTTGAACCACCTGCCTGACCCTCATATTTGTTTGTGAGTGGCCAGGGAGGGGGGTGACAGCCTCAGGCGGCTCTTACCAAAGAGAGCCACAGAGTGTGAATGGCTTGCTTGAGACCACAGGGTAAGCCAGTGGCATCTTTAAGATGGGATCCCAGCTTCTTCCGATTGGGGTGAATTCTTCTGTCAGCAAGAACAAGGGCTGAGAAGTTAGACAGGTCTGGGGTGCTTGTCACTCAGATTGACCCTCCATCCCTGCATGGCAAGGCTTTTTGTATATCCCAGGGAGCTGAAACTATTTTGCTATGCTCTCCTGACAAGGGGATTGGGGGTCGGCTCAACAAATGGTAGGTGCTGGTGGGAGATTGGAGGTTGGGCCAAAGGTAGAAGTCCAGCACTTCTACCTCTCCACTTCCGGTTGTGGCTCTGACAGTGGCTGTATCTCCTCTGTGGATCCAGTTCCCACAGGTGGCTGCCCTCTCTTGATCTCTCTAAAGTAACTCCACCACAGCCCCAGCCACCTTCCAGTGGCCCCATCTCCCTGGCTCGGTCACGGCACCTACTTCTTTCGTTGCTCTAATCCCAGGGCTGGTAGCACCTTCCTGCTCTTGCTAATCCTTGGATCACTTCCTCTTTCCCTGACTTTTCAACTTCTCCAACACCGTTGTAAAGGTTCCTTACATTAAATTCTGTGAATAGCTGGCAAGTGCTCAGTTTGCCTGACTGGCCCTTGACAGATCGCCTGTGTTTAAATCCTAGCTCCGCAAGCTACTTAACCTGTGAAGCCTCTTTATTCACTCATAAAATTGGGATTTTAGAATTAGAATTATGTATGTATGGAACCTAACAGAGGGCTTGGCACATAGAAGGTATTTAATGACTGACAGCTCTTCTTATTTTATTACAAGTCATTTAGGAAGAGAGTAAGGTGCTCTCAGGGAAGAAACCTGTTTTTTTATTTTTCACCTCCTACCAGGATGTCACACACTTATTAAAGGAAATAAACTTAATAAATACAATTATATATCTCACTGGAATGGGTTGGATGAATTGAGAGACTGCCAATATCATTCTGGGACTTTTAAAGGAGGATTCACAAAGAGTTATCTGGATTTTCTAGTGACATTATATCAATATTTCCACATTGGAAGCCCACTTTAAATGTTAATTGCCATAAGGTTAACAAACAGAAAATATCACAGCAACCTTTGGAAGGTCCTTCTTTTGCAGCAGCATCATCAGTTTTTTGTTTTCTTTTTCTGTCACTATTTCTTTCTCTTCCCCAGAGTGATTGTCAAAGCTGAATCCTTGAACAGTTCTCAGTGATTGTGGCTGCACTCCGGGTGCACACCGCCTCTTCCCTGCATCAGAATTCTTGAGGGAGTGGCCAGATGCTCCTTGCTTTGGGGTAGGGAATTGTAAGGTTTCATTAGTCACACTTCCTAAAAGTGTAAAACCTCTGGTGGGCTTGTCAAACATGGAGAAATCCCTACATGTAAATATTTATGGATTAGGAATCAAATATTAAATATTTACTTTGGCTTCTTGGAATTATAAATGATTTAATAAACCCTGTGGGGAGTTGGAATGGCTTTGGTTTAGAACCAACTCTTGTATTTAATTGTTTTCCCACTCCCAGCTCTCAAAACACAGCAGCATGGGGGAGCGTGGGATACCCATGGAAAAGACAGAGAGCCCAGCTGTCAAGTGGGGTTTGGTTCTTGTTATTTTCCCTTCTGTGTTGCCCGATACGAGTTTTGGAGTCAGCATTTATCCAATACCATAAGAGTAAAACCCATGCCCTTTGGGGCTCTGGATCTCGGTCCTACCGTGTAGTGCAATGACCTGGAGCATCTGTCAAAAAACAAAAACAAAAGCACAGGTGCCCCCAAATTCAGAAAGGTAGAACCAGAGGTAGAACCTGGGCACCTGTATGTGTCAGGTACTCGGGCTGCGAAGTGCTGGAGGCATCTTTCTCCAGAGGCTGCCCTTGGGAGGGATTATGATACCACAGACAGTATGAAGTCTTCTTCAGCATAAGACATGTTCAGATCTGAATCTCATAGCTTAGAGAAAACATTTCCTCTCTCAACTTCAGCTTCCTTGTCTTTATGACAGAGATTGAAATATCTCTCCGTGTTCATTTCCTGAGGCTGTTGTAACACATTATCACAAACCGAGTGGCTTAAAACAACAGAAATGTACTTTCTCCGCGTTCTGGAAGCCAGAAGTCCACATCACAGTGTGGGCAGGGTTGCACTCACTCCCTGTGGAAGCTCTTTGCTCTCTGCCTCTTCCTGCTCTCAGTGGCCGCTGGCATTCCTTGGCTGGTGGTCGCATCTCTTTCTGCTCTGCCTTCACGTAGCCTTCTCCTCTATGTGTCTCTATGAGAACACTTACTATTGGACTTAAGGCCTACCACAATAATCCAGGATGCTCTTTCATCTCAAGATTCTTAATTTAATTACACCTGCAGAATTGTGTCTTTTTCCAAATCTGTTCACATTCATAGGATTGGTAGATTAGGACATGACAGTACCTTTTTGGGACCACCATTTAGCCCACTACAGTATCTAAAGGGCTGACATGGTCTGTCACTGACATCAGTTGAGATTGTTCAGTGCCCATGCCATAAATTTACTTAGAGCAAGTCTATTTTGTGGAATTGTTGTGGATGATAGAGTTATATGAACCTACCCATGCATCGGGGACAGAGTATCATTCATTAAACAGGAGCTTCTTTTATTATAGTTTACTAAGTATTTATACATATTGCTCATCATTTCTTTGATCATATATCCATTCATTCAGTATTCATTCATTTCATTAATTTATTAAGTACCTGTCTGCCATTGGACAGTCAGTAGCCAGACCCTGAGGATATTAACTATAAAACAGTGTTTCTTGAAACACAAACTCGTTGTGAGGATAGATAACAAAATTGCTGTAGTCCAGTGTGATAAGCACCTTTATAAAGGTATTTGCCAGGGATTAAAGGAACGATAAATGTACCTGGGAAATTGGAGAAGGCTTAACAGGGGAGGTGGCATTGGACCTAGATCATAAAAGTTGATTAGAAGTTTATTAAACAAAAGGAATTCATGAGTGAATCATCTGAGACACTCCATGTATTGAGATGTAAGGAATCATAGTGTTTTGGAGGTATGATGAGAAATTCAGGATGCTGGAGTTCGGGGTTCACATAGGGGAGCAGTAGAAATGAGACAGGCATGGGAAACAAAAGCCAGATGTCATTTGCTACTCATGAAGGGAAAATATTATTAATCCTATTTTACTTATAAAGAAAAAGAAATTAATTTGCCAAACATCACATACTTGGTGAGCAGGAGTCTTGTGCCCACTTTCCTGCCTCCCCTTTTTCTGATAGCAATGTGTAAGTATCCCTCAGTGCCGTTCTTCCATTGTGTGCAGATGACTCTGCTTGTTTTTTATTCCCTCTAAATTGGGAGTCCCTTGATTTCAGGAGCCATGCCTTGTGCCTAGCATCGGCCTCTGGCCTGCCTCATGTGTGCCACTCAACAGCCATGGGTAAGTGAATTTTACTGCAGCAGCAATTCTGGCATCAAGCAGAAGAGCTGGAGAAATTATTTCTGAAGTCCTCCCTAACCTCAAGCTTCTGGACTGAGTTTGCTTACATGAGAAGTTGAGATTTTTGTTTGGGGTCAAAATACATAGATACCACCTGGGACCTATTGCTACTTATTTCTCTGGGGGCAAGGGACTAGTTCCACTCCAAGCCTGCTTTCCGTCTGTCACATGCTTTTTTATTGGTTTACATGTATAGATCTATTTATATTGGCTGGCCACGAGTGCTGCTTTTTCAATAATTCATAGAAACTTTGCACAAAATTATTCTACAATGAGAACTCAAACTTGACTAAAGCCAAACCCCTTGCTTGGGAATGTCTTTGTTACTGACGGCATCCGCTTGAGCTGCTTTTAGTGTTTTGTAAGTTCTGAATTCTCCTTTAAGAAGAGCCAGATTGAGGAAATCATTAATCTCTGACAGTTGTGTAGATATAATTAAAGATATATGAATATAAAAATACCTGCTATCTCAAATTACTTCCTAAAAGAACAGGGAGGGGGAAAGAGAGTTCTATTTAAAATGTCAGATACAGACACATTAGGCTGGGTAGTCAAAGCACTGTATGTCTGTCACTCATGAAAACTGACAATTAGGTCCATAAATAGATTTTACAGGCTTCTACACAAGAACCCACATCCTGCACATCTCAGGCGCATAAAAATGAGAAACATGGATGGCGGTGGCTGACTCACCAGAAGAGAGAAGGGTTTGAGAGACGGTGAATGAGATGCTTTGAGAAAATTCACCGTGCCTGGGGGCTGGGTGTGGGGCGCAGGGGAGGAGGGAGCCCATTTGGGTACCAGGAGAGCTGGGCATCCCATCCTGGGGCTGCTGCTCCCTACTCAAGGGACTCTGGCCGGTATCCTCATCTCCCTGGATCTGTTTTCTAAGCCGCAAAATGAAATTCAGGTAAATTCAAGGTGAAACCTCCACTATTTCTACTTCTAAGGGTTGTTTAAGGGGAGGATTAAATGAGGTTACAGTAAAACTCCTTGGAAATAGACAAAGACTACAAATGTAAGTAGTTATTTTTTCTGAGATTACGATTGTTGTTGATATTGACAGCTGAGATATTTATATATGCACCATGAACAGATAGAGTGGGTGATCAGAAAGCATCTTAAGACCAAGACATCAGGGAATCAAAGAAAAATGCCAGATAGTAAAATTGAACTTTCCTCACCTTTGGTGGTAGGGAATTGAGCCAGGGTGAGTGAGAGCCTGGGAGGATGGGGGAGATCACGAGACCTGCTCTCAATGTTTAGGCTCCATGTTCAGGGGTCCTCATTCTTTAGGGGTTCAACCTTGTTTAAGGTACAGGACATCACTGACCATCAGTTTCCCTTCCCACAAAATGAGGCTCATCATTCTATAATTGCCTCCTCTGCAGGACTGACGTGAGATCAAATGAAATCAGGGCTATGTATGTGGAAATTGTACCAATGCGGAATTTGTCATTGAAAATATGACCACGATCATATTAGAAAGATATCCGAATACTCATCCTCCATTCTATCAGTCATTCACTCATTTATTCACCTTATTGAATGGTCATATGTTGAATTTACTTATTTATTATGTTTCCTGTTGAGTATCTGTTTTCCATGATAGACTGTAAGTTCTAACAAGGCAGGAAAATTTTGTGTGTTTTGTTCATTGAGGAGTCTAAATGCCTAGAAGAATTTTCTGTGTCTAGTAGGTAAGCAATAAATATTTAGTGAATTAAGTCTATTATGTTTTAGATACTATGATGTGAGGTACAGATACAATGAGATACAGAAAAGAAAAAGAGTTCACAGTTTGGGAAGCTGGGTTGGGGAGACATATCAATAAATGGATTAATGCAAAAAGTCAAGAGTATAGCGTGATATATAGAAGATACTCATACCCAAGAGTTGGGAAGCAGAAAAGAGGCCATCCTTCCAGACCAGGAGGGCTCCAGGAGCTCTCAGGGAGCCCACAGTCCTGATATTTACAATTTTCCCCTTGTGGTACAGAGTAGAATGTGGGTTTGGAATGAGGTACTCCTGAGCTTGGGGTCAGATTCTTACCATCAAACAGCTATGACCTTGAATAAGTCACCTAACCACTTTAAGTCCCAATTTCATCTTTTGAAAAACTGTCAAGATTTAATGAGATAACAAGTGTAATGAAAATTATTGGCACAAAAGCTGGCTCCGACTAGATGACATCCAGTCTAGCCTCTATTCCTTTGCTATTATCTCCAATCCTGAAGAATTGTAGCTTTTTCAGGTACTTTGCCTTTGAGAGATACATTTTCTCCTAGTGGCTCATAGCACTCAGAAAGGATAGATAGCATCCTAATCCTTTACTGCTATGGCTGCTACCACTGCTACTACTTCTCCTAATACCGTGTTCCCACAGCCACCATTGGGGCTATTATCAGCTACTGTTAATAAGTGCTTACTAGGTCCAGGTATTTCATGAAACATTTTATATACGTCATTTCATTTAATCTTCACAACAACTCAGTAAAAAGGTTGTATCTTCAGCTGGGCGCAATGGCTCATGCCTGTAATCCCAGCACTTTGGGAGGCCAAGGTGGGCAGATCACCTGAGCTCAGGAGTTCGAAACCAGCCTGGCCAGCATGGTAAAATCCCATCTCTACTAAAAATACAAAAAAAATTTAGCCGGGCATGGTGACAGGCACCTGTAATCCCAGCTGCTCAGGTGGCTGAGGCAGGAGAATCACTTGAACCCAGGAGGCAGAGGATGCAGTGAGCCGAGATTGTGCCATTGCACTCCAGCCTGGGCAACAGAGCGAGACTCCATCTCAAAAAAAAATTTGTATCTTCTTATTCCATAGATGATGAAACTTAGACCCAAGGGGCTTAACTAACTTGCCTCAGGTCACACTGCTTTTAAGAGACAGATGCCACTTGGAGACATTCACGTCCATGGGCTCCTTGAGGGAAGATAGCCCCTTACACCACCACACTCTTAATGTGTTGTGCTCATGGAATACTTCCTGCCTGGCTGACAACACCAGCCAGGTGCTGTGTTCTGAGATACCTGGGAGGTGGGTTTTCACTTAGTACCCTTAGGGCACAGGGCCCATATTTTCAGCATTGGAGAATGCTTCCAAGGGACCTTCTCTCGGAATCTGGCTGGAGCAGGATGGTGTGCTCCTGCCCATCGTACTCAGCAGAAGAGGCTCTGGGATGCTCTTGATCACATTTCACTTTATGGGTTCCATACCTTACAAAGGGAAGCATCACACCAGTGATCGGTCTGGATGCAAATGAATCTCTTACAAATTCAAATGAATTTCCCACAAAGAACTCTGGGTGATAAGAGCAGAAAGCAGGTTTAAGTAAAATCACTGTCTTTGGGGACTTGTCAGCCAATTGCAATGCCACACCGTTTGGTGGCTGGGCTGCAGGTAAGGACAAACTGTGGGTTTCAGTGCTCTGTCTTTATCTTCATGGGTGGCTCTGGGGGAAGCATCTGGGGCAGGACCGCAGACCTTAGGCCCTGAAGTTCCAACTCATAGTATTAACCATGGCACCCAATGTGGCTAAGAGCTCTCAAAGAGATGCCAAACTCCTCTTTGACTGTTTTGTCTAATGATTGGAGTTGATGTGATTTCAGTTCAGTAGGCCTGGTTCAAATGCGGCCTCTGCCACAGAAAGCTGTGTGACCTTGGGGAAGTCATTTAATCAGCTTCCGTAATGGTACAATGGGAATAACAATGCAAAATGACAAGAGTGGTTCCTGGTATTAATAGATTCAACTTGCCCAACATGTAGCTTTACAACCCATGCCAGCTGCATCCTTTTCTTCCTTGCTTGTTTGACAGAATTGTTTCCCCTGTTGACCAGCTGGAAATCCTTCCCTGACCCCTACCTCCCAAATCTTCTCTCCTCCCTCCTCCAACCAGTAAACTCCTTAAAGACAGTAGCTGTGCCTCTTTTATTTTCATTGGCCCAGTGCAGGTACTGGACAGATGGATGATAAATAACGCATAAATCAGTGACTATCTATGTCCCTGTCTCCCACACATAATAGCGATGACATTTTCTTTTTACCACACTTCATCCGGGAAAAGTATTTTTAGTGCTCACCTATTATTATTGAATAGGCATAACAATCCGTGAGGCACATGGGATGATTATCATTTTACAGGTTGACGTTGACTCAGGTGAAAGTGACTTGTCCAAAGTCACTCTGCTAGCATGCGGTCTGATACTTCATTCATTAGTCAGCAGATGTGCTGAGTGCTTACTATGTGCCAGGTGTTGAGCTGAGTGATGCTTTTGGCATTTCCTCCCTTCTCTGTCGCACTCTATGGAGAAGTAGGTCTGGTTCATGCTAAGACCAACGTGTATTATCAATTCTAGCTGCTTGGAATACACCAAAGTAGACACGGATCACTGACTTCATGGGGTTTACATTCAGTCAGTGGGAGCAGAGAGCAGAGGTAAACAACACACTTGCTAAAGAAGTAAATTATTAAGAACGGTAAGGGGTGCACCATGCTATGGGGGCGAAGTGGAGTAGGGCGAGGGAGAAATTGCCCTGAGACCTCTGAAAGGCCTTTTAACCTCTAGCATCTCTCATTATAAAATAAACATTTCATTGTGGGATGCATAGGGATACTGTATAGGTTTGTCTGATAAAATATGTCAGAGGCCAGGGAGATTGATTTTCAGTGAAGAATGATCAAGAAACACCGTGACCGTGGTTCTTGTGGAGGTTGGGGTGGCAGGTGCGGTGGCTGCAGGCTCCAGAGGGCTGGGGTTTGCCAGTGTGTAAGAACAAGTCGGGAGGGTGGGAGTGGTCGTCATAATGTAGCTACCTATTATTGAGTGCTTGCTACTCTCCAGGTACTGATTTAAGCCCCTTATATGTAGTGACTCATTTAATCCACACAGCTCCTATCATTTAATGGGGGAGATAAATTGAGGCGCAGAGAGGTTAATAACTTGCCCAAGGCCACAGCAGAAGGTGGAAGAGCTGGAGTGTGAACGCAGGCTGGTTGTCTTCAGAGTTAGCTCTTTTAAGCATGCTTCCATGCTCTACGGTAGAAACCAACTCCTTCTGACTGAAGGAGCTGGCACAGGGAGGCCTGAGAACTGCCCAGGCCCTGCTTGCATGCAGTAATGGGGGAAGGTATATGGTGAAGTCACTCTGCGTGTGAGAAAACCAAGAGCACTGGATGCTGCAAACCTGCTTTGTGACCTTAGGTGAGTCCCCTGACTTCTCTGTGCCTCAGTTTCCTTATCTGTACCATGGGGGATTAACTTAGAGGATCCTGTAAAGGCCCTTTTCTGTGCTATGCAGCCTCAGGATCTGTGGGGTTTGCGTCATGTCATTGACTCTTAACAGGCAGTCTAGTTCTCAGGGGTTAAGGTACCAGGCTTTGAATTCAAATTGACTCAGGTTTGATCTGTGGCTCTACATTTCACTGCTGGGTGTGGAATCCAGATGTGTAGCTTAAGCTGGACAAATGAAGCCTTGGTTTTACCGTCTGTTAAATGGATTTGCCAAGAGATCCCCTCCCACAGGTTACTACGAAGATGAAATGAGATGATATGAGCAATGAGCTGACTTTACTGCCTGACACCCAGTAAGCACCCAGTGAATGGGGGCTTTACCCACTGGTAGTATTAGGTGGACTGTTTGGTCACTGAGACTGAATTGTGATCATCGTGAAGGAACCTAGAGACTGTGTCATGCTCTTCTCTCTGTGTCTAAGCACAGACCACAGCCCTGGTGTATTGTTGCCCTTGCTGAGTATTTGTGGGGTGAAGGGTTTGCATTGCTAAATCTCTACACTAGTGGGGCAGGCTGGTGAGGCTCCTTCTTGGCCGAGTTCTCTATGTGCCTAGGATTTAATTCAGTGATGTTCATATTGTGGGGTTCTTAAAGTCTTCTAAGGATAATTTCAGTTGTGAATTAACAATCAGGAACAAACTATGAAATGTGTAAACTTGTGTCCTGCTTTTTAAAAAATCTCTCTTCCTCGGAAAATTAGCAAATTAGAAGAAGTCGAGGTTGATGTTGAAAACAACAACAACAATTACCTGCAAAGCTGTGAAAAGCTTCTAAGACCGTGCTTGATGTCTTCTAATTTGAATCATTCAGTACCCACGTCAAGGTTGCAGAAGCTCCGAAGTAATTGGCAGCAATTGGCAGAGGGAAGAGTTCCTCTTAAAACTGATGAATAACCTCTTTATTTCCTGTGGCACACTAGTTTTGCTATGACCCACATAAATTACAAATTGTGCTCCCTTCAACTGTGTGTCCTTTACCCTGTGTTTTGTAGCATCTCACGTTACTCTGCCTTGCCTCGGCCAACTAGGAACCAGCAGCGCCTCAAATATTCTGGAACCTGCGCTGCCCCTCATTTTTTAAGTCTTTGCACGTGTGGTTCACCCAGTCTTGGAATACTCTTCTTCCTCTCTCAAGACCAGCTCCTATTTGATGGTTAAGACTTAGTTCAGCTACTTTTCATGCTAGAATCCTATGCCCTGACCAGCCAGCCAATCTGAATTACAGAACTGTCCTCCCTACTCTTTTAGAATCTTCTGCTTCCCTCACTGTAGGCCTCACTTTACTGTGTCTCAGTCACTTCTTCGCTGGTCTTCCTGGTCTCAACTGTGAGTCTTCTGAGGACGAGGGCTGTGCCTGTGTTCTCTCTGCCCAGCTGGTCTTACTAGAGTTTCTTGGCTGAATGACCCAAAGAGGTCAGACAGCGGCCTGGATGCAAAGAGGGAAGGCAGAGACCAAAGGATAGAATGTCGGTACAGGGAGTTGTGACTGTGGTTTATATTTCACAACAGCTAAGTGTGTAACATTAGCCAGATGCCAGTGATCTATGTAGTGTTTCTCTCCAAGGTGCTTAATCAAAACCATCTCATTAATCCTCACAAAAATCTTCCAAGCAGGCATGAAAGTAGAGAATTCATTTTTTGTTGCATGAGAAAATGAGACATCAAAGGTGCTGAACCTGCACATTCAGAGGTTGATACAATTAGCTCCCCAGCTCCTGGGGATGTGGGTGCAGAACTCACCCTCCTCACCAAGCCTGTGCCTCCCATTCTCTCCCTGACATCATGCTGACATATTGCTCCCACCCCTACCCCCACCTCCCACCTTCCCACTCCCATCTATTTAAGACTCGATGTGTCACATCCAGGTTCACAGATGATTTTAGAAGTGGAGAGCGAGCAAATCCTGTCGAACAATTTAACCAGATTCAAAAGGATTTGGATCATTTGCGTAATTGGGCTAGCAGATGGTAAATGTAGTTCAAAGTACAAAAATGTAGAATAATTACAAGGGGAGAAAGTAATGCAATTTATGGATGAGGAAAGCGATTTGGGAGAAAAGCTCATCGAAATCATGATCTCGATGTGTTACAAGAGAAGGACAAACAGCACAGCTCTGATGAGCAAAAACAGAGTGGCCCTGGTGACTCTCCAGCTGATGGGAATGCAGGGGAGAGGACACATCTCTCCTCTGGAAGTAAGAAGGGAAATGGTTGGGGTGGAAAACCATCCCAGGGAGGACGATGATTGATCAGGCAGAAAAGTGCTCACATTCACTTGAAAGTCAGGAATTACTGGGTTCATATCTCAGCCGCCTCCTTCTTACTGTGTGACCTTTGGTGAGAATCTCTTTTCTCTGAGCCTTAGTTTCCTCTGCTGTAACATGGGCATACTAATGCCTATGTCCCTACTGCTTTGAAGAATGTATGAGATCATGGATGTGAGAAATACAAACAAGTTTTATGGAAATCTAGAAAATTCACTTTGCTCAGTATTAATTTTATACCTGCAATGCCAAAAAACCCGAGTGCTTTCAATTATGAAAATTGGAAATGGATTATTTACTAGTGTCACAGGTTGAAAAATTGACCCTTCAAATATTCCCATTCTAATCCCCAGAACCTGTGCATGTTGCCTTACATGGGATGTTGCAGGTGTGATTAAACTAAGGCTCTTAAGGTAGGGATATTATCCAGGTAGGCCCTAAATAAATGCAGTCACAAGTGTTCTTTTAAGAGGATGGCTGAGGGAGATTTGACATAGAGGAGGAAGGTAATGTGGGCAGAGAGTGGAATGATGTGGCCACAAGCCAAGGAATGCCTGCAGCCACCAAAGCCTAGAAGCGGCAAGGGGTAGATTCTCTCCCAGAGCCCCCAGAGGGAGTATGGCCCTCATGATAACTGAACATTAGCCCAGTGAAACTGATTTAAGAATCCTGGCCTCCAAAACCTTGAGAAAATAAATTTCAGATACTTTAGGCCACTAAGTTTGGGCTAATTTATTACAATCACATAGGAGACAAATACAAATAGAAAGAGAAATGACCCGTCAATAAAAGACATAGATCAAGTCCAAGTTCTGATACCCTCACCTATCTTGGCCTCAGCTTCTTCATCTTTAAAGTGGGATAATAATACATTTTCTATATGGATTATTGGGAGGATGTAAAAGAGATAATGCATGCACTTTATCCACCATAGATACATACAAAGAAAGTGCTAGGCACTAAGTTTTTAATCAGGCTGCAGTTAGCATGGCAGAATTTCACAGGTCCTAACAGAGCACCCTTTTGGAGACTGGACGTGGCAGTCGGCATTGTGGAAGCAGCTGGCAGTGTTGGAGACATCTAGGCAATTTGTTTGCAAGAGATACAACCATGGCCACCAAGTAGGGGCTAATGCCCAGCTCCTGTCCTAGAGCAGGCCTGGGTGCTGGGGAAGGCAATTCAGCAAACCCCAAGAGTGGAGACCATGGCCAAGAAGGGTTTATTATTTCAGTTTAGGGAAGCAAGGTCTCGGCAAGGAAGTCACCCTGAGGGCTCTTGATCCCAGGTCTGATTGTCAGTGAAGGAAACTCATATAGGACCACTGAGCCCACATCACAGCTTTCTAAAAACAACTTAAATGCCAAGCCCTAAAATTCTGAAACCACGGTATAAATCCTGCTTCAGTCAGACTAGGTCTAGGGACTGGGATGGGTCCGGTCCAGGAACAGTGGCTGCTAGACTGCCAGGGCTTACTGGAGGCTGCTTTGGCAAACGGAGGCCAGCTAGTCCAGGAAGTCTGAGCTGGACCCCAGAGTCCAGGGTGCTTCTGGAGAAAGCCAAGGCTTGTCCCATATCAGGAAGAAACAGGCTACCTGAGCAGCAAATACAAATCTTGATGAAGAAGAAAATTGAGAATACAGAACTGGCAATATTATTCAAGGGTTGGAATCTGAAGAACAAGGCAAGATAGTAAAAGGAAGCAAGGCATAAGGTCAGAATCCAAAGAGATCTGTGGTGTCTAGAAAGTTGAGTGTCACATGTGTAAGAGCAAACAGTTCCAGGCTGAGGCTGTGGACAAAGTTGGGGCTTGAAGGACCCTCTGTGTACCTGAGTGTGGTGCTGGCTGTGGCACAGGGAAGCCTCCGATGGGTAAATGTGGAAAATGAAGACCAGAGAGGTGGAGCGACTTGCTTAAAGACATGACATGTGAGAGTCAGAGTTGGACCCCAAAACTTTGTCCTTTGCCAGATCTTTAAACTGATCAAATATGACCTTTTTATGAACCTCAGAGACCCGTTACTCTGGGATTTAGAGAAATTATTTTCCAGATCCTGTCTCCATTCTAATTAACATCCACAATTTAACAACTTTTGTGATCTCTGATTACACTTTGAGTTTTTGAGCATCATTTAAGGAAAGAACGTGCAGGGTGTAAGAGAGGATTCGGGAACAAAAAGTAATTAAACATAATAAACCTTTTGAGATTAGCCATTAATTTGGATGTGAAATGTAAAATTGCCTTTAAAGTAATAAGGGATAATATCAAGCAATTGTAATATCCAGCATGGGAAGTAACATGCTGATAACAATGCACAGGGCAGGATAACACACATGTCGGTTCCTTGATTTTTGTGGAATTAATGATGTTGGTTTCATTTCACTGCTGATTTAAGATATACATTTAATAAATGGCACTTTAAGGCAAGTATATCAAAATTGCACCTAAAGAGCTGAATAGTCAGGAAATGGCAGCCTCTTGAATGCAGTAATTTTAGGATATCTTAGGTTTAATGCTTAATCAGTAGATATTTATAACTGTTTATTTTAATGCCTTCAGAAGGCAGCTCAACAGAATTATCAGAAATATTGTAAGAGGACCTTGTGAGTATGCTGGGATAATATTCTGGTTTAGTCTGTAGACTCAGTAAGAAGCTAGAATATTCTTAAAGAAAAGCCTTGGTTTTTTTTTGTTTGTTCGTTTTTTGAACCTGGGTGTCTCTCTGTTGCCCAGGCTGGAGTGCAGTGGTGTGATCTCAGCTCTCTGCAGCCTTGACCTCCTGGCTCAGGTGATTCTCCCACCTCAGCCTCCCAAATAGCTGGAATTATAGCCATGCATCACCACATCCAGCTAAATTTTTGTATTTTTGGTACAGGGTTTTGCCATGATGCCCAGGCTGGTCTTGAACTCCTGGGCTCAAGCAGTCTGCCTGCCTCAGCCTCCCAATTGTTGACATCATGAGCCACCTCACCTGGCCTGTTTTGTTTTTTTAACAATACAGAAGAGTTGGATATTAGTTGTCATGCTAGAAGAGATGCATTGTTTGGGATTCATAGAAGATAAAGTATATGATAAAATGAGTTAAGACAATTTCATACCCAGGTTTGGCTCGAGCTGTATAAACTTGAGAAATGATTGTTATAGAGCCTGCCTCTGACATATTTATTGGTGTCTTGGAGAGGCAGTGAGTTGTCCACTTTACCTGACACTGTTTTCAGAGGGAAAACCATTCATTCCTTTGTTCATTCTAGTTATTTCATTTATCCATTCATGAGATGTTTATTGAGCACCTACTATTTGTCAGGCACTGTTTTGAATGTTGGGGATTCGACGGTAAAAAGAAAAAAATAGTAGTCTTTTGCCTTCTACGTTATGGACATAAAGAATGCTGTATGCCATTTTTTTTTATGTTTAAGGACTTGACAAGACACTTATGATCTAAGTGGAAAAGCAGAATGGAAGTCAGAATTTTCAATTGTGTGTGTGTATGTGTGTGTGTTTGTGTATGTGTGTGTGTTTGGAGATGAGTAGAAACATTATTTATTGGAGGGAAATATCCCAAATATTAAATATGTGTATCTCTATACCTTTGATTTTTTTTATATTAAGAATGCATTTTGTTTTCATCCTTATATTTATATTTTTCAAATTTTCCACAATTAATATTCATTGCTTAGCAAGAAAAGAAATAACCTAGACAGTTACTGGAGCCAACCAACATGATGAAGGGAGTGTTTTTAGGAGGTTAGCCGTGGTACATACACATCCTTGTGTAAAACAGTGATTTATTTGAATTCTCAGTGTATCATCCTGAATTTGCCCTTGTTTTAAAGCCAAGAAATATACACCAAACAAGAAACCCTGTTGTTTGGTGTATACTTACCTCTAGCAAAAGCAATGATTTCTGATGTGATTAAGGCATTTCACACCAGTGAAGGATTATTAAAAAATAGCTGCTTTTGGTAATCGATTATTTTGTGTGTGTTACCCTAATGATGCTGTCTGAAGGATGAAATGTCTTTTCTGCATTTTCCAAAGCAGCCTTCAGTAACCCTGGTGATACTGGGTTGTCCTCACTGGCCTTAATTACTCAGTGCAGAAGCTCCTGCTTCCGAGCCTGGTGGCTTCACCCACAGTGGGAGAAGCCCAGCTGATGAACCAGCCCAGGAGAGTGTACTGAGGTAGTCATGGAATTTGGAAACCATTAGGAAGCTGGGAGATTTCATTATTCATTCACTTGAAATAATCCTGGGACTGCTTTCAGTGACATGGTTCCTTCAGCAAATAAAGATAAGCCAAATCCCTGGGCACTCAAAGAAGGGGAAGATTCTCTAAATTAATTCCAGGCTCAAATAATTCAGCAGTATTTGTAATATTCTGTGCATAAATTGGCAATTTGCTAGAGAGATCAGGAAATGATAAAGGCTTTCTTTCCCCTCCCCCTACTCATCTTAACAACTGCTGAGGCAGCTATTGGGATAAAAGAAATGTTTTACCCTTAATAAATGTCCTATCAGGTAATGCACTGATTAAGGAGGTCCAAACATGGCACCCTTCCCCCTTCAATGCAATTATTTTTCATCACAGAGACTAAAATACATGGGGAGTAGGGGATGGTTGTAATATGGTTTTTGACACAAGAAAGTTTTATATGAAAAATACACTAACCATATCAAGAAATATAGAAATAAGAGTGCTAACTTATAGGACTTTCTATTTTTCATTTCAAGGGTGTTTTAGTTGTTTTATTTTGTGGTGGTTTTGAAAGATTGCTTGCCCTTTACTGATGATACTACATCCTGGGGATCACTAAATTCAAACTTCGTTATCTCTGGACTCTCTTTCCTCCTTCTTACCCTGTCTGCCTGCCACTGTGTGATTTGGGCCCTTGCTGGGGAATCTTTAGGAGGGTTGCTTCATCATACTCCTCTCCCTCTGCATTTTGAGCCAGCTGCAAATCAGACACAGGAGCCAAACAGAGATAAAAATATATCTTTTGTGTCTGGCAAAGCTGGGCTGGAGCACGTGACTTAGATCCCTCCCAGGTCTATACCTGGAGTCCTACTTGAGTTAAAATGAGGTGTGTAGAACTAACAGTCACTCAGCCGGTAATGGGGATGAGGACAGTGCTACCCTTCCATCCTCCCGTGGCCGCCTCTCTTAATGCACATCCATGGGCAGAGCTTGCCCTGGTTGGCCTGACCCAAATGTGCCCCCTGCCCTTATGCAGATCCCGAAGCAGAAGAGCTCCACTCCTCCCAGCTGTTCCCAGCCTCAAGGATCAGATGACTCACTCCTCATATGGGACACTGCAGTAGAGTGGAATGAAAGAGCGATGCCAACTTCCTATTAATTAAAAGAGGGCAAGGGTGTCTCCGTTGTATGGAGTGCTGGCCTCTTTCTCCCATCAGACTTGATTTAGCCCATTCATCTCTCTGGGCCTTGGCTGTCTGAAATGCAAAACTGTTCCTGCCACTTTCCTGCTTTGTAATCTTTCAGGTTAGCATGATTTTTAAGCCCCTTGATCTGCCTACCATCTGCCTCCCTTGTTTCATAACTGTACTCCAGCCATCCCAGCTGTCGACAGGGCCTTACAGGGAGCCTGTTCTCTCTCAGCTCTGAATCTTTGCCTGTAATACATGCCCCCGTTTTCCTGGGTTGGGTGCCCTTCTCAGTGACCAAATCATCTATATTTATTTTACATCTGTTGTATTACTGATCACAGCATATTTTCATTGTTGGTCTGTTTCTCTGTTTGTCCAACTACAACAAGAGACTTCATATTTGGCACATAGTAGGTACAAATTAACTGTTTGTTGGGTACATAAACTTTTTTTTTAAGAAAACAATAAACCTTACATTTAATCTGTGTTAAAGGAGATCCCCAAACTGATTATTTTGTTTAATTTTCATGGAAATAAACTCAGTGCATTTAGAGTCTCCTTGAAATAGTCCTGAGGTTTATTGTTATTATCAATGGAGTCAAATAGACTCAGGGCACTGACCTCATCTAGACTTCTTCAGGGTAAGCTACGAGTTGCTAATGCAGGACTTAGATTATAGGGACTGGGTTTACTGTAGCTGAAATTTCATCCACTTGCTACAGAATCAAATGGGAGAATATAGGCTGTGGGCCAGATTTGCGCTGATAATTAGTCAGTGATGGATGAAAGATTTTTAAGCGCAAGGGAAGGGCAAATGAATGTATCTTTACATCAGATATAAATGGAATTTCCCCATTCTTAAATCTACTCTTTTAAGTTATAGAAAACTCTTTTTTGAAGTCTTCGATTCACTAATATTGGGGTAACAATAGCTGTGACTTATCCTTAAGGACTTGAAGGAAAAGCAAGACAGCTTGAGGTGTGTTTCACTTTCATCGTGCCCCATGACTTAGGCATCAATTCACAGGCTGTGGCCTAGGAGGTCTTTATGGGGCGTGTGTGCTGGGGGGCTGTCATGACAGAGGTCATTCCCTATTGGTGCCTCAGCACACCATGTGCCCATTCCAAATCCTCTGATCTCATAGAAAGTTCACAGTTTTCTGTTTCCAAAATTATTGTCTCCAAACAAAGAATGAAAACTTCTCCCAGCAGTTTTTGTTTGGTGAAAAAGGGTTTCAGAGACTGGCAAGGAAAAAAATTCCTTCTATTTCAATAAGCAAGTTAAAAGGGAAGTTTTTTTTTTCTTTGCTTTCTGTTGAAACTGAGCTGATAAAAGTCCTGAAATGAGAAAATCAAGGGGGCAGCAGTTATAAGCCCTGTCTAATGATGTCTCTTTTTGTCTCTTCAAGAGTATGTTTAAGCTTCTTACTGGCTGTTCCAGTGTACTCGAGGTGATTGGCTATATAATACGCTAAACCTTTCAATACTTATTTTACAAAATTATTCAGCTCTAGCAGGCTAGACAATTTCATGAGGTTGGTCTCTAAAGGAGACTTACTTGCCTGTAAGATGAAACTGTGTACGTCCTCACCAAAAATTCTTAGCATTTCAATAAGTTCTAAGGACACTCATGATTAACAGTAATATCAAGGCAACATAATGACTGGGTTTTCAGAAATGGCCCTGTAAGTTGGCAGTCCCAAAGCCATTCTTCTTGCAGCAAGACCTTTCACTTAAAAAGAAATTTCACGTTTACACAGACAGTTAACCATTTAAACTACCATATTCAAGGATGGTCATTCACATTGGTAAAATCTGATAGCATTTCTGGTGGCCCAGAATGACATTTGGACAACTACACACCTCAAGGTATGAAAACCATGTACAATAATATATGGTTTCTCTGTAAATCCAATAATACCACATTTTGTTCTTTCAACCAATTAGTGCTGCACTTTCCCACATACACCTCCATGTCCCTCATACCACCACACATATAATCTATGAACTCTGAGATAGTAAGAAGAGCATGAGCTTTGATTCCAGAAAGACGTAAGTTCAAATCCTGGCTGTGAAAAATGCCATCTGGATGACACTAGTCGAGTTATGTCTCCATGGTCTCAGATTTCTCATCTATATAATGAGGAGTAAAAGTAGCCCCTCTGAAAAGATGACATGATAATATGAATATAAAAGATTTAGTAATTTATCCAGGTAAAATATTAAAAAATTATATTTACTAAAATAATAAACTAGTGAACAGCTGTTGCCTGGTGAGCAAATCTTAGGTGTGGGCCTAATATTCTATAATGAGAGGCAAGTATAAATTATGAAAAGCTATGGATTCTTACTAGAGTGTATGGAAATGAAAAATTTTGGAAAGATTTGCTAGAGTTAATTTATTTTAAATACATTTTATTGGAATGCAGTTTTCTGTGGTAGGCAATAGGAAAGTCTCTAAAGAAACTTAGTCGGCCCTTAAAGATTTTATAGTGTGATAGAGGAAGGAAGATAACTATTATAGCTTTTAACATGTTTGCTGGTCTCTACTATGACCTCCTTGCATAGGTACTCCAGTATTTTACTTTTATATATTTTATTCCTCAATAATTATAACCTGAATACATACAAAGATATTGAAACATTAGTGACATAAATAATTATACTACTAAACACAGACAGATTGGCGTACAGCATCCTGCCAACTGAGGTGAGGAATTAACATTTGTGTTTTCATGCAAAATTCCCACAAACCACATGGTCCATGGCAAGGAATCTGATTAATCTGGGCAAGGGCACTGATCTGGTTTCAGCTCTGCTACTAACTAGTTCTGTGGTCTTGGGCAAGTACTTTTATTTCTTTGGGATTTGATTTCCTCCTCTGCAGTTGAGTTCAGTATAGCAAAAGTTTGCTGAATTATTTGTGTGCCAGTCCTGAATTCAGACTTTGGGATTTAAAGCTAAATAAGACACAGGGCTTGCCTTCTAAAACCACCTTTTAAGAGGGAAGATAAACCTATGTATATTTATAACAATAAAAATGCAAAAATAAAATTAATGCAAGCAACACAGAGTAGGATATGTTTCAATCTGAAAACAATAGATTATCATAGCAGCGTAATAGAAGAGGAAATATCTGGGCAGAGGTCTGCATGGAGTAATAGTTTTCAGATGTACAAAGCTGTGTCAGTGGGATTAGGCAGTGAGTGGAAAGAGCACTAGGGCATTCTAGGGAGAGGACTTGCAAAGGCAGAACAAGTCATGGTGTGTTCCCATCAAAGTGTAAGTAGGACCATAAGTTTGAGGCCGGGTGTGGTGGCTCATGCCTGTAATCTCAGCACTTTAGAAGGCCAAGGCTGGTGGATGGCTTGAGCTCAGGAATTTGAGACCAGCCTGGGCAGCATGGTGAAACCCCATCTCTACAAAAAATACAAAAATTAGCTGGGGGTGGTGGCATGCACCTGGAATTCCAGATACTTGTGGGACTAAGGTGGGAGGATTGCTTGAGGCTAGAAGGCTGAGGCTACAGTAAACTCAGTTTATGCCACTGCACTCCAGCCTGGGTGATAGAGTGAGATCTTGTCTCAAAACAAACAAAACAACAACAAAAAACAAACAAAAATGATTTATCACTTTATGAGGTTGGGGGTTTTATTCGCTGATAAATGTCCAGCTTCTAGAATAAGGCCTGGGCATGCCACTCAATAGGATGGAGTAAATAAATTGCCATAATGCAAAATGTGGATGTTTTTCTCTATACATACAAGATCCACATCAAAATTCAGTTACTGTGCTACTTTGACTATTTGTTTTATTACCTTGGCTAGATCATAAGTTCCTCACTGGCAAAAAACACTTGAAAAGCCTTCAGTAGACACTTGACAATTGAATAATTGACTCAAGCCTGAAGCACTGTGTGAAACCTTTATAGATGGTCTGACTTGGCACTGCCCACATCTAGGGATCATGAACTTAATATGCCTGTCTTGTTTGAGGGGCAGCAAAAAGCAGGTGGCTTAATTCTGTTAATTATCCTGAGACCTATGATAGTGAATAATGCTGCAACTGCAAGGGACTTAACTGGGTCTCATGAGAAGGAGGAAAAATGCTAGCGAAAGATTCATTGGAGGTTAAATAATATCCCATATACTGTAATGAGGGCCTGAGCAAATGCAGATACCTGTGGTTAAAGAAAATCACAGTTCCGAACCAACTAGCACAATTGTGGGCATAGGAGACCTTCCTGCTTCATTATTCTGAGGAATAGCATTATCAGGGAATTGCAAAGATTTGAGCTTCAAAATCAATATGTGCTGAGAATTACACGGCAGGAAATCCAGGAACTGTAATACTCTGAATACTGTTTTTATAGTCAATTTTCAAAAAGTCCATGAATTCAAATTCAAGGACACATTTTCAGCACCAGCACTTGTTAGCTGATACAGTCATATGTTTGTTCGGTTTTTAAAAATTCGTTTAGAAGCATAGTATATATTTAATGATATATACTATTGGCTAAACACTGTTCTAACTATGGGGTGGATTTATTGCTATAGATTCTGCCCTAAAGGAGTGTGCAGTTATGTTAGAGTAATTATAGCTACTGTCATAAAAATATACAGTTGACCCTCCATATCTACAGGTTCCTCAACTACAGGTTTGGCATTCTCAGGTTCACCCAACCATGGATTGAAAGTATTTTAAAAAAATAAATAAATAACAAAACAACAATAAAATAATACAGATTTAAAGAACAATAAAATAGATTCACTATTTACATAGAATTTACATTGTATTCATTGTTATAAGTGATCTAGAGATGATTTTAAGTATACAGGAGGATATGCACAGGTTAGATGCAAATACTATGCCATTTTCTATCAGGGACTTGAGCTTTTTTGTTTTGGTATCCACAAGGGTCCTGGAACTAATCCCCCTTAGATACCAAGTGATGACTGTATAATCATTCAGGCAAAATTGAAGTTAATTTATTGCTCATTTGATAGTACTGAGTAGGTGAACCAGTTGGAGGGTGTCTCTTTTCCAGGCAGTCATTCAGGAACAAAGGCCAAAGGAGGCTCTGCCATTTTCTACAAGTAGCTTCCAAGGTTTTCATGGGGCTGGTCTGCATTCCAGCCAACTAGCAAAGAGAATGGGCATAGAAGAGCATCCATATAAGTGATCTTTATGGGCCAAGCCTAAAAGTTACACTCATCACTTCTACTTATATTATGTGGGCTAGAACCAGTCACAAGGCTTTCCTAACAACAAGGAAGCCTAGAAAATACAGGCTAGTTGTGTACCACAGAGGAAGAGCTATGCCCTTAGGGGTTTTAGAAACATCCTACAGTCTCTTCCATAGCCACCTACTACATCAGTTAAGTGAAGTTCAAAATTCATGAAAATACAAAAGATAGGAGCTTGTATTAGTCTGTTCTCACACTGCTATAAAGAACTATATGAGACTGGGTGATTTATGAAGAAAACAGGTTTAACTGACTCACAGGTCCACAGACTTAACAGGAAGCATCACTGGGAGGACTCAGGAAACTTACAGTCATGGCAGAAGGAGAAGGGAAACAAGCACATCTTACCATGCCAGAGCAGGAGAGAGAGAGAAAGTGAAGAGGGACATACCACACACTTTTAAATGGTCAAATCTTGTGAAGAACTCACTATCGTGAGAACAGCAAGGGTGAAATCTGCCCCCATGATCTGATCAGCTCCCACCAGGCCCCTCTCCTGACGTGTGAAGATTACAATTTGACATGAGATTTGAGTGGAGACACAGAGCCAGACTACAATTTTGCCCCTGGCTCCTCCCAAATCTCATGTCCTTCTCACATTTCAAAACTAATCATGCCTTCCCAACAGTCTCCCAAAGTCTTAATTCCAACATTCACTCAAAATTCCAAGTCCAAAATCTCATCTGAGAAAAGGCAAGTCCTTCTACCTGTGAGCCTGTAAAATCAAAAACAAGTTAGTTACTTCCAAGATACAATGGGGGTACAGGCAGTGGGTAAATGTTCCCATTCTAAAAGGAAGAAATTGGCCAGAACCAAAGGGCTACAGGCCCCATACAAGTCCAAAACCCAGTATGACAGTCATTAAGTCTTAAAGGTTCAAAATAATCTCCTTTGACTCCATGTCTCACACCTAGGGCACACTGATTCAAGGAGTGGGCTCCTATGGCCTTGGGCAGCTCTGCCCCTGGAGCTCTGCAGGGTATAGCCCCTGAGGTTGCTTTTATGGGCTGGCATTGAGTGCTTGTGGCTTTTCCAGGTACATATGCAAGCTGTCAGTGGATTTACCTTTATGGGGTCTGGAGGACAGGGTCCCTCCTCTCACAGCTCCACTAGGCATTGTCTCAGTGGGGTAGGGGGGCTCCAACCCCACTTTTTCCCTCTGCACTAGGTTCTTCATGAGATCTCCATCCCTGTAGCTAACTTCTACCTGGACATCCAGGCATTTCTATACATCCTCTGAAATCTATGTGGAGGCTCTCAAACTGTTGCCTTCTGTGCACCTGCAGGCTCAATGCCACATGGAAGCTGCCAAGGCTTGGGGCTTGCACCCTCTGAAGCAATAGCCCAAGACGTACCTTCATCCCTTTTAGCCATGGGTGGAGCTGGAGCAGCTGGGACATAGCGTGCCATGTCCCAAGGCTGCACAGAGCAGGGGCAGCGGGTGAGAGGTTCTTGCCCGTGAAACCATTTTTCTCCCTCAGGCCTCTAGGTCTGTGATGGGAGAGGCTGCTGCGAAGATCTCTGAAATACCCTGGAGACATTTTCCCCATTATCATGGCTATTAATACTTGGCTTCTCATTACTTATGCAAATTTCTGCAGCTCACTTGAATGTCTCCCCAGAAAATGAGTTTTATTTTCTACCACCTGGTCAAGCTGCAAATTTACCAAATTTTTATGCTCTTCCTCCCTTTTAAATATAAGTTCCTATTTCAGATCATCTCTTTCTTCATGCATATGCATGTACACTTTTAGAAACATCTGGGTCACCTCTTGAATGCTTTGCTGCTTAGAAATTTCTCCCACCAGAGAGTGTAAATTAGTTCAACCATTGTGGAAGGCAGTGTGGCAATTCCTCAAGGATCTAGAACTAGAAATAACATTTGACCCAGTGATCCCATTACTGGGTATATACCCAAAGGATTATAAATCATGCTACTATAAAGACACATGCACATGTATGTTTATTGCAGCAATATCAACAATAGCAAAGACTTGGAACCAACCCAAATGTCCATCAATGATACACTGGATTAAGAAAATGTGGCACATGTACACCATGGAATACTCTGCAATCATAAAAAAGGATGAGTTCATGTCTTTTGCAGGGACATGGATGAAGCTGGAAACCATCATTCTCAGCAAACTATCACAAGGACAGAAAACCAAACACCGCAAGTTCTCACTCATAGGTGGGAATTGAACAATGAGAACACATGGACACAGGAAGGGGAACATTATATACTGGGGCCTTTCAGGGGATGGGGGCCTGGGGGAGGGATAGCATTAGGAGAAATACCTAATGTAAATGATGAGTTGATGGGTGCAGCTAGCCAACATGGCACATGTGTACCTATGTAACAGACCTGCACGTTGTGCACATGTACCCTAGAACTTAAAGTATAATTTAAAAAATAGAAATTTCTCCCACCAGGTACCCTAAATCATCTCACTCAAGTTCGAAGCTCCACAGATTTCTAGGGCAGGGGCAAAATGCCACCAGTCTGTGCCAAAGTATGGCATGAAGGACCTTTACTCCAGTTCCCAATAAGTTCCTCATCTCCACCTGAAACCACCTCAGCCTGGACTTCATTTCCATATCCCTATCAGTATTTTGTTCAAAACCATTCAACAAGTCTCTGGGAAATTCCAAACTTTCCCACATTTCCCTGTTTTCTTCTGAGTCCCTCAAACTGTTCCAACCTCTACCCCTTACCTGGTTCCAAAGTCACTTCCACATTTTCAGGTTATTACCTCCTACCAGTACCCTCCCCTGACACATGGGGATTACAACTTGACGTGAGATTTGGGTAAGGTCACAGAATTAAACCATATCAGAGTGCTATGTTAGTTTATTGACTACTATATGTTAAGCCCCTTGCTTTATGAGTCTACATAAATTATAGCATTTTTTCATCCAGATAATTTTATGAGTTATTTATTATTACCCTCATTTTACAAAAGAAGAAATGGAGACTCAGAGTGTTTCAAACCACTTTTTATGGTGTTTATTTGAAGCCACTTGTAGAAAGTTAAGGGAGGATTTGATGAAGTCCCCGTTTCCCTAATTTGCAGAGTAACTAATATTGTTTGTTTACATTGGTCAAGAGTAATAGTACAACAAATACTATCCTGCATGTCTCAAGACAGAATTTTCTACCTCTAATCTTCAGCTGGAGATTATCAGTCCTTGTTCTTGTCTGTTCCTTTGGTGATGTGTGGTTCTCCAATAGAGTTTATTTGGTGATACTTAACTCTAAGGCCTGGAATAAAGACTCATTACTCAATCATTTATCTTCTCATCTATCCATCTTTCCTTTATCAACCCATTGTTCCTTTGTTCATTTATTCTTTCTTTCAGTAAATATTTCTAATATTTACTGTCGCCATTAAATGTGCCTAACACTGTATTGGGTGTTTGGAGTATAAAGACAGAAAAGTATGGTGCCTTGCCTTTGGCAAGCTCACTGTTTATTCAGAGAATCGAACATGGTAAAAGATAATGGAGATAGTGTAAGGCTTTAAGAAGGGCATGGGACAGAAAATGCAATTGGAATAAAAAATAAGAGAGCCAAATCTGCCAGAGAGTAGTTAAGAGAGGATACACAAAAAGAGAATATATAGGTTTTGGGAAATAAAAAGTTTTCCCAGGTTGCAGAAACAACAAGTGGAACATTCTGGGTAGAGGAAATAACACAGATAAAGGAAAGGAGGAATGTGAAAGTGGATTGTGTTCAAGAATAATTTTTAAAAGAATGATCTAGTGGAAGGTCCCTGGGAGGAATAGCAAGAGATATGGATGAATTGGTTCCAAATGTTTACAAAAGGTACACCCTTGAGGCTGATGTCCTTTTCATTTGCCTCCATGATAACTAGGGCTCCTGTGTGGTTGCTGGGGTTGGTCTATGCCATTGGTGCAGGGGAAGCGACCACCAGCGCTGCTTATGTCTCATGGTGTAGGCAGTGCCAGGATTCATCTGCCTCCAGTGAATTTCTCTGGAGACCCAAGTGAGGAAAGGAATGATTAAGGAATAAACTTCCAGTGCATTGAAACCTTCCTGGCCTAGCAGGCAAGCAGGATGTGTAGAATGGGAGTCCTGGAAGTCAGAAGTGGGATGGTTGCAAGAACAGAGAAGGCGAACAAGAGGAAGGGGAATCCGGGCTGTGGGTGTGAGAGTGATTGACTCTTCCCTCCTCATTCCTAGCGCACACACGTACATACACACACACATGCATCTCATTGGAAGCTATATGGTTAGCTTAGTTGGGAGAAGATAAATGAAACAGAGAGTTGAGGGGCAAAAAGTATTGGGAAAAGCCACAGTCCCATGCTTGTGTGTGGGAGAGATGCACCATTAACCACTAATCTTCTATGGATTTTTTTTTAAGTACATCTCTCAGCTGCTTTTTTTCGTTCACAGTGATTTCAGGGACCACTCATAATTACACCAAGTGAGGCAGCCCTTAAGAATGATTAAAATAAAAATAGTACTAATAAACCTGTAAGTATTGATCCATCATGGCTGATCAATCATATCTTTTCCATTTTGCTGGGTAGATAATTAGTGCTGTTAACAGGCTTTGTGGCTCACACGTAAACTGGAGTCAGTCAGTCAGGGGAACCTCAGAGTATCCACTTTAGGACCCTCCAGTGCTGGTAACAACCCATTTCAGGTCAATTCAACAAGTATTTATTGAGTATCTACTAAGTACACAAATTGTGCTGCCACAATAACAATGATCAAAGGATACTGATCTAAAATTGCCCTCCTTGAAATTTTTCCAGTCGGTTTGTTGCATTTAGAATAGTGGCTCTGGGGAATGACAAATGGAGACCATCTACAAACAGTTCTCTTTAAATGTGTTTTGAAATGCTTAGCGAGAAAGGGTTTTGGCCATTTTATAATGAAAAGCAGGTTTAAACATTGCTTAAAAAATGGTCAGTAGATAATGATATTTAGCATTTGTTAGTAAATATTTAGGATTCTTAATCGGAAATGACTTCAAAAAATGTTCCAAGAGTTGAGGAAACTCTGTTAGGTAGAGAAAAATCTATACATTGTAAAGTTATTATCAAAGGATTATATGCAGACCAAGGAGTTGTGTGTATGTTGCTGGTATTGTTGCAGAGCTGTGCATTTATTTTTTTCCTGTTCTTATTTCTGCTTTTACCATGAGAAGTAAAAATAAGGAAATCAGAAAGACCCATATGTGCTAATCTACCACGTGTTATGATCACGTCCGTGAGAAATGCAGGCACCCCATGTGTATTTACCTACTCCCCCGTCACCCTTCCCCTCTGGAAAAGTCGCTTTGTCCCTTTTCCTCTTTGCCCAAGGAAAGACCTTTATGACCCCTTAGCCCATAGTTAAAAGATTAAAGGCAGAAGAAAAGCACCTGAAAATGCTTTTGTCACTAAGATGCTCTGAGTCTCCAAAGGGAAAAAAAACTATAAAGATGTTTTTAACTCTTAGAAAAAGTTCAGGGTAAGTTGAAGATTATTCTAGGACCTTGGAGTTGGCTTGTAAAATATGCTGTGTTCTCTAACCTTTAACAATTTCAGCCATAAACCTATAACCATTTACTTGTGATCCCTTTTCATATATAATATATAGAAAAAGTCTAGTTTCTAGTCTAAAACCATATGGTTGTTATCACTCAAACAGACTCTTCTGTGAGATGTTCTAAGTCTTTAATATAAGATTGAGAAATATAAGAACGGGGAAAATGACTTGACTGTGACTGAAGTCGCTGACAAGTAGTATTCATAAGAGCTGTTGGAAACCTGGGCCTTCCTTTAGCTTAGCTGGCATTAGAATGCAAGGGTGTTGATATGTGGATGGGGCCTAGCAGTAGACAATATAAACGATAAGTGTTTGAAGCCCAGCAGGTTGGAGGAATTAACCCCAAGGCTTCCCTTCCATGGAAGATCTCAGCCAAGAGCTCAGAGTAAGGGAGGTGAGGTCCTTACTCCAAGGACAAGATCTGGCAAAAGCTAGACTCAGAAGGGCTAGACTCCATATCAGAGGGTGGCATTCCCATTCCAGATGAGGAACAATGTACAACCGCAAACCATGGTGGCAGTGGTACAGTGATATATGCTGACCAAATGCTCTGAAGAGTGCCAACTCAATTATTATCTCGATGTCCAGACTCTACTCTAAGCCCAACAGATATTGAGTCTATAGCAACGTGATCAATTCTAGGCCCTATTTGCTAATGAGGCTGATGGTCTATTTTTTGCCCTGGTTGGTAGGCTTTAGATTTCATAGAATGAAACCTGGGTGTTTTATACTAAGGTCATAATGTCTCAATTAGAAAGATACTGATAAGGAAGGGACAAACTGAAAAAGGTCATACCAGCATATAGCAGTGCATTTCTCAGTTTTATCTCTGTCCTTCTCCTTCCCTCAATCACACTGTATATTTGTATATTCCCCCTTTTGGCTGTTGTGCAGCAGAGATTAGAACTGTGTTGACTGATGAGTGACAAGAGAAAAAAGCTAAGTTCGATAATTTAATACATATTTATTTATTGAGCATCTAATCAGTGCCAAATACCTTGCTAAGTACTGGATATACTATGATTAATAAGACAACCTCTGCCAGATTTCTGCATCTCATCCCTAGTTTTCATTCTTAGCATATCCACTCTGCTGGTGGATGCATGTATAGTGCAGATACATGCAAATGTAACTATTGTCTGTTAGTTCATATGAGCAGATCTGCATAGCTAGAAAAATCCCACCAGGAGATGCAAGAAGGGGAGAGGTCTGCATTTATCTTAAATAGGGCCCTTCCCAGAACAAGGGTAAATCCCAGAGGGAAGGTTAATATAATTAACCAAGCATTGATAGTAAGAGTGTTTCTTGTGGTTTAATCACATCAGTTGAATCTGCAATAGTAAGCTCAGTTTAATGACTAAAATTTTAATTTCCATAGTAGCATCATATTCATCCTTCATTTCTCAAGCCCAGCCTCCTCAGCTCATTCTAGCTCATGTTCATCATTCTTGTCTCTTATTCATTAAACCATAGAAATAGAGGCAGTGTTATACAATGTAAGCAATATTGGGCATACAATCCGAAGACCTGAGTTTGAGTTTGTGTGTCTCTAATTATTTGTGACTTTGGTCAAGTTAATATTTTCTGAGCTTTGGTTATCCTCACGTGTAGTGTAGGGATAATAGTGCTGACATTTTAGTATTGCTATGTCTAGTCAGATGATGTATGGAAATTGCTTAATACTTCAGCTGTTTTACCCAAACACCTAGCACAGTGTATGACCACTGTAGATCATCAGTAGAGGTGTACAAGAAAGCCATTATTTAATGTGTTTGTTTTATTCATTCCAGTTTGTCTTTTTTAAGTGTATTATTATTCGTTTTCTTAAATTTGAATGTGTGTTTTAAGTGTTGCCCTAATCAGATTCTCGTTTCCTTAGGGAAGAGCCTTTTCCTTATGTTTATTTTGTCCTCTTCCTTTTCTCTTGCCCCAGGTCTTATTTTGGTACTGGGGGATTTAGGAAATGCTCAGCAGATAGTAATATATTGTTCCTTAATTATTTAATATCACCAATTAATAAATATGTGTCATCAGTATGCATAAAGACATTCCTTCTAAGCTTAGTGTGGTTGGAGGATTGCATTGTGCCCCAGACAAATAAAATTTTAAAATGAATCACAGTTTAATTCAAATAATCAGAGTCAAAAGACAAGTCAGATTCTGGAGAATAAAGGCTGTTTCCTTTTTCATCTATGAATTCCCAGGGAAGGGACTGGTTCGCATCAGAGGCACTTTAAAATCTCTTGCCTGGACGGGCAGATAAATTAATTAGTTAGTTGACAAATGACCTGACAGACAGTAAAAGTTTTTGAGAATGACGAAAGACAGAATTTATTTGGGAAGTGCAATGTTTTGATTTTTTTTAAAAGAGGAACCTAATTAATTGACCTGAGTTCTTTCAAGATGAAGTAATCTTTTGGGTAAATAAAAAGAAAAATAAAGAGGAGACAGTTCTCTAGGCAGGGAAAACAGAACAGGTGAAACTCTGGAAGTGGAAAGGTGTTATTGTTTTGAGGACAGATGGAGAGGCCTCTTGCTGACACAGTGCGGAATGTGAAAGGCCAGCTATAGGTCTGGAAGATAGGCACGTGGGACCACACTCCCCATTGCCTAAGCTGCATATTGTTTATTTATATATCCATGGTCATGTGCCATTTGCCAGGCCCCATTCTAGGCACAGGAGATACTGCAGTGAACAAGAGATGCATCTTCTTTGCCCACATGAAGCTTACATTCTAGTGGAGAAGATGAGCACCAACCAGTAAAACAAATTAATGACATGATTACTGTGTACAGCAGTAAGTGCTGGGAAGACAATAATACAGTAATGGGATAAAAGATGACTGTGGCAAATGGTGGACTCTTAGATGGATGAGACAGGACAGGCGTTTCTGGAGAGATAACTTCTGAGTGGACATTTGAATGACAACAAGGGGCCTGACGGGTAAAGATCTGGGTGGAAGTCTATGTGGCCAAAAGACTGGCTGTGCTCAAGGGTCACAGGGGCAATGAGCTTGACGGGCTTGACCAACAGCAAGAGGGTGTCCTGGACTTCCGTAAAAGACAGAGTTTCCAAACCCAAACTGGGGACGTGAAGTCAAAAGAATTATTTTCTTCTATGATTGGGAAATAGATTTACAGAAAAAAAATCTTATTGGGCCATAACAAATTATATTCGGGACTCACCTTTATAGCTAAGAAAACCATTTCAAGTTAGGGGTGTGTGTGTGTGTGTGTGTGTGTGCACGCGCGTGTGCGCACCTGCGAGTGTGTGTATGTGTGTATTATTTTTCCTTCTCTCCCCCTTATTTCTGCCCAGTACTCTAGAACTATTTCCAGTCATTGTACATGGATCGTTGTTCACTTATATTTCTTCCTAGAGCTTTGACTGACAGTGAGGTGCAGTTGCCCTGGAGGAAGGGATTAACTAGGGCTTCATCTGAAGCTCCTCTTAGGATGCAGGAAGGACTTCTGGAGGAGGCTGTGATACCAAGAGGATTGATACCCAGGAAAGAACATAGGTGATCTCATTCATCAAGCTCATGCTTCATCACAAGACTTTACTGACTTCACCCCTAAAAACTCTCCAACAGAAGTGAGCAAGAGAGTGAATCTTCATCAGACAGACAGATAGCAGCATCTAGGAATAGAGGTTGCTGTTGTCTTTGAATGGGTGACCTCATAGGTTCTTTCTGTTCCCTGTATTCTCTGGCTCTTTCTCCTAGGTTGCTGTGGCACAGGTGCATGGCTTTGTTTAAAGAAAATCAGAAACTAACCCTGTAAGCCTCTTGCTACATTCCTCTAAGCTGGTGGTTCTCAGGGTATCATAACTAGAGGGCTTGCCACAAAAGAGTTCTAGCTCCATCTCAGAGTTTCTCATTCAGGAGGTATCAGGCAGGGCAGAGAATTCTCATTCCTAACACCTTCCAGGGGATGCTGATACTGCTGGCCCAAGGACCACATTCAGAACTACTGCTTGAAGCCGCAGCCTTGGTTTCCTGGTCTAGGAACACATCTCCTTGTTCTAAAACCCCTTTTGGTTCCTAAAGACCACAGAGCCAAGGCTAACCTCAGCCCGGTATTCAGCACCACTCACCCTGTCAGGCCTGGACTTGTCGTGTGTCCCCTGCTGCTTGGTTCCCCATCTTCTTGCCCCTACCATTCACCACCAATTTGTCTTTTCTCATTCTTTGCCTGCACTACCTTCCCCTACGTTAATTTTATGTCCATATCCAATCCACTCTTCAAGATCTATGTATAATTCATCATCCCTTTGCCCCAAAGCATTTTCCTTACACAGAATAGGTGGCTTTTTAGACAAATGTGGTTTTCAAGTCCAAACCTCTCAGAATCTTTATATTTTTGAACAATTTGAGCAATCTCTCTGAGCCTTTACTTTCTCTTCTAGAAAGTGGGAATGATGTTTTGAAACTTACAAGGCTATTGATGGGCTCAAACCCATCAGTCCATGAGCAAATGTTTCATAAACCATGAAGTGATATTAAACAGTAGTTAGTTAGGTTGTTGTATTTTTGCTTAGAGTATTTCTTGTAGTCCAGGATATTAGAAAAAATATATAATGAATGTCTTTGCTTAGCTAGTTGGCAGTAGAAAATGGGAGTGACATTCTGAGAGAGAAAGGAAATCTATTTCAGAGCTCTGATACTGAAAAGAAGTAAACAAATTCTTTTGGATGAATGATAAAGGTAGCAGGGATAATTTATTTTCCTATCTGGCTTACCTCCAGGCTATTAAAAAAGTCTAGGAAGTGGTTTGTGTTTAATTGTAAAGCTTCCCAGAGAAAAGATGAATTGTCTCCCCATGGGGACAGATTGTCTTTTATCTGGACAGTGCCTGCTTCATCCCAACAAATGTACCTCATGTTAGGTCCCATGCTGGGCACATTGGGCTTATTCAGATAGAAAAGTCACAGTCCTGCCCTCAAACATTTCAAATCATGTCAGAATTACTCCTAAATGAAACAATCTCTCTCATCTTCAAAGAGTGGCAGACCAGAGCATTTGGGAGGAGAAAATGGGAACAGAAACCTCTGGGGGAAATTTTAGCTCTGTGCTCTCTAGTACAGCAGCTACAGCAGTAGTAGCACTACTACTATTTTAATGTAAACTTAAATTAAAAATTCAGTTATTCAGTTGTGCTTGCCACATTTTAACTGCTTAAAATTTACATGTGGCCAGTGGCTACCATATCAGCACAGAATATTTCCCTCACGATGGAGTCCTATGGGGCAGCCCTGTGACTCTACCTCCTCCACATTCTCTAGTAAGACCTAAGGGCCTGGCAGGGCCAGTGACCTCAGTCTCCTACCAGCCCTCTGCCCCTTCAGTTTGACTTGCTCTACCATGGAATCAGAGTGATGTTTCAGAGTGATGTGTTCTACTGTCATGTATCAAGATTTTCTACATGAAAATCAGTTGTTGGCTTCCTCTGCCCATGAGAAGAAAAGATAAGCTCTGTAGCATGATGTAAAAAGCCATTGTTGATTTGTTTCTCCTGTGCCATCCCTGTCCCATGTCCCATTAATGTTACTGCTATACTGAATTCACCATTTTTCAGTCATGCCTTGAAGTTCATTCTTCTAGCCCATTGCCTAGAATGTAACCCCCTCCGTCCTTTTCACGTTCTTTGTGCTTGTCCTTCAAGGCCCCAGTTAAATATCTGCTACAAGTTGGCCCCTTCTTTTCTGTGCTCCTGTAACTCTCCTGTAGCACTTTTCAGGTCCTGCTGAAGTGATCTTCATCTTTACATGTTTCTTCTCCTACTTAACTGTGAGCTTGTGGCCTTGCACAAGTTTGTGGGTTAGTCACATTTGAATCCACAGCTTCTGATAAAGGAGGAAGTTGAAAGTTACATGTTAAATAAACGGACCCTGCACCAAGGAATAAATTGGTATGCAAGTAATGATGAACAAACTATCTCCCTAGGCCAAATGAGGATTAATGAACTCTGTAAAAGCCTTTGGGTACCCAGTCCAATTCTGCTCTCGTCTTCTTTCTATAAAACTCTGGGTGATCACTCAGCGTCCAGAGCCAAATACCTTTGAACTCAAGATGTTAAACTAGATATCAGGGTACCACCCCCAAGTATAAGTTAATCATTTTAGGAATAATGTAGGTCAGGAGATAAGGAGACTGCTGCTTTCAATTTCGACCGATATTGCTAACAGGCTCTCTGTATACTCCTAATGGGGTGGACCATGAATTCTGAGCTATGCAGACCGCAGCAAGGTGGGATGCTCACATTGTGATGAGTCTACATTATTCCTCGAGTTTAATGTTAAGGAGATTAAAATGCAAGCGATTCCATTGTGCCTACTGTGGTAGATGCAACAGATGTGATTCAACCATATGCAGGGAGCTTGTTTTTTTTTTTTTTTTTTTTAAAGTTTTGAATGGAAAGCATGGGACTAGAGACAGAGACAGATTTAGATTCAAGCTTTGACTCTGTTCTCACTTAACCAGGGACACTGAGTAAGTTACTTGAACCTTAAGTTCTTTATCTGTAAAATTCAAGTAATAATAATTCTTATCTACCCCGCCCCCACCCGCCATGGATAATGTGATGCTTGACAGAGCTGATACACAATCATTTAAATCGTAATCACTCCAGGGGAAAAGGAGCTAATATATATCAGGCATCTATGAACCAGGCCCTGTGCTAGGCCCATTAGGTAGATTATCTCATTTAATCCACATCACAATCTTCAATAGGCAAATGTTGTCATTACTACAAATAACATCTCTTGTGTCAGACCTATTAGTTTCTGTGTACCTACTGTGTATCAGACATAAATTCTCTAAACTAGGTAATAATGTCCCTCATTTTAATTTTGATGATAGAGAGGTCTGAGAGGTTAAATCACTTGCCTAGGGGCAGACAGAGAATAAGTGGCAAAGTGGGAGTCCGACTCAGTATTACAACCGAAATTCAGAGACTCCTCTCACTCACTTTGTTGGACATAACTCTGTGTTAGGCAAAACTTTCCAAATGGCCCCCAAATGGTATTTCCCTCTGATCCCTGAAATCTGTGAATATGATGAGTGATCACGTTATGTTACAGGGCAAAGTTTACCTTAAAATAGGGAGACTATCCAGGTGGTCTTAATCTAATCACATAAGTCCTTCAAAGCAGAAATGTCTCTGTCCGATGATATAAGAAGACGTCAGAGACATTCAAAGCAAGAGAAAGATTCAATGTGCTGTTGCTGGTTTGAAGAATGGAGGGAGTCACTTTAGAAAAAATAGGCTGAGCCCCCAGCACATAGTCAGCAAGGAATGGGGACCTCAGTCCAATAGCTCAGTCCTACAGCTACAAGAAACTGAATTCTGCCAATAGCCTGGATGAACTTAAAACTGGGTTCTTTATCAGAGCCTCCAGGTAAGAGCTAGCCTAGTCAATACCTTGATTTTGGCCTAGTGAGACCCTGAGCATAGAACCTTGTTGAGCCTGCCTGGACTTTTGACCTACAGAGCTATGAAACAATAAATGGGTGTTAAACTACCAAATCTGTGGTGACTGGTTACATGGCAGCAGGAAACTAATACAAATGCTTTATATTGGTTTATATTAGTTATTAATAATAGCAGTTACCTGATAGGGTTATTTTATGGAAAAAATTAAAATAAAAAAACTAAAGCACTCAATACAATTATTGACACCTAAAAAATAGTATCTTTTATTTTTATCACCATACTCACTTTATAAATATGGAAATTAAGGCTCCAAAAGGTTAAATAACATGCCCAAGGCCACAGAACCACAGAGAGTCAGGGTGGGAATATTCATGAATTCACCTTGGAATTATCTGTGGAACTTACTAAAATAGGGATTTTCATGTCCTGACCATAATCATTATGATTCAAATTCTTGGGTAACTATATTTTTTAAAGCCTCATGAATGCTTTTAAAGTACGCTCCTGTAGTATTACCACACTAGACTGTGAACTCCTTTAGTTGGGCCATTCTTAATCATATTTATACAATCAATAGGACCTGGTTCTTGTGTATACTCTCTGCATGTTCACTGAATGAAGCAACATTGAACAGTATTCTTTCTGTAGTTTTTAAAAATAATATCCTTCCAATGGATTGCACAACACCATTAACCTTGGAGTGGTTGTTAGTTAATATGGTTTTCTACCTCTCTTCTAAATTGACCCATTTTGGCAGCTGGCAATGTGAGCCCTACATTCATGATAACTGACAGCTTTCAGTTTATGAATCAGCTCCCAGTGCCCTACCTCCCCACTCACCTCCAAGTATATAGTTTCTCTTTCCTTTCTCAGTTTGCAGAGGATGCTGTACCACTCACCTGGCAGCAGGTTGTTTTTTTTTTATTTGCATTTTTTTTGAGATGGAGTCTCGCTCTGTCGCCCAGGCTGGAGTGCAGTGGCACGATCTCGGCTCACTGCAACTTCCGCCTCCCAGATTCAAGCAATTCTCCTGCCTCAGCCTCCTGAGTAGCTGGGATTACAGGTGCCCACCACGACACCCAGCTAATATTTGTATTTTTAGTAGAGACAGGGTTTCACCATGTTGGTCAGGCTGGTCTCGAACCCCTGACCTCGTGATCCACCTGCCTCGGCCTCCCAAAGTGCTGGGATTACAGGTGTGAGCCACCGCGCCTGGCCTGCAGCAGGTTTAAAATAAGTTTGTTAAGAATCGGAGCAAAGCTTGAAGCTGCATTGCTGAGATGGGTGAATCCTTCCTGAAAGGACAGAGCTGCTGGAGGAAGGCAGATAAAAAGCAGTGAATACAAGGAGCGTGATGATTCCAAGTGGGATCCCAACTTGGAAGCGTGGCACTTGGTTTTCCTTTTTAGTCTTAGCAGTGGATGCCAGAGTCTTTCCGGTTTTCCTACTCAGCTTTATTTTTTAAAACAGTTTCCCTTTCTCAGGACAGCCTACACAGTTCTACTAATAACATATCATGCAATGAAAACCTTCAAGGAGGGAAAGGAAGGAGACTGAAGTTCCTCATAAGGATCAGCTGCCTCCTGAACATTTTACTGGACGTGGTCATGCCAATGACAGTCCCATTCTAAAAAATTTATATGGCACCTGCTGTCTTTCCAAAGAAATTTTACTACACCATCAAATTAGTTTCCATTGCTTGTGGTGGAGCTACTGACAATGGAATTGAGGTCTAAAAGTCCCCATTCCCCAAATGCCAGGCCTTTTGAAATGTCTCGGCTTTCATGGTGCCTAATAAATGTCAGCTCACATGTTGCTCTTCAGATGGGCACCATCTGGTGTATTGGAAAGAGCTTCGGATTGAGAGATGGGAGGGAAATTACCATTTGCTAGCTGTTTGACTTCTGGGTCTCGGTTGTCTCCCTAAAACTGGGAAGAGTGCATTTAAATAATCTCTAAGATACATTTAGTCTGTTAGAGCTCAAAAGTGTGTTAGAGAATGTAGGTTTCATGAGGCGGGAGGAACCATCTCTCTTGCTCATTTTTGTATTCCCATTGTCTAGCAGAATATCCTGCAGGTAGTAGTTGCACAGCAAATATATGTGAATAAATGACTGATTGAATGAATAAATACATAAATATCTATGAAGCTAATACAGAAATCATCACCATGTATTATTGTCTTTTCTGTTTATTTCAATGAGGTTTGTGCAAAAAAAAAAAAGTGGCCACTGCCTTTGAAAAGTGGTATGGTGGTGCAGGAATAATAACGGGTTTATTGCTCTTGGGCTTGTCAGAGCCCTAGACAATTAGTCTCCTTATTGGTCTTGCATGTCATATAAAAACCTAAAGTATAGGCCATTGCCTGAATCACATGTCCTGATAGGGCATGGGCGGCAGTGGCCACGAAAGGTGGGAAGAGAGCCTAGAACCCAGAGGCTTACCTCAAGCCTCAGGTTTAAGCTACCAAGAGTTGAAATCTGGGGAGGTCAGCCCAGGCAGAGTAGAGAGGCTGTACAGGTCTCCACAAATGGAGTACAGAGTCACTAAGTCTGACCGTCAGGGGAAGCAGCAAAAAGATAGCAGGCTAGAAACCCGATATCAGAAAAAAGCCTGGATGAGTCAGAAACAGATATGCTTCACTTCTATAGTCCCACGCTTGAGGGTCTTCATCCTCAAAGTACCTATTTGCCTACCCCTTTCCCATATATACTTCCTTCTGCGCATTGGGTGACACAGATTAGTAGAGAGAAAAAAGGTTTTAGAATTAAAAGAAAGTGAACTTGAAAGCTGATGCCATCACTTACTACTTCTATACTTTTGAAGGATGACTTATCTCTGAGTAACAGTTTCTCCATCTTTAATATGCAATTAATAATAGTGACTTCCTCATAGTGTTCTAAGGATTGGATCAGGTGATATATGTAAAGTGCCTAGCTCTGTGTCTGGCATACAGCATGTAATCAGTAAGCACTTGTTTTGTTTTCTCTTTTTCATTCCTACTCATTCACTAAATATTCATTGAACACCCAGAGTTTGATAGGCACTGTACTTGATAGAGGGTGTACAGTCATGAAAGAGATGGTCTCATGAAGCTCAGAGTGGAATGGAAGAAGTAGATATGTAGCAGATGAAAAACCAGTAAGTAACAATACAGTATAGTTATATCTATATTAGAAATATAAATGCATTAACTATGGATACCCAGAAGAAGAAATTCCCAGCCTTGTCTTGGAGAGTGAGAAGGTATTCAGTAACTCAAGTATTTTGAAGATACTTATGCTCAATCCAGTTTTGGGAAAGAATGTTCTCTGATATTTTGTATATGTGGGCTTTGCTTTTATAATTTTTTAATTTTACATTTTAGATATAGAAATCAGGAATGCTTGGTTGATGATCTATTGAAAATAGCAACAAGGTTGCCTGTGTATCAGTTGTGTGTGTCAGCTGGTGGTAATAATATCTAACATTTATTGCAGCTATTAATAATACTAATAATTATTAATTCATCTTCAATATGTCACCAGCATTTTTCTACACATTTTTGTTCATTATCTCAGTTAATCCTCCCCAGATTCTCATAACATAGATACTTGTGTTATTTCTAGTTTACAATGTAGGAAGCTGGAATTTGGAGAAGTTAACTGACTTCACAAAGTTACTAGTTAATAATTTGCAGTAGCGAAATAATAGTTAACAATAATTTATTATATATTTCAAAATAGCTAGAAGAGAAGAATTATAATGTTCCCAACACAAAGATAAATATTTGAGGTGATATATATTCCAGTTTCCCTGATTTGATCATTACACATTATATACATGTGTCAAAATATCACATGTACCCTCAAAATATGTAAAGCTATGACATATCAATAAAAAATACAAAGAAAATCACAAAGTTGTGACATGATCCCTGGTTTGTCTGGCTTCAAAGCTCATGTTTATGTTCGCTTCAGAAATCTTTTTTTAGCAAAGAGAAATAGCATGTTTGGGTTTGCTAACAGCAAATCCAAAATAGAAAATGAGAAATTATGTTTGTTTGTTACTGTATAACCACTTAATTTTAGTAATTCTATTTCCTTATCATCATGACTTTTTTTGAAAATCTGATAAGTACGTTTGATATCTTGCCATTTAATTCACTTAACATCTTTAGCAGCTATTTTTTTTTTTTTTCTGAAGGGGTGGTAGTTGTAATCTTCAGGGAAAATTTTTACTTTTTTGCACATCGCCAATGTTGAAAGCAAAACAAATGGTTAAAGCAATCTCTGAATGGTAGCTTACACAATTTCAGCGTAGTTGTTAGCTTGCATAAGAAGTCAGAATGAGAGTTAAAGAGCTCAATTTTAACTTGCTAGAGAAATCATCTGTAATCACAAGAAAGACTACGTGGGTGTTCATTGAGTTCAGAACTGAAATTTGAAAGGCTATGCAATCGCCATATATTTTTCATGGGTTCTGAAGGAGAAATATATGCTTCAATAAACAAGTCTTGATTACAAAGACCAAATAAGGAAGGTGAGAGCTCCATTACTCTTCAACAGTAGCCAGTATCTTGCATATTTCCCTACTGTTGATTGGGGAGATGGACGTAGGAAATCATGTCAGAAACCCTCATTTCAGACAGAGGTCAGCTGAAAGACTTTTCTTTAATGTGAGGTGACCTCACATGGGAAACAGGCAAATTCAACTCTTCCAACAATGAAAGTAACAATGTGTTTCCTTTTGCTTGGAAGCAGAAATATAATTTTGGGACGATTCAAATGGCCGTATAGTTCTACAGATGGCCACCAGAATGTTGAAAAAGTCTCACTTGCAAACCAATAAAATCATTCTGATGTTTTATTGTTGCTTTTTAATTATAAATAATTCAAGCATACAGATGATTATAGAGAATAATATGATAAACATCAGTACACTCACTATGCAGTTTTGGCAAAGCTTGAAATTTTACCTTATTTGCTTCAGATTTTTTTTTCTTTAATAAGTAAAATATTATAGGCCGGGCACAGTGGCTCACGTCTGTAATCCCAGCCTTTTGGGAGGCTGAGGCAGGCAGATTGCTTGAGCCCAGGAGTTTGAGACCAACCTGAGCAACATGGTAAAATGCCATCTCAACAAAATACAAAACAATTAGCTGGGCATAGTGGTGCACACCTATAGTTCCAGCTACTCTGGAGGCTGAGATGGGAGGATTGCTTGACCCCAGGGAGGTCGAGGTTGCAGTGAGCTGTGATGATATCATTGCACTCCAGCCTGGATGACACAGTGAGAGCCTTTTAAAAAAAAAAACAAGCAAAAACAAAAACAAAAACCAAACAAAAAAAGAAGAAGAAGAAGTAAAAAATATTACTGACACCAGTAAAGCCCTCTGCAGTTCTACTTTTGGTTAAGTGGAAAACGGTATTTTGAGGTTTGTGTTTAACGTTTCTAAGAGGGTTTCTAAAAGACTTTTATTGCATATTATGTACCTAAAATGAAATGTACTTTAGGTGATACGTATTTTGGAACTTTATAAAAATGTATTCACATTGAACACAGACATATCTTTCTACTTTTTGGCTGAACATTGTCTTTGAGATTTATTCATGCTGATATAAGTAGTTCCATTCATGTTGATGTAAGTAGTTTATTCATTCAACTGCTGTATAGAATTCTATTAAATGAATATAACTATTTTATCTACCAAGTCTTCTGTTTATGAGACTTTAGGTAGTTTACAATATGGAGCTTTTAACAAAAACTTTAATAACTATTCTATCCTTTGGCCTCATGTGAGAGGATATTGCAAGGTGAATAGTAACAGATTGCTGGATCTTACTATGTATATGCATCTTCAGTTTTACTAGATATTGCCAAATTATATTTTAAAGTGGATTTTCCAATCCACATAACCCACCAACAGGGTATGAGTGTTTCCTGCGCTCCATGTAAAAAGCAATAACTAACTCATTTAGTATTGTCACACATTTTAGTTTTTGCCGAACTGATGGGTAAAGAATGATTCCTCATCTCTGCTTTAATTTGCATTTCCCTGAATACATCCAAGGTTAGGTTATTTTCATGTTTATTGGTCATTCAGGTTTTCTCTTCTAAATTTTATCTTTATATCTTTCATCCTATATTTACATTGAATGGTTTTTCTTTTTCTTACTGATTTTTTTAGTGTATGCTATATACACATATTTTGGTACCATCATAAATTTTGTCGTTGCAAATGAAATAATAGATTCAGTGCAATCCAGGTCAAAATTCTAACATGTGTGGGTGTGTTTGTGTGTATAACTTGACAGATTATAAAATGGATACTAAAGTGCAGCCATCCAAGAATAGTGAAGACTATTTCAAAGGAGAACAAAGTTGCAGATATCATATGCCCAGATATTAAGGCTTATTGAGCTGGTACTGTGTTCCAGGCCCTATTATAGGCACTTCAATCTATTGATAGAGGGAAAAGTTAATATGTGGTGAAATGTTTGAAGCATTCCCTTTGATGCTTCAGGAACAAGAACTATGGCTGCATCTATTTCAGGTTACACGGCAGACCATAACTAATGCCTCTAACCTAACCATTCACCATTAGATATGTTTACTCCTTCCACTCACCCCTAAGTTATCCTCCTAAGTTATGCCCTCTTGCTCTTGCCTCAGTGCATCAGGAAGATCCTACCTATTGGCTGGGCACAGTGGCTCACACCTGTAACCCTAGCACTTTGGGAGGACGAGGCAAGAGGATAGCTTGAGTCCAGGAGTTCAAGATCAGCCTGGCAGCATGGTGAAACCCCATCTCTACAAAAAAAAAAAATACAAAAATTAGCTGAGTGTAATGGTGCACACCTGTAGCCCCATTTACTAGGGAGGCTGAAGTGGAAGGATCGCTTGAGCCTGAGAGGTGGAGGTTGCAATGAGCCGAGATCATGCCACTGCCCTCCAGCCCGGATGACAGAGGGAGACTCTTGTTTCAACAAAACAAAACCAAACACACACACACACACACACACACACACACACACACGAAAAAAAAATCCTGCGTCCACTTCTTTCCCTAGTCATTCTCTGTTGCTCCTTATCTATTTACCTAGCTTTATTACGCTTTAAAGCTTAACACATGGACATTACTTCGTTTTACTGTGTGTCTCTCTCATTAGACTATAAGCTCTGTAATGATAGTCTTTAGTGTTCATTGCTGGATCCCCAGTCCTAGAATAGTGCCAGGCATAGAACAGATTCTCAAACAATATTTGTTGAATGAATTCATGAATTGAATCTATACTTTTAAAATCTTGTCAGGGTGAAGTGGTATATTTCAATTCCACTAAGGTTTAGGATACAAATGTTTCCTGCAGTGATTGATTGGTTATTTGAATCACTCTGTCACCCATGCTGGAATGCAGTGGTGCAATCACAGCTCATTGCAGCCTTGACCTCCTGGGTGCAAGTGATCCTCCCCGCTCAGCCTCCAAGTAGCTGAGACTACAGGCACATGCTAACACACATGGCAATTTTTTTTTTTTGAGCGATGGTGTCTCACTAGGTTGCCCAGGCTAGTCTTGAACTCCTGGGCTCAAGCAGTCCTCCTGCCACAGCCTCCCAAAGTGCTGGGTTTACAGGCATGAGCCACTGCACCAGGCCCATTTATTGCATTTAAAAATGAAATGGTTTCTTGGCAGGATGGGTGATAATTTAGAGTATAGGCTTTGGATTCAAATGGCATCACGTTTAAATTTTAAATCATCCTTGTTCCACTGCTGGTTACTAATTACTTCTTGGGGGTATGACTGTTTACTTAACCTTTCTCAGCCTGTTTCCTCACTTCTAAACACTGATATCTAAACACACACACACACACACACACACATATATATAAAACCACTTTCAAGTGACAGGATCTGACTTGCTTTTTGAAGGGCTCACTCTTGTTTTTAGGTTGAGGATCACTTGTTGGGGAGGGAATGCAAGGAGAAAATACAGAAGATGCAAATGGCTCAGACCAAAGAGGAAGTGGTGGAGGGGCTGAGAAGCAATCAGATTCTGCCTGGATTTTAAAAATAGAGCCTATGGAGCTTAGCAGGAGTTTGGATTTGGCATATGAGAGAATAGTGATTAAGAATGTCTCCAAGGGCTTGAGGCTGAGAAACTGGGCAGGATGGAGTTGCCACTAACTGAAATGAGAAATGTGGAAGGAAGAGAAAATTGGGAGGATGTTAGTTTGGGCATTAAGTTTGACAGATGAATTAGATGCCCAAGCATAATTGTCCAGTAGACAGTTCAATAAAGGAATCTAGAATTCAGGGGAGAGGTCTCTGCTAGAGATAAGCATTTAAGAGATTACATCATGTAGATGGTATTAAAGCCCATTAGAATGGATGATGTACTTAAATATTGAGCTTGGGAAGAGAAGAGAAGAGCTTTGAGATCTGAGTTTCGGGGTATCTCAACATTTAGATGAAGAGGAACCAGTGAAAGGGACTGAGAAGGAGTGGGCATTGAGGGAGAAGAAATCTAGGAGAATGAGAGGCCAAGAGGAGAGGTGTTCCAAGGAGGCAGGAGTGATTGGCTGCACCCATCGTTGTGGGAATGTCAAATAAGATGACAACCAGAATGGAACAATATTAGGTGATATGTAAATATTTTTTACACTATTATTAAAAGTTAATGATGTCTTGACTCAGCAAACTTCTGAAAAATCATTTTATTAAAAAAAAAAATACAAAGCCATCACCACCTCCATGTTAATGTCTAAAATGTTAATGCCCCGTGCTTTTCATAGAGGGTTGATTTACAGCTGGACACACTTGAATTAACTATCAATTAGCTTTGCTTTTTAGGAACGTATCTGTATCACTCTGTCTGTATAGTAATACATTGCAATCTTGTACCCTACCCCTTATGATTTATATTGAATTTATCTTTTGTCATCTCTTACCCTACACCATGAGCTTCTTGAGAGCAGGGACTGTGGCTGCTGTGACACCTCAAAAAAGCTTTATTGAGCAGAACTGAAGTCAGACTGGCCTGGTTGTGATGTATTCTGTGTCTTTGGTGTCATGGGTGGGTGAAGAAAGGTGGAATTTGTGATTGCATTTCAATACCAATTCTTCAGCACCATTCTCTAACACTACTGAATTGTGTCCTTTGATGCAATTCAATTCAATCTAGTCCAATTCAGTCCAATCTGACATTACATAGGTTAAGCACAGACCCCACAACTTAAGGATTTAGTTCTACAAGACTGTCCCCACTTCAGACCCCAATGACAAGTCTTGTGTATCATAAAACTACCTTCACTTCTACCCAGCTGACTACAAATTTGTGAGTTCCCATGACCCCACTCTGATTGTAGAATTCCTTGGAATGCCTCACAGAACTCAGGAAAGTGCCACACTTAGATTATGGTTCCTTTTATCACAAAGGATACAAATGAACAGCCCATGAAAAGATACACAGAGTGGCAAGATCTGGGGTGGGAGGGCCACAGGAGCCTCTTCTGTCCCTAGGTGTCCTTGATATGTTAACCATCCAAGAAGCTCCTGGAACCTCATTGTCCTGAGTTTTTTTAATACAAGAGATTTGTTTGTTTGTTTGTTTGTTTTTGTTTTCATGTAGGCCCACTGATTAAATCTTTTGACCACATGATTGAACTGAATCTCCTCAGAGGTCTGGGGGGCCTGGCTGAAAGTTCCAATCCTTTAATCACAGGATTGGTCTTTCTGGTAACCAGCTCCCATCCTGAAGCTCTCTCAGGGCCCTGCCAAGAGTCATTTCATTAGCATAACAAAGACACTCCTATCAATTGGGGAATCCCAAGAGATTTGGAAGCTCTATGCCAGGAACCAGGGACAAAAATCAAATTTCTTAAAATTATGCCGCAGTGATCACGTTAAACAGGATGAAGGGAAATAATTGAGCTCCAGACCTTCCCCAATGGGAGGTGCTGTTCAGAGGAACACAGAAACTTTGATATGACTCATCCTGGCATTGACTCAAAGTAGCCTTGGCTGTTGGATGGGGCATGGGAAAGAACAGACTGGTTAAGGAGTAGCATCTTGGCTCAGTCAGGCTGGTTCTTCCTCTTGAAGAAAGCCTTCCACCAATGCTAAAAGTGGGATGAGAGATAGGCTGATCCTATTCTCTAGACAGAGGGGTTGATGCGATGTATCTGGTGGGCTACAGTCAAGGATGGCCATAATTCCATCAGAACTCAGGTGGTGATCAGGGAAGATGTTGGGTGAGATGAAGGAAAATGAGATTAATTAAGGGCTCAAATCATGGCATACTGTGCCAGGTTCTTTACACATACCATAACAGTCCTTTGAGGTAGTGATTCAGTTTTCACCCACATATGCTTGTCGAGACATTGCTGTGTTCCACACACTGTATTAGGCACTGAGAATAAGCCTGTGAGTAAGCCTGATATGGTACCTGCCAGTTAAGGAGCTGTTAGTCTACTTGAGGATAATTACAAACTAGCAATAGCAGTGTAAAGTTCTAAGTGCAAGGCAAGGTGTTTTGGAAGGGCAACAAAGGAATCAGAGGGGGAGTACCTTACATAAAATCATTTAGCTAGTAAGGGGTGGATCCAGGAATTGAACCCAGTTTTTTCTGACTCCAAAGCCAGTTTTCCCCATGATTTCACACTGTCCAGCCTGCAGAAGCAGGGTGTCAGGAAGGAGAGAGGCTGTGTAGTACAGCTCACCATTCCCTGAGGCTGTGGCAGCAGGACCAGCTCAGGCCCTGCCCATTGGTGGGTCATGATTCACATGTTGACCACCTGAGTTTGGGAGTGTTTATTGAAGGGTTCCTATGTTGGCTGCCAAGTAGGGCTGTTGTCTGCGAATCCACTAAAGATGTTTCTGGTTGGTTCTGCCATACTGCAAGGTGTTCCTACAGCATCTTCCTGCTTCCACCTAGTACCTTCCCAGGGAGCATATCCTTGTTTGGGCTTGGCTTCCATCCACTCTGTTAACAAGAACTGCTGTCTCTTTCTACTTAATGATGTACATAGCTCTGCTGAGCATAGGGACTAGAGACACGGCTCCAGTCTGGTCACTGGTAGTTCAAAGGGGAGGTGGCAGACATGAAATGACAGCAGGATTCTCTCAGTTTCTAAGCCAGCAAGGCAAGTTTTCAACTCTAGAACTCTAGAAGGGAGGACTTGGGCTGCATACCCCTGGACCAAAGTTGTGGACCAAAGCATTCCCATTGCCACACAAAGCACCCTCTTCTTTTAAAAATAAAATAGATGTGCTATGCTTCTGGAAAGCTCCACTTTCCTGAATGATGTTAATTCCCCTGTTTCTTGGTCCCTCCCCTCTCCTGGTTTTCTAACAAATGACCACATTGATCATACATCTGAATAGCACTTGCCATTGGTTTCTGAAGAACTGAAGGAGGAGAGGCATTTTGGCGGCAAAAGGAAGTTATGAAAGAGCTCTGCATATGTCAGCTGGTGGCGATCTTCTGCAGGAGCATTCAGAGAAAAGGCAGGAGAAGTGTCAGCCTGCTGGAAGGAACTCTGCAGGGCTCAATGGGGAAGCCAGGCAAGGTGCTCTAATGACCCAGGAGGAGTGTGGTGTGGTGCAGCTGTTTCCAGATTCAGTGTGTTACAATTCGCTGGTATTAATGATAAGGTATGAACAAGTGCAAATTATTTACTTTGTAAGAAAAGTTAAACTGGATATAGGATTATTCCTATCATAACTCCCATGAAGACATGATTCCTTCATTTCATAAATGGGGGAAATAAGGAATGGAGTTACAACCAACATGCACAATTGAGCACAATTATATTTATCCCTATGAGAATGGGTCTCATATATTTATGTTTTCTCCAGGTGAGTCTGTAGAAAGACAGTATGTGAACCTGTACTGTAGTGAATCAGGTCCAGATTCCCTGGCATTGCGAACAAGGCCCAGCCTGGCTCACCCTCTCGGTGTGTCCATTACCAGAGCTTTCTCTCCATTTCTCCCTAAGCATGCTGGCCACTAAACTGGCAGTGCCCCAAGCCTACTCAGCTCATCTACTTCTGGACTGTGTTACTCAAAGCTCCTTCCACCCCCAGCCCCCTGCTCTCTTGGAGGCCTGAGCTCAGCTGAGCCTCCCTGGAAGCTGCCTCAACAACCATCTCCCTGACTTATTATTGCTCCTGTGTTTCCTCTATAACAACACTTAGGACTTCTATATTGTCCACCACATTAAAGCTCCTTAGGATAGGACCAGAAGTTTCTGTCATTGTATTTCTGTAAATGTATTTTCTGTTCATGTATTTTGAAGGAGCAAGAAAGGAAGGAAAGGAAAAAGGAAAGAAAGACTAAAGGACAGACTATGCCCTTGGGTTCCATTGTAGCTTTTCTGTAGCTTGACCTCAAGCAAGTTTCTTTACCTCCTGACCCTTTGTTTCTTCTGCTAGAAAAGAAAAAAAAAAAGGAACAACAACAACAATAATATTTTTCTCACTGAATTGTTGCAAGGATCTAATGAGAAAATATTTGTAAAGGGCCTAACAGTGCCTGTCCCTTGGAAAGCAGTAAATAAATGCTAGTTTCTGGCCAGTTTCTCCTAAATTGTTACTTTGGGCAAAGAAAAATAGAAAGGAACATATGAAAAGAACTAGGGACAATAATCTGTAAAGCAAAAAAAAAAAATGACATTTAACTACTGGCCATTTTAGGATAGAACATTTCTGTTCTTTAAATATGAAGCAGAGGGTAATGTTGCAGTTAGAAAATGTCTTGGGGCATTTTGCAATAGGAACAGGAAAGATGGATATTTTTTGTTTACCCTTCTCTGAGAAAATGAGCCACAAATGTCTATCTTTCTCAAGGCCAAAGTAGGGAGAGTGTGACTGCTGAAAGTACAGACTGAGTATCCTCATGCTGTTATTCTTAAAGGCCTTACTAATTCAGGAGGGAAGGACAAAGGAATTATGGTCCCTACAAGTCATGCATCCAAGCCCCATATGTGCTAGGCAGTTCAATTCCAGAGTATCATAGTTTTGTGAAAATAGTATTTTGTAACATTTTGTGAAAATAGATTTGGGTAAAAGAAATGTCACTATCAGGTGACCTTTAGCATGTCTTTTTTTCTTTTATAATGCCACATTTGGTCATACCGTGTTAGCCTCTTTTTTTTATTATTATTATACTTTAAGTTCTAGGGTACATGTGCACAATGTGCAGGTTTGTTACATATGTATACATGTGCCATGTTGGTGTGCTGCACCCATTAACTCGTCATTTACATTAGGTATATCTCCTAATGCTATCCCTCCCCCCTCCTCCCACCCCACAACAGGCCCCAGTGTGTAATGTTCCCCTTCCTGTGTCCAAGTGTTCTCACTGTTCAATTCCCACCTATGAGTGAGAACAGGCAGTGTTTGGATTTTTGTCCCTGTGATAGTTTGCTGAGAATGATGGTTTCCAGCTTCATCCATGTCCCTACAAAGGACATGAACTCATCCTTTTTTATGGCTGCATAGTATTCCATGGTATATATGTGCCACATTTTCTTAATCCAGTCTATCATTGATGGACATTTGGGCTGGTTCCAAGTCTTTACTATTGTGAATAGTGCCACAGTAAACATACATGTGCATGTGTCTTTATAGCAGCATGATTTATAATCCTTTGGGTATATACCCAGTAATGTGATGGCTGGGTCAAATGGTATTTCTAGTTCTAGATCCTTGAGGAATCGCCACACTGACTTCCACAATGGTTGAACCAGTTTACAGTCCCACCAACAGTGTAAAAGTGTTCCTGTTTCTCCACATCCTCTCCAGCACCTGTTGTTTCCTGACTTTTTAATGATCGCCATTCTAACTGGTGTGAGATGGTATCTCATTGTGGTTTTGATTTGCATTTCTCTGATGACCAGTGATGATGAGCATTTTCTCATGTGTCTGTTGGCTGCATAAATGTCTTCTTTTGAGAAGTGTCTGTTCATATCCTTTGCCCACTTTTTGATGGGGAGCATGTCTTATAACTTCTCTAAGGCTCTGTTTCCCTAGTTGTACAATGGATATGCTAATAATACCTGCTATTAGAAGACTGGTAAAAGGACCACATGTTACGATGGATAGGAAGTCTTCTGTGAAATCTGCAAGTAGTACTAATGTTAAATATGGTTATGGTTCTTACCATCCAGGTATCCATTTCAAACCTCACCCCACCAAGCCCTCCTGGCAATTGTTTTACATTGCATGATGAAACGACGCAGCTGAATGATTTTAGCTCAGAGCACACTCTCTATGGGTATATTCCACTAGTGTCCTTGGAAAGATCCTCCTGGCTTTCCAGAGAGATTATAGCAAGATGACCACCGGCCAAATGAACCCCTCAAAGGACTTTTGAAACTACAAAGCCTACCATGTCACATTCTTCCCAGTGCTTTTGGGGCCTGAAAAACAAAAATTATTACCGACAACCTTGAATCAGGGCCAGTACAGTTCACACTGGAACATTTATTCCTTACATTTATGTGCAGACAACCATTCTAGGCCTTGTGGGATCTTCCCTCAGGAAGCTTGTAGTCTAATGTATTAGTTAGCTACTGCTGTATAGCTAATTACCACAGACTTAGTGGATTTAGATAGCACACATTTATTATCTCACAGTTTCCATGGGTCAAGGGTCTCGGCCTAGCTTAGCAGGGTCCTCTGCTCAGGGGTCTCTCAATGCTGCTATTCTTTCCAGATTCTGGGCTGTGTTCATTTTGTGGAGCTTGGAATCCTCTTCCAAGTGCATATAGTTGCTGGCAGAATTTAGTTCTTGTGGTTGCAGGACTGAGATCCTTGTTTTCTTGCTGACTACCATCCAGGGCTTGAACTGAGCTCCTAGAGGTCCCCAAATTCTCTGCCACAGGGTCGCCTCACACACCTTCTCACAAGGCACCTTCAGCAGGAGAATCTGTCACTGCAGTCTGCTAAAATGGAGTCTTATAGAATTTATGTAACCTTGGAGGTGACCATCCATCATTTTTGCTGATTTCTATTAACTACAAGGGAGTGTCAGGTTCCCCTAGCCCTCAAGGGTGTGGCTCAGTGGGATCACCTTAGGGTGCATCTGCCACATATGGTATGAGAGAGGGATTCTAAATAAATAGATTTGAAAGCACCAATTTGCCTAACCTGAACTGGTCTCATTTGAAATGAGAGAAATAAGAGCAATATCATGGCTTCCCATAAAGCCATACTGATTGAATGGAAAGGCTATCTTTTATTCTGAGATTTTCCTTCTGGAGTATGTATGTGTGTGTTTGTGAGTGTGTGTGTGTTTGTGTGTGTGTGTGTGTGTTTGTGTGTGTGTGTTGAAATGCCTCTTTTTAAATGAAATGACTGTGATAGTAGATAATATTTTAAAAACTATTCTTGATTAGTAAAATATAAAGGTAGCAACCCTATAATGGTCACTGTAAGGTATTTATTTTTAATTTCACTAATTCCTGAACATCCAGACTGTATAACTACAAGTATTGGCTCCCAATCACCATCCACTTTAGAAACAGAGACTATCCTCTATGCATTCAATAGAAAAAGGAAAGTTTAGTGTGGTTTGCTTAGATTATTTACAGATCAAGAATGTTTTTGTCAGGCCTTTCCCCAGCTTCCAAAGCTTTATCTTCCCCCTGTATAAGTCCAGACCAGAGCAGGATGTTCTGCTGTGGCTAGATAAGCCCCTCCCCTCACCACTGCTGGCTGCCCTCATCTTGACAGAGAGAAATAGGTCTAAGGCCCTGCATCCTTGATCGCACCAAAGCTGCTTTATCCAAGCAGTCGTTTCTCATCTGCCGCCTACTTTTGCACCCAACTCTCTTCAGGACACTTAGTTACTTTTTTTTCTAGTCACTGTGAACACAGAACAGGCTATGGAATGTGCTAAAATATGGATTATGGGAGCATTTATATATGCTCTGTCACCCTGGTTCATGATCATGGCTCATTGCAGCCTAGACCTCCCACACTCAAGCGATCCTTTCACCTCAGCTTTCCGAGTAGCTGGTGCATCATCACTGCACCTGGCTAATTATTTTTGTGTTTTTTTTTTTTTTTTTTTTTTTTTAGAGACGGGGTCTCACTCTGTTGCTCAGGTTGGTCTCAAACACCTGAGCCCAAGTGATCCTCCTACCTCAACTTCCCAAAGTTCTGGGATTGCAGATGTGAGCCACCAAACCCTGCTCTGGTTATGAAAGCTTTAGGAAAGAAAAGATAATTCTGCCCAGGATGTTAAACAAAGATTATTTATAAGAGATGTTGTTTGAACTGGGCCTTAAGGTGGGATTTTGAGAGGCCAGTATACTGAAGATGTTGTGGATAGATAAATGCTTTAAACAAGAGGACACACAGCCACAGAATGCTTTCCCTCTCCTCGGTGCCTTTGCATGTGCTGTGTCGTCTGCCTTCCATGGCTTTCCCAACCTCGTCCGGTTGGTAGATACCATAGTTGACTTTCAAGGCACAACTCAAACGGCTCTTCAAGGAATTCTTCTCTGCATTCCTACAGCATGGTATAATGCAGTATTTTGGTACTTGTCACATTTCCATAATTGTGGGTCTCCCTCATTAGACTGTGAGTTCCTGGAGGCCACTGATTACTATTTGTGTTTTTTTCCTTGGGACCTAGTAGTGTCTGACACCTGTACCCATGTTTGGATGAATGAAAATGAATGAATGGTGATTACACCCCTGCAGCTTGAGTAGAAGATATATAGGGAGGTGTAGCTGGATAGTGGGTGGGGTGGGGGGATTGGTAGGTGTGATCAGATCTTAGAGTTTAAATGCAAGTTCAATAATTTATTCTTCAGATTGATGGGTCAGTGGATATCCCTGAATAAGACAGTGTCACCATCAGAACTATGAATCAGGGTGAACAGTTTTATCAGGAAAATAAAAAATGACTATCGGCTTGTGCATTCTGTGGCCCTGTGGTTCCAGTCACCTAGACTGGAGGTTTTGCCAAATAACTCTTGAGATTTTGGTCACCTTGCTCCATTTACATGGCCTTTTTGTGTAAAAGATAGGGATGTGTTTCAATTATATGCTTCTCTTTTTTTCAGAGTATTTATTTGTGTTCGTTTTCTTTTTTGGCTTCCTCTAGTTAGAGACTATGATAACACAAATTGGAGGTAGCTCAATGTCATTTTTGGACCGATAACGACATATAATTCAGGGCCTTCACCTTGCCCAATTCGTTCTAGCAAGCTGACTTTCCGTCAGGCCCCATAAGGCTGACCAAGCAATAGTAAAGACCAGACTTTATAATATACTTCGATGTAGAACTTAAAGAACATATTTTTAATTTAAATATCCTTATCTTCAAAGAGTTTTAAGAAGCTGATTAAGATACTAAGCCATTTAAGCATTGTGATAGAGATAATAGGTATTTCAGGAGGAAACTAAGAGTGACCCCATCCCTTCTGAAAGATATTTTCTTAGGCAGTTCTTTCAATATTGTTATCTGTGCCATCCTGAGAGGGCCAGTTTTATAGGTCATGAAACTAAGCAAAATCACCCAGGAGGTAAGGCCCTGCAGGTGATTGGATGGAAAACTCACCATAATATTAGGACATGAAGTCCCTGGATGGCCCAATAAATAGCTGTTGAATGAATACAATTTACACAGCCTGAAATTCTACTACAGCCTCTCTAGAAAGGAAATCAGAAAAGGCACTGGTTTTAGAATGAGGAAACCTGAGTAGAAATCCCAGTCCTGCCTTATGTCAAGTAGTGTAGGTCTATGGGCAGTTTCTAGAATCTTGCTGATTCCAAGTTCTGTTGTCTGTAAAAATGAGAATAAAATATCTTGCAGGGTTACCTTGCAAGTAAATTTATTTAAATGTACCTTTTCAACTACAAAGTGGCATATAAATAAAAGGGATGATTGTAAATATAGTGACTGTGATTATCTTGTACTTTATTATAGGTCTCTCTGAATATGCCTTTTCTTCTAAACTAGATCATAGACTCCTTAAGGACACAGACCTGGCTTGCCTCAACCCACAGTGACAATCTTATTTAGAGCCAAAACTGGCAATGTGTCATTTAATCAGAACAAGTTTTACTTATAGGGAAACTAAAGGGAATGTTTAAAAATGACACCATCTTGGATATCCAGGGTATACCTAAAACTTTTCCTATACTTTATAGGACCTGGGATAATGCCACAAACTTAATGAGTATTGGTGGAATTATATTTATGATTATATAAAGGAGTCACTTTAATTGACTACCTGGTGTGCTAAAGGTACCCTGCTGGAAGCCATATGTGCACTTACGCTTATAGCAATTCCAGAGAGGCACATTCACTCCACTTTATAGGTGAGGAGGCCGAAAGGATCAGAGAAGGTAAGTAACCTTCCCAAGGCTACACAGCTAGTAAACTGAAGAATAAAATCTAAGTCCCCATATTAGATTTTTAAAAGCCATCATTCGTCACTGAATAGCAACTTAAGTGGTCCCAGCACACCCATGCAAACCACAGTATTAATGTGTAGAAAGCAAAGAGCAAGCCAAAGACATCTATTTCCAGAATTAATTCTGATTAGTTCCTTCCTGTCTGCCTGTTTTGGTGTGATTCATCTGGTCCTCCAATCAGTTGGGGCCTACTCTTCAGATCCCAGTGGGGTCTCCCACGGAGTCCTTTATGCACATGCTGATCACAAAGAGGAGGCTGTGTCCCCCCAGGCCTTTTCACACACAGCTACTAGTCTGAGCTTGGCCTTGTCCAAATAGGGGCTTTCAGAAATGCATGGACATTCCATAGCACCAGTCTGAATTCATGTCGAAGGAAAAAAGTGGATAAGAAACCAAGTGCCTGCCTAAGTCTAGTTGGGGAGGAATAAAGGAGATGGAGGGAGGCAATTTTTTACTTTCAGTGATCACTGTGTTTCCATTAGAAGTGGGATGACCTTCTAAGAAAGGTTATAGAATCGTTATTAAAGATCGTCAGAGCTGACTAGACACTGGATTAATGGGGATTTGGTAGATTTCTATAAAGAGCGCTTGAACACAAAATTCATGGTCCAACACAAAGACGTGTTTTCAAACTCAAAGACTGTGTGCTCAGAAAGTTTCTGGTTGCAGGGAGTTAATGTAGGACATAATTCAGGGTGCAGAATTTTCAGGTGAAGCTATCAAGGCTAAGGCTGGCGTTCTTGAGTGGCACTTTTGTTTCCTCTTCTCCCATGTTCTGAATACGGTGTCAAATAACGGAAATGGTTTGTTTTAGCAAGTCGTCACAGGGAGCAAGTGTTTCTTTTATTAAGCTTCTCCTTGCAGATTCTTCCCTGCTTGCCTTTACTCTTGGTCTGATTTGGAAAACATTGCTTTTTCCCAACACTTTTCACATCAAACTAATATTATGCATTCATCACAGGGAGGGAAGCTGTGAGATTGCAGCTCAGGATCAAACCCCAAATACAACAGTCTCTGTGGGATAACTGGACTCTCACAGGGTGAATTTGAGTCATGAAAGAGCTTTTTGTTAGGTCCTGGGATGTGAACAATATTCAAGCAATTATTTAGTTCATCGCCTCCCAGTCTGGAATCTTACATTTCTCTCCGTTCTCAAATTTAATGAATCCTTCAGCAATTTTCACCATGTGTTTTGTTTTGTTTTTCTTGCCTTTTTTCTTTTCTTTTCTTTTCTTTTTTTTTTTTTTTTTTTGAGAGGGAATCTTGCTCTGTCATCCAGGCTGGAGTGCAGTGGTGAGATCTCGGCTCACTACAAGCTCCGCCTCCTGGGTTCACACCATTCTCCTGCCTCAGCCTCCCGAGTAGCTGAGACTACAGGTGCCCACCACCACACCAGGCTAATATTTTTGTGTTTTTAGTAAAGACAGGGTTTCGCCATGTTAGCCAGGATGGTCTCAATCTCCTGACCTTGTGATCTGCCCGCCTCGGCCTCCCAAAGTGCTGGGATTACAGGTGTGAGCCACCGCGCCCGGCTTGCTTTGTTTTTCTAAGCTGAAACATAAATCATGCTCCCTTCCTCTTAGGCTAGATAGGGCATCAAAAATAGCAATTGCTATTGGGTTGCAATTTATCAACTCATTGTGACTATTCTGGATGGCTCTTGCTTACACTGGTTTAAAAAATACTTGAGAAATGAAATTATGATTAAGTAACTGTAGTGTGACAGACAAAAATCTCTCTTCTATTAATCTATTTATGATCCCCCTCAAACCAAAGGGTAGTTGAGGGTTGCTTGATTTGAATGTGTCCCCTCCAAAATTCAGATATTGCCAATGTGATGGTGTTAAGAGGTGGGCCTTTAGTAGGTGATTAGGCCATGGAGATTGCTCCTTCATTAAAGAGATTAAAGCCCTTTTAAAAGAAGCTTTACATAGTTTCCCTTTCTGCCACGTGAGGACTCAGCAAGAAGGCCCTGACCAGACACCAAGTCTGCTGGCTCCTTGATCTTGGACTTTCCAAGACTCCAGAACTGTGAGAAACAAATGTCTATTCTTTATAAATTGTCCTGTCTCAAGTATTTGTTTTAGCAGCACAAAAAGGACTAAGACAAGTGTTTTTCTTCAGTGACTCCATTGTACTTAATAGATCCCACTGCATTGCAATTATTTTTGGTATACCTGCTTCCCTGACTACTGAGGGCAAACAGCAAGTCTGCCTCATACCTAAGACTCCAGTGCCTAGCATGGGGCTTGCTTAAGTACATACTTAATGAATCATGGAATTTTGTAGAGAAAGACCAGAGAGAGAAAGTGGATTGGGAGAAAGAAATTGGGGCAAGAAAATAACAAGTAAGCAAAAGAAAGAGAAAATGGTGAAATATTAAAAAGGTTCCTGGGTTGGTTGAACTACTTCATTTTATGGTAAAGCAACAGAGTCTGAAGGAGGTTACCTGCCTGTAGGGTGATGCAACCCAACCTTTGTTGTGCATTTCTGATGTTTTCTGCTTCCTCTCCATAATTGTTTATCTAAGGAGAAAAAGATGGGGGTAGAAAGAAGACGTGATTATTATGATAAGCTTCCTCTGGGGCCTGGGTGGGCATTTTGTATGACTAGTTTGAGATGAACTGTAGGGAAAGTGTTTCTTGGATTATTCTTTTTCTGGATCTGCCCAGGGCCCAAAGGCCAGGACTCTGTCCACCCTGACCCTATCTCTAGATCTACACTATCTATTTTGGTGGCCATGAGTGACATGTGACTGTTGAGCACCAGATGTATGGCTAGATGAAATTGAGATGTGTAGTAAATGCAAAATACATGCAGATTTCAATGCCTTAGTACTGAAAAAAGAAAAAGATTGTCAACAATCTAAGTAATTGTTTGTATTGGTTATACGTTGAAATGATAATAGTTAAGATAAGTTAAAGAAAATACATTAATAGAATCCCACTCCCCATCCCCGATTTCTTTGTACCTTTTAAAATGTGGTTACTAGAACATTTAAAATTCTATCTGTAGCTTGCCTTTTTTCTGTCTTTTTTTGGGCAATGCTGCTTTGGATCACCCAGCTGGGCCCTGGGCAGCACAGTCCACTAGGACCTAGATTCGCCTCCCACTCACTGCACCTTCTGCCTCTATTGTCCTCTAGTCCTTTGCACCATAGCAGGCCTCTGTGCAGCCCCCTGCCTGCCACACTTCACTGGCTAGATTCTCAGGCTGTCAGTGTTACCTTTTCTGTACCTTACAGCTCAGCACAGGATGGCAGAAGGGATCTGAGATTGGGGTGACATGCAGCCTTGAGTCCAAACTCTAACAATGATTAGCTACTTAAACTTGAGAAAGACAGGGCACCTATTTGAATGCTGGGTTCCCTTGCTCACGCCTGTAATCCCAGCACTTTGGGAGGCTGAGGTGGGCGGTTCATGAGGTCAGGAGATCAAGAACATCCTGGCCAACACGGTGAAACCCTGTCTCTACTAAAAATACAAAAAGTTAGTGGTGGCGGCCGTCTGTAGTTCCAGCTACTCCGGAGGCTGAGGCAGGAGAATGGCATGAACCCAGGAGGCAGAGCTTGCAGTGAGCTGAGATTGTGCCACTGCACTCCAGCCTGGGCAATGGAGCGAGACACTGTGTCAAAAAAAAAAAAAAAAAAAAAGAAAGAATATATACATGTAATATTACCAGTGATTATGTTTTAGTTTTTATATCATAATCATTATTGTCTTTATCCAGCCCCTTTCTCTAACCACCTAATCTCAGACCATTTGCTTCTCCTCACGGGGGGTCTGATCATTCCTAAAACAGGGGGATGGGCTAGGTATCCCTTCAGCTCTGTGACTTCATGGCCGGATATGGAATGCTGCCTTGTAGAGAATATAGGTTTAGGAGGCAGACCACTTAGAGTTAAATCTTACTCACTCTTAAAATTATATCATGCATGCATTCTCTGGCTCTGCCTGTGTAGAGGTCTATTGTAGCAACAGTTATGGCCTCAGTAAAAACAAAATTGCATAAATATATACAGGCATTCCTCAGTATCTTTGGGGGATTGGTTCCAGGATTTCTGTAGATACTGAAATCCACAGATGCCCAAGTCCCTGATATAAAGTGTTGTAGTATTTACACACAACTTATGCACATCTTCCCATATTCTTTAAATCATCTCTAGACTACCTGTAATACCTAGTACAACGTAAATGCTTTGTAAATAGTTGCTGTACTATATTTTTATTTGCATTATTGCTATTGTTTTTTACTTTTTCTAAAGTTTTTGGTCTACATTTGGTTGAATCCTCAGATGTGGTACCTGTGGTTACAGAGGGCTGACTGTACACAATAAAATCTTAACTTTGTGTAGCCATTTGGAATTTAGTTTTGACATATAACATTTTTTATTTGATGTTTCCACGACACTGAAGTAAGTATATCCATCATCCCAGTTTGCTGGTAAATAAATGGAGACACAAGGGTTGAGTGATGTCTCTTGGGTCACTCATCCTTAAAGTGATGATTCAAAGCAAAGATTTGAATGCAGCCCCTCTCACTTCCCAGCCCCATACTCTTCCCTATACATCATGCTATGCCTGTGATAGAGTGAGAAGAGAACAAACTTTCTTTGTTAAGTTTGTTATAAAAGTGATACAAGCACTCTACTTGTATCACTTTTAACACCATGGCCTCTGTGTGGCGATATCCCTCAAGATGGTCCTTGGGGTCGCACCAGACCACAGCAGTTTAGTACTTGGGAGGCTACAGCTGTTTCCTCCAAAAGATCTTCACTGAAGAGACTTAACGAACTCTGAGTGTTTTCATTGACTTTTCTGATCTTCCAACTCAAGTTAAAAGCATCATTTTGCTTCACTGTCAGTCAATTTCACTTTTGTGAGAATTTTAAAGATATATAAGCCCCTAAGGTGACAGTCTCAGCCTGATGCTGTCACACTGAGCTGTGTCATATTGAATTCTGTCACTGAAGAGAAACAAAATGAAATGCACTCAGGTGTAGAATTCCAGGACTTGTTCATTCTTATCAATACCAGATTAGAATGGCAGAGTGTAATATTTTAAAATTGATATGATGAAGATTGATGTTTTAACTTTAATGGGTTGGTAGTAAAATGTATTATTTGTGTATGGATGTATTCATATACATGCATATACATGCACAGGCAATGAAAACTATTTCATCTGGCCCCGTTTTTAAATTGTTAAAATATTTTCTATTGGTAACTAAACTCAGTACCTGCTACAATGTAAACACCCTCTCTGTTGCCTTCCTTTTGAAACCAAATGAACTTGATTGCAACTACATGGCCTTTTTCATCAAATTTATTGATAAGCCTTGGATTGAGATGAACTTTTATCTGTGTGTGTGTTTAGGTACATTTTTTGTAGTGTTCCTCAAAATGCAGATTTTTTTTGAGACAGTAAGTTGGTGAATGAGGCCTTTGGTATACCACTAATGAGACTCAGCAGTCTAGGAGACACAGCCCTTTTATAACATTTACCAGGCAATCACTATGCCTCAATTTCTGTGCCCTCCAACAACTGGGATGTGTAGGCCCCTGCTGTCTTTACCTACCAGGACACAGGCTGAAATGTTTTATGCATTATTTTTGAGTTTCATCGTTTTTCAGCAGAACATTTTATTTTTAAGAATTATAGAACAGAAAAATTTTAAATGACTGTTCTATCTTATTGTCCTTTGCAAGTGTGCTTTTGGTTATTTTTAAATATCATAGCAATAGACATTATTCTCTAAAATATTAATGGAAATGTTACATCTCCAAACCATCCAATAATGATGGCTCTAGCAACACAATGCTTATTAATATTAATACTGGTGTTAATGAGAGCAGCTACCATAGGTCAAGGTTTTAAGCACCGTTTTAGACATTTTTTCTACCTTCCCATTTAATTGTCATAGTAATCCTAGAAGTTAGGCATTATTATCTCAATTTTATTAATGAGGAAACTGAGGCTTGAACAGGTTAAGTCATTTGGCTAAGTAAGGTCACACAGTTTGTAAGAAGCTAAAATGAGATTTCAATTTAGATCTTTTTAGTCTAAGCCATGTGGCTTTTCTGTAATCATATAAATACCTTTGCCTGTGAAATTTCATTATGTTCCTATTACAGTAGACCAGGTAGGTTGAGAGAGGGACTGGTGTGTGTGTGAGGGGGAGAGGGAGGATACAAATCTTGGGACCAGAGGAGAGAAACAATTGAGAGCCATTGAATTAAACAATAGGGAGAGGGCAAAGTGTTATGAACTAGGCATTACACACATTGGTTTCTCTCACTTTGCAGTTGCTGGTTATCCAGTAACAGTAGACAAAGTTCAAGAACAGATTAAGGTCAAATAAAGCAGCAAAATGTTAGCTGTCAGATGTGTTCAACTCAGTGATGGGAGATGTGAATTATATTACAGGGTGGTCCTCTTACCTTGAAAAACAAAGGTGTGGAGTAGAATTGAAGCTGGCCACCAGGCATCCATCTTTTCTTGTGATTAGGTAAAGGGCATTATTGACAGCAGCAAGCACAACTTATAGTAGAGGAACAGTGTTCACTGGAAGCTTTTATCCCTGCAAATACCCAGTTTGCAACGTGAAGAACAGACTTCCCCCAATTCATTTAACTGTCTCTGCAGCAGCGGAAGAGCATATTTTTAAGCAGAAAAATCAGTGTGTTTAAAGCATATGGTTTAGGCTTTCCACACTTTGCTATAAACATAGTAGTGTTCATAAATGCTGTTAGAATGAATAAAAACCCAAGCTAGAGACACTCAGTGCAGTAAGGCAACTTCCCTGCAGAATCACCATCCCTCATGGCCCTCCCATCCCCTCAGTTTATTCTTCCATCTATTTCTTATTTACTCAATTACTTGTTCTGTTCAGTAAGCCTCCGTCACGTATTTACTAAGCCAGGCCCTGTGCCAAGTGATGGACATAGAAAGGTGAATCTGACATGCCATCTGCAGCTCACCTTCTCAAGGAGAAACTAGCAGTTGAACTGTATGCCTCGTGTGTCTCCAGAAACACCTTGTGACACAGTGCATTTGTCTCTGAAGCTTACAATAGAGTCCAAACTCCTTGTGACTTGGCCTGAACCCACTGTCTGTAACTCTCAAGGTTTCTGTTTCACAGTCTTGCATAGGTAAAGGTGGCTTTGGAATCTCAGTGGATTTGAATCTCAGCCTTGCCATGTCATTTAGCTCTTAACTTTTCTAGGCCTCAGTTTCCTCATCTACAAAATGGGGATGAAAATTAATAAATAGGCGTATCATGTAAACTGGAGAAAGAAAATGCATTAAAATCACCTGCCACAGTACCTGGCCCTTAAGTCCATTCAAGGAAGAATGGATTCATTATTATAAAAAACAAGTACTCATCACTTACCATGTGCCAGATACTATTTTAGGTTCTTCAACTACACAGATGGTTGAGGTACAGATAGTTTTAGTGGAATGCTACATATATGCCTAAAGAGATATCTGCTGAAGAATAAGGAGGAGTAAGCCAGGTGAGGTGGTCTGAAAGGCTGTTGTTCCTAAGGGAAGAGTGTGATCCATGGTACCTAAACAGGAAACCTCGTTTGAAAGGGGAGCAGATGCTCATCCCTCACTGTATCCCTTGGTTCCTGTCATTCCAGTGCTAACTGCTCATAGCTGTGTTTCTGAACTGGCTTCCCAAAAACTGAGGAAGGCCACTGCTTCTCTGCACACAGGTCAGACATTTAAGGTTCTTGACACACTTGGGAGCAGCCCTTGACATATGACTCTTAGAAATTAGTGTATAAATACCCCAACTCCCTCACCCTTTGGGGATCAAACATCTGAGGAGTGTGTTTTATGCTGCTTTCCAGTTTCCTGGCATCTGGCTTAATGATGCACCTTTTATAGTCTACTTTCTCTTTCTTATATCATTTCCTCACTCCCATGACAGTGTTATTTGCAACTCCCAAATAAATTACTTGCATTACAATCCTTATTTCAGGGCCTGCTTTAGGGCAACTCAAACTAACACAGGAAGTATTTCCCCACCTTGGGTTCCAGGAAGGTCATTGTGCCTATTTCAAGGTCTTTGATCTTCATAGACACTTTTTATGTGACCTGACAAGTCAGCCATCAACTTGTTTTGAACTGAGCCTTTATTAAACTTATAAAAATCAAGCCCTTTAATATATGAATACATAGCCCATCCCAAGACTTGACACCTTGCTGGAAGAAGTTACTATCTAGAGAGGCAGTTGAGTTCTCTTTGAAAGGAAATAGGTATTAATTACAGTAATCTATTCTATCATTTTTATAAATGAACATGAAAGTATTTTCTGCTCTTTCTTTAGGGGAACTTGTGAACTAAAGGGTTCAAAGTTTTATCATCTACATTTTCATGATGTCTGGAGCAAATGCTATTTGTTAATAATGAAAATGTGTATGGGCTGGGAGCAGTGTGTCACGCCTGTAATCCCAGTACTTTATGAGGCTGAGGTGGGCGGATCACCTGAGGTGAGGAGTTCGAGACCAGCCTGGTCAACGTGGTGAAACCCCGTCTCTACTAAAAATACAAAAATTAGCCAGGCACAGTGGTACGTGCCTGTAATCCCAGCTACTCAGGAGGCTGAGGCAGGAGAATCACTTGAACCTGGGAGGTGGAGGTTGCAGTAGGCCGAGACTGTGCCATTGTACTCCAGCCTGGGCAACAAGAATGAAACTCTGAAAAAAAAAAAAAAAGAAAGAAAGAAAGAGAGAAAGAGAGAGAGAGAAAAAGAAAGAAAGAAAGAAAGGAAGAAAGAAAGAAAGAGAGAGAGAAGGAAGGAAGGAAAAAAAGAAAGAAAGAAAGAAAGAGAGAGAGAGAAAGAAAGAAAGAAAGAAAGAAAGAAAGAAAGAAAGAAAGAAAGAAAGAAAGAAAGAAAGAGTGTCTTTGTCATTTAAGTGCCTGGGATTTGTCACACATCATATACATGGCATAACACTCACACCCTTGTTTTACACATGAGATGAAAAAGGGGCTAAATCAGGGTTTAATTCCAGGTCTTTCTGACTTCAAAACGCCTATGTCCTTTTCTGTTTCTACATATTGCCTCTTGATGAAGCCCCTTGCTTAGGATTCAGTTCTAGTTTGTAGACACTGGCCAGCAAAAGAACCAAAAGGATCTGGATTTTAATATGTGGTTTCAGAAGCAAGAGAAACAGTGTGAAACTCAGACCTAAGCTTCAACTCGGCTTTTGAGCAAAGAAAGGACCATGAGCCCCAAACTGGGGTAAATGGCACTGATTTGTTCAGTAAGAAGAACAAATGGGAAGAGACGGGGAGGAGGCACGTGCGACCTGAGATTTTAACTTGTGTATAAAAGGGAGGTAAAAATAAGCCCAGTGATGTTAGGTCACTGCCTTTTTTAATAGAATCATAGACTGTTTCCACATTACAAATCTTACCAATGAGGTAGTGGGGGCTAGGAATTTGTGGAGCTGGAAATAGAACCCAAATCTTTTGACTGCCAAGTGCAGCCCTGTCTGGTAGAGGGAGGTACCATCTCCTTTCATGCCACAGCCTGTGGAGGGAGGTTCTCCTTACTAAGCATTCTTTCCTATCCCTCTCCCTCGTTTTCTCCCTGCCTCCCTCCTCTTCTCCTCCAAAGCCTTTCTAACAAGCTCTTAGTTACCTAAATTACAGAATAAAGCCAGCTTCCTGCTAACCCCTTTGGAATTCAATTACAGACATACTCAAATGTGTTCCCTGCTCCAGCACCCTCAGCACTAAATAGCACATAAGCACTTTTGCAGGGCTTAATGTAAACTTGTTGAAAATGTACATTATTTTTCATTGACTTTAAATTGGACAAATGCTCACTGAAAAGGATGAAGTGAATTGGTATTGGAGAGAGCATTAAAAAGAGAGAGAGAAAGAGAAGGCCAATAAAAACATGTGGTTTCTAAATGTAGATCCACTAATTTCTCTTTGTGGCAGTCATTTGGTCTATATTGTTTGAATGCACTAGGAGACATTGTACATATTAATGAAATTAGGTTTGTTAAGCCCATTTGCTAGAGATGCAAGCCCTAGTAAAAAAGCTTCAACTTTGAGATCTGACAGTCTCAGGTCTGCTGCTTAGTAGCTGTGTGATCTTGAGCAAGAAATTTTGCCTCTTTTGAGCACCAGTTTTCTTGTCTGTAAGACGAGAGAAATAATACCTAGCCTAGTGTGGTTGTTGTGAAAATTATATGAGATGATGTATTTATGCATCCTACAAAGTCTCTGACACATAGTAGTTGATGAATCACTCTTAGTTCTATTTTCAAGTAAGTAAAGCTGCTGATCTCATAGCCCACATTTTTATAAAAATGTACTTCCCTCCTTGGTAATTGTGATTCTGCTGTCTTCTGTCTACTTCTTGGGACTCTGGTGCCAAAAACCTTTCTGACCCCTTCCTGCCTGCCCCATGGCTAAGTTCAGAGAGTAGAGACTTTGCCTATTTTGTCCACTGCTCTAGACTCACTACCAGGTGCTCAATAAGTATTTGAGGTGTGTATGTAAAAGAAAGAATGAATCAGCCAATTACTACTGGGGTAGGACTTTCGGGAAACCATATGTCCCGAGATGTTCTGGCTTCCAAGGCTCATAGAGACCCCTGCCTCTCATTAGATTGGTCTCAGGAATTCTCTCCTTTGTGTTGGCTGCAGATGGGCCTCCCCTTTATGCCTTTGATAACAGGAATGCTGCAATAATAAGAGAACAAGCAAAGGATGCCAATGCCTTCAGAGGAGAGCCCTTTTCACTGGAATTCCATTAACACTCTCAAATGGGTGAGCTTTAATTTCCCACAAAACAGCCTTATTTTCCAAAGGAGAGTGGCTCATCTGAGAAATTGTTTCAATCATCTTTTAGCCCTGTGTTGAAAGTTCTTTAAAATTAGTATTGCTATTGGTATTTCAATGGAGGGGGAGGTTGAAGAAGAATTGTCATTTTTCAAAGCCTTCTAGGCCTACAAGTGATCACAAAGAGCTAAAGAATATTTTAGTCAAAGTAAATGGCAATAATAAATAGCACTTCAGCCATAATCACAATTGCTAATTCACCTTATATTTGTTGTTTGCTTGTTATGTGAAATACTTTACTCACATTTTAATCTAATCAGGACAATTCCAACAAAGTCTTTATTATGATTTCCAACATACATATAAGGAAACTGAGGCTCTGGGAAGCTGAGATGACATCTTTTAAGTTCATGCTATTGAATATATGCCAAAGTCAGGAATCAAACCCAAGTGATGCCAAATCTAAGTCTTCCTTGATATTTTAGATCCAAACTGAGAGCTAATCTGATAGACCAGCTGATGTCAACTCTTAGAGTTTATCTATACAAGTCCTTTTTTTTTTTTTTAATCTAGACTAGTGTTTTTATTTTGGGTTCTGTGGAATCTTAGGTCTGTGGAGGTGCCTTAGAGTCTGCGTAGGAGTGAGAGAGCAGGGGAGAGCCTGAGTAACTGGTTACCATGACCCCCACTCCCATTTCAAAACAACTGTGCGTTTTTTAGATTTGGGGATTTCCAAGTTACCTAAATTGCAGAAGAAAACCAGCTTCCAGATATGATTTCATACGAAATAAAAAATCTGCTGGCATTTTTTTAAGAACACTACTCTAGGCTGGGCACAGTAGCTCACACCTGTAATCCCAGCACTTTGTGAAGCTGAGGTGGGCAGATCACTTGAGGTCAGGAGTTTGAGACCATCCTGGTCAACATGGTGAAACCTCATCTCTACTAAAAATAGAAAAATTAGCCAGGAGAGGTGGTGGGCACCTGTAATCCCAGCTACATGGGAGGCTGAGGCAGGAGAATCTCTTGAACCCGGGAGGCAGAGGTTGAAGTGAATCAAGACTGCGCCACTGCACTCCAGCCTGGGCAACATAGTAAGACTCTGTCTCAAACAAAACAAAACAAAACAAAACAAAACAAAAAACAAACAAAAAAACACTACACTAAGAAGAGGTTGAGCCACATCAAAGAGGTCTTAGCTCCTTATCTAGGCCAGTTGTCCGGAACCGGTACAGTTTGCATAATGTCTTTCAAGCAAATAGGCACCAAGAGACGGAACAGTTGAAAAACACATGAGTATGGGCCTGGATTAGAATAGAGACAGTGCAGTCCAGTGCAGAGGTCACAAAAGCAATGAGCACTGTCACCAACAAATCACTCACGAACCTGTTCTCCACTTTCAAGCAGGGATGTTACAAGGACCCCCACTGGCCAATTTGTTCACAGTAAGTTTAGCTCAGAGCCTAATCCAGGTGGGCTTTCAGTTGGCTGTCCTTGTCACACATGCCATTTTTGAGAGCAGCAGCATGGATGGGCAGTGTCATGGCAGCTAGTCTGTGGGCCACAGGTTCCCACTCACCAAAACCCCCCTACTTTCTGTCTTGGGCACTGGGTCCCTGCTTTGCTCACCCACTGTGTATTAAGCTCACACTTCACTTTCCTTGTCCCCAAGGAGCTTATGGTTCAGTAGGAAGAAATGGATGTACGAGCAAAAACAAAGCTTAATGGAGAAGCTGAGGAAGCAGAGAGAAATGACAAGTGAGAGGGGACTTGAAGGATTAATGAGTTTATCTAGTGGAGAAAGAATGAGGGATCTTTCTGTTAGATTGTCCAAAACTTGGAAGTGTGAAAGATTATGGGGCAATTATCCTGTATGGCTGTGGCTAAGAGAAATGGTGCTGTTTCTTGTGTTCCTGTGTTCCCACTGTTTGCTGTTACTCAATCATCTCTGCTTTATACCCCAATCTGCTGCTGCACATGTCATCTGCCTAACTCAGAATCCAATGAATAGATTTCAACTTAAACCCCCTTTCAGGAGTTACTAACATGCATTTATCGAAGTGACTGTCTTCCTTTGTTGTACTGGAAATTTTTGGTAAGCTAGAACTGTGCCTGTGTGTTAATTACCAGAGAATGAATGAATGATAGAAGACATAGTTGTGAAGATGGGATAAGTTCAGACATGGGAGCCTTGATTTTGGACTTCATCCTGAGAGCAACGGGACTCCTCTGAACTTACTAAAGAAGGGAAATTACATGATCTGATTTGTACAGAAGAAAGATAATTGGTACCAGTGTGCTAACTTAATTACAGGGTTTCAGGGAGGTTGCAATGAAATAATGGATGGATGTGAAAATGCTTTTCTAAACTGTAAAGTGCTGATCCAAATGGAGGATATAACTACTACATCTTATTTTTTGAAGCCTACAGTTCAGAATTAGTATTTCAGTGAGTAAATCTTCCCACCTTAACAATTTCTAATTCTAATTCAGCTGGTAATTTAATGGTTAATTCCTCTTTCCATTTTCTCTTATTACAGAGTGAATGCAGGTAAAGGGATCTTAGTTACAGACCTGGCCTCTCTTTGCATTTCAATGGGTTCCCAAGTGGAACTGCCAAATTCCAATGTGCTGTGAAAATGGGCAGCAGACCAACAAAATCTGTCCTCATCAAAAATTCAGAAAAATAAAATTAAAAATGTAAGGCTGCACATTCAAAGGAATCCAGCCTGACCCCCTTGTATTTTTATGTATGCAAAATGTATTTTTTTGCACCTGCAAGCACAGTCTCTATAAGCCAACTATAGCCTCTCAATTGCCAAGGCTTTTTTTAAAAAATCTGCCTTTCAAATTCATCCCAGACACTCAGTAATGAAACAAGGATGAGGTAGAGGGCTGCCTACAGCTATTTATAGGAATATTGGGGGAGATAATTGCTATCTTGTGATTTGTTCTGCAATACCTCTGCTTGGCAGAAATATGTATGCCGCACATCAGAGATTGAAGGGAATCCTTAAAGATGGTGAATTACTTGAACTTTTGATGATGTAAGCTTGAATACTTTCCTGTTCCTTCACCTATTTTTTAAATTATGTAGTCTGTGTAAGATGCTATACAAATTTAAAATTCATGCATACATGCATGCATGTATTTATTCATTCATCCTTCATCTAAATTCTTGTAGAATTAAACCTGCTGTGTTTCAGGCTCTGTGCTAGGCTCTGGAGGGACCACAGAACTGATCCCTGTTCTCCTAGATCTTCCAGTTGAATATGAAAGACATCCAGCTAATGATTATTCAAATAATTAATTACAATTATAAGAGCTTTGGGAGAAAATACTATGTTCCACTAGGACGGAAGCTCCTTGAGGGCAGGGTTTTTGTCTGTTTCATTCATGCTGAATCCACAGTTGTTAGAACAATCTTGGCATGTGTTTTTGCATGAATTTTGAAACGTAGGGTTCACATCAGATGGTAGATAGGGCCCTCACGTAATTGGTGAAGTCTAGAAAAGTGGATTTTCCCAGGGAAGTGATATTTAAGCTGAGACTAGGAATAAATTGGTTAAGGGTGGGCATGGTAAGTGGTAGGGATAAAGAAACTGTGCCCTCAGACACCGAGAGAAGGCTGGGGTCCTGAAGAAGTGTGTCCTGGGTCTTAAAGGATTGGTTCCTGGGAAGGATTTGGATGTTGATGGATGCCTTCATTCCATAAAGACTGTAGACACACTTAAGTTTCAGGAGAACATGGTAGTGCAGGATTTTTTTTTCTATTATACCAGTGAATGAATGAATGCTTGCTTATTGCCTACTGTGTGCCAGGAAGAAAGAGGGTGTCATTGATAAAGCCACAAAAACCCTATAGTAAGGTGGTCTCATTTAGTGGCTTTGCAGAAGCAGCAGTGACTCCTGAAGACCCACACCTTGCTGTCACTTAGCTGTGTGGCCCTGAGAGAATCACCTAAGCTCTCTGAATTAAATGTATGTAATGCATCAAGCATGATGGTTATCTCACAGTGAGTGCTACCTCAATTCTCTCATCTGCATTTATTCCTTCAACAAACATTTGCATGCCTAGTAGATACCCAGCTCTAGGCTAAGTAATAAGGACCCTGTAATGAATTGAGATGCTAAGAAAAACTACTTGCCTCATCTCCTCACTTCAGGTAGCTCCTTTTGATGATCAAGTAAGAATTTTGCATGAAAATGTTTTGTAAATTGGAAAGTACTTTATTAACATGAGTTGTTTTTAACTCTATAAACTTGCCAATTTATTGATCCTCATCTTCAAGCATTTACTTGAAAAATTACAAGTGAAATCACTGTGGGGCTGGTCAAAGAAAACTATAAAAATTTTAGTAGCACTTATTTTCATTCTTATTATTAAGTTCCAGGCACTATCCTAAGGGCTTTACGTACATTAACTCATTTAGACCTCACCACATTCCTATGAGGAAACTGACACCCAGAAAGATTAAAACACTCACCCCAAGTCGTGAAGTGGGAAGCAGCAGGTTCAGATTTGAACCCTGGCTCTCTGCCTCTACACTACATGCTCGTAACCACTGTACTACATAACACATAGCACCAAGACTGGATTTTTATTTCTTTGTGAACTTAATCATTGCTTGCTACCCTACTTTTCCTCTCACAGACTAAATTGCATGTTTCATGCAAGAGAGTTGAGACCATGTTGATTTTACCCACCATGCCTAGAATAGCGCCTGGCACATAATATGTGCTCAGTAAATCAATGTTGAGTGAATGCTTTCTGGCAGCTTAAGGACACTAATAGATGCAACCAGACTGTCTTCAGGCTAAAGGGCAACAGAACCATATCTCTGAAAAGGCTTAAGATGGTAAGGGAGAGACAGGAGTATAGTCACCAGTAATTTCAGACCAGCGAGGGGACAGTATACAGAAAGAGGTAAAGTTCCCTGCCTAAATTCATTCTGATGATCTAGTCTGAAATAAAGACTTGGTTAAATGGAATACTGGTTTGAGTTACCTAGTTCTCTGAGGCCATGGCATTGATAGTGATGACCTTTGAGAGACTGGGATTCCTTGGTCCCATGCTTATGTACTGCAGCTTGTGCAGCTTGGACTCATTTGGCCCTTCCATAGGCTGAACTTCTTAGGACTGCTTGGTACCAGACTGGATACTTTCCATGTGCATTTATGCTATTTACTCCTTAAAACCATCCTGTTAAGTCCTGATCACTCTCCTCATTTAATAGCCAAGGAAACTTGGACTCAGAGAGGTGAGAATGATTGACTCGAGGTCACAGAGCTGGTCATGGGGTTGCAGTTGGGCCCCGGACTTCTGACTTCAACTCCCACCATCTTCACTTTTCATGCTGCTGAATCTTTGGCAGCAACAGTTTTATTCCCCAAACACTTTCATTTCCCTGTAGATGATCTGTGATTTCCCTGTAGTCAGAATTGTTCTTGTACCAGAAGATTTAGAAGAAATGACCCGTGCATAGCCCGCGGTCTTCTTCCTTACTCACGGTTGTCATGGCTATGGTTACATTTCCCCCAGTGTGATAGTTTTCCATCAGAAGACAAGCCAGCTGCCACCTCCCAACAAACCCTTTAAGTAAAGGTGACAAAGCACTGCTTCTCTCCAGGTGTTTGCACCTCTCTCCGGGACAGGCCCTATGTGGCCTGTGCATCCGGAAGAGGCAGTCCTGCTGCCCTTGCTGAAGTCCCCATGTGGGTTTTTCAAGGTATCTACTAGTTGATCTTCCTTCTTAAAATAAATTATTAATTAGAAATTTTACTTTAATAAGAGAAGTCATTAAAAGCTGCAGGAACCCTATTCTTTTAATTCAATTTCCGAGTGGACTCCTTATCAAGGTAACAAAGACACTCACCAGAGCCTTCAGTGTGTGCAGTGGATGTGGAGTCACATGCTGTGATGCGAGTCTTTTCCCTTCCCCCAGCCTCAGGTTCCTGTCGGAAAAATTTTAGTCTCTCCTCTATGCAGTTCCCAGAGGTTTTTTCTTTAAAAACATGTTCATAAGACCAGTGGCCTGGGGGTGCCCATGGTGCATATCTCTGATTGCAAGCTGCTGACCTTCACAGGCAAGACCTTGACCTTGGGATCTAGGCCCCAACTTATGCTCTTGTCCTATTCCACACTCAACACACTCAGTGCCCCACACTTCCTTCCATTTTCCTAATGTGCTATGCTTTTTCACCTCCCGTGTCCTCTTCCTGTCTTGTCTTTCCTTTTTCTCTCCTTTGAAACACCTAATCACCTCATCTCCTCCTCCAGAGTCCAGCTTACATGTCACTTCCTCTGGAATCCTTTTTTTACTCTCCCAGGAAAAGTTGATGTGTGTGTGCGTGTGTGTGTGTGTGTGTGTGTGTGTGTGAGAGAGAGAGAGAGACGAGAGAAGATGCAGGGAGGGAGGGAGGAAGAGAGAGAGTTAAGCCAGGATATGGATGGAGGGGGGGCATTCCAGGTAGAGAGAACAGCAAATGCAAAGGGGAAAGGTTTGGTGATTGAGGGATTGAGAGAAGGCCAATGTTCTTGGAATATAGTGAGAGTGGTGAAAGATGAGTCTCTAGACTTAGGGCCCTGGGGCTTGGGGCAGGGGGATGCCCAGCATTCTGACTTTTATTCTAAATATTGTAGGAAGATTTTGAGAGGCTTCATTACATTCTATTTAACTCTCCTGCTCTAGGACTATGTTTCTCTTCCCTGCTACACTGTGAATTCCTTGATGGCAGCACCATTCCTTTAAGTCTGCATGACTTACTCTGTCACAGGGTGGGTGATTTCGAAATGTACAGTGCATAGACACTAGGAAGGGAGGGAGGGAGATGTTAATGAGTTGGTTTTATTTTCAAACCAAGCCTGCTAGAAGTTGCTTATAACCCTTTTCATTTTTTCCAGCTCGTATTTTAATATCCTTCCACCTTATTGGAGGTTTGGCAGACAGAGTTTATGGAAGAAGCATATTTTCATATATTGTAGTTTATGTTTATTATATGTATATAGTCTCATTATTTTATGTGCAAAGAGTGTTTCTTATGTGGTACTCTTTAGGGAGATAATATGCAAAGAGATCTTCTATTTCATTTTTACTAACACTACTGCAGTTTGCTAAATCATCACCATCAAACCATACTTTAATTTAATCTACTTTATTGCCTTCCAAAGCATTTCCTATGAGCAAGATTACATTCCTTGGGTTTTAAAAATAACTGACTCTAAAACATGCAAGTGAAATTAAACAAATGTTTTGTCTTCTTCAACCTTTTTGTGTCTTTGTGTCTGTCATGTGTGAATAATGGAACTTACTGACTTGGGGTGAGGAGAAGAAGAACATATTCAAAGGGGATGTAAAACCACGTGCTCTCCTGAGTAGTCCATGGATTTGGAATTAGATGAATCTGGCACTAAAATCTGGCTCTACTGCTATTTAACTGTGAGACCTTGGGCAAATTACTTAATATTTCAAAGCTTCAGTTTCTTCATTTGTAAGATGAGAATAATTGTACCTAGTTCATGTTGTGGCTTTAATGTCAGTTTTTAAAAAGAAAATATATAAAGTGCTTCACAAAGTTCTAGTAGATAGCAGGAGCTAAATAAACAACAGCTGTTTTTGTTAATAGTTAAAATGCTGCATTTCATCATGTGGTTTCGGTCAAGTTATTGAACTTTCTTTTTTTATGAGATGAAGTTTCTCTCTGTCACCTAGACTGGAGTGCAGTGGCACTATTTTGCCTCACAGCAACCTCTACATCCTGGGTTCAAGCGACTCTTGTGCCTCACCCTCCTGAGTAACTGGGATTACAGACACGTGCCATCATGCCTGGCTAATTTTTGTTTTGTTTAGTAGAGATGGGGTTTCACCATGTTGGCCAGGCTGGTCTTGAACTCCTGACCTCAAGTGATCTGCCCGCCTCAGCCTCCCAAACTGTTGGGATTACAGGCATTAGCCACGGCACCTGGCCAAGTTATTGAATTTTCTGTGTCTCTATATCCTCATCTCTGAAGTGGGGATTTTGATGGCAATCTGCCTAATAGGTTTGCTGTGTGGATCAAATGGACCCAGAAAGCGCTTAGGAAGTACCTGACGTATGGTAAATCTTCAGGAAACATTGACCTCTATTATTACTAATCTCAGTTATTATCATGTATAGTTGTCCCTTGCTTTCAAATGCCAATTAAAAGTGAATTTTCAAACTACATAAAGGCTAAGTTTTGAATTGCACAAGCAAAAAGGACTGTATTGGCATCACTGATTCTTCACTTATTATCATATACCTGCAAGTGAGAAATATTTTTAATTTCTGATTTATGTTAACAATTGACTTTGTTGTGGCAACTGTAATATTCTGGAGTCTCCATTGCCACTTAGTGTGGTTGACCCCTTTGAAAGGTGCCCAGTGACTCAGGTGACAAAAATTACCTTAATTAAACAGGATTGCCTATACCCGTGCTGGGCTAAGACCGAGAATTATTAAAGCCCCTTCTTTAACCAAAGCCTCTCCTTATTAAGCTGTCCGGGACTTCAATAAATGGTCAAATCATGTTTGCTAATCTTCCTGGTTTTCCAGGAGCCCACCTGCCTCCCACACTCACTGCCAGGTCATCTCCTGCTACATGATGGACAAGGAAAGAAAAGAGAGATTTGCCAAGAAAGTGCCTTGGCAGCCTCACGTCCAGCTCTAGGTATTGTACTATGGTGAGGATGGCTACACTGAGCTAACGTAGATAAAACTGGCTCCACCTTCAACAGAGAGTACTTGCTCATGTGCCAGAAATCCTTTCTTAAAAACAGCTTTATGGAGGTAAAACTGATATGGAATGAATTGTAGATATTTAAAGTCTACATTTTGAGACATCTTAACTCAAATTTATGTGTATACCTATCAAACTATTACCACAATCAAGGTTACAAAACATCCATCACTTCCAAAACATTCCTTGGCCCTTCTTCATCCCACCCTCCCACCCCTTCCTCCTACTCCCCATCCCCACCCCATCCTCACAGCACTGACTGCTTTCTGTTGCTTTACATGTTTTCATTCTCCACAATTTATCTATAAATTCATACATGTACTATTTTTTGCCTGGCTTATATGAGTTTGCATAATTATCTTTTTAAAGAAAATTTGAAGCCACACTGCCTACCTACAAAGCTGGGCACTTAGACTACTTCTAGTAATAGCCACCAATTGTCAAGTTGGTGAGCTACTTACAGGGATTCCATGCATGCATCTCTTTAAATTCGCACAACAGTTCTCTTCTTTAATGCCATTTCATGGCCCAGGAAACTGAAGCTGAGGCATAGTGGCCCAAAGTCACACAATTAGGAGATGCTCTAATGAAGGCTGGTCTGACTTAGAGCATGTGTTTTTCCCACCTGGCTAGTGTCTGGAGGCAATTTAGGATCTGGTTAGGAGCCTGACTGATTTTAGAGAGAACTGGGTTCAGCCCTCAGCTGCAGCACCTCAGTAATGAGAGCTTGCACAAGCTACTTAACTGTTTTCCAGCTTAGCTTTCCTCACTGTAAAATGGGAATATGATGGGAAAATGCCAGCATATTCTTAAAATAAATAAGAGAGTGCATTTAAGTGCTCAACCTTGTATATCTGAAGTATTCCATGAAAGTTATGTATCTTTATTGTTAAAGTAATTTGGTTCCTCAATAAATATATGTTAAGTGAAGGCAGAAAATGTCCTCTTTAGTATTGAACAGACTCCCTCGTATTAAGGAGGGTGAAAGCAACAGAAAGAGGACTGGAAGTCATGTTGAACTTTATATTGCTGTGTTAACCCAGCGGATCATTGCCTGACTTCTACTAGATTCCATAAACGTTTGATGAATACATGATGGATGGATGAAGGAATAAGAGTGCTATGTCGACAGTAGCACCAGCATGATTCAGAGAGATAGGGAAGCCCAAATCAGGCAAGAGTATATTATGCTCACGTATCCTATTGAAGGTAGAACTTGGAAACTCATTTTCCACTCATTAATCATTTTCTATTCATTTCCCTAAGACCCAAGACCCAAAGTTATTACACTTTCGCTGTTACTAGTTAGCATATATAAAATGGGCACGTGGATGAGAATGAGCCTCTCGTCCCTCCATCTGTCTGTAAGCAAAGCCTCAGGATGCTGTGTTGGTTGCATTCTCGTGTCTGATTGCTGTGGCCAGCAATGGCTGTGGCTGTGTTCCATGGTTTCCTGAGGACTGATTGGAGATGCGCTTTGAGGACTGGCTATGTGCTTCTCCATGCCTCCCACGGAACCAGGTTGTCTGCATGGCACACAACTGTCACTAGCAGTCAGGCTAGTGGGTTTCAGATGGTAGGAGAATTTTAATTTGTTACTGAGAGTTGGGGATGTGCAAAGGGGGCTAGCTGAGTGAAAGAATTTTATACACCTCAGGTGTTAATGGATTTTGTTTCTTAACCAAGACTCAGAAAGGCAAAGAGCTTTTCCACGTGATATAGCATGTTAGAGGAAGAACTATATCTGGCCCACTTGTTGTGGGACTGCTCTTTTTTGCAGCAATCATCAAACTCTTTTATTTTATCACTGTCTTTGAAGCATCAGGAAAAGCATCTAATAATAAAGTATTTAGGACTTACTGAGTGCTTACCACGTGCCAAGGACTGTTCTCAGCACCTTACGTGAAATCACTCAGGCCTCACTAAACAGGAGCATCCATTAAAAAGACAGGCAGACTTGTCCCAAACTCGGGTGCGTGGCCAGCTCTGAGAAGCATTTCAACATTTGTTGGCAGACAAATGCAAACGGAAGATAAAAGGAAAAAACGCAATAGAAAACAGCCATAATGGTCAGTTACTCTGGGTGTGGGGTTCAGCAATCTCTTCTTTAGCAAGCCCTCCAGATGATTCTAATGCACACTCAAGTTTGAGAACCACTGCTCTAAAGTAACCTCCCTGTGGGCCCTGCTCCTGTTCCCAGATACTGAGCTAGGACAAACATTGATTTGAACACTGTGTCTCAGGCGCCCAGCACTGCCCCATAACACCAAATTCTGTTCAGTCCTTCCTAGCACAGGATAACCCTGTGAACTAAGAATCACCATTGTACCCATTTTGCAGATAAGGAAATGGAGGCATAGATAGGTTAAGTAACTTGGCTAAGGCCATATCACTAATAACTGCTGGATCCAGGATTTGAACCAGAGTCTGGCTTAAGTGACCACGTTCTTATGCTACACTGTGGTGTTTCTCATTCTAATGGAATTTGTTTGTGAAAACTCATTAATTACCTTATTAGTTAAAAGTGGAAATTTGGAAATATTTCTAAAAACCAATAGAAAAAGTTGATTGGTGCTTTAAAAAATACGTATGCGTGGCTCAAGCCTATAATCCCAGCACTTTGGGAGGCCGACGTGGGCGGATCATGAGGTCAGGAGATCAAGAGCATCCTGGCTAACACGGTGAAACCCCGTCTCTACTAAAAATACAAAAAATTAGCTGGGCATAGTGGTGGGTGCCTGCAGTCCCAGCTACTCAGGAGGCTGAGGCAGGAGAATGGCGTGAACCCGGGAGGTGGAGGTGCAGTGAGCCGAGATCGCGCCACTGCACTCCAGCCTGAGTGACAGAGTGAGACTCTGTCTCAAAAAAAAAAAAAAAAAAAATACATATGCTATGGATGAATCTGGAAGGCATTACATAAGTGAAATAAGCCAGGCAGAAAAAGACCAGTACTGTATGATTCCACTGATATGTGGGATCTAAAGAAGTCAAACTCATAGAGGCAGAGAGCAGAGTGGTGGTTACCAGGGACTGGGTGGGGTGGGTGGTGGAGAGGGTTGGGGAGATATTGGTCAAAGGGCACAGAATTTCAGTTAGACAGGAGGAAAAAGTTCAGGACATCTCTTTTACAACATGGTGACTATAGTTAATAACACTGCGTTCTTGGAAATTGCTAAGAGTAGAGTTTAAGTGTTCTTGCCACACACACAAAAAGATAAATACATGAGGTAATGCGTATGTTGTTTAGCTTGATTTAGCCATTCCACAATGTATACATATTTCAAAACATCATGTTGTACATTGTAAATATATATAACTTTGATCTGTCAATTAAAATGAATTTTAAAAAATTAAAAAAGAAATGTTCTAGAATTAGATTGCAATGATGGTTGTGCAATCTTATGAGTATACTAAGAAATACTGAATTGTACACTTTAAAATGGTAAATTTCATGATATGTGATTTAAAACCTCAATTTAAAAAAATACATATGATAATGAAATTCTGTGATTTTTATCAAGGCAGGGCTGACCTGCCCACCTGCATGTCATCAGTGTTGCTGTGCCTCTTGCTGGAGGAGGGTAGGAAGGTACCCAGTGAGAGGCTGCCACGGTACAGGTAGAGAACACAGAACGGAGATTGCAGTACTATAATAAGAAAGAAAAATGGCCAAATCAGAGTAAGGTTGTCGCTGATGGTGATGGTGATGGTGATGGTTATGGTAACAACAGTTCACCCTTGATTGAACCCTTACAGAGCTCCTTTCACCGTTCTCAATGCTTCCCTTGTGTTAACTCAATTAATCCACTTTCATGGATGAGTAACCTGAGGCCTAGGAAGGTTGAGTCATTTACCCAAAGGCATACATCTAGTAAGTGGAAGGGCTGGGATTTGTATAGATGCAGTGCTCCTATTTTAGCCCCAACACTGTTTTTTTTTGTTTTTTTTTTTTCCACTTTTGAGATGGAGTCTCACTTGCTCTGTCACCCAGGCTGGAGTGTAGTGCTGCTATCTTAGCTCACTGCAGCCTCTGCCTTGTGGATTCAAGTTATTCTCCTGCCTCAGCCTCCCAAGTAGCTGGGACTATAGGCACCCACCACCATGCCTGGCTATTTTTTGTATTTTTAGTAGAGACAGAGTTTTACCATGTTGGCAAGGCTAGTCTCAAACTCCTGACCTCAAGTGATCTGCCTGCCTCAGCCTCCCAAAGTGCTGGGATTAAGGCGTGAGCTATCGTGCCCAGCCTTAGCCACAAGACTCTTAACCCTTGTGCTGCTGGTTTGACCCTAAGAGCAGCGATTATATTTGTGGTATTAGCTCATGCCATGCTGCTGTTATTGCAGTATGGCCCTCTGTTCAATTTCACATCCATCCTATTCTTATCTTTCTCAACCCTGGGAGATGAGTAGGGGTAGGTATTATCATCTACATACTGTGATTAGGATTTTGGGACTCAGTGACCCAGGAAGAGTGAGTCACTACCCCATGAGGATCAAAAGTCTGTCTCCCTACTCCATACCAGTCAGTGGTCCAGGCACCGTGGTATATGATAAGCTTTTCCAGGTGTGCTGCAACGTTTTGATCCAGATGGAAAATTAATTTTCTACCCTGAGGCACCACGGTTTTGGAAGTGTCTGTGGCACAGAGCTTTGAGTACAGCCCATTGAAGGATGAGTTGTAGAACACTGTTAAACTTTCTATTTGCAAAGAGGGAAAGGGGAGGGGGGATATAGTTGAGCCATCAACAGAGGAGGAGAACATGATCTTGGAGCTTTGCCTTGGCAGAATCTAAGAGGCCATAGTCACGGTGGTCCTCAAGAAATGAGACAGTGGTAAAGGGAAGGCTGGTGATCAGCAAGACCCAATATAGACTGTGTTTGGGTGTAATTATTGCTGATTTGTTTTGAGTGGTTAAGTCCATTGAAATATCCTCTACAAATTCTACCCTCTGAAAATGTGTCACATGCATCCTACTGTGAGGCCTCTCAGGTGTGGGCATCTCCATATCTCAGAGGAAGAAACCTTGGCCAGGAGGATAATAACTTGACAAAACGCAAATCACAAAGTAGAGAAGCCAGGATGAAGTCCCTAATGAAGAACACCTATTTGCAAGTCCCTTTCTCATTAGCTTGTATTTACCATCACTCATGATTCACAGTACTTTTTATTGTTATGGCAACAAACAACTCACCAAATATATACGTGTGCACCATTTCACTTTATGCTGTCATGAATCCTGTGAGGCAGTATAGCTGACATTAATAGCTGGGGTTTTCAGGTAAATTTAGACTAAAATTCAGGTAAGTTATGGGACTTTACCTCTGGCAAATAAGTGCTTATCTATGGACTTGAAATCTCATCTTTAGATCAGAAGTCCTTTGTACCAAAACCACTTGTAAGTCTGAAGTATTCCTAAATCCGCACTTTAGAGGATTACATCACTGGAGCCCCTCGGTCAACAATGTAGCACATCACCTGTCGAGAACCCCAGCAGAGTCCCACTCTGAGTGCATGGAGTTGCCTCTTGGTACTGCCTTTGGGATGATCTCTGAGTGAGTGGTGGTGGCGGGGCAGGGGATGCTGCATTCCTCTGTGCATTTCATCTTAGATACATTTGATGTGGGCAATAAAGACGTGTGGAAGTGGTTGACGTTTGCATACGGGGGAAAGGTGGGAATAGGCATTTTCCTGAAGACAGAGTAGACTCTGGAGACAGCGGGTCTTCCTGAGATTCACCTGAACAGGCTGGAGCTTTGTCTTGAGAAGAAGGGTGGTCTTAAAGTCTTGAAAACCTGGATTCTGATCCTAGCTCTATCCCTCCCCAGCTATGTTCATCTTGACCAGGTCACTTCACCTTTCTGGAGCTCAGTTTCCTCATATACAGAATGGGGTTTATAAAGCCTGCTTTCACGTTTATTAGGAGGATTGAATGAGACCACCCTTATAAGGTGGCAACACTTGGCATATGTTGGTTACAGCTGATGCTGGCTTCTTCCCTACTTGCCTTTCCTGTGAACTCTCTTTTCTAAGGTAGTGCTCTCAAAGTATGGTACCCGGACCAGCAGAACAGCCTTACCTGGAAACTGATTAGAAACTCAAATTCTGAAGTCCCCACCCCACACCTACTGAATCAAGAACTCTGGGTGGGGGGTTCAGCAATCTCTTCCTTAACAAGCCCTCCAGGTGATTCTAGTGCACACTCAAGTTTGAGAACCACTACTCTAAAGTAGCCTCCCTTTGGGCCCTGCTCTTGTTCCCATTTATTGAGCTGGGACAAACATTGATTTGAACACTGTGCCTCAGGTGCCCAGCACTGCCCTGTAACACCAAATTCTGTTCAGTCCTAGCATCAGCTGCTGTACACTCCCAGGTATTCTGCAGGAGCTCTTGGGCCATGACAGACCCTTATGGTTGTTTTCTGTTGTGTTGTGTTTTTTTTTTTCCCCTTCCCTTTGCAATTGTCTGCCAACAAATGTTGGCTTCTCAGAGCTGGCCATGTACCCGAGTTTGGGGCAAGCCTGCCTGTCTTTTTAATGGATGCTCCTGTTTACCTCCTTGGAAGGCCTGTGACCATCCATCCTGTCCTCTCTCCAGATGGTTGGTCCATAGGCCTAACCATCACTAGTAACAATGTGCTGGCAACTTTGTATCTCTAGGCTTGACATTGCGACCTGCCTGCCCTCTTACTGTCAGAGATGACAGGGGGCTCAGGAAAGCAGGTGGCAAGGGCTTGGGATAATCTATTAGGGTTAGTGATTCCTGCAAAACCATTTGCTCCAGACAAGAAATTTCCTACAAATAGCTCTCTGTCTCAACAAGCCAGGGTCTGTTATCCACTAATTATTTTTGGATTAGGGAGGGGTAACACGACTTGGCCTTAGAAGGTCAGAATAATTTCAGTAGATAACTAGGTTGCTACCTTCCCTGGGGGAAAGAAGGATCTCTAAGACCAAGGTTTCAGCAACTTTGATTGAAAGGAAACCATGTATTTCAGTTTCTCTGATAAATGTTGATAAAAGACTACACTGATATGATTTTCCAAATGTCAGCTATTATATCTTGCAGTAAAACCACTTGGATTGGGCTCCTGTGACATCAGCCATTAAGTTATTATGGTGGAAAATCAGATTGCAAGGGGTAGGAAAAGAGGAAAGAAGAGGAAAGAGAAGGAGGTTATTTTGATCATGGAGATGAGAGGTAGCAAGGGTGTTGACTAAGGCAATGTCAAGTGGAATCCAACAGGCCTGAATTGGAATTTCTACTCCCCACCCTCACCCCTCCTCCAAGCTATGAGACCTTAGGCAAATGACTGAACCTTTTTTTGAGATTCTGTTGCTGATTTCTCAAATGAGGGAAAATAACTCTGCCTATGGCATCATTATAAAGATTAAGTGAGAAAAATTTTTAAGATGATCTATTTTAGTAAAGTGCCTGGTACACAGTAAAGATGCAACAAATTTTAGCTCTAACTATTGAAGTAGTATAGTGAGTTAATGTGGAAATCATAGCAAAGAATCAAGTCAGGACCAAGACCCAGGTTTCTTTCTCAAGTCACTGATTAATGGAACAGTTTTTGGTAATGAAAAAAACAAAATGGGAGAAAACCTCAAGATCAGAAAGTGGCAAAGAGAAGCAGTGTAGATATGCTGGGAAAGCACTGGGACTTTGACTGTTTTTCTGAAGATCACAGATACATACACCGTATCATCTTTGATCAGAGTAACAGATAAATGAGACGTGAGAATATCCCAATGACGGCTGTTGTTCTCTCTGGGTCTTTTTGAAACACTCTAAAATTAGCTGAGAGCCAGTTCTGGTCTTGCTTATTTTCATTAGGTCTCACTTTATTTTCTCAGAATACTTTATTCCTCCCATTGCGCCATTTAATTTTTTTGCCTGCCTGTTTCTGTCTATTACACACATTGAACCACTATCATATGTCATGATGACTCAAGATGAAAATTTCCAATTCCAAGTAGAAATGGTCAATTCTTTAAAGTGGATAGGTGATCTAAATTAATTGTGAGGTGAGTTATCAATGGGACAACTTGCCTGGAGAAGCCTCAGCACTCTAATCAGGCACCGTGCAGGGGCATCCTTCAGAAAGGCCTTGGTAGAAACTGTTTCATTAATCAGTGACTCGAGAAGGAAACCTGGGCCTTTGTCCTAGACTTTATTCTTTGCTATGCCTGCCACATTAATTCACTACACTACTTCAATAGTTAGAGCTAGCATTTGTTGCATCTTTCCTATGTTCCAGGCACTTTACTAGTGCCTGCCTGCATGAGCAGCGGGGAGGGGATTGCTGCATCGAAAGAGGACCTCTCTCTCCTTGTGGGGTGCCTGTCTGTCTCTCTTTCTCCCCTTCTCCCTCCTTGCGGGGTCTCTCTCTCCTTGTGGGTCTTTGTGGGGGTATGTCTCTTTTTGTGGGAGTCTCTCTCTCTCTCTTTCAGTGATTCAGTCAGCACTGAGACAAACTGGGATTAGCTGAATGGTTGAGAACTTCTTACCTGCATACAAAATACTTTGAGTAGAATCCCAGCTTCACGATTTATGAGACAAGTCATTGTTGGCATGTTTCTTAACCTTGCCAACCTCTTTTTAGCCCTAGTTTTAAAGTGTAGATAAGAACATTTATATGAAAGTGTCATGTATTTTCAAATTCTTGCCTTAGAAATGTCAAAGAACAAGATAGCAAATGCACGAGGACTTTGTCAGCCCCAAGGGAAGTGCACTGTCAGAGCAGTAGCCACCTGCCCCAGATTTTTAGGAAATTCTGTATTCAGTTACCTATTCCAGGAGCCCACAGCACATTTACATCTTTGGTATATACACTTTCCAGAATCATATGCAAATTGCTGTGTAGACTGTGGTACTTTATAGTAAGATACTGTGCTTTTTTATACTGTACCTTGTTACATAGATGATGTGAGGAGATTTATAAAGATGTCTACATTATAAGGAATGTTAGTTAGATAACTCAGATGGAAGCAAGGAAATAGGTAATAGACAAAATCATGCAATAAGATCCTATTGGTTGTTTGGTATGAGTTATAGATTTGGATCTGAGCTTCCTAGTGGTTTAAGGAAAAAAAGACAGTAACACATTTTTAAGATTCAGAGCGTTTATAAAAAACAAATTGGCCTAGGCAATCACAGAAGGTATGTACTTGATTTGAAGTATGTGTGTGTTTTAGAATTTTACGTGCAATATGAAGTTTTAATACTACTTTAAAAAGCAGAAACTTTACCTCCTGGTATCTTTTAGATCCCATCTTTTTGGGGGTGACAATAACCATCAAAAATTGACAGTCCAGTACAAAATAGAAATGAATTAGCCTGGAGCTAAGCTTCTAGGAATTTTCAAGACCTCCCCAATTGCCAATCTGTTATTCAATTACAGAGCATAATTATTCCTTAAGAAATTGACACAGAATAGTTAATTTCCCAGCAAAGCATCCTAACACTCCAGGCAAGCCATCACTTGGAATACAAAGTGTCTTATTCTGCTAATGAAACTTTGCTAATTATAAAATTCTTGAAGTGGGTACTGGAAGAAAAATGTTTTGCATGCTTTACAAATAATATGCCTCTGTGGGGTGAATGCTGACGCGTGCATTTCAGGTTTTGGCTTATTTGGATATTCATAAGGGTCCCTCTTTGCTGATTACGTCAGCACAACCTCTTTATTGAATTATGGATTGGGTATTTAATCAAGGCCTGTGCCTTATTATTAGCCATGTAACATTCCATTGTTTCAATGGAAAATGGAACGTGTAAAACCTGATTCACATGAAGATCCATTGGCCCACTAATAAATGATGTTTTACAGCACACTCTGCTTTTTATATCCCTATAATCCTTATCTGCCAGAGAAGTGAGAAGCAATAAGCACACCTCACACTGATCGATTGAGGACAGTGCTTCTGTCAAAGTGGTGGAGAGCTGGACACAACATGTGCGTTTTCGTGAGTTGGTTTTTCCCATATGAATCCTGGGCTTGAGAGCTGGGGCTGTTTTTGGAGAAACACGGATATATATTGGAGGGAATTTATATTCTAATGTAATCGGTCAGTAAAGAGGTTTGATTTAGTTAGTAATTCTAACTACTTGGTTGTACCCTAAACTTACATAGAACACTTAATAAACCATTACCTGGGTCCACCCTGCAGGGACATTGATTCACCTGGTCTGAGTGGTCCCATGTGGTATTGATATGCAGGCAAGACTGAGGATCCCTAATCTCTGCTCTCAGGAGACCAAACTGTTAATGGGCGGTGATTTCGTGGCTGTGAGCTGTGAGTCCCAACTTCGCAGGAGGCTTTCTGAGGATAAAAATCTTCCATGGTTCTGCTTCTGGAATCTCGTACTCGGGGAGGGAGTCTGTTCCGGCATTGTGGCACACAGGGAAGGTCTCAACTTGGAGTCTTTGAGATACAGCGTCCTGGTACTTCCTAGCTGTAAGACGCTGGAAAACTTACCTGACTCTCTGGCAAAAAAAAAAAGACCAAAAACAAAAAACCAGAAACATTATTATGAATTTGGAATTTCTTACTTGGGAGACAGCATTGTTAGTTCAGTGTCTGGGTACCACCTTCCACCTGTGCTAATACTGCTGAGTGTAAGGTGCTAGCAAGAGGATGTCCCTTTTTACTTGTCAAGGCTGTTTGAAGATTTAACGGGGATTATTTTCTGAAGGGCCCTCTATGCGTGAGGTTGCCTGTGAGGTTTGTCCCCATTCTTGTGTCTCGGTTGCCTAGGATTCCTGCCTCTCTCTTTTTCTCCCTCCTTCTAACTCTTGAACATCTTGCATTGTCTCTGAGACTCTGTCCCCTAAATGGTCCCTTCTCTTTGCCCAGGTATTCAAGCCAGAAGCATGTACACTTAACAATCTGCAAATTCTGTCCTCCTCTGTTCTTTGCCACCATTACCAACTTGTTATAACTGGTCTTCAGGCCTCCAGACTTTCTGTTACCTGGTGGCTTGATAAGTTCCAGGAGAGAGAATACCCAGGGTGGTGTAATAACAAAGGAAGTTCCTAACATGGTAGGGGTAGGAGTGCTGATGGGAGTGTGCAGAATTGCAGAAGACTTCCCTGAAGAAATGCCATCTCAGGGAGTTAGCCTGGCACAGAGAGGGGGAAGCATGTTTGGAGCAGGGGAGCAGTAGGATCAGAGACCCAGGGGTGAGCAAGAGGTTGGTGGTCTCAAGAAGATCAGGATGGCAGGATCCTGGGGTGGGATGCAATGCCAGGACGATGTCAGGATGAGAGTCAGTGAGTTTGCGAATGTTGTGATCCCTGTTTATCCATCTCTGTGCCATGGATGCCAGTGGGGTCCATGTGCTCAGTTGTATTTGTTCGATCGCTACACTCCTGGAGTTCAGTGGGTGAGAGCATAACTGGTTGAGCTGGGGAGAAGCCATCCTTGACTAGGCGGTGTTTGAAATGGATCATGAAGAAGTGTCTATGGGACTTTTGTGGGCACAGGAGTGAGTGTGTATCTGTGTGTGTGTGTTGCTGTGTGGTGCCAGACACTGAAAGCACACCCAGGAGCACAGGGTTCGTGGAGTACATGATCCAGGTGTGATCTGGCGGGACTGGAGCCTAAACCATATATGAGTGAGGAAGGTTTCAGAATAGGTGGGGAGAAATGGAAATGTCATCACCGTGTAGAATCAGCTGGCCCAGAACTGCTTATTTTTGGTAACTTTGCCTTCTTTATTGTGCAACCTGTGATTATGAGGGTCTGCCAGGTTAAGGATTTGTGGCTTTATACTATGGGAAGCCACAGATAGATTTTAAACAGAGGGCAGGGTTGGCACAGGAGTGGCATGATCAGGTATGCACTTCAAGATGATGTGCCATCTGCAGAGGGGGGAATGAATCTGAGAAGGGCAAGAATGGATGCAGCATAACCGCTAATCTGCTTTCTCTCCCATCTAATTAAAAGAATCCTTTTTCTCCTATATGTATTATACACTTTGACCTGAATCAGATTATTGTAATTTGCTCTGGCCTGAAACACCTGTGGTACACAAAAGGCTTTCACCCACATTCTTGTGACTTCTTGGATTGGAGGGTACTAGCTTCTTTAGTACCAAGATCCTCCTGTTAACAGGGTGCCTGGATGTGGGGCAGCAGGATTTCTGTGACTCCCTTTACCTCTATTCATATAATGGGCTCTTAATTCTTTTTGGAAAGGTCGTGTTGTTGATTTCTTTAATAATGGCAAGAAAAAGTAGAAAGCAGTGGCTTTATAGCTCACCAGTTAGGAAAATTGATCTGTTAGTAGCTAAATCCCCTCCCCACCATCAATCTTGTCTACCAATATCCTCTGTATCCTTTTCTGGCTTGAGCTAATGGTGTCTCCTCCAGAAAACTTCCATGATTCTTCCTTTCCCATCCTTGTCTTCATTCACCCAGGCCTTGGTTGATCTTTTCTTATATTCTTAATTGTGGTATAGCTGTAATATGATATAGAGTACTGCCTATCTCTCCTGGAAATTGTGCGTCCTCTGAGGAGAGGAAGTTTTGTCCTCATTTTAAAAATTACTTTCCCATATACGGAGTGCTTGGTGCGTAGAAGGTTTATTGTTCCAGATGAGCTAATGTGTAACTGGCAAGTTATTACGAACAACCGTAGTTTGAAAATACCGTCTTGGGATTCCTGCATCCAGTTTCCTCATGGACATCTCCATCAGAATGTGACACGGGACAAAGATCAACATGCCCAGGAATGGACTCATCAACCCTCCTACCCTCTTTCAAATCACCTCCTTCCCTCTCCGTTTCATAGCCCAGGACATGGTACCACATGCATTTTCTCAACCCATAGTCATGGCAACTGTTAATTCCTTCCTCATTCATTACACACGATATTGCTTCTCTGCTTTCATTGTCTATGTATTTTTCCAGTGTTCCTTCCTCTCCATCTCTACAGGGTTTTGTGTCCATGTAACTGTCTTTACCTCCAGTAGTATCTAAGCCTTTCTCTGCTTTGTGATATGGTCTCCACCCTGAGGTCTGAAAGACTTTTCTAAAATCCAGACCCATTCACATCACCCTTGTGTTTAGAATGCTTGGCAGTTCCCCGTCAGTTTCAGGCTCTCCATGATCAGGCCCCTCACTCCCTCTTCATTCCCTTCTGTTTGTACTCTAAAATTTTACATTTTATCGTCTCAGGTTAAATACCCCCAGTGCTGTCCAAAAGGACTTTCTGTGATGATGGGAATCTTCTATCATCTATGATAGAACATCTATGTGTCAGTGCTATCCAGTGTGGCAGCCACCAGCCATATGTGCCTATTGAGCAGTTAAAATGAGGCTAGTGTGACTGAACAATCAATTTAAAATTTTTAGTTAATTTTAGTTAATTTAAAATTAAATAGCCATATGTACTAGTGTCTCACATATTAGACAGCACAGTTCTAGACTCTGGATATACTATTTTATCCTATACCTCTGTACCTGGGCTCAAGGTTCTCTCTCTGAAATGCTCATTTCTGCATTCTTTCCCAAGATAATTTCAACTGGTCCTGTAAGAATCATCTCGGCTGTCCCCCTACCTCCAGAACACCTTTCCTTACCCCGAGACTGGCCTGTGCTCACCTCCACTGTGAAACTAATATACATTTTATAATTACATTATACTATCTCTTACCACTGTCTTTTCACTGCTAGTGCCCCCATTAGAAATTGAGGTTCTCTAGAATAGGAGATAAGTCTTTCCTCCTGGTATTCCAAGAACACAGCACAGTTCCTGCCTAGTGTGTAAACAGTAAGGGGCCTTGTGATACAATGTAGAGTGCGCAGGCAGTTCTGGCCTCTAGCCCCCTATCTGCTAGTTTCCAATTCTGCAGCTTCAGCCAAATCCACCTGACTGGGCCTCATTATTTTTACTTGCACATGGAGCATTATAATTCCTTCAATGTTCAAGAGATTTATTATGAGCATTACTGATAATATATAAGTACCTGGGACACTAGTAATTGATAGCTGCTATTGTTGGGTGTTCTGTAAATGTTTGAGCCTCTATTACTACAATTCCTCAAGTACTTGAGTGCCTGTCAGTGTGTTGAATACTTGACTTGCGGCTGGACACGGTGGCTCACGCCTGTAATCCCAACACTTTGGGAGGCCGAGGCAGGCTGATCACAAGGTCAGGAGATCGAGACTATCCTGGCTAACGCGGTGAAACCCTGTCTCTACTAAAAATACAAAAAAATTAGCCGGCCGTGGTGGCATGCACCTGTAGTCCCAGCTACTCGGGAGGCTGAGGCAGGAGAATCGCTTGAACCCAGGAGGCGGAGGTTGCAGTGAGCCAAGATGGCGCCACTGCACTGCAGCCTGGGTGACAGAGCGAGACTCCATCTCAAAACAAAACAAAACAAACAAAACAAAAAACTTGACTTGCAATGTAACATTTACTTTTTATGACAACCCTAAGAAGGCAGTTGCGACTATCTCCATTTGATATTTAAAGTTATACTCCACAGCTAGGAAGGGGCTTAGCTGGGATTCAAATTCACCTTTGCCTGTCTTCAAAGCCCTTGCCAGACTTTCTTATTCCTGCTTGCATACACATTTGCACTTAATTTTAGGCAGCCATGCACATATTCAATTAATAAAGCAAATCATAAGGGGAAATAATTTTAACACAGCCAGCAGAATTTCCTTGAGCTAGTTGATTTGGGAGATTGCATATTGCATTCCTTGTACAGTATTTCCATTCCCTGTTTGCAGTTTTTAGGTAAAGAGATAAGGAAACATTTAATCCATTCCTTCAATTAGGTTGTGTAATAGATTGTCATGGGCATTCTCAAGATAAGTGTTCAATGATAGTGTTGTGAAGTGCATTGATCAGCTGCTTCTCAGAAGTCTCACTGATTATCAGGTCTGTGTAAAGCAGACGGGCTGCTAGAATCTTACCTTTGGAGGACTTAAATTTCAGTTTTGAAGGCATCTCATAGGACCATCAAGTCCGAGGCCTCACTGTCCTCATTTTTACAGCAGGCCTTGCTTCTGTAGAGACTCTACTGAAACCTGGATTGTGGGACATTTTATTTACACCACTGGATTCTTTTCCCTACAGCTGCTATTTGTTTTCTGAACATCACTTCTTTTCCCTTCCACTTTTATCGAGTGTCCACTACATGCATAGCACTGGGTTACATGCTCTGGAAAAACAGTGGTCACTGAGATAGGGCCAGACATTTGGCATTTGAGTAGCGGACAGAGATAAAGATGCCCACACACATGATGGTAGCTGTTAGCTCTAGTGTGTAGCATTTGCCACACATCAGGAGCCTTACATATAGACTTATGTGAGCAAGTAGGTTTGGGCATCACCACTATGAGAAAAGAATGCACCAAGTGCTATGACCGTGCTCATGAAAGAGCAAAAGAAAGGTTACTTCTTCTACAGGAGACTGGGGTAGAGGAGACAGGAGGTGTTAAGAGGAGCTGGTGTTTGGACTGAGTATTAAAATATGACCCTTAGTGAGCCATGCAGAGAATAGGGCCAGCTTTTATTTTTCCATGGGAGTAAATCTGGATCATGTATGGAAGTTTGTGGGTACTCAGGAGAAGTGTGTGTGTGTGTGTGTGTTTGTTGTGGGGGGGAGTCCTTTTATTTGCATTTCAGTGGAAGTGTATCTAGGAAGCCAAGTAACATATTTTGTCATTGTTATCTAGGACCAAAGCTAGTAGAAGACTATCTTAGGCCAGATGATTTCAGAGGCCCCTTAAAATTACTTCAGAAAATCTTTACCCCCCTATCCGCAAGTCTTGAAACCTCTCCATCAGAGCCCTGCTTTTTTAGTTTGAAGTCTTTGCTTTCAGCAGAAAAACAAAAAGTCCTGGGTTGCTGACACATGAAAACATTAAACATTAACAATGCGATGAGTGCAGCCGTTTTAACTTTTAGAGCATATACTCCTAGGGATATAACAGAACTGGGAGGTGGTGTGATGTGAAAACTGTTACTAGCCAAAACAGTCTGCATTAAAACTATCGGAGAAAGCCAAGTTAGAAGGTCTTTGGCTGGGGGAAGTGGGAAGGTGCAGTTTAGGGGTCACAGGGCAGACTCAGTGAGGATCCCGCCTTCTCCTTTTCTGTGTCCTCTCACCTAAGGCTGGCCTTACCATTTCCAAAGCAAGTTTGCAAACAAAGTTGTTCTTGGATTCTGTAGAAAAGCAGGAGTGAAGATTTACAGCTTGGTAGGAGGATTCACACTTGAGCCAGGGTGCAAACAGTGTGTGTTAACAAAGGGGGCTCTTGCAGGGTAGCCTTTATTTTTCTTTCCTTTTTCTCCTCCCGGAAAAACTAGGACAAAAAGAACGTAGAAAAGGAAGACTAATTCCAAACACCAGAACTAGTTTGTGAAAATTGGCGTGCTATTGTAATCCTCTGGTTCACAGGTTAATATCCTAAGGATTGGTGTCCACCATCTGTTCCAATGCTACTCTTGTTTAAATAGTACTTTTCCTTATGACTGGTAAAGCAATTTCAATTCAATAGCTAATCATTGTCTCAGGTGCACAAACGTGTTTCTAGTATGTATTTTTTTAAAAAAAGAATTTCACCGTTTCCCCAATGGCTTTCAAACCAGGTAGGATTGAGGATTCTCGGTGATTTATTTTGATGATTTCAGTAATAAAACCCAAGGGAAAAATTGGTTCATAGTGAATACAGCCACTTTTCATTAAATGCAGCTAAAGGCCCAAGAATGAATCTGAAATGGAGACGAGATCTGCCATTTAAATCAGGGACAGATATACAATTTGCATCTGACATAAATTCTCATCGGGTTGTGTTAAGAATATGGTCTGGCAGGGAATGAAAATTAAATTGACTTCTCACCTATTGTTGTCCCTCCCTGAGCTCTGCTCCTCTAGAAGTCATTAATGGCTGCAGGTACAAAGGATGGGATGTAGCCCTTTGGGGTTTCCCCAGTCACGGAGATGTTTAGCAGATTGCTGCTTTAGGCGTTGATCCACCATTCACCTCGCTGCTATGCCAGAATCTCGTTTAAATACAAGCAGTGGGGGCCTCTTTGAGCACCACTGCCTGGAAGAGCAGCCCCACATCATTAAATAGGGTGTGTAGACCTCTTTCCTAATCCACCCCAAACCCCATGTGCCCATTTGCTGCATGAGTCTGAATATTGAATTTCAAGATTTCTAAATGAGGTTGAAGGTCTGTTTGACATCTGCTGATGACTCTCATGTTGAATTTCCTCAAGTAGTGGGTTCCCTGAGAGTCTCCTTCCCAAATAAATACATTTTACTTCTCCTGTATGAAAAGCAACCTAAGTGAGTCCATTGCTTTTAGTTAAAACCTTTAAAATATGGTATTTTGCATATCATTTTCACCTATCTTTTAATCTCCAGGAGTTGGCGATGGGGGTGGGAATTGCTATCCTTTTTTTAAAGCACCTAACAGCTGCCACACACTATCTCAGGTGCATTATATATGTGATTGTATATTTTTTCATTTATTTTATAATACAGATATAAGAATAGGAAATTGAATGAAACATAAACGGTTAACCTTGGAGTAATTATAAATGAACACACATAAAATACCTACCCACATCAAGGCATTATAACATAACCAGCAGCCTGGATTTTCCCCATGTCTCTTCCCAATCATAATTACTTCTTCCCCTCTAACAGAACCTCTCCTGTCTTTTATAATACTTCCTTGCTTTTCTCTATAGTTGTATCCATAAATAAATAAATTCATAAATAGTTTCATTAACCATATTTCAAATTTCATGTAAACGCTGGCACAATGCGTATTCTATTTTCCTAATTTCCTTTTATACAACTTACATATCTATGAATTATCCACGCTGTTCCATATATTCATAGTTCACTTATTTTTGTTGCGATTTAGTAACCGTTATATGAATATGCTACAATTTTAAAACTCCATTCTATAACATCTGGGTTTGAAGTTCTATGCTATGACCATTTTTTTTTTTGCATATATCTTGGTGTACATAAGCTTGCAATTATGGAGGATGGAATTGCTGGGTCAGAGGAAGTATGTATATTTAGCTTTAAGTAGGGTATCTATATTTTCAGCTTTATTATATATTACCAAGATTCCCAGAGTGATTATTTCCATTTGTAATCTTTCAAACAGTGAGTTAATGTTGGTTCCTACCCTTATCAATACTTGGTACTTTTGAACTTTTATATTGTTTTCGCTCATGACTATATTTGCCCCTGTAATACTGTTGTAAGGCAAATAGTCATAGCCCCATTTTACAGATGAGAAAACTGTATTCTCAGGTTTTTATAAACATGCCATAAAACACACAAAACCTGAAGGGAGGAGAAAAGGACAAAGTCGGTAACTGAATAGTGAAGAGACATCAAATATCGAAAGTTTTCTTTACGCCTATATTGTGATTTTAGGAGAGTATAGACTCTGTGGCATCCAAAGATCTGATATAGCTTAGATTTTATTGCTTTGGAGGTGAAGAGCTTTTGGAAAAAGAATTCTAGGAATGGCCTGTACTTTGATCAGATTAGGAAAATAAGGTGAAGAACAAAATCAAAACAAAATAAAAATAAGAATGATGATAATCCTCCACTTACCTTTTACGGAATAGTGATTCTGCCCAGACACTGGACTGAGTAGTTTCCGTAACTTATTACTAGTGAGCGTTTCCATGGCTGTGCGCTTTAGAGTTCTTGAGTGAAATAAGAGAAAAGGCAAAGACTGCTTTGGTTTGCAGAGTCATGGGAGCTTTTATTATGGCTTCAGTGCCTGGGTGTCTACTGCCTAATTCTATGTGGACATTGTAAATATAGGGGAGGAAAAACATCTTTTTTTCCCTCTACCCTCCTAGTTTCTCAGGCTAGGGCCTGGAAAATTAGGCTGACAAAAGACAGATTAACAAGAGAAAAGCAAATACAAGTTTATTAACCTGTTCATCCTACACAACATGGGAGTACTCAAAGATGACTGACTCAAAGGGGTGGTTAGAACTTGGGTGTATATAACATCTTAACAAAGAACAATAAAATTTTAGAATAGTGACAAGATAAGGGAAAAGGACTGATTTTCTAGGGCAGCAAATCACAGAAAGTTAAATATATAGGGAAACTAATAGAAGGTAAGAGCTGGTTAATAAAGTCAGCTATGTAGATTCCTATGGAGTGATCTTAGGGCTAAGTTGTCTTGGTGATGGACTTCTGTCCCTGCTGGTGGGTAGAGGGGAGGACACATTTACAAATTTACGTCCCACTTTTAGGCAAATGTGGGTAGTCTGAGGGCTTTTTTTTTTTTTTTTTTGTATCTGCTGCTGCTGCTTTTTTATCTGCTTCTTCCTTTAGCTCAAAATAATCCTTATGCCAAAGTGTCCTTTTTTTGGGTGGCATTTTCAGCTATTCTCCATGGACAAAGTACATATCAGAAAGATAGATAAACCCCTTCCTCATCCTGCCCCCCTGACCTTATTACTTGGAGATTTTTGCCCCTAGAAGGTCTCCTCTCTTCTCCAGGTGAATTCACTTGCAAATCTTTGCCCATAACCAGAAGGATCCAGATTTTACTAGGCCTTTAGCATTCAATCCCTCCCAATGTTAGTGAAGCAAATCAGCCAAATTGTCCTAGTAATACAGATTTTACATATCATGTACCAAGAAAAGAGTATAATCGTCTTAAACAAGATTCAGATTATGGTGGAGGGGTTTTTGTTTAATATATGATATGGCTTGGCTGTGTCCCCACCCAAATCTCATCTTGAATTGTAACTCCCACAATTCCCATGTGTCCTGGGAGGAACCCGGTGGGAGGTGATTGAATTATGGGGGCGGGTCTTTCATGAGCTGTTCTCTTGATAGTGAATGAGTCTCATGAGATATGATGGTTTTAAAAACGGGGGTTTCCCTGCACAAGCCATCTTGTTGGCTGCCATGTGAGATGTGCCTTCCACCTTCCATCATGATTGTGAGGCCTCCCCAGTCAGGTGGAACTATAAGTGCAATAAACCTCTTTCAACTGTAAATTGCCCAGTCTTGGGTATGTCTTTATCAGCATCATGAAAATGGACTAATACAATATAGAAGGATATTCTATAACATTGGTTAATCCTGAAACTAAAATGTCATAAAAGACCACTGAGGGAAGCTGAGAATACCCCCACCCTGATATACGGCCTCTTGTTTGACCCTTACAGCAGTCCCATGAAGTACCTCCTATTATGCCACACTATGGATGGTGTAGCTTTGCTTTAGAAAGGGTCAATAACTTAAAATTACACAGCTATAATATAACAAAGTCTGCATTTGAACCCAGGTCTCTCTATGTGGTTATAAACTGCTATGCTTTAATGCTTTTAACCAGAGAGGAAAAATCAAACAGGAAAATCTGAGTCTACTCAGAATATCAGCCTGGAAGTACTGCCTTTCCTGAAAATGTGGCTTTACTGGGGCTGCCATTTTGATGGGTTTTTAGCAAAGTGCCCAGTACCTGGTACTCTCTGCATTGTCCAATAGCATAAGAATTCTGTTAGCAGATAGCAAGCACCTGAATCATCTGGAATTTGTACTAGAGGACTGTTATCTTTCTGAGAAAGTCTCCAAGTTTGGTCATTGTTATGCTATTTTATAGCCCTATTATTTCAGAGCAGATATGCCATGTAAATGGTTAATATTTTCCTAGTGTTCACCAAGGAGCTACATCCTATAGTTGTAATTTGGATGTAATTTTTTGTGGTTATATAAATATGGCTCTATTTGAAGTAGGTTGAATTAGAAAACTCATGAATAAATTCTTTGACATAATCAGAATTATATGGCAAGGAATTGACCTACTTTGCAGGAAGGCTCCCCCAGAGTTCCTTAACTGATAGTGTGTTAACCCAACAGAGAAATCTTCCTGCTAATAGCACTTATCAGAGAAGATTGGAACCTGTAGTTTGTCAGGTACTCCAAAAAAAATAATAATAATAATTTAAAGTCTGAAATAATTAAAAAAAATCCTGCCTTTCTTTAAATTTTATTTCAACTGGAAATATAAATGTACATCAAGTTATAGATCTTTTTATCACAAGTTAGCATAAGGACTTTTCTTGACATTGGAATACAGTTTGCTAATTGGAGTGCTGCCTCTTGCTAATGAAGTGTATAAGCATAAAACATATATTCTTTGATTTCCAGTTTTGATTTCTTTAAAGTGGAATAAGGATTTTAAAACACTTGGAAAGCAACCAAAATGTAGAGTCCTTCTGAGTCCGTGTGCTTTGTTGGGGGAGTCGTGGAGAGTAGCACTTTGTTTTAACAAGTTGCCCTTTTTAAATTATTTTTAAATATTGAACTTAAACTTCATTTTACATAGAAATAACTTCCTTTATTTTTGTACTCATGTTTCACTGACTTACAACATACGTAACTAGTTATATACTATCCTAACTAGTGCAATTATCATAAACAAATTTGGGAATAGAAGTGTATGAGATTCTTGGTAAGCATCTAACATAGGTTTTTGATTGAAACAGAAATCAAGTAGCCTTCCTGGCATTCCTGTTCGGAGTAGAGCCAGCATCAGATAGTGAGAAAGAAGAGTGGGGGTCAATCCAAAGCACTGGTGAGCCTAACAGACCTTCACCTACAGAAATGTTCAGAGGATTCAAGGTAGTAAAGTAAAGCATATAAATAAAGTGACTGGTATTTTAAAAAGTGATGAGTGCAAAGCAGGATCTCAGAAAATTGTAACTTAATCTGTTCTTCTTGTTTCACCCTGTCAATCCAATCAATACATTATTGTTGGATTGTTATGATTGGTTTAAATCTCTAGTTTTTCTACTAGATTGTGAGCCTGCTGGGAATAAAGGGCATATTATAATCATTTTGTTCTCTTTTCTATATTGCTTAGCACCTGGTAGTCCTTCTGAAAATGCATTTAAATTTATTGCAGTCAAGGATTGGCATAACTTCTAGGGGACAGCAGGACAATCCTGGGCCAGGTCTGTATCTGGTATTGGAATGCCCAGAGCAGATATTATGGGATAGTTGTAGAGAGGGTGGGGTAAGTCATGACATACCAATACAGATAGCAAGTCTGGAAGGCCAATGATGGAATACTGATAGGAATTGTGGGGCAAGAAGTTCTAAATCAGACCAGTTTTCTCCAGCCCCCACTCTAGGAATTTCTTTCCTTTTGTTTCCTTCTATCCTGCTTCCTGCTAAGATCAGTTTATCAAATTTCACGTAGCTGTTTCCTGCCAGGCAAGAGGATGCTTGCAGAAGTAACCAAGCATAATTCCAATCCAGGGACTTCATAAGGGCAGTGATCATACCTTGTTCATTTTTAATATAAAAGATAAATTAGATATTTAATTTGGAAATCCCATGAAATTTCAGACTTGCAAATCAAACAATTAAGAACTCCATAGCCCCCTGCAAGGAATGAAATTATTGTAATTCTTCCTTTTTGGTGAAAAAAAAAATGTACTCTCTAATTGCTGGGAACTCTGTTAATAAGAATCAAATCCTCTTTATCTAAACCATATCTAAAAGGTGAAATGCTATTTGGGCCCTATGCCAAGTAACAAAAGAAAATGTCTTATATGAAATGTTTGAGAGAAAGACCATTTTTGTTTCTCAATTAAGCTTAATTTATGAAAGCTCTCTAGTGCTAGCTGTAGAATGTACAGGTTGAGTATCCCTTATCTAAAATACTTGGGACTAGTAGTGTTTCGAGTTTCAGATGTTTTTGGATTTTGGAATATTTGCATATACATAGGAGATATTTTGTGACTGGCACCCAAGTCTAAACATGAAATTTATGTTTCATATAATAACTTACACACATAGCCTGAGGATAATATTATACAATATTTTTAATAATTTTGTGCCTGAAACCAAGTTTTGACTGTGTTTTGACTACGACCCATCACATGAGTTCAGATGTGGAATTTTCCACTTGTGATGTCATGTTGGTGCTCAAAGAGTTTCGGATTAGGGATGCTCAACCTCCGTTTTTCTCCCTCATCTGCTTCTTTCTCTGGCATTTAGAATCTCTTGAACAGGAAGCTGTTTCTGGCTTTAATGCCGTCCTTACTTGGTATTCACACTGCTTTGGGGGTAAGTAGCTGGTACCCAGGGTGTGGCACCTCTGATCACTATACCTGTGACATACAGTCCTGCTTTTCTGATGCTTGGAGCTTCAGAAGAACCTTTATATTATGAAGGACTAATACTTGGGAGCAGTTGTCAGTGGCAACAGGTAGACTAGGCACCCAAGCGTTTTACTATGGCCTTGATAGTTCAGGTTAGCAGTATGTAGTGGAAAGGGCATGGACTGGGTGATTAAATATAGGCTGAAATGTTAGCTCCATCCTTGCTGTCTATGCATGCTATAACTTGGATGTTTGACCGCTCCGAATCTCCTGTTGAAAGTTGATCCCCAGTGTTGGAGGTGGGGCCTAATGGGAGATGTTTGGGTTATGGGGCAGATGCCTTGAGAATGGCTTCGTACTGTCCTTGGGGTAACGAGTTCTTATTCCATTAGTTCCCAAGAGAGCTGGTTGTTAAAAAGAGCCTGGCACCTCCCTCCCCTGATCTCTTCCTTTCTCTCTCATCATGTGATCTCTGAACACGCTGGCCCTCCCTCACATTCCACCACGTGTAGAAGCAGCTCGAGGCTCTCACCAGAAACACATGCTGTCTATGCTTCTTGTACAGCCTGCAGAACCATGAGCCAAATAAACCTCTTTTCCTTATAAATTACCTAGCCTCAGACATTTCTTCATAGCAATGCAAATAGACTAAAACAATGCCATTTGGCCGAGTCATTTCACCTTACTGAGCTTCCATTTCTTTATCACTAAGAAGAGAAACATGGTCTTTCTTATGGAATTGTTTTGTAGATTAAATGAGCTAACATGGATAAAGCACTTGTGGCATGGGTTGCATTGTACTACCCCCCACCCCTCATTCATATGTTGAAGTCCTAACTCCCTGTACCTCAGAATATGACCGTATGTGGAAATAGAACATTGCAAATGTAATCAGTTAAGATGAGGTCAGTAGGGTGGGCCCTAATTCACTATGGCTTCACTATGACTGGTGTCCTCATAAATAGGTGAAATTTGGACACACGGACAAACACACAGGGAGAACATCATGAGAACATCATGTGAAGATAACAGCAGAGATCAGGATAATGTGTCCACAAGCCAGAAGATGCCAAGGTTGCCAGCTGCCCATCAGAAGCTAGGGGAGAGGCATGAAACAGTGTCTCTCCCAGTCTTTAGAAGGACCCAACCCTGCCAGCACCTTGATCTTGAACTTCTAGCCTCCAGAACCATGAGACAATAAATTTCTGATGTCTTAAGCTGCTCAATTCATGGTTCCTTATTACAGCAGCCCTAGCAAACTAATACACACCTGTCACTTAATTTTATTTCTTTACCTTTCTTTCACCACATAATTCCTTCTTGTTTCCATTAAATATATTCAAATCAGCATGCTACAGGACATAAACTGTGCAGACATAAACCTAGGTGTACAACACATCCTATTTCTGACCCTTTACAGAGAACACAGAAGAGCTGTCCTGTTTTCCTATGATATGTAATATGTATTTTTTTAATCCTCTGGGTAGTGTCTGCAGTAATCTTCTGTGCACACATCCTGCTGTGGAAGATTTGACAATAAGAACTGCCTGATGAGGCCAACCCGAAAAGGAACAGCAGATATAAACATGTCACCATTCTTGTCATTTTGAAACAACATTATTTAAAGTGTCCCAGATAGTTGGGAAAAGAGGAGCTCTTTTCTTCTAGGCCTCTTGTTTCTCCTCTAGCAGGGAAAGATCTTTGCAGGTGTTGTGGAGACAGTAGGAGTTATCAAGAACAGGTTTCCTGCAAACATCCTCAGCGATTTGCATTGTACTAAGCAAACACAAACCACCTCACTTATTCATATTAATTGAGCAGTTTTAAAATTTAAAGTAGTATTCCTTTGGAGTTTGTGATCAAGGCTTCACTGTGCCCTAGTGCTTCACTGGCATCTTCTTGAATTTGGCCCTATTTGATACAGCTTTGCTTTCTGTTGATGTTACATGGAAAAACCTCCACCTGGCTGGACAATAGCACCAGCATTGCTACTGCCAGCAGCTTTATTGTAAAGAAATTCCAACTCTGGGAACTGGCAGCACTGCATCCACTGACTCTGGGGAGATTCTTCCAGCCACAGCACAAAATACAGCTTTCTCTTTTCTACCAAGCCGTATTGAACTCTTTGCCTTGATCTAAGGACCTAGGATCTCCGCTCCTTCAAGTGTTCTAGGCAGCAGTGAGGGAGCCAGGACCCTGCAGAGCAAGCCACCTGCAGGCTGCAAAATTCCAGCAGAGATTGGATTTTTGAAGTATCAAAAGCCTCACACCTGTGGGTGATCTCCATGCAGAGACTGAGAGCAAGAGTAGCCAACCCCTGACCCCTCCAAAACTCACATCTATATCAGCCTTTCAGGGAAGAGAATGATCCCTTTTGTTTTCCTAGACATTTCAGGAATAAAAAGAACATAAGGTGTGCATAGGGTTGAGAGAGAAAAGGGACAATGGAGCCATATCAGAGAGCACGGACGCTGGACTCAGAGACCTGCATTCCAATCCTGCACCTGCCAAGCTTCTATCCGGGAAACCTTCTCAAAGCCCCTGCACCTTCCTGAATCTTAGTTTCTGTATTTGTAAAGCAGGTTAATCATAAGTACCTGACAGGTCTGCTGCCAGGATTATTTGCAATCGTGTATGTGAATATGCCTTGCCCTTGTGTGCCTACCTGTCACCCTCTTTTCTCTCCCTCCATCTCTTATGTATCACATTTATTAAACAATTATGTGCCAAACACTTTGCAAAGTATGTAATGTTCATTAGTCACATATTGCAAGCAGGCAGTGGTAAAGGAAAAAATTATTCAATGATACTTGTAAAATATGGTAAGGGCTGGGCACGGTGGCTCACACCTGTAATCCCAGCACTTTGGAAGGCCAAGGCAGTTGGATCACTTGAGGTCAAGAGTTCGAGATCAGCCTGGCCAACATGGTGAAACCTCATCTCTACCAAAAACGTAAAAAAATTAGCCGGGTGTGGTGGCATGCACCTGTAATCCCAGCTACTCAGGAGGCTGAGGCAGGAGAATTGCTTGAACCTGGGAGGTGGAGGTTGCAGTGAGCCAAGTTCATACCACTGCACTCCAGCCTGGGCAACAGAGTGAGACTCTGTCTCAAAAAAAAAAAAAAAAAAAAAAAAGGCATGGTAAGGCAGACTTTATTCAGAATCATTATCACAGATATAAGGACAACTGCAGTGGCGTCTTGCAGTTGGGGAGAGAGATTGGGCTTGCCCTTAAATACAGCATGGGCAAGAGGGAATTTATGGCTAAGGAGCAGGGTAGGGGTCAGTTAATAGAAAATTACTAAGAGGAAACATCAGGGGAAAAGGAGACTCTGACTTCACCGCCTAACAGGATTCTTGCTGAAGACAGGCCAGGGAAGTCAGATACCACCTGGGGATGGTGGAGGATAAGGAGCCTCATGAGTTATTGAGGATGATCAGATATTGAGGATTGGGGATTCTGGCTAAACTGACTTGCAGCGTTCTTTTGCTACAACTGGCTGTTATGAGGAAGTGCACAGAAGGGTGTAAGAGAAGTTTCAGAAGCCTGACGAAAGCGTGGCCAAGCAAAGAATCTTTGTCAACAGTATCTTGTTAATGGTTAAAAAGGACATTTCTTGGGGTCAGATAAATTCCCATTGGCTATGTAACCTTGGTCAAGTCTGTTTACCTCTTCAAGCCTTGGTTTCCTCATCTGTAAAGTAGGGATAATAACTACATTATGAGATCACTGAGAGAAATAAATGAGATGATGCTTGCAAAATATTTAGCACAAATCCTGACCTTTGTAAGTGTTCTATAAATATGAGTAAAGATAATAATACGAGATTGTTGAAGAGTGGGTTTCTCTATAACTTCCTAAGGGATACATCTACCTATTAAGGTTGTCATACAATTCAGTCAGTGACAAGATTTTAGTTGTGTTTAGAAAAAGTTGTTTTGTAAGTCAATTTCTATGGTGTAACCTTTGTGTTTCTATTTCAGTTTAATTATTTGTCTTTTTTTTTAATGTTTATTTACTTATCTATTTATTTGAGGCAGGGTCCCACTCTGTTGCCCAGGCTGGAGTGCAGTGGCATGATTATAGCTCATTGCAGCCTCAAACTTCTGTACCTAAGTGATCCTCCTGCCTCAGCCTCCTAAGTAGCTGTGACTATGGCACATGCCACCATGCCTTGCTAATTTTTTAAATTTTTTGTAGAGACAGAGTCTCGCTATGTTGCCCACACTGGTCTCAAACTCCTGCCCTCAAAGGATCCTCTTGCCTTGGCCTCCCAAAGTGCTGAGATTACAGGTGTGAATCACTGCACCCAGCTGATTTGTCTTTATTTCTTAAGAAATTGTTCAATATGAACTAAAGCAAAGGGGCATTTGGTAAAGCCTGAGAATTGATAGATTGTGAAAGAGAGATCAAGGGAAAAATCGCATTTGGGAAGGAACTACATTTATCACTTAAGGGAGAACTGGGAGGCAAGACAACCAAAAATTCAAGACTAGGGAATGGGAATGTGATAGGTACAGAGGTGATCTGGCAGGCAGGATAAGGGGAGCTCCTGTTCTTGACAGAGGAAATGGTACAGAAAAATTCACAGATGTGAAGACATATGGGATGTACTCTGGGACTTGGGCTTCATTTGGCTGAAGCAAAAAGCATATGCAGGGGAAAATGGGAGTGAGGATAAAGAAATGAGGTGTCATTCCAATGGGAAAGACTGTGATCTCCACAAGAGCAGGGAATTAATCTATTGGGTTCACCTCCATCTCTCTGTTGCTTACTAGTAGATGTACCTCCATCTCTCTGTTGCTTACTAGTAGATGTACCTCCATCTCTCTGTTGCTTACTAGTAGATGTACAATAACTATGTGATGAAATACTTTAAAAAATTGATCAGAAGTTTTCATTTTATTGGGTTTGAAGGGAAGTGAGAAACCACTGACATTCCATTTTGAATAATGGAATAACATAAGAATACACTCTCTGAAGAGTAATCTTGTCGTTTTCAGTCAGCTGGATTGGAGGAAGATGGAATTGTAAACAGGTATACCAGTAGACCATATAATTATCTAGGGGAGATATAAGTGTGGTGACTGTTAGGACATTTTAGAAATATTACCTGCAACTTTTACAATCTCTGCTAGGGGGATTTTAAGGAAAAGAAGAAATCAAAAATCTCTCCAGTGTTTCTACCCTGGGCAAAGGGTAGACTGCCTGTGACCTTCATTCACTGGACAAATGTTACCTACATTATGCTGGGTATTTTGCTGGACACTGGAGATTTAACAATGCTAAGAATTACAACAGGTATACCAGACCTGCAGGTCACTGCACAATAGGCTGAGTGCTGTGGCTAATGTTGCCACAAATGAGTTATTAGATTACTGTGACTACACTTTAACTTGGCAGGGTAAGGCTACACAGGGGAGGTGGCAGTGGAACTGAGCCTTGAGTGGGAAAAACTGGTTTGGGTAAAGGAGAAATTGGTAATCTCAGTTCTGGACAGATTAAATCTGGCCGTTGTAAAACATTCAGATGTGAGCATTAGAAGGCAGATTAAAAGGTGCCTGTAGAGCTCAGGAAAGGAGCTGGAGGTAAATATGTGGACTTGGACATCATCTGAAAGAGTGTGAGATTGTCAAGTGAGGAAAGACCCTGGACATACCACAAGAGAATGCTCCATTAAGGATCTGGAAGAAACAGTGTGCAAAGGATGAGTCAGGAAAGAGGGGGAACCAAGATAGTCATAGAAGCATACAAGGGGAGACTCTTCTAAGAAGGAGGGGGCAGTAAAATGTCCAGTTGCATGCAGAGACTGAAGAGTGAGATGGAAGGAAGAACTATTGGAGTAAATAATTCCTTGATGACTTTACCTTCCTGAGAACATATCCCATGTCATCAACCCTCCATAGTGGTCTTGCTGTGTTGGTAATGATTATGGAACCAGATTATTTAATTTGTAGACTATCAAGGTGCCTTGGTATTTTTCACTTCTTATTGATAACTTTTCCTAAAAGAGTGGGTGAGAGACTTATATTCCCAGCCTCAATTTCCCTCACTTCAACCAGAGTGAATTTCTCTGTAATGCAGTTATGACTATGTAATAATGTAATGTTCCTGAACAAAGACATCCTTAATATAAACAGAGAAATCTGAGCTGGCACTCAAATTTCTCCAAAATCCGAGCCTGAACTGCACAGGTGGTGGAGCACGGTGGAGAGACTATGAACTTTGGAGTCAGACAGGCACATTTGAATGCAGCTCCCCTTCTTCCTGGCTGTCTGACTTGGACAACTCGTGCCTCTCTTTGAGTTTCTTTTCTGCTCATGGGCACTATTCCTGACTCATGATGGGTGCCCAATAATGTGGAATAGTCACTACTGTGCAGAGTTAGATGTAAGCTCTTTTACAACAGCTTTTCTGGCCTTGAATTTGCCTTTATCCCTAGTCGGGAATGGTCCTCTCATCTCCTCTCACTCAGGTAAATTGTGCATATTATTTGAGACCTGACTTCAATACCACCTCTCCCTCAAAACTTTCTCAGACGACCCTGGTTCAAAGTCATCTTTTCTTTCTCCAAACCCCTATGATACTACCCAGTATAATTTATATGCTAGTTATTCCTGGGCTGACCTGGGCCATGACTTCTATTGTTCTGAACTTGTTTTTCTGTCTTGATTACTTGTTTCAGTTTTCAAAGGTTTATGTATTACTACCCTGACTTGATTGTAAATTCCTTGAAGTTATACAAAGGCCTTATAATTTACTGCACCTATAATTTGTATCTCTCTTTTCTTCTTCTTTTTTGTTTTTCAATTCTTTGCAAGACATGGTCTAGTAGGGAAAATACATTATTTGGAGTCAAAGAGAGCTGGATTTGAATTAATTGGCAGCCAAATGAAGGTTTTGTGATATGGAAGAAGTTACCTGTATACTGTAAGCTTTTTTTATTCCTCATCCACAAAATTAAAAAAATAACAATACCTACCTCATAGGGCTATTGATGGCATAAACATAGCATAATTGGTTCTCCATTATGATGTTTATTACCACCTACTTGGACCTTACTGAGTAAATATGCAATAATGACTATTTCCATTTGTTAGGATTCCTTTGAAAGATTTGTTCTGGAGTCCTTAGCATCCCTTAGTCCTCCACTGAAATGCTGCCTGATTCATGCAGCCAGCCCTGACCCATCCATCAGAATGTCTAACTCTTCCTCAGTGCTTCCTTTGCAAATTGGTGGCACCTCCATTTACATTTCATCTTAACTTGTGTTTCTCCCAGTAGACTGGGGACTTCTTAAAGGAGGAAATTTTTTCTTTCTTATCTCCACAGGGAGAAAAGAGAGGTAGAGTGGAAAGCAAACAGATGTGGAAACACACATAGCTGGGGTGAATTCTGGATGAGTCACATCTCCTTATTGGCTATGTGAACTCTGGGCAAGTTTCTTGATCTCAAAAAGCCTATTTCCTCCTCTGCATAAATTGAGATCATACTACCTCTTAGGGCTGTTGAAATTTTTCTTCAGGCTAAATGAAAAGTAATGTATGTGAAAATGTTTATCACTGTATCTGGAACACAATAGATGTTTAATAAATGGCAGCCCTAGCTCCTTGCACAATGGCAGTCACATAAAAGATGCTCACAAAATGTTGACTGAATTAAACTAAATGGGATTTAACACTTATTTCTGTTTTCTATTGATTGTTTTATCCTATTACTGCTCATTATCAAAATTTGTCACATTTTTCTTCCAGGCAATTTGCTGCCATGGTTTAAGAAGTATTAAGATCATGTTTATAGACCATATTGAGCTCTTTGGAAGGGAGGTACATTTTCGAAATTAGCAAGGCTGTGGAGGTATTCATGCTTTTGTTATCTGATTAAAAAAAAACCCCTATGTTTTCTTTTGTTTGCAGAAAAGGGACAAAAAGAAGTTGTTTAGGAGATAATTGCCTCTTACATATTAAATTAATTAAATGCTAAGCCATGTGGGCGAATAAACTATAAAATGCAGCAATTTGTGGTCTGGGGATGAAAGAAGGGGAAAGATCATCCAACAAAAACTTTCTCTTTTTATGGCTGTATTGCAGTTGGAAAGCTAAGGAGGGAGAATTAGGGGTAAACCAAGGGTCCCTGGGGCAGCCAATTGTGGTGTGACTGTCTCCATCCCTTCCCTTCAGCAAGCACACAGTGACTGTCTCCCTGCCACCAGATATACAGAAACTCATGTCTGGTATTAGTGAAAGTTTTCTAGTAGCAAGTAACAAATCAACCTGAGTAGACCTGACTCTAATAGGAGGGCATATCATAAGGAACCAGAGGTGTCTCACAGAACCCAAGGAAAGGAATGAGTGAGAGAGCCTCTGCAAAGATGACTCAGGAATTTGGAATCAGTGAGAACCCCAACAATGCTTTCTCTCTGTGGTCACTTCTTCTTTCAGAACATCCTTTCTCTTTGCCTTTTCATAAGATTGGCTTCCTCTTAGCCAGGCCAATGGTAGGAAAAGATGACCACTCAGAATTCTACATTTACATGTTACGATGCCGGTCACTGGGTGAGATTGACTCCTCTCTCTGCTTGAATACCCAATTCCCCAGGAAAAGGCTGTCCCTAATCAACACAGCTTGGATTAGTGTCACCATCACCAGGTAAAGTCATGCTGTATAAACATGGTCACTGCGGTTCTATTGCTGGATGGGAGGGTCAGCTGGTGGTTCAATCACCAAGATCTGGAGGGTATCTCAAAAGGTGTCTACTCTTGATGAATGGGACAAGTCCCAGCTCTCACGAAGTCAGTGAGATAGAAGCAATTTTAAAAATAATAAATCAGTTGAGAAATAAACAAATCCCCAAAATTCTGTGGTGCTTTTATATGGTCATATCTGTGCTAAGAAGCAGCCATGGTTTTTCAGCATTGACATAGTTCAACCTAAATTTGGCACTAAATTTAAACTGAAAGGGAAGGAACTCATATTTATGGAGTGTCTATCCACCAGACAGGCCAGGCACTTTCCCTTGTCCTCATTTCATTCTCAAACCTCAAATCTCATGTTGTCTCTTCCATATGATAAATGAGGAAATGAAGTTCCCAGAGAATGTGACTGCCCAAGGTTACAGTTCCAGGCACTGAAACTTAATCAAGACTGGACCCAAACTGGCAGAGCAGGCATTTGGAAATTGCTCTCTCTACTCCTGAATCCTGCATACTCTTCACACAACCAGAATTTGACAGGCCTTCAATGGAATATTAAGGCACCAGGTTCTCTTGGCTTTTCCTCCATCACTGACTGGGATGCCTTTGTATTAGGAAGTGACCCTGCCTTCCACCAAGGTGTTCAAACCAAAACCCAGAGTCACACTTGTTCTTCCCTTTTCCTGTCTCTTCCACAATCTAAAAATAATCCCTTTCTGCTCTTCCTCCAGCATATTTTTTCATTCAGCCCATTTCTCATCTAGTGCCGTCATCCTTGTCTCGTCACCCATCTGGATTATTTGCCCCTGCTTCTACTTCTCCAGCTTTCCACAAAGCATTCAGAAAAATCCTTACAAAATGTGAGTCATGCCCCTGCATAAGGTACCCCTGCCCCCACCACCACCGTGGCTTTCCATTGCACTCAGAACCAAACCTGCCCTCCTTACCTTGCCTCACAAAGCAGCACATGAGGGAGCCCTGCCTCCCTCCTGACTTCCACCTCTCACCCCCTTCCCCTTGCTTGCTCTGCTGTGATCATACTAGCTCCTTTCTGTTTTATAAACAAGCCAAACACATTCCCTCCTGGCATGACTGCCCTTTTCTTGTTCACATCTCCTTTCAAATGTCATTTCTACAGAAATGCTTTCATGGACCAGCCTGTCTAAATTAATTGTTCCCCACCCTTTCCCAGTCACTCCTTGTTTCATCAAACTGTTTTATCCCCTTCATAACACTTATCCGTATCTGGAGCGATCTTGTTCATTATTTATTTACTTCCTCATTATCTTCCTTCCCCCTCTCAGATCAGCAGCTCTAGGAGAGCAGGAGCTTCCTCCCTCTGGTTCATGACTGTGTCCTGGGACCTGGGCCAGTGCTTGGCATGAAGTGGGCATTCAGCACATGTTGGTGGAATGAATGAATATTAGGCTGACCATGTTAGAAATCCAGGGAGTCAGGGCTCAGGCCTGTGCCCTTGCATCCATTAGGAACAACTGTCGGGTGGGGGCACTTAGTCACTGTCTCTTCCAGCACATTCTACTTAAACCCTCTATCACTGAGATTTATCTCTGAGTTTAATCAAATGTAATTTATATTGCAGCCTTCTCAGTAAATAATTGATATGCCCTCTCTGTTGTCTTCATCACAAATACCTCTTTGTACTCTAAAGAAATAATTTAATCAGTCAATAGTATAACACAGCACTCTTGTTTAGAAGGCAGATGGAAGATAAAACATAAGTCTTGTTCACACCAGATTATACCAAGACCAAAATAATCTCCCTTACAAAAAATACTCTGCAAACAAGTTGCTGGCAGAGACACCCACTTAAATCCCTTGGTTTTTTTCTAATGGAGGTGACCCCATGGAAGTTGTAGCTGCTACAGAAGAAAGTTTGTGGCCAATTGCAGGTTGCATGTGCAAATAGAAACTCCTGTTCATTTGTGGTTGAATTAACCTCTGTCTAGGTCCAAGAGCAAGCCTTCAAATGCCTAGTGTGAACACACATTGGGTGAGAGCTCTAAGTTAGGGGTTCTGCACTACCTGTGACCTCAGACTCACTGAGTAAATCCAATTCTCCTGCTTCTTCCTTCTTTGCAATTGGTCCCTCAGGCTTCCATGGGCAATGTGTCCAGAGCTTATGGGGATTCTTTTGTAATCCAAATTATACAAACACTCTTCCTTTGCCCTTCTGTGCTTCTCCCAAAGCAAGACAACCAGAGAGGTAAATTTTGAATTTGTTTTCACACATTTATCTATTTTGAGCCCACACTTTTCTGGAGCAGACAAGGGAGGGGAAGATGATGAAGCAACAACTCTGATAAGCATGAAAGGCTCCAAGGAGGCATTCTCTCAGGGAAAATGCATCTTTTCACTGCCTTTAGGAAGAATCCTCAATATTGTTTTCTTTATTCTGTTTTCATTGAAACATCTTAACTGTCCAATTATAGAGGACTGCTTAAATAAAGTGTGATACATCTGTAGGATGGGCTATTGCACAGCCAATAAGAATCATGTCACAAAAATATCAATATGGGAAAACATATATAATTTACACTGCCAGATGAAAAAAGCAAGACACAGATTTACAGTATGAACTTTTTTTTTTTTTTGAAGAATGGGTGTTTGCGTGTGTATGCACTTAGGGAAAAGCTTGGAAGAGCATACACTCGAATGCAACTATAAATGTACCTGGGTGGTGGTATGGGTGGCTTTCCCCTCCCTTTTCTCTTCTACACTTTCCAAATGTTAAGTCTTGAACATGTTTCCCTTTGTAATTAGAAAGTTAAAAAAATAAAAAGCACTTGTTTAAAAGAACTGAAATACAAAAAGTTTAAAAATACATTTGTTATTTTTTATTTGGAAAAAAGGTCATGTTCACTCCTCATCAGCTAATATGACTTTGTCAGTGCCTGGTACCTGTTATTATGTGCATTAGCCAAAGGGAAGCAAGTTGTGAACTTTAGAAAGGCAAATTTCACTGCATCTCCTGGTTCTGGTGATAGTGAGGCTGCCTTTGGATGGGTGATCACCCTGCTCTGTCTTACAGGTGCAGCCCAGCTGCCCAGGATGGCTGGCAAACATGCAACAGTTTTGCCGGGGGACTTTGAGTTGCCTTGGGTAGGGAAGTTTTAGCTCTGGATGTGCTCTTTTGATTAGGCTTAGCCTCCTGGAATCTTGGATCAATATTAGTTTACATTATCTGAGCACTCGGTGCTGCCTCTGAGCACCACTCCCATCATTCTTGGATTATTGCACGAACTTTCTGGCTTGTCTCTCCCTATCAAGACTCTTTCAGACTCTCCCTCAAATGCATTGATTTTGTACTGTCTTTGGTGGAGTTCCTAGGAAACCAGTGACTGAGACAAAGATTTGCTGTAGGACACTACAGCAAATTCCCAATAAGGGAATGTCCTCTGAATCAGAACCGCTGGAGGAGTGAAGATGGTAGGCTCTGGCAGAGGGAAGAGTTGAACTGTGATGCAGTTGCAGCAAAGGCCTCACCTGCTCCCACTATCCCATGGGAGTTTTCCTTCAGGATTGTCTCAAACTGAGACATGGGGCCTGGGTGTTTATACCCAGCCCCATCTAATCAACCAGTTATTGATTGGATGCAGCTAGTAGGAGGAGGGATATGATTGCAGCCGGTTCCGACAGTCATCCTGCAAGGTAAGCATTATTTCCTCAATTGTAGTGAGATGAAGTGACTTGCTCTTGACCAAGAACATCCGAAATGGCAACGCCAGATGAGAACAGAGGTTTCTCCTGGCATCTGTCCTTTCTCATTCATTACCCTGGTCCTCTTCACCTTTGACTGTAGATCCAGCTCTCCTGCTGTATTTCATGTGCATCTTTCAGCCTTGCCTTCATCCATGCAGCACCACAACTAAAATAGGACCCTTTGGTTACAAATGACAGAAGCACAAATAAGTATCATGACTGTGGATTCAGATCTGGCCTTTCCCTGTCTCATGCAGTCCTATTTCTTACCCAGCCTCAAGCTTTGGATTCTCTTCCTTTCAGCCTTCTTTTCTTTACATGCATTTCTTTTTTAACACACCTGCCCCTGCCTTTGCTAGCTCTGTGAACTTGGGCCAGTCTTTATCTCCTGGAGTCTCAATTTCCTCAACTATAAGAAGGGATTAATAATGCATGTCATGCTAGGTGGCTGTGAGGAACAAAAGGACAGTGAAAAAGAACTTACATATTGTTTAAAGCCTATTCTGTGCCTTGCAGAGTGGCATCAACTTGAAATAAACTATTAAATACCTAGTGTAATACTTTACTCTTAATGGCAACACACACTAAAAAACCTGCTTTGTTTCTTGGCCATGAGGAAAAAGATACAAGCCCACTGATAAGAAAACCTAAGAAGCAAATGCTGTCATGCCATCCTTAGGCTGTCAGTAAGCAAGTGTGTAAAAATAAAGCTGCAGATTTAAAGTCAGACTAGTCACTCCTTGATTTGCCCAGATGAGCAGGACAGGCTGCGCTCCTCAAGCCTTCATGGGAGGATGTCAGAAAGACTCAGCAACTGATGATTATAGCTGTCTTTACCGTCTTAAAACCAAGAGGTTTTTCCTTTTTTTTTTTTTTTTTTTTTTTGTCTTGCTGCTTCTACCTTGTACGTGAAGATATGATTGGCCATTTTTCTATGATTCCTGGCTTTCATTTGTCTGGAAAAAATGCTGGGAGTCATAGAACTGCTGAGCCTGATTAATAGTACCTGAGATTTCTGGGCCCTGTGACTGAAGTTTAAATTCGGTTTTCCAACATTCTAAGACACTATGCATATGTGTGTTGGGGGTGGCAGGGTGGGGTTGGAAACTCTGGGTACAGAAACAGCAATCTCCCTTTTGATATATATTCATTTATTCAGCAAATATTAAGTACCAATTGTATACCAGTGACTGTTCTTGTTGTATGGGATACACAGAAAACAAATTTAAGAAAATGTTAGCCCTCAAAAACTTACAGTTTACCAAGGGGAGATTGTAGGGCCTGGCTTTTTCTTGCTTTAATTTGCCATTGCATGTGGGAACCACCACCAGGGATATAAGCATGCCCTTAACTGATTTGGCATGATCATCTCTTTAGTCTTTTCCTCAGAGAAACTAGAAAATGGTGCTTCAAGAGACACTGCTAGGAGATAGTCTAAGGGTTTTTGGAGAGACGGGATGTGGCTGATGATCATTTTCTTTTGTTATTAAGAATTTATTAATAATGTCCTACAGTTTTAAAATATATTTTTCAAATACAATAAAAGACCCAGAGGAAGAAAAAAAACCTGAAATAAATACTAGTAGACCTTTGCCAGAGAAATGCAAAAAGGACCAACTATCGGAACAGAAGTATTGGGTTATGCATATAAGGTCCCACAAGGGTCCTGTCTTATAACTCAGTGGTTCCTGATCTGGTTCTGCCTCAGAATCATTGGCCGAACTTTAAAGTTCAGATTCCCAGGCTCTCAGATGAGAGTCTCTGCCTGGTACCATAGCACTTCACTTTCTACAGAAACATGAAAACTGATTCCAGATGCCTTTTATGCAAAGCACTTTTCAGAAGTACCAGAGAACATTTTTAAAGAAAATGTGTGCATGAGTCATAGGTTGAATATTATTTTAGCTCTTTAATTAGTTTACCTTTTAGCAATAATGACAGCAACCATGTTCATAAAAACACATTTTAACAGCCCCCTAAGTGTGTTTTTCCTCTTGTTCTGCTCACTACCCAGCTAGTTAATTACATAAAATCAGCATTCTCTCCTACACAGCCAGCATACATAATTATTTGTCCATTGCAAATCAACACCTGGATAATTGCAAGATAGAATTCAGAGTAAAATAAGTTATCTGTCTGCTGGGCCCTGAAATTCCCCCACAATCTGTTCTTAAATTGGACAGCCTAATAGACAATAGGGCTCTTTCAGCAATGGACAGAATGATGTTTGACAGCCAAGGGGGAAAATAAAACAACCTTTTGAAATTTTCTTATCATCAAGATGGATAGCCTCTGATTCAGATAGATATGCAGAAGGAGGGAGAATCTCTCTGTGTTAATAATTTATAAGGTGATCTCCCTATTGCCTTTGGGAAGGAACATCCTGTTCTTAATTGCACCCTTATTCCCAGGCAACAACAACAACAAAAATCCCAAACAGCTGGGACCATTCCTTCCAATGCACTACAACTTTGCTATGGTTAGCTTTGGGCCACTGATGCTTAATGTAAAATATATTATTTGGGGAGAAAGAAGGCAGTAAATATTTACTGAATGACTGCCATGTGTCAGGCAGTGTGCTAAGAGCATAACATATATTATTCCTATGGTCCTGGTAACTATTCTAGAGAGGAATACAGATAACCACAATGTTTTGTATATGAAGAGCGTAACACTCAGAAACTTTAACTTCCTTGTACACAGGAAGTAGCATACTATGATTTAAATGTGATGCCTTCCGACCTCAAAGGGTTAGGCAGCCATGCCCTCCTTAGCAGTGTGGCCTCGCACCAATGACTTCCTTTCCCTGTGCCTCCGTTTCCTCCTTCTCTGAATGTGTTGCAGTTCTTTCCTCCAAGGTTGTTGTGAACTTTAAATAAAATAACTTACGAGAATGGGACAGGCATGCTAATTTTTCAGGTAGCATTCAGCTTTTCACATCTCCTTCCTAATTCTAGCCCCCCATTATGGATCGTATGTTTGTGTCTCCCCAATATTAACATGTTGAAGCCCTAACTCCCAATGTAATAATATTTGCAGGTGGGGTCTTTGGGAGATAATTAGCTTTAGGTGACATCATGAAAGTAGAGTATTCATGATGGGATTAGTGGCTTTGTCAGAAGAAGAAAGGAGGCCAGGGCTTTCTCTCACTGTCTCTCTCTCTCTCTCTCTCTCTCTCTCTCTCTCTCTCTCAGTGCATGCACAAAAAGAGATCTTGTGAGCACACAGTGAGACAGTGGCAATCTGCAAGCCAGGAAGGGGGCCCTCACCAACAGCCAAATCTTCCAGCACTTGATCTTGGACTGCTCAGCCTCCAGAACCATGAGAAATAAATGTCTGTTGTTTAAGCCATGCAGTCTATGGTACTTTATTATAGTGGTCTGCACTGATAAGACATCTCCTTAGATGTTTAAGTATCTAATGCACAGAAGTGAATACTCAGCTTGATATAAGAAATATGTTGGAGCTGACCCCTCCTAGACAGGCAAATATCATAACTGTCAAAAGTTAAAAGAATTCACAGCCAGAATGACCACATTAGGAAAAAAATATACTTATCTTGGCTGTGCTTATTATAATCTATGATGAGTGGGAGAGAGAGAGAACAGTCTTGGGTGTGAAATAACTTTTATTTGGCCATTAACAGTCTTTAGAGCGCAGCCTGGAGTGGGAGGCCATTTATGACTCCAGTGGACTCTGTGGGCTCTGCTTCAGTGTCATAAAAAAATGCTAATTGCCTTCCTCCTTCGGATCCTGACTCCTGACAGAGGCATTTGATTTTGTCGAAGCTTCTGCAAGGTGACTCCCATTCTGGGACGTCAACTTTGGCAGTGCCTTCTGCTTCTTCTGCTTTGAGACAGTTAGTGTACTTCCTGACAGAATCTTTGTGGTCTGTGGAAAATGGGGAATTTACTCTGTGCCCAGAAGAATCAGCTGGATTTAAATTCAGAGGAGAACCGTTCCCCCAGTTAGGAGATGATCAGGTTGTGATGAGGTTGAGAAATGCTCTTCTCTAATGGCATAAAGCAAAGCCAATATTAAAATGACTATGGGTGTGACGTTTATTTTATCCCATTAGGAATTTTATTCCTTGAGGACTGAATGAATCACACTCAGGGACTGTGTAAAATAATATCTGTATGGGAGGGTTTTTAATAACCCCTTAGATGCCTTCCCCAAGTGGTCCTGACTCCTGGAGTCCACTACCCACTTTAGCATAAAGGAATTAATTAAATCATTTTTTCAGTTATTCAGCAGATCTGGACATCACAGGTCTGCTCTGTTCTGGCACCATGCTAGGTTCAGAGGACACAGTCAAATCAATTTCAGTTCCTACCCTTATAGAGTTCAAGTGTAGAGGAAACAGTTGGAGAAGAGGAACTAGCAAGGGCAAAGGGCATGGAGGTGTCTAGCCCATAAGGCTGGAGTTAAGGGTGGGAGCAAGAGGGCACAAATGAGGTGAGAGAATAAGAGGGAGGAGAGCCTGTGGCAGCTGGGTGGAAGGCGATGACATCTTTCATTTTTGGTCAGATAGTGCATGATGAGATGACACTTGGTGTGGATCTTCTTGGAAGCAGTGTGGGGCATGGATTAGAGGGTGAAAGTGGAGGCACATCTACTGTGACTCCTGGAAGCCTCCAGACTCTTTTAAGTGATATATATGTGTACCCCAGCCCTGCTACACATTAAAGACAGCAGCCTACAGGGTTCCCCATGATCCATTATGAAATTCAAAATGGGTGACTCTTAGGGCATCCAAATTGGGATAGAAGAAGTCAAATTATCATTGTTTGCAGATGATATGATCTTATATTTGGAAAAACCTAACAACTTTACAAAAAAACTATTAGAACTGATAAACCAGTAAAGTTGCAGGATACAAAATCAACATGCAAAACTCAGTAGCATTTCTATATGCCAAGAGTGACAATCTGAAAAAGAAATAAAGGTAATCTAATAAAATGAAATACCTAGGAATTAACCAAAAAAAAAGAAAAATCTCTATATTGAAAACTGTAAAACACTGATGAAAGAAATTGAAGAGGACATTAAAAATGGAAAAATATTCCATGTTCATCAGTTGGAAGAATCAATATTGTTAAAATGTCCATACTACCCAAAACAGTCTCCAGATTCAATACAATCACTATCAAAATACCAATAATGTTCCTCACAGAAATAGAAAAAAAATCCTAAAATTTATATGGAACCACAAAAAACTCAGACTATCTAAAGCCATCCTAAGCAGAAAAAACAAAAACAAAAACAAAACTGGAAGAATCACGTTACCAGACTTCAAATTATACTACAGAGCTATAGTAACCAAAACAGCATGGCACTGGCCTAAAAATAGACATATAGACCAATGGAACAGAATAGAGCACCCAGAAACAAATCAACACACCTACAGTGAACTCATTTTCAACCAAGTTGCCAAGAATATACACTTGGGAAAAAAAAGTCTCTCTAATAAATGGTGCTGGGAAAACTGGATATTCATATGCAGAGGAATGAAAGTAGACCCCTTTCTCTTGCCATATACACAGATCAAATCAAAGTGGGTAAAGACTTAAATATAAGACCTCAATCTATTAAACTTCTACAAGAAAACATTGGGGAAAATTTCCAGGACATGGGTCTGGGCAAAAATTTCTTGGGCAATAACCCACAAGCACAGGCAATGAAAGCAAAAATGGACAAATGGGATCACATCAAGCTAAAAAGCTTCTGCACAGCACAGGAAAGTGAAGACATAACCCAGAGAATGAGATAAAATATTTGCAAACTACCGCCCTGACAAGGGATTAAATATAAGGAGCTCAAACAACTCTATAGGAAAAAATCTAGTAAGCTGATAAAAAATTGGACAAAGATTTGAATAGACATTTCTCAAAAGAAGACGTTCAAATGGCAAACAGGCATATGAAAAGGTGCTCAGTATCATTGATCATCAGAGAAATGCAAATCAAAACTACAAAGAGGTATCATCTCACCCCAGTTAAAATAGCTTCTATCCAAAAGACAGGCAATAACAAATGCTGACAAAGATGTGGAGAAAAGGAAACCCTCATACACTGTTGGTGAGAATGTACATTAGTGCAACCACTATGGAGAACAGTTTGGAGGTTCCTCAAAAACTAAAAATAGAGCTACCATATGATCTAGTGATCCCACTGCTGGGTATATACCCAAAAGAAAGGAAATCAGTATATCAAAGAGATATCTGCACTCTCATGTTTGATGCAGTACTGTTGACAATAACTAAGATTTGTAAGCAACCTTATTTGTTGTCCATCAACAGATGAATGGATAAAGAAAATGTTACATTTACATAATGGAGTACTATTCCGTCGTAAAAAAGGATGAGACTCTTGTCATTTGCAACACCATGGATGGAACTGGAGATCATTAGGTTAAGTGAAATAAGCCAGGCACAGAAAGACAAACATTGCATGTTCTCACTTATTTGTGGGATCTAAAAATCAAAACAATTGAATTCATAGAGGTGGAGGGTAGAAGTATGGTTACTAGAGGCTGGAAAGGGTAGTGGGGGGCTGCAGTGGGGATGGTTAATGGTACAAAAAATAGAATAAGATCTACCGTTTGATAGCACAAGATGACTATGTCAATAATAATGTAACCATACATTTTAAAATAACTGAAAGAGCATAACTGGATTGTTTGTAACACAAAGGATAAATGCTTAAGAGGATAGATACTCCATTCTCCATGATGTGATTAGTGTGCACTGCATGCTTGTATCAAAACCTGTCGTGTACCCCATAAATACATACACCAGCCAGGCGCAGTGGCTCACGCCTGTAATCCCAGCACTTTGGGAGGCCGAGGCGGGTGGATCACGAGGTCAGGAGATTGAGACCATCCTGACTAACACGGTGAAACTCCGTCTCTACTAAAAAATACAAAAAAATTAGCCGGGCATGGTGGTGGGCACCTGTAATCCCAACTACTCAGGAGGCTGAGGCAGGAGAATGGCGTGAACCTGTGAGGCGGATCTTGCAGTGAGCTGAGATTGCGCCACTGCACTCCAGCCTGGGCGACAGAGCAAGACTCCATCTCAAAAAAAGAAAAACAAAAAAACAAAACAAAACATACATATACCTACTATGTAACCACAAAAATTAAAATAAAAACACCAAAATGGATGATTCTTAAAACGCAAATGCTTGATTGTGATTGTTAGTTTGCTGTGACTCCCTGAGGATTTTTCAAATTGTCATTTCTCATTCAGAGAGATCTGCAAAAAATCCTTTTGAGATGCAGGTACTTTCCAGGTTATGCAAGATAATCTGCTGGTACATGAGAAAAATATAAGATATCTATTTATGTTTGATTTTAATCCAAAAAATTCTAAGAAAAAGTAAGCTTTAACAATAATATATGAGGCTGGGTGCAGTGGCTCATGCCTGTAATCCCAGCACTCAGGGAGGCCGAGGCAGGCAGATCACTTGAAGCCAAGAGTTCGAGACCAGCCTGGCCGACATTGTGAAACACCATCTCCACTAAAAATACAAAAATTAGCCAGGTATGGTGGCTCACACCTGTAATCCCAGTGATTCGGGTGGCTGAGGCACGAGAATCACTCAAACCCGGGAGGCAGAGATTGCAGTGAGCTAAGATCATACCACTGCACGTCAGCCTGGATGAACAGAGTGAGAGACTCTGTCTCAAAATAATAATAATAATATAATAATATATAGATTATCAATAGTACATGTATGTAATTTATACAGAAATATATCTATCTTAGAGTTATATGCTCAAAAATGTTTTACTAATAGTGGTATGTGATTGTAAAACTGGAGACCTAAGTTCTGTGGATTTATGAAGACCTGTGTTCAAATCCTAGCTTTAGCACTTACCAACTCAGTTCTGTTCCTAGATTTAACATATGTAGACAACCACCACATAATGTTGCTATAACAATAAACTGATATATCCAACATACATCATACAGTTATAAATATTAGTTATAAATAAATTAGTTATAAATATATTAACTATTCATAAATATCATCATATACAATTATCACTCAGAGACATTTTTGAAACAATCTTTTCCCTATGAACATTCATTGAGCACCTGGGGAGATTGAACCTCAAGGGCAAGTAATGTCACATAGGTGAAGGTACAGTAACAGAGACTACATCTGAATCCAGGCCTCTTTCCTTCCTTCCTTCCAGCCAGTTACTGCTTTTCTTTCAGGGGGCTTGGTTTCCAGGCAACTCTATGATGTTGTGTAACCCCCATATCTTCCTCTTTTGGAATTCAGATCAGTGCTACATTGAAAATTCAATTCTCGGATTATTTGAAGAGCCTTGGATTGAGATCCCAGATAAAGCATTCCCTATTAGTTGTTGGCAATTAGTTTGTTTACGGAACCAAGTGAAGCAGGTGTATCATAGCAGAAATCTTCAAACCATTCAGTACAGGATTGCTTTCCTCTGAGCCAAGTAAGAAAGTGTTAAGGAGGTGGTGCACCCTCCCCTAGTGCACTGGCACTCCTGACCTGCCAGAGGCACGCTCACCCAGACAGCCACAAATGATACCAAGTAGTATTTCTCACACTTAAGGAGATCCCTTTTAAACATTAGAAAAGACGCCTGGCGTGGTGGCTCACGCCTGTAATGCCAGCACTTTAGGAGGCCAAGGCAGGCGGATCACTTGAGGTCAGGAGTTCGAAACCAGCTTGGCCAACATGGTGAAACCTCATCTCTACCAAAAATACAAAAATTATACGGCAATGGTGGCAGGCACCTGTAACCCCAGCTACTCGGGAACCCGGGAGGTAGAGGTTGCAGTGAGCAGAGATCGTGTTACTGCATTCCAGCCTGGGCGACAGAGTGAGACTCTGTCTCAAAAAAATAAAATAAAATAAACATTAGAAAAGAACTTTTCAGGCTTTTAAGAAACCAGAGTTGAAGTCTATGAAAGTATCTTTGAAATATATTATTACTAATAACTTTTTTTTCTTCATAACTGGTAAAATATTTAAAAGATTATTATCTATTTGAAAACCCCAAATTGAAACTTTGGAAAGTTTTATTCTGAGGACCCCAGTTGAGAAATATCATCTTACGAGGGATTCTCTACATAAGCAAATTGCTGTTCTCTAGTGATCTTTGAGAATTACTTATATCTGAACCAACTCCATCTGCTTGGTCCCTCCGACTGGTGCAGAATCTCACTGGAAGGGATTTAGGAACCTGTTGTTGCTGTTGTGGTTTTTACAGGGGATTCTTCATTACACTAAACTTAGAAAATTACAGCAAAACTCCATTGACTTCCCATTAGGATGTAAGTTCCCTGAGTACAGGGATATTTATATGTTTTGTTCCTTGCAGTATCTGGAGGACCTTAGAGCACGTATATAGTAGACCCTCAATAAATATCAAATAAAGGAATGAGTGAATCAATTCATTACAGCCTTATACTTCCCCACATGTTGCTATAATGTTCTTTAAATCTAATCCTCACAACAAACCTTGGTCATTAATAGCTCCTGTGGCCTAAAGAACAATGTTCAAAGGCTTTAACTTGGCTTCCAAGATGCTTCATGATTTGTCTGTCCTTTGAGTGCATCACTCTAGCCATGCCCTCTAGTACTGTGCTTTGCAAGCACATTAATTGGCCCTGGCTCACCCCAGACCCGTCTAATCAAAATCTGTAAGGTGGCGGAGTTTTTTAAATTTATTTTGAGACAGGGTTTTCTTATGTTGCCCAGGCTGGTTTCAAACTGCTGGAATCAAGCGATCCTCCCTCCTTGGCCTCTCAAAGTGCTGGGATTGCAGGTGCACTCCACCACCCTGGGCTCTGGGGTGATATTTTCTTTTTTTTTTCTTTTTTTTATTATTATTATACTTTAGGTTTTAGGGTACATGTGCACAATGTGCAGGTTTGTTACATATGTATCCATGTGCCATGTTGATTTCCTGCACCCATTAACTCGTCATTTAGCATTAGGTATATCTCCTAATGCTGTCCCTCCCCCCTCCCCCAACCAGATATTTTCTAAAAATTCCCAAGGTGATTCCAAAAGGTAATTAGGATTGCTAAACAGTCTAAGCCAACTATTCACTGTTCTCCAAATATCCTTGTACTTTTTGTTTATCTGGAAAGTTTCTTCTTCCCTACCTCTCGAACCCCTCCTTTTTTACAAGGCCTTACTCCAATGCCATCTCTCCTCTGTAGCTCTTCCTAATCATCTCACTACCAAATACAGTTTCTCCACCTCTTAGGAAAACACATTGCTTAACAAAATATGACCAGAGCTGTGAGTGTCATACAGTGCTAAGGGGTGGAGAAATTGTATATGACACCTTTTGAAATGTGGCTTCCTCTGGGCAGGAGAAAGGACGCTTTTTACTCACCCATGTACCACTGGAAGCTAGCACAGTGCCTAGCATGAAGAACACTGAGGGAGGACAGTATACAAATGATGGTCATATAATTAGGGTAACCACACAGTCTGTTAACCAAACTGGAATACTTTTGAGAGTAATGAGGGATGCTAGTAACAACCGTGTCAGTACAAAAGTTTCTGGGACTGTCGCAGACAAACTGAAAGTATGATCACCCAAATAACAATGACCAATGTTGATTAAGCTCTTACTGTTTGCCAATCATTCACTGTCTTGTATGCTATTTGTCATTTCTTTAATACTGGGAGCACCCATTAGTATCTATACTTAACTGATAATGACACGGTGGCAGACATGTAAAGGAACTTACCAACGATTATACAACTAAGGAGGTAGGTCAGAGAGCTGGGACTTGCACTCAGGTCCTCTGAATCCAGAGCTCATGTTCTAGACCATAAAGGCCTGTTGTCTCTCAGTGGGAAAACTCAAGCCTTGGAGTAGGACAGGATGAGAAGTAACTTTAGTTACCTCTTGGGCTCCAGTTTCTTCATCCATAAAATAATAACAGTGGTGGTTTTCAGTAACCTTGGAAGATTAAATGATATAAGGCATGAGAAGGGCATGTGTACTTGTGAACTACTTGCCTTTAAGAGTAAGACGTCTGCCAGTTTATCCATAAGACATCTACTCAAGTAGCTGTGACACAAATAAATGAGGCTAAATTCTGTAGCAGAACACAGAGGTAGGTCATAGGAAGCCCCATGGTGATTCCTATGGTTCCTATGGTTCATGATTAAGACCATGAAATTTTACACAAGACCTGGGTTCAAACTGAGGCTCTGGGATTTGAATAGATATTTCTCCAAAGAAGATATGCAAATGAACAATAAGCACATGAAAAGATGCTCAACATCATTACCCCTTAGGGAAATGCAAGTCAAAGCTGCAATGAAATATCACTTAACACCTACTAGGATGGCTAAAGTAAAAGAGACAGACAATAACAGATGTTGGGAAGAACATCTGGTAAAGAAATTGGAACCTTATATTTTGCTAGGAGGGTTGTAAAATGGTGCAGACACTTTGGAAAAACAATTCGACAGTTCTCCAAAAAGTTAAATTTAGAGTTACCATATGATGCGACAATTCCTTTCTTAGGAATAATTTTAAGAGAATTGAATATATACAGCCACACAAAAACTTGTACACAAATGTTCATAGCAGCATTATTCATAATAGCTAAAGAATGGAAACAACCCAAAGATCTATGAACTAATGTGGTATAACCACACAATAGAATAATATTCAGCAAAAAAAAGCATTACTGATACATGCTATAACATGGATGAATCTTGAGAACATGCTGCTAAGTAAAAGAAGCCAAACCCAAAAAATTGTATATTACAAGATAACAATTATTTAAATGTCTAGAATAGGCAAATATATAAAGACGGGAGATTAGTGGTTAGAGATTAGAGGGAATGGGAAGATAGGGAGTGACAGCTAATGGGTACAGGGCTTCTTTTTGGGATGACAAAAATGTTCTAAAATTAGATAGTGGTGATGGTTATACAATTCTGTGACTATACTAAACCCACTGGATTGTATACTTCAAAATGGTGAATTGTACAGTATGTGAGTTGTATCTCAATATAGCTGTTATTTTAACATTCAAGTTATACTGTGGACTTTGGGTGTTTGTGTTGTCTTCTGAAAAGAGGACTCATTATGGAGCCTAACTCAAGAGCAAATGTGAAGATTAAATGAGAAATTGTGTGTGAAACCCTTGGCATAGTAACTGTACTAAAAACTCAATAACAGTGACCATATGGGTAATTTTCCTCAAACCTGTGGTCTTTCTCTTGTCCATCTTGAAACAGAGGGTCAGTGGTGTTTTCAGTAACATAGGCTGGGATTCACGATGACCTAAAATGCATGAAGACTGATCCTATTCCCAACACCTTTATATTGTATGTGTCTCAGATAGAATTAAAGTCTTATGGCTCTGATATCTGTTATTTATTTCTTAACTAATATAACTGAGACCTTGCTCAAGATGTGCTCATGAAAAATTACCCTTTTAATGGTGAAGCATTTAATGAGAAACTGGATTATCTACTGCATAAGTGCCCTTCATACAAATTAGCTTGGCCCTAGGTCCTAATCTAAATTGGGCTCCCTACTTTCCTCTAAATGGCCTAATATTTTCTTATTAATCTCTGCCCTTGTTCACCTGCTATGGCTCTGCTTTCTCTTATGAATCTTCTTTCTCAGCAGAGTTCTGTGCCCTGACAAATGTTTCTTAAGGCTGTCTTTGTATCTGACTCATAGACATTTTTTTAGAGATGACTGATGACTGGAATCTGTTCCATTTTCAAGCTGTCTCTCCATCCTTCCATGGGGTTTTAATGCTGCCAATGTGTTGAGTACCATCGGATTTGGGCCAGGTGAGTTTTGGTCAAGATAAAGATGGGGCTTTATAAGAAAGTTGCGTAGAAAAGAAGCAATTAATCATGGTGGTTAGGCGAACAGGCTTGAAAACACAGAACACAAGCAAACCACAAATGTGGGTTTTGACATGAGACAAATCTAAGTTCAAGTTCTACTCTGTAAGTTTTGACAAGTTACATGGCCTCTAACACTTCAGTTTAGAGCCTCATCTATGAAACCTGAATAATCGTACCTACCTCTACAATTATTTTCTGGACTTAACAAGTTGATGCATATAATATGCTTTGTGATGAATGCTACCCGATATTGTGATTATAATTAAAGTTTGAGGAAGTCTCAGTGGTGAAAGAGATGTTATTATGGACTGAAATAGTGTCATATGTTGAAGAGGAGAGATGTTTAGCTATGATATAAGGTGTATTATGGCAAATGTCCCTTTGTTCTTAGCTCTAGTCTCTGACATCTGCTCTTACAGAATGCTGAGGCTTAAGTATTATACTGATTATAGTTTCTGACTAATCATCCCTGTGTTATATTTGCTTTATGGAATATTACTCAAAGGCTTTAATATACGAGGAATCAGCAGGGGTGTCATGGAAAAAAACAAAAAGAAAACTGCGGGTCAGGACCACAGGTCCAGACCTGTGGCTGGACAGACATTCCTACTCTCTGCCTTCCACCCTCCCAGGATTGTGTCTTCTACTTGCTTCTTTTACTGGGCTTATAATAGTAGTGATACTCACGCCTATAATCCCAGCACTTGGGGAGGCCAAGGTGGTGGATTGCTTGAATCTGAAAGTCCGAGACTGGGCAACATGGCAAAACCCTATCTCTACAAAAAAATAGCCAAGTATGACCGTGTGTACCTGTTGTTCCAGCTACTTGGGAGGCTGAAGTAGGAGACTTGCCTGAGCCTGGGAGGTCGTGGCTACAGTGAGCTGTGATCGCGCCACTGTGCTCCAACCTGGGTGATGAAGTGAGACACTGTTTAAAAAAAAAAAAAAAAAAACTGTGGTGACAGCTACCATTTGTAGAAAACTTACCATGTAAATACATGCTTCACACATACTATCTCACTGAAGTTACTGTTCATGCTAATGCTGTAAGGTAGATACTTTATTGTCATCCAACACATTAAAAAACTGAGGCTCAGACAGTTCAGTTGACTTACGAGAGGCACGTATGATTCGAAACAAGGATGTCTGATTCTAAAGCTTGAACCTTCTTACACACTTAGCGTAATGAAAATACATTTGTATTTGCAGTCACCAAAAACTTAAGCTTCTGAGGGCACAGATGTTGTCTCATTCATCTGTTGCCAGTGAATAATAGCACCGATACAGAAGAGATGCTTGGTAAGGGATGAATGAATAAATGAATGAAATGAAAGTTCTGTTTTGTCAATAGAAAAGTACTATATGATAGTTAGTGATTGCTGTCTTTTTTTTTTCTATTTTAAGCATGTCTTCTGATAATTCTCAACCCCACAATATAGAAAGGCCTTAGTTTGCACATCTGTAGATAGAGGGAAACAGGCTGAATTATCTCTAATGTCCTCAGCTCTGTGTTTCTGACAGATGAAGTAAGCGTAATGAAGGAGAAATCAAGAGTTGAAGTTAAGGATATTATAGGAGATGAATAACAGACAGATAGGACACTCCAGGTTTTAAGAACCAACTGTACAATGTCCAGACCTCTGACTAGTCAAAGTATGATGAGGTTAATGATGGGTTTCAATTCCTATGTATTCATCTTATTTCGGACTATGTTTATTTGGGCAAGCTACCTAAACTCTGTGACCTTCGACTTCATCATCTGGAAAATGGAAATGGTTTGCTTGTTGTGAAGAGTGGGGATAAAGTTTAGAGAACATCTGGCATGAAGCGCTTGCTCAGTTCAGAGTTAACTTTATTGTCCTCACTTCATGTAGATATGCTTGAGCTCCTGGTTGATGTGTCTTAGCAAAATATTATCTTAATAATTATTGAGAGAGCCTGTTGGAAGGTGCAGACACACAATAGCACGTAGCGCGGAAGCCTATTTTCCTGCACACATGACTTACCAGAAGAGATGTCATAAAACCATTTTTTGATAATTGTCCTCAGGTAATTACTCTGGAGTTTCACTGTGAAACAGCTCATGGAATTGGGTGGGAAGAGGGTCTTGGACCCTGGCCAAGCTATTATTGCATGTTGGCAATGCCAGAGACTCGGTGCTAATATTATTCTAACAACAATTTCGGACATGAACTCTTAGTGGGTGATTATGATCATTTGTTGAATATCTCTTGCTTAACAAACCCTGAATTAGATGCTTCACACATATTATCTGATTTATTTATCATAATACCCTGTTGAGGTGGTTATTTTTAACTTATTTTTCCCTACCTGAGAAAACTGAGTTTCAGAAAGGAGAAGTAATTTGTCTCAGGACTTAAATGGATGGAGTCAGAATTTGCATCTAGGAATACTACTATTCTTTTCCCCTGAGTCCATTGATTTGACTTTCCGGGAATGTAGATGAAACCAGACAGTGGATCTTGGAATTGTGGATACACAAAGCCACTGGGGTCTGTACAGCTACATGTTTGAATCTGCTTTTTCTCTTTTTAGGTCAGGATCGCAGTGAAGCCACTTTGATAAAGAGGTTTAAAGGTGAAGGGGTCCGGTACAAAGCCAAATTGATCGGGATTGATGAAGTTTCCGCAGCTCGGGGAGACAAGTTATGTCAAGATTCCATGATGAAACTCAAGGTGCTATGCAAACGTTTTCTTTTCAACATTTTGTGTTTAATGTGAATGAGGAAGACAAGTGATTACCATCATAATTGTAAATAACTTTATTCATTTATTGGTAAATTACTTGGCTCACTGTTGAATCACCATACTTTTTCATTGGGAAGAGATTTCAATCATTCAGCAAATGTTTATTGAGCACCTACTATGTGGAAATATTTTGGTAGGCCCAGGTTTACAATTTTTGAGTGTATCACATTTTATTCCATTTTATTTTCATTTTGCAACTCCTGCAAAAATAAAAGTATAAAATTATCAAATTGTTTTGTCCCCCACATTTTATGAATTTTGCCATCTTGTTATTTTTGAATAAATAATATATATTTTTGCCATATGGTAAGAGATGTTAAGATAAAAGTTGATTTTATTCATTCTTACAATTTCTACAAATGTACCCCAAACACTTTAAAATAATATCCTTAAAGTAAAATGTAATTATATTTTGGGATTTGGAGATATCATGAAGAGATTTCTGATTTTAAATGCTATAAAGAAGCCTTTTCTCTGAGGAATCTAAGAAAGAAATTAGATTTTCCTTTCTTTTTTTTTTTTTTGAGAAGGAGTCTCACTCTGTCGCCTAGGCTGGAGTGCAGTGGCGCAATCTCAGCTCACTGCAACTTCCCCCTCCTGGGTTCAAGCAATTCTCCTGCCTCAGCCTCCTGAGTAGCTGGGATTACAGGCGCACACTACCAGGCCTGGCTAATTTTTGTATTTTTAGTAGAGACGGGGTTTCACCATGTTGGTCAGGCTGGTCTCGAAATCCTGACCTCATGATCCATCCACCTCGGCCTCCCAAAGTGCTGGGATTACAGGCGTGAGCCACTGTGCCTGGCCAGAAATTAGAAATTTTTTAAATATACAAAATAAATTATTTTATTAAACAGCCTTAAAAGTATACAAAAATAACACTTTTCTCAGATTCTGATGTCCATATATTGTTTCTTTTAAAAAGTTATAAAATATTGAAAAAATAAATGATTTAGCAAGAAGTCTACAAATATCATATGTATTTCAAACACATATTATTTATTTTTCTGATTACAGAGTTCACTTATGTGCATTATGGAATATTTTGAAAATACATAAAAATGTAAGGGAGAAAACTGAAATAATCCACAACCCCACAAAGACAATCAGTGTCAACATTTTTGTGTATAATTTACAAGTTTTTTTGTGGTTTTACATATTTTACATATATAATATATGAATTATACACATATATAATATATGAATTATACACATATATGTAATAAAATTGGAATTATAATTTATACAGTTTCCTGTCTTGGGACTTTTTCCCCTTCATCTAACAATATATATGAGCATATATACATATACATTTACATATATGTCTTCAAATAGCCCATGAAGACATGACTTTGTCAATGAAATATTTTCAAATGTAAAAGAAAGAAAAGAAAAAAAAACTTGTTAGGTATGTAAAAGTATTAAAACCTGTAAAATGCATAAATGTAAAATGTGATAAAATCGGCATCACCTTTACTTTCATAGATGCTGAGTAAATCAGTTATTATTTTTGTTTATGCTATACAAAATTTTTAGTAGGTTAGCATATATACCAGATGCTATGTTTCCCTATAGTATGGCTCTAAGAGTCATGATTTTTAAAACTCTTAATTTTCTACACTGGATATTCATTTATATGTCTTCTTTTTATTTCTTAAGCTGTTATGTAAACAAACTTTAATAGTTATGTATTTACTATAAAGTATACTAGAAAAAGGCATAAAATACATCAATACCATTATTTCACAATAAGCTTGGAAGAAGTTAGCTCATCTTTTTTTTTCAATAATTAAGCAATGTTATACAATTTTAGGGTAGTCCAGTGATGAGCTTTCTTCTCCCAAGTTCAAATCTGAGTGATTAATAGACAAGAGTTGGACAGGAAGAATTCCAAACTTTAGCTTTCTGACTGATAAATGCTGGCCTGGAGGATGTGACTTAGATACACAGCCACAGTGAGCACTCGTGAATAAGATGAGCTATTCCACTTGGTTTGCAGGGGTGTTGGACAACTGCAGATCCCCCTGTTCTCCCAACCCCTGCCCTTGCCCCAGAGTAGGACCCATTACTCGTGCATGAGATCAGATGAGAATGCAGTCTGTCTTTCAGCAGGCAGATTGCACAGAGAGCCCCAGAAGAGATTGATCTTTGTATGTTCAGCTGCTGCTTCAAACTCTCCAATCAGGTAGAGCCACACCTTCCATCCCAAGGGGACCCTAGTTAAAGATGGGGATAAGGGCCAAGATCTTGGTTATTGCTGAAGTCCCTCCTCAATGAATATGAAGTCTGGCAAATGGAGATTTGCTCTAACAAATATTAATTAAAAGACATGAAGAAGATGCAGAAATCTGGTTCTCATCCAGAGCCACAAGTCTGCTGAGGAGGAGAAAAGAGCTCATGCTCCCAGCATCTGGGAGATGACCATTCACCAGGTTCGGTCACAGAGCACCTCATTGGCCAGCTGCCTTCTTGGAAACACTGAGGCCTAAGAGGAGTTGGCCTCTGCTACCTGAACATTCTCACTCAGGATTAACATTGGCCCAAGCTAGCTGGACTAGGCCTAGAAATGGCTGCCAACCGTGTGTGTGTGTGTGTGTGTGTGTGTGTGTGTGTGTGTGACCTGCAGTGAAGTGCTCCATCTGTCACCTCTTATAACCATGAGGTCCCCAAAGCCCTGAGAGTTTGTCCTACTATAACATACTCCTGTCAGATGCACTGAACTTGTTGAGGGGTCCTTGATTTCCAGACAATTGTGTTTCATTATTTGCAGGTTGCTGAGAAGAATGTTGACATTTCAGCTCCCAGTGGTTTTTCTTTAGGAAACACAGAAACATAAATGATCAATTCTCCATTTGGCCATCTGCCCAGGAAAGTAAGAGAGAAGTGCAAAATGCCTCTTACCCTTGCAAAAAGGCCCACTTACTCACGTCAGGCCATATGAGAAATAAAAATTCTGTTTCCTTTGCTAGACTCTCTGAAGCTGGTGCATGTTCTTGCATTAGAGAGTTTTCTCTTGGATTGTAGGGGGATTCATATAATGAGTATGAGTGACCCATTGCCTGTCTACCAACAAAGCATCATGATCATCATCATCATTTGTTGACATCATATTTTAATTTACAATCCACAAAGCGTTTTCACATATATTATATCCTTTGATCATATGAGATACATATTAGCTTCCCTGTTTTGTGAAGAAGAAATCTGAGAGACAGAGAAGTTAAAGTATTTGCCTCACAGCCTTCATTTAATCTATGATAAAATGAATTCTAACCCAGATACCAAGCGGGCCTGTGTTCGACAAGACACAGTTTTGCCCTTAATTGTATTCTGTTTTGTATTTGCATTTAATTTATTGAGGTTCCCAAACTAGATTTTAAGCTCCTACCAGTAAGCTACTACCCAGTAGTCACGTCACACATCACTGACTTCTAAAGTAGTCAGCTTTCGGAGACGGTGGCAAAATGGTGGTGATTGAAGTTAAGGAAAAGATGAGGTCTCCAAAGACAGTGCCTGGAGATCTAAGTGCAGAACCTTAAGTATGTCAGTCAGAATCCTGAAAGAACCAAAATCTACCCCAGAAAGATCAGATGAGGATACTTTAATGAAGGAGCTACTTCCAACGGGTGGGTAAATTTAAGGTAGCAAATGAGGGGTACTCAGAATCTAGCAACAGTGGGAAGCTATTACCACTCCTAGGAAGATATATATTTACTGAAACACAGGGAGAGCAGAATTGATAAGAAAGTCTCCTTTTCTCACCACACAAAATATAGCTACTACCAGAGACGCAAATGAAGGATGATAAGGGAGTGTGGAGCAATGCCCTGACCTCTCTCTCCTACCCACTGATTTTCTGCCTGTGCCTTGCATTGGTGGGACACAACTGGAGCCATGGAGAAGAAAGCTCAGGAGATCAGAGAATGCAGTTCTAGTCTGTAGGAATCAGTCTCTGGTCAAAAACAGGACAGAGAAAAATACTTGTATTCCCCTTTTTAATTTGGAAAAAATGAAACTTAGAATGAATTTTTTCCCTTTGGTTCATATACTTGGTAACTAGCTAGAACTGAGAATGGAGAATGGAGACTAGGCTTATTACATGGGGCTTTCTGGAATAGCATGCTAAGGTTTTCAGAATTCATGCCTGAAACCTGCTGCATTTACACATATGTTTTACATGTTCCCTGGAGAGCACAGTCATAACGTTGGGTGCATGTACCGTGCTGTGTGAATGTTTTCTCAGAGCCGTTTCATGTACATCATACATCTGATTCTCAAAGCAACCCCTGAGCTGAACAGGGCAGCCTGTGACTCTTGCTTGGCGTGCCTGAACTTTTCTCTATACGTAACTTCCTCCATTGAGAGTGCCTACTTGTGACTCCCTTGAGGATGCCTGTGTCAATCATTTCACACAGTGCCTAGTATGTGGTATTGCTTAATCATATCAATATTAGGTCTCAAAATTATAACTGTTATTTACTGAGCTCTCCCTGCACACTGTGCCAAGTGCAGTAGAGGCATAGTTTGCTTAAGTGTCCCAACACTCTTATGAGGTGAGAAACGTGAATATTATTCTCATTTTGGGGTTCCTCTTCACCACTAAGTTTGGAAGCTGTTGGTTCTACCTAGCTATTTTCATAAACTTTTGGACATATTTGTAGCATGCATCATTATATGGTCATTTTTTAAAAATCTGTTTCCCAAAAAGGGGCTCTTAGAGAAGAGAGGATTGCAGTAGAAGGATTCCTACCTGGAGAATCAGAAAGATCAATGTTTGACTTTCACTTCTATGACTTATTAGCCCCTTTAGGTTCTAGGAGGTCATTCGATCCCCTGGCCTTATGTTTCCTCATCTGTAAAATGAGGGAGGTAATTCTTACTTCCCAGAATTGTGATATTGACTAAATTATATGATGGGTAAGAGAACCTCTAGCATAGGCACCCAAGAAAATGTTTGACTCTGGTTTCCAGATTTCCAGTGGTGACTTACTAGGTCAGGTGGCTAATAGGCACAGAGTCCATAACAGGACCTACGTCCACTTCTTTTGACTCCCTAACCAGAGCTGTCTCCTGGGCCTCTGTTAGTTCTGCACAGTGGCCATGAATAATCTTGTGGGAAGATGAGCCCATCAGTGTCCTGAAGGCACTGTCTTGTGCAGGCCCACTCTAGACTGAGTGCAGTTTTTCAGAGCTTGACCCAGAGTCCTGTCTCACAAGAAAAACATGCTTGATAAGATGGGACTTTTCTTTCCCCAAAGATAGCACCTTATGGATTGTCCTTCTCTTTTTCATTTGTCATGTAAATTCACCATCAGCAGCCCCAAGTGGAAATGCTCCTGGAACATGTATGTTGGCTTTTTCCATCCTTCTTCACCTACAGCCATATTCTACCAGGGAATTCTTTGGTAGCTACTTGACACCAACAAGCAAAGGGGGCCTTAGTATCTAATTGGCACTACTATGTGCTAGGAATTATTGCTATTTGATATTCCAGGAAATCTGTTAGCTAGGAGCTGTTAGGACTGTTTTGGAAATGGAAACATTGAAACTTCTCTTCCTGACCAGAGGTGCAGCTCTCTCCCCACCCTGTCCTGTGCTCTTCTCACCTAAAGGAAGAAGGAATAAAACGAGAAGGAGACAGTCTCCTCCCCTTTGACAGTCCGTCCAGTACTTTCCTTTAGGAGGGCACATCTTAGTCCATTTGTGCTACTGTAACAAAATGCCTAAGACTGGGTAATTTATAAAAAACAAATTTGTTTTCTCACAGTTCTGGTTGCTGGCAAGTCCAGGATCAAGGGGCCAGCAGGTTGGTTGTCCAGTGAAGGCCCTGATCTCTCTGCTTCCAAGATGGTGCCTGTTACTGCATCCTCCAAAGCAGATGCATGCTGTATCCTCAAAACAGAAGGGCAGAAAGGGGAATGAACTCCTTCTCTGAAGCCTTTTTATAAGAACCCTAATCCCCTCTATGAGTGTTCTACCCTTATCACTTAATCACCTCCCAGTACTATCACTCCGGCAATCAAGATTCAACACATGCATTTGAGGGGACACATTCAGCCCCCCAGAAAGAGACTAATTATTTTTCTCATTTGTACGTATCCTGGATATCTGAGATTGAAGGTTGGGGTGTGAAGGGATAGTATCATGTATTATTTTACTCCAAATCCATCCGAGAACACATATTTAAAAGTCAAGTGAGGGAAAGTCACTTTCCTTCTCTTTGAGTTCCTGCTTTACACTAGACCATTCTCAGCCCTGGGCACAAACCAAATAAAGTTCCATGCACAATTGAGCTTTTGCTCTATTAGGCAAAGGCAGACAATCAACGAATGAATTTGTGAAATGTCAGATGGTGGTAACTTCCAGGAGAAAAGTGGAGAAGGGAAAACAAAGGAGATAAAATTTGGCATAAAGGGTGTGCTCTGTTGGCTAAGAGGGTCAGAGAGGGTGGCATTAAACAGAAATTAGGAGTTACCCCTGGGATTCCAAAGACATACTTTGGCCATTTCTGCATGTTCCTTAAAAGAATCCCACAGTGAATTCATGGTAAAACAAGGAGCACATTGAGCAATCTAGAAACCATTGAATGCGGGGAGGGATTGAAGAGACAGAGAACTCTGCTTTGTGTGTGAGTTAAGAGTTACTCTAACGTTTTAGAGAGCAGTCGCTGGAGGAGGGGTCTTATGTCAATACGGAGCAGCTTTGAAAGGCTGAAAGGGGAAGATTGGAAGGGGACTGTAGGGAGAGAGACTTAGGCCCCCTAGAAAGAAGATACAATGTAAAGGATAATCACTGGTCCCAGCACCAAGTGCTAGGAGAGCTGAGTTGTAGTCTCAGCTCTTCGACCAATTCCCTGTGCTGTCTCAGGATGGTCTACTACCTTTCAGTTCATCATTTTTCTCATCTGTCAGTTGAGAAACTTGGATCTATTAGTTTTAAGGTTTTCTGTAGTGCTATGCATTCTGCATGTCTGTGAGTCTGCAAGACGTGCTTGAGAATGAATGGGTGATGTGTGAAAGAGGGAATTTCCTCCTAGCAGGTGTCTAAACAGGAACTGAAACACAAACTGTAATGGACATTCATGTATTTTTCTAGAAGAAATTAATTTTTATTATATTTCTTCAGTATGCCAGGCATTGTGCTAGGTACTTTACATAAATGTTTATTTAATTCTCTCAACCATGCAAAAAAATGATGTATTTTACACTTGAGGAAGTGAAACGAAGAGGTTAAATAATTTATCCAAGATTATACAGAACCAGGAGTATAATTTAGATATTCTGATTCCACAGAAAGTTTCCAATACCCAAGGTGAGAATAATCAAACATCCTCAACAGAATGTGCCTTCCTCATACCTCTGGTCATACCTACTGCTCTCTAACACCAACCATTCCCCAAAACTGATGCTGAGAATAGCACATAGTACTTTTGTCTCCTGGAAATAGGAAGTCAATATTATTTTAGACTTTTCTTCTTCTAAAAGCCCAGAACCATAACTGCTGAGAGTTGGGCTTAATCTTGCCATCTTTAGAGGCTGGCAGTAACGAGAGGCTGGAAGCCTCAAGGCCCCTAATGCGTGGTCAGCAACAGCCCCTGAGAGTGTAGATCCCTTGAAAGGTCTTTATCCCCTGAGTTGTACCCTAGTATGGAGCCCATGCTTTCCTGCAACTGGCCAACACAGAATCTAATTTGAAAGGCAAGTGTCTTTATTCTTAATTTGAATCATATCAACTTTGGGGGACTCTGGATATCACATATTCACTTAGCAATTATTTGCTAAGCACCTCCTGCCCTCCAGGGACTGTTCTAAGCACTAGAGATAAAGCAGTGAACAAAGTAACACCCCAACCTTTTGTGAAGCTTACCTTCTCACTGACTCATAGACATATCTTTGGCTTATAAAACATTTGAGCCAGTGAGGAAACAGTTTTTTTTGATAAATGGAATGTAAGAATGAGAGGAACAAGGGTAGTGATAAACACAAAATGTCTTTGAATAAAAATTACAATCAATAGGCATCTAACTATGGTGATCACATTTTTTTCCGGCAAAATGGACAATCTAGCATTTATTTTATTTCTATTATCTAAAATTGATTCATATGAAAACTTTTTCCAGAATTATAAAAAATAAAATTACATGTAGGAATGTACTTTGTGGCTCACCTTTATTTAAAAGATTAAAATCATATCTAATATAAAACCCAGAAAAAACATTAATAGGAATACCATATTGTATCTATCTTGGGACCCCCAATTCTGAGCTGAGCATCTAGACACCATTCTATAAATTTTGATTAGTTCAGTGAGTGAACATTCAAATATTTCTCTACACAATGTGTTAGAAGCACTAGGACGAGCATTAACCCTAAAACACCAAGAAGATGTGAGCGCATTGAGTAGAGAAATGTGGAAGTGGGAAGGGAAAGCAGTGTGCATGATTGGTGGCATTGTTGATGGTATCTGACGTGCCTTTGGGACCAGAGAGAATTTTCAAATGAAAACACTAAAAAACCATGTTCTTCCTTTCAACAGGGCGTTGTTGCTGGCGCTCGTTCCAAAGGAGAACACAAACAGAAAATCTTTTTAACCATCTCCTTTGGAGGAATCAAAATCTTTGATGAGAAGACAGGGGTAAGTAAAGCAATCACATGGCATTGTGAAATTGAATCCATTGACAGATGTGCCCTTAAAAGCCTCTACTCTCTGGGTAGAAATATACAACAAGCATAAAAACACATAAAGCAACTGACAAACTTGATCAACTGTGATCATCCATCAAAGCAGGTCTCTTTGCTGACTTGGCCACAGTATGACTGCACTGTGTTTCTTATAGTGTAATGGCGATAAAAGTGTCACACTATCCTGGTAATCTGATGGGAGATTGATGAGCTTTGAAGATCAATGGGTAATGTGACAGTTTAAGTTAAATTTCTTTGTGTGTTGGCAACTTTAATGACATGCGTCCTAGAGGGAGCTACGTGTACATCTTTTGACTCGGTCAAAGCATCCAGACTCTCTTGAGTTTAACCTGGAGCACCTTGCAATTGCTGTAATCAAAAAGAATAAATGGATTTCTCAATCTTAAAAAAAGAAATCTATCACTGCACGACCAGGAAATTTAAGGGCTGATATGTTTGTTGAACCCACCAAAGAAGTGGTTTGTGTTTTCATCAACCTTACAGCTGCAATTAACTCCCAGATTCATCCCCAGAGCTCTCCTGACACTGTCAGTCCTGTTCATTGGTGGTAAGAGGAAAATAGAAAAACCTTCTATGATCCATTTTCCAAGAGAACAAGAGTCAAATAGATGTCTTTTTCCTTATATTTATTCAGTGTTTTACAGCTTATAAAACACCTCCACCTATATCATCTATCATGAACTTCACAAAGGTAATTTATCAAGCACTTTATAAACAATACTTAACCAACTGAGTTACATGACCTTGGTCATTTTGCATTATTATTTTCTCTTCCTTGTTCTGACTAGTATGAAGATAACATAAGGGTAGTAAGATGATAGTTTAAATGTAAAAATGGATTTTCTTGAAGGAAAAAAAAAGTGTAGAAAAATTACTCCTAAATAACTAGTAATAGAATGGATATTTGTACACCTCTGATCATAACAGCATTACTTTCAGTAGCCGAAAGGTAGAAGTAACCCATGCCTATAGGTGGATGAATAGATAAACAAAATGTTGTATATACATACAGTGAAATTCTATGGAGCTCTCAAATGGAAGAAAGTTCTGACCTGTGCTACAATGTGTATGAGGCTTGAAGACATTATGCTGAGTGAATTAAGCCAGGCACAAAAAGACAAATATTGTATGATACCGTTTATATGAATTACTTAACATAGTCACAGTCATAAAGACAGAAAGTAGAATGGTGATTGCCAGAGGCTAGGGAAAAGGAAAAATGAAGTGTTATTATTTAGTAGGCATGAGGTTTCAATTTGGGAAGATGGAATCTTTTAGAGATGGATAGTGGTGATGGTTGCACAAAAATGTGAAGGTATTTAATGCCACTGAGCTGCACACTGAAAAATAGTTAAAATGGTAAATTGTATGTCATATATTTTACCACAATAAAAAATAGCTAGGTGTAACTCGCATTATCGAGTACCTCCTATATACTAGATGGGTGTTAGTCAGTTTACATACATTATTGAGTTTCATTCTTGCAACATTCCTATGAGGTGATACTAACAATAGCTACTTTATCAAGTACATATTATGTGCCAGGCATTGTGGTAAGCCCTTTATAAGTACCAGGTCATTTAATCCTCACAACAACCCTAGGAGGTAGATGGTACTGTTATTCTCATTTTATAGTTGAAGACAGCAAGGACAGAAAAGTTTACATAACTTGCTGGCAGTAAGGGGTGACAGAGGCAGGATTAGGACCTAGGTGGTCTGGCTCCTGAGTCCTTTTGTTTAACAATGATGCCTATTATCTCTCAAGATAAATCTTTTCTAAGTTCACCCACGTTTTGTATTCTTTTTCTTTTTAAACTTAGATTCAGGGGTACATGTGCAGGTTTGTTATATAGGTAAACTCATGTCACAGGGTTTGTTGTACAAATTATTCTGTCAGCTAGATACTAAGCCTAGTACCCAAGTTATTTTTTCTCTTCCTCTCCCTCCTTTAACCCTCCACTCTCAAGTAGGCTCCAGTGTCTATTGTTCCCGCCTATGTGTCCCTGAGTTCTCATCATTTTGCTCCCATTTATAAGTGAGAACATGTGGTAGTTGGCTTTCTGTTCCTATATTAGTTTGCTAGGGATAATGGCCTCCAACTCCATCTACATTCCCACAAAAGATGTGATCTCATTCTTTTTTATGACTGCATAGTATTCCATGGTGTATACATACAGCATTTTCTTTGGTCAGTAAGGTGCAGCCATACAGGAGACATTGGAAAGCCTCCGGGAAAAAACAAAAAACAAAAAACAGTTTGTTATACTCATAGGTCCTAGAGAACTGGAGCACAGCACAGTACACAGGGCCATATGGGAAAGACACCAGGGTAGTCAGGAGGCAAAAGACAAGAAGCAGAATGGGGAGACTTAAGGCCACTCCTTTACTGGGATTCCCGCTGGAAAGGCAAGGCAGGTCAGAGTGAGTGATTGGCTAGTTTGAATCATTTTGTCTGGCTCTAAGCTGTAGGGGTGATCCCCCTCTGCCCCGAGATAGTGAAGGCAGAGGAATATTGCTTTCTGGGGTGTGTGAGCCAGGCAGAGGAGGGGTGGCTCTGGATTGGTTAGTCTGCATATCAAAGACATGCTCCTGGCTGGGTCCTTTGCTATGTCTAAGAATTGAGAAGCAGTTTCTCCCCAGCCAGAAAGATTTCCTAAGATGTCAAAACATCATCATATACAGAAAATCTAAAAATATTTACAATACAACCCAGCATGTAGGAAGCAGAACTGGGATTTCACCTCAAGTCAGCCTGAATAAAAAATCAATGCAATTTACCTCTATATTATAGAGGAAGGTGGGCCTATCTGGGGACGCCTTGCTAGAAGTTTAGGATGAAGGCACAAACATTGGTAGTAAAAGGGCTTGTATTCAACAGGGTTATAAGCCTAACGTAAGCTTTATCTGCCTTCATAAAAATATGGCTTCAAAACTCTGAGGAGGTGGGTTTTCTCTCTCGCAAAGACCGTAGTTTGGAGACCTGTGCTCAGTTCTGAAGTCCACATTTTAAATTGGATATAGACAGATGGAAACATATTCTGATGAGGAGGATCCGGGCAACTGGGGACCTGGAAACTATGCTGAACTTCTTGACACAGATGTGGCTCATAGGATCTTTGGGAACACAGGATGTAGAGAACTCTGGGCTTATATAAACTTGGAGGAAATTATTATTAGTCTTCGAGCATTCTTTATGGGAGCTTAGTAATGTGGATCAAGCCTAACTGAGAGATACTTTCACAATGATTTATATGCCCCAATATATGATATCATCTCTAGTCTCTTCCATTACCATGACACCTGGTGTGTGTAATCAAAGGGACAAGGACAGAGGTGAAGGGTATCTGGTGTTTTATCTTGTCCGAGGGTCATGTTTTGGGCTTTGCTATTTTATCATGGACCCCACCATCAAATAGGCTGTGCCCAGATCATTAAAGTCCTAATTAACTTGATTTTAACTAATTAGGTAGTTTATGTTCTTTACTTTTATCTGCATCCTTACTCAAGTGTGACTAAACTGTACCCAAAGAAAGATACCACCAAACCTTGTAGCACTGTTTTTGATTCGTTGGCTGGACACAAAGAGAAAATAGTAAAATCATTTCTGCCCAAAGCCATTTAGCTTTGTAGAGGAAATGTTACATCCCTAGTGGAGAATTAGGAAGGAAGTAGAGTTGAATGTTCTCTGTCTCAGTCTACCCCAGTTTTGTTAGATTAACATTAGACTTCTGTAGCATCTGGCAATCTTAGCTTGTTAATATGCCTCAACAAACGTGCTACAAAATGGTTAAAAGGACGGAATATGTTTAAATCTGAAGTAAAGATGATAAGGATCAGGGTACCCCATATTAATAGTCTTTCTCTTTTTTGTTTTCTTGTTGTTGTTGTTGTTGTTTGTTTGTTTGTTTGTTTTTTGTGACAGAGTCTCACTCTGTCACCCAGGCTGGAGTGCAGTGGTGCAATCTTGGTTCACTGCAACCTCCGCCTCCCAGGTTCAAGTAATTGTCCTGCCTCAGCCTCCCAAGTAGCTAGGATTACAGGTGTGTGCTAGCACACCCAGGTAATTTTTTTTGTATTTTAGTACAGACAGGGTTTCACCATGTTGGCCAGGCTGGTCTCGAACTCCTGACCTCAGGTGATCTACCCCCTGCCTTGGCCTCCCAAAGTGCTGGGATTACAGGCGTGGGCCACTGTGCTCAGCATTAACAGTCTTTATATGAGTTGTCAAGTAGGAAGAGGAGCTAACTTGCTCTGTGTGACCTCAAGGAATGGAACCAAGACTAATTGATAAAAGTTTTAGGAGGTGGTTTCTGTTTATCAGTAAGAAGGCTTTTCTATCAGTCAGCAGTTAAATGGGCTGCATTCTGTGTGAGGGAGTTCACCATCGCTGGGGGTATTCAAGCAACAACCATCTGATGAGATAGTATTGAAGAAAGTCAAGTAGAAGATAAAGTGCTGAACAAAGTCACATCTAAGTTGAGTCCAGAGACTAATTTTAAGATTGTGTTTTCTCTTAAAGTCATATCTATTGATGCTTTTTATTTGAAAAACCTACACTGGAAATTATGAGCAGGAACAGTTTACTAAACCTTAGTCATTGCCCAGCAGGGGACTGATTCAATGTTCAGCATGGGTTCTAAATGAAGTTTTTTTTTCCATATCAAAGAAATGGAAAACCGGGTCTTTATCATTTGGAATGACAGTCTTAGTTGTTTATCTCATCTGCGGTATTTTTGCTCAAGCTTGACTGCACTTTTTTTTAAAACCAAGAAAAGAAACATTTGTGCAACGTGACAATAGCTAAAATCCAACAGCTGTCAAAAATGTTTTGATCCCAATTAAAGAGACCCTTTGCAGCAATTTACACCCTGTCTTGAATTTCATAGAACTCCTGATCCCAATCCTTATGTGAGTAAATTTTGTTTTATTATTAGCTTGTTGCAGGGAATAAATCAATAGTGAAAGCTGTTCATACATTTAGATACCTAGGTATTGCTAATATATCATGATGTTACTAGGTCTGTAGACCAGACGGATGGATGACAAGGAAGTTATGTCATCTTCATTTTGCAGATAAGGACAGTGAGGTTGACCTGACTGTTGACTCAGAACAGACTTTTCAACTCCAAGACTTTCTAGTGAACCTCACTGACTATTCTCTCTCCATTCACCATTTTAATCCATAGAATTATTACAACTTTGTATCATAAAAAATGATATATACTGCAGGACCCTAAAGGTAAGTCTGTTTCTTAGGATGAAGGGCAGTGGTCTGCATCAACTTTTGAAGATGTTGCAACATCCTTGTTGCCACGTACACATGTGAATTTTGCTTATTCATTTGAATGAGCCAACACTTAGAGCTATTAGACACACCAGTCTAAGTATGCTATGGCAATTCTATGAAGTAGAGGCTATTATTATCACAATTTTGCAGATGGGAAAGCCAGGGTCCATATAATTTAAGTCACATAGCTAACAAATGGCAGAGCTTGGTAACTTGGTCCAGTATCTCTGATACTAGTGAGGTGTTACTAATAATAGCATACCAAATTTTATAAATGATTTTATAAAATCACTTTATCTATATTAGAGCAGATTCCCTATTATCTCTGTCTTATTCTCACTGTCATTCACTTTCATTCTTATGAGCTTTCCTGAGTGAAGACAAAAGGGATAGAGTTACAACTGGGGCTGCTTCGTCCGTAGTTTGTCATGGATAGATAGAATGTTGACAGTATAACCCATATATGATTAGGCAATACAGGTTGAGTATCCCTTATCTGAAATGCTTGGGACCAGAAGTGTTTCAAATTTTAGAGTTTTTCAGACGTTGGAATATTTGTATTATGTTTACTTACCAGTTTAGCATCCTAAATCCAAAAATCCAAAATCTGAAATGCTCCAATCAGCATTTCCTTTGAGCATCATGTCAGGGCTCAAAAAGTTTTGGACTTGGGAGAAATTTAGGTTTCAGACTTTTGGATTTGGGATACTCAGCTTGTAACATATTAGATGCCTACTCTATGCCATGTGCATCCCTGTTTCCTAAGGATTTGAAGATGAATTGGTCACTGTCCTTGCCCCTGAGATGCCTGTAGTTCATTAGTGAACCCAGATTCACAAAGTGAATTGACAGCTGCCAAGATACTGGGCTACTCTCACCTCCTACCTGCTGTGCCTTAGTTATTTTGTGCACATTTGCTGATTCTTAAACACGAAGTCATTTCATTTTTTATGTAGTAAGTATTACTGGGCACCAGCTATGTGTGAGTCATTGTGTGATACAGATACAAGTGTGAACAGAGTTGTCCATGTTCAGAGACTGGGGTTTAACTTTGCCAAGAATGTTGCTGAAAAATTTCACTGACTTGGCAGTGGAGGAGTGAGCTGGAGAGGACCAGATAATTAAGTAAGGGAAGAGAAAACAGTATTTCTAAAGGCACAGATATATGAAAGAGAAATTTTCATATATCTGTGCATTCACTCAGGAAATATTGGGTACCTGTATAAAGATAGAGATAAATAAGGCCCCGTCTTTTTCTTTTTGTTCATCACTATTGTCTATCTAGCTAGCACAATGACTCACACATAGCTGGTGCCCGGTAATACTTACTACATAAAAACTAAAATGACTTTATGGTTAAGAATCAGCAAATGTACACAAAATGACTAAGGCTTAACAGGTAGGAGGTGAGAGTGGCCCAGGATTCAATATTGTCCCTCAAAATAGATAGATAATTGTGTTTTAAATACAGTAACTGCACTTAAATTTCAGGGCTGATTTAATAATTTATTCCTCAGTGAAAACCAGATGTCACCTTATTTGTGCCTCATCAAAAACAAGTCTGTTCTCCTTTCAGTTCAAACTGGATGTTTTGAGCAAGGTTTGGAGAGCGCACCTGAGGTTGAGAAAGGGCGATGTCCCAGGGAAGGAGTTAGGAAAAAGCTGAGGAGGCTGCAGAGCATCACACTGGGACCTGCTGGTCTCTGGGACCCAGAAGTATCTGGGATGTTGCTGTCATCCTGGTCAGTGAGATAGTGCACAGGACTCTCAAAAGACTGGGGATAAGGGCTAGCCTGTAAACATGACAGTGTGGTTTAGAGCAGGCTTTCATGGGTCTGTCTCATTTACATCCAACAGTTCTTGGAATTTTTTATTATCCCCCTTTTATAGATGTATCAGCTAAGGTACAGGTAGGTTAAATGACTTCATGAAGTTCCACCCTGGTCATTTGACCCCCAGCCTCCACTCTGGTCACCCGAAAGAAATTGAATTCAAATTAGAACTCTATAATACCTAAGCTTATTTTCTTTCTTTTGTTTCAGAGATTCTCAACTTGACTGGTTCTGCGTCTCTAAGGAGTGGTTAGGAAATGTGTGTAGGCAGTTTGGTATTCACAACTTTTTGCAGAGGGGTTGGTAATGCAGAAATTTAATTGTTAAAAGCCAAGGCTGCTAAATAATCTGCAATATTCAGGGCAGACGCATACAGCAAAAGATATTTTCCTATGCTATATGACTTTCTAATGTCTTTCTAGAAATTCATGTAGATGAAAAACCTGTTGGTAATTATGTGAATTTAAAAAGCTAACTCTATTTAGCACATAAACAAAGTATTTTTACCCATATACATAATACCGAATTTTCCAGAAATGCAATTAGACTAAGAGAAAGATGAAATTATTTCTATTTAACTAAAATTTTATATCCTTTTACTAACATCTCTCCAATCTCCCCACCCAACCCTCCCTCTGATAACCACCGTTCAACTCTCTGCTTTTATGAATTCAGCGTATAAGTGAGATCATGTGATATTTGTTTTCTGTTCCTGGCTTATTTCACTTAATATAATATATCCCCCAGGCTCATCCATGTTCTCCAAATGACAGGGTTTTCTTTTTTATGGCTTGATAGTATTTCATTGCATATATATACCACATTTTATTTATATATTTATTTGCTGATACCACACTTAAGTTGATTCCATTTCTTGGCTATCATGAATAATGCTACAGTAAACATAGGAGTGCAGGTAGCTCTTCAATACACTGATTTCATTTCTTTGGATATGTATGCAGTAGTGGGATTTCTGGGTCATATGGTAGTTTAAAGTAATTTTTCTTAATGTGTATGTGTCTCCGTTTACTCATCCATAAGATGGAGATAATAAATGTACCTATGTCTTAGGTTGGCGAAAGATTAACTTAATCCTCTAAGACTTAGAATAGTGCAGAGTAAAATAAAAAGCCCGAGGTGTTAAATAATATTACATTATTGGCTATATTGTCCCATTTCCTGTACAGTCTTTCTATGACCTCTAAGCAGATTAAGAAAGCCTTTTATGATGTCCCTACTTCATCTTCTGCTTGCTGTATCCTAGCACATGATCATCTGTGTCATAATGAGTTGACTCACACTCCCATCAGACTACAAGCTCCACACAAGTTACCCTGGCTCATTTGTTGTTGTATCGGCAAGGCCTGGCATAGGAAACCCTGGCATGTGACAGAGATGCTAATTGGTCATTGAAGGTAAAAGAGAAGGCCTTCAGGGATGGATAGAACGAAAGAGAGAAGGGAGGAACAAGGAAACAATGTCTACATCAGCTTACAATGAAATGCTAATTGTCTGGCCCTGATATTGGAGCCCAAGATGCTACATACCAAAGATGCTAGTTTTGCCATATAGACAGTAAAACATCCGTGATTCAGAATTATCTAGTCATAGGATATCAGGGATGGAAGGTCCCTTAGGCATGAACTAACCAACGTATTTGCGAATGAAGAGATCTGAAACCCAAAGAGAAGTGAGCCATGAGATCTCCCTATAAAGTATTTGCAAAAGCCTAGACTTGAGCATTTGTCTGGACAGATTTGAGTCATTTTCTGATGCTCACAAAACAGGAAGCAGGGAGTGTCCTCTTCTTTTTCCTATTTTTTAATTTTGCATTTCTTTTCTCTACAGTCTCTTCTTTCTAGACCACCCCATACTCTTTGCGTATTATATTCAATGTTCAGGGCTTCCACTGGCCCATGGCTGCTCCAGATCTATTTTAATATCAAATAGATAGAACCTTTAAGGGGAAAAATTGGGTATCTGTGTAGTTAGTGTCTTGTTGGATGATATTCAATTTTAATTTATAACAACAAAAAAAATCAATTCGTAGCTCAAAATCAACATAGTTTTAGAAATTGGCACTGTCAGGAAGCTGCCTCTATGAGATAATTTATAAGACCAAGTCTATAATTCATGACAGGGGAAGAGGGATGTTACAATGCCCTTGAAAGTGAGACCATGAATGTTTCCAAGCAGATTTGGTCAACTCAGAAATTTTCTTAATGATTCCTCTTATCGGTCTTGGTCTTTAAAAAGGTATGCTGGTAGTATTTTCTAAGCTAGTTGCTTTTACATGCTTGGCCTCATTTAACTCAATCCTCTAAGCGCTCAACTGAGAAGCCACTCCTCCCATTAGACAGATGAGAAACTGAGACCCAACGGGTTAAGCAACTTACACAAGAACAAATATCCAGTACATTGTGGAGCTGGAAACTGATCCCCAGATGATATGGTGCTAAGGCCCATGTTCTTTCCAGTTCCAGGCGATGTCATCTGTCCCCTTCATGGGCATAGTGAGGGTCTCTTGCAAGCAAGTGATCATTCATCTGCTCACCAGGGGGAAGTCAGACTGCATTTAGAGTTGTCAGCATGCAGACAGGCCCTGTGACTGAAGATTTACAGTGACTATTTGGGCCTCTGAAGGGATGTGGGAGGCACTAGTCTCAAAGATCCAGAGCCTCAAATTGCTGGATGACCTTGGGGATGGCTCATCTGCTTGCTGTACAGGCCCCTGTTTCCCCATCTGAAAACCAAGGGTCATATGCCATACTTTTTCTTAAAGGGCCAGATGGTAAATATTTTAGGCTCCAAGTGTTACATAGAGTTTAAGTAGTGCAACTATTTAATTTTATCACTGTGGCATCAAAGTCACCACACATGATATGTAAACAAATGACTGTGGCTACATTCTACTAAAACTTTATTTGTAAAAATAAAGCCACCTGCTGACTCTGTTCTGGTTGATTATTAAGGATTCTTCTAATTTTCTCATTCTGATCCCCTGATGGGTCCATTAGCCCTTTGGCACTGGGGATGAAGACTAGGTGAAAAGCTATGGTTTTTTATCCTTTGTTCACTGCTCTTTTGTGGCTGATTTTTGGGATGAGTGATGAGTGTAGAGTGTTTTGTATGAACTTTCAAGATAAATATTCATCTCTAAAGAATTGTATTATTTATCTATTTATTTTTATTTTTTTATTTTTTGAGACTCTCACTCTTGTCTCCCAGGCTGGAGTGCCATGGCACGATCTCTGCTCACTGCAACCTCCACCTCCCAGGTTCAAGCGATTCTCATGCCTCAGCCTCCTGTGTAGCTGGGATTACAGGTGCATCCCACCATGCCGGCTAATTTTTGTATTTTTAGTAAAGATGGGATTTCACCATGTTAGCTCGTCTGGTCTCGAACTCCTGACCTCAGGTGATCCACCTGACTTGGCCTCCCAAAGTGCTGGGGTTACAGGTGTGAACTACCATGCCTGGACAGGAATTGTATTATTTATTGCTACCATTTGTTGAGTACCGATTGCCAGGCATGGTGCTAAGTACATCACATAAATTTTTGTCATTGAATTATTACAATACAACTATGAATTACATGTTATTATCCCCATTTTACAAATGAGGTGACTAAGACTCAGGAAGGTTAGGTCACTTGAACAAAACTACTCTTGAATTTTTATCTATTTATTCAAAAGCTACTTATTGAGCACCTACTGTGTGCCAGGGAGTGTTCTCAGGGATTTGGATACATTAGTGAACAAAATGAAGGTCCCCACTTTGTGGAGTTTACATTCTAAGGTGGAGAGACACAAAAGAAACAATAGACATACATAAATAATCTACACCGTTAGAAAATAATCAGTGTTATAGAAAAGGAAAAAAGCGAGGCAAGGTCAGGGCATTTTTTCCACTGTACTTCCTTTGTCCTCATGAAAGGGCCTGTGACATGTGTGCTTTGTAAATCACAAATATTAACGTGCTCTGGGAGCTTCCTGTACCTTTGAGGGTCAACTGAGTAATGGAGAAAGACGCTTCTGAAAATTCTCATCCAAATTCCAGAGGCTGCTACACTTGATAAATCCGAGCTGTCCACTTGGGTGTCTCTGCTTTTATTTAGATGGCTGATTGCTTTATATGGAGTCTACTGCTTATTGTTTTTCTATCTCCCTCATTTATTTTAAATTTTAATTTAAAACTCATTTTCCGTGACTGTGCCGTGGTTATTTAATAGGTGCTTCTATTTTTATGAAGACACTCCTTACAGGAGCTGTTTGTATCAAAATGATGATACTGTAATTAGGCACAGCACTGCTATGATGATTCTTTGTGAACCTCTCAAGTGCTTTGCAGTGATGGCCAGAGGTGGAGAAGCAATCATAGTTCTGGTTACAGTAAAGGAACGTGGTGTCATAGAAAGCAAGGGACTGGGTCAAAGCAAGAAGAGATAGTGAAATTCATCTTTTAGTGGGGAGAGTTGTGCTGAAGAAATGCAGGCTGGGTGATGGAGAGGAGCCCAGGGACTGGGTGACCAGGATTGAGCCTGGGGGCTGGGTGACCAGTGTTGCGGACAAAGGGCTAAATTTGCCATTAGCAGGCTTGAATTTGAAGAGTTACTTGTTAGAATTATGCATATTGAGCTGCAATGAGGAAAACGACAATGAAAACAATAGTAATGATAATGATCACGCTTACTATTTTGCCAGATCTTGCTGTAAGAGCTGGACATACGTGTCATTTCATACTTGATGAATCACTGAACCTCTTAGCAGCTCAGTGTTCTCCTTCGGACTATGAGAGCATTAATTAGCTAGCCACAACAATTTTGGGAAATAGAGGTATTATCTCTTTTTTGTGGAATATAACGCCAAGGTTCAGAGAGGTGCAGGGGCTTACCAAGATGTCTCAGCCAGTGAGGGGTGCCCTGTCCACTACATTGTTTCATACCGCCTCTGTGTGCCTGCCAAAACAAAGAAATGGGTATGAGTGTATCCATTCTGTTCCAGATGTTACCTACAACAGAACGCTTCAATGATTGACTGACTTCCTTCCTGTACTAAAGTTACTAACTCTACATACTTAATTTTTGATTCTAGAATTAACTGTGAGATGAATTTAACACCTTCACATTTTCAGATCCCATAATCAGTCACTACTTTTTTCTTGGAATTTTCACTGTTTTTCTTTAAAATAAGAATAACCATGCCAAGCTGGTAAAGTCTCTGCATGTTCTTCTATTTGCGATATGAAAGATGGGGAGAATTTTAAACAAAGAGAAACAAAAATGCTAGACTATATGTGACTTGAGGGCAGGGTCCATGATTTGGTCAACCTTGTATCTCCTACCTCCTGGCACATGATCAGCTCCCAGTAGATATTTGTGGAATTGCACTGAATTTTTCATTGTAAAAGTTAAGAATCCTCTGGTTCATCTCTTTGTCTAGCTATGCCTAGAGCCTTTGATTGCTGTGGGTGGCATCTGAACTCTGAACTACCACCTCCCTGAGACAGAAAATGGCATCTCCACCACCTCTTCTGGTGGGCTTCAGTGATACAACCCACTTTATTCCAGCCACATCTGTCCTTCTCAGAGTTCTTTCAATTTGTCGATGAGTAGAAGGTTGCATAAAATGTATTAAAGCTTGTGTATAATGTGTTAAATCTCAACCTTTGGTCTTATTGATGATCTTAATGCATAGGTAACCCATTTTTCCCTCATTTTTCTTTCTATTTACCCATCCATCTAACTTGCCTTCTTCCTTTCCCTCACCGTTTTCTCCTACTTTCATGTACATGTAGATATACTCACCTTTTTTATTGCCATATGTATTTTTTTCAAAGAGATTATATGATACCTACTATGTATAAGATATAAAGTATAACTTGCTATAGAAGAAGTATAATATCTTACGCAGATTGACAGGAAAGGAAAGTAGGTACTATGTATGGAGCACTACACTAATATTACAGCGTAAGTTCCTGAAGGACAGAAACTCTGCCTGATTATCTCTGCAGCATATGCGTCTCACCTCTTTCATTCATCCTGTGCCCTGCCAGAGGAGGGAGCCCTCCCCAAGGGCGGGAGTCCCTTCAGGGACCTATGGGGTCTGCACCTCCAAATTTTGATGCCTGTGTACCCCAAATCCTGGAGCATGTATATGGAACATGTGTAAGGATGATCGGAGGGATGAGAGGGAAAAAATTAACCTAGCAGAGCTGCTGAGATGATGAGAGATGAGCTTGGGGTTGTCAAGTCTTCTGTGCTATGGTGACTGTGCTGAGTAAATTATGCACACTGACTCATTCTGTCCTCACAATCACACTATGAACTATAGATATTATTAATGCCATTCTTCCACACAAAGCAATGAACATGAGGCATGAGGCCGAGGTTGGAGGGTGGGAGGGACAGGCATTCTGAGCAATGAGGACAAAAGACAGTGATTTTTTGATTCTGACTCAAGCCTCAAGCCTCACAGTCTGTCTGATGAGCACAAAGTCAGATGCAGTATGCAGCCATTTCAGCCCTAGGCAGCTTCTGTATTGTGGCTTCAGCCAAATATTTCTATTGTGATCACCCCGATTCTCAGTCCCATCTCCAGGAGCCTCATTCATATAGTTCAGGGATTTACCTGCCAGACTAGATTTGACTTCTAAAAACTATTTAGAAAATTAGGAGATTGCAAATCTGCAAGAAATTCCCAGAGAAGTGTGGCCTCAATATTTAAATTAAAAATGCCAACACCTCTAAAGACTGGGATCTGAATCTTTCATGATGTCTAAGAGATGTGCAGACATTTTAAAGTTATATATTTAAAATTTTGAAAATAAAGATTTTACTGGCAATTGTCTAAACTCAAGACAGTTATAACCTCACTTTTGAGGAGAAGATAGTTCATCTTCCATATAAATGGCTCCAACGAGAGTGTCTGAGACTTTGAGATACTGAGATGCATCATCTCATGACTCTGACTGTGCTGTATGATATATTTACCCATGTGAATAGACACGCATACTCTTTCATATTTATTTCTATGCTGTCAAAGTCTGTGTCTATATTTTCACTCCTTTATCTGTGTCCCATGGTACAATCACCCTTGCACTTAACAAAAACTTCTTCATCTGATACAATAATAAAAGGAATGTCTTATGTTGGGGAATCTTTTCTTTTTTTTTTTGTAGTTTTCAAAGTACTTTCACTTTTTTCTTACAACTGATCCTCACGTTAATCTTACAAGATGCATATTACACATGCAGTTTTACTGGTGGTAGACCTGAAGCTCAGAGTGCTTAATTGCTGGCCCAAAGTTACACAGTGATAGTTGTTGGAGCCTGGTCCTTATGCTTTTTTCTGTTTATAAAAGTGTTATATATTTATTGTAGAAAATTTATAAAATACAGAAAAGCCATAAAGAAAAAACTGCAAATTATGTGAAATCTCACCACTTAGACATTAAACCCAATCAAGATTTTGTTGTGTATATACCACCATTCTTGTTTACATAAAAATAAATTTTTTTCAAAGTTGAAATTAAACTATACATGCTGCTTTGTAACCTATTTTTTACTTATCCATATTTTTCCACTAATTATTCTTCTACAACAATATTTTCAATCAACATAAAGCATTCTAGCATAGGAGTATACCATAATTTAGTAAAAACCATATCGTTAGCCATGCAGGTTTTATCTGTATCTTTGAGCACAGCTTTGTACACTACTGTCATTTCCTTCATTGAAATTCTGGGATTACTAGGTCAACATGTGTGGATATTTTTAAGGCTCTTGGTCTTTTTTTGATCAAATTATATTCTAAAAAGTGGTACTGCCAGATGTATGATGCTGTCTGTTTTATCACATATTTGCCAGCATGGAGTATTGTCATTTAAAAAAATTAACTTACTGATATTAAACTTTAGTTTTAATGCCTCCGTCCTAATTTCAGAATCTGCTCATAATGGTCACTATAGGGCAGCAATACAATTGTAAAGTAGGGCTTTTATGCTGATGAGACTAATGGTCCTTTGGCTTTACCTACAAATCTGAATGATGCCAAAGGATATTGAGAATTGACTGAATTTGGATTTCTCTTAGGACTTGGCCTATCATTCCCAAGGTGTTAACTGTCTGGACTGCCAATATTCCCGTAGTCATACATTTTCACTGGCCTATGTTCAGGGTCATATTGTTGATTCTCCACGTATGCATAAATGTCACTGAGAGGAGAAAACTTGACAATCTTTATTACTATAATTTAAGATTTCTGATCATTGACTTTCAATGAAAATAAAATATATTTATATATTCTTTTCTTTGCATAAAGCTGTAGTATCTTGGGCAAGTAATTTCACCTCTCTGAGCCTAAGTTTTCTCCATTATGGGATGGAGAGGGGCATGACTCAGGCGCTCTTTGGAGATATTTTGCAAAAATTCAGGGAGAGAGAATGCACATTAAAGTTCTTGGCACTTTATAAAATTCTCCTTGGTGTATTTTTTTCATAAGAAAAGAACAAAGTTAGCTTTCCACAAATACTTATTAATGAATAAGCTCCCCCCTCCTTGTTCTTCATTCTAGTAATTTTGTATAATTTATGGAGAACAGGTTTATTGAAGAAAGGGAATGTGGCCCAGATTCTGTCCAAATTTAGAATTAGTGGGATCTGAAATAATGAGATTTTTCTGTAGCCTCTTTCAGGATAGCTCTAGTATTCCCATGGCACTCATCAATTTGGTTTTCCACCTACTGTATATCTATTCCTGCAGTCTGGGTGAGGTCTTCTAGAGAACTAAATGCACCTTAAACCTCTTGAGGTTATTTCTCTAACCTCAGATTGTTTTCTGAACAAATCTGCCTTTGCCTTTACTTCTTGTTATGAAAGTATATGAACATGTTTGGGAGAGCTAAGGCTAAATATTCCACAGGGTGTGAAATCCCATCCTTAAAAACCAGAGCTCCCATCAGCACCGTGAAGTCATTTGTTTTTCTTTTGCTGACACTCTCATCTGTAAAAATAAAGTTATTCTATCAAACATTTACTGAGCATCCAATGTGTACCAGGCACTGGGATATGAAGATGAATCAGAGAAACCTCTTGCTCCACAGGCTTCATAATCTAGCAGCCGAGTAAACAACCAATTACACAACAGTGTGATAAGCAACATCTTGGTGTGGCTGCCTCTCTTCAAATTCACATGTGTGCCTCTCTCCTAATGACCTATCAAGCAAAGCAAAGGGAATCATTCTCATTAAGTAAGCAGATGATATTTAATTGATCGTACAGGCAATGTTTGCAAAATAGAGATATAATACAGAGACACTATGTAGAGAAGAAACTCACAGAACTGAAAATATCAGAGGGACTGTGAAAATGATCTCAGCCTCATCTCTGGCTGACCCCCCACAACCACAGAAAACCACTTTTTTTTTAACTTTAAGTTTTGGATACATGTGCAGAACAGGTGGATTTGTTACATAGGTATACATGTGCCATGGTAGTTTGCTGCACCTACTAACCCGTCCTCTAACTTCTCTCTCCTTGCCCACCACCTTCCTAGCCAAATGCAGAAAACTGAAACTAGACCCCTTCCTTACACCTTATACAAGAATTAACTCAAGATGGATTAAAGACTTAAATGTAAAATCCAAAACCGTAAAAACCCTAGAAGAAAATCTAGGCAATACCATTCAGGACATAGGTATATGCAAAGACTTCATGACGAAAACCATATTCAGTCCTAAAATGTGCCGGGTTTTCTTTTTTCTTTTTCTTTTTTCATTCAGTGAACATTTATTAAGCAGTGTTTCTCAAGTGAAGCATAAATTAGCATTTCCATTTGGGACAATTCCTTTTTTGCAAGGCTGCCCCATGCACTGCAGGACATTTGGAATCCCTTCCCCCACTTCCCTGATGCCCTGTGCAGATACCAAAAGACGTCTTTCATAGTGACAAGCAGAAAGGTACTTTTACATATTTCCAACTCTCTCTCTGGTGGAGAGAGTGAGGGAGTGAGGGTTCCTGGTCTTGTGTGAAAGCCATTGGATAGCAAATATGTTCTTTGCACAAGTATGCTTCCTCCTCCTCCTCCTCCCCCTCCTCCTCCTCCTCCTTCTTCCTCCTCTTCTTCTTCTTCTTCTTCTTCTTCTTCTTCTTCTTCTTCTTCTTCTTCTTCTTCTTCTTCTTCTTCTTTCTGCTTAGGACATTCTTCTCCTGTCTCCCCCTACCCACTCTCTCTTTGCCCTTTCCTTTATCTGGCTGACTCCAGTTTATCCTACAGACCTCTCAGCTCAGGCACTATTTCCTCAGGAATTCTTCCCTGATTGACAAACCTAGGTTAGATATCTCTCTTTTGCCCTTCCACACACCAGCCACTTCTATTATAGTGCTTACTAAATGTGCTGTACAAGGTGGAAGCAACCCAAATGCCCACGGATGGATGAGTAAACAAAATGTGCTATACACATACAATGGAATCCTACTCACCCATAAGAAGGAAAGAAATTCTGACACATGCCTCATTATGGATGAAGCCTGAAGACATTATTCTAAGTGAATCAGTCACAAAAGGGACAAATATTATATGATTCTTCTTATATGAGGTTCCTATGGTAGTCAAACTCATAGAGACAGAAAGTAGAATGATGGTTACAAGAGACTGCAGGGAGGAGGGAATGGGCGGTTAGTGTTTGATAGGTACAGAGTTTCAGTTTGGGAAGATGAAAAAGTTTAATGGATGGATGGTGTGATGGTTGCACAACAATGTGAATGTACTTAATGCCACTGAACTGTACACTTAAAATGGTAAAAATGGTGAATCTTAGGTGTATTTTACTGCAGTAAAAAATGCATTATAATTGGGTGTTTAGTGGCACCATACCTTCCTATGATTTAAGATCCCTTGAAAACAGGAGCAATGGTTTTCACCGGTGTGTTCACAGTACTAAACCCATACCTTGTAGATAGAAGGTGCTCACTTAAAACAATTATGTTGAATAAATGAATTAACGTAAAAATGGTCTCATTTCATTATATCAGACTAATATATTTCTTATTTTACAGATAAGGAAATTCAAATTCAGAGATAAGTAGTGACTTTACTGACATCACAGAAGTAGTAGATGTTGAAGTCAGTATTGAAACCCAGATGTTTTCAACTCCAGCCCAAAAAAATATTCTTTCCACTGGGCTAGCCTTTATTTGTTGTCACGTTCTACAGCTGAAATTAGAGAAAGTAGAGGCAGAGAAATTCACCTGAAATGCCATATCTGACATTAAAGATGATTTTAGAAGACTAAAAAGAGGTTGGGAAAGGAAGAAAGAAAAAGAGGCTGATAAAGAATTTTCCCTGGGATATAGTCACTTTTCATTTGCTTTTTGTTTTTTCCAATGTCTTGCCATGTAACCAAAAGAACTGAAAATGGGGAGATGGATTGGGCAGTCAACTGTTTCCCAAGGTCGGAATCCCAATCTCTTAGGTAATTTAACCTGGAAGGGGGTTTTGCTGTAGGGAACCGCACACATGGTTGGGGATGGACAAGATTATTTAATAGGCCTCTTCCTGCCATAATTGCTAATCTTCCTTGTGGAAACCCCCTTCTCATGCTGCATTAAAGACTCCATTAATTTGTTTATATATAAATTCAAGCTACTTCAGTTCTGTCACACTTCTGAGAGGTTCCCATTCAAGAGTCTTTGGCTTGAACCACCCATTAGGATTTACTGATAAGAAAGATGCATTATACATTTTATTAGCTTGTCTACAGAGCACATGTGACAACTATAAAGTACATTCATGTATAGTATGAATAACTGCCAGGGTAATTGATAAAGTGGTCTGTAATAAAGGTAGCTGGAGTGGCATTCCTAGAAGCTGAGGTCTCTAAGTGCTCAGAGGAGGGGGGAAAGACACTAAATAAATCCAGTCTTTCAGAAATCACTGGCATTAAAAAAAAAATAGCCAACCAGAATCCTTAGGCCTACATTTCACTTTCAAGTATAGTTATTTTGTGTTGCAATTCATATCTGCTGACACATTGGAATCAACTCAAATAAAGGAATGCCATAAATCTTGCATTGTTTGGATTAAGCAAGTGTTGGTGCTGGAAGAAGTCAGGGAGGGAGCTACCCTGTGTGTAAATAGTTGAAGAGAATCAAATCACTGGAAAAGATGTAGATCCAGTTGAGACAAGTGGTCCACCAGCAGTCTTTCAGCCTCAGTTTAAACATTCAAAGCCGCAGTAGGCTTAGCACTTATCTTTGTAGGTGAATTATACCTGACCATTATAATAATATTCGTAACAGTAACTGACACTGTCACTTACGGGCTTCTACTATACGTCAGCTACCTGTCTGTACTGCTGTTTTATCATCATAAATGCGAGGTATTTCTAGCCATGTTATCTCAAGCATATTACTTAACTTCTCTGTACCCCAGATTATTCATCAGACAATGGAAACAGTTATAGTGTAAAATCGCAGGTGTATTGAGAAGATTAAACAAGGTAATATATATAAAGTGCCTAGAACAGTGTTTGGCATGCAGTAAGTGATCAGAAAGAATAAGCTAACATTGATCATTATTTCCATCTTACAAATAAGAAAACCAGTCATAGAGAAGTTAAGAAATGTGCACAAGGTAGCTGATGAAGTATTTGAACCCAGGTCTTCTAGATTCCAAACTGTAAAATCATTCTACAACTTCTGCCTGCCTGCTACATTCTCTCCATGTTAACTTCATACATTGATCCTTATTCTGACTTTTTTAGCATAGAAGGCAGGAGCTACATATACATCCCTGTTAGTCTCCCAGTCTGTTTTAAGCTGAGGGAGGTGAAGATGGAATAATCTTTCTTGGTGGAATCTTTCACCTTCACTGGGATCTGCTAGTATATGTTGTGTCTTAATACATGTTGTGTCTTGTCCAAACATGAATTATGTGGCCCCTTCAGATTTCCAATCAGTTTTGCAGTATGGCCTATACTTCCTTTTCCTTTCATGAAAATTTGTTGATGTTGTTATAGCAGCTCTACATTGTCATTAGAGAGTCTGTTCGAATGATGACTAATCATTGTGACACCTTCCATGGCTGTATATTTGACTCCTCTAGCTGTTTTGCAATTAGACTAATCTTGTCAAATGGATAAAATATCAGAGAAGGAATCATATTCAAGAGATAGGCCACCTCTATATGCTTATACCTATATGTCTTGTACTGAAAGATATATGCCAGCTCTTTCTCTGACTACCTGAGTAACCTTGAAAGTAAGTCACGGGGCTGTGTCCTCACTTAAGCCTGGTTGTATTCTTAGCCTTTGGCTCCTGATGCAGCAGGCCAGCTGAACACCGTGTCACAGAATGTTGTGCTGAGGCGATGTCAGGACCAGCCTACCATCCCCCCTCCCCACACACCCTCAAAAATCCCACTACTTTCATGAGCCTTTTATAAATAGGACCATAAGGGAAGTGGACTTCAACATTTTAGAATATTTTCAGTGTGAGAGCACCAGTAAAACTGAGCTTAGAAACATGACAGCACCTAGACCCAATAAAAGATGAGTGGAGAAGATAACAAGTTCAATACTGGCTCCACCTGTGAGCTACGTTGTCTTGGCAGGTTTTACAAATGCCCCGGAACTCAGTTTCTTCATTTGTAAATAATGACATATACCGCACTGCACCGAGGACTTGAATTGTACTATGCATGTCAGAAATGCCTTGAAAACCGCAAAATGCTTTGTTACTGCTAGTTGCCTCGAAAATGAAGAGATGGCATTGTTTGAAAATAAAAATAGAAGTTCATAGAAGGGCTCCATAGCTCACCAGCTCTGTGATCTTGGGGACTTAATCAGCCTGAGCCTCATTGTCTTCATCTATAAAATGGGTAGCTTTCTCTTAATTCTCCACACCTGCTTCGCAGAGTGGTTGTGTGGCTCCAATATGATATAAGTGAAAAAGTGTGTTTAAAAGTTGAACTCTACAGCCATCTGCAAATATTACTCACTATGTTTATTACAGAGATGGCCAGCCAGTAGAGTGTCTCCTTTGTCCTTGCCAATTGAAAAGCGCTTTTTTATATGCAGTACATTTTCCCATGTAAAAAAAACCCTACTTTTCATTGCAAGAGTTCCAGCTTTTTCAGCCAAATGACTCTTCTCACCAATTCTGTATCTTAATTGGAGAGAGAATTGGAGAGAGACTAGGGAGGAAACAGAAGTCAAAGCCAGGAATCATCCAGCTTTTTCCATGTAGGTACAAATTAGAAGATCTGTGACTGTCTTCGACTCTCATTTTGCTGTCTGCTGGACAATGTTTGCAGAGTGCTGGGATGAAGTAACTAAGATCTCTATTCAGGATAAATGCTAGTTCTGCTTTGTACTGAAAGATATATGCCAGGATATAAAAAGAATTCTCTCCATGGTGCTCCTATTAATTCATAGCAGTTATAGAGAGCTGTAAAAAGCCACCTAATTACTTCTTTCTCCTGCTGTATATTTCAAGGATGGCAGGTATCCTAGTAGATTCAAGGTAAATCTGGTATTAAAGCCATTGGGCTATAATCTTTTTTTCCACCATCTTGTCTGCAAGAGACAATATTGGCCCTAAGAACATTTTGTCCCTGGGCTTCCTTTATCATTGTATGAGTTGGGGAGACACTGAACTGTCCACTTTGCTTCTGCTGGCCTCTGCTTGGCCACTTGGATAATAAAATGAGGACAGTGTATCTTATGGCTGGATATAGACACAGTTTGGAAAACATCGGAAAACACTGGGATAGCTTCTCCCAACTTGCTTTCTTTTTTTTTTTTTTTTTTTTTTTTTTTTTGTGAGACAGAGTCTCACTCTATCACCCAGGCTGGAGTGCAATGGTGTGATCTCAGCTCACTGCAATCTCCATCTCCCGGGTTCAAGTGATTCTTCTGCCTCAGCCTGCTGAGTAGCTGGAATTACAGGCACGTGCCACCAGGCCTGGCTAATTTTTGTATTTTTAGTAGAGATGGGGTTTCACCGTGTTGGTCAGGCTGGTCTCGAACACCTGACCTCGTGATCCACCTGCCTCAGCCTCCCAAAGTGCTGGGATTACAGGTGTGAGCCACCACGCCAGGCCTCCCAACCTGCTTTCTAAGCGAATCCACACTAAACTGCTCAGCATGCCAAGATGAGAAGTGTGTCCCCAACAGTTTTTGGACACAGTCTGTGGAGCTTTGGAAAGCCCAGCCACAGAGGTCACTGCCATGTTCATGATACATGAGATCATAGATGGTAGGGACAGATGGACTGGCAACCCCACATCACAGCTGAACTATGGAGGCAGGAATGACTGTTTTTATGTCACCTACTTGCTGAACAACTTTCCATGGATGTGGTTACATCATTTGTTTGATAATCAGGACCTTTGAAGAGAGGTTTCATCCCAGTCTATAACTTCAGATCTCTTCCTTACAAGAACTCTGTTCTTTTGAAAAATGCCCCATTCCTTCATTACCCAAAGCACAGCCAGGGCTTCCACAAGTTGGAGTGTTTTCACCTTTAAGAAGCATGCTCAGAGAAGACCCCAGCCCATGTTGCCTTCTTCCTGAGCCTTTCCCAACTAAAAGCCCTCCTTTTCCTTTCTGAATACCCAAGAAGCCTCTGGCCATGCTTCTAGAACTGTGACATGCAATACAATAGCCATTAGCCACAGGTGACTATTTAGATTTAAATTTAAATTAATCACAATAAAATAAAATTTAAGAACTCATTTTCTCAGTGACACTGGGCCCATTTCAAGTGTCACATGTAGCCGGTGACTCCTTTATTGGACACTGCAAATATAGAACATTTCCATCATCACACAAAGCTTTCAGACTGGGCTGTTCTAGAGTATGTCTCACTCTGTCTTGTGACGAAAATGCCCACTTCTTACTGAGGACCTTCTCTGTGACAGCCCCATGCTAAGTACTTTATAATCCCCAAAACATTTCTAAAATTAAGTGTGATTTAATATATGAGAAACCCTGAGGCTTGCTGGTGATAGGTTACTTGTCCAGGATACATAGCTGGTAAGTAGCAGAGCTGGGATTAGGCCCTGGGTCTGTCTGCCCCGAAGCCTACCCTCTTAGCCACAATGCTACACTCACTGGAGAAACCCGAGTCCCGCAGTAAATGCATTGCCTCCTGTGTTTGTTTCTGTTTAGCATATTCTGTGAGCCAGTGAGATGGAGGTGGAGCTGCAGAATGGGACTGGGCAGGTGCTGGCACTAGGGTGTGTTGAGGATGGTGTTGGCCATGCACTGCACACTCTACATGCATTTATTCTGTTTAATTCTCCTAATAACCCCACTATATGGATACTATTATTATCTCTACAGATAGAAAAAGAAAAAAAAAGGACAGCTTACAAAGTTTTTTTTTTTTCGAGATGGAGTCTCGCTCTGTCGCCCAGGCTGGAGTGCAGTGGCGCGATCTCGGCTCACTGCAAGCTCCGCCTCCCGGGTTCACGCCATTCTCCTGCCTCAGCCTCTCCGAGTAGCTGGGACCACAGGCGCCCGCCACCACGCCCAGCTAATTTTTTTGTATTTTTAGTGGAGACGGGGTTTCACCGTGGTCTCGATCTCCTGACCTCGTGATCCGCCCGCCTCGGCCTCCCAAAGTGCTGGGATTACAAGTGTGAGCCACCGCGCCTGGCCACAAGTTAAGCAACATGGTGATGGTTAAGTGGCAGAGCCTAAAATGGAACCCAGATGGTCTGAATTCAGAAGTCCTTGTCGTGACCACCGGGTCTTGCTGCTTTAACTCATCTCACTCTGATTTTAGTCTCACTCTAAACAGAAGGGTTCTCAGCTTCTTCTCAATATGGAGGACCTCAGTGAATCCTCTGCTTGCTTTGGGAAAGCAAACAGAGCAAAATATCTGAGTGAAACGGATGCTTCTGAGTGCAGGAGCTTATGTAGTCCCTGGAGAGCTGGCCTTGGTAAAGCCTCACCCTTTCCTTCATACTGAAGTGCTAATCGATGCAGCAAATACACCTGATTGACTTCTTGTCAGAGCCCCATTTTGCAACAATGGACAACATCTTCTGTAATTTGAAAACTGATTACAGACCTAACTATCCTGGTTTGCTTTTTTTTCTTCTTAACATAAATGGAATTCTCTTTAAGAAAGAGCAGAAGCTTTTCCGGTTGATTCTGATACATTTCCAAGGAGGTTTCTTTGCCAACCCCCTTTTAAGTGAATCTATTAAATTATAGTAACTGAACTTGAAGATACAGCAAAGAAGAAAATAGCATCATCTTCCTTCCATTTTCTTTCCTTAAAAATTCTGAGCCTAATAAAAAAGAAACATTCATAAACGGCATTTGTTCCATTTTCTCATGTATCTGTAGTGGTCTATTCACAAACAAATTCTACCTATAACGTTGGTGCACCTGAAATCCTAAATACAAAATGGCTGGGGGAGTAGATGAGAACATAGTGAGTGATCCTCAGTTCTACATTCATATTTTGGCCAGGGAAGGGAATTTAAACAAGGATCACCAAGGCAGGGAGACCAGGTCAGTTTCCATAGAAACTAATTCATACAGTGACTTTGAGGCATTACCAAAAACAGCAGGGAAGTGTTCCATCCTAGAGTTGAACTGTACTCTAAGAGTATGTGCATTTTGAATTATTTGGTCATCCTTCTCAAATATGGGAGTAGTGGTATTTATGAGTATTTACAAGAAAGATCACATGCTTTGGAATGAGAAAGGTCTGGATTTCAGTCAGTGCTATATATACCTAGTAGTTAAAAGAGTAGGCTTTAAAATCAGGCTGTAAGGAAACACTTCCTGGATCTAGAGCCAGAGTTGACAAAACTACAATGGCTTATAGGCCAAATCTAGCATACCACCAGTGTTTGTACGATTGCAATCTTACATTTTTTAATGGTTGAAAAAACCAAAATGGAAACATTTCACATTATGCAAAAATTACATGAAGTTCAAATTTCAATGTCCATAAATAAAATTTCATGGCAATACAATCACGCTCATCTGTTTACATATTACCTATGGCTGCTTTTGCACTATAAACGCAGCATTGAGTTGTTGCCACAGAAGCAGTATGGTCCACAAAGCAGAAGATATTTATTGTCTGGTCCTTTATAGAAAAAGTCTGCTGACCCCAATCTAGAATTTTAGAAGCTAAAATTACTTAAGGTCTTTGTACCTCAATTTCACCGTCTGAGAAATAGAGTTAATAATAGTAGCCAAGTCCTTAAATAATAGCCTCGAATTCCTCATCTATAAAATGGAGATAATAATACCTATTTTATAGGATTTATAGAAGGATTAGTGGCATAGCCTATCAGTAACAATAATGGCCAATTTTTATTTAGCACTTAATTGACAAATGTGAAAAACCAGACATGGAATGGTTAAGTGACTTGCTGAACCCACTCAGGTGGTAAGTAATAGAGCTGGGTTATGAAACAGGCCATTCTCAGAGCCTGCAGCTCAGCTCTCAAAACTATCATCTAACCTCAGTGCCCTTCAGTGAGTGAGTCTGTTCACCCCCTTTTTCTTCCCCTTACCCACACGGTGGTATGTTCCTCATGCCTGTGTTTGCCACTGTTGCCATTCTATTTAATTTTGTTAGTCCTTCATGTTTCTGTCTCCAGCATTCATTTAGAATTGTATTGTAATTGATTGAATGCATATTTGTCGTCATTTCTAAAATGTGGTTTTCTTGAGCTTGGAAACTGTTGCTTTTCATCTTTGTACCCCCTACTGTCTAGCATGCCACCTGGCCTATTATTAGGGCTGAATTAGCATTTGCCAATTATCTGAATGAACAAATGAGTGAATGAACAAAAAAATTGATTCGTTTGTACATCTTCTTACATTAATCCAGTTGGGCTTCTTTGGGTGATATTTATTAGTTATAAAACATTTGGTGTATAGCTGACCTGAAAGCTCATGTGCAAAGGAATTGTTACTCATGGGTAGCCTACGTTATGACTGGCCCCTTGAGTTTACAGGAAACTGGAGAAAAACACATTGGCCTCCTAGTTGAAAGAGACATTTTCAGCTTGCTCTCTACCTGTGCTTGGCAGCTTCACTCAGTTACTCTTTGAAAATCCAGATGAATTTCTCATGTAGAAGACAGCATAAGGGCCCACTAGGTCAGGAATTGGACCACCCCATCTTGGTGATGATTCACCTGCTGGGCTGGAACAGAAGACCATTGTGGAAATTGACAGAGACCACAATAAGCTTCCCTGCATGCACTGACTCAGGAAGGTCTAGCCTGGAGATTCACAGTGGGAGTAACTGCAGCACTTACTCTGAAGTATGTCTTTGACTCTCAGTCTGAACACAGGGCCTTGCAGCTATTCTATGCTCTTAGTCTCCTAGACTGGAAGCAAACTTCTAGACAGACATAAAGGAATGCTGAAATAAAACAGGTCATTTTCTTTCCACGTTTGTTTCTTTTTCTCTAAACCCTAGAGTAAAAGAAAATATGACAGCAAGAATGTCATAAGGACACCACGGACTTTTATGTGTTAGATACGTTTAATAATCCGTAGCGTTTAATGGGAATATCATTATTCTTATTTGGCAGACATTGAAACTGGGGTTTCAAAGGTAGAAGTTATACATGTAGGGTATTTAGAGCCTAGAGCAAAATTTAAGTTTTTGACTCCTGAACACCTAACCCGACCTCACTACAAATGCATCCTAGACTTGGGGCAGAGATTATTTAGTCATTTGTCTATACAGCAACTATGTATTGATCACCTATAATAAGCACTAAGGATCCAGCACTGAGTGAATAAGACAGGCAAAGTCATGACCCTTATTACTTTCTATTTGATTGGAAGAGTCAGGCAATAACCATGTAAATAAAATAATTTCAGATAGTGATAAGTACTGTGTAGTTTTTTAAAATTCGGAGTAATGTGATAGGGAGTGACTGGGAGGGATAGCAAAATTAGATGGGATGGGACAGGGATGATGTCTCTGATAAGGGGACACTTAGGCTGAGACTTGAATTCCAGAAGAAGGCATGAATGAAAAGATTAGAGGGAAGGGTGTTGCAGGTGGACCAGTGCTAGCGGGTGCTTGTACACACAGGCAGAAATTGGTGTAGATAAAACAAGAGTTCCTTTCCTGGCTGGAGGGTGTGTCCCAGCCCTGATGTTGTAACAAGGACTGTGTTGTCTGGACTGTGTCATGGCAGATCTGAAAACAGTGTCTGAACAGTAGTACACAGAAGTAGGTTACGGCCAGCTCTAAGAGTAACAAGCTCTGAATTTCCAAGATGAGCCTGAATTTAGAATATTTTGTCCCATTAGAACACTCACTTCTCTCGAACACATGACCTGTGAGGGCTGGAGAGGGGCTCACGGTATGGGTGTGTCAACCTTTCCTTCCTCTGCTTGACAATTCCATTTCTTCCCACGTCCCCCGTCCAAGGCCCACCCATCCTTCAAATCTGGCTCAAATGGCTCCTCTCCTGGATATCTACCCTGGTTACAGCCCAAAGAATTCATCTTCTTTCCCTCACTCCCTTTATCTGCACTCTTTTGTTATTCTAAGCATATTCTTCTCTGTACTATACGTATTTCTGTTTATTCAATAATATATATTATCTATATTTCTGTTTATATAAGCCTTGATATATAAATATCAAGGCTGGAGTTAGGCAGGGTCTGGGTTTGAGTCTTAACTTTCTGATGTGTGATTTCAGGGAAGTTGTTGCATCTCTTTAGATCTCAGTTTCGTCATCCGTGAGTGGGCACAGCTATAGTGCCTGTAGCATAGGGTTATTCTAAGGTGCAAATGAAATAATGCCCATGAAGTACTTAGTTTATAGTAAGGAGTCAATAGATGTAAATGATTGCTGTAATAATTGTTACTGTATGCCTCACGAAAGATTGTTTACTCTCCTTCATTAGGCTGAGAGTTTGAGAGCAGGAACTGTGTATCATCGACGTTTATATCTGGATTATCTAGCCCAGTTCCTGGAATATAAGTAATGTTAACTAAATATGTTGAATGAATCTGTGAATTGTTTTTAATAGATGTAACCACTGCAACATTATAGAATTTCAGAGCTGAAAGGAACCTTGTTGTCACTGAATGAATTTACCTTCTTAATGTAAACAAAAGGAAACTGAGGTCAACAGATGTTAAAGAATTGAGCCAAAAGTAACAAATCCCATTCATGGCAGATCTGAAAACAGTGTCTGGTTGCTCACAGAACAGCACTGCACATGGAAGTAGGTTGCATCCAGCTCTGAAGGTAGCAGGGCTCCAGTTCTCCAAGATGAGCCTGAATTTAGAATATTTCGTCCCATTAGAACACTCATTTCTCTTGAACATGTGGCCTAGTTTTTGTTTGGAAATGGTGGCAGAGACTGGTCTCGCTCGTGTTTTTATTCCTAGCGGAGAGCAGACCCTTGGACAGAACAGATGTTCTATAAGCATGTGATAAATGAACAGACACATGTGGCCACTTTAGTTATAGCCCATTAACATAAACTGTTCATGTGCAAACTACTCTAAAGGTTGATCTCGTTATGTCCCCTGTGTTGCGAAGCCCCTTTTGTAATCTCAGGCCTTGTCCTGTCCCCATGGCCTATCTAGGGAGGAAAGTGGTAAATTTCTGCCTCGCTGGGAGGTAACATGCATTGATCCAGCCATGATTTAAAGGCTTATGAGCATTCAAATGACACCTGGGGCTATTGATTTCAGAAGCACAGCAGATTGAGTTTAGAAATCATTTAATGGTCTAAGATTCATGCAATCATTCGACAAATATTTAGGAACTCCTACTATGTGCCGGGTATGTTTTCCTATTCTCATCAGGAATAAGAGAAAAATAATAGTGCCTCCCGCATAGGGTTGCTGTGAGGAGGGTTGGGTGAGCAATGCATCTGGATCACTGAGCATAAGAGCTGGCACATGATAATTGCTCAAAATATTAGCTAATATTTACAAACTATATTTATAAAATTGTGGTAATAATTGCAGTGTTGAGGAAAAAGCAAAGCTACTACACCATACTTTGAATTCCCATATTGCAAAGCTGCTTCTTATTTTTTTGAATTCATACTCCAAGTTCCATCCATACCAGACTATTGGGGAAAGCCCAGCTTTTCTGAAAGAGAGCCATGTTTGTTTTCCAGAGAGTTGAACCAAGAGGTCACTAAAGGAGCCTGCTGGGTGTTGAAAACAAAGCACTTTCCTTAACAAGCGTGAATAAACTAAGGGAGTTTCTTGGAAACTCATGTCATAAATTGGGTGCCAGACACAAGCATGCTAGAACCCCAACATGAACTAGAGGAGAAGAGCACAAAGTCAGGATTAGGGTTCAGGGGTGGGTTGCCCCTGGCTGCTAGTCCTCAGAATGAGAGGTCTGGAGCTTTCTGGGTACCTGCTTCTCCAAAGAGGCCCCCTAGAAGCAGTGGGAGAAAGCCAGAGCAGAAGACAAATTTCAGTTCATCAGGAAGAGCCAAATTCATATGCCAAATGCAGACACCAAATCCAAATGGCCAGAGCAGGATGGAAGTCAAAATCAAAAACTCAGAGTTAGCTAGGGACAGTATTCAAAGTGACACTACATCAAAGATGAACTGAGACACATCTCATGTGGTTGTCAGTACCAGCCTTGGTGCAACCTGGCATGACAGTGACCAGTCAGGTGGCAGGAGTGGGGATGTGGCAGCCAGTGTCCTGAAGCCAGACATGACTCATTGTATTTAGTCTTCCTAGACACACATTGCAGAAGGTACTATTATCATCTATCCTTTCCGGTTGGAGATACTCACTGTAGGAGTTTCAACAGCTTACCCTACTTCACCCAGCTAGCAGCTGGTGAAGCCAAGAGTCAGGACCAAGCAATCTCACTCCACAGTCCACTCTCTTGACCCTCATACTGGACTTAGGGAATTCATATTCGTATTCTGGGCTAAGCACTGGCCTTAACATTGAGAAGGTTGTCTTAAGCAAGACAATGCCCTGCCTCAAGGAGCTTACATTTTAATGAAGGAGATAGGACACTAATAAATAGCTAAAAGAGTAATGAATGGTGGGAAATGTAGAGAACAGTACTGTGGGGATGAGTAGGAAGAAGCTAGCCTGGTTAGAGGTTCAGGATAGTGACGTGCAGGGTAACATCCTAGGGTGAGAAGGAACTGCTGCATGGAGCAGAGAAAACGTGTTCCAAACAGCTGAGTGCAGGTAGATAAGGCCAGTAATCTGGTAATAAAAACTAGTAATGAAACGTTTCTGGGATGCGAGATTGACTGATAAGAATTCATTTGGATTAGTCATTTCTCCTTACCGAATTTAACAAATAGCTCTCTCTCAGTGAGTCCTTGGAGCAATTTGCTCTGAGGCTGCTAATAGGCTCATTTGGGGATAATATATTGTGCTGGGATATTTTGTGTTTTTACCCTACAGCCTTGATTGGCGAGGCTGTCAGAAAGTCATTCTTTACAAGGACCACACATATGGATTCAGAAAGATATGGGAAAAAAGACATAACCAAAGCTGACACTGAATAGCAGGGTCTCAGGGAAGAAATGAGATGGGATGCAAGACCATCTACCAAGTGCCAGGAATGATGCATCTATTATTTCATTTAGTCATCCCACACACTCTGTTGAGTTAGGCATCATTATCCCTATTTAGAGATGAAACAGAAATGCACAAGGCTTAGTTGCCTTGTCCAGGGTCACAAAGCTTGGGAAGAAGCAGAGGTTGTCTTCTAAACCAAGACTGTCTAGACCCAAACCTGGGCTGCTCTTGCTTCTTTCTGGTGTCATTCAAGCCATAGGACTATATGCTTTAGTGTTCTTACAAAGGAATTTTGTAAGTTCAAATTGTGAGCCAGCACAGAAAGAATCCTTCAGCATTCTAGACCTACATTTACTGATTTCTAAGGTCCTTCAGGCTTTAAAATTTATATTCCATGGGCTATTGGTCCTCAATTCTAGTCTGGACTGATCCAAGCTTTTCCACAGTTGTTCCTGCAGGACGCCACATATCACACTGTGTTCTGAGTGGGGGTATCCTTGTGGCTCCTCCTCTTTTAATTCTGGAGCTCCTTGAGTGCTGGTTCTCTATGTTCCCCTAAAACCTATCACAAGGTCCAGCATATAATAGGCAGCACTCTATATTACTTTGAGATGCTTGATGGGTTGATTTTTTTTTTTTTTTTAATGAGACAGAGTCTTAGTCTGTCACCCAGGCTGGAGTGCAATGGTGCAATCTCGGCTCACTGCAACCTCTGCCTCCCCAGTTCATGCGATTCTCCTGCCTCAGCCTCCCAAGTAGCTGGGATTACAGGCATCCACCACCATGCCCAGCTAATTTTTGTATTTTTAGTAGAGACGGGGTTTTACTATGTTGGTCAGGCTGGTCTCGAACTCCTGACCTCAGGTGATCCACCCGTCCCAGCCTCCCAAAGTGCTGGGATTACAGGTGTGAGCCACCATGCCTGGCCTGGGTTGATTTTTTTTAATACTTGGGGAAATCATTTTACGTACTAGGCCTTCATCACCTTATCTATAAATTAGAGATATCAACACAATGATGCCTGAAGTTGTTTCCAGCCTCATGATAACCTGACCACCTATCTGTAGATAGAACTTTCCCTGAGACCCCAATAGATGTAGCTATTGCTTCCTCTGTGCTATCTCCTACTTTGTATCTGTTTTTTTTAATAATGCATTTAATTAGCTGGATCTCTCCTTCTATCAATCTGTGAGTCTTGAGGGCAAGCACAGGATATTATTTATCTTAGTTTCCATCAGGTTTAAGATATAGAAAGGGCCCGGGACATGAAGAATGAGTGAATACTATTCCTTTATTACTTCATCAATGTTGTGCCTTTAAATAGCTCTACCTTTTCCTATGGTTGGATCAAAGGGAAACCACATTATATGTCTCAAGCATTTCTATAATCTTTGAAGGCCTTGTAATATATGAGTGAAGATTCAAATTTGTGTGATTTCCAGTCCTGCATGGGCCTCCCTAGACAAGAGAAAGGAAGCAAGCTCCACCCCATCAACTGGATCCCTTTGGGACTGATCCAGACCCACATACATCAAAGATGGGTTATGCTTGTTGTTTATAAAAGAGCTGTGCACCCCACCAAACTTGGGAAATGACCTAAAATCTGTGATGAAGCATTTAAATTGGGCAAACAGAACACCCGCTCCTTCCACCCCCTGTGTAGAGATGGACTTAATGAGCCTGTGTCTTGTTGAGATTAAAGGAACTAAAAATTCCCCCCAAACATTCAATGCAGAGATAATACTGATGGGGGAGGGGGGTGTTAGGGGGATAAATGAACAGGAAGAAAGATTTTGAAACATCAAATAAAATAGCAGGAGCTCTGTGTGCCATTTAAGATCTCGTTTCTGTTTCAGAAAAGGCTAACCCAATGTGATTATCGTTGCCTAAGAGAAAGGGAGAGAAACTACTAGGAACTGAGCACCTGCTCGGGGCCTCACAAGACATGACAATCCAGCAAAGTAGGTTTTAGTCTTTGCATTTGACAGATCAGGATCCTGAGGCTTACAGAGGTTAAGAGATCTGCTTGGCCTCACCCGAAACAGGAAGCATCCAAGCCTAGATTCAGACTCAGGGCCCCCAGCTCCAGGTTCATGCTGTTTCCCACAGTCAGTCAGAAAGGACCATCAGTGATAGGATCCAGGTCAACTTTCCTTCAAACCCCATGTATGCCCTAAAAGGAAACCACACCATTCATAAAATTAGAACATGAAAATAAAAAAGGAAAAGGAAATAAAAAAAGAAAACGTTAAGAAAAATCAAAGTGGCATGGCGAAATCATGCTGGGTTCTGGAGGCTGTCTTTGCAGACTGTTTAATTGGCATTATATTTTGAGGGTTAGATTAGAGGAAGAGGAAAAAGGACAGTGTTCAACCTGATTTACATGAAAATGAGAAGAAGGGAAAAAAGTGGGGTATTAAAACGTGTGAGTTGAATCCTTAGATCTCTGCATCGTGAATGGCTCACAGTAGAACTTTTAAATTGGCTACATTGCTTTAATTGAAATACAGAATTGTAATAACACAATGTGACAGGCACCTAGTAAGGGGGACTGCGGCTGCTCCCACCTTTCCTTGGAGCAGCAAACAACAGGGGGATGGAAAATACACACACACACACACACAGACACACACACACACACCACACTGAGGAGCACTTGAAAGGGCTTTGTTCTCTTCTGGGCTCTTTGAGGTTTGCTTTTTTGAAAAATGCATTTTTTTTTCATTTGCTCCAGGGTCCAATTAATCCACACCACCCCACCCCCAATCCCAGTATGTTCTTGCCACAGAGATATTTTGCATCAATTAGGGTGTTTGCTGTTTACTAGATGGAAGGAAAATAATTTGTAAAATACCCACATTTGCCTACAAAGACCCCAAATCTGTTGATGGCCAAAAACCAAACTGATGAGTCAGTTGAAGATCTTACCTGCTGGCCTCTCCTACCCTCACCCCTGTTTTTCCTTCATCTGTGCATGGCTGTGATCATTTTCATGTGTGTACAAATGTTGGAGTTTACTGCAAGGGTACTTGACCTAGAGACAGCCCCAGGAAAAAGCCTTAGAATTCAAGGACAGATATTACTCAGACAGGTAGTGAAGCAGCCTAGGACTGGAAGGGGGGCCCCACCTTCTCTCTGACCTGGCATCCCAAAGTCCCAGCCCCCGAATCTTGGCAGAATTCAGACTCTAGTTATGACTGTCCCAGACTGCCCACTCCCCAGCCCCCACCCAACTTCTTCTACAGTTCATATATTCATGGTCTCATCATCTCAAGCCTCTCATCCTCTCATTTCCTAACCTCTCTCTCAACCGAATGCCATGAAGTCCAGGTTGTTTTGGGGCAGCTGTCATCAGCCCCGTCTTGTGAGTACACTGGGTGGGCAACACATTCACTCAGTTCTCCTCACATCATTCCCCACAAAGTTCCAGCCTGAAATACACAGTCCCCCTGAAATATACAGCTCTCTCAACCATAGGGCGTAGATTAAAATAACAGTTCATGACTTAAATCGATTTAAGCCCTCCCTGCCCTAATTCCCAGCACACCTTCTCTAAATGTCAACCTACTTTACTATTAAAAATCAGCAAAAGTTAATTGAAAATTTTAAATTGCCTGGTACAGATTATAAAAATATTCCTTTTTAAACTATCTGTGGTGAAGGACTAGTTATTTTTTTTTTCCAATTCATCATCAACCAAGACGTGGTCCTATAATGCCTGCTTTGGGCCACTTGTGACCTACCCTGTGAGTGACCAAGCTCATCTATGTCCTATTCAGTGAGGCAGGATTAATTGAGAACACACTTGAATGGTGCAGCACAACCACCATAGAGGTTTCTAAACTATGGTTTTTGTATGTCTCTTGTTACAGATCAGAAACAGTTTGTAAACCAGTACCAGTCTGCAGACTGCAGAATGTGTATCCAGGATGTTCTTGCCTTCTCACCCCCATAACCTACCACTGTCATGTAGAGGGAGAGGCCCAGGACCCTCAAGGGCCCCATGTCTCTGGCAGTACTGTCCTTCTAGTTTGCACAGGCAGACACTTGATCTCCTCACCTACCCATGATAAATCTGCCATACCTCTCTCTCAGATCTACCTACCTTTCCTTGTCTCAGCTGCGGTCATTGTCACCCAGCCTCCAGACATCACTCCCCTGCGCTGACATAGGGGTCCCCTACCTGGGCTCCCTGCTTAGTCCTTCTGTCCCCATTTCAACCCATTCTGCAGAACCAAGCCACAAGCAATCCCTTTAAAATATACATGGACCACTTAAAGCTTTTTGGTGGCTTCATTTGCTCTTAGGCTAAGCTCAAAGTACTTGATGTGGCCTACAGGGTGCTGGGGGTGCCAAGCACCTGTCTGCTTCCCTGTGTCCCCTCCCTACTGTCTCCTCCCCAGCATGCCTGGGCTTCTCAAAAGTCCTCTGCCTCCTCCTTTCCGCACACTCCTAGTACACATAACTACTATACTCCCGGGATCTGCTCTAGGTACTTTGCAAAGGGTGGTCTCATTTAAACCTCACGTCCACAGTAGATGATTAGTCGTGTTTTTAAAATGAGAAAACCAGAGCTCAGAGAGGTTAAGTGTCTTGCCTAGTGTTGAAGAACCTCCAGTCAGTGAGATCCAGCCCAGCCTGGGAGATTCTGGGACTGAGTCTGCTGCTGCTGCACTGCCTTGTCCAGTGTTGCACCTGAGGAGGACACATCTGCAGTGACGTGTAAGGAGTTGGAGGATCTTCCTCTCTGCCCCCTCACCAGAGTGACATCATCCCTTCCTACACTTCTCTGTTTGACTTTTCTTCACCAGCCCCCCTCCAGCTGACCTTTCTTTCCTTTTCGCATTGCATCTCATTTACTAGATAATGTGCTTCCAGCTGTTAGCACCCAGGGATTCAGTGTTAGCCAGAGCCTGAAGAACAACTAAAAATAGCCCCATTTTTGTCCATTTTCTCTAGAAAGGCCTGAGCGTGTGGGTTTCTGAGACCCAGTCGTAATTGCAATGACCTTCATCTCCTGTTTGGGCCCTGCCATTTTGGGGAGAAAGTGATTTTACTCCTTGTCTTGGTCACTTTCAGCTTCTTGCATAGGAGCTTCCTTGGGCCTGGCACGATGCAGAAATCTACTGAGCTGACAGTTTTCAGGAGGCCCCAAGTATATTCTGGCCTCTTTAAACATGTGAATATGCATTTGGAAATCCATTTACATGAATAAATGAACCGTTCAAGAGACGAAAAACATTTTTTTTTCTGTTTAAAATAGGAGAAAGAAAATCTCCTGAACTTTGCAACTTCATGATATCCTATACTTTGTGTCATTGGCCTCCACTGGAAGCAAGAAAAACAGTGAAAAGAGAGGAAGATAAAAGCTTTCTTGATGAAAATAGTTGAAACAAGCACTGGCAATGAAAAAATTCATATGCTGTAATTATAGATTTTTTGTTTGTTTTAAATCCTGGCGCTCAATCTGTGAGTTCAGTTTAATAATAAAATACTAGAATTATGCATGCAAGTGCAAATTTAGTATCATGTCAGTCAATTCCAAACACTATTTACAAAATGGAATCATTACAGTGCATTAATATAATGTAGACAGTAGTGTAGCCTCTTTCAATATAATATCCTTAAATCATGACCACAGGGTGGTTGCTGGAACCCTTCAGAAGAGTTTAAGCTTATCTCAAGCCATCATAATATCATGTGAGCTTTGTTTCTGAAAGAATATAGATTGGGTTCTCCCATTAGCAATGTACGTGGCAATTGTTTGTGGTGGCTCAGAGAAAGAGAGAGAGACTGAGACAGAGATAGAGACAGAGACAGAGACAGAGAGAAGAATGTGCATCACTGAAGGGAAGATCCTCTGGGGACCTTTACTTACATACGTGGCTCTATTACTCCAAAGGTCACACTGCATTGACATTTGATTGTTTACATGTCTATCGCCTCACTAGATTGCAAGCTCATTGAGAGCAAGGGCCCTTGCTTATTTAGCTCTGAAATAGTAGGTGATGTGGCATAGGGATTTAAAGCACAGGCTCTAGAGCCAGACAGCCTGGATTCAAATCTCAGCTCCACCAACATACTAGCTCAATGGCTTTAGGTAGGTAATTAACTTCTCTATGCCTCAGTGTCCTCATGTGTAAATTAAGTAAATTGCTAGTAATAACGCCTATCTCAGAGAGTCATAACTGCCTGTCTCATAAAGTTAGAGCTGTTGAGATAAAGTAAGTAGAGCTCTAGAAAGATGCCTGGCACATAGAAAGCGCTTATTGAATGTCAGTTATTTATTCTCACTCCTGTACCCCCAGTGCCTAGCAGAGTGCCTGGTGTAGAGTAGAAGACCAATCAGTGTGTGAGGAGTGGAAGGATGAGTGGATGGATGAATCAATAAACAGCATGCCTGTAATCCACAGCGTGCATTGCTTATCTGAATCTATAGCTTTCTTTTTATTTCAATGGCTCTGCCAGAATCCAGGCCTCTCCTTTGTTGGAACTTGAGGCTGCCTGGAGATGATTGGATTTGGTTCAGATAGCTATCGGGAGAGACAAAGAGGTTTGCACATCAGACTGAAGTTGAGCCTTTGCAAATGTGCAAAACTGAGAATTGAGGCAGAAGTCGTTATTAACTCACACATTTAACAGGATGTTTGCCTTTCAACAAAGGGTGACTAATTAATGTAACAGTTGATTATGTAGCTCCCTTAATTTGTTACTGGTTTTCAAATACCAAAGTAATTACATCACTAAAAGAAGACAGTTGTTAGAAAGTCAGTCTACAGAAGAGATTCAAAAAGGGTTGCCTCTGTTGGTTCTAAAGTCCTGTTTCGGTGTAGTCTTGTGTTTGGGTCTGATCTGGCAGCCATTCACAAGTCCCAGAGTAGAAGTCAGACCCAGTACCATGCCAGGGGTAAGAAGGATAGAGTGCCTCCCGTGGTGAGCAGATGTGGATGGGCTGTGGGGTCAGACCATCTGGGTTCAAATCCTGACTGTGCTGCTGACCAGCAGTGTTCACAGTGCCCATCTCTGGAAATGGCACCACTCACAGTATCTGCCTCATGGCGATGATGGGAGGATTAAAGTGCTTAAATCATGTATGGCATATGATAAAGGCTAAAAAATATTTAATATTATTATTATTCATGATTTACCTTCTGCTTTTCTCCCCTGCCTCATGTCCACCATGGATCTTATTTCCCAAGCACACCCAGCCCCTGATGACCCTGTGTCTACTGATGTGTGCTTCATTTACCTTTCCCCCACCCCTACCCCCATCCCAGCTTGGCAAGCTCCCAGTCATCCTTCAAATCTTAGCCTAACTAAATCGTCTTCTTTAAAGCCTCTCCTGCCTCTGCCACCAGGCAGAATTAGGAACTTCTCCCCCTCCGCCACTTTGCCCCTTGAATATATTGTGTTTCAATGACTTTAACATTTTTTTCTCACATTATAATATCTCTGCAATCACCATTTGCCTTACAGTTTATAGCACCTTTGATTCAGTGTAATACAGCATGTCCATTATAGCTCATTCCTCATTGATTATCATTACTTGTGTGTCTTTGCAACCTGAGGATGGAGACTGGGTATTAACCAGTGCCTAGACACAGCAGTCAGTCAGTGCTGCTAAACAAATACTAGAATAAGTGAACAAACAGTATAGCTAGTTGTCTGATTTTGTTAGGTAGTACAGTCTAATCTCTTTGGATATATACTAATATCTGAAAAACAACAATAACAACAACAGTATAGCCTTTACCATGTGCCACATACCATTCAAAGCACTTCTATGTATTAATTAATTTGCTCACTTCATCTTCATAATAACCTAATGAAGTAGATTCTACTTTTATCTTCATTTTACAGATGGGGAAACCGAGATTCAGAGAGGTTAAGCAACATGCCCAAGATCCTGTAGCTAGTGGTGATGGAGCTAGGATTTGAACCCAGGTCATCTGGCTCCAGAGCTGGCAAATCTACCCCTTGATCACTGACCTTTTGTTTGTGAATAGATTGATTTAATACTCTTTAACCAGGCATCCAAAGGCTTCCCTACTCTATCAGCACCATTTGCCTGGACAACCTGTATATACTAGCCAACGCTCTCAGTTCTTAGACCCCCAGTTAAGGCAGGTACAGGTCTGCACATCTGGCTCACTTCATTCCTCTGCCTGGAACTTTGTCTCCCTTTTCTTTACCATCAATTCAAATACAGAACTGACTTTAAAGCCCATTTTAATCCAACCTTCCATGGCACCTTTGGAACCCATTCCACCCCAAAGGGAAGTGCCTTTGCTTCTAACTCACTGTCTATAATAACCATTGAAAATTGCATATGTGCTAGTTTATGTATAGATAATGCTCTTGCATCAGAGTTTATATTCCGTTGGCTTTTTCTAACCTTGTTTCCACTTTAGACTGCCAACTACTTTGAACTTCCTCAAAACTCTTTGTATTCTAGAACCTCAGAAGTACTAAGGATTAAATAAATAATGTCTTCATCAGTTTATTTCTTCTGAGGAACTACAGCTATATTACCTAGCTTACACTATTAAAGTTTCATTCATTTACTGTTCAACAAACATTTAGTGAGTACCCATGATGTTCTAGGAACTGCACTACTTCCTGCTACCCCTACAGCTACTATTACTACTAATAATAACAGCTGACATTTATCAAGCATTTATTTTTGCTCAGACATCATGCTAAACACAATGCATATGCAGCCTTTCTTTATTTTATTTTTATTTTTTTGAGACGGAGTCTCGCTCTGTCGCCCAGGCTGGAGTGCAGTGGCGCGATCTCGGCTCACTGCAAGCTCCGCCTCCTGGGTTCACGCCATTCTCCTGCCTCAGCCTCTCCGAGTAGCTGGGACTACAGGCGTCCGCCACCACGCCCGGCTAATTTTTTGTATTTTTAGTAGAGACGGGGTTTCACCGTGGTCTCGATCTCCTGACCTCGTGATCCGCCCGCCTCGGCCTCCCAAAGTGCTGGGATTACAAGCGTGAGCCACCGCGCCCAGCCTGCAGCCTTTCTTTAAATTCCTACAATCAATCCTATTATCCTCAGTTTACCGATTATGAAACTGAGGCTTGGAGAGATCAAGTATTTTGTCTTATAAACACCATAAGCACAAGGATTGTGTTTGTTTTTCCTTGTCTGTGTACCCTCGGCACTCAACAGTTTCTAGCTCTTATGAGGTCCCCAGTAAATATGTATTGATTGAGTAAATGGTGGGACCAGTGAGTTCATTTGTCTAGACCCAGAGCCTCCAATGCTACCCATTATGCTACCTTGGCTCTCCCTACCGAGTTTTACAGATGAAGATACTGAGATTCTGAGAAACGAATTGTCCCAGTCCATGCAGCTAAGCAGTAGCAGAGGTCAGAAAATACCCAGGTCTATCTGACTATTCTGGTAAAAATAATTTTTAGCCTAAAGGCAATCTTACTATGTAAACTATCTATAAGGTAGAGTTAGAATGTGTCCTTTTTATTCTTTCTCAAATAATATCATCCCCAGGGCAATCAAGATTAGGTATATTTGGTGTACAAGTTGAAGAATTGCCCTAATTTTTAAATAATTATTTACATTATTATTTTGGTTATTGAAATGGGCCCCATCATTGCTTCATAATCTGGTAGAATTAATCCTTATATTGTAATCTTTCATTTTTCTTCTCTCATCTTTAAACAAGGAACAAGCCATAATGTATGCATGATAAATCAGAGACTTTTATATGATGCATTTTGATTTCTGTTTTCCACTGTGGGTTGTAAAATGCTTTCATAGAGTGTTAGAGGTCAAAGGGACAATAGAAAAAGTTAGTTCAGCAATTCACTCCTTTTGCCCTCCAGACACACAAGACTCCAATTAGATGGTAATGGGGGTCCGTGAGCTGTTTTCATATAGTCCTGAGTTCAAATTCTACCTGAACCCTTATGAGTTGTGTGACCTTGGACAAGAATATTAACCCCTCTGAGTCTAAGTCTCCTTATTTGTAAAATTAGAATTATAATATTCTCTTACAGGGTTGTTGTGAAGATTAGATACTATATAAATAAAAGGCCAACTACACTGGCACCAAGTAGATGGTAAATAAATGTAAGATACTATTTTGAAAAGCCCGAGAGAAGCTATATTTATTTTCAATAAAGTTGTAAAGAATAATCAAAATGGGAAATTTTTTCCCACCTTAGGTTGGAGGTGTATCAACTCTATGAAGTCACACTCAACAGCTTATTAAAAAAGAAATAAAGCTCCTGCTGGGTGTGGTGGCTCACGCCTGTAATCCCAGCATTTTGGGAGGCCGAGGCAGGTGGATCACAAGGTCAGGAGATCAAGGCCATCCTGGCTAACATGGTGAAACCCCGTCCCTATTAAAAATACAAAAAATTAGCCGAGCGTGGCACCAGACACCTGTGGTCCCAGCTATTCGGGAGGCTGAGGCAGGAGAATGGCGTGAACCTGGGAGGTGGAGCTTTCAGTGAGCTGAGATTGCACCATTGCACTCCAGCCTGTGCCACAGAGCGAGACTCTGTCTCAAAAATAAATAAATAAATAAATAAATAAATAATAATAAAAATTAAAAAGAAATAAAGTTCCAATTGGTAGTTAACCATGTCCTTTCTAAGTAAATGAAAATTATATAATGATGAATTAATACTTAAAGTAGTTTAGGTGACAGTCCTCAAAACCTGGAGCACACAGAAGCATTAGTGCTGCCTTGGCCTTTAGGAGTTCTGTGATGTCCAAGTATGGAAGAGACATTTGCTGCCTGTATCATAGACATGGTCCTCCATATTTCCGGCCCCTGCAATTAACAGCCATGCAACTATATCTGATTATAACCTAAGTGACATACATCACTTCCAGGCCAATGCGCATAAGCATTGGATGCAACCCACCAGCTCCTTCTTCTCCTGTCTGGATAACTATAAGGCTTTGGGTGGTAATGTGGAAGCATCCATGAGCTCGGGCTCAGTATGACTCTGTGCATGAGTGGCCCTGCCAGCCCAGATTGTACCTGTAGCTTGAATGAAAGATGAATATTGGTCATTGATATTTTATGGTTAACTTAGCCTATCTTAATATATTAAACCACAGGTCTTCCAGTGTAATATATATCAGCTGGTGTTTATAAATTTTAATTTCTGCAACTGGAAAAATATTGTTCATTCATTCTTTACTCCTTTTATAAATTCATCTATCCATGCATTTATCTGCCTATATATTCAACAAATATTTGTTTAGCAACTACTCATTGCTAGATACTAATCTGGGTACTGAGGATATATTAACAAAAAGGCCCTATTACCCCTGCCTTCTTGGGGCCAGAACCTAGCTGGAGAAACAGACCAGAAAAATCCATAATTACAATCCCATGGGGTAAGGGCTATGATCAGTAAGCCCTCCTATGTTATAGGAGCCCAGAAAAAGTTATCCCAGCTTGAGAGGCTTTTAAGCTGAGCCTTGGTGGATGAATAGGAATTGTATTATTTATTCAATAAATATTTATTGATTAGCTACTATATGCCAAGTAAGTACTCTAGGCACTGTGGATATAGTAGTGAACAATGCAGGCAAGACCATAAATAAGGACACAAACAAGTGAAAAAGTTAATTTCAGAAAGTAATGAATACAGTGGAGCCCGTGAAAGAGGGTGACATGATAGGGATTGACTGTGGAGAGTGACTGTAGCTTGGGTGGTGGGGGAAGGCACCTGAGAGGAGCTGACCTATGAGCTGAGTTTGCCAGGGCCCAGTGAGTTCAAGACCCTGAGGAGCCATAGTAGAAAACGAAGCTCTCAGGAAGATGGGGATGCAGAGCAGAAACATACAGGCTTCGTTTGTGTGTCAGATGTGGCTGGTGGGATACTCAATATTTCTTTTGCTGAATTTAATTTTTCTTCAAGTTCCTTTGCTTGAAATGGGGAGTTTAAATATATCTCTTGCAGTGGAGATATCTATTATTGGACTCGTGAGTTTTTATTTTAGGCATTTCAGAAAGCAGTACTCTGAGAGGAGCCAGGGAAGAATGAGCAGTAAGCTTTTAAGCAAAGAGGTTGAAAATAGGAAATTGGTATGCTTTGTGGATTTTGAAAAAAACCACCGGCTCTGGAGTGAGAAAGGCTTGGGTGTAAATCCCAACTCCACTACTTTTCCAGCTGGCTGATCTTGAACAAATGACAACCCCTCTCAGCTTCTATTTCCCTATCAGTTAACTATAGATAATAATAGCAATGATCCAAAAGGCTTATGATGAGGCTCAAATGAGATGATGCCTCAAAGTTCTTAGCATGGTGATTGGCAAGAAGAAAACATTTAGTCAACATTATCAGCTATTACTGCTATGATTACTATTATTCTCATCTTTATCCTTATTGTTGTCACCATTGCCATATTTATTTTGATGGGAAACATTATTCCTTCTCATATTTGCAATAACTTTTCTGAGCACTTTTATGTCACTTATTTAACAAGTTACATATAGGCTACTGCCCCTAATACATCAAGTCCTAAATTCTCATCCTGACATTTGAGGCCTTCTTTTATTTATCTTTAACCAGAATGGTTCCACCTTACTTCCCACTGTTATTTAACCCTACTCACCTGCTTCACACTCCAAAGTTCCCTCCTCACACCCAGCCTCCATACTTTTATTCAAGCTGGTTCCCACCCACCACAGAATGTCCTTCCTCTTGACTGTAATAAAATATGTTGAGTGCTTACACTGTGCCAGCCATCAGTGTGGACACTTTATATATATGATGCCATTAATCGTCAGCCCAAAGTAACCGAGACTTGGAAAGTTGACATTTCTTTGCTTGAAATGGGGAGTTTAAGTATATCTGCCAAACCAAGACAGGTAGGAAGTAGCAGTGGATCATTGGTGATATCTATGCAAAGTTTCCCAGTCCTGCAAGATAGGACTCAGAACTTCCTTCTCCAGTTCTCTGATCCAGGGTAAAACATCACAGTCTCACTGGGCCTCTGTCCATGTTACCCAAAGTAGGAAGAGAGAGCCTTCAGGTGAACAAGGGCAAAGGGACAAACCAACAAGGCACTGTAAAGACACAAAGGGCGCTTGCCTCACTCAGTGGGCCCCCTTCATTGTGAAAGGATAGGACTGAATTTCTGAATGACGTCTGCATCAGATGGAATCCTGTCCTGTGGCCTTGCTGTGCTACGGTAAACTCAATGCAGAGGTACAAGAGTTTTCTTAAAGGCAAACGAGTCAACCCAGCCTGAAGGAGAGTCTGAATTTTAGTCGATGGGAAAGTTGTAGGTCAGTCTTGAGAAGCAGTAGCCAAAAAAGGGCTTTTCACAGGAAGTCATGAAGAGGTTGAAAGTGAGCAAAGTCAAGGTGAGTGAGGATACAGAGTACAAGTAATACAGGGCAAGAGATTGAGGTATGTGGGAAGCCCACTTTTCTATGGTACAGAGGTAGGGCATGACTAGATACTTTAAGACTCAGTTAAGTCTCAGAAACCAGACCCACAGAACCCTACCTCCTGACTTCCTACTGGCCTGGCATGGACAGAATTTGCATCCTGCGATCCAGGTATGACCCAGGAATGAGAGACAGAATTGAGCATACGACAATGATAAGATCCTTCAGTGGGTCTACTCATAGGAGATACTCTCTGATATCAGTTTCAAAATAATTTTAGGAGACATGAAAAATACACAAAATAATTTTAGGAGACATAAAAGTCATGAAATTGAATCCTTCCCATCCTAAGGAAGTCAATGTGTAATTGTAATTTAGAAGTGGGATGGGCTGATTTCAGCATTACTGCATCCCAAAATCCCCCCTTCGCCTCCTCCCTGTAACCACTCTGACCTCAGGCCCTCTTACCTCGGTAGATGGTCAACTAGAAGATGCTTTCAGCAACCAAATCTGCATGTACATAAGGGAAAGCAAAAAAGGAATTTGAATCTTGCTGCTAGACTTGCTGAGACTCAGGAAGAAAGGAGAATGTGATCTGGGTTTTGCAAGCTGAAGTTGGGCTATGTTTCTTCCTTTGAAAGTGAGTTGTGAGGGGGAAACACAGATAGCCAAAGCTGCCCTGCTATGTGCCTAGCTGGTAGCAGGGACTCAGTAAATATTATTGAAGGGGTGAAAAATTCATGAAAAAGTGAGAGAAACTACATTCAGTTAACTAGAAAAAAGAATGAAAAATAAAAGTTTTGAAGATGTCAACTCCAAGATTCTTTTTTTTTTTTGAGGCAGTGTCTCACTCTGGCACCCAGGCTGGAGTGCAGTGGCATGACCTCAGCTCACTGCAACTTCCACCTCCTGGGTTCAAGTGATTCTTGTGCCTCAGCCACCTGAGTAGATGGGATTACAGGTGTGCACCACCACACCTGGCTAATTGTATTTTTAGTAGAAAGGGGTTTCTGCATGTTGGCCAGGCTGATCTCAAACTCCTGACTTCAAGTGATCGGCCCACCTCGGCCTCCCAAAGTGCTGGGATCATAGGTGTGAGCCACTGCACCCAACCAACTCTAAGACTCTTAAACACTTGAGCTCATCTGACTTACTAGGCCCTCTTCTAGATACGTACAGAGGTCATTTAACTCACAACTTTATGATGTGTAGTTTACTATTCCCATTTTACAGAGCCTGAAACTGAGGATTCTAGGAGTGAAAGTAGTGCCCACAGTCATATGGTTATTTGCAGAGTGGAATTCACACACCATCACCATTTATTGGAAGCTTATTATAAGCCTAAATATTTCACATGCAATATCCATTTTATTCTTCACAGTCACTCTGCAATTATTATTATGCAGAGTGATGGTAAAGAAATTGTATGTTATTATTCCCATTTTTTTTTTAGATGAAGAAACTAAGGCTTTGCGACCTCACATTGCGGGGTAGATAAGTAGAGATTACTCCAGTGCTGGTGGAAGATGATTTTCAAGGCCTGGATCTCAGGCATTAGCCTGAAACTGGGCTCACTGAGTACTACAATTATTGCCTTATATGGTGATGTGTTATTTCTGGTGCTGAGAAGGCTCAGAGCCAACAGGGTATCACCCTCTGACCAGGGGACGTTTTTCCACTCCACAAGGTACCAGATTTTTAACCTTGGACATACCTCTGTGATGCAAAGAGGGAGGTGACGAGCAGCCAGCTGCCTCTGCCTGAAATTCCACCTGAACCTAGGTCCAGTGTGTCATCCTGACATTTTGCAGAACCTAGGACCAGCTCTGCCCTGGACTGGCAAGTGCACGGCTATGGAACAGCACAGTTGCTCTTTGAGCCCAGATCTGTCTGGGTCTTTGCATTATCTTATCAGGCCCTTTACTTGCTTTTCTTTTTCTTCTGGGAATGACATGAGTAAAGACCCCCCCTTCCATCGCCTTCTCAATCACACCTTTCCTGATCAAGAAATGGACTACACTTTTTGCCTAGAAAAGGAAGGCCTGGAAAGGATTTTTAATTTTTTAATTATTTTTATTCTTTAAGGATAGGAAACTAAGTTTTATAGTTTTTAAATGTGTCTACATCTTCTCAGAATATAGGTACTTGGACTTACCCTCACCCTTATACCTGTCAGAGACTTCTCCCATGGCTTCCCTCATCATCCTGCACTTCCCCTCTCAGGGCACCTGGCACACCATGTTGTTATTGCTCAGGCATGCCCCCCACCCCCCTCCCGCGCCAGACCACTGTTTGTTCGTTCTCACACTGCTATTAAAACTGGGTAATTTATAAAGAAGGAGGTTTCACTGACTCACAGTTTCACATGATTGGGGAGCCCTCAGGAAACTTAAAATCGTGGCAGAAGGCTAAGAAGAAGCAAGTACCATCTTCCCGAGGTGGCAGGAAAGAGAGAAAAGCCAGGGGTAAACTGCCATTTATAAAACCATGAGATTTCATGAGAACTCACTCACTATCATGAGAACAGCATGGGGGAAACCACCCCCATGATCCAATCACTTCCTACCAGGTCCCTCCCTCAACACATGGGGATTTATGGGGATTACAATTCGAGATGAGATTTGGGTGGGGACACAGCCAAACAATATCAACCATAATCTTAAAAGGAGCAGGGGCCATGTCTATTTCAGCACTGTACCTCTAGAGTCCACCACTATGGTGCTTGAAATGTAGGAAGTAGTCAATAAATGATTTTGTTGAATGAGCAAATACATATATACAATGGTAAGAACTAATGTCCCCCTAAGGAGTAGGTAGGGTGTCTTTCTAATGGCATGGTTTCCCCAGGAGCTGCACTTTCTTATTCTAGGCCAGGACAGAAGGACTTCATTCAGGTCCTTTTCTGCATCTAATCCTATGTGCCAAAGAGAGATGAAATGCAAGAGAGAGTCAATGATGCATCCGAAAGAGTCAGATGGGCCTGGGTTCAAATCCTCACTCTCCCACTTCTTAACTGGATGGAGTTGGGCCAGTTATGGAGTGCTCTCAACTGTAGGAGAAGGTACATATTCAAAAAGAAACAAAAACCAAAACAAACAAAAACCTTACACTTAGGTAACATTTATTAGGTGCCAGGAACTATTTCAAGTGTATTGAATACTATAAGCTATTGAATCATCACAATGCCATAATGTTGGTACTGTGGTTATCCGCCTTTTACAGATGAGCAAGCAGAGGCACAGAAAGGACAAATCTTTACCAAAGGTCACATAGCTGATAAGTGGCAGGGCCCCCAGGCAGTCTGGTTCCAGTGTCCATGTTCTTAACCTCTGCACTTGCTACTTCTATCAAGATGATATAGAAAAAGCATGAACTTCTGAATCAGAAGGCATTCAAGGGTGCTGATATCTAATCTGCTGCTTCCTAGATGTGACTTTGGGCTGATTACTTAGCCTCTCTGAGCTAAATAACTTCCTCATTTTATTATAAGGATAACGAAATGAGATAATGAATGAGATAAATAAATTACATAGAGCTTTAAGATCTATAAAGCACTTTGCACATAAAACTATGATGTGGTTGTTAAGTGTTAGATTCCAAAGAACCTTGAATGATACAATGAGATACTTGTCTTATATTCTGTGGGTCTACAGAAGCAATGGGAAGTATTTTTCTTTTCAAATCAAAACAGGAAAGGCTGGATGGATGGACGTAGAGACAATTTATCAATACTTTAGAACAGCAGTCCCTAATCTTTTTGACACCGGGGACCAGTTTCGTGGAAAACAATTTTTCCACTCACGGTGAGTGAGTCCTTGTGACACAGCAGACACCCAGCATGGGGCAACAAGGGGATGTAGCCAGAAGAAACCCTCGCAGCTCTGGGCTCAAGTGAGCAGAGGCAAAACTTGGCTTGAAACTGCTACAATGAATGCACAGCAGTTTGGGGTAGGGCGGGGTGAGGGATAGTTTCAGGATAAAACTGTTCCACCTCAGATCATCAAGCATTAGATTTTCATAAGGAGTGTGCAACCTAGATCTCTGGCACACAGTTTACAATGGGGTTCGTGCTCCTATGAGACTCTAATGCTGCTACTGATCTGATAGGAGGTAGAGCTCAGGCAGTACTGCTCACTCATCTCATGCTGTGCAGCCTGGTTTCTAACAGGCCACAGATTGGTACCTGGCCATGGTCCGGGGGTTGGGGACCTCCGTTTTAGAAGACATACTTCAATTAGAGGACACTTAAAGGAAATGTAAAAGAAGCAATATATTGTCATCTCTTGGATTTGAGAATAACTAGGAGATAGGAATTCGGATCTAGCCCTGGGAGTTCCGTATTCTAGAGGTTTGAACTTGGGCCTGCAACCTCATTTGTTTGAGCCTCAGTGTCTTTCTCTGGCAAATAAGTGATAATAAACCTTTCTCACTGGCTTGTAATGAGAATTAAATTTGAACCTATAAGAAAAGCATCAGGCAGGTAGGGGGCGCTTTAGAAACGCTGGCTCCATCTCCCCCAACTGGCTGAGCCCCTTGATATTCCCCATTGTATCCAAATGATAGGAAATTGCTAGATGCTTACTTTTGCGGATTAATTTCCTGAAGTGGGGAGAAGACATTGAGACTAGATACCCTGCGTTTTCATCCTTGTGCTTACCTGCTTGCAGGTGCAACTGGTGAAAGAAACATTCCCTTCAGCAGGGGTCCTTGTTCTGCTGCAGTTAAGGGCGCCTCGCTAATCATTCTGCTTCCCAGATGCTCTTGGAGCCAGCTGTATTTTTAGCACATCTCTTTTATAAGCTTCACTCTGAAGACTTCCTATTACTCATTTCAAAACTTGACAACTCCTATCACTTTGTCCCTCATTGCATTCTGGTACACAAAGGAAGAATGCATTGTAGCAGTTTAAAGCCAAGTTTTGCCTCTGCTCACTTGAGCCCAGAGCTGTGAGGGTTTCTTCTGGCCACATCCCCTTGTTGCCCCATGCTGGGTGTCTGCTGTGTCACAAGGACTCACTCAGTCGCGTTCTTATCTGCCTTGTATTATAAAATATGCAATTATATATTGTGTGTAGGTGTAGTCAAGGGGGCCACAAATGCTCTTGTGTGTTCACAAACCAGCAGTCACAGTACAGTTCTGGGACAAGACTGTAAAGCCTGTAGAAATAGAGCAGAGATCAATATTTCTTACATCAAATCATTTACTCAGTGATATGTCTTGAATATCTGTCCCCATCAAATCTCATGTTAAGATGTAATCCCCATTGTTGGAGGTGAGGCCTGTTGGGAGGTGTTTGGGTCACGGGGATGGATCCCTCATGGCTTAGTGCTGTCCTTGTGATAGTAAATAATTTCTTGCAAGATCTGGTTGTTTAAGTATGTGGCAGCTCCCCCACCCCTCACCCCCACCTCACTCTCTTGTGCCCCTGCTCTGGCCGTGTGATGTGCCCGCTCCTGTTTCACCTTCCGCCATGAGTAAAAGCTCCCTGGCCCATCTCCCTTTTGTTTTGCAATAAGGGGTTGCTCTGGAAATTTGCTGAGCAGATGCTGGCACCCTGCTTGTACAGCCTGAAGAACGGTGAGACAATTATGTATCTTTTTGTTATAAATTACCCAGTCTCAGGTATTGCTTTATAGCAATGCAAGAATGGCCTAATACATTCCACAAACACTTACTAAGCATTAACTATGTACCAGGATATGTTCTAGGGAAGGGGATATATTTTACATAAACAGAGAAGTTATTCCCTCATGGGATACACTTTGAATAGTTTGAAATAACAATATAACATTTATTAAGCACTTTCTGTATTCTGGACACCATGCTAAGCAAGTCACGTGTAATTTCATATAATTCTCATAACAGTTCTATAAGGTGGAAACAGTTATTCCCATTATACAGGTAAGAAAGGAAAGTCACAAAAAGGGTAGGTGTTTAGCCCAGGTGTACATTGCTTGTGAGTGAAAGGCCAGCCTTTGACCTCTGGCTCCAGGGGCTGTGCCCTTAACCATTGTGCTTCACTGTTCCGGTCCTCCAGCCAGACTGCCTCACATGCCAGGGTGACAATTAGTAAAAGAATGTGTAAGGCACTTAAAGCCAGGGCCTGCATCTCAAGCTATAGGTGGAGATGGTTATAGCCTGTGTGGCGTCAAAGATAAACACAGCTGGACATTAGTTAAAGCAGTGAAACAGATTTTATTCCGTAACAATTGACAGTAGAGAAAAGAGCTGAACTACATTCCGATTCGTGCAGAGGTGACTGAGCTGTTTCAAGGGAGAATGAGGGAGTGGGAGGGGAAATAGTGAGAGCTTGAGTAGAGTCAGGGAAGTGAAAAATCCCAAAAAGCTGGAGGTGGGCACTGGGAAAAGGGGAGGTGGTAGTAGGTTGGTCCATGTGAAACCCATCTGGGTAACCAGCATTTATGAAACTTAGGCTCCTACCCTCCAAAGAGTCTGGAAGATGGGCCCAATCTTCAGGTGTTCACTGAAACAAACAGTAAATTCCTCTGGCAGCCTACAGTTTTCTTAGGCAGGCACTTTAAGGGAGACTAGGGCCATCCTAGGGACGTGGCTTTGATCTCTTAGAAACTCAATGTTAGTGGGGCCAGGCTTACTGGCTCACGCCTGTAATCCCAACACTTTGGGAGGCTGAGGCAGTTGGACCACCTGAGGTCAGGAGTTCAAGACCAGCCTGACCAACATGGTGAAACCCTGTCTCTACTAAAGATACAAAAATTAGCCAGGTGTGGTGGTGCATTCCTGTAATCCCAGCTATTCGGGAGGCTGAGGCACGAGAATCACTTGAACCCAGGAGGCGGTGATTGTAGTGAGCCGAGATTGGGCCATTGCACTCCAGCCTGGGCAACAAGAGCAAAATCCTGTCTCAAAAATCAAAACAAGACAAAAACAGAAACTCTGTTAGTGTTTGTTCACATCTTTCTAGGCCAAGGTTGAGGCCTAGTGAAGAAGAGGGCTCAGAGGAGCCAAGTAGAGCTTGGTCAAGGAGAGAATCTTTGTCAACAGCACATCCTACTTTCCATTGCTGGTCTATTATGATCCCCACACCAGCTCTGCCAAGTAGGCTAGCCACTGACATTCTTGCACAGATTCATCAGTGGAAGCCTGGACAGGTTAAAGATAGGTGGCTAGATAATGAGTCATTGCAAATCAGAATAGCAAGTCTTCTGAGCAAAGGGAAAGCAGAGAAAAAGAGGCTCAGGGAGCACAGAACAGAGGCAGCTAATCCAATTGGAGATGGAAGCCCTTTCAGAAGTTCCAATGCCAGTCCTTCAGTGGCTCAACCCTGAAACCTCAACAGAGTTTTCAAAATGACATGCACAGGCTTCCACATTTGGGCTTAGTCCCAACTCTCCTTCCAATTGCAGTGAGAGGTTGCTCTGGAAAGTCATATGGAAGGGCCCTACAGATGACCTCAGACAAACACCCTCTCAACACCCAAGTCTAGAACCCTTCAGAATTTTCTGGAGCTGCCTCCTTCTGCCCTGGCATTTGCACCCACCGCTGTCTGTGCCTTACAGTGTACTTCTCGCCTTTCTCCCTTGGTGACTCCTTATTTCTTGTGAATTAGCCCGAATGTTTTCTCTTCCCGGCAGCCTGCCCCAGTGAGTCTAACTGCCCTGATTACGTGCTCCCCCAGCCCAGGCTCTGCATCTCCATCTCTCTGAGAACTTGCAATACCCTATTGCAGTTGCCCATGCACCTGGCTGTCTCCTGCAGATCGTGTGTCCCTGGAGGGTAGGGACTGCTACCGGTCACCTGTGTTTTCTATGCCCTGTGCCTTTCTGGCATGCAACCCACAGCAAGCTTTCAGGGGTTGTTTACTGAAAGGGCAATGGATGAAACATCCAGGTTACGTAGCTCTGTGCCCAGGGTTCTTGCTGGCCCTCTCAGATCCCTCTCAGTCACTTACCTCTGCCAAACACCGAGGCTTACCTTGCAGCCTTCAAGGTGGTGCTCTGAAACAGTATCCCGCAAGTGGGGACATCAATGGACAGCACAGATCTTTGACTTCCCCAAGGTAATACAGTGGAGAAGAAAGTACCAGAGCCAAGGAATGACCCAGACCCATTCAACACTGACACACATGCTCACTCATCACTTTCACCGTCAGGTGTTATAAAGCCTTATGCTATTAGTTAGGAAAACACATCCAGTTGTCTCCAAAAACTGCCAGTGCAGCTAATTAAAGAAAGAGGCACATTGCCATCACCACTGTCACCACCCCTCCGACCCCCTCCCCCGCCATTCAGGTTTTTTTCATGTGTGTGTGTGTGTTTTCTTTTAAGACAGAATCCCTGTCACCTGTTACTAAAGAACTTTGAATGAATTTCTGCGGGTCATGGACTGTATGTAGACCAGGAAGCAGGGATTAGGCAGTGAGGGGAGGCAGAATTCATCTTCAGCTCACAAACACTTCGCCAAACTGTCCCCAGACCAGAGAGTCTGCTTCTTTTATAACCCAGAGAAAAAGAACAGTTGCTGAAGTCCAGCTGCAGCCTGGCCAGGGCCCTCAGACCCTCTCCTCCAGCAGGGAGAGCCGGGCTTATTTGTAACCATCTGTTCGCCTATGAACCAACCTCCCCGATGCTTCAGCTGAGGATCCCTTGGCACACTGTGTTAGAGAGAGCCCTAGGATATGGCTTCCATCGACTCGACGGGCACCCAGCTGGGAGGGACAGCTCAACTCTCTGTCCTCGAACCTGAAGAAGGACTCTGTTTGCAGCATGTGGGAAGGCTTAACTGCAGCAAATATTAACAGCAGGGTCAATTAGAAAGGAGCTGACAATTTCAACCACTCCAGTTTTTTGAACTGGCCTTCAAAATTCTGCATCCCCTGGCCCCTGCCTGTCTTGTCACCTTCAAAGACTGTCACTCACTGCCCAGAATTTTATGGTCTAATAATCCCATACTGATTGCAGTTGCCTATATAACATGCTGTTTTATAGCTCTGCAAGTCATTGCTATCCTTCTGGATAGAACATCTTGATCCTCACTGCTCTCACACTCACTAATTTTTATCCAGTCAGTTCCTACTAATCTCGTCACTTCAGGCCTCCACGCTTACCCTGGCTATGCCTTTACTATTGCATAAACACAATATTCACTTATTCACTCCATGAATCATTACTGAACTCTGCCACCACCCCCCGCCCCCCCCCCCCCCGCCACCTCCAAGTGTCATAGGAGCTGTGCTAGGAGCTGGGGATGTGATGGTGAGCCAAAAACGAACACAGGAGCACTTTCCTGGTCTCTGCAGTCTCGTAGAGGCAGCAGATACTAGCCAGGTAATTATACACATGAAGGGATCATTACAGACTGTGGTTTGTGTTAGGAAGAAAAGGAATGGTTTCTTTGAAAACATTAACAAAGACACCTGACCTCCCTTCTCTGCTGTAGAGTGTGAGCTCCTCAGAGGCAAGGGCCTTGCCAGGGCTTTGCATCCCCAGCACCCAGCACAGTGTTTCTGGATCAAGGCGGATGCCCCATTACTAGAGTTGAGTCCTGGAGGCACATCAGAGCTGGGCCAGTAGCGGGCAGTGTTTGATGCAGAATGCCTAGGTATTTGATGCAGACAGCCTAGCTTCTTCACATCTGCCCTCACTTGGGCGCAGTTGTCTCTAAGTCTGGCACAGAGATGAAAATCTATCCCAGGAAGGAGGGACAAGAAGGCAGACAGCTGGGCAGAGCTTGATGATCACAGCCCTAAGGAGGTGACCTGATGTAATAAAACGGGCATGAAGCTTGGCATCAGACTGGCCGTCAGCCTCAGTGCTGAATTTCACCATTGATGAAATATTAGACAAGTTGCTTAATCCCCCTGAACCTCAGTTTTCTCATCTCTAACAGGAAAATGGTAGAACTGAGGGTAAGAATTTATTAATCTGTATCAATTTTGCCTGCTGAGACCCTAAGGTAAGTTGAAGGAGATGGCCACGGAATGGTGTTTGGTGCATTTTCACAAAAGGGGGCGATTTGGTGCTAATTTCTTTTACTGACAGTTCATTTTCCAAGGCAGCAGCCTAACAAATCATGGGGCCAATTAGTGTAAGAGAAACAATTGATCCTTGTACTCAGAGAGCTCAGCCCACCACCTCAGTGGTTTGGTGGTGTATTTGGGGACTGCTTCACAGCACTAAATGGGAAATAATTGGATAGATGCAGCTATAAATTGCATGGCACTGCACGACACTCTGTTGCTTCTGATTTAAGTAGCAAGTTCTGTCAGTAACAGAAAAACAAAAGGTTGTTATTCTGCATCGAAAAGCAGAGCAGAGTTGGAAGGGATCATTCCTGCCCCTTCATTTTACAGACTGGAAAATTAAGGCCCACTGAGGGAGCAGAAATGAGACGAAATATGTAGAATTTAGTTTCATGTCGGTTTCCTTTAACCCTTGTCTCATCAACAGTTTATCTTGGCAAACTCCTTAAACAAAAGGACCTGAAGATAAAAATAAGAAGATAGCTGTATTTAGTTTCCAAGGGCTGTTTCTCCAAAGTACCACAAACTGGACAGCTGAAACAACAGAAATGTTTTGTTGTGTAGTTTTAGAGCCTGGACATCCCAGATCAAGGTGTCTGCATGGATTGTTCTTTCTGAGGGCTGTGCAGAAGACTGGTCCATGCCTGTCCCATAGCTTCTGGTGGATTGCTGGCAGCCTTTGGCATTTCTTCTGGACATATCACCATGATCTCTGCCATCATCTGTATATGGCCTTCTCTCCACACACATGTCTGTGCCCAGATTTCCTTCTTTTATAAGGACACCATTCATATTGGATCAGTGGACCACCCTGTATGATGTCATCTTAAATAAATACTTCTATAATGACTCTGTTTTTAAATAAGGTCACTTTCTGAAGTACTGGAGTTTAGGACTTCAATATATGAATGGGGGTTGGGGGCATAATTCAACACTAAACAATGACAAACAATTTGGATAGCAGAATATTTGAGCTGGAGAGCAACTACCATTTACGAAACAACCTCTGTGCCAGGCGGAACACTAGGAACTTTACCAGCATAATCACATTTGATTCGTACTCCAATTGAATGAACTCACAGATGAGGACACTAAGGTTCAGAGAAGCTAGGTGATTTGTCCAAGTTAACAAAAGTAGCACACATCAGATGTGGGTTTCAGATGCTGACCTGTGTCTACTCCAAATCATGTCTTATCTCAGCACCCTCAGAAGTCATTGTTTGTCACGACCACCACCTGCTATCCACCTCATTTTATAAATGAAGACACCAGAACTTGGAATCCCAGTCGTCTCACTCCTAATGCAGCATCCTTTCCATTGGCTGCATTTTAGTCAATTCACTTTTTTGTAAGTTTCTCTCTAGCATGCAAGACATCATTGTGACCAAGGTAGAGGTTAATTTCAGTCTGGGTGCAACACAAAAAGTCATTTTCTGTTAAATATAATGACCTCCTTTCTGCAGTGACTTGTGGCAAAACATGCTGTTTCATTTCCATTCAAACGCACTCATTTACCTGCTTTCTATAATAATTTTACACCATGAGCTAAAATGTTAAAACCATTGGTTACATTACTAAACACCCACAATGGTTATTAGGATTCTTCATGCAGAAAGAAACAGAAATAAAAATAAGAATTTTAGAAGAATGAAAATATAGGCCATTAAAGTACATTTGAAACTGTATTCAAGTGCACAGAGGCTGCCTAAAGTCTGGAGCCAGCCATACCTGGCAGCAGTCCACGTTTGCCTTATGGGCTGTGTGACCTGGGGCAAGTTACTTAACCCTTCTGTGTCTCAGGTACCTCCATAGTAAAGTAGGGGAAATAATAGGCAAGGTTGTTGGGTGAGTGGAAATGAGGATTATATACGTAGAGTACCTAGCACAATGCCTAGCATATATCAGGAACTCTATGCATAGCAACACCTCCCCTTTTTTAATGTAGTGAAAATAAAGTTTGAATTCTTCTGCATGTTTGGAGAATCTTCCAATTTTGGGAATCTGCACCCCGACTCACCCAACCCCTGGCCCAGAGGGTCAGGAGCACAAATTGTTTCCTTACTTATTCAGCCTGAACTTTGAAAAATGTTGTTGCTGAAAATAGAAAGGTACTGGCTGATAAAGAGGAACAAGATTATGTCTTTTGCAGGGACATGGATGGAGCTGGAAGCCATTATCCTCAGCAAACTAACACAGGAACAGAAAACCAAATACTGCATGTTTTTACTTATAAGTGGGAGCTGAACAATTAGAACACATGGACACAGGGAGGGGAACAACACACACTGGGGCCTGCTGGGGGATCAGGGGGAGGGAGAGCATCAGGATAAATACAGATATGCATGTGGGCTTAATACCTAGGTGATGGGTTGATAAGTACCACCATGGTACACGTTTACCTATGTAACAAACCTGCATGTCCTGCACATGTATCCTGGAACTTAAAATTAAGTTTAAAAAAAATACAAATAACATAAAACAAAAAAAGAAAGATACTGGCTGATGTGTATTGATGCAGGCCATGGGAATACAAGAAGGAACAAAGGAAACTGGCAACTCTAACATGAAGCACTTCTAAGCACGTGTGTCTTCTTAAAGACTCCCTTATGGTTTGGACCAGTGGTTGACTGAAGTGGAAGTGATAAAGGTCTTTTGTCTGCAGCTGACTTTCAGTTAAGTCATTGAAGTGCTCAGTACCTTGGCTTCTCCTGTTCTCAGAGAAAGGGAGAGGAAGTGAAGGTAGAGAAAGGAACATGCTAAGATTTAAATTTTTTTCCAACTTATCATGAAAATGCTCAAACGAAAAATGTAAAAGGGTAATTCTAAAACTTAACCTTTTGCCGTATTTGCCTCCTCTGATTCTCTCACTAGATAGGTTAAAAGATCAATAGATAAATAGATAGCTAGATAGTAAGTAACTATATTAGGTGTGCTCATAGCTACTGGGGTTTCATTGCTTCTAGGTCCTTTTGGCGAACAGTGCTAGGAATATGTATTTTAATTCAAGTTTGTGTTGATATTTCCAATTCAAATTTAACATTACAGAGTTATTTCTTAAGTTTTTAAAGTATTTGTGTCTCATTTTTCTTTCACTGAAAATCTTGTTTTTTAATAGCAATGTATTTATGTATGTGCTTTATCTTAATGTATAACCAAAGACATTATATGATAATAATTCCAATATTAATTGCTACTTACAATAAACCAGGCATACACTTGCATGTCAATGAAACTTCCTCAAAGCCCAGGTCAGTCTCCTGCCACCTGGGCAGGTCAGTTCTCTCTGAGCCTGTTTCCTCCTGTCTAAGGTAGGAATAATGATGATTACTATATTGTTCAGAAATCTCTCAGTTGCAAGCGATGGAAAACTCACCTCAAAAAGTCTTAAGCAAGCAACAAAAGGAATTTATTTATATAACTAGAAATTACAGGGTTAATGAAAATCCAACCTGAGAGAATCCAGGTTCTCAGATGACACCACAAAGCTTGAAACTCTTTTAGCTCTTTTCTTTTTCTGATGACTTGATTTCCAAGTGTTTCTTTTTCTCATCACCCTTTAGCCACTGCAAGACCATCATCCTGTGAGCTCCAAGGAAGTCCTCATCTGAGGAAACTACTGTTGGTGCTTGAACACTAAATCATGTAGTCATTAGACTGAGAACCTTAAACTTAGTTGCCAGGGAAAAGACCCAAAGAGCCTACCATCTACCAGATGCTCTGCTAGACATGTTAAGTGATCTTCCTTACATCCCTATGAGAAAGGAATCATTCCCATTTTACAGATGAAGAAACTGAGCCTCAGTGAAATAAGGTGACTTGTTCATGGCCACAAAGCCATGGAGGGATTCAAATCCTTCTATATATACTACATGCCTTCTGGAAATGGTGACAGGACAGCACAGTATACAAACTATATGTTTAGTAAAATAAGGAGCTCCCCCACTTCCATATATGCACATGTAGTGCCAGCTTTAGAGAGCCAGGACTGCATCCTACTCATCTTAGTGTCTCCAGAACCTAGTGTACCTTAGCACCTAAGGGCTTTTGGGGAACGAATGTGAGTTGAATGAGACAGAACAGTTATTCTATCCCACTACCAACTGTGATTATACATAGCCACATCCTTGATCACGGGACATAGATTTCAGTTGAACCCCAGTGTTAGGAAACCAACACTGAAGCAATTTTCCTTATTTAAGGGGTGTGTGTGTGTGTGTGTGTGTGTGTGTGTTTTAATTTCTCTTTAGCAAAATATGCTTCGTTGTCACTTTGGTGATTGCTAATTGATTAAACACACCTGGCTCCACTTTGCCTGTTAGACAAAGTTAAGTCCAACTCACAGGTCTGGAATACCCTCAGCTGGTTAACTAGTGCATCTCCCTATTTTTAGGCAAGGAATTCATGCACATCTTTCTAGACTGGTGTGTGTATAGCATATGTTTAGAAAGCTGCTAAGAAGAAGAAGCTGACTTTTTATAGCTGTTGTCTAGTTATAAAAACTTAAAAGAAATTAAAGAAATGTTGAGAACAAAAGGGGACATGAGTATTTACTGAATTCCACCTCCTGGTTTTTTTATTATTATTATTATTATACTTTAGGTTTTAGGGTACATGTGCACAATGTGCAGGTTTGTTACATATGTATCCATGTGCCATGTTGATTTCCTGCACCCATTAACTCGTCATTTAGCATTAGGTATATCTCCTAATGCTGTCCCTCCCCCCTCCCCCAACCCCACAACAGTCCCTGGAGTGTGATGTTCCCCTTCCTGTGTCCATGTGTTCTCATTGTTCATTTCCCACCTATGAGTGAGAACATGCAGTGTTTGGTTTTTTGTCCTTGCGATAGTTTACTGAGAATGATGTTTTCCAATTTCATCCATGTCCCTACAAAGGACATGAACTCATCATTTTTTATGGCTGCATAGTATTCCATGGTGTATATGTGCCACATTTTCTTAATCCAGTCTATCATTGCTGGACATTTGGGTTGGTTCCAACTCTTTGCTATTGTGAATAGTGCCACAATAAACATACGTGTGCATGTGTCTTTATAGCAGCATGATTTATAGTCCTTTAGGTATATACCCAGTAATGGGATGGCTGGGTCAAATGGTATTTCTAGTTCTAGATCCCTGAGGAATCGCCACACTGACTTCCACAATGGTTGAACTAGTTTACAGTCCCACCAACAGTGTAAAAGTGTTCCTATTTCTCCACATCCTCTCCAGCACCTGTTGTTTCCTGATTTTTTAATGATGGCCATTCTAACTGGTGTGAGATGGTATCTCATTGTGGTTTTGATTTGCATTTCTCTGATGGCCAGTGATGATGAGCATTTCTTCATGTGTTTTTTGGCTGCATAAATATCTTCTTTTGAGAAGTGTCTGTTCATGTCCTCTGCCCACTTTTTGATGGGGTTGTTTGTTTTTTTCTTGTAAATTTGTTTGAGTTCATTGTAGATTCTGGATATTAGCCCTTTGTCAGATGAGTAGGTTGCAAAAATTTTCTCCCACTCTGTAGGTTGCCTGTTCACTCTGATGGTAGTTTCTTTTGCTGTGCATAAGCTCTTTAGTTTAATTAGATCCTGTTTTAATTGTTGATGAAACAAAGGCTTAGAGAGGAAAATGGATAGGGAGTCAGTGGAGTTCAGAGAGAGACCTGGACACAGGATCCTGCTGACAGATTCATTCATAAAAATGTTTACTGACAAATTTATAAAGACAAAGGAGAATGACAATTGCCAGGGGCTGGGAGGAGTAGGGAATGGGAAGTTGTTTAATGGTAGCATAAGTTTGGGAAGACAAAAATTTTATGGAGATGAATGGCAGTGATAGTTGCAGAACAATGTGAATGTGCTTAATGCCACATTACCGAATACTTAAAAATGGTTCAAATGGTAATGATAAATTGTATGTTATGTATATTTTACTATAACAGTACAAGCATAGATGTACAAAACCCTTACTGTATACGTCAGGCACTGTACTTGATGCTTAGCATAAGAAAAGAAAAGAAAATGTTGCTGCTGCCTCTAGTGGCGGAGGCAGACACTAATCAATTCATCCCCATACATAATGGCAAACTGAGGGGTCTCTCCCACTCCCAGTGGAAAAATCAAGGAAGTAGAGAGGACTTGTGTCATGGGAACCTGGTCTACGCTGGAAGGTCAGGGAAACTTGCAAAAAGAAGAGACATCTCTGCTGAGGTCTGAATGGGGGAAAGGAGTTGAGCTTTCTAGGCAACTGGAACAGCATATGCAAAAACCTGAGCGTGGTGCATTTGAGAGACTGTAAAACACCAAAGTGGTGGGGAACAAGGGGGCCTGTAGTGAGTCAGCATGGGGAAGCAGCCAGGTCATACAGGGTGCTTTGCAGGCCCTGGCAAGTATTTTGGTCTTTATCCTAAGAGCGATGGGAAGCTTTTTCTGTGTTTTAAGTACTAGAAAGATGTATCAGATTTGCCAGATTTTCTTCTCAATCTCTTCATCCTGTGGTGTGACTGTCAGAGGAGAGGCCAGCATAAGTGGATGAGGAAGGACTGAGGATACTGCAGTAATCCAGGCAGGAAATGATAGCTGTGTGACCTGGCATTTGCTGGTGGAGATGGAGAGGAGTGGACAAGCAAAAGGTATTTGGATGGTGAAATTGACCAGACGGACTTGGTTATAGGGGATAAGAATGAGGGAGACTGAATGGGCTCAAGGAGGGTTAGGTGACGGTGCAGGCATTAAATTCGAATATGAAAGAAAAAACCATCTTATGTTTTTCTTTATTAAATAGCATATTGAATGTAGCAAAAATTAGCATAAATAAGAAGAAAATTACTAGTAATTCCATCACTCAAGAGAGAACTCTTGTTATGTACACATATATGGATATGTGTACATTTTTTCAAAAACAGGATCATATTGAACATAGTATTTTGTAATATGCTTTTTTCACTCAACAGGATGTTGTGAATATATTTTCAAAGCAAAATTTACACACTTCCACAAGATCATTTCTTCAGTACTGCTTGCTATTTCATCTTACAGCAAATGCATTTTCTTCAGCCAGTCAGCTGATGCTCAACATTTTTGGACATTTCTAAATTTTCGCCATCCTAACAGCACTGCAGGGAATATTTTGTACTCAAGTTTTTGCCCAGGTATTACGTTCTTTCTGGATAAGTAATTAAAGAAGAATCATAGAGCCAGTGGATGCACATCTTTAAAGCTCTGAAGCATACTGCCCAGCAGCCCTCCAAAGAAGTTGCACCAAATCACACTTCCACCAATAACAAAACACCTATAATGGCTGACGGGTACCAAACTCTATAAATGTGCCTTGCACTGTTCTGGTCACTTTACATATATTAATGTATTCATCCTCATAACAACACCATGAGAGAGATACTATTATCCTTATGTTACATGTAGCAGACCAGTAGCCCAAAAAGATACCTGTTTCATCACACTTTGGTCAATATTGGGTATTATCTTTTCTGTTTTTTTTTCATTCTGGTGGGAAAAATGGTATCTCATTTCATATATGTTATATGAATCAATTTAATATTTCCAATAGCATTTTGGGTTCCCATATCATTCCTTGTATTATACAAAAAGAGAAAAGAAGTCTCAGAAAGTTAGAGTGATGTGTGCAAAGCTACACATCTAGTAAATGGTAGAGCTTGGATGTGAACTGCATTTCTTCTGACTCCAGAGTCCATATCTTTCCTCCATTATCACACCACCTCTTCAGCGAGAGACTACGTTATTTGGAAATCTGGTCTTGTCCTTGAATAGAAACTTCTAGAAGATTTCAGGATGCCAACCCAGGGAGCACTTCACTCTGACCCGCTCCACTGAGTGTTTGATGATGGGTTGCCTGGGGGCTGGTGCAGAGGTTGCCTCATTGGCACCGCGATGTAGCAAGCACATCCAAAAATATGTTGGAAAAGAGAAAGGCCTTTGTAATGAGCCTGGGCCTCCCTTTGTCTTGTGAGGTTTTAACTACTGTAATTGCTTGTAGTATGAAGTAGTGTTTTTTCATGTATCTATTTTTATTCTGTGTCTCTCTGCTTTTCTGCTTTTTTGTTTTGTTGTTAACTCACTTGATTCCTGTTTGGTATTTTTCATGTGAATAGTGTTGCCTCGGGAAAGCACACGCTGTCACACACACACACACACACACACACATACTAATAATATGAAGGCTAAATAGGGTAGAATTTATTCTTTTAAAAAAAGCTAATGGTAAAATCTTCAGCAGATGACTTTCTAATCCATACTGTATTTAATTGGCTGTATTGAACCATACTACAAATTAAGTCTTCTCTGTAATTTATTCTGTCAGACAGTAACCCTCCAAACAATTTGATACTTCATTTAAACATTGGTAAATGGCTCATGGAAATACAAAGAAAAAAAGATTTAATGATGATCAGATAAGAAATTCTCTGTTCACAGAATGAATCCTGTGTGAAATGTTATGAATTAACCTGAATCATTTATTCATTGAACATGTATTGAGCATCCACCATATGTACGGCTTATCTTAAGGTGACTTGGTCTTTCTTTCTTTCTTTTCTTCCTCCCCATTCATTCCCTTCATCCTGTACTTCCTTTCTTTCTTCCTCCCTGCCTGCCTTCCTGAAATATTATGTAGCACTTACTGTTCAGAAGGTGCAGTATTAGGAGAGGAGGTAAGATTGAGAAGAACCAGACATGGATCTTTCTCTGAAGGGCCTAACATTCCTGAAAGAGAGAGAGAAAACATGTGCATAGATGTTCCCCACAAAGTCCCATTCTCAGAACCTAGCTGCCTTCACACATTCAGTTTTTTTCTGCCTAAAATGCCCTTTCTTCCTTATTTTCTGGAGACTTCCTATCTATCCTTGGAGCCTCAATTCAAGGTCACCGCCTTTGTCAAGCCTTCTCTGATGCCCTTCCCCCATTCCTGCCCCAAGCCTATGTGACACACTGGGCACAATTTTAATATAAAGCTTGTTGTATTATATTGTGATTGCTAGTTTCTTTGCCTACCTGTTTTATGAGACTGTGAACTCCTTGAAGAAGGGACTGTATTTTATTCATCTGTGTAGCTATAGCACATAGCAGGAGACCAGCAACATAATAGGCACTCAATAAATACACATGCTGTGAGTAACTGGATGAATGGATAAATGCGAAAGAAGTGCAAAGCATCCTGTGTAGAAGGATAAATATAGTGCAGTGAGATCTAGGGATGGGAATTATTATTCAGGAAAATGGAGTATCAGGGTAGGTTCCTTGGATGGGCAACACGTCAGAGCTATGCCTTCCATCATAGGTACACTATAGTTCTCTGAGCTGATGAAGCACAGGCCAGGGCATCTGCAGAGAAAACCATGTGAGCAATAGCACAGAAGTGGGAAAGTACAAAATTCAAAGGGAGAGTAATGAGCTCCTCAGATTATTTGCAGCACAGGTCAACTGAAGTTCATGCATAGGAAGGTCAGATTGGATTGAGTACATCGATACCTGGATTGTCCTTGGAATTCTTTAGTGATGACTTTTATCCATGATGGAAAGAAGAGTTCAAGACGGGAGGAATACATGAAGCTGTGGCAGAGAGCTAGGGTGTTCCTGAAGGCTCTACTTTTAAGACAAATACCTGCTTTGATTTTGGCAGTAGTTTAATATCTAGACTAAGTTTTCCCAAGACAATAACTTTTCAAAAGGAAATGTGGAAGGGGGCAACCAGCATCTGCTTTTCCTTCACCCTCTGTCTCCCACTCTGGCCAGTATTCTCTGGTTGTTCTCCCAGCCACCTCCAGAACTACCTGCAAGGCCCCAGGAACTGACTGCAGAAGCACTCCTGGGATGGAGCAGTTCTTATGCCCTAGGACCAAGGGCTGTGCCTCACCTTTCTGCCTCTGGCTGCTCAACAGGTGCCAGAGACAGCCAATTCCTGAGAGTGAACTTCAGGGCCATGCTGTCTTGACCTTTTTCTTTGAGAGCCTGGTGGCCAGCCTTTACCCCAAGCCCTCTGATTTATGACCCTCCCTGATGTCGGATACTTGCCTGAATCCAGAACATTCTCAGTTCTCTCCCCTTACCCAGTTCTCTTCTTCCCTTGCCTTCCTCGTCCCAGCTTATCAAGGGATCATCTTTTTGTTGTTGGTTGAGGGAGCCAAAAGTCTAAGGAAAGGAGACTTTGATTCTGTGTAATCTAGTTTCCTTTTTTCAATGCTTTGTCATCCTGAGGAGGAAAAACACCTGGGTTTAGTATTGGTCCTGGCATTTCAATCTCTGACCTTCAGTCCCTTTATGAAAAAACTCAGGATTGATGTTTAAGGTTCCAGCTGTCTTTGATTGTGCTGATAAAGTCTACTTGAAGACATGGGGCAATTTTGAGGATCAGTGAACAAGAATTTGCATGATACTCTAAGTTTCTAAAGCGAATGTGATAACGCAATTGTGGGATTAGCAGAATTCTAATGTATTTGTATTTCTAAGTATCTATGTTACATCTGCATGGTTAAGGTTGGAGAGAGGGAAGACATAGCCCCTCACTGACTCTTATTTCCGAATGAATGAGACACGTTCAGAGCAATCCTTTTTAACATGTCATAAAATTAGCTATGAGAGAGAATAATGTTACAAATATCTTTAAGCACTTCACGCTCACACTCACAGCTACACTCTGCAAGACAGTATTAGGTATCATCAGGCATTAAAAATGTTTTGATTTTAAAACACTTAATGAGGATTCCCAGATAAATTAAAACATCTCCATCTGCTGTCTTGCCTGGTAGGTGATATTTTACCATTGCACAATCATCTCCAAATCTAATTCCACCAGGAAGACTTCTAATCGCAGCTTAATTTTAGAGCAATATTCTACTTGGCAATCAATAAGGCACTGTCGTCAAACTTTGATTTAATAGGAAACATGGATAACATTCTCCACATTATGCAGTGAGAGAGATACTTTCAGGAAAGGAGAGAAGAACGTCTTTGTCTCCCACTTTTCCCTGCTGCCTACCATTCTAGCAGACAAAAGCCTATAAATCAATGCCCCCATGTTGTGCAAACGTAAATCTCATCAATTTTACATCATTAACACCATGAAAAAGCCACCACTCTTTGAGCAATTTTCCTCTGCTAGCTAAATATGTCCTCCTAATAAAACAAAAATTAATGGGTCCTAATTATTTTGCTAGTAAATATATCCTTCTCTGCCAACTTATTTGTGTCAAAAACCATTAGACTTATACATTTGTTTTATTGCCACTGGAGGGACTAGGGTAACTGAGCAGTCATACCACCATTAAAGCATGATATCCAGTGGGCCGTGGGCAGCCTGGGCAAGCGTGAAGCCATAGAGAGAGTTCTAAGAGTAGTCAGAGAGGTTAGTGAATGATCAGACCCTGGAAGTTTAAGGTAAGTCAGAAAATTCTACTGCTGCAAATGACTTATAAGGTCAAGTGCCTGGAAAGATTGCATCCGGCCAAGAGATGGACATTTTAGAAGATCAGTGGTCTAGAACTATGGTGATGATCATCATGAAATCCAGAGGCACGCTGTGCCAGGAGGCTGGTTTTGTAGTGGGGGGTCCTAATGGCTTAAAAGGATTTGGGAAGACAGAATAAGAGCTTAGAGAGTATCTACTCCGGTGGTTCCCAATGTTTTCAGAATTTTCTCTCTCCCTCCATGGACTCAGTGATTGGGAAGATTCTGTCTACCAAAAAAACTGCATTTGTAGTCATCCATTTTCCTATTTGGACTATTTAAACCATAACTAATTGCCAGTAAGAGAATATACTCAAATATGAGCTAAGGAATATTAGCAACACTAAGCTGATATAATTCCAAATAAATGGCCGGTGCAGTGGTTCGCACCTGTAATTTTAGCACTTTGGGAGGCCAAGGCAGGTGGATCGCTTGAGCCCAGGAGTCTGAGACCAGCCTGGGCAACATGGCGAAATCCCGTCTCTACAAAAAAAATGAGCCGGCTCTGGTGGCATATGCCTGTAGTCCCAGCCACCCAGGAGGCTGAGGCGAGAGGATCACTTGAGCTCAAGAGGTGAAGGTTGCAGTGAGCCAAGATTGCACCATTGCACTCCAGCGTGGGTGACAGAGTGAGACCCTGTCTCAAAAAAAAAAATTCCAAATAAACTTGGCATTTTCATTTGCATGCACATAGAAATGTGTAGATTTATTAGGAATAATTACAGATTTCTGTTTAGTTTTTTGAGATTTTGAAAATTGCATGGGGCCTCTTTTTATTATGTTTAATGACCCCTAAGGATCTAGGGCTTTGGGTTATGAGCCATTGATCTGGTACATACCTCCCATTTACTAGAGGGTTAAACTTGAGGTACACAGGGGTACAGTGGGTGCCTTGTGTTTACACAGTAGCTAGAATTCAGGCCTCCTGATACCCAGTATAATGAAAAGGCTCTTTATAAGGACTTTAAACATACCATAAGCACCCATATGAATATATAAGCCTTTACAGAGTACTGTTGAATGAAGATTGTTTCAAGTAGGTTTAGTATAGGAAAATAACCATGAAGATCACCATTACCCAATAGGATGGTGAACATTATTTGTTGAAGCTCAGATAATGAAGGCATGAAGGTCAATTATAAAAGATTTTCAAATTACTAATTATCAATCTCAGTTTACTTTAGTTCAACAACTATAGGCCAGGCATAGTGCAAGGTGCTAGGATGACAGAGATAAGGAAGACAGAACCGAGTGGTAAAGACAGACAAGGAATCATGCAAACATATCAGAGAAGGAAGACCTGTGAGAGTAAGGAAGTCCAGGGACCAACATTGGAGGAATTCATCAGTTCAGTGTCATTAGAAAGTAAAGTTCTACAGAAACACAAATGAGGGTGGAATTATTTCTCCAGGGAGACAGAAGGCATGCCTTGTTCAGAGGAAGTTTCACACAGGTGGTCCTATTTCATATGGCCATTGAAAGAGAAACAGGATCTGGGCAAGTGAATAAAAAGAGTTGATGTTGCAGACAGAGAAACCTACCAATGAAAAGCCTGAGATATGCATATTCCTGCCTCTACCCCAGGTGGTGACTTTGGGCAAAACAGAGAAAGGCATTTATTCCTCAACACACTCTATCACCATCAGCTGGAAAAGTGTTGTCACCATGCACATCTATAGTTCTATGAATGTTAATAATATTCCCTGGAGTTGTACAGTGTACCTCCTCCACCACAGCACACACAGTCCCTGAGTATTTAAGTAAATTAAATATCAATCCAAAAGTTGGACTGGGATGTGTCATGAAAAAAGATCAAACAGAAGCCTACCCATTGAATTAAACTGGCTGGCTCTAGCAAGCTGAATAAAGCCACCGTTGCAGATGCTTATTCAGCATATGAACAATCCTGTGTTTCTCTCTGGTCATAGCATTAAGACCATAGAGGGAAGCCTCCATTTCTCAAGGGCAGGCATAGCTCTTTTTCTTTCCATCTGGACTAAACAGCTTTTCCAAAGCCCTTCGGGCCTGTTCACACATAGCTGAAACACATTTCTTATTGATCAACAGCTCGAAGGGAAAGTCCCCTGAAATATGTTCTTCCTTTTTTTTTCTCTGATAGGCCCTTCAGCATCATCATGCTGTTCATGAAATATCCTACATTGCAAAGGACATTACAGATCACCGGGCCTTTGGATATGTTTGTGGGAAGGAAGGGAATCACAGATTTGTGGCCATAAAAACAGCCCAGGCGGTGAGTATCCCTATCCAAGAAGGGAGCCTTTCCTTGGAACTCTGGGGGGACAGTCCAGTGACTCCTTTGGTCTTTGAGAGCCCACTCTCAGATATGACCAAGCAATGTATTTCCACTGAAGTTGATGCTCACATTCCCATCTAGAAAAGATAAACGGCCTTGGACCAAGGAAACATGCTCAGACCCATCCAGTTTTTTCTTTTTCTTTCTTTTTTTTTTTTTAACTAATGGGTATTTCCTAATGACTAATTATTTTCCTTTCTGATTAAACTGGATGGAGGCACCATATACAAATAAGTTTCCTTGTGTTCATAGCCTCATTTAAAAAGAAAATAAGAGAAAACAAATAGCTGTTTTGCATAAGGCCTACCCTAATTTTATTGTATTCTAAATCACTAATAAATAAAAGCAATGCCTTTTATGCTTATGATTATTATGAATTTGCAAATATAATTAGTCGAAGAAATGAACTTTAGCCTAGATGCAATTTGCTAAACCAGTATAAACAAGGTAGAATTAATTAAGAATGGAATGCTTTCAGATTAATAGAAAAAGGAAGGGCTGCGGGTTGTCACCGCAAAAACAAAAATTTGTTGCTGCATCTCAGTACCATTCCCTTATGATGTGCCTTACTACCTTTCACTCCAGGCTGAACCTGTTATTCTGGACTTGAGAGATCTCTTTCAACTCATTTATGAATTGAAGCAAAGAGAAGAATTAGAAAAAAAGGCACAAAAGGATAAGCAGTGTGAACAAGCTGTGTACCAGGTATACCTGTGAATTTATCCTTGCGCTGGAGATCGGGGCTTCAAATAAACACATGTAAAAACTGATAGGCCTTCTCTTCCTGCTGCCAAGTAGAAATAAACAAAGATGAAAGATTCCTGTGTAAATTACAGGACCCAAAGCAAGCCATTAGAAATTATTCCTTATTCTCTTAAACTCTAGACATGTTAGATGAAGTGAAATCTCGAATCCAGAGAAAGATTTCAGGGGCGGAGGACCCAAGAAACACAATTGCTTTTGCTATTGTTAACAGTGTGGGTGGAGGTGGGAGTGGCTCTAAGGGTTTTGACTTTTCTGTGTTTTTTCTACCTTGATGACCCACCAGCCTCTTCTGCCCAGAGCTGGTTTCTTTACTGTCCTGTAATTTCTGAATGCAGTCTCACATCTCTTCCTTTATGTCCTCTGCTTTTCACCCTCCCTCTCCTTACTCTGCAATAGACAATATTGGAAGAGGATGTTGAAGATCCTGTGTACCAGGTAATTTCTGAAACTAGTCGGGGTTTTAGATTCAAGAGTGACTAGACCTGTGCCAGAGCCATTTTGTCAGAAACCTGAAGAATCCACTGACTGCAAAACCTGGAGAGAGACCAAGATTATTTCTGAGGGTGAGGGCTGCCAGCCCCTCCAGGAGCAAATTTCCATAAAAACTAACAGAAGTTTGGCCGGCATCGGTATCTTGGGATTTGGAGATGCGCTTCTCCCTTCTTGCCTCTGCCTCGGCCCCCTTCACAGTCTGTAAAAGTTTGATCCCAGAGCTGAATGTTTTCAAGAGTCTCTTGAATATTCTGAGTTCATTAGAGAGAATATGAATAATGAAGTGGCTTCTCTGAGTTAAGAACCAGAGGTGGGGGCTGACATTTTGGTAACATTTCAGCACAGACCCAAAGGATGGTTTCTAAGCTTTAGAAAGGCTATGAGGAGGGCTCTCTGACCCCTGATGGGGCAAGCTGACCCTCCGATTACCTGGCTCATGCCATAGGAGCTGTTGGGAGGAAGGAAAGAGTGACCCTAAAGACACTTCTGCCCCTAGCTTTCTCTGGACTCTCTTCATGATCTGCAGCTCAGTGGTGGGTAGAGAGATGATCTCTCTTGGGGTCAAGTATGTGGTCTTTTCAAACAGAGACGCAGAAAAAAAGGGAAGAGACAGCCTCTCCTTCCCCTATGCTTATTCTCAAGGAGAAAAAGAAGCCCCCAAAATGACTTATTGAACACAAAGGAAAATCTTGAACTTACAGTTCTAACTGGGATGCATAGGTGTTCTTTGTGTGTGCATGTGTGTGGGTGTCACATATGTATTTTATATAAATGCTTATTTTCACACAAAAATCTGATATTGCTACAATGAAAGTAAAATAATGTAGATGACTTGAAGTGGAAAAAGTATCTCATGTATATGGCAAACAAAAGCCAAAGATGCACGTAATGACATGGTCTTGCTTTAGAGTGCTGAGGGCCGAGGATTTGTATATAATATGAGCTTCACCCCCGGCTCACTGGCTTGCACAGAATGAAGAATAATAGCCTTTTTGAAATGTCTCAGTCCTAAAACATGAACGTGGAAAAATCGATTTAACGTATTTAAAAGTGAGAATGCAAAATAAGGTGATATTTATGGGCTAAAGGAGTTTGGGGCTTCTGAGCTCTTCAGAGTTTGTTTAGGATTTTGAACCTTAGGGGAAAAGGGATGCCCCTCCACTGTAACCCATACTTCACAAAATTTGGGATCCCAGGCATTCCAGTGAGATAGCATTCTCACTCAGCAATACCAATGTATTCAGATATTACTGAGACAAATTGCCATTGAATGAAGAGGTTATATCTCCAGAAAGATCTACAGAGGCTCGATGCAACCACTGCTGAGATACTGACCAGCAGACCTCTGCAGTTTTCCTTATGAAAGGCAGGAATGTACAAGGTACATTTTATTTCAATAATTCAGTTGTGTCTTTAAGGTGTTTTCTCTCTTGCCTGCTTCTTTAATGCTCACTGTGATTTGTATCTTAATTTCCAAATGCTTGTTTTTCCTTTCTTCTTTTTCACCTCTGACCTCTCCTTTCTGGCTGCTCCTGTAATAGTACATTGTGTTTGAGGCTGGACACGAGCCAATCCGTGATCCCGAAACGGAAGAAAACATTTATCAGGTATAAAATTGCTTGCCTCTCTTACAATTGCACCACTACTAGTACGTGCATAAATGTACTGACAGTCTAAAGAACCAAGGGTTCTGTTGATAATTCCTGGCTTGTTAAAATACCTTTGAGTGAAATGGCTTCTAGTTCCTCAGCAATTTACCAGTAGTTTTCATGCCTTGTTGTTGATGTTTAATAGCTAGTTAGGTACAGTGTTTTACTTCTGAATGGATCTGAACTATTTTAAGTAGAAGCAAAATAAAATGTTCCATTTTACTAAAGTAATACATTGCAGAGCTGCTGTCCATTATACAGTTAGGGTCCTTCATTTCTCAAAAGAATGTGCTCATCAAATTTCTTAAAAAGCCAACTCCGCTACTGAAAATAAAGCACAAATTTAATTTCAAATGCTATGTGAAAACAACATTGAGAATATTAACTGAATGAAAGTACAGCTAAAGGCTTTACCCTTATTTTTAATTGTGCAAAGAAAACTGAACTTTTTAAACTCATTTAATTCTCACGAAGATGTTATAAACTAGATATTTTAATTCTGTTTTTATAGGGTGAGACTCAGAGAGAGAAGCCGAGTAGCTTTCTCGGGGTTGTGCAACTATTTAGAGCCAAGATTCAAACCCAGGCATGGGTGTGAAGGCGAAGCTCTAGCTCCTTCTGCCATGGTCTTCCACCAAAGTGTCTGTATAATTGCAATAGAGCAGCACATCAAATAGATATGATGACCTGCAACTTTTCACTCGTTAGTATTGTAGTCCCAATTTGAAATAGAAACATTATAGGAGAAGAAAAGAATTTAATGTATTTAATAAGTGATTTTAATTTTGTTAGTTGTGTGGCCTATTCTGCCTTGGGTGTATATTACTTGTGTAATAAAAGTAAAACATATTTTCAATTTCTATCAAATGCATAGAATTCTAAATGACTAAAATACAACGTTAGTTCTACCAACAACTTGGTTTAAAGTTGTCAGCCTTGTTGAATAATATTTTCTCTCCCCTGGATCTATCTGGATTCCATTCAAATGTGAGGTTGTGCTTTGAGATTTTTTTGAAAGTCGTGGCTCACCAAGTATCTTTAATAAGAAAAGTTGCATTTGTCCTGAGTGTCAGATTTGGAAGTATATACAACCTTACAGTATCTGAATATGAGGAGGAGAAAACCATTAACCAATCATCCTAGGAAGAGAGGGCCCCTTTTAAATAAAAGGAAGCTTTGCAGTATTACAGGTTTCCGAATCCAGACTTAGCTATAGTTGGCAGGGCCCCCATTGAGCCCTGTAGAATTGCAGTGGGGGCGGGGTGGAGAGGGAGACAGCCTAGTGTACTGGAGAGACCTGCTTTAGCTGGTGGAAAGCTGGATTGTAGTCCAGGCTCTCTTACCAATTACCTTTGGCTAAGTGGTAGTGGGCAAGGCACCTACCTTCTCAGAGTCAGTTTCTCCCTTGATAAAATAGGCAAACAATTTTTCCCTAACTCACAAGCTCATGTGTAGAATGGAAAGAAGAGGTGTCATCATGGGTCACAAAATGTGGAGTCTGGCTGTGTGGATTCAGTATTTTAGTACAAGTACAAACTCAGCCATTATTTTAACCATCAAGTATTTTTTTTTTCCTCTGGGCTTCAGTTTACTCATCTGTAAAATGAGCAAGTAAAATACAGGGCTCTCTCAGGCAAGACCCTTTAATGTTTTTTGCAATTACTGCTTTACCATAGGACTTTGATTTTTTTAGAGAAGCACGTTAGCTTGTTTTACAGGATAATAAGACTCAGAAATGGTGGAGGTGGGAAAATGTGCGTGTGCACATGCGCTGATGGTGGGCCAACTCTGTGAATGGGGTTTAAGTGCAATATCTTATCTCTCACAACAACCCCATGTGGCTTGAATCATTATTCCCACCTTACAGATAAGGAAAGTGAGGCTCACAGTGATAAGGTAACTTGCCCAGGGTCCCAGAGCTAGCAATAGGTAGAGCCCCCACTGCAGGTCCCTCTGACCTCTGTAAATAAAGAAATAAATCCTAAGGCTGCTCTCGGCTCAGAATCCAGATTCTGAGTTTCACAATTAGATTCTAAGTCCCTTTCAAGTCACTATCTAAAAATCACACTTGTTTTAACAGCTCTGACCTCCAGATCTTCCCATCTGTCCATCATTAACAGGAAGCTACCATTTAAGGGAATGAATATTTTATCTCCTTCTGTTGGAAAGTCCTCTGGTCATTCTCTTCTCCTGCTTTGCCACTCTGCTGGGGCTCAATTTACTTAATAAGAGATAAGCTCTTGGGCCTGAAGATAAGGCTGGGCTTTTAAGGGGCTGCTATTAGGAGCCTCCTTCTTTTTTTTTTTCTTAAGGGCTTGTGAGTGTTCCATAGCTATTTCTCCTGAATTGCAGTGTTTGTTAATATTTCAGCTTGGCCTAGCCAGTGGTCTCAGCTTTTATTCACCTCCTTGCTTTCTGGAGTGAGGCAGACGGTCCTGGAGACCTTTAACTCTTTTGTGAACTTGAACGGAGAACATAATTTTTGTATCTCAATTTCCTGGGCTATGAAATGGGGTTAATATATTCTCTGCTCCTAGCAGTGATGTGAAAACGTAAAACGAGGAGGAGAGCAGTTGGTTCATAGTAGGTTCTGTGTAAACGTGAGTTTCCCCTCCTTCCTTGCGTGTTGTCAGTTTCAGATGCTGTTGAAGATGTCTTGTGATCATGTTTTAAGTGAAATAGAACATAACTTGCTCACCACATGTTGTTGGAGAGCCTAGCAGAAATCCTCAAGCTTGCTTCACTTTCCTATTTATAACTCCAACAAAAGGGATGCAGAGGCTTTTGAGTAAATGTAACCTCTTTTTTCGAGATTTTTCTAATAGTCTTGTTTTCCCAGCTATATTAATAATAATAATTGCCTTTTGCTTTGCATGCCTCAGAAAAAGTTATCAGCTGTATTGAAGTTATCAGCCTCCCAATACAAAACATTTTTACACATCACTTAATTTTGATCCTTCCAATAATGGTGACATAGGAAAAACAGCTGCAATGACTATCATTTTGAACATAAGAAAATCAAGTTCCCCCAACTGAGGTGCTGAATACAAGGTCAGAACCTTCGATTCTAAATCTAGTGTTCTTCAATACCTGAACAGGCTTCCTATATAAGCAAGATTTCAGCTTTCCACATGGGCATTTTCCAAGTTCATTCATTCAAAAACCACTGTTAACCATCCAATCCATGTCAAGTATCATTATTTTTAAATGATGAGTCTCCAGGAAATGTTACCCAATAAAGCCTGGAACTGCCTCTCCACACTATTAATTAACATGCTGCCAAAATAAAAGTAAAAGTGTCTTCTGTATGTATAGTATGGAATGTGCTGTTTTTAGAGTAATTTAACATCTATTCACTTATTCATACAAAAAAACCCGATTATTTATAGAACAAATAAATGACTGGACACCTGGGAAATCACATGCATCTGGCACGGGGATGGGATGGTGACCATGGCATGGCCCCCACCCTCAGAAGTTTATGGACAGCCCCCTTTGATGCTCACAATGGGCAGATGGGGCAACTGAAGTTCAGAGAGCAAAGCGACTCTCTGAGTCGCGGCCTGTGGCAGACCCAGGATTTGGAACTACCAGTCTTCTGGTTTCTTTTGGTCTGCAACTTCTATGCCTCTAAAACATTGTGTTACTGAAGCCTGTTGTGTAAACAGAATGGAACAGCTAAGCAGAGATGAAAGCCAGGACCATGCACCTTAGCACTCATGGGCTGAATGCTTGGCGATTAGGCATTTCTTTGTTTCACCAATATTTATAGCTGTGGATACAAGGATAATAAAATATCCCAACCTGCCCTCAGCAAGCTTATAGACCCTGGAACAGTTACAATGTGGTGCAATAATTCTCATGATAAGATAAATCACACTTTACAGTCTATTTCAGTAGTCTGATTACTTTTCCATCTCCCCCAATAAGACAAGGAGTTCTGTTAAATCAGGGGCCATATCCGTCATGTTCACCATCATTGTCCCAGGGAACGCATGATGCATGACACATAGTAAGTACTTAGCAACTTTTATTTTTTAATGAAAGAATGCACCAGAGGTTACAAGAATACAGGGGAAGGCTCCAAACAAGGCCTAGAGAATCAGGTGAGGCGTCCAAGAAGATATCCCAGCTGAGATAAATCTTAAAGGACAAACAGGCAGATTGATATCTCACCCATGGGAGAGCCAAGTAGAAAAGTGTTTTCAATTATGCACAGTTTGGGTTTATCCATTCCACCGCTTCTTCTCCATTTGCAGGGATAATTGAGAGGCAGCTGCGGTTCAACTGTGCTAAGTGCCCGTAGTGAGCAGTGAATTACAGGCAACAGAATGTTCTTCATTTTGCTCAGTAAAGGGTGAGCTAGTAAAAAACAAAAGTGAGGGCTGGTAATTTATTGGCCCTCATTAACAAGGACTCTGTAGGCATTCTTAGAGGATTTCTTTTAGATGGAGCTCGGTTATCAGGAGCAAAGAAATGACATTCTTCGCTGGCTACTTGCACAGTGAAGCTTGCAAGATCAGCTCTGGAAGTGTAACACCGACACAGCCATGCTCACTCAGTCCTGTTTTTTGCAAGAGTGTAGATGAGCTTCTGGGACATAGGATGTGATGTCAAAGAAAAGGCCCACTTGAAATAGCTGTCTGAATAGTCTAGCAGTCAAATGGCAAACTCCCTGGGCTCAAGCTTTTGGCTTCCCCATTCACGGACTGCACTCACAGAGTGAGTTGAATCATGCAAACTACTCTGTCCAAGGGCCTCAAAGTCGCAGGTGTTCTAGGGCAAATATCTCTACTGCCAGAGATATTTTTCTCCTCTGCAACATGGGGCCAACTGAGTTCTTACCTGAAAGACTTGTCTTGAGGATTGCATGAGAATGTATGTAAGACACAAATATTTAGAACAGCAGCTGGCACATAGGAAGCACCCAGTCCATGTTAGCTCACATTATTAATAATAGACGTCTTGTCTGGCCGCCAGAAAGAGCTGGGTTTGAACCTGGTCACTTACCAGCTTTGAAGATATGGGCAAAGTCCCTAACATCTCTGAGCCTCACTTTCTCCTATTTAAAGTAGAGATGATATTACCAATTTCTTAGAGTCATTGCAAAGATTTTAAGTTAAATGAGATGAAAAATATCAAAGGGACCTAAGGAATAAGCTCAAATCCTCACTTCTTATAGAACAATGGTGTAGTTAGCTAGCTCAAGCCTAAAAGATACTTTTCCTTCACTATTCCCCACATTCCTCTATCATACGTTTACCATATGTCTCAGCAGACATTTACTGAGAGCCTACTGGGTGTTAGGCACTATGCCTGCTCTTAAGGAGCTCCTGTATGATGGAAGGAAAGGCATGTTCTCAGACCATTATAAAACCACTGCTGGCTGGGTCCTGCAATGGGGGTGTGAGCTAAGCTGTGACAGTTGCTGGGAAAGGAACAACTAATGAGCGCTTCCAATCTGGAATCTTTCAGTGAAAGCCCTTGGTTGACTCATTTGAAAAGTAGTCAACATATCCACTATCGTTAGTATCATAAGATGTGTTCGTTCGTATATATTTATATGATGTGTCAGTAACTAAAGTAATTCTTCTAACACATTACAGTATTATGGTATGTAATAGTGTTGTGTATCTAATATCCATGTTCTCACTTGGTCCTCAGAATAACCTGAGTAAGAGGCAGAGCTGATAGTAGTGAAGCTCGGAGGAGCTCAGTGACCTGCTCAGGCTGTCACAGTTAGCTCATAACACAGTGAGACCAGATGGATGAGTAAGGGAAGGGAGGAAGATGCAGATTAATGTTAAACGTCCTCAAGATCTTCTGCATACTAGGCCCACACTTTCCATACCACTCATGGGCCTTTTTCTTCAATGAAAACCTTCCATAATTATCAAATGGCTTGTATCTGATCCCAGTAGAAGCTGTGCGTTGTGCTAGGATCTTGATATTTGCTATATTTTAAATAGCCTAGATCTCAGACTCAGCATTGAACAGTTTAAGCTCAGCTACAAACTGTTTCTAATCACTTCAGGAACAGTATAGCACCTCCCTAGGCCTCATTTTTGTCTAAGGAAATGAGGATTTTTTTTCCACCGCATGACTTCTGAAGTCTATGTTTCTAGTCTTTGATTCTGCGAGGAGCCCAATGGCAGAGACGACCTATAAACCTTTGTTAAATGATGTTCACTCCCTCTCCCCATCTGATGCTCCTAAGGGAGGGAGCCTGGCCTGATACTTTCACAGTTAGAGCAGGTTCCCATGGGCTTGTCCTGGGGGCCATTCTCAGGTACCCTTAGCCAGCTTGCAGTTGAAGTCTGGTTGCTTTGTTCTTCGAAATTGGAGTACCAGAGTGTTTTGACCATGCTGAATTTAATTTTTCCATAGGTTCCCACCAGCCAAAAGAAGGAAGGTGTTTATGATGTGCCAAAAAGTCAACCTGTAAGTGTAAGTACATCTCCTCTCTACTGCCAGGTTTCCGCGACCTGGATTCACACTGAGGCTGTCTTCAGCCTGTGGAAGGAAACCCTTCTCCTGGAATGAGTGTCATGGCCCCACATGTTTCTGCTGGGGACTGCATGCTGGGGATTCTTCAGTGGGCCAGAGGAAGGAGACATGAGGCAGAAATGGTAGCACTGAGGAAAGGGTGCCAATCTGGATGAAGGTCTGGTCCCGCAAGTGGGAGTGAGTTGAATCACGTGAACTACTCTGTTTAAGGGCCTCAAGGTCATAGGCGTTCTAGGGCAAAAGTCTCTAGCCATAGTTTAGAAGAAGTAATTCTTCTAACACATTACAGTATTATGGTATCAATATTATTGTGTATCTAATATCCATTTTCTCACTCCATCCTCAGAATAACCTGAGTAAGAGGCAGAGCTGATAGTAGTGAAGCTCAGAGGAGCTCAGTGACCTGCTCAAGTGGAGGATAGTGTTTCTGTTGTGGAAAGAGAGCTGCCCATCTAATCTGAAAGTGGTTGAAAAGTTTCAAAGGGACAGTAGGAGAAGGGCTGGCCAGGGCCTTTGGGGTATACAAAAGTTCAGCCAGTGGGTGAAAATTTTGGAAAAGGTCATGTGCAGTGGGATGTGGAGAACCCAAGAGGCATACCACATTAAGGACAACAAGGTCCAGTGGATCTGGACCCCATGTGCTGGTGGGACTCCTGGGAATCTGGGACAGAACCAAAAATTCCCAGCTGTGTGGTACTGCTCCAAACCATTGAAGTACCCAGAACTCATATTTAGGACCTCCAACTGGCATGCAGAAGGCAACTTCTATACATAATTCAGGCAGCTCTGGGGAGTCAGTGAAGGCTCTTGAGCAGGAGGCACATGTGACTTTGCCACAGCCAAAGAACTAGCGTGTTCAGTCACTATTGACCTCATTCATCTCAACAATGTGTGGACAGAGAAGGTGCTTTAAAGTCAGGTAGACCCTCAACAATGTCAGCTCTGTCCCTGACAGCTGGTGTGAGGCTAAAATCGTTCTACCTGGAACACTGTTGTCTGTTCTGGACCCCACACTGTGAGAGACATAAAGGCACACCTGCATGTTTCACGATAAGATTAACAAGGGGATGTGAAACTCCATCCCATGAGGAGCAGCTGAAGGACACAGAAATGTTTGGCCTGGATAAAAGAATCCATAGATATGAAATGGGACTCCAAAGGCCACTGTATGGAAAAGGGATTATCTTGTTCTGCGTCAGCCAAATCCTGGAACTGAGACCAGTGGGTGGCACTATAAGAAAGTCAATTCCAGCTCAAAGTGAGGCCGACCTTCCCACAGTCAGAGCTGCTCAGAGGTAGACCAGCTGGCGCCTCAGAGAGTGAGCTCACCATTCTTGGAGCTATGCAAACAAGACTTGCAGACTACGTGTCAGAAAGATTACCAGAGCAATTCACACATTGCATAGGGAGATGGACAGGAGAGCTCTGGATGTCCCTTCCAAACCTGAGATTCTGTATTCTCCAAGTTGGGAGTCTTTCTGGTAGATTCTCATCCTTGCCTGCCCCCATCTCCCTTTTTGTTTAGTGAAACTTCTTTCTGATCAATGTCCATTTCTATAACCCACTCTTCCAGGATCTTGAAACCACCCCCACCCCCCACCTAAATATGGCTTCTGAAACCTATGTGTGTTAGTTTTAATGAAAAAGCATATCCAGATGCAGGCCCATTTTCAAAAACCCAAGTCTAGGGACCCTATTCTGTGTTGTACTACCCAGGGAAACAGCAGTTTTTCTCCCTGAGGCCTTTGCACCTCATCAGGCCCCCTTGTCACTGAGACATTGGTCTGCTCTTCGTGTTTCAATTGGTCCAGCCCCCATGACACCATTCTCTACAATTCAATTTGTGCCTGAATTGCCACACTTGCCCCTAACAGGTTTAGCTATGTAAGGAAACATGCTCCATTTGCTGCCTTGGTTTTTGTGAATTTATTAACGATTCTGGCCACATCATCTCGATGCTTAATAGCTCCAGAAAAAAAAAAAAATCCAAGCTCCTTTGCCTGAGATACACAGGCAGGCTGCCTGAAGGTCCCCTCTCCAGCTTATGTGTCTATCTCCCTCCTTCTGGTCTAGCCCTACTGAAATCTTTTTGTGTTTGTTTGTTTTACCCCTCTCCACTCTCTCTGCAGCCTTCCCCCAGCGTTCCAACTTTACTTCAAGCTTTGTGTTCTCAGGGGGACCTTCTGGACTTTCGCTCTGAACAGCAACAGCAGATCACTCCTGCCTTTGTGCTATCATTCCTCTGCTAATAGCACTTCTTCCCTATTACTTCCTTGAATGTCCTGGGGTCCTTGTATTACCAGATGCAAGCCCATGGCCTGGTATGTGAAAGCCAGGTGCAACACGGCTGCTTTAGGAACATTTAATAAATATATGAAGGCCAGGGGTGGTGGCTCAGGCCTGTCTGTAATTCCACTACTTTGGAGGCAGAGGCGAGCAGATCATGAGGTCAGGAGTTCGAGACCAGCCTGGCCAGCATGGTGACACCCCATCTCTACTAAAAATACAAAACATTAGCCGAGCATGGTGAGGCGTGCCTGTAATCCCAGCTACCCGGGAGGCTGAAGCAGGAAAATTGCTTGAACCCGGGAGGCGGAGGTTGCAGTGAGCCGAGATCGCGCCACTGCACTCTAGCCTGGTTGAGAGAGCCAAACTCCATCTCAAATAAAATAAAATAAAATAAAATATATATGAATGACTCTATTTGTAGAAGGCATTTATGAAAATCCCTGGTAGAATTAAGTAAGTCACTGTATTTCTGACTCCAAAATAATCATTTGGGAAATGCACTAGAAATTTTGCTTGCAAAATATCTGGGCTGCCTAAATGGCATGCAGTGGCTCCCAACCCGCTATTTTCTCAGAGTCCTAGAACCAACTGATGGTAATGATGACTTTTCCATGAGCTATTTTCAACATTTTCAAAAGCCTAAGAGAGGTAAGAAGTAAAAACCTCAGGCTATTGTATAGAGACAGGTGGCTGCAGTTGGAATCTGAGCTCCTCTTCCTACCTATGAGACTTTGGATACATTTCCTTGCCTCAGAGACCAGTGTTCTTATCTACCACAAAAGATGATTGAACATAATTAGAGGACAGAGTAGTTTATGTATTGGAAAGTTGATCCCACTTGCCTAAGCCTCTCGGAGGTAATACCGAATACCACACACCTCTCCCTGCTCTGAGATCTTCCTGCCTTCCAGGCTTCCTCTAGTAGACCTGCCTCTCTGATGAATGCACACTCCCTAGAGTACCTCTGTACTCTGAAAATCCTTGCCTCTCACTGTTTGCTCCTTCACCACCTTTCCCTTAGCCAGAAAGACAAATACAAGCGATAACTCAATTAGTGTATGTTAAGCAGCTTCCAGAAAGTCGTGAGACTTCCACAAATTTACCATAAGAAGAGAAACTGCCCAGTGGCCTGTTACTCTAGGTTCCACCTGGTTTCATTTTTCTCAGGTTTAGGTCTGCACAGAGCCTGGTCTTCAGAGTGAGATCTGGGTGTAGTTCTTACCACAGCCACTTCCTGAGAGTCCCTGAGCAGCTTTGTGCATCTCTGATCCTCTATGTTATTATCTACCAAAAGAAAATCATACTACCTTTGCTTTGTTTGGAGGATTAAAGGAGACACTTATGCAAAACCCTTAACAGAAGATGTGAGTTAGATAACATGAGAACATATGTTGCTATTTCAGGCAGTGCTCTAGCAAACACTCCTCACTAAGCCAGGGATTGGCAACTATTCTAGGGGATTGCACACCCTCCCTGGAAAGCCTTCCTTACCCCAAGTAGAGTATTCAGTCTCTCTGGGCTACCTCTAATACTTCTCTTTGCAATGATCCTAATGGATTGTCATTTTCTTTTAACATATTCATGTGAACCATTGGACTTTGAGTTCCTCAAAAACCTTGGCAGAGATCACATCTCACGCGGCTTTGCAATTTCAGCACCTAGCATAGTGCCTGATATATAGTTCCCACTGAGGACTGTGGTAGTAACCTAAGCTATGAGAGATACCGGGGTTTGAATCCTGGCTTCATTACTGACTATGTGACCTTGAGTGAGCCCTTTGCTCTATTCAGTCTTTGGTCTTCTCAGCTATGTAATGGTGATGTGAAAACCAAATTCACTGAGTTCTCAGAGTTTAGATTAATAGCAGTGATCACTCAGTGTACATTAGCAATTAATAGACACTAAATGTTTTGTTGCACTAAACTACTCACCAGGAGTTGTCACTTTTACTTCATACCTCCTTGCTTTGCAAGTCCAATGAGGACAGGAATCATAGCATATTCATGTCCTGATTACAGTAAGCATCGACACAGAGTAGCTGCTCAAGTGGTAAATGAATGAATAAAAATAATTGAACAAATGAATCCCTGTGTGAGGAATGAATGAACAAATAAATGCCTGTAGACTCAAAGCTCATCTATTGTCCATTAAGTTCTTTTTCCTTCTGGGGCCAAAGACACCATGTCAAACTAAGACAGTGTTGCTTCTCAAAGAAGCCCTCTTGCCTGGCCCTTCTTCCACTTGTGTTTAACCATTCTTGCCCTGTTCCACCTGCAGCCTCCATAAATATGTGTTGTTTTTGCTTTATAGTTTGGATCACCAAGCAGACAGGTGGCCTTCTAAACACAAACCCACACACTCATGCACCTGCATTCACTCCCCTCCTACCTCAGGAACTCAGCATCAGGCAAAGCCAAAACATCTTGCTTCCTTGGCAGGGTTATTTTTGATTTTTGTTTTTTCATCCTACCCAGGGTTGGATTTTTCCTTCTGGGGCCCTGTGGAAAGTGTTTAAAGTCATTAAAACTCTTTAATTTTTCTGAAGAGGGGCCTGTAACTTATAAAATATTAGGGACACAATCTGATAGAATTAAGAATCAGTAGGCCAGGCGCAGTGGCTCACGCCTGTAATCCCAGCACTTTGGGAGGCCAAGGCGGGCAGATCAGGAGGTCAGGAGATCGAGACCATCCTGGCTAACACGGTGAAACCCCGTCTCTACTAAAAAATACAAAAAAATTAGCCGGGTGTGGTGGCGGGCACCTGTAGTCCCAGCTACTCGGGAGGCTGAGGCAGGAGAATAGTGTGAACCTGGGAGGCAGAGCTTGCAGTGAGCTGAGATCGTGCCACTGCACTCCAGCCTGGGCAACAGAATGAGACTCTGTCTCAAAAAAAAAAAAAAATCAGTGTAGTCCTTCTACGCCAAAACCCCTGTAACTATTTGCATGTCACAGAAGGCTGGAGAAAGGATTTGGGCCCCGTGAATTTGCCAGATACTTGTCTGTAAACCACTAAAATTTTTGGATTTTAAGAGCATATCAGTTATATCCCTTGCCTTGTCTTAGATAATATGCAATTAGAGATGGTAGTTACATAGTCCATTTCTCAAACTATATTTAGCTACAGACTTTCTTTTTAAAAATTGAAATTTTATATAACAATATAATATGTAAGAGAGACAGGCAAAAGAGGGGTTTTATGCACTATCCTCGGTCTGTATATGAAATCACTACTGAACTGAATTAATGATAATCAACTGTTGAAATATAAAATACACTTTCTTCTGTGACCCCATTATTTTGTTTTTTGTTGCCTTCTCTACTTTTGGCCATTATCTGGGGAGAGTCATCATTCCAGTGGACAGCCCATTTAGTAACCTGGCCTCCCAATTTCATGACTCTCATCCCTTGAATCTTTTCACTCAGAACAGCCTTAGTGACCTCAGAACCTCAGGAGCCCCTCCTTTCTCTCACCATAAGCCTCTGTTCATCCCTTTCTTCCACTCCAATACTCTTGCTGAACTTTTTCTTCGTTCAACATTCAAGATCCAGTTAAAATGTTATTTTCTGTCTTCAGCTTTCCTTGAGTCCCTAGGGAAATTGCTTTTTCGAATGTATTTCGGCTGAACTATTTTTTTTTCCTTTGAGACAGAGTCTCGCTCTGTTGCCCAGGCTGAAGTGCAGTGGCATGATCTTGATTCATTACAGCCTCCGCTTCCCGGGTTCAAGCGATTCTCCCACCTCAGCCTCCCAAGTAACTGGGATTGCAGTCGTGCACCACTACACCTGGCTAATTTTAGTATTTTTAGTAGAGATGTGTTTCACCATGTTGGCCAGTCTGGTCTCAAACTCCTGACCTCAGGTGATCCACCTGCCTCAGCCTCCCAAAGTGCTGGGATTACAGGTGTGAGCCACCATGCCCAGCCCACTTCTGCTGAACTTCTAACCACAAATTTGAAATTTGTTTTCTTTTCTTTTCTTTTTTTTTTTTTGAGACAGGCTCTTACTTTGTCACCCAGGCTGAAGTGCAGTGTTGCAGTCATAACTCACTGTATCCTTAAACTCCTGTGCTCAAATAATCCTCCTGCCTCAGCTTACCCAGTAGCTAGGACTACAGGCATGCACCACCATGCCTGGCAAAATTTTTTTTTTTTTTTTTTTTTAAAGTTGAGGACTTGCTATGTTACCTACTGTGGTCTTGAATTCCTGGCCCGAGGCAATCCTCCCACCTTGGTCTCCCAAAGCACTGGGATTATAGGCATGAGCCACTCCACCTGGCCTTAACCACATTTTATTGTGGTTATCATGGAGCAGTATTTTCTAATGGTTCAAAATATGGGCTTTGGCATCAGAACCACTTGGATTTGACTCCCAGCTTTACTATTTTCTAGCTTTGTGAATTTGAGTACTTAAGTTAGTCTCTCCACTCTCCATGTCCTCATCTGTAAAATGGAATTAATGTTAGTGCCTGCCTTAGAATTTTTGTGTAAAGACTAAATGTGTAAAGACTAAATGAGCTAAAGTATGTGAGTGAGCTCAGTGCAATGAGAATTTAATCGCTGTGAGCTATTATTCAGTTTCTTTCCCCTACTTCTCTGTAAGATCCTAGAGGGCAGGATTCACTTCTATCTAGACTGTTTCTAAGGTAGGCCTTCTTGAGATTTCCAATCTCTTTGAGATATTGATGGTGGACCCTCTCCCCAGAAAAAAAAAATGTATGCATGAATAAATTTTTGTAGGACTTAAAGCCAACAGGATCCCTCAACCTCTGTCTTAGAGCCTCAGTCGGCAGCTCATCATCACTCTTCAATCAACAGAGATAAATCAGTAACATGGCAAATTTGAAGTTACAGAGCATTCCAGAGTCTTAGGGCAGAAGTTAGAATTTTCTGTTTCTTATTGCTCTCCTTCACCTCAGTGCATCAACTGATGGGTGCACAGTTTTGTTTTGATGAGCTAGGGCCCAGGTATAGATGGAAAGCTGGTTCCATCTCTTTACTTTCCTCTTTCTCATTTACTCATTCTTGCCCTAGTTTTAACCCTTCTTGACCTATTATTGATCCAGGATGCTCAGCTGTGGTTATCATCCCTTTCTTGGACTTCTTTCTCAAATAACACATTTGGATGCTTTTCGTTGTGTATTTTAATTTGGACCTGTGATGTCTCTGTCTTTCTAGCAGATTTGTTCTCAAGGTCATGCTATGCTTCTCTCCTGCACCCTTTCCTAGGAATTCTGAGCCAATATAAGGATTAATCCTACCCACTCCTAGAAGTATACATTTCATCTACTTTTCTGGTCAAGGCAGCTGGAAGCTTGGCAAAGGGGCTAACTTCTCTTGTGACTGTAAACACATAGGTACATTTTTATGTCAGGGTGTCTGAAATCCAACAGCATAAATGCTTGCTGAGAGGAAACACTAACTGGCTGGAGAGACACGGAGGTTTCAGAAAGGAGGGAAGAAATTGAGCAAAGCCTTGAAAGATGAGTAAGATTTGAATAAGCAAAGGAGAAATGGAAGTACCTTCTGGGCAGATCACTGAGACTGCTGAGTCCACACTTCCTCTACTCAGCAGTGCTGAGAGCTGATTAATTTATCACCAATTTCCATCTCAAGGAGCTGGGAAATACACGTAGTCTTTGTTTCTTCAGGCTGATAATGCTGGACATGTTCTTTAGGCAGATATCCTGACTTTTTTGTGATTGTTAAAAATGCACATTCCTGGCCGGGCGCTGTGGCTTACGCCTGTAATCCCAGCCCTTTGGGAGGCCAAGGTGGGCGGATCATGAGGTCAGGAGATTGAGACCATCCTGGCTAACACAGTGAAACCCCGTCTCTACTAAAAATACAAAAAAATTAGCCAGGCGTGGTGGCGGGCGCCTGTAGTCCCAGCTACTCGGGAGGCTGAGGTGGGAGAATGGCGTGAACCCGGGAGGCGAAGCTTACAGCGAGCCGAGATCGCGCCACTGCACTCCAGCCTGGGTGACAGAGCGAGACTCCATCTCAAAAAAAAAAAAAAAAAAAAAAAAAGCACATTCCTGAGTGGAGAGGAAGGTGTCTGCTAAGCATCCCATTACTGCATTCATTATTTAGTGCTTTTTGCACCCTGTTAGCCATTGAACATGATTCAGGTCCCACAGTGGGACTGTGAGTAGAGCATTGCATTCACAGGGCCACTCAAGTGCCTATTTCAGACTCTGTCACACCTTATAACACTGAACTTGGTGGAAGTTAACCTTCACAGACAACTGTTTCAATGACACAGACCTTAACCTTAGTGTAACTTATGTCATTTTCATGTAAGAAATACTTAGCGCTTTTCTTTTCCCCTCTCTTCATTCCCCTATGTAATATTCTTATGACTGAAAAAGATATTTTATCCTTCTCCTTGTAATTTTTCAGTTTCAAAGCCTTTTATATAGTTGTATTAGGCATAAAAGACTTTCTAATTATCAGTAATAACCAGTCAGTGAATTCTAGCAGAAATTTTTTTGGCCTTCAAAAGACTTTCTTAGGCTGGGCGCAGTGGCTTATGCCTGTAATCCCAACACTTCGGGAGGCCAAGGTGGGTGGATCACCTGAGGTCAGGAATTCAAGACCAGCCTGGCCAACATGGCAAAACCCTGTCTCTACAAAAATTAGCCAGGTGTGGTGGCACACTTCTGTAGCCCCAGCTACTCGGGAGTCTGAGGCAGGAGAATTGCTTGAACCCAGGAGGCGGAGGTTTCAGTGAGCCGAGATCATGCCACTGCACTCCAGCCTGGGCGATAGAGTGAGACTCCGTCTCAAAAAAAAAAAAAAATATATATATATATATATATATATATATATATAGAGAGAGAGAGAGAGAGAGAGAGGGAGAGAGAGAGATTCTTAGATGGTTGGCATAGTAGTAAACAGGAAAGACAGAGATTTTCGAATTGATCAGTTGGATTTGACATTAATTTCCTTTTAATGACAGCCAGGCTTGGTGGCTCACACATATAATCCCAGCGTTTTGGGAGTAGGAGGTGGAGGTGGGAGGATCTCTTGGGGCCAGGAGTTCAAGACCAACCTGGGCAACGTAGCAATACCCCATCTCTACAAAAAATAAAACAATTAGCCGGACATGGTAATACATGCCTGTAGTCCTAGCTACTCGGGGGCCTGAGGCAGGATGATCACTTGAGCCCAGGAGTTTGAGGCTGCAGTCAGCTATGATTGCACAATTGCACTCCAGCCTGGGTGACAAAGCAAGACCCTGTCTCTGTTTTTTAAAAAATTTTCCTTTTGATGAAACATGGATTCCAAAATTGAAAGGAATGATCAGACCCCTCCAAGATTCTTTCTTCACTTTGGGTATGATCTTTGTTGATCACTTCAACTTTCTGAGGTTCATTTTCCTTATCTGCAAAATGGGAATAGCGGCCATCCACTACTGACATCTCAGGGCCCCGTGAGACTCACAGGTAATATGTGTGAAAGCAGTTTCTGCAAAGAAGATGGGAAGATGCTTTTATAAAACCCTGAGGAAGAGAAGACCTAGGGATGATATGTGTTAGTTGCCTCCAGTTATTTTACAGGCTGTTTCACGATTAAGGGGAAGAGCACAGTAGTATAATAAGAGAGTGAACATCGGGCTAAATATAAGAAAAACATTTCAGATAATCTGAGCTTATTTTCAGGGGAAAGGACAACCTCATCGAGTAGTGAGCTCCCTGCCCCTAAGAGTATTCAAACAATGGCTCAATGGTTCTATAAGGGACTCCTATGTCATGAAGGCGATTGCCCTAGTGGATGTTAGAATTATTCATCTACTCTCCCATTCCATTTGTCACCATGTTCATTATATAGGCCAGTGTTTATCTCAATATCTTGCTCCCAGTGTCTCAGCTACCATGTCAGATACCCCAGTGGCCCCATTCCTGTCTTCACCGTTAATAACTTGACATTAAAGTAGCTCACTCTGAAATGCACACAAGTGAGTTATGGTGTTGCTTTCTGAATTTAGTGCTTTGGATGCAAAGAACTTTCTCAAGTATTGTAATCCAGTCGCCTCACTGAACAAGCATCGGACACAGAGTATGTGCCTAGAAAATCTGTTTCTCCTTAGTTTCTTTCTTGAGAGCTTGAAATCAGGGCTACAGAACTATCTGGTGTGCCCTGAAAAGGAGATATCCTGGGAGAAAATGATAAAAATTCTGATGATCAGATATGACATCCCAGCCTTTGACTCAGTTTCTTTCTTTGCTGTGTAGTGCCAAGCCACTAACCATATGTACTAAGAATCTAAGGTTGATTTTGCTGCAGAAAAAGTAGCTAGACTTTATTGAGCATCTGCTGTCTGCCGTGGACAGCCTCGGCTCTTGATTCAGCTTTTTTTTTTTTTTCCAGTAATCACAACCCTAGCAGGTAGACGTGATTTACATGTAAAGAAACTGGTGTTTAAAGAGGTCATAAACCTCACCCACAATCACAAAGCTCTAGTACTTGGCAGAGCCAGAATTTGAACCCCAGGTTGTTCTGAGTCAGGGGCGCAAACAATTTCTACTAAAACCTACTGCCTTTATGATGAAAGGAAATGTACAGCCCTCCATCTCCTCACCCTTAGCTTAGTTGGAATTAATACTCAGCCTCATGTTCATCTTCCATTATTTGCTGTTTCTAGAGTTTTTATAATGAGCACCTTGTGAGGCCCAGCACTCCCCGGCTAGCTGTGAACATCTCTCTCCTTCTTTAGACTGAGTTCCAAGCAGGCATGCCCATGTCTAAGTCATCCCTGAAACTTCACTCTGTCTGGCACACTGCTTTCTTCATACTGGATGTTGAAGAGATGTTTGGGAACCCCAGATAACAAAGCCACTCACCTCTCAAGCTTAGAAAGATTCTCATTTTGCCACCCGGCATCCCATCCTGCAAACCCCCTATCCCCCGGCAATCAGTATTTGGTTGACTTTCCTTGCCTTAGATTTAATTCATTTTCCCTGCTGCACATGTCGGAAGCTTCAATCCATTAATGTGAAGAATTGCAAGAATTCTCTGGACAACTGTTCCCTACTCCCCCCCTACAACTCCCATCTTTTATGGCAAATAAATTTTCATTCACAGTTGAGCAGTTGGCTTTTCCTTTAGTTTGAAATCTGGATCAAGATATTGGTTAATTGGATTAAATCTTGTCTGAACGTTTGTCAATTTCACTTCCTCATTAAGCACCACATTGTAGAAAAATTATAATTATTACAATGCAGTTAACATAGATGTCACACAAGAGGAGGTTGTACTGAAGTGAGGGAAGGGAATTTGAATCTGCATATTCCCACAAATGAAATATAATGTTGTCCCTTTTGATGTTTCTTAGATGAGTTTTCTTTTAGCCATACTTAACAAACATTGTCCTGAGATAGAATCCTGAATTTCTAGAGTCTTGGAGTTAACAGCAACATTAAAAAGAGGTTATTTGGTTTTGCATCTCCTCCAATGCAAGAATCCCTCAAGAATATTTTTGATAGGTGTGGATGAACATTGCTGAATATTGGGCTTGATCTCACATACCTACAATGACAGACCTTCATTACTTTTGTAATCCCAGAGCTCCAGTTGCTAGAAACCCTTATTTTATTTGAGTTCCCTTACAATTTCTATTTCTTCATTTATTCCTCCGTTGGGCAAACATTGACTAAAAACCTGTGCCTTACCAGACAACATTCTCTTCACTAGGGATATAAAGATAGGCTGCTTAAGAATTGTCATGGTCTCAAGGAAATAGACCTATAAAAATAATTGTGATTCATATAATCAAGGGTGTGAGAGGCTGTGTACAAGATGCTATGAGAGCATAGTGTGGGAGCAGTAAACTTTGCCTGAAGGAGTTTAATGAGGTCTTCACCCAGGGTATACAGCTTGAATAGAATCTTAAAAGATGCTGGGAGTTTGTCTCTGGAGAAAGGGTGGAACAGTATTCAGGAAGAAGGAACTGAATGTTTAAAAGCATGGCAATGTAGAAGAGCCTGTCATATCGCAGGGGCTGATGACTAAGTCTGAGGTGGCAGGACCATAGGGTGCCTACATGGGAGCAGGAGATGAGGATGCCAAGGGAAGCCCCCAATGAGCAAAGGGTCTGAAATGTGGTGCTGAGTATCTGGGAGCTGCTAGGAAGTCACTGATGCTTTCAGGTGGTAGAATGACAACATCAGTTTTGCTTTTCTCGGTATACCTCTGGTGGCTTGTGGCAGGTGGCTTGGCAGATCGGCAGACCATTAAGAAGCTAATGGAATTATCTAAGTGTATCCATTCAGGATAGAGTCAGAAAAACAGATCCCATGCCAGGTAGTTTAATAGAGGGGATCTAATATGAGGAACTAGTTAGTGTTAGAAGAGCGGAAAAACCAAACGAGGGACAGCAGGGCCACCCAGATTAGTAATAATCAGAAGTGGCTACTGTCCTTAGGGATAGAAGGACGGAGGAGACAGTGTTAGCAGAGCCAGCAGGCACTGGGACCAGAGAGAGAGCTGTCCAGTGGGGGTCCAGAGCACAGAGAGAGGGGCTGCCTGGTAGAAGCTAAACCCATGCAGGAAACTCAACCACTGCCACAAATACTGCCAGAAGAGAGCTGGGAGAGAACTCACTGCTTCTTCCTTCTACCCACTATTCAAATTCCAACTACTGCCTCCTTGTTGACCAAATCAAAGTGGAAGTGTGTTGGCAAAGGAGCCCAGGCAATGCAGTTTATGGTAATCAGCCTCTTGTGTTACAGCACAAACTAGAGGAAGGGCAAGAATGGGTCTGAGGGCAAAGAGGTTAAAGGGAGGCATGTGAGGGCTGCTGTGGGTGTAGCCTAGGGGCAGGCATTGCAGATGAAAGAGCGAGATGAGTTTGAGTGTATGATTGGGATCAGACAAACAGGGAGCCAGAGCTAGCTCTGAGGTGACATGCTTTGGAAGGTCAGGTAACCAGAAGACAGGGACCAAGCACCCTGTCTCCTCCCTGTAGGCTCTGTCAGTTACATGCATGGGAATTTACGTCTCTAACTTCTTTTTTTTTTTTTTTTTTTCGAGACAGAGTCTTGCTCTGTCGCCCAGGCTGGAGTGCAGTGGCACGATCTCTGCTCACTGCAACCTCCGCCTCCCAGGTTCATGCCATTCTCCTGCCTCGGCCTCCCAAATAGCTGGGACTACAGGCACCCACCACCATGCCCGGCTAATTTTTTTTGTATTTTTAGTAGAGACAGGCTTTCACCATGTTAGCCAGGATGGTCTCAATCTCCTGATCTCGTGATCTGCCTGCCTTGGCCTACCAAAGTATGTCTCTAACTTTTAAGACTGTTTGTACATCAGCCTTTCCACCTGCTGTCTTCAGGTTCTAGCCAAAGACAGCATTAATTCCTTTCATCTTCCATTCTGTTCTCAGTCCAGGACTCACATTTGGGTTGTCACATTATCACTCTGAATGATATCTGGCTCTTTTTCTCGCAACGTTGAAAAACTGAGCTGTCATTAATGGAGTCAAGCAGAGTTGTAAAAGACTCGCTGTTAAATCTGAAACTTGTTTTCCACAAATGCAAATCGGGAAAGGGATAAGTGGTCACATATGCAGTTGCCTGCTGTCTTGTTTGCTCAGTTGTGTGTTGTAAAGAAAGCATGTCTGAATAACAGTAATCACCCCATCTCTCTGCTACAATGCAGGCCACTGGTCCCCTGGAAGAGTAGCCTTCAAACTTTTCCCAAAATTATTCAAATGAAACATGCCTGGTATCCTGCTATATAAACAGATGAAAGAGAAGATATCGTTGAAGCTAAGTTGGAGCCTCAAAACCTATTCACCTTGAAGCTCCCCCCCACCACCTACTAACTCTGAAAGATAGAAAGTTCTAGAAGGGAAGAGATCCAGAGAGGGTAGTATGAAAACTACTGTCCAGAATAATCCACTCGTTATTACATGGGTAGGAGAAGTGAAGAGGACAGATGAGGACATTTTTCAGGTTATTTCCCATCTAAGACTTCATTATTCTGTAATTCATGAACACAAATTGGGAGCCCGCTCTTTGGGAGGCTATAAAACTACAGAAAGAACACGAAATTTGAAGTTAGTTGGAGCCTGTGCTTCTTAGCTGTGTGATTCTAGGCAAGATTGCTTTATCCTTTGGATTTTTAGTGACAAGTTAACAAGATGGAAAGAGCTACTTCCCTGGGTTATTATGTGGATTAAATAAGAAGAGATGTAATTACTTTTGTCTTTGATATAGAGTATGGACTGGTTAATTGATAGGGAACATGGTATTACAGTTAAGAGTATGAGCTTTGCAGCCTGACTATTTGGGCTTGAAATTTTTATTCCTTACCAGTGATTGGACATTGGGTGGGTTATTTAAACTTCTTTGTGCCTCAGTGTATTCATCTGTAAAATGAGGATAATGACCGTGGTAACTACCTCATAGAGTTCTTTTAAGAATTGAATAAAGTGATGCACATAAGATATTTATAACAGCACCTAGCATATAGTAAGTGCTCAATCAATAAATGTCAGCCAGAGTTATTATTATGAACTATTATGTAGACAAAGGACTATACCAAGTGCTTTAAGAGATATAACGATGAGCAAGACCTGCCCCAGTAACGAAGATGGTTTTAGTCTACCGGAGGAAGGAAGACTGGTGTATAGGGCATGGGGCTGGAGGGCCTGCAGTTCTCCATGCTCAAGCAATAGTGTCAACAAGATCAAGTGTAACTTGAGAGCCTGGGATGGGGCTGAACCTGCAGGGGCTGCACCATAGCTATGGGGCCCTGTCTTAATCCACTTGGGCTGCCATAACAAAATACCACAGACTAGGTGGTTTAAACAACAGAAAATTATTTTCTCGAGTTGTGGAGCCTGTGAAGTCCAAGATCAAGGTGCTAGCTGACTCCATTCCTGGTGAGAGGTCTCTCCTGGGGTTGTAGACCATCAACTTCTCGCTATGTCCTCATGTGGCCCTTCCTCAGAATGTGGATCTGGTAGTGAGGGGGTGGGAACAGAGAGAGGAAGAGAGATCTCTTCCCCTTCTTATAAGGCCACTAATTGTATTATGAGGTACCACCCTTTTAACCTAATCTAGCCCTAATTACCTCCTAAAGGGCCCATCTCCAAATACTATCACACTAGGGGTTAGGGCTTTAACATATGAATTTTGGGAGGGACCCAAACATCCAGTCCTTAACAGACAGGGATAACAAGCAATTGTAACTACCAAATATTGAAACCTCACCAAGCGATGGACTGTGCTAGGCACTTAATATGCTATTTCGTTATTCTCCCAAACTATTGTTGGGATTAGGTCTCTTCTCTACCATAAAGGATATTGAAGATTAGAGGAGTTAAATAAGGTAGAACAGCTAGAAGAGGCATAACTAAGAATCTAATCTACCTCTCTTTGACCCTACAACCAGGTGACCTAGTTTATCATCCAAACTGGGGCACTCTTGAAAGTGAAAAAGGGTTTGCTATTAACAATTATGTCAGGACAATAGGCATAAATATCAGCTGTGTTAGGCAAACCAGAATTTAGGGTCATCCTACCCAAAGCTGGTGACTGCTCTTCCTGCTGGGCCAAACTGCCTCTGAGACCAGAAAATGTGAGATTTCAAACAGAAGGCAAGAAGCTTCTATCCTTCTTGTCCCTGAAACTCTTTGTCCATAATGCTACCTGTGCTGAAGCAACAATAGTACTCCTTCCAAGATGCAGGTTCCCGGATGCATGCTTCCTCCTTTGGTAGACATAAATCAGATTACTTGGAGATCTGTTACATGGTGAGAAAATGTGATTCAGGGGTATCTGTTAACTGCTGCTGCTGCTGTGAGTCTGTCATTATTCCTCTAATACAGATCATTAACATTCACAGAACCTTAACTACAGCATCTCTAACGAGCAGAGCTGTAATATACAGTTTCCCCATACATATCCATTGATGCTGGCACTCATTCTCTCTTGGTACAGTAATTCAGCTTTTCTGGATAAATCATCATGTTGAAGTTCTTTCTTTCTCCTTAACTGTCATTATTAGTGGATGCAGAAGAATAATGAACAAAGTCTAGTGTAAAAAAAAAAGGGGCAAGAGCTAAATAAATGATCATGGGGAATAAGAAAATATATATTGGTGACAGTCACAACCCAAAGGATACAAAACTTGTTTTTGCAGTGACTTAGAAAGGAGGCGAGAAACTAACATTTGCTGAGCACTTACTAGGGGCCGGCAGGTGTGCTTAGTGCTTGGCAAGCTGTATCTACTTCAGGGATTCCGAAGACTTCATTGCTTAACAATCATTCGTGACACTTTTAAAAACACAACTTCCTTAGCCCCAATTCGATAGATCTGCTTTCGTAAGGCTTGCATCTATTTATACATAAAAGGAGATTTACTGTAGATTCTGGATATTAGCCCTTGGTCAGATGAGTAGGTTGCAAAAATTTTCTCCCATTCTGTAGGTTGCCTGTTCATTCTGATGATAGTTTCTTTTGCTGTGCAGAAGCTCTTTAGTTTAATGAGATCCCATTTGTCGATTTTGGCTTTTGTTGCCATTGCTTTTGGTGTTTTAGACATGAAGTCCTTGCCCACGCCTATGTCCTGAATGGTATTGCCTAGGTTTTCTTGTAGGATTTTAATGGTTTTAGGTCTAACATATAAGTCTTTAATCCATCTTGAATTAATTTTTGTATAAGGTGTAAGGAAGGGATCCAGTTGCAGCTTTCTACATATGGCTAGCCAGTTTTCCCAGCACCATTTATTAAATAGGGAATCCTTTCCCCATTTCTTGTTTTTGTCAGGTTTGTCAAAGATCAGATAGTTGTAGCTATGCGGCATCATTTCTGAGGGCTCTGTTCTGTTCCATTGATCTATGTCTCTGTTGTGGTACCAGTACCATGCTGTTTTGGTTACTGTAGCCTTGTAGTATAGTTTAAAGTCAGGTAGCGTGATGCCTCCAGCTTTGTTCTTTTGGTTTAGGATTGACTTGGCGATGTGGGCTCTTTTTTGGTTCCATATGAACTTTAAAGTAGTTTTTTCCAATTCTGTGAAGAAAGTCATTGGTAGCTTGATGGGGATGGCATTGAATCTATAAATTACCTTGGGCAGTATGGCCATTTTCACGATATTGATTCTTCCAACCCATGAGCATGGAATGTTCTTCCATTTGTTTGTATCCTCTTTTATTTCATTGAGCAGTGGTTTGTAGTTCTCCTTGAAGAGGTCCTTCACATCCCTTGTAAGTTGGATTCCTAGGTATTTTATTCTCTTTGAAGCAATTGTGAATGGGAGTTCACTCATGATTTGGCTCTCTGTTTGTCTGTTATTGGTGTACAAGAATGCTTGTGATTTTTGTACATTAATTTTGTATCCTGAGACTTTGTTGAAGTTGCTAATCAGCTTAAGGAGATTTTGGGCTGAGACAATGGGGTTTTCTAGATATACAATCATGTCATCTGCAAACAGGGACAATTTGACTTCCTCTTTTCCTAATTGAATACCTTTTATTTCCTTCTCCTGCCTGATTGCTCTGGCCAGAACTTCCAGCACTATGTTGAATAGGAGTGGTGAGAGAGGGCATCCCTGTCTTGTGCCAGTTTTCAGAGGGAATGCTTCCAGTTTTTGCCCATTCAGTATGATATTGGCTGTGGGTTTGTCGTAGATAGCTCTTATTATTTTGAGATACGTCCCATCAATACCAAATTTACAAGAAAAAAACAAACAACCCCATCAAAAAGTGGGCAGAGGACATGAACAAACACTTCTCAAAAGAAGACATTTATGCAGCCAGAAAACACATGAAGAAATGCTCATCATCACTGGCCATCAGAGAAATGCAAATCAAAACCACAATGAGATACCATCTCACACCAGTTAGAATGGCCATCATTAAAAAATCAGGAAACAACAGGTGCTGGAGAGGATGTGGAGAAATAGGAACACTTTTACACTGTTGGTGGGACTGTAAACTAGTTCAACCATTGTGGAAGTCAGTGTGGCGATTCCTCAGGGATCTCGAACTAGAAATACCATTTGACCCAGCCATCCCATTACTGGGTATATACCCAAAGGACTATAAATCATGCTGCTATAAAGACACATGCACACGTATGTTTATTGCGGCACTATTCACAATAGCAAAGAGTTGGAACCAACCCAAATGTCCAACGATAGACTGGATTAAGAAAATGTGGCACATATACACCATGGAATACTATGCAGCCATAAAAAATGATGAGTTCGTGTCCTTTGTAGGGACATGGATGCAACTGGAAAACATCATTCTCAGTAAACTATCGCAAGGACAAAAAACCAAACACTGCATGTTCTCACTCATAGGTGGGAATTGAACAATGAGAACTCATGGACACAGGAAGGGGAACATCACACTCCGGGGACTGTTGTGGGGTGGGCGGAGGGGGGAGGGACAGCATTAGGAGATACACCTAATGCTAAATGACGAGTTAATGGGTGCAGGAAATCAACATGGCACATGGATACATATGTAACAAACCTGCACATTGTGCACATGTACCCTAAAACCCTAAAGTATAATAAAAAATAAAATAAAATAAAATAAAAATAAAGGAGATTTACAAATTTCCCCCAGCTGATTCAGATTCTCAACTAAATTTATCCAGTTTAATTAAGATGACAACTATTATTTTCTCCATTGTATGGATAAGAACATTGAGGTTGAGATGCTAAGGAGAGGGAAATAGAGTCTGATTGTGAAGGATAAATCCCTTGCTTCTCTACTTATGCTGAAAGAAAGGTCTCCTATTAAGGTGACATTCACTCTCACTTTTTACAACACTTTCTCTCTTCTCCACCTCCCATCTTCCTGCCTATCATAGAAGTTCCGTCAGCATATCATTATGTTTCTCTCCACCAGGTTGGCAGTATTGCTGTCCTTATCTCTAGAATTATCCTTTATCTCACCATTACATGCTGTCAGCCCAATACTCAGGGTTCCCCACCCCACTTTCTTTCTTTTTCCTTTTTTATTTTTTTGAGATGGAGTCTCGCTGTTTCACCCAGGCTGGAATGCAGTGGTGTGATCTCGGCTCACTGCAACCTCTGCTTCCCAGGTTCAAGTGATTCTCCTGCCTCAGTCTCCGGAGTAGCTGGGATTACAGACGTGTGCCACGATGCCCAGCTAATTTTTTTGTTTTTAGTAGAGACAGAATTTCTCCATGTTGGCCAGGCTGGTCTCAAACTCCTGACCTCAAGTGATCCGCCTGCCTCGGCCTCCCAAAGTGCTGGGATTACAGGCATGAGCCACCATGCCCAGCCGCCACCCCACTTTCTTATATTTTAAAACCTTATAGCCTTGTCCCTTTGGCAGTTTCTATGTTGCTGTTTCCACAGTCACCTCCTTCCTCCTGCCCTTGTTATAGGGATAGCCCTTATGCTATGATCTGGCCATGGTCCTGCAAGAGAGGATTGGGTTGAACTGGAACAGGGCAAGCTCCTAAACTGCCCACCATGGCTGCCCTTTCCAGAACCCTAACCACTCACCCTAGTCTTAAAACATATACCTTTTGTTCTCCTCACTATAACATAATTGTTATGGGCACATACTCCAAAGCTAACCCACTAGGTGAAAATTCTAGCTCAGTCATTTACTAGCTGTGTGACCCTGGGCAAGTTAATTAAACCTTCTGTGCCTTGGTTTCCTCCTCTTGGAAACAAGGCAAGTAACAGCACCTCACATTTGTTGTGATAATTAAATGAGTTAATATATGAATGAACATAGAATGGTGTCTGGTTCATACAGAGGAAGTTTCATCTAAGCATTAGCTATAATTATTATTGTCCTTAGCGACCTCTACCTGGCCAAGAAGAGAGAAGGTCTTAATATTACCCTGAGACCTATTCCTTCCTCTTGAGTCCAGAATGTACTTTTTTTGTCTTCTTTGTGGATTTGTCAAAACGAGAAATAATGATCCCAACCACCTGTGACCTGACTAAGGAGATATGGGCTACTTTTAATTTAAAAGGTTTTTCATAGAACAGATATAGCAAACGTGTGAGTAAAGACACTTTCTGCTTTTGGTATCTATGGTAAGATCTCCTTAACTATGCCTTCTTCGTTCCCTAGCTACAAGGTCCTCAGATATAAGGTGTCCAGCACCAGAACAAGTAGGAAAAGAAGCCCGAGGCCAGAGCACAGATGTCAAAGTGGCAAACATAGAGTTCCCTTTCCCTATAGTATTTGCATGAAGTGTCTTTTTTGTTATCATTTTATAGTTTCTGCAATACTGTAAGGTGCCTCCTAGAACCGGTCTCTGGTCACTTATGCATTGCTCTGCTCAAGCATTCATTCCTTCACCCATTTTTCAAATAAGATCTAGTGTCCACTGTGTGTCAAGCACAGAGCTAGGCACAGGTACAAGTCAAACCAAGTCCCAACCCAGGTCACCTTCCACGGGGAAAGGCTGCCAACAGAAAAGGAAACAGACAAACAGAGCAGTGAGTGCTTGAAACAAAACCAAACAAGGCAATGAACAAGAGCTGGGGCTACTCCTGCATTAGGTGGAGTCAGAGAAGGTCTCCCTGAGGACGTGACATCTGGCCCAAGTCTGAATTAGGAGAAGGAACCAACCAGATGAAGAGTGTGCCAGGAACAGAGAAAGACAAGGGCAAAAGCCTTGAGGCAGGAATGAGCCAGTGAAGGGAGAACACAGTAGGAAAGGGGAGAATGGTGGAGGCAAGTTTAGAACAGGTGGCACCCCAAGTGTGGATGGTTTTGTAGGCAGTGATAAGGAGGTTGGATTTTATTCCAAGTGCAATAAGAGACCTCATCTGATTTTGTTTTTTTTCTTGAGAAGGAGTCTTGCTCTGTCGCCCAGGCTGGAGTGGAGTGGCACGATCTCAGCTCACTGTAACCTCTGTCTCCTGGGTTCAAGTGATTCTCCTGCCTCAGCCTCCTGAGTAGCTGGGACTACAGGCATGCACTGCCACACCCAGATAATTTTTGTATTTTTAGTAGAGACAGGGTTTCACCATGTTGGCCAGGCTGGTCTCAAACTCCTGACCTCAAGTGATCCGCCCGCCTCAGCCTCCCAAAGTGCTGGGATTACAGGCGTGAGCCACCACACCTGGCCTCATCTGATATTTTTTAAAAGACCACTTTGACCTCTCTTTGGGAGATTAACTTAAGTGGGCAAAAGTGGAAGCAGCACTCGGGCAAAGGAGAATGCCACAGAGAAGAGGGAGAGAGGCAGACAGCTTTGGGACATGTTCAGGGATAGAATCAGCATTTCTTCATGAAAGCTTGCATGTCAAAGTATGGGAGAGAGAGGAATCTAAAGTAGCTTGTGACTGGAGCATCTGGGTGTGAGTTGGTGGCCTTTATAGAAACTGGAAGACAAGGAAAGAATACGTTTGGGGAGATCAAAAGTTCTTTGGACATGTTAAGTTTGAGAGGCTGAAAATTATGGGATATAGTCACCCACTAATTGCTAAAATCCAAAAGGGTGCTGATCAGATATTGGCAAGACTTTCAGTAGCGAAGACTATCTCAGATTGCAGACACACTAGAACCACTGATGGGTATCACTGGGGAGGAGCTCGAAGAGTCAGTTGAAAATGCCATCCAGATATTAGTAGGGCTAGGAGGGCATCATATCCCTGTTCTTATAACTTTTTCTGGAACTTCTGCCTAGTATTTCCTTGAAGTTAGAAATAGAGTAATTTACCCTAATTGCAAAGCCCCATTTGGCCAAATGGCAGGGTAGATGTGACAGCTTTTTTCTGGAGTTCCTAATAACAAATGCCAAATCTCTGTGATTGTGTGTGTGTGTGTATGTGTGTGTGTGATCGTGTGTATGCGTGCATGCATGCACTTACATGCTGAGCATTTGAAAACAACATATGGAATGCCATACCCTCCATATAATAAGTCATGCTATCACCAAGTTTCTTTCTGTTCAGTTTTCTATTGTATTATATAAACAAGTTCATCCATGTATTCATTTTGTTTTTTAAAATGTATCAATTCAATATAATTTCCTTCTGTGTGCTGACCACTAGGCCATCTAGGTACTCGAAAATCAAAGATGAATAAGACAGTTTCCCATATGAGGAAGTAGAGCCTCTACAAGGCCATAGGCTATAGTAGAAAAGAGAGAAGGTAACAGTCATTGTACCTGGACACGTGTGATGCCAAATGTAGTCATCTAATCCATCCTGAGGGTCATGGAGGAAGGCTTTGAAGAGCTAACTGGAGCTAACATGTCCTCTAGGGGTATGTTATAGTTTTCTTGATAAATAAAAATGGAAATCACAATCAGACAGAGGAAAGGTCTTATGCCAAGGCCTGAGACAGTAAAGAATATACCTAGAGACTTATTCAGAGGGCATGTGATGTTAAGACACACACAAACTATTTTCAAGTTCTACAATCAATCAAAAACAGTTGAGGATAACGCTCTTCCAGCTATCCTCTGGACTTCAAACCTTAAGGCTGCCTTCCAGGTCATCTAGTTGTGAATATTGCCTCATTCGATCCTCAGAGCTCTAGGAAGTAGCCATTTCCCTCGCTGGGTTTCCCTATGAGCAAGCCAGGGTTTCCTTTGAGCCTGCTTCCTTGTTACAAAATGTGAGCTAGGTTTCTCTGCTCTGACTCTTGATGGTCTCCTCTTAATCTATACAACTGTGAGAGGAACCATGGTGGAGTGAAAAGGAACTAGACCAGGAGTTGGGAACTTGCTGTGTCATCCCAAATCTGCCACTATTACTATCACTATTATTATCATGTGTTTTTGAGAAAGTTGAAGGTCTCTGTTTCTTGATTTGAAATAAATACAGGGATGAGTTGGGTTAGAGATTTCTGTAGTCTCTTCTAATTCTATTCTGCAATTCTGAAATGTTTAAAACAGCTCAAAATCCCATCAAGTAGGTGCTACAAAATCATCATATTCCTAAAGGATACTGTATTGAATTGTTGACTTAATAGAAGATCCAAATAATCAGACACTAATGGAAGTCTTACTATTTGTCAGGCACATGCTCAACTGTTACCTTGAATCTTATCCTGGGTAATCTTCAACTCAGTCTTATTGAGATGGATATTTCCCTAACGTTACAACAAAGAAAAATTCAAGGATAGTAATCAAGTCCAATTCCACTCACATAAAAACGGAATTCTTGCTTTGGCTATTCACATGGAGTTGGTTTCAGTCCCGGGAACAGCACAGCCGCAATGAACTTGTACATGCTCTATAAAAATGCTCAGCCTGCTACCCTTGTTGTGGCACTTCTCACACTCTGAATTGGATTAGTGTTCTCCAGTTTCCCTAACTTTGCTGTTACAACTCAGAGAATGGACAGCATCTCAGTGCTCACAGGATAGGCATAGTGCCTGGTTCATAATGGGCATTTGGGAAATGTTTATTCCTTAATTAAATTAATGCCTTGATAATCAAATCCAAGAATGAAGAAGTGAATGAGGAAATGAATTCCTAAGTATGTAAAATCTGCATTCCTCTGGAGAAGAAAAGGAAAAACATTTTGCATGGAACGGCTGTCAGAGCAGCAGGCAAAGCCCTCCTGGCTATTTTTTCCTTTGCTGTGACATCTCTCCATTTGTGATTTCCTCTGATTTGCTCTGCATTCAGCCTGAGCCTGTGCTACTCTTGCTTGATTTCAGCTCCCTCCAATATTTCTTGTTACCATTTGGATGCCATCTGGACCGCAGTGGTAACCCCTCCAAGAGAGGCACAGCAGCAAAGAAAGATGACTGACTCTGAGAAGTTCCCCTGCCCTCCTCCCCAAAAGTGTGTTGAATCCTGTCATCCTGCTGATGGGAGCCAATTTCACATTACTGTAATTCTAATTCACTCCCTTTTCAAAGTACTGAACCGATGCCAAATCTTGTTAGGAGTTTTTGAAAAATCCTTGAGTTTTTGCTAATGTGGAACTAGAATAATAGGTTTTTAAAAGAAAAAAGGAGATAGGAAGAGACCATTAAAAACAAATAATTGCAAGCTTTTAGAAATGTTTCCCCTTTGGTTTCTGGTTTTCTGTGCATATTTATACCTGTGCATATCTGTTTGTTCCATCAAAAGCCATTAAAGTAGCAATGCCATCTTGCAGCCTGATCCTTCCCCTCACAAAGGAGCTAAGGCAAGGGAAGAGGGCATTGAATCCTAAAATCCTCCTTGTCAAATGTCAGATCTTTGAGATGAAGTCACGGATTAGAATCAGGAAGCTTCTACGAGTGTGTAAATTATATAGTCTTTCCCAGTGTTTCTAGAGAGCTCTGTGTCTGTGACGGTGTTTTCAATGTTTCTTCCTAATTTCCATCCCTGGCCTCATCTTGGCTATCATGATGATGACACAGCACAGAGAGCGCTATGTCATCGTCTCTGTTTTTATGATGACTGCCCTCTATCCCACGACAACACCATTTCCACCATCAAATTCCCACTGCTGCTACTGCCACCAGCTCAAAATGTATGCTGCCCCTAGCTTCCCCAGCCCCACAATGTGGGATTGGGTGCCATGTATTTAATAATAAGGACAATATTACTAGTAACCACTAGCATGAATCTTGTCATTACTCTGAGCTGGGCCCTATATACTACAGGTTTTATGTGAATTATCTCACTGATAACACAAACCGTATAATTTCTTGTTTTCTATCTCCTTCATGTAGTAGAAGACTTTGTTTATAGATGCTCAGTAAATCATATATATTTAATAAATAGAAGTAAATGAATGGATGACCAATGATCACAGTCTTAGGACAGACATCTCTGGAACTACCACCATCTCCCCTTAACACCAGCACTATCATTTCTCAGGCATCACAATTGATATCTCCTTTCCTTTATCACTGTTTCTGAGGTCAGACTTCATTTAGCCATTAGTAGCTTATTGCATAATCATCTTCTGCCTGCAGATCGTGCCACCAACTGCAACCTCATGTATATTTTCAAGAAAATATTGACTGGCTTTTAGAAAACCTGAGCATCAAAACATGGAGTTACAATCTGAGTTCTAAAATAGGTATAAGGGATGGATAGGAAGAAGAGTGGGAAGGAGAAAGGGTGGGGTGGGTGGAATGATGAGGCAGACTCCTAGAACAGTCCAGCCTTGCCAGTGTTAAAAACTGGGGGAAGGTCCAAGAGCAGAAGCTGCTTTGACTGAGCATCTGCTCTGTGAAGACTACAACGCATCTTCAGCCTCTTCTCCAGGTGACTTCATCCCTTCCCTAAACCAATATCACCCAAATTTTTGCCATGACCTGGCACCTGTCTACCCTCACCTACCAAGCAAATAATTCCATGACTATTCTTCCTCCTGCCCTCCCTTCCTTCCTTCCTTTTCTGTAATTTTCAAAAGGGAAATGACACCTGTTGAAATTTTACTGTGCCAGTTGCTGTGCTATTTTCGTATACATCAGTCTTCTCACTGCTTCCTCTCTGCAAGCCCACATTGTAAGCATTGTTATCCCTCTTTTGCAGAGGGGGAAACTGAGGCTCAAATGATAAACTTTATTCAAGGAAATGCCAGTGATGGAGCAGCAGTTTGAACTGAAAACTACTGTTCCCCACATCTCTCTTTTCATTCCCTCACTCTGCCTCTCCTGAAACCATCACATTTCTCACTTTAAAAGTACTCAGTGTTTTCACTTGCAAGCAAATTAGTTTTCTTGACATTAGATGAAAGTTGAGAAGGCCAAGAATCCAGAGACAGAGGCTTTAGCCACAGCTATGCCCTGTCATTTGCGTTAGCCTGTTCAGGTCAGCTTAGCACCCTGAACTTTGTCCACTGGGTTCTGCCTTTCTTGCAATGTCTCAATAAGGTGCCAGCAAAATCCTTGCACCAACATTCCCCATGCCAAACTTCCCCTTGCATATTAAGAAAGAACATTTCAAGAACCAGCTTAATTTGTAAGCATCTGGATGTAAATATTTTGTTGTTCAAGGACTTGTGGATATATTACACGTGTGAGCACTTCAAGGGAAGATGTAACTTTTATTGTAAGATTGAAGCATTTCCCTTTATCCTCCAACCTTCTGTACAACCTTTGGGATCCTCCTGAATTGGAAGCTGGAAGAAGGAGGACTATTAGCTGCTAAAGTGAGGCCCAAATTTTAGTAATTAGAGGCAACGTCTCAATCATTATAAAGACAAAACCTCAAAGCAGCACCAATTTCTCTATTAGATCAAGGTATTGAGTCCAGCAAGACCACCGATCCCCAAATCTCAGTAGGCCTGGCACATTTTGGCATTAAATGGGATTCCATTTTGTTTCAGTTCTAATGAAGCTTCATGGATTTCCATTTGAAACATGAATCTTAACTTTCTTCTAAAAAACTTCACAAATACCTGGCTTTCACTTAGCTCCGGCAATGAAAAAAACCTCTTATAGCTAGAAGAAGTCTGCTGCTTTTGCAAACTGAATTTGATTTCATGGTACTGTCTAGACATAGCAAAGAAATCAATTTTCCCATAGAATTCTTCCATTCAATACAAATATGGGATATTCTTTAAAAAAATAGAAGAGACTATATAAGGAAGGACTATGTCTAGTATTTAGGAAGCACCCAGTTAAATGGAAGTTTATTTTTTAATGTATTTTATCTAGAGTCATGCTGTCCAATACTGTAGCCACTAGCCACATGAAGCTATTAAATCAAAAATAATGAAAATGTAATAAAATTTAAAATTTAGTTCATCAGGCATGCTAGCCATATTTGAAGTGTGCATGTATCTACTGACTGCTATATTGGACAGCACAGATAGAGAACTTTACATCATCCCAAAAAGTTCTATTGGACAGGCCTGGTCTAGAGATCATTTATTAAAATCAAAGTCTCTATTCCCCATCTCAAGCCACTTGCCCTTGTTCTTCAATTGCCAGACAGAGCTTTCCCATCTCTGTCTGCCAAGAAATGGGAAAGTGGCTGTTCACTCTTGGGTAAAGGTGATAAAGAGCATAAACTCCTAGATACCCTAGAAGGAATTAGTCTTCATTAGCATGTGTCTTCCTTGTTAAATCCTTCATTAGGGAAAGGTAACATGCATTCAGATGCCTGGAATCAGTAGGTGTCCTTAATAGTACCCACCTTAGTGCAGTTACAAATCACTTAAGTTAATCCATTTCTCTTGAGCCTTCTAAATGGATAATTGAATTTTTTTTTGTTTTTTTGTTTGTTTTTGGTTTTTTGTTTGTTTGTTTTGTTTTTTTCAGCCTTGGTCTGAGCTCTGAGTTAGGATCTAGAAGCCTTGTGTGGTCCTTGTCCCACAACTGTCCACCCCAAGCTACAAAGATCATACAGCATAGCTCTGCTCTGACCTTATGAAAAGAAGGACTATGTGTTATCCATCTAGGTATCGCCAGTGCCCAGCCAGGACATGGCATGTGGAAAGCACCCAGTGAATGTTCATTGAAGAAATTAATCAATTGCATAATCAATCAAGGCAGCTTCAGTTTTCCTAGGAACCTTCTGCTAATTATTCCTACTGAGAGTTTATTCCCCAGCATGGTGATTTGCAAATCCAGCTGCACATTAGCATCACCTGGGGAGCTTGTAAAACCTACTGATGCCAGGGCCCCACCCTAGACCAGTACAATCCAAATCTCTGATGATGTGGCTCTTGCATCAGTAGCTGCCCCAAAGCATTATACTGTGCAGCCAGGAGTGAGAACCACAGCAGTTTTCTGATTTGGAAGCCATAAAAAAGGTTTTCTTCCTTTGTGAGATTTTTTTTATCCTAAGTCCCTTATCCACTGTCATTTTTCCTGTAAAAATAACATGAATCTTGTCTTCCTCATTGCCTTACTCAGTAATGGAATCATAGTGTCCCCACTGTTTCGAAAAGAGATTATAGGAAGATAAAAACTCCCTGTGGGAACTTTATTTCAGTGTTTTAATGACGATTCAAGCCAGAACCATATTGAAACAACATGAGAGAATATCTTCTTTTATATTTCCTCACTGGAAGTTTAGTTGCGAGTAAATTTGATGTCATGTTGAGTTTTTAAAAGAATACAAAACTGTGTACATGCTATGATAGTACGAAAAAATCTGTAAGAAACAAAACAAAAAAGACTTTAATATAAATGAATTAAAACTCAAGTGGTAATTGTGGGTAAAACAAGATTTAGCAATTTGGAGAGAATGGGGAGTAGATCAGTTTCTGTCCATAAGAATCACCTGGGAAAAAGTGTATTTATTAGCTGGAAGCATCTCTGCACTGGCTGGAGGAAGTGCACTGGGTGTCTCCAAAGGTTGCCCCAAACAGGTAGCTGTAAGAGAGCAGCTCTGAGAAATGACTGAGCCAGAGTTAGAACAGTAAGGTAGACACAAGGTAAAAAAAGATATGGATGGGATGAAGACGATCAGCCAAGACTGTAGCCAAAAGCAGGGCAAAAGAGAGAAGATGGAGTCAAGAATGGATTGAAGGTTTCAGGAGTAAGGATGGGTGGTCTAGGAAGTGTTGGGCTCTTGAGTGGAGGTGGTTTCTAAAGAGAGGCCATTGGAAAGATTTTCATTTCTATTTCCAAATATTATATAATAACAATTTCCTAATATTAAAAAATATGTGCCTTGGGGCCGGGCTTGGTGGCTGAGGAAGGCTGAGGTTAGGAGTTTGAGACCAGCCTGGCCAAACTGGCAAAACTCCATCTCTACTAAAAATACAATAATTAGCCAGGCATGGTGGTACACACCTGTAATTCCAGCTACTCGGGAGGCTGAGGCAGGAGAATCACTTAAGCCTGTGAGGCGAAGGTTACAGTGAGCCAACATCGCACCACTGCACTCCAACCTGCGACAGAGTGAGACCCTGTCTCAAAAAAAAAAAAAAAGTGCATGTGCATTACTGAAATGAGCCAAAAATAGGAGAAGATAATAATAGTTACTATTCCTTGGGCATCTACTATGTGCTAAACACCAAACAAGACTTTGCACACACATCTCATTTAAACTGCTCCATAAACTTGCCATGATGTCATTACCCACTGCACCTTAAAGATGAGAAAACTGAGGTTAATCGGCTTGTCAAGGGTTACATGGCCAGCACATCCATGGCCTGACGTGGCCAGGACCCGGTCCATATTTGTGTGATTCCAAAAATTGCGTTTGTTCATCTGCTCAGACCAAGCTTCAACTGAATTCAAAGAAATGGCCTCATCACACCTCAGCTCCACACCTCACCAAAGGCCACCTCTCCTTTCCCAGGAAGGTGACAACACGCTCATGCTGACACTGGTTATCCTCCCACATTTTCATTATATGGGACATGGTGGGGGGTTTTATGAGCCTCTACCACAGGCTGTTTTTCAAATTTATTTAATTCATCCATCATGCTCTGAAGCCATTTGCTTTTTTATATTGGACAGATGTAATGAGATTTTGGACACTAAAAAAATGTTTTTATTAAAAGTTATGACCCAGAGCTAGTTGGTAGGGGCTCTGCCATAAATTGCTAGGAGTGTGTGAATTTATAAAGGATGTAGTGACATAACTTTAACCTCTTAGGCCACACCGTAGATTATAGGATCTCTTACACTAATATTGTCTCACCACCTCTCCCCACCTCTGGCCAAATATTAATAATAATAATAATAATGTCTATGGTCATTTGATGTGGCTTTTCCTCTCATTGAAGCCACAGTTAAGTCATGTTGAACCACGGGCTGATGGAAACAGGTGGTTGGTGGTTGACCTGAAGGCTCTGCCTTAGTGGGCCCGGGCACGTTGATTCTTCCACTCTGCTCTGCTCTGCACTCTGTAACTGGGGCTGAGGGAAGTAACGGTCACATGTGCTATAGACAGGGTGAAAGCAAATTCTGACAAAGCGCAGTACTGTGAGGCTATGGGTGATAGTTTTCCCAGTCCTCCATTGCCAAAAGCTCTCCTCAAAACTATTCATGTGTAGTAACTCCATTTTAATGTCCATATTAGCAGATTTATTTTAATGTTTTACTATTTGGAAATCATCCAAAGAATAATTAGCTTATACATATAGACCAGAACATGGCCATTAAAATATACATGTATATGATATATTATACGTACCTATAATGTGTAATATAAACAATAAAATACAAAGTTAACAAAGCATTTAAATGTTGCCCACTGCCAGCTACTTCTAGAACATGCATTCATTTCTGTATTTTTGAGGACTGCTATGTGCCAGACCCTCTACCAGCTGCAGAGGGAGACCCTCTACCAGCTACTTGAGGAAGTTCATGGTGTAATAGACACAGATAATGTACTGAGGACACTCAGGAGGATTTCAGTTCAAAAGATAGAGAAACTCTTCATGGAGGAGGTGGCTTTTGAGCTGGGTTTGAAGAATTTGGGTTTGGGGAGCACTGAGCTTGCAGAGATGAGGGGAAGAGCATTTCTTTCTTTCTTTTTTTTTTTTTTTTTTTTTTTGAGATGGAGTCCGCTCTGTCACCCAGGCTGCAGTGCAGTGGCACGATCTCAGCTCACTTGCAACCTCCACCTACTGGATTCTAGTGATTCTCCTGCCTCAGCTTCCCGAGTAGCTGGGATTACAGGCGCCCGCCACCACGCCCGGCTAATTTTTTGTATTTTTAGTAGAGACGGGATTTCACCATGTTGGCCAGGCTGTTCTCGATCTCCTGACCTTGTGATCCACCTGCCTCAGCCTCCCAAAGTGCTGGGATTTTCGGCATGAGCCACCGCGCCCGGCCGAGGGGAAGAGCACTTCAAGCAGAGAAGACAACATGTATAAAAACACATGAAAACCAGCTGTAAAGTTTGGCTAAAGCACAAGATGACATTCTGTTCTTTTAAAAGAAAAATCTCAAGTGACATGTTTTCGGTACCTTTTAAAATGAAATGCAAGTGAACTGGCCTTTTTTTGTCCCTCAACAGTGGTTATGTAAAACAAATATTTATGATAATTTTTAAAAGTTTGTTTCAGTGCAAAAATAAAGCAATTTATAAGACAAAAAAAAAACCAGCACGCTCTTATCCATAGCCACTGCTGATATCTGTGACTGCAGGGCAATGTCTATAATTGCAGGAAGATGGACTTTAAACTTACAAATTTACCATTGCTGTATTTCCTAATCAGACCCATGTTTTATCATCTGCTTATGCTAGAAACATATTCCAAGATATTCACAGACATTGGAAACAGCTCCCGCCTACTGAGACCATGGAAGTGTGAACCATAGATACTGTCATCATTAAACTCATAAATCCATGTCATTTGTGTGTCATTCACTTCATCCTCATTCATCATCCCTTCCACTTTCAGAACGGCTATTCGTTTGAGGATTTTGAAAAACGGTTTGCTGCAGCCACCCCGGTAAGAATTAGAGCCCTCTCTGGTTAACTGTTTCATGTCATTGTCTCATCATTCATTTCATGCTCATCAGTCGTGCCTTGTGGTTACAGAACAGAAACCTGCCCACGGACTCTGATGAGATTTTTGAGGCAACAAAGGTAAGGCCTTGAGGTTTGTGTTAAATGAGGTTGTTCTGCTCATACTCATGCATTCCATATTCTCTTCGTCCAGCTTGCATGAATGGCAGACTTGCTGCCCTGCTCTGCTCTAGTAGGTACCTATTCAAATGTCCCCAGGAAGACTATTGGTGGGCCCTGCCGTGAGGTCAAATAATGAGAGTGTATGTACACATGTGTGTGTGTATGTGTGTAAACAAAAGTGTATGTTGGAGAGGAGATAGCACCCCTTCTTTTCATCCAGCAATATTTTTCAAACCTCTAACATGTCCCAGGCATCCTAATAGATGCTAGAGATGCAGAAAAGGGGCTTTCCTAAAGAAGCTCACAGTGTAACATAGCACAACACTGCCTGGGATAAGATATGACAGTAGAGCCTCGCCTAGCGTAGTGTAGTGTATGTAGTATATCATGATATAGTAGGAATTCAGATACATGAACAAGACGTGCCAAGTACACCACTGGGAATAAAAAACAGGCGAGGTTGCTATTCAGTCAGTATAACCTGGTATAAATATATTGGTTGCAGTCAACATCTGTTCAAATTGATTGATACGGCAGCCAATGAATATTACCACTCCTAAATACAGAATTGGGAAACCTCTAGGATGAAAATCTTCAACCATGGCCTGAAATCAGAATCATTAGGAGAGCTTTCCAAGTTCCAGTGACTAGGTTTTACCTCAAACCAATTAATTCTGAATCTTCAGGGGCGGGAAGCAGGCATCAGTAATTTTTCCACAGCTGATCTCAATGTGCATCCAAGGTTGAGAACCACTGATCTGGGTGTATCATGGGCGATGGAATAGGGTACAAATTGATTTAGGAAGCCACCTCGTAGGAAACAAAACAGAAAGCCTTCTAATTTGCATCCTGAAGGATGTGTGGGAGAAGGAAGGAGTGTTCTAGGTAGGAGGAGGAGCACATGTCAGACCCTGAGATGGCCTCTTCTTTCATAACCGCCTGTGCTTCTCTCCTCCATTGATTGTGTCTCTGGGTCTGTCTTTCCATAAAACAGCCAGCTTATGACAATAGGAACAGAAATGTGCCTTACCTAGCTCTGTAGCCCTTGCTCTTGGTAGCTGATGCAAGGTAGGAACTCCCATGTCTGCCCACTGAAGGGTTACAGAACAACTGATGCCAAAACATAGGGAATGGGTCTGTAAGAAGGTGTTTTCGGGGTCAGCCATGACATCTCAGCCTCCATCAGTGGTGCCTTCAGAATTTCTCTCTAGGAAAGGCCTAGGGGTCAAGTTGCAGTGATCTAGTTGGAAGGACCAATATACTAATCTTGAACTGGATATTACTGAAAAACCATCACTTGTTTGTATCAAAGAATGACTGGGGAGAGAACAGGCCTGATGGAGATACTGGGGGACTACCTCCCTAAACATCGAAGCTACTTTTCCTTCACTGTCGTGTACACCTTCCAATGTCACTCTTCTTACCCCTGGAAAATGCCCAGAGGGCTAAAAAAGGGGCAAAACTGCCATCTCCAGCTACATCTCTCTTTACCAGGAGACATTTGAAATGCCAGTAATGGAAGGGCCTTACTCTCTGGCGAGTAGACATCTCAAGCTGACATTCCAAATGACCTCAAATGGATGTGCCTCATGGCAGACCTCCTAGCAACCCAGATTTCTGGTTAGAGAGTGTTGTAGAGCTGGACTTCCACTATTTAGCAAGGCTAACTAAGGTTTGGTAAAGTGATGGATCGATGAATAAGATGCTGGCGGGTGTGTGGGTCAAGTCCATCCCAGCTGCTTTTAGCTGACTGATCAGAGGCGAGTCACTTAACCTCAGCCTTGGCTAGCTCATCTGTGAAACACAGATAGTGACAATGGCGCCTATGCTGTTGACTTTACGGGGCTCCGTGAGTATCAAACACGATGATAATGTATTTGAAAGTGTATTGCAAACTATAAAGTGTTTTGCAAATGTGAATTGTTAGTTTTATTCTCTTGAGGCTTTTAAAATGATTCATTAGAGCAGTATTATCAGATGGAACATGGTTTATTAGCTTACAAATAAAAGGACTGGGGTTAAGATGGGGAGGAGGCCTGTGAAAATAGATACTATTTCAGATTCTCGATCACATATGGTTATTAGGATTATTTTTAATTTTATGGCCCAAGAATCCCCCTTTTCTATAAAATTTAATTAACTCAAGGTTCTATTTAAACAGCAAACCACTGGAATGAAATAACAATCTATGTTTTATGCCTCTGCATGTTTTTCTCGTTTAATCCTTGAGTGAAAATCATTTGGCAAAAGGAAAGTCTATATCTCAAGTATGAAGGTTATTTTAAAAGTTGTGCTTAAGGAGAAAATTAGCCAATAAATTATATTTATGATGTTAGTAAAAGTATGCTGTGAGTTCAACACATGTAAATTTTGTGACTTAATTAATAACTTCATTTTAATATTTTCCTAACAATGAAAATAGTTGTGGGCCATTTTAAAAGCATAGAGTTGCAGTCTCAAAGAAGCCCAGAAGCTTCATTTGAATTGATTAAATAAAGTTATTCCTTTTATGAATTTGGAAAAGAGTCTAAAAGACTAGCATAGCTTCACCAAATAATATAAAATATTGCTAACATGCTAGAGAAGGATTACCAAAGAAAAGCATTTCAAGTCCAGCAAGATTTGAGAGAGCACCTGGGTGCTGTCCACCTCATTCCCATCAGCTGCTGGGCTGTTACTGTATGAAAGAGAAACAAGATAGCCAAGAATTGATGGAAAAGGCTGGGAAATGTATGAAATTCCCACCGCAACCTTGCCCCTGTCCACCACACTGGCCTCCTCTCTCCCACCTTCATGTTGGTAACAGTGAACTGCTTCCATTACCACCTACCTACTCTGTTCTGGGCCTGTGGCCATTTTTAAGAAGTTTCCTCTGCCTGGATGGTCTCCTCTTTTTGGTCACATGGCTCCTGTCCTTCAGGATTCAGCTCTAGGCTATTTCCTTTAGAAAACCTTCTTAAACTTTGCCAAAAGCTGGTTGGGCCTCTGTATTAGTCTGTTTTCACACTGCTGATAAAGGCATACCCAAGACTGGAAAGAAAAAGAGGTTTAATTGTACTCACAGTTCCATTTGTCTGGGGAGAGGCAGAGGGCAAAGGGCACTTCTCACATGGCAGCAGCAAGAGAAAATGAGGAAGATGCAAAAGCAGAAACCACTGATAAACCCATCAGATCTCATGAGACTTATTCACTATCATGAGAATAGCATGGGAAAGACCAGCCCCCATGATTGAATTAACTCCCCCTGGGTCCCTCCCACAACACATGGGAATTCTGGGAAATACAGTTCAAGTTGAGATTTGGGTGGGGACATAGCCAAACCGTATCATTCTGCCCCTGGCCCCTCCAAATCTCGTGTCCTCACATTTCAAAACCAATCATGCCTTCCCAACAGTCCCCCAAAGTCCTAACTCATTTCAGCATTAACCCAAAAGTCCACAGTCCAAAGTCTCATCTGAGACAAGTCCCTTCTGCCTATGAACCTGTAAAATCAAAAGCAAGCTAGTTACTTCCTAGATACAATGGAGGTACAGGTATTGAGTAATTACAGCTGTTCCAAATGGGAGAAATTGGCCAAAATAAAGGGGTTACAGATCCCATGCAAGTCTGAAATCCAGTGGAGCAGTCAAATTTTAAAGCTCCAAAATGATCTTCTTTGACTCCAGGTCTCACATCCAGGTCACGCTGATGCAAGAGGTGGGTTCCCATGGTCTTGGGCAGCCCCACCCCTGTGGCTTTGCAGGGTACAGCCTCCCTCCCAGCTGCTTTCATGGGCAGGTGTTGAGTGTCTGAGGCTTTTCCAGGCTCATTGTACAAGCTCTCAGTGGATCTACTATTCTGGGGTCTGGAGGACAGTGGCCCTCTTCTCACAGCTCCACTAAGCAGAGCCCCAGTAGGACTCTGTGTGGAGGCTCTGACCACACATTTCCCTTCCACACCGCCCTAGCAGGGGTTTTCCTGAGGGCCCTGCCCATGCAGCAAACTTCTGCCTGGGCATCTGGGCGTTTCCGTACATCATCTTAAATCTAGATGGAAGTTCCCAAACTTCAGTGCTTGACTTCTGTGCACCCGTAGACTCAACACCACATGGAAGCTGCCAAGACTTGGGGCCTCTACCCTCAGAAGCCACAGCCTGAGCTGTACATTGATCCCTTTCAGCCACAGCTAGAGTGGCTGGGACACAGGGCACCAAGTCCCCAGACTGTACACAGCACAGGGACCCTGGGCCCAGCCCACAGAACCACTTTTTCCTCCTGGGCCTCCAGGCCTGTGATGGGAGGGGCTGCCATGAAGGTCTCTGACATGGCCTGGAGACATTTTCCCCATGATTGTGGGAATTAACATTAGGCTCCTTGCTACTTATGCAAATTTCTGCAGCTGGCTTGAATTTCTCCTGAGAAATTTTTTTTTTTCTATCACATGGTCAGGCTGCAAATTTTTCAAACTTTTATGCTCTGCTTCCCTTAGAAAACTGAATGCCTTTAACAGCACCCAAGTTACCTATTGAATGCTTTGCTGCTTGGAAATTTCTTCCGCCAGATACCCTAAATTATCTCCCTCAAGTTCAAAGTTCCACAAGTCTCTAGGACAGGGGCAAAATGTCACTGGTCCCTTTGCTAAAACACAGGAAGAGTCATCTTTGCTCTGGTTCCCAACAAGTTCCTCATCTCTATCTGAGACCACCTCAGCCTGAATTTTATTGTCCATATCACTATCAGCATTTTGGGCAAAGGCATTCAACAAGTCTCTAGGAAGTTCCAAACTTTCCCACATTTTCCTGTCTTCTTCTGAGCCCTTCATACTGTTCCAACCTCTGCCTGTTACCCAGTCCCAAAGTCGCTTCCACATTTTTGGGTATCTTTTCAGCAACACCTCACTCTACTGGTAACAATTTTACTGTATTAGTCCATTTTCATGCTGCTGATAAAGACATGCCTGAGACTGGGAAGAAAAAGAGGTTTAATTGGACTCACAATTCCACATGGCTGGGGAGGCCTCAGAATCATGGTGGAAGGCAAAAGGCACATCTTACATGGCAGCAGCAAGGGAAAATGAGGAAGAAGCAAAATTGGAAACCCCTCATAAACCCATCAGATCTTGTGAGACTTATTCACTATCATGAGAACAGAATGGGAAAGACCAGCCCCCGTGATTCAATTACCTCTCCTTGGGTCCCTCCCACAACATGTGGGAATTCTGGGAGATACAATTCAAGTTGAGATTTGGGTGGGGACACAGCCAAACCAGATCAATTTCATTCTAGGTACTCCCACAGCACCCCGTAGAGACCCCTGTTGCTATTTCTGCTGCATTACCTGAGATTATTTGCATCTACAGATTGGATGTCCTTCCCACCGGTCTGTAAACTCTCTGCAGGCTGAGAGTTGGCATTTGTCATTTTTATGTTCCCAGCACATAGCACAGTGCCCAGCATCTAGCAGTTGTTGAACATTTATAAAAAATTATTGTGCAGTTGGAAAGAAAATCAGTCCTTATAGGTCCCTACTGTGTGCCAGGCACTGTTATTCAATCTGAAAGCTGAAAGTGAAGGAACAGCTGCAAGTAAGTTAACAAAGCCAAGCTTCTCTCCTTTCAGCAAAAAGAGACTTTTGTGCTCTTTCAACCAGACTTAACCAAACATCAAAGAAATTTCTCCTATTAATATTGTCAATACATCTGCAAAGGAGATATTATCTCCATTGCCCAGATGAAGGAACTGTAATTCTGAGGAGTTGCAGATATTGAAAGTGGTAGAATCCAAATATACCCCCTGTTGGGGGGTAGCTACTATCTGGGGCCAGTGGTCCAGGCAGTAAAGGAATTTATGAAGACATTTCTAGGTAAAGAAAGGTAGATTTATTAGAGAAAGTATGAAAATACATTGCAAGATTGCAGTGGGCAGCACAGCAGAGAAGGGGCTGTCTGCAAAGAGGCAGGGGCTGGAGGGAAGTTTTATAGGGTTGTGCTGGAGGGGCTACCTGCAAATGAGGTGGTTGTACCCTTGGGTTGTTTGTGATTAACCATCCCTCAGAACAATTATTCCTTGTCCTTCTCTGGGGCCCTCCCCGACCTGGGGCTCCTTTCTCTTGTGATTTATCTTATCAGTACTCCACACCCCCAGGCATGGAGTGTGGGACTTTTTCCAGAGCCCAGAGCTCACTCACTTGCCAGTAGGAAAGAACAGTCCCTTCTTTGGATGAACCTAGAGATCCAGCCATGACCTGGTTAGAGGAGTTTGAGTGCAGGAGCCCTGTGTGGCAGGGTGGTCGGACTCTTCACATCCCTTCTACTAAGTGGTATGTCTAGGTTCCCCCAATTTGAAGCTATCACTTAAGATCTGAAGATGAGGGAAAAGTGGTTTTTCCTCAGTGGACAGGTTTGTACAAAGCATGTGATTACATACTTGTCATAATTAAGTCAGGCCGTAGGCTCCCTACAGTCTGTGAATCTGGCAGTTTATGCAGATTAATTTCTAAGTGTATCTTAAAGGGTTTCTTTAGCTGCTGTGGCTGGCCTTGCTCAGACACTCCCATATGATGGATGGGGAGATAGATGATGCAGTGTCTGCAGTGATGGAGTTCCTAGGAGTGATTAATGGCATATACACCAGGTTGTTTTTGATGCCTTTCCTGGTATTAAATGAAATGTTTTCTTTTCCTCCAACCACATTTTTTATCCTAAAGATGGACTCTTTCAGAGAGTGCTGTTTGACTGCATTCTCTGTATTCAGAAAATTTAAATCCTGGCCTGCATGACCTTGATGTCACATCCCTGAGACTTAGTTTATTTATTTGTAAAAATGGGGATGATGATTCCTACCTCTCAGGGTGAATGCTACTGGGAGCCCTTACTGACGTGACCATGAAGTCATGTCCGTACTTACACATGGAACGCAAGTTGTATGTGTGGATACACTCATGAGAGAAAAACCAACGATGGGATTGCCTCCCTGCCTTTATCTCCTAGAAAAGAGAGACATTGCTGGCATTTGATGGTAAATAAGTGTGAAGTAATGTTATTACTGCTTATGGGAAGTGATTAATGGGCAGTCTTGACCAAGCCTGGATAAATAGCCAGATGCAAGGAAGCAAGAATTGATTCTGGCTGCATTCAAGATATTGCCTTGGGGATCCTGAGGTATAGTAATGACCCACCAGGATTATGGTTTATCTAGAAATGATGAAAAACAGAAATGTGTATCCCCATACCATACTTTGTGTAAAGCAGGGCCCAGCAGCACCAACTTTTTTTGTAGTCACATGATTCCTTTTTTGTCTTTACAGGCTGTGACCCAATTAGAACTTTTTGGGGACATGTCCACACCCCCTGATATAACCTCTCCCCCCGTAAGTATGCATTGCTCTCTGAACCCCGCACCCCTTTCTTTCCACATCCCCTCAGTGGACAGAATATGGGCTTTGAGTGAAAGAGGCCTGCTGGTGGATTTCAGTGTTGACTCTTTCGAGCTGTGTGACTTGGACAAACTAACTAGTCACTCTGATCCTTAATTTGCTTGGCTATTTATAAAGGGGAAGTATGATATATGCCTCTGTTTTGAGAAATAAATGAGACCATGCATTTAGCAATGACAGGACTTGCCTGGGTGCTTGCTGTTCTGCTGTGGTCTGAGAAGAGAGGCCCGAAGGAGATGTGGTTCCTGACTACAAGGAGCACATCGTCTGGTTGGGAATGTAGGCAGGAAACTCGGGACAGCACATATGATGAGGCATTTGTCAGCACCTGCCCCAAGCCCAGTACAGCGTCGGTGGTCAGCCCAGTAAAGGAAGGATCTCCCCACACCCTGCTCTGCCCATCCTTCCCTCCTTTCCCTCTTTCTTTCCTCTCTCCCTCCTTTTTGTTTCTTCCCTCCCTTCCAGCCTGCCCTTCAGCTTTGCAGACCATGACCTGGGCCTCACTGAGCTTCTCAAGAAGCTCTGGATTCCCAGCCACAGCTTCAGCCAGGGTACCTTAGTCAGTGCTTACAAAAGGACAGAGATTGCAGAGAGAACCTAATTTGAAAACGAAAAGAAGAAAACAGAATTAACACCAAAGCAAAATAGAATCCCAGTGCTGGATGCATTCAAAAGCAACTCTGCCACCACTGCAAAGAAAAGAGCCGAGATGGCCCCTCCAGCCCCTCCCCTGCCCATTCCCAGAGGAGGGCAGAGAGCAGTCAGCCGCAGCTGCACCAGCTGAAGCTGCCGGGAGGGGACAGCTCCTCTGGGCACTGCGCAGTTGTGCAAACTGAGGGATGGTGCTATGGTTCATTGGCAAGATGCGCCTCACAGAGAAAAGGCTGTAACCTCACCACCGAGGACAGATGGCACAAGACGCTGCTGCCCACTGCTGCCGCCAGGGAATCTAGGCACAGCTGCCCTGCTGCCAACACCTGATGTCCAAGGCAGCCTTGAGGGAGAGGACCGCAGCCTCTGTCCCCAAAGAAGCTGAATGACTCTAGCAATTGTCATTCTCCCCTTTATCCTGGGCTAAAAGCTTCTTCCTGGGGACTTGGAGTTGCAGAACTGCAGGGCTGTGCAGCTAGAAAGGGCTGAAGAGGTCTTCTAACCTTATCCCCTTCATTTTACAGATGAACAAACTGAGTCCCAGAGAGGACATGTGACTCACCCAAGGTCACAGAGGGGAAAAAAAAGAACAGCGCTGACTGTGTTTAAAAGTGCTTAACACAGCAGCTCATGGCTGTGTTTCTGGCCCTGAACCCAAGCGCAGTCCAAATGGGTATTTAATAATCCTCAGAACAATGCCATTCGTCCCGCAAGCTGCTAGTCTAAAAATGGCCTTGTCTAATTGCCATGATTTGAGGATTAATTGCTTGCCCCAGCCTATTCCAAGGGGGGAAAAAAAAGGATATTACAGCATCGAACAGATTTATACTCTGTAGGCAAAAGCCTGCTATACATGGGTGTGGACATATACAAAATTATGAGTACTGATGTTTTCATTTCTATATCCCCCATCTTGCCCACCAGTCCATGCAGCAGATGTTTTTGGAATTCCAGCATGGACTAGGCCCTGTAGAATTTTCAGTGGTGCAAGCATTGTTTCTTGTTGTCTTTTTGAAAATATTTACTTCTTTTTGCAAATGAAGATTCAGGCAAAATCCGGGGTGGGGGCGGGGGGTGTCGGGGGAGGGCACCAGGATACAAGGCAAGCTCCACTTGCTAAATTTTATTTGTTGATTTAGTCAACAACTTGTCATTGACCGTGTATTGAATTGCAACCCCTGAGCTGGGCACACAGCAGGTCTTGAGTGGGTGTATTTCAGTTTGAACTGGCCACCTCTAAAGGGTGAATGCCAAATATTATGGAAAATTTGATACCTGTAAACACCCCCCAGGGAGTAGAGGCTCAAACTAAATCATTAGGATACTGGCCACTATTTGCAAAGCACCTACTATATGCCTATGCATGGTGCTAAAAATTTAAGTAATGTAAAATAGTTTAAATACATAATCTCACTTAATCCTCACAGTAGCTCTGGAGGTTTCATTTCCCATATAGATAAAGTGTATGTAACCAGCACATGGGCTGCACACCCCATAAGTGGCTTGAACTGTGGACCCCTTCCCCTGCCCCTTAATTCCTGCATCTGCTACCTCCCAGCCTTAATGATTGCTAAGCCGGGTCTCATGTGTCCTCTGCCTCTCTCTGTCTGGCAGACTCCTGCAACTCCAGGTGATGCCTTTATCCCATCTTCATCTCAGACCCTTCCAGCGAGTGCAGATGTGTTTGGTTCTGTACCTTTCGGCACTGCTGCTGTACCCTCAGGTAAGCCCTCTTCCACCAGTTTCCCTTCCTTTGGCCTTCACTCATTAAGAGAGAAAAAGAGTTTACAGAGCCAGCCACCAAATGATGATAAAACACCACTATTCTCTCCTGTGACTCTTCAGATGACATTGAGAAGCTATTTAGAGGAGGAGGTGGTGTTGGGGTCCAGAGCTCCGGGATGTTACTGGCCTGAAATTCACTGATGTCTTTCACCCAGAGAGCTCAAGATTCTATGTTACTCAGGTGTGCAGCTTTTGGGAGCATGGCATACGCACAGCTGTGCAATTAGCCCAGGTCCATTTTCACTCTTCCACCTCAGCCAGGAGAGAAAGCAATAAGCAGGGGAGGACATGCAGTCAGTTTTCTATGGACTTCTTGAGACCTGATGGATAGAAGGGATCTGCCTTACTTGGTGCTGACTCAAGGAAGGGGAAGGTCCCCAGACAAAGTGGGGAGCACCCTATGGGACGAGAGCAAACTGCTAACTGTGAGTTGTGAGAATAATGAGACTCCTGGTGAGTTAGAAAGTATGTGTTCTGTTTTTCAAATAGTCTTTCAGTGTATTTACTAGTTTTACAATGAGGTAAAAAAATATATAGTGGCAGTATTGCAGGTGAGTGACAAATGGATGGAGCCCAGCAATCTTACCTTGTTTCCATGGCATGAGGCGTTCCATGTGGCCAGGCCACTGTACTTGCAAATAGCCAAAGGTAGTTTAGTTCTGTTTTTCACATACATGGGAGCCTTAAAGGGTTTTGTGGTTTTAACTATGTATTTGAAATCTGTGGCTTTATCTTTCTTGCCTTTATTCTTGTAAACGGCAAATAGAGTTGTTTGAATATTTTAGAATACCAATCTTCTTGCATTTTTTTCTATAATTACTTTTAATTACATACTGTTAGAAGCAAATTCTTGCCACCAAATATAAACTGTGCTTTTATTCAAAGCAAATTAAAAATGCATACCCTGTTCTAAAATAGTTATGGTTATTACTCATGAGCTAAGGGATCTTTATGAACTTTTAGAAGCAATAGAGGTTGGTAACCCTTGGATCTAACTTACAGTTTAGACTGCAGGTTGCCTAGAAATGTATTCAATTGTGAAGTTTCCCAATCTAATCTTTGAAAAGGGTTAGTGATGATGACTGTTTTTCCTTACCTAAAATAGATATTAAAATATCCATGGGACTAGTATAATAGCACATGCCATTTTAAATAAGAGTAAGAGTTTTCCATCAGAAATGCACTACCCTTCTATGCTTGAGTCTTGTGTTCAGAGTGCCCATGCTTTGTCCTCATTGTTTTATCTGTAGAGGGTATGCTGGGACAGATGATGGCCCCAAACTTACTAATTTGCAGGCATGTTCATTTCAAAAATGCTCACCAGGTGCCCTCTATGTGCCAGGTCTTGTGTAGGTGCTTGGGATGTGCTAGTCAACACAACAGACAGACAGCCTACCTTTTACTGGGAAGATAGGAAATAACATAAAAATAAGTAATTTGCATAATGTATTTAAAAATGAGAAGTGATAGGGACAAAAGAAAATGCAGACTAGAGCATGGGGGCTTTTGAGTGCAGGCAGAGGGCAGGTATAAGTGGAGCCCCTGTGGTCACGAGGGGCTCTTGCCTAGGGGAAGTGTGACAGGATGAGCAGGGGCAGGAAAGTCTCAAGCAGGCGTCAGGATACTCCAGGCAGAGGAATGACTTGGCCCCGCAAGTCTCCATTCCCTTCTCTATAAGTGAGAAGATGGGACTTGATGTAATTCTATATCTCTTCCAGCCCTGACATTTGATTAAAAACACCCTGAGGACCTGCCTGGGTGTACTAGTCCATTCTCATGCTGCTGATAAAGACATACCTGACACTGGGTAATTTACAAAGGAAAGAGTTTTAATGGACTCACTGTTCCACATGGCTGGGTAGGCCTCACAATCATGGTGGAAGACAAAGGAGGAGCAAAGGAATGTCTTACATGGTGGCAGACAAGAGGGCTTGTGTTCAGGGGAACTCCCCTTTATAAAACCATCAGATCTCATGAGACTTATTCACTACCATGAGAACGGTGTGGGGAAAACCACCCCCATGATTCATTTATCTCCACATGGGGGAGACTCATGGGGATTATTACAACTCAAGGTGAGATTTGGGTGGCGACACAGCCAAACCATATCACCGGGTCAGTCACAGCACTGCCCTGAGCCCTCTCCCAAACCTGTACCAGATTAGGGACTTGGAAGACCTGGGTTTTAGTCTTGCTGCTTAACCAGCCACATTGGAAGCTATGGACAAGCCACTTCCACATATCCAGATTTCCTTTCTTTAGCTGCTAAAATTTTGATAGATTACCTCCAAGATTTCAACTTTTAGAACACGAGTCTAAAATTAATTTCAATTAGCATGTTTTTGCTTTCTGACTCTAGTTAATATAACAAAACTGGCTTCAGTTGGTGTTAAACTGTGTGCCCTATTTCTCCCTTAACTGGCCATAAAAATTTGTGCAGCTATTGAATCCCGATCTCCTTCTGACTAATTGTCCAGCCAGTGATAAGGAGACAGGGAAGTGAACTGGAGTATGTGATACAATGGATGGGCTGGCTCCTGAGGGCTTTTGAATCTGATGGGCCAGGTTTGAATCCTGATTCAGCCATTTATTTCTAAGCTTTAGACTCCTGGGCAAATTACTTGACCTGTCAGAGTCAGAGTTTCTTCATCTTTATAACTGAGTGTAAAATAATACTTACTTTGCAACAATATCATGAGAATTAAATGAATCACTACATTAACTGCAGCTGCAGAAGTGGTACCACTACACACTGAAAAATGCTGGCACATCGTCAATATTTAGTGCAGAATATGCTGTATTATTATGATTATTCTGATTTCTACAGTAGATGAATATATGTCCTCTTCTACCTATATTTTTTCCTTTACCTGGAAATTTGTGCCTGTAATAAAGTTTAGGTCTTCAGCCTCTTGACTGCTTATAGCAGACGGCAGGAGAATGGGTGGCCTGGAGAATGTACTATGTATGAATACGGGCTCTGCCACTAGCCAGCTGCACCATACTCAGATAAATATCTTCTGAACCTCAGGGAACTTACCCCATTTTAATGGGGATGATCATAGTTCTACCTCATAGAGTTTTTCTAAGGATTGCATGAGTAAATGCAGGTTGTAAAATATGTACAACAGTTTCTGGCAGTGCTTCCATCAGTAAGCACTCAACAGATGTTTGCTACATGGTTCTTCAGGAGCCTTGGATCTGCTATTCGTACAGTGTGTAGCTGCCTCAAATCTTTCCCTCATGGAGTTGCAATTTCTGCTATACAAATTAAAGAGATAGCAATCACACTTACCCCAGAGGCTTGTGGAAAGGATCAACTTCACAAAAATGTAAGCTCCACAGGGTGAGAATTTTTTTTTTTTTTTGGTAACTGTTTTGTTCTTTGTTTTGTCTCCACACACTAAAGCAGTGATTGGCACCTAGTGGAGGTATTTTTGAATGAATGAATCCATCAGATGAGATAATGTGGATAAGAGATATTCAAGTTCTGTATAAATGTTGGAGGAGTTCCTTCGTTTTTAGTGCTTTTCTTATATTTCAGTCTGCCTTTTTTTTCCTTTTTCAAATAATGGGGGTATCCCCAGGTGTCAGCATCTGGCTATAAATCACAATTTTCAACACTTTTCAAAAACCTAACTGTAAGGCAGCAAGGCAGGTGTTCCCTTTCACTCCACAGCAAGGAGATTTATGATTGCTCTGAACTTCATGGCATAAACAGATGCTCCTTGGCACCTCCTCCCTCCACTATTGGACATTAATAGTAAACAGTTAACAAGCTGTTAAGTGGATGCAGTGGCAGCCATCAAGTGGCTCCCTGTGTCCAGTGCCACCACTGTCCTGCTGCTGACATGTCCCTTCGCTCATGCACAAGACCATGTGGCCAGATAGCCTTAACTCACAGGCCGAGGAGAGCCAGGCTGCAGGGATCCCCTAGGAAAAGTGAGTGGGACCTGCAGGCTCCTAAACATGATACCCAATTACCCTGTGCTGCCTTTTTTCTTTTGAATATTGTACTTTGGTCTGGAGCAGATGGCATGAAGCCAGAGAGACATGCTAATAGCTCTCTCCAGAAAAGTGTGCACAGCCCATCTGTTAGCTCCTTGTGGAAAAAAAATAAAAGATGGGAGGGGAAAAAAAACCTGCCACCAATGTAGAATCATCAGAGATCACAGCACTTATGCATTGTGGGTTTAATTAGACACCGGGAAAAATGCAGTGAACATATTGACTAGGACTCATTCACCTTTACGTAGGGCCTTTCTCCTGTCCCAAAGCATGCTAGGCAGAGTGGAGAGAGAGAGAGAATAAAGAGTTCCTGTCAGCAGGTGGTTTCTGGTCTCATCAGGGAAGATAGAATAACCAGGCAATTGCAAGGCAGTGTGACATGTGTCATGATAGAGGTGAGCACAGGGGACTGTGGAAGCCCAGAGAAGGACCAGTGGTGCTGACAGGAGCAAGAAGCCGTCCAGCAGAGGTGATAGTGAACCGAGTCTCCAAGAGCAAATCAGTGTTAGACACGCACAAAAGCAGGGGGATGGCTTTCCAGGCAGATGGGACAGCAGAGACAAGAGACAGCAGGTTGGGTTTTGTTTGTTTGCAACTGCTGGAGGGCAAGGTGCAGTGAGGATATGGATTGAAGATAGTGATGAAGAGGTGGAAGGGGCTGACTCCCAAGGATGCATAGCCAAGATAAGACATCTGAGGCTTATACTCAAGACAATTAAGTACCACATATGCATTTGAAAACAGTCCTTCATGGCAGTGAGGAGGGTGGAATAAAATCAAAGCCAAAAATAGGCTGATGTCAAGAGAGTGAAAACATCCACTCGTTCACCAAAATGGGCATCAGGTCCTGGGTGGTTGAATCCATAGGTAGTTCTCCACCTGCAGACCCAGCACCCCCTTTTTATTACAAATATTTGCAATACCTCCTTTCACACCTTGAAATGAATTTCATAGATAGTGTAGTCTAGCTACACAATTTTTCAAAATGAATATAATTCTCTAACTGTAATATAAGGCAGAAAGAAAAGAAAGAGAATTTGTAATAAAAAATATGTATTTAAATAAGGAAATACTCAGGCGTGAGCACACTAGAAGACATAAGAGTCAGATGTATACACCTGTAAGTAGAATCACTACTGAAAGCCACAGCTATAAGTCCAGGCTAATACAGAAGTGTCATGTGGCTACACCACCATGAGAAGCGCTTCTGTCAGGGATGTCAGGGACTGCCATTTTCCAAACTAGTGATCACCTTTTGACAGTGTTCCAAACCAAAAATACAGTCTTCCCTCCCGTGCACAGTTGTTGAATTCCTGGAAAATTAAATGCATTAAAATCAAGTGCAAAGATAACTGAATTTCCATGTAATTCAAAGTCGATTCTAGGTGCAAATGATCATAAAAAGGATGTGGAATAATGCTTTGTTGTACGCATTGGTCTCAGACAGGTAGGATGTCTACTGTCAATGCTTGGGCCTCCTAAATGCCAGTAGTGCCACCCCCTCCTCTTGTGACAACCAAAACACAGCCCACGAATTTTCTAGCCACCCCTAGGGGGCAGTAGCACTCCCACTGAGAACCACTGGGCCATATCAAAGTAAACCAGAAAACAAGACGGAGTTTCAGGATTCTTCATCTGTTGGTAGATTTAAGTCACTACATTATTATGCCACAGGCGAGGCAAGCTAAGCAAGCTTCACGTTTGAAATTTCAGCTCCAGGGCCTCTTCACCCCTCTTGTTTCAGTGCAGTTGGACAAAGTGGTCTTAAAAGATATTCTCCATTTTGTTTGTTGTTTTATTCCACAGAAGTGTTTAACACTGCAAGATTAATCAGCAAGAAGCCCAGGTGTCCTGTTGGTGCCTCTCTGGAGCCTCCTCTTAGGGAAGCACGGCATGAGAGGAAACGGGCACCCTTGCAAGAAAAATGACCGGGCCTTGAATGTTGGCTCTAGCCTGTATCAGTCAGTTGAAGGAGGGTATATCTGTGACTGGAGCATGGAGTGAGGCACCCTGCGTTCGATCTCTCTGGGCTCACAAGAGTCAGTGAGATGACTCATAATGTCACCAATGCCATAACGCCCACCCATTGTCCCTTTGGAAGTTGCTAGGATACTCTGCATCCATTCTTCTTTTTTTTTCCTGGTCTCACTACACTGCATAGGTACATTCCTACTGACAGCCATGGAAAGGCTTATTTTGAGAGGCCAGGCAAAGCTAGCTTCTCTGTTCTCACTCTATTACCCAGGCTGGAGTGCAGTGAGGTGATCATAGCTCAGTGCTTCAAACTCTTGGGCTCAAGTGATCCTCCCGCCTCAGCTTCCTGAGTGCCGAGACTATGGGACTTTGAGCATGTGCCACCATTCCTGACTAATTTTTTAAAATTTTTGGTAGAGAAGAGGTCTTGCTATGTTGCTAAGGCTGGTCTCAAACTCCAAGCCTAAAGCAATCCTCCCACCTGGACCTCCCAAAGTGTTAGGATTACAAGCATAAGCCACCACATCTGGCCCTATTTTTTTATTCTCTAAAATTGGAATAATAATATACAGAAATCATGCATAATACCTCTAGCTACCATTTATTACATGTCTTTTGTATATAAACAACGTAATAAGTAACTTTCTAGGCTCTATCTAATCCAAACCATACTAGTAACTAACGTTTACTGAATGTTGATCCTGTGTCAGGTACAATACTGCACATATTAAATATGTACTCTCAATCTTCAAATCAACCCAATGAGATAGAAGGTGTTTGTACTCATTTTACAAAGAAGGTCATGGAGCCTTAGACAGATTTAAGAACTGCTCCCCAAATTACATAGATAAGAAGTGGCCGTTTGAATTTTAACCTAGGTCTCTAAAACTCCAACATTCAGATTCTTACTCACTTTGCACACTGCCTCAGGCCTGTGAAGGAAAGTATTGTAACCTGGTTTTACAACAAAGAGTCAGACTCTTACAGAGCTTACGCAATTGAGAGGGTCCTAAGTGCAGCAGGAAGAGGAGGCAAGGAGAAAACCCAGCACAGTCTGCCTTCCATCCTCTGCCCTGTCCCTGAGACACACAGCTTCTGAGGCTATGAGACTTTAGAAACTTTTAACAACTACAGAAATGTGATTATTAGCACTCTAGGTTTTTCTTACAGATCATCTCCTCAGAGAGGCTTTCCCTGACTACTTCTCTAGGATATAGGCTCCATGACAGCAAGGACTTTTGTCTTGTTCATCTTGGCATCTCCAGTCCCTGGCACACAGTCTGGCGCTTAGTTGGTGCTTGATACATTTCTGTCAATTACGTGAGTCCATGCATCTTTCTTTCCCAGGACACCAGGGAAACATCTGACTCTCCTTTTTCATTCTCCCAGGTTACGTTGCAATGGGCGCTGTCCTCCCGTCCTTCTGGGGCCAGCAGCCCCTCGTCCAACAGCAGATGGTCATGGGTGCCCAGCCACCAGTCGCTCAGGTGATGCCGGGGGCTCAGCCCATCGCATGGGGCCAGCCGGGTCTCTTTCCTGCCACTCAGCAGCCCTGGCCAACTGTGGCCGGGCAGTTTCCGCCAGCCGCCTTCATGCCCACACAAACTGTTATGCCTTTGCCAGCTGCCATGTTCCAAGGTCCCCTCACCCCCCTTGCCACCGTCCCAGGCACGAGTGACTCCGCCAGGTCGAGTCCACAGACCGACAAGCCCAGGCAGAAAATGGGGAAAGAAACGTTTAAGGATTTCCAGATGGCCCAGCCTCCACCCGTGCCCTCCCGCAAACCCGACCAGCCCTCCCTCACCTGTACCTCAGAGGCCTTCTCCAGTTACTTCAACAAAGTCGGGGTGGCACAGGATACAGATGACTGTGATGACTTTGACATCTCCCAGTTGAATTTGACCCCTGTGACTTCTACCACACCATCGACCAACTCACGTGAGTGCCCCTCACTTAAGACATAAAACCCAATGAGAGCCATAACTCATGTCTGGAGGTGGGGTTTCTGGGGTCAAATAACTCATCTCACTTGCATTAATCAGGCTTCTTTGTTTATATTATTACTACTACTACTACTACTACGAGCTACCAATTTAGGTACCACTGATCACATACAAACCTTCTTCATATGTTCCATGTTTATTTTTAGACTTATAATAATGCTAATGCTTAATGACAAATTTTGTTAGACCTGTTTGACAGAAAATGAAAGTGAGGCTCAAAGATGAAGACAATAGACAAAATGGTATTGAATTGAATGTAAGCCTGGTATTTTTCCACCATGCTACTCTGCCTCTTAAGATTTTGTTAGTTTGCTCATTCATTCCTTCATTTATTTATGTATAGACAGCTTATGATGACAGATTTTGGTGTGGCTTATTGAAATAAAAATGAATGCAAACTTTAAAAATTTGGGAACAAGTTTTAAACATTAGAATATAAAATAAGGATCAAGAGAAAACTTAGGGCAGAGATATGCAGCCATAAGGTCTTAAGTAGCTTTTATAGTTGAAGCCTCATTTTGGCTTAAAGCTTCTGGTAGTTAAAGAGAACAAAAAGATGGTGCTGCAGAAAGTTCTGGACTGGGAACCTAGAGATCAGATTTATCACTGACCAGTTTTGTGCCTTTGGGCAAAGCACTTTATTTCTATGAGCCTCGGTTTCCTCATCTGTGTAAGCGATGGGTTATTAAAAGGATTCAATGGTATATGTACTCAAACATTATGGAACTCCCAGAATTTGAAGTATCTTTTATCTTCATTATTAGCACATGTTAAGTGGTTTTTTGCAGTCCTGGACCAGGGTTCTGGTGTTGACTCCTCCACCACAAGCTGTGTCTTTGGGCAAGCGTATGACTTCTCTGAGACTCAGTTTTATCATTGGTAAAATAAATGAATTGGCATGCATGAGCAGTGTGCATCCTTCTAGTTCCAGCTTTCAGTGAGTCTCCTCCAGCTCACATTTCTTCTGCAAATATCTGGAAAACAGTGACTGTGCAGCCAAATCAGAATCCAGATACACTTGAGCACATGTACACTTGTTTGACACGATTCAAGGAAGGTGTTCTGGTGACTCAGCCTGTGCCTTGTCACCTGATAAGAGGAATGAAAAGGCTCATGCTACAGTGAGTTTGGTGGTTTCATTACTGTCACAGGTGATATGGATCACTGCATGGCCAATACTGTGAACTGTCAAAAAAAAAAAAACCTTAATGTTAATACAATTAGATTGTGCCATTTCAGCCAGGTTCAGAATGCTATTCTGAAAATGAATGCCCTCAACGTGTATAAACAACCCACTTGCACTCAGGCCATATGATCTACATAGTGGCGGCATCTCTATTTACACAGACTCACAGGGTTTCAATGAAGAATAATGAATAAAAAATGAAATGTTAGAGAAATGACAGCCATAAATGCATAAATAAGTAAGCATCTTCTTAAAAACAAACATCTCTCCTTCAATGGACTTGTGTGCCAGCTACAAATGAAAGAGGAGAGTTTAAGTTCTTTGAGGACAGGAACTGTCTCCATCATTCCTATACTTCTCATAATGCTAGCTTAGTGCCTGGCACTTGAGAGGCATTTGGGAAAGGTTATAGAGAATGAAATAAACAAAATGGAGATCACTTAGCTACTGTTATGTTTTAGAGCATTGTTGGCAACCTCGGCACTATTGACATGTTGGGCCAGATAATTCTTTGTTTCAGAGGCTGTCGCATTGTAGGATGTTTAGCAGCAAGCCTGGCCTCTAATCACTCTATGAGAGAAATGTATATCCCCTTCCTCTAGTGTCAAGAAAAATGACTCCAAGCATTGCCACAGGTACCCTAGGGATGAAATTGCCCCAGACTGAGAACCACTGCTTTAGAGTATTAGAAGCATCCTATAAAGCCTTCTGAAGATTCAGACACCTGCATAAATAAACTCCTGTTTATGCTTTCCATTGATTTCATTAGGTAAGTCTGAGCAGTATACCTGCCAGAACTGGCAACTCAGCTTGTGTTCTCAACCTTTAGTAAGCAAAAATCCACTTCAAATACAATTCAGGATCTAATTAAGCTAATATTTATTAAACATCTACTACCCTTCATGGTGTTTGCATATAGCTTTAAACCCACTTTCAGTATAGTTTGTTCCATAGTCATCTCCTGAAGCAAAACAGATGTTATTGCAAATTTTTTTCCAAAAACTGACTGTTGTATTTTGAACAAAATTAGAAAAACCAGTCTTTGTATCCTCTGACCCATCAGTATCCCCTTAAGAATGTTTTGGGAAGAGGATGGGTTGGATCAAAAGTGAACCTCGAATAGAAAGAGAAAAGCACAGTTGGACTGGATAGTGTCAGACAGAGCTCTGTTAAATGCCAGTGCTGCTATTTCATAGCTGTGTTAACCCTTCGCAAGTCACCTCACCTCCCTGAGCTGCAATTTCTCCATCTGGGAAACAAAAAAGTTACAATAACAACTTGCAGGTATTTGTATTAGGGTGTTTAATGGATGAGAAGTGCCTAGCACAGTGTCCAACTCATTGGCACATTATAAATAATAAATTAGGGGGTGGAGCCAAGATGGCCAAATAGGAACAGCTCCGGTCTCCAGCTCCCAGCCTGAGCGACACAGAAGACGGGTGATTTCTGCATTTCTGCTTGAGGTACCGGTTTCATCTCACTAGGGAGTGCCAAACAGTGGGTGCAGGACAGTCCGTGAAGCACACTGTGCGTGAGCCAAAGCAGGGCGAGGCATTGCCTCACTCGGGAAGCGCAAGGGGTCAGGGAGTTCCCTTTCCTAGTCAAAGAAAGGGGTAACAGACGGCACCTGGAATATCGGGTCAGTCCCACCCTAATACTGCGCTTTTCCAACGCACCTGGAAAACGGCACACTAGGAGATTGTGTCCCACACCTGGCTCAGAGGGTCCTATGCCCACGGAGTCTCGCTGATTGCTAGCACAGCAGTCTGAGATCAAGCTGCAAGGCGGCAGCGAGGCTGGGGGAGGGGCGCCCGCCATTGCTCAGGCTTGCTTAGGTAAACAAAGCAGCCAGGAAGGTCGAACTGGGTGGAGCCCACCACAGCTCAAGGAGGCCTGCCTGCCTCTGTAGGCTCCACCTCTGGGGGCAGGGCACAGACAAACAAAAAGTCAGCAGGAACCTCCTCAGAATTAAATGTCCCTGTCTGACTGACAGCTTTGAAGAGAGTAGTGGTTCTCCCAGCACGTAGCTGGAGATCTGAGAACGGACAGACTGCCTCCTAAAGTGGGTCCCTCACCCCTGAGCAGCATAACTGGGAGGCACCCCCCCAGTAGGGACAGACTGACACCTCACTCGGCCAGGTACTCCTCTGAGACAAAACTTCCAGAGGAACTATCAGACAGCTGAATTTGTGGTCTCACGAAAATCCGCTGTTCTGCAGCCACCGCTGCTGACACCCAGCCAAACAGGGTCTGGAGTGGATCTCTAGTAAACTCCAACAGACCTGCAGCTGAGGGTCCTGTCTGGTAGATGGAAAACTAACAAACAGAAAGGACATCCACACCAAAAACCCATCTGTACATCACCATCATCAAAGACCAAAAGTAGATAAAACCACAGAGATGGGGAAAAAAGAGAGCAGAAAAACTGGAAGCTCTAAAAAGCAGAGCACCTCTCCTCCTCCAAAGGAACGCAGTTCCTCACTAGCAACGGAACAAAGCTGGATGGAGGATGACTTGGACGAGTTGAAAGAAGAAGGCTTCAGATGATCAAACTACTCTGAGCTACGGGAGGAAATTCAAAACAATAGCAAAGAAGTTAAAAACATTGAAAAAAAATTAGAAGAATGGATAACTAGAATAACCAATGGAGAGAAGGGCTTAAAGGAGCTGATGGAGCTGAAAGCCAAGTTTTGAGAAGTACACGAAGATTGCAGAAGCCTCGGTAGCAGATGCGATCAACTGGAAGAAAGGGTATCGCTGATGGAAGGTGAAATGAATGAAATGAAGTGAGAAGGGAAGTCTAGAGAAAAAAGAATAAAAAGAAATGAACAAAGCCTCCAAGAAATTTGGGACTATGTGAAAAGACCAAACCTACGTCTGACTGGTGTACCTGAAAATGATGGGGAGAATGGAACCAAGTTGGAAAACACTCTGCAAGATATTATCGAGGAGAACTTCCCCAATCTAGCAAGGGAGGCCAACATTCAGATTCAGGAAATACAGAGAACGCCACAAAGATACTCCTCGAGAAGAGCAACTCCAAGACACATAATTGTCAGATTCACCAAAGTTGAAATGAAGGAAAAAATGTTAAGGGCAGCCAGAGAGAAAGGTCGGGTTACCCACAAAGGGAAGCCCATCAGACTAATAGCTGATCTCTCGGCAGAAACTCTACAAGCCAGAAGAGAGTGGGGGCCGATATTCAACATTCTTAAAGAAAAGAATTTTCAACCCAGAATTTCATATCCAGCCAAACTAAGCTTCATAAGTGAAGGAGAAATAAAATACTTTACAGACAAGCAAACGCTGAGTGATTTTGTCACCACCAGGCCTGCCCTAAAAGAGCTCCTGAAGGAAGCACTAAACATGGAAAGGAACAACCGGTACCAGCCACTGCAAAAACATGCCAAATTGTAAAGACCATCGAGGCTAGGAAGAAACTGCATCAACTAACGAGCAAAATAACCAACTAACATAATGACAGGATCAGATTCACACATAACAATATTAACGTTAAATGTAAATGGGCTAAATGCTCCAATTAAAAGACACAGACTGGCAAACTGGATAAGGAGTCAGGACCCATCAGTGTGCTGTATTCAGGAAACCCATCTCACGTGCAGAGACACACATAGACTCAAAATAAAGGGATGGAGGAAGATCTATCAAGCAAATGGAAAACAAAAGAAGGCAGGGATTGCAATCCTAGTCTCTGGTAAAATAGACTTTAAGCCAACAAAGATCAAAAGAGACAAAGAAGGCCATTACATAATGGTAAAGGGATCAATTCAACAAGAAGAGCTAACTATCCTAAATATATATGCACCCAATACAGGAGCACCCAGATTCATAAAGCAAGTCCTGAGTGACCTACAAAGGGACTTAAACTCCCACACAATAATAATGGGAGATTTTAACACCCCACTGTCAACATTAGACAGATCAATGAGACAGAAAGTTAACAAGGATATCCAGGAATTGAACTCAGCTCTACACAAAGTGGACCTAATAGACATCTACAGAACTCTCCACCCCAAATCAACAGAATATACATTTTTTTCAGGACCACACCACACCTATTCCAAAATTGACCACATAGTTGGAAGTAAAGCTCTCCTCAGCAAATGTAAAAGAACAGAAATTATAACAAACTGTCTCTCAGACCACAGTGCAATCAAACTAGAATTCAGGATTAAGAAACTCACTCAAAACCACTCAACTACATGCAAACTGAACAACCTGCTCCTGAATGACTATTGGGTACATAATGAAATGAAGGCAGAAATAAAGATGTTCTTTGAAACCAACGAGAACAAAGACACAACATACCAGAATCTCTGGGACATGTTCAAAGCAGTGTGTAGAGGGAAATTTATAGCACTAAATGCCCACAAGAGAAAGCAGGAAAGATCCAAAATTGACACCCTAACATCACAATTAAAAGAACTAGAAAAGCAAGAGCAAACACATTCAAAAGCTAGCAGAAGGCTAGAAATAACTAAAATCAGAGCAGAACTGAAGGAAATAGAGACACAAAAAACCCTTCAAAAAATTAATGAATCCAGGAGTTGGTTTTTTGAAAAGATCAACAAAATTGATGGACCGCTAGCAAGACTAATAAAGAAGAAAAGAGAGAAGCATCAAATAAACGCAATAAAAAATGAAAAAGGGGATATCACCACTGATCCCACAGAAATACAATCTACCATCAGAGAATACTACAAACACCTCTATGCAAATAAACTAGAAAATCTAGAAGAAATGGATAAATTCCTCGACAAATACACCCTCCCAAGACTAAATCAGGAAGAAGTTGAATCTCTGAACAGACCAATAACAGGTTCTGAAATTGTGGCAATAATCAATAGCTTACCAACCAAAAAGAGTCCAGGACCTGATGGATTCCCAGCCGAATTCTACCAGAGGTACAAGGAGGAACTGGTACCATTCCTTCTGAAACTATTCCAATCGATAGAAAAAGAGGGAATCCTCCCTAACACATTTTATGAAGCCAGCATCGTCCTGATACCGAAGCCTGGCAGAGACATAACCAAAAAAGAGAATTTCAGACCAATATCCTTGATGAACATTGATGCAAAAATCCTCAATAAAATACTGGCAAACCGAATCCAGCAGCACATCAAAAAGCTTATCCACCATAATCAAGTGGGCTTCATCCCTGGGATGCAAGGCTGGTTCAACATACACAAATCAATAAATGTAATCCAGCATATAAACAGAACCAAAGACAAAAACCACATGATTATCTCAATAGATGCAGAAAAGGCCTTTGACAAAATTCAACAACGCTTCATGCTAAAAACTCTCAATAAATTAGGTATTGATGGGACGTATCTCAAAATAATAAGAGCTATCTATGACAAACCCACTGCCAATATCATACTGAATGGGCAAAAACTGGAAGCATTCCCTCTGAAAGCTGGCACAAGACAGGGATGCCCTCTCTCACCGCTCCTATTCAACATAGTGCTGGAAGTTCTGGCCAGAGCAATCAGGCAGGAGAAGGAAATAAAGGGTATTCAATTAGGAAAAGAGGAAGTCAAATTGTCCCTCTTTGCAGATGACATGATTGTATATCTAGAAAACCCCATCGTCTCAGCCCAAAATCTCCTTAAGCTGATTAGCAACTTTAGCAAAGTCTCAGGATACAAAATCAATGTACAAAAATCACAAGCATTCTTGTACACCAATCACAGACAAACAGAGAGCCAAATCATGAGTGAACTCCCATTCACAATTGCTTCAAAGAGAATAAAATACCTAGGAATCCAACTTACAAGGGATGTGAAGGACCTCTTCAAGGAGAACTACAAACCACTGCTCAATGAAATAAAAGAGGATACAAACAAATGGAAGAACATTCCATGCTCATGGGTTGGAAGAATCAATATCGTGAAAATGGCCATACTGCCCAAGGTAATTTATAGATTCAATGCCATCCCCATCAAGCTACCAATGACTTTCTTCACAGAATTGGAAAAAACTACTTTAAAGTTCATATGGAACCAAAAAAGAGCCCACATCGCCAAGTCAATCCTAAGCCAAAAGAACAAAGCTGGAGGCATCACGCTACCTGATTTCAAACTATACTACAAGGCTACAGTAACCAAAACAGCATGGTACTGGTACCACAACAGAGACATAGATCAACGGAACAGAACAGAGCCCTCAGAAATGATGCCGCATATCTACAACTATCTGATCTTTGACAAACCTGACAAAAACAAGCAATGGGGAAAGGATTCCCTATTTAATAAATGGTGCTGGGAAAACTGGCTAGCCATATGTAGAAAGCTGAAACTGGATCCCTTCCTTACACCTTATACAAAAATTAATTCAAGATGGATTAAAGACTTAAATGTTAGACCTAAAACCATTAAAATCCTACAAGAAAACCTAGGCAATACCATTCAGGACATAGGCGTGGGCAAGGACTTCATGTCTAAAACACCAAAAGCAATGGCAACAAAAGCCAAAATTGACAAATGGGATCTAATTCAACTAAAGAGCTTCTGCACAGCAAAAGAAACTACCATCAGAGTGAACAGGCAACCTACAGAATGGGAGAAAATTTTTGCAACCTACTCATCTGACAAAGGGCTAATATCCAGAATCTACAATGAACTCAAACAAATTTACAAGAAAAAAACAAACAACCCCATCAAAAAGTGGGCAAAGGACATGAACAGACACTTCTCAAAAGAAGACATTTATGCAGCCAAAAAACACATGAAGAAATGCTCATCATCACTGGCCATCAGAGAAATGCAAATCAAAACCACAGTGAGATAACATCTCACACCAGTTAGAAAGGCCATCATTAAAAAAGCAGGAAACAACAGGTGCTGGAGAGGATGTGGAGAAATAGGAACACTTTTACACTGTTGGTGGGACTGTAAACTAGTTCAACCATTGTGGAAGTCAGTGTGGCGATTCCTCAGGGATCTAGAACTAGAAATACCATTTGACCAAGCCATCTCGTTACTGGGTATATACCCAAAGGACTATAAATCATGCTGCTATAAAGACACATGCACACGTATGTTTATTGCAGCACTATTCACAATAGCAAAGAGTTGGAACCAACCCAAATGTCCAACAACGATAGACTGGATTAAGAAAATGTGGCACATATACACCATGGAATACTATGCAGCCATAAAAAATGATGAGTTCATGTCCTTTGTAGGGACATGGATGAAACTGGAAAACATCATTCTCAGTAAACTATTGCAAGGACAAAACACCAAACACTGCATGTTCTCACTCATAGGTGGGAATTGAACAATGAGAACTCATGGACACAGGAAGGGGAACATCACACTCCGGGGACTGTTGGGGGAGGGGGGAGGGACAGCATTAGGAGATATACCTAATGCTAAATGACGAGTTAATGGGTGCAGGAAATCAACATGGCACATGGATACATATGTAACAAACCTGCACATTGTGCACATGTACCCTAAAACCTAAAGTATAATAAAAAAATAAATAAATAAATAATAAATTAGGAAATAGCATCATTTTTCTAAATATAGATTCATGAGAGTAAAAAGTATGCACTAAGTTTTACAATCATCATTCACTGTTTGATTTCTAAGTTCTATAACATTAGGAAAATTCAGCTACTAAATCAAGTCATGCCACCCCCTCACTTGGGTCTTAGCCAGTGACTGGTATTTTCAGTGACAAATTAGAAATTATTAAAAGAAGAGCGGTATCAAATGATATATTTGTTCTAAACCTCTGAAACAAATGAGAGGAGATGTGGGTGGGTCAGCCCAGAAAATGCATATCTTTTGTCCTTATAGAATCAAGTACCAGCTGTGAAGTTGCCATCAGCTACATCCATTTTCCCAGATCACTAAGACACTTACTCTTTATTCAACATGTATTTATTGAATACCTGCTATCTGCCAGGATTCAGAATCTAGTTCTACCAGTTGCCACGAGCAAATTAGCAAACTTCACTTTCCTTACCTGTCAAATTAGGATAACCTCTACCTCAAAGAGGTTTTATGAGGATTAGAGATATTGTCTGTAAAGTTTCTAACAGTGTTTGACACATGAAAGGCACTCAATAACGTGCCCTCTGATGAAACACAGAAAGAAGAAAGCAAACCATAGCCCAGTAGTTCTCAGCTTGATCATGCATCAGAATAACCTGTAGCGGGTTGTTCAAACACAGAGTCTCTGAATCAGTAGATCTGGGGTAGGGTCAGAAAATTTCATTTCTAACAAATCCCCAGATGCTACTGCTGCTGCTTGTCCAAGGACCATCCTTTGAGAACCACTGCCTTACCTATCAGTGTGGACGAGCTCCTTCCTGAAGTCAGATGTGTGAGAGGAAAGATCAATATGTACAGAGAAAGAATTCAAATATTCAACTGATTCCACCGGAAATAGGAAGAGGAATCCTAAGATTTGACTTGAATATAAGCAGATTCCTAACGTTTCTTTGGGATACATTGATGGCAGCCAGGCATTTAAGATGTCTCTTTTTCTGTGGTCTCTGTGTAGCTCCAACCCCAGCCCCTAGACAGAGCTCTCCATCCAAATCATCTGCATCCCATGCCAGTGATCCTACCACAGATGACATCTTTGAAGAGGGCTTTGAAAGTCCCAGCAAAAGCGAAGAGCAAGAAGCTGTAAGTGACCAGTTTATTATTTGTTTGTGTTTTTCCTTAAAATTAAGACCTCTGTAACTGAAATGGATAATGCATGAGGAAGCCTACATAGAAAAGAATGCTGGCTCAATCTCGTAAGTTCTCAAGGGGTTGCTAAAGGGGCTTTCTTTTGTGTTCAAATGAGTCAGCTGAAAAGGACTGCCTTTTTATTAAATTGTTACTACAAGTCCACATTTGTGGTGTAGCATCCTCTAAATGCCGTTGCACCCTCCTTTACAATAACTGATTGTGCTGCATGAAAGTATATCCAGTTGTCTTATATTTTCAGTGCTTGAAAAGAGAAAAAAAAGTATTGTCTTCTTGTGTTCTAGCCTGATGGATCACAGGCCTCATCCAACAGTGATCCATTTGGTGAGCCCAGTGGGGAGCCCAGTGGTGATAATATAAGTCCACAGGCCGGTAGCTAGATAGCGCAGGTCTGGGTAGGTATCTGTCCTTTTTATCTCCTTTACCCTTAAGCTATCTGCTTTCCCTTTTGGTTGTTCTTCACTTCTGAAGCCACATCCTCAATGTTTGCACCATGTCTCCTCGTCTGAGCTGTATTGCTGATGTTTGCACCATCGCTCCTTCCCTGAACTGTATTCCTGATGTTTGCACTATTTCTCCCTGCCTGAGCTATATTACCAGTGTCTGCACCATGTCCCTTTGCCTGGTGTCTATGTTCTACTTCGCCTTTTCTCATGGATGCATGACCTTTGACATATCCTGGGAGGTAGGGGTAGGGGTGAGAAGTGGGAACTGATCATAGTATTTTATTAATAATATGTTCTGCGTGGGTGGTGGTGATAGAATGAGGCATGGTCCATGCTACTTAGCATGGATTTAGTTTCTGAAAGCATCAACATTTTGAGATGGGCACATTCTGCCCACCCTGATAATTTCTCAGTGAGCCATGGTCCAGATGCTTTAATCTTTTAAGCAAAATGTCACTGCATTTGCCTACACTCTGCAGATCTAAAGAGGTCACCAATCAAACACAAAGAGAAGCCAGACTAAGAAGCAAAAACAAGCAGTGCTTGAAATAAGATTGATCGAGATATAAGATCAGAGGCAGCCCTTTTTGTCTAGCCAGAGAGGACCCTGCACCCTGCACCCTGCACCCCGCACCCTGCACCCTTTCTGATGTGAAATTCAAAGGCCAGAGATGTGTAGCACTCACTTCTGAGGCTGTGCTGTTTGCACCTGTGCTGCAGCATGTGGTTTGCCACCAAATCACTTCAGATTCCATCAGCAGCTACTTTGAGAGAGATGTACTTACATTTACTAGAAGTGGCTTTTGGCACTTGAATTTCAATACATCTGATTTGATCGAAAGAAAGAGGAGCTGATGAAGCAAACCTTCTTAGGAGACAGAAGTACACCTTGTTACCCAGACATGATTTCTAAGGTCACTTCTTGACAAATGTGTTCAATTTTCAGATACTTTCTTAGTTTTCTATAAACACACAGGACTGCAAGGCCATTCCCAAAGGGCTCCTTTTTTAAGTTCTGAACAGCATGGTCAAAACCATTAAAATGGTAAACAGTTTTCTCCACTCATAAATGGATTCTGAGGCTACCTCAGAATTAGTCTTAGTCCACATGTAAGTTAGACAGTTATTGAAAGCTAATATGGTATTTTGAAAGTGTATTTTGTTAATAGATATTATGATTAAAGAACCTAACACACTGTGTAGGTTGCCACATTTTGTATCAGTGCAATAGCACACAATAATATGTCATGCCATGCAAAACCACCTGCAATTCACTTAGAAGTTCACTCTTGCAAAGCTACTTTGGGAGTTGATATATTGAAAGCAAAGTCAATGTTTCAGGAAAAAGAAAAGTTGGGGACTATGGGCAGACTCCTTGGGAGGATTCCCCACGAAGTATTTTACCCCCTGCCTAAGTTGTATTTCACGTGCTCAACCTTGCCTTGAAAAATTTGATGAACTAGAGGTGACAAGAGCCATTCATCAGGATAACAGCAAACATCATCCTAAAATTGAAGTTCTTCTAGAAAACAAAGATGACTTACACCATTTGCAGATCAATGTATTAAACCCTCATCTTTATGAACCTGTTGAGCTCGAGACAATCCTACAAGCCAAACTGTTTCATGGGGCTTTGGTCTGTTCCACATTTAATGCTCTGTCCAGCACCCCAAGCCACAGCTGAGCTGTAAATGGACATAGCACAGTAGTGTGGGAAGAACTCAGGATTTGGACTTGAGTTTAAATCCTAACTCAGCTACTTAATGGTGGGAAATCTTGGGCAAGAACCAAAATTTATTTTGAGTCTTGGTTTCTTCATCTGCTAGAAGGGGCTTATATTCTCCATAATGGTAACTGAGATAGTTTATGTTGAGTATCTAGCACAGAGACAGACACTGAGTAATCAGCTTAAAATTCAGCTTAAAAAAATATCTAGGTTCTGGAACAACATTGTTTGAGTTCAGCATCTGGCTCCACACTTCCTGGCTATGTGACACTGCTGAGATTTTATAATTATTCTCTATCTTATTTTCTTCATTTGAAAAATAAGGATAAAAATAGTGTCCACCTCGTAGGGTTATTGTGTGAACTAAATAAAGTGATGTATGTGAAGCTCTTAGCACTGTGTATAGCACATAGAAAGCACCTGATAGATGCTAGCTACCCTCATCATCACCATCACCATCATCATTATCATCATCACATATATCCAATTAATGCAGACTCCCCGATCTCTTGGATTTTATACATTTAGCTTTTATGTATAAGGCCATTGGTTGGGAAGTTTTGCTTTGTACTTTGTCTTCAGATAATTAATTTTCAATATGTGTCACAACAGCTTTGGAAGGGAAAAAAAGAAAAAAGCCTGCTGCTTAGCTCTCTGGCTTGCCCCATCCCATAATCAGAATGGCCCTGGTTTGGGCCTCACACAGCTCACTGCCAAAAAATGAGCTGTCTTAGAATCACATGCAAATCAAAATAAGTACCTCCCAGCTCCAGAGGAGGGCTGGACTGTAATCTTCAGTGAAGTAATTTTCTCCCTTTGAAAGCTTAGCCTGGCCACTTCACAGTTATCAAGATTCAAGTGCCAAGGGACAGATGCCAGCTTTGCAGACATAGCCACTATGACACACACGGGAGATGTCTGGGAGAGCCATTCTGGGTCCCTCCATCGGCAGCAGCACAAGCCACATTTAATCTTTCCATCTCCATCCCATTCCCCCATCCACTCAACTGAAAATTTACTGACTGCAATTTCTTAGTGCCTTTCCAAACATTTGGAGAAGAGAGACCATGCAGGGATAGTTATGTCCATGGCTTGATTTTTTTCCCCTCCGCTTTCATACGGTTGGAAAGCAAGAGTCCTGTCCCTCTTATCACCCTTGCAACCATTATCACCAGCTGTTTTTTGTTAGAAATACCCGCACAATTCTGAGTAAGTAAGGATGACATCTGTTGATAAGCTAAAGCCATATCACACCATAGTAAGAGGAAACAGATGAACTCAGTCCCCGCAGGTGGAAGCTTCAGGGCCAATCTCAAACAGCAGTTCTGTTTCAGCAATAAAGGAAACTCTCTTCAATTACTTCACTTTTTTCCCCCTACCCTCCCATCTGGGAGAATCACGTGTCTTTGAAAGACTGGGTCAACAAGGGCAAAAAAGAACCAAAATAATATTGTAATGACTGGTATGGGAATGGCAGGTAATTTATACTTCACTGATGTGTTGCTGGAGCAATTTTAAGGGTGAAATGTTAGCTTTTGAGGAGATGAAAGAAAAATGAAAACATTTATTTGGTTAAATAGCTAAGTAAATAAACTGCCTATCAGACTTTCCCAGCTGTCAAGTCAGAGTAGCATCTGTAACAATGGGGAATTGTTTGGTCTGCCTTCCTTAGTAACAATAGATATTGCCATAAATAATAAGTTGCTGTCATTTTTTAATATGGATCTTCGTGGTGGGAATGCAAGACATATAACATATTACCTGATGGATTTCTAGTGTTCAAGGGAAACGAAAGCTGAACCTCAGATGCTTTGGGAAGAAGAATCTTGAGAGAGAGAGGAAGAGAGAGAGAGAAAAAAAGGAGGAAGGGAGGGAAGGGAAGAAAAGGAAAGAAAGGAAGAAACAAAACACAGAGTCAGGGGCCTTAGGTCTGATTTCTACTTCCAAAGCAGGTCACCTTAGGTAAGCATATATCCTTTCATATGGATAAATACAGATAATTACAATAGCTGTCTCCCCAAGCTGTCCAAGAATCAAATAATATCATAAATATGAAAGTGTTTTATAAGCTTTGAAAGTAAAGTACATGTATTTGGGATTATTATTACCGTTCTCTTTTTAAATACAACCAAACAACAGACCCTTAAAGAACCACAAAACAACAGAAAATGACCTATTTTATGGACACAGAACTCAATGACAAGTCCAACCTAAGTTTTTGGAGGGCACAGTGTCCCACTTCCTTGGACCTTTATGAAGAGACTCCCTGTTGAGGTCCTGTAGCTAGAAAGTGATGGCACTGGATCAGGCAGAAGATGACCAGGGTCTGGCTAAGGGCAGGGTCTGGCTAAGGGCAGTGTCTGCCAAGACCTCAGGCATAGTGCCAAGAGATGTTTAAAAGCTGAAATCAACAGAAGGTTAAGACCAAAGGAACATGGGAGGTGAGGAAGAGGACATAAGATAGGATGACACCCAGGTTCCTGGCATGGGGATCTACATGGTGCCAGTCACTGTGCTAAGGAACACAAAGCAGCATGTTTGAGCAGAAACAAGGCAAGTTTACTTTGGGACCAATTGAACTCAAGGTGCCCATGAGACTTCCAAGTAGAGATGCCAGTAGGCTGCTGGATACAAACTCTGGAGGTCAAAAGAGAAATCAAGGCTAGACACGGAGATTTCCATATGAGTTTCAGCCACTGGAGTAGTGAGTGCAAGTAGAATACACAGATCATCTAACCAGAAGTTGCCAAACTCTCTGTAAATATGTGTGCCTTGTGGGCCATATGGTCTCTATTACAGCTACTCTACCATTGTCGCAGGAAAGCAGCAAAAGATGATGCATAAATGAATGAATGTAGCTGTGTTCTAATAAGACTTTATTGACAAACATAGGCAGCTGCCAGAATTGGCTAACAGAATTAGATCAGGCTCACTGTTTCTAGAACCACTGCAGAAGGTAATCATGATGCCTTTCACTTACTAATAATAATAAGATATATTTTAAAATTACTAGCATCACCTAATTTAATCCTCACAGGAACACTCAGGTATTTTTATTATTCCCATTTCACAAATATTACAGACAAGGTAGAGAGTTTAACAACTTGCTAAAATCCTGAGATTCACATGTAATAGCAACAAGATTTGAATCTAGACCCAGATTAAATAATTCAAATGCACTCAAACAGAATCAGGAAGGACACCTGGGTTTTAACAGCATCACATCAGTTTAGATGTGTGATATGAGGCAGATGGCTTAATTTCTGACCTTTGGTTTCCTTTTCTGTAAAACAGTTCCCACAGGTCCTTCCAGCTCTGACATTTTAAGACCATCTAACTTACCCAAAGTCACCCAGCTACAGCATGGAACCAATCCCCAAATAAGATCTTCCAGCAGCATCTCTCCCTCAGGCTGTCTCTATTCCCATCTAACAAAGGAGAAGACAGAAATCCCTAAAATATGCTGACTTCATTAGGATCCCCAGAGACTATTAGCCCTAGATTCAACCTGCTCCCAGTGACCAGGAGCTTACTCAGAAAAGGCCTTCCTGCTTATGGTAGATAATTAGTGTCAGCAACTTCAGCGTCATCATCTGTTATATAACAAAGCCAAAAAAGATGATGTACATGTACAAAACAGATCATTGATGCCCCTCATTGTTGTTATTATTGACGGGGAAATAGAATGTTCTTCAGAACATGCACAGTTGCCTCGAAACTCAAGTGGTGCATCTCTGTATTCACCAAGCGGGTTTCAGCACCCAAGACCCCAGGAACCAGGGCATTTGGTAGTGTCAATCCCTAAGGGATTATTATCAAATCCATTCGGTGTTTAGAAGACTTTTCTACCCTAACAGCCAGACTTTCAGACTCAAAGTGGCCAGAAAGCTTTGTTTTTCCTTTTGTTTGAATATAAAGAAAAGAAGACTGCCAGCATTTAAGACACTTCATGTTATACGAGCTCACTTGTAACTTGTCACAGTCCCATGAGGTAGATGTTATTCCCTCCACTTTACAAATGAAGGAACTGGGGTCCAGATAGGTGAGATGCTAGCCTAAGTTCATGTAGGAAGTTAGGAGGATTTCTGGGGTCTTTCTGGCTCCCCAAACCCATGCATTTTTCCTGACCCTCCACATGGATTCAGATAGAACTTTGAGTTATTTTAGCCTTTTCCCCCTCTGACTACCAATAACTTTTTCGTTTGTCAAGCCAAGGAATGTAAAACTCCCACTGAGCTAGTCCTTAAGTGTTAGGGCTAAAAGACCATGAGGCTGAAGTTACTGCCTGGGAAGGGTAATGCTGAGCGACTCAAGCTTTGACTCACCTTCCAGCTTTAGTCTGATCCCCAGCTTGGCTTGGCGCTTTTCTTACCCTAGGTCCCCAGGATGGGGCATAAGTGGGCTCACTCAGCAAGCAGATTGCATGGCGCACCATCAACCTCACATCTGAGACCGCCCTTGTCAGCATGCAGTGTCTTCGCTCTACTAGTAAGATGTATTGCTTTTGGCATACTTTTGTCAAAGGTAGTCAATCTTTCCAAAAACAAATACAAGAAATATTAAATGGGCAGAAAGTAATCAGCACAATTTAGGTAGCTTCCAAGAGCGTCTTGTTATAATGTGACATAGGAAACCATTTGCCCTTATACTTCATGCCAGAGAGCTGGGGCTGGGAGAAGAAAGCAAGGAAACCAGCACAGAAATGGGAGTCTGAACATTGGGCTGCTCCCTGGCTCTCCACTGTCTCCTGTATGGCTTTGGGAAAGTACCCCTTGTGTCTGGGGCTTCAGTTTCTTCATGTGGAAAAGGAGCTGTGGGCGTGAGTGCCCTTCCAGCTTCAACCTTCTATGAGAGGGAACACATGGTAGCGGAGAGGATAGTAGGCTTAAAAAGACCTGAGTATGTTTACATGAAACTCTAGAAAAAACAAACCTAGTCTACAGCGATCAAAAGCAGAGCAGAGCTGGCATTGAGATGGGGAGTTGACTGAGAAGGCACAAGAGAAGTCTTTAGGTGAAGAAATGCTGTGTAGCTCACATGGGTGTATATATTTGTCAAGTTCATTAAACTGTACATTTAAAATGGGTACATTTCATTGTATGTAAATTATACTTCACTGAAATTGATTTAAAAATAAGACTAGGTAAAATCGTGGAGATGGAAAGTAGATTAGACTAGGGCTGGGGATTTGGGGAATGAATGCAGAGTTAATTGCTTAATGGGTACAGAGTTTCTGTTTGGGGTGATGAAAGAGTTTTGGAAATGATGCTGATGGTTGCACAACATTGTGAATGTAATTAATGCTGCTGAATTGTACACTTAAACATGGTTAAAATGGCAAAGGTTATGTTATGTTTCACCACAAATAAAAATCTAAAAAAGATATAAAAAAAAAAGCAGTATGTTCCAGCTCTGCTGTGTGCTGGCTAACTGCACAGGTCACCCAACTGCGGAGAGCCTAGGCTTCTTTGCTGTAAAATGAAGACAGGAGCACTAAAGGAACAGTCCTGGTGTGTAGCTCAAGTAAGATCATGTGACATTGGAAAGACCATATATAGACTGTAAAAGTTTCTGTAGACATATATCATTATTACTCCAGTTCTGTGAGTCCACTTGGCTGCTGTAGTTGAGCACATAATTCATAAATAGTTAAAGGATGTGTGGAGTAGTCTGCAAACGGTGGAAGCTTCTGTTATCCACAGGGCCCTGCAGCCAGGTTGTTTGCATTAACTCCACATTCATTCTGCACAATTTCCCTAGGCTGATCCAGCACCATTCTTTTATTAATAACTGAGAACTCATCTGCAATTGCACCTATGTACTATGAAGGAGAGGCCATTTGAAAAGAAACCCACAGGTGATTATTAGGCCTAAAACTGTTGTCTATAAAGGGAGGATAAAGCCACACTCCCAGACATAAGGGACCTAATGTTTTTTGGAGTATCTCATATGTTTCAGACTCTGTGCTAGACAATCAACATGTTTTCTCCTTCACAGAGGGTATTTCTAGCCTCATTTTACAGATGAGGAAACTGGCACCCGAAGACGTTAAGTACCCTGCACAGAATCCTAGGGCTGCTAAATGGGTGATGGTAAGAAAAAGAACAGCAGCCTCTGACAGTCAGGGGCAGGCCCACCCCCACAGCGATGTCCTGGCATTCTCCTGTTGAACATCAACATTTCACATACCATCAGCATCAGACAAGGCCACTCAGTGACCTGACAGGTCAAGACAAAATCAAGACCACCAGGTCATCATGGCTGAACACAGGCAAAACATGAACGTTGTCAAAATTGGAAAACTGATCAAACATTTCTCTAGCCTGGTTTCAGCCTTGCTCTGTTCTTCTTGCCTTCCACATAAGTATTGTTGGGATAATCACGGAATTACCCCCACATTATGACAGCATCCAATTCAGAGAAAAACCCCACTTTGTTGACCATCCCCAAAATCACTCACCTTAAGCCCAAATCTTATAATACATTCTAACACCCTCTTCCAGAGATGCCTCATTGCTCCTCCCTATGCAGCAAGGAATAACCCAACATGTTCAACTACAGATGTGTCCCTGGTGGTCTTTGCAGTAGAGCATTGGCAGGAGAACACTAAGCTAGGCCTGCATGACTTAGTCTCCTGTGCTTCTGCTCTTTTACTGCACCTTCGAGAAAATCGGGTGTTTCACTTACAGAAAGGTTAGAGGGTGGATTTTGCTTTAGGTTTTACTATATGGTTTCTATCTACTTTGTTATCTAAAAATAAAAATATTAATATGTCCGAATCATATTAAAGTTCACAAGTTATTTGCCAACTTCCACTAAGAAGAGAACTGTTCATTTACTCATTCATATCTTCATTCTTCATGTTGTTGGTGGATGCACCTTGCGTGTTCCAAGCTTCATTCAGAATTCGGGATACTGACATGCAAAGCCCAGTGGAGCTCAGTGTAGAACATGCTAGGAGATGCCATAGTAGGAGTGAAAACAGAGATCTGCACAGGTTCTGAAGCATCCAGGAGCACAGTGGCTTGTGTCACCTGCAGAGTCCAGGAAGCCTTGATATTTCAGCTAGGTCTTAAAGTATGAACTTTAGGAACAAAGAAGGCTCCGAAGCCAGAAGGAACTGCCTGAACGAAGTCTCAGAGATGGGAAAACTCCAGCATGTGAGGGCAAACCCCAAGTAGGGTTTGGAAGGTAGGGTGTAGGAGAGAGAGGCAGTAGGTGAGGATGGTTGGGAGGGTGGGTGTTATGTGCAGTCTTGAGGAGTTTGCCTTTTCCTTTGAGTGACAAGGAATCAGGAGGGCTGTTTCAGGCAGGAGACTGGCATGGCAAATCCATTTCAGAAAGATCATCCTGGAGAGGCATGAAGAAAGACTTTTTTAACATGATTTACGTGACCTGAAGGTAGAGTTTTGATTCATGGTCTAGAAGGGGTATTTATTAGCTCTAAAGGACTAAGAGACTAATGGGCCTTGTGTGCCTGGCGAAGGCGCTCTGACCTACCCTGTGGGTGATGGGGAGCCTGTGAAGGATTTGAAGCAGGGCAGAGATGTGGACAAATCTGCCCAAAGAAAACAAACAAAACAAAACAAAAGCATCAACAGCATGTTATGTTAATGTGCGATTCCATTTAGGCTTTGGAATTTTGAAAATAGCTCAAAGACCCCGTTATGACCTTGCCAGAGGCCGGGTTGGAAATTTCTGAATCCAATGATTCTTCAGCTCCCCTCTAACTTTGACAGTCTAAGATTCCGTAACAAGGAAGGTAGAGCTATTGCCAAAACGTATAATGCATCAAAGTGTCAGACTTTGGGATTATCTGCTGCTGGGGGTTTTCCACACCACTGCTCCCCTTCATTAGTGGGGATAATTGAGAGTTGACTGCAGTCGTTACTGTTGTTGTGATGGGTGTTTGAAGCTAAATTCCGGCAAGCAGGAGATGTGTGAATATTTATCTCAGCTGCAGAAAGTTAATGCAGTGTGGCATTAATTACCCCGTCTGAGCCTGCTGTCTTTTTCTGTTTTTAGGTATCATTTTCAGTTGGATAAATTAGTTTCCAAAATTAGAATAGAGCAAATTGTAGGGTGAGATCAAGGCAGCCTGACTTCTTGGGGCATCCAAAAAGAAGAATGGGCTGAGAACGTCTACCCAGGAAACATTAAGATGCGTCCTTGAAGCCCAGCACAGGCAAAAGAAAATGTTTTTCCCCAGTAGTTGTACTTAACTATTTTTGACTCCACCTACTGCACTAGTAGAACACAATAAAGTTACATGTTTAGCCTTACAACACGTATTTGAAATAGTTCAAGAGACTGGAAAGGAATAGATTTGGTGTTTAATAAATCATAAACTTACTATAGATTTTGCTACATTTGATTTTGAGAGAATAAAGCCAAATTGGAGTGTATTTAGGACAAAGGGATCAGAACTGTGAGGAAACTAGAAACAGCATTATAGTCATTCAGTAATTCAACAGACTCTCATTGAGGACCTACTGTGCTAGGTTCATATTTGTAAAATGGCAGAAGGAGGCCGGGAGCGGTGGCTCATGCCTGTAATCTCAGCACTTTGGGAGGCCAAGGCGGGTGGATCACGAGGTCAGGAAATTGAGACCATCCTGGCTAACGCAGTGAAACCCTGTCTCTACTAAAAAAATATAAAAAATTAGCCGGGCGTGGTGGCAGGTGCCTGTAGTCCCAGCTACTCGGGAGGCTGAGGCAGGAGAATGGTGTGAACCTAGGAGGCCGAGCTTGCAGTGAGCCAACATTGCACCACTGCACTCCAGCCTGGGTGACAGAGCAAGACTCCATCTCAAAAAAAAAAAAAAAAAAAAATGGCAGAAGGAAGTGGCAAGTGGTAACCTAGAAGTAGGATATGGAAGAATGGGCTTCCATACTTTTCTGTCATCAGACATTTGGAAGAAGGATTATGCTTATTTACATTTCCAAGGGCAGTAGAAAGTCTACGGGCAGAAGGCATGGAGGGACAAGTTGGCACTTTGCTACACTGCATAATAGGGTGCCTCCAAGGAAAGAAGTTCCTTTCCACTGGAAGAATACAAACATAACAAGTTCCAGAGGCACCAAAAATTGGATCTGATGGCAGAAGTCTTGGGGTCTACTCTTGGCATGGATACTAAGTAACCCTGTGACTCTGAAGAAACAAAAGCTGTCTTCACAGGACTTCAGATTCCTCATCTGTACAATGATGGGCCAGAACAACCTTATCTTCTAGGCCATTCCACTTTACAGTAGAAAGCAAGCAATATGATATGCTACACACGAGAGACAGCACAATGACCTTGAAATCACACAACCTCTCAGAACTTCAGTTTTTATCTGCAAAGGGAGGACTCAAAAAATAAAAGCCACCCCCAGGACTGTTAGGCAGATAAATAAGACATGAGATGCTTTGTAAACTCTGAAGCACCTACAGATGGAAGGATTGGGGTCTCTCTCTCTCTCTCTCTCATGGTCACTGTTGTAAAAGACTAGAAAAAGCACTGGCCCCTGGACCCTGTTTTCAGTTCTCATGTCTCTAGACTTACTAGGTGTGTGGCCATGGGCATATTATTTAACTTCTCTGTACTTAATTTTACCCTTGCAAAAGAGATAAAACACCTGCCTTACAAGGCTGTTGTGATGAGATAAAAAGACAGTGTACTTGAAAATACCTAGCATGGTGCCAGACACATGGTAGGGGCTCCCAGAGTGCCAATTCATTTTGAAGTTTCAAGAAAATAAGCAAATAATAAGAACCTATATGACACGACAGGAGACAAGCTAATATATAAAATATGGTAAAATTAGGATTTCATTGTGCCCATTTAATTCTGGCACAGACCTCCAAAAGTGACAGCATAAAGGTCAATTTTAACAGAAGGTCCTGTGCATGCTTAAAACCACAGTATCCATCAAATCTGCTTGGCCAGTGCACAACGAGCCATCTCAACATCAGCTGAAGTCTGACCGGGTTTAAATAGGGCTGAACACTGTTTCCTCTCTAGGTGTGGATTGCAGGTTTGCTGCATTACATGCTGGTTGAAAATCCCTGTATGTGTTTCAGGACAGCCCCCTGGGTGCAGGCAAATGACTGGCCAAAGCGGAGGGCTCAGATCGAATGGAAACAAGTCCAGAAGTTTGTAATTAAGAGCCAAAGACACACTGTTTCTCTGGCTCAACAGTGCACCCAGGCATCACTATTTGTAGAAGAGCAATTTGAAATAGAATTTCAGGGTTCTCAAGTGGACATTTATGAAACTGTGTTGGAAAAATGTCCACTTGACTCGTGGTAATTGTTAGCAATTTCTGAAGATGTATTGCTACCAAGCATTGTGCTAGATACTTTATATGTGTAATCTCTAATTCCCTCAAGAACCCCATAGGGTAAACAGTATTATTCCCATTTTGTGGTTGGAGAAACCAAGACTCAGGATAAGTACCTTGTCCACATGACACAGCTTTTCTAACTCTCCCTACTATACCATGCTACTTCCCTAACAGGGCAATCAGTTCCAACTTGAAAACAAAAGACAGAACTGAGTGCATAGCTATTTTGGATGATAAAAATGTTGCCAAAATATTATGCACCCTGATCAAATACTCCAAAAATAACCTAAGGTCATCCATCATAAACTGTCACTTTTCTGTTTTAATCCTAAACCCCTTTTCCCAAAGCTGTCTCAGAAAATCCATGCAAGTGGAAAGAGCAGGCCTCACTTTGTTCCTTTATCCACAGGAGCCAGAGCCTCTCTATGCGCAGATCAACAGACCTAAGAAATAGCATCGATGCGAGCTCGTGGTGGGTGCTCAAGACTGGCATGGACATCAGCATCACGACAGGCTCTCTTGTATTCTTTCACCCCATCCCACAAGAAATTCATGATTGCCCAATGGAACTCGCTCAGAAGAGGGAACTAAGCATTTTTGGCAACCAATGGCAGATATCTATGGCAGCACACAAAAAAAGTATAGAAAGATCCACCCAACATTAAATCACAAATCAAGCAAATGCTTACCCAACAAATATTTGAGCCCTCGTAGCTGGGTTTAAGATGACTCAGTGTGCAAAATTATTAATTCCCTTTTTATTTCTCTACCTGTTGACCACTGTTGAGACACCAAATTTGGAGTGACAGGCATCAGAGGATTACAACAGGGTTGGAACTGACTTCTTTAAGCAAAAGCAAAGGGTCGTCTGTGACCACAATATCATCATCCATATGCCTTTTCACATAGGATGATGTGTTTTTTGTCACTCCATGGGGCCTGGTCTCCCATTTTCCCCCCTTTCCTTTCTTTGTCATGTTTGAAAATTAATAGGTGTACAAATTTTTGTGTTGCTTTTGACTTTTTTTAGATATGGGTGAAGAAATCTAACTGGGGAGAAAAAAGCCTCAGTGAAATGAATTAACTTGAAATTACAAGACAAATAAGTGGTTGATTATTCATTATGATCAAGAATGTGGCCAAAACAGTCCTTTAGCTATTCTGCATCCTGGTGAAGAAAGACAGCTTTCAGTTTGAACCTTCATTCTGTGAGTAGGAAAAGACATCAGATCCCATTGATGAGAAAGATGAAAAATGCATCTGATTTCTTAAGAAGCTCTAAAGTCTAAGTACAATAAAATGATATTTTTTATTTTTCCGATATCTTGCTGCTGTGATGCTATGCAGACAAGTGTCTTCTCCACGTGCCATTTTCAAAGAAAAGTCATTTGCCAAATAATTCCGGTACAATTCTGGTAATGTGGTTTTGGATCTTAAAAACCAACTTTCTAATGGAACAATGGTGGCATAAATATTCAGAATAACAAACTGATTCCGTGGTCCAAATGGTTCATCTCTATCTCTTTTTGTACATCAGAAAATTCAAATGGGATTTTTATTTTATAACTTGAAAAAAAAAACCTTACCGTTAAACTCTTTAAATATTTAAGGGAAATGGCTTTAAGGAGTTCTAATGAAAAAAAATTGTCTTTTTTTTTGTAAATATAAATGTTAATGAAAATGCTTTTTAATAATGCCATTACACTGTAGAGAAGGTAGCAGATTGAGTGCAAGGTGTGACAAACTTGATGGATGGGGCTCACTTTCCAGATGTTATTCTGGAGCATATGGTAGGAAGCTGGAGTGCAGGGACAGCTGGCAGGAGCAGTTGGCCAATCAGCAGCTAGTGAACGGGAAGGGAGCACGTGACTCCATCATCTAGCCTTTCCACGAGAGTCCCCACCCTACGTGCAACACAAGAAAAAGACAATTCACATTCTGAAGAATTCAGATTCTGAAACTCTCCCAGCTCCCCACTCCCACCTACCCCCATATAAATCACTGGACTGTTTGTACGTGAAACAGAAGAGGCTAAGCTTCCTTTTTTTACACTTATGAGACAAAAAGTGCAGTGTTTGGTTCGTATGTTTAGCACATGATTTTCATAAAGAATCTATATATTTTTGCCCTACAGAGAATTGTTATACAGGTCAAGTGTGTTTTCCTGATGTTCCTATGCAGTTACAGTATGTTGAAAGTGTTTTAACACTAAGAAGAAAACTTTAAAGATTCATGTGATTAATTGGATTTGGGGATAATTATTATTATTTGGTTTTAAGATTTGAAAAGTAGAATTTCCATTGATATGATTGATTTGAATAGGCCTGTATTTGGTTCTTCATATCAATAGAAACTAAAATGATTTGGGAGATTGATTTGAAAAATGATTGTATACTTGCTCACAAAGAGAAAAGTGATACATGAAGGTAATGGTTATCATTTAAAGCCCACATTTTACACTATCAAGTCACAGGAGTCTAATTTTTTTTCAGTTAGATAAACTGACCAAATGTCTATTCAAGAATATATGTCAATGTCATCCTAATGTGGAAGGTCCGAAGAACCAGAAAAGTGAGAAGGGCCGTTTACCTCCCTCTGTAGCTATCACCTGTTGGTCCACAGAGTTTCTCGAGAAATGAGCAAACATTTTATGATTAGGTAACCCTTTCACATGAAGGGGAAGATGGGAATGGTGGAATGACCGTAAGAGTTGGCTTGAGACCAGTTTGTCTTCTGGGGATTTGATAAGATAGGCTGTTCCCATGGGAAATTGCTTAAATTGCTTTGTTGCCTATGATTTGATTCTAAACAAGTGGTGCTATCTTCTCCCTCAATGTGGCTGTCTTGAGTTTGTCTTGCAGTATCACACCATTATACCAATTCTTTGGGTTGCTTCTGACACATTCAAAGTGAACTCTGGCTGATGTTGCTGTTTCCGGTATACCATCTGGAGTTAATTTCCTAGCAGAAGGTGAAAGTCCAGGAGAATTGTCCTCCTTCACTGAACATGATTGAAAATATAACTGGCTCTGAACTTCAAGAAGATGCCCAAGTGATGCATTAAAGTGAGGGAAGTAAAGTCAAGATTTTTCAACTGCCATCCATATTCTCATTGGCAGAATTCTGATTTTTTTTCCAAGCACTGTTTGGTGAGCCTGGAACCACTGTATCCTGTCCCAGGAATACAGTGAAATTTCCAAGCAAGAGCTGAGGTGCCAATACCAAAAGACCATGGGGAGTCTGCACAGTTCTGGTTAGATCAATAGAAAATCCATGTGTACAACTGTTAATTCCTCATCCTCCACTAGCACTAAATTTGTCACTTTAAATTTTGAAACCAGGGAAACACCACCTGTCATTCTGTCCCCATTCTCCATAGCTTTTCGATCTTTACATGCCGCAAGACTTTTTTGATAGCTCGTACTCATCCCAGTGTCTCCTGAAACCCCATTATGTAATGTACTGGGCACCTTCTTTTAAACAAATGTTTACTCTGTGGGTTTGGTTCATTTCAATTTCTGCGTTCTGACACATATTTTTTTAATAAAGATGAGAAAGAGAAAATGACTGTTGCAGTACATTTCTAGACCTACTTTAACTTTACCTCAGATGACAGTTTGTTAACATATATGGACACATTATTTTTAACTTTATGTACAATGCATTCAACAGAACAGCAAAATTTTTAGAAATTTTCCATTAATTTCTGTAACACACCATGTAAAACTGTTACAAATAAACATGTTTGAGAACAACACCTTAGCCTGGCTTTATTCTACAAGTTTCCACTGGATATTCAGGCTTGGATCGGAAGAGGAAATTGCTTTACCTAAGATTCCATCTAACCAAGTGACAGCCTCTGTTTTCCTGGCCCTGGGCTAAAACGAGCAAGCTTCATTGGGGAGTAAGGTCAATTTGTCAGCCCTCAGTTGAATTCAAGTGCTTGCTATGCTTGGGAAAGCAGCCACAGACAGGAAGGAGGATGTTGTCAGAAAAAAAGCAAACCCTGGGTAGATGTGGTATTTGGACCACATTTAGCATGAGACTTTCAAAACTGGGAAAGACTCTGGGACTAGCCCTGTGGATTGTGTCTTCCCCTAAAACAAAACAAAAAAAACCTATTAAACTATTGATTGGAAAACCGAGATTAATCTAGACTGTCAAAGAGTTCCCCATCGTTCATTTTAAGGTCATCTGCTTTAAGGGACTCAAGAAGGAAGCATTTATCTTTCTTTACATTCCCCTCAAAATCCACACCAAAATAAAAAGGTCTGAAGCTGGATTGTATGTATTGAAGAACAGAAAAAAATGAATATATGTGGATGTTGTGTACATCTGTATGTATGCGTGTGTGTGTGTGTGTGTGTGTGTGATTTTTATTTCCTTTTGTAACTAAATCAAATAATCAGCCAGATTACAATTAGGTTATTGAGATGCAAAAAACCACCACTGTTTAAGAATGGTTTTGTTAATGATTGCATAAACACAAGCCCTCAATCTGGCCTTGTTACAAAGAAGGTATTAAACAGATGTTATTGCTAACTTTGAAAAAATGAGAAAATGGGCTTAGATTCTAGCAAAGTACATTTGGAGCAGATAGAAGAAACAATTTCCATACAGCTAGAAATGCTAAATCCTGGACTGAATTATTAGAAAATGTTGCAGAAGTTTTTGTTTTCATTTTTGTTTTGTTTTGGTTGAAACAGGGTTTCACTCTGTTGCCCAGGCTGGAGTGCAGTGGTGTGATCTTTGTTCATTGCAACCTCTGCTTCCTAGGCCCAAGCAATCCACTTGCCTCAGCCCTCCAAGTAGCTGGGACTACAGACACGCACCACCATGCCTGGCTAATTTTTGTATTTTTTTGTAGAGATAGGGTTTCACTGTGCTGCCCAAGCTGGTCTCAGATTCCTGAGATCAAGCGATCCGCAGGCCTCAGCCTTCCAAATTGCTAGAATTACAGGCGAGGGCCACTGCAGCAAGCCAGAAGTTTTTCTTAATAAAACAGTGACTTGCACATGTTCAACAGCTAGTATGTGCCAGGCAGGTGCTAGCTGCTCTATGTCCGTTGCCTCAGCTAATTTTCTAAACAACCTGGAAGGGGTAGATATTATCCCAATTTATAGATAAACAAACTGAGATTCAGGTAAATTAAGTTAACTTCCCCGCCAGCAAATGGCAGAGTTGAGATTTGAATATTGGGTCTCTTTACTCTTACTTGAGTCTAATTTTAAAATAATTGGATATTCACTGTTTGAAATAGTTCTACCTAGGTTTTTTTGAAAAACATTGACCTTCTGTGTCTCTTCTCAGACTGCTAGTGGATCTTTGGTAATAAGTTAAATTTCTAAGTTCCTCCCATTCAAAGTAAAAATTAAAATCCATTAGATGTTACTGTCTTACACTGCTAAATACATAGTTCCATCTTTAACTGGCACCTTTCAAAGCTTGTGTGTCTGAGTGATAAAGAATAAACTGTTTTACCCATCTTGTTGAAGTTTAGCTGAAACCAAGCACTGGGGATTTACTTTGCCAACCTAAATGAATCTTAAAGAAGTGACGAATTAAAAGGTGTCCTATTTAACTGCTAGGTGGATGCCAAAATAAATCAGGCAGACATATCTGCTTTCATTTTGTGCTTGAGTGTAAGCCCTTGTTGTTTTGACAGTAAATGTTTTTTGTTTTACTCAGAATGACAGTCGGAAAAACGCCTAGAATAAAAACAGGTTTCATTGAAATCAACCTTCAAAGCTTTGAAAGCTTTTAAAAGAAGTTTAAATTCAAGGGAAATGTGAGCAATGGTGACTGGAAGATTAAAAAGAGAGCGAAAGTAAACAGATGCGGATGACTTTCCAGCCATTTAGCGACCGATCTGGGTATGTATGTGAAAACGGGAATATCACTGCCACTGCTGTGCTCCTGCTTTGTCCGTGCCACTCATTTTGTAGCTACCGTTTCCAAGTCTTTACACGAACCCCAAGAGGAAAAGAATATGCTTTCCATGTCACAGGTTAGGAAACGGAAACTCAGATGTGTTCCACAACAGCTATCAATTAACAGAGCCAAAGATCTCACCCAGAGGCTGTCACAGTTCCTGGAGTTGGATTCCAGGCCTCTTTCCTCTATTCCATGGTGCTTCTTTCCGACAGGTTTTCTGCGATGTCAAATTGCTCATATACTTTTTATAAAATACTTTAAGCCCTTCTGTATTCATTTCCCTGTAGTGTCTTATATTAGAAAAATCACACCATGCGTTACCCTGACCAATTCAGTACAGAAATGGATTCTTACATAAAATGACTGTAGTTATTTAAAACAAAGGAAAAATCCAGTTTTATTCTCAAGAACAGTAATAGCCCTAACTCAATCCAATGAATATTTAATTTCATAACAAAACCCTTTCATTCACTTTATCTTCCAAGGTACAGAGATCTGAAGAGGGAGCCTTTTTGAACAGGCTTTCTTTTCACTCTTTGGTGAAGAATATTAATGACTGCCAAGTGGAAAAATGTCTAAATATTCTTGCGAGATGGCAGCCTCTGGTGACTTGGGCCTTTAATCTTCCGAACAACCTCTTGCCACTTCTATCACTCACTCGGGGGGGTCACAGCTTGGAGTGGGGAGCAAGCAGGAATGGTTGGAGATGGAAGAAGCAGGTCTTAGAGCTGGCATACTGTCAACAGTAAAATGCCACATGCCCTTCATACTGTACATTTAGCAACTCTACCTTACCTCACCTTTGGAGTGAAATGTGGGGAGAGGTGAACTCTGAGGTCTATCTTATTTCAGATTACAGGTCAAAGTCATTCACCTGTAGCTCAGGGCCATGATAATCTAGCAACTTAGTTACTAAAGAAAAGCGGTTTCCTTTTTACCTGTCTTGTGCCTTTTCAGACCTTCTTAGAAGGAACAAGAAAGGTGGTCAACTGTCACACAGCCCATGTTTATCCTTTTAGGATAAAGCAACATAGTGTAGACTAAAAATAAAGAAACCCTAACTCAGTGATTAGCCCCACTTTCATCAGAAGAAAGACAAATGATGCAAAAGTCAAGGAGGCAGATAATCGTTTTCTTTCTTCCTGGTGGGCTCTAAACTTAAGCAAAACCTGAGAAGCAGGGTATGTAACGAAATCTTCACCCTGGGCTTATTGTTCGTTGCTTTTCTCATTTAAGTGGAGCACACTGTCTTCACTGGTGAGTCGATATAGAATAGTTTCCAGATAGTGGACCCTGATTTCAGAAAGTCTTTGACTTGCCAGTTGTTTCACCTCAGACAAGTCACTTAAACTGTCTAAAATTTCATTTACTCACCTAAAATTGCAGGCTATTATAAGAAATAAATTTGATAATTTCGTGCCTGGAACATAGCAAACGCTCAATGCACGTTACCTGTTGCTAATATCAAAGAAAGTCTGATCACTATTATGGATTTTTGTATTTAATTCTTTCACTTTCACCTTGCCCATCTATTATCCCAGCTCAGTAACTCTATCAGGTGTGAAGAAGGGCAGTAAGTGATATTATCTCTATTTTATTGTCAAAGAACGGCAAAGAAGTATATACAAACAGCATCCAAATTTTCTTCCCTAGCAAAGTTTAAAGCAAAAATGCATTATGGACTTATTCATATAACAAAGAGTTATTAACGATGTGCTATGTGCCAGGTCTTCTGAGAAGCACTGGAGATTGAAGATTTTTTTTCAATGCATACATGACTGTCCCTGCTTCAAGAAGCTCAGATTCTAGAGGGGAAAGTAGGTTAACAGACAAGTAAACTATAGTAGAATTAATGCTGGAATAAAGGATGTGCTAATACGATGGGAGTGGTGGGAGACTGCTATACAGAAGTGTTGATGGTCAAACTGGGTGTTAAGAAGTAAGTAGGAGTTTACCATGAGGTGATGGTAGTGGAGGGAAGAGCATTAGCAGAACTAGCAGGGCCAGTGCACATGATATGCCTGGAGTGGCTGTAAAGGAAGGCAGAAAATAATGCTCATTTAACTGTTGAATAACAGAAAAAAAATTTCTCGATTCATATATCAAATCTAGAATAACAAAACACCAAAAAAATACAAATGATAGCCTAATCTTTTCAATGGTTAATCAGAAGTTCCTACATTTTAAACACAGCTGTAAACCATGACTAAATAAAGCTGACTTTCAGAATGTAATTAATAGCTCAAGAGAGACTGTCTCATCTTAATGGATGCCAAAAAGGCATCTGATAAAATTCATTATCCTCTTCAAGAAAAAAACTGGAAACTAGAATTATAGTAATATTCCCTTCACATGGTGAAGAACATCTCCCTCAAACCAACAGCCAATATGAAACTTAGCAGTGAAAATTGAGGGTAGCCCCATTAAAATCAGATGGAGATCAAGGTGGCAGCTATTACCTCTATCATTTAACATTGCTCTGAAATTTGAGGCAATGCAATGCACTAACACAAGAAAAAGAAATCAAGTGTTTAAAATGAGAACAATTCTCACTCATAGTTGGGAATTGAACAATGAGAACACTTGGACACAGGAAGAGGAACATCACACACTGGGGACTGTTGTGGGGTGGGGGGGAGGGGGGAGGGATAGCATTAGGAGATATACCTAATGTAAATGATGAGTTAATAGGTGCAGCAAAACAACATGGCACATGTATACATATGTAACAAACCTGCACATTGTGCACATGTACCCTAGAATTTAAAGTATAATAAAAAAATAGAAAAAATAAATAAAATGAGAACATTATCAGTGTTTGCAGATAATATTTTCTAACAGGAAATATCTATTAGAAGGGATCAGAACAAATAAGAGAATTACCTAAGGTTGCTACTTTAAAAATAAATATATAAAAATCAATATTTTTTATATTGCCATAAGTAATCTTATAGAAAAGCTAACTGGAAACTTACACAGATTCCATTAATGATAGTAACAAAAGGAGAATACCCAAGAATAAATTTAATACTGAAGATGTAAGAACTAGATGAAAAAAAAAAAACAACAACAAAACAAAGCTACAAAGGCTTGTTGAAGGGCATAAAGTAATAGAACAAATTGAAAGAGAAGGTCCAACTCTCTCTAATTAATTTATAACTTACTGCAACAACTATCTCAATTTTATAATATATCTTCAATCATGTGTTCACATTCAATCATATTCTAAGTCATATCTGAAAGAGATAAGAATGTGAGATTATTTGAGGAAAAAAATTCAGTCATGATCATAAATTTATACTATCAGTTCAGATCTCAAAAATAAACCCAAAATAATTTAAAGTGTTTGCTTTCACAAATTATTCTGTGATTTACTCTATTTACCTAGTCATGGTTTACGGAATATAAAGTACAGAAATAAACTCAAGAAATTAGTTTATGACAGAATATATTCTAATTAGCAGGGATAAAATAGACTATTCAATAAATGGAACTAGGATAACAAAAACTACTAGAAAATGTTAGATTTCTACCTCATATCATGTGGGTAATTGAATTCCGTATAAGTTAAATATACGTAAACATGAAAGTGTATGGGAAAATATTAGTGAATATTCATATGGGGTAGAAAAGGTCCTTATAAGTATACCACCAAATGCAGAAAATAAATATTTATAAAAATATGGATAGGTTTACCAATAATTGATATGAAAAAATGAAATTAAAAGGCCATGGGAAATTAGGAAAATATTTACAGCATACATTATAAACAAAGCTTTATTGTTCTAAATGTACAGAAAGCTACTAATAGCTTTATAGAAAAAGTTTATAGCAAAATTAGTAAAGAACATGAGCAAACAATTCCTGAAGAAGAAAGGTCCATAAATAATAGCTAGAGACATAAAGCAGCTAAATGTTTCATCAATAGGAAGGATATTAACTAAATTACCATTCTATACAGCATTTTTCAAAAAGTGAAAGGAGTCTAAATATGCTTATATGAAACAATAACGAGACATCTAAGAATAGTGTGTGTGGTGAGTTCCCATTTTTGTTAACAATATAAAAAGTATTAAAAAGTATGCATGTAGGTGTTTATGTTTACATAGAAAATTTTCATTACTCTATTCAGGAAAGTGCTTATTTATTTAATAAGCATCCAATGAGTGCCTGTTGTGTGCCAGGCGTCATTCTACACGCTGGGAAAACAAAGCCCTTGCCCTCATGCAGTCATGTTAAGCACATGCTAACTAGAGAGTTCAGCTCCAGAAATGGGGTGTAGGAGCCTGGGGTGGGAGAAAACAAACTTACCATCTATACCTCCGTATGCTATTTGAAATGTTATGTTACTACCTACTTTCCGTTTCCAATATTTTTAATTAGCCCAAAAGCATTTTAATGTACAAATTTTTGTAATAAAAAATTCAAGTTAAAACAAGATAACTTTTGCCTATCAGATGACCAATAATTTTAAAAGTGATTATCTGTGTTGGTGAGGACATGAGGAAAAAGGCATTCAAACAACTTCGAGTGTTTGATTCAAAGATTTTTAAGTCAAATACTTTTAAAAGGACATAATATTCAATATGACAATTCCATGTATAAGACTGAAATTTAAAACATGGGAATTTCCACTGTAGTGAACAAATATGTATTAAGATGTTCTTCACTTTTTATGTATATAATAGAGAAAAACTAGAAATCTAAATTTCAAATAATATAAAACTAGCTAAATATTGTATTTGTAGAATAGGATGCTATGACTATATAATCACTGATATACTCCTTGAAGACAGAGACCATGTCTCTTATATTTATTTTCCACATCAATCAGTGTAATTTTATGAATGTTTATGAATGCAGCCATTACAATGTTATAGAACCTATATTTTACCCCATTGTTTTTCAGACTGTTTTTTAGTAATCATTCAATATAATAAAGTGTAAAATCAAGCCGGATGCAGTGGCTCGCTCCTGTAATCCTGGCACTTTGGGAGGCCAAGGCAGGCAGATCACGTGAGGCCAGCAGTTTAAGACCAGCCTGGTCAACAAAAATTACCCGGGTGTGGTGGTGCACGCCTGTAGTCCCGGCTACTCAGGAGGCTGAGGTATGAGGATCTCTTGAACTCGGGAGGCAGAAGTTGCAGTGAGCCAAAGACAGCACGCCTGCACTCCAGCCTGGGTGACGGAGCGAGAACTTGTCAAAAAGAAAAAAAAGTATACAATCAGGTATACATTATGTTTCTAATTTGGTTGGATAAATGTACATATTCACATATAAGCACAGAGAAAAACTGTAAAAATCCAGGTAGTAGGATTACATATGATTTCCATTTTATTCTGTGCACTGAAATTTTTTATTTTGTTTTCCTGTTTCTCTCTGTTTAATTTCATTTAATTTAATTTAATTTTAAGTTCTGGGATACATGTGCAATGTTGTCCTGTTTCTCTATACTGAATAGCTATCCTTTTTTTAGTCAGAAAAAAATAAGTGTTGTTTTAAGAACCAACAACACCTTTGTTATTAAGAAAACATAAAAAGAACTGGTAGTAAGGAGAAGGTGGGAAATAACTGGCTTGGTGGAAAGGGGAAAATGCGAATGATAGATAGAGATAATTGTGAGCTGCCTAAGGGGTGGACCCCTGGACTAGTCGTGCAGAGGTGAAGAGATACAACGGGCTTGTCATAGGCCAAATAGCCATGGCTACGGGGAGGGGACAACTAGGTCTGGCCTTGCCCAGCAAGGAGTCAGGCTGTGATTTCTGGGGGACTAAGGACTGATTTGAAGCAGAACTGCAGCCTGGTAAGACAGGGAGATGATTCAGTGCCACACAGAGAAGGGGTCTGGTCCCAAAAAGCTTGTTAGAACCCCAGGCAGACCCATTGGCACCCTAGGGAGGACATCCGGCCGCATTGGAGTGGACATCACCTACTGGAATTGAAACATGGTTCCTAAGAATGGGTTTTCATGGCCAGGATCCAAAAGGAAGGCCATGGTTCCACAAGGAGACCTGTTCTGAGTCGAGATGATAAAGCTATCTCCAAACCCCACCTGCTGGGACAACGCTATCTCCAAACCCCACCTTTAGACCAAGGTGATGAAATGCTATGCAGATGTCGTAACAATAAGAAGTATTTGTTGAGCTTTTAATTTGTTTTTAACACCATGTGAAATGCTTCACTTAGATTGTCTCAGTTCATCCTCACAACAGCCCTGTAAGGTTTAAACTATTATTATTCCCACTTTACAAGAATGGCACTGAGGCTTAGAGAGAAAGCTCACAGGTCACAGAAGCTGCACTTGGAAGGGCTAAAATTCACATCCAGAGTCTGACTCTAGAACTCAAGTTCTTAATCATTACTCCAAGTTGACTCCTTAATTAGGACCAGAAGTTACTCATTGAACTAGAAGAGGTTGTTTGGTGACAGTGGGCAATGTATGTTGGAGAAAAAGGAAGAGGATTTGGGATCAAAAACAAAACTGACAAGCACTTAAGCTATTTCTCTCTCTAAGCTTCAAACTACGCTGATAAAGCAGTCAGTGGAATTCCATCAATCCCCTCCTCAAAGAGAGTTTGATCTTTGGACAAGATTTGAATGACATACTCTCATCCTTAAACAGGCACAAAGAGACCATCAGAAAAAAACCAAGCACCCTGCACTTTATGCGTTCTTCAAAAGAGATGTGAAAATGGGTGGGGGAAGACCAGACCCTTGCGCACCTTACACAGCCAATGAGTTTACTAACTCAGGAGACACACAAAACTCAGCTCTGAAAAACAGAGGCATTTTAGAGATCATGGCCGTCAGTGAGTTGGAGGAGGAAGAAGGCCCAGAGATTTCTACTACCAATCACTCACAATTTGCCTTTCTTCTCAAAATTATAGCACCATCATTGCCAACCTCACTTCACCCATGAAAGCCATGCTGTGATCAAAGGAAGCATATCTTTGTCAATCTACAAAGCCTATTGTTTATAATTTACAACTTGCAAAGGAACAACAGCATTTTGTTTGTTTAGTATACACCCTTTATTTTAGTAAACATAAAAATTAAAAAGTTTAGAAAATATAAAATATAGGCCGGTGCGGTGGCTCATGCCTGTAATCCCAGCACTTTGGAAGGCTTGAAGTCAGGAGTTCATGATCAGCCTGGCCAACATGGTGAAACCCCATCTCTACTAAAAATACAAAAATTAGCCAGGCGTGGTCGCATGCACCTATAGCCCCAGCTACTCGGGAGGCTGAGGCAGGATAATCAGTTGAACCTGGGACGTGGAGATTGCAGTGAGCCAAGATCATGCCACTGCACTCCAGGCTGGGCAAAAAGAGCAAAACTCCATCTAAAAAAAAAAAAACCAGAAAAAGAAAGAAAGAAAGCAGAAAGAAAGAAGAAAGAAAGAAAGAAAGAAGAAAGAAAAAAAGAAAGAAGAAAGAAAGAAAGAAGAAAGAAAGAAAGAAGAAAGAAAGAAGAAAGAAGAAAGAAAGAAAGAAAGAGAAAATATAAAATACATAGATATAAAAGTTTCATGTCTGCTTCTATGCTTCTAACCTTACTCTGCCAACCCTATTTTTCCATTAGTTTTAAAAAATGTATTTTTAATTACACCATGACCATAAACACATTCTTAATATAATAATGCTAATATTACAGAGAAAACTAACTGTTGACCATCCCCTTTTATCCTAGTTTCTTTCCCAGAGACAAACAATTATCCATTCAGTGTGCCCTTCCAGATTCTCCTAGGTATTTACATTCACAAATGTTTACTACATACATACATAGTTTTTGTTTTATAGGTGTTTGCTTTTTAAAATATATAAATAGTAGTATGCAATGCATACAACTTGTTTTCCTTCACTGAACCATAGATTGGAAAGATCATCTTTCATGCACACATAGATCAACATAGATCAACATGTGTGTACATGAAATTTAGGTACAATATTCCTACAGGAAAGTACAGAGATTCCAGTTCTATCACTTAGTAGCTCTGAGACATTGGGTGAGTTAACTTCTCAGAGCTGCCTTAGCCTCATCTGTAAAATTGAGATGAGGTTAGCACTGTAATGAGGCATAAATGGGCTAGCAATTGTAAAGTGCCTAGCACATGATAAATTCTACCTTTGTGTTTGTTAAATATCAGTAAAGTGCCTGAGGTCCAGCACTGGTGAGGAGCACAGGGAGATCTGCTCTCATGCCCACCCACCTGGCTGCTGGCACTGCCTACACTCCCTTGTGACCCTCTCTAAGAATCAGCAGCGACCACCAATCCCACCTCCACATGCAGAAGCAGAGGCCCAGTAGAGGAGAAGTGGCTGGAAATTTGGTTATGAAACGAGTTTCTGTGACCCTTCCCTTTTCTCCCTTCCAAGGCTCTGTCTGGGCCAATACACATGGCTGGGTTCTCAACCTTACCCTTTCTTACTACCCCAAACTCTCTAGGTGTCTCCATTGCAAGGAAGAGTGGGTAGGTGAAGAATCGCAGCCTTCCTCCTGTGGAGACAGGCTATCCTCACGGGGTGAGGGACAGAGTATTGCCTGAAGTCTGTTGGGTCCCTGCCATCCATGCCTCCTCCCTACTTTTACAGGTGGATTCTGATAATCCCACCTTAGCCATGCTTATCCCTTAGCCTCTCTTCTTCATCCCCACTAGCACCCCAGAACAAGCCTCCTAAGAGGTTGCCTTGTCTTTGCCCTTTGAAATACATTTTAAGCAGTGTCTGAGAAACACAGCTTTGCTCATCTACTCTGCTCTTCTAAGACCCTCCTTGGCTCCATGTTACCTGTAGAACTGAGCCTGGGTGAGTCTGATATTTCCACCCAGGTATTCAAATAGACAAGGAGGAATTAAACTACAGTAAGTGGTGAATTTTCTGGAATGTCATCATAAAGATGTACTCTAAGCAGTTACTGGCTCTCCTCCTTAGATATCTCAGAAGCCTTGATAGGCTTTCTCATCCAAACGGGGAGTTGGACAGGGGCTTGGGAACACTTCGTAGGTCTCTTCTTCCCCCACCCTATGTTTAACTGCCAATAGCACTACCCTGTGCAGCTGAGCCAGCTCTGACCACAGAGCTGGTTGTTAGCAATCTTATCCTCCCTAGCAGGTGGGGTTTGGAGATAGCTTTGTCATCTCGACTCAGAACAGGTCTCCTCATGGAACTACAGCCTTCCTTTTGGATCCTGGCCATGCAAGCCCATTCTTAGGCACCATGTTTCAATTCCAGTAGGTGATGTCCACTCCAATGCTGCAGGATGTCCTCCCTAGGATGCCAATGGATCTGCCTGGGGTTCTGACAAGCTTTTTGGGACTAGGCCCCTTCTCTGTGTGGCACTGGATCATCTCCCTGTCTTATCAGGCTGCAGTTCTGCTTCAAATCAGTCCTTAGTCCCCCAGAAATCACAGCCTGACTCCTTGCTGGGCAAGGCCAGACCTAGTTGTCCCCTCCCCGTAGCCATGGCTATTTGGCCTATGACAAGCTCCTTGTATCTCTTCACCTCTGCACAGCTAGTCCAGGAGTCCACCCCTTAGGCAGCTCACAATTATCTCTATCTATCATTTGCATTTTCTCCTTTCCACCAAGCCTGTTCTTTCCCACCTTCTCCTTACAGCTATATGTCTATATATATATATATATATATATATATATATATATATATGTCTATATATATATATGTCTATATATATGTCTATATATATATGTCTGTATATGTCTATACATATATATGATGGTATTTAGAGTGGGGAGTTAGCATATCTACATTCTTTTTCATTTTCTCACAAGACCCCTATAATATGGGCATTCTCACCCCCATTTTATAAAGCAAGAAACTGAAGCTCAAAAGCGGTAAAACACCCTCTCCAGAGTACAGCCAGATCCCTGTACTCACAGATACCAAAGTTCTGGTTCTTTTGCTATTCCATGCTTCCTGGAGAAAGTAAGGGAGAAGTGACTGTCCCCTCATTTTCACCTGCAATCTACTTGGCTTTAGGAAGCTCCTGGGCCACGGTCTGTTATCATACCCTGCCCAGCTCTTTTGAGAGTTACCTAACCAGAGGATGGGAAATGCTTGGCCAATATCAGTTATGTTAATGGCTGAGATTCAACACTAATAATAATATGTTATCTCAGTAGAAACATCTGGCTTATGGATCGTGAGGAAGAAGTTTTATCAAACTCCACATGAGCTTACTCAAAAAGTAACAATCTACAAATCCATCCATGCTTTGTGCTGATGGCATTTTAGGTAGAGCAAGAATTGCTCCTTGCAAATGGTGCATGCTACACTTTTGCTGCTCTGGAAACCGTCATTTCAAGAAAGATGTGCTTTAGTGGATTCATTCTCCTCTAAAAGTAAACCCATATGCCAGAGGCACAAAGGAGGCTGGCCCACAGAAGTATCTCTGTAATTGTTCCAGCTTTGAGTTAATTTCATGGTGGGTGCGGGGACTAGCCAGAGGGATGGTGGGGAGGGCAGCAGTGGGGTTTATGGGACTGGAAACTGAGCAGGAAGTCTTTATCAAGACAGTGAAAGACAGCTTGAGAAAAGCCTCAAGGTCATGAAAGAGAGCCTGGGTCTAAAATGTCAAGAGGAAGAGTCAGATAAACCCAAAACAGCTGTCAAAATCAGAATACAAAGGGATGTGTCCATGGCCCCGGACACGAGGCAGCTCAGAGCAAGAGAGGCAGAGTAAAGTCCCTGAGAGGATGTGGGCTGGAGTCCACTCTCAAGAGACGGTCAGGGGGTCAGTGAATCAGTTAGGCATAAATATTCATAGGTGGTTTAGAGTATGTGGAAAAGGTCTCTGCTTTCCTACTAGACTGTAAACCCCTTGCAGGCAGGAACCATATCATATTAATATCCTTTCCCTACACATAGCACAGTGCCTGAAACATAGTAGGTGAGCTGGAAAGGTCTCCTGAACATGTAGGACTGAGAGAAAGACCCTGGGCTGAAGGAGAGGTCATGGAGTTAACTACCAACTCTACTTCTGCTAAGGTGGGTGGCACCGGGTAAGTTACTTTACCTCTCTGAGCCTCAATTTCTGAACAAATGAAGAGGCTGGATGATACATGTAATGCCCTTTACAATGTTGTAAAATATTCTGAGTCTAGGAATAATAAATGAATCAGTGAATAAATGAATAAAAGCTATGTTGACAGGGTTATTAACATTCCAATCAGCATGCTAATATCATAATAGAAGAACATCCCTACAAGTGCTAGAGATATCAAAATGAATGAGAATATGGTCCTCTCCTTGAAGGAATGCACAGGTGGAGGGACAAGGAAGGACAGACGGCCAAGGAATTACAACACGGTGTCACAAATACCAGCAAATGCTATCCTAGAGATAGTGCTATGGGGCCAAAATAAGACATGGTTTCTTTTCTTGGGATAGTCAGGCAAAGTTTCTGATATAGTTTGGATGTTTGTCCCCTCCAAATCTCATGTTGAAATGTGATTCCCAATATTGGAGATGGGGCCTACTGGAAGGTGATTGGATCATGGGGGCAGATCCCTCATGAATGGTTTTCCACTAACCTCCTTGTTGATGAGTGAGTTCTTGCTCAGTTAGTTCACACAAGATCTGGTTGTTGAAAAGTCTGGGGCCTCCCCCTATCACAACTTGCTTATGCTTTTCCCATGTGATATTCCTGCTTCCCTTCACCTTCCACCGTGATTGCAAGCTTCCTGAGGCCCTCACAAGAAGCAGATGCCAGCCCCATGCTTCCTGTGCAGCCTGCAGAACTATGAGCCTATTAAATCTCTTTTCTTTATAGATTACCCAGCCTCACGTATTTCTTTATGGCAACACAAAAACGGACTGATACAAGCTTCTCAAAGTAGGAGTGACATTTGCGATGGATCTTGAAAAGATGAACATGATTTTACCAGATGGAGAATGAGGACCCCAGTAAAAAAGTCCACATGACAGAGGGAACAACATGTACCAAAGTTGCACAAGTCAGGAAATTTCAGGATTTATCAGTGGAGATCCAGGATTTAATCTAGAAGGGTATGCATTTACTCACGGGAAAGGATGGAAGAGGAGAGGAGGGGAGGGGAAGGGACAGAAAAAAATGCCATTTTTATTTATCTGTTTCCATCTTACCTGCATTGATGAGTAATACTCAAGTGCTAACAAAGAAAGCTGTGAAACAGCTAGTATGGCAATGAGCTTAAATTCCAGAAAGTTGAAGCCATGGAATGTGAGTCCTCAGAAGAAATTTAGAAGTCATCTGAGCTCAAATTTCCTAATATGAACATTTCTTTTTCCTTTTATACATCCCTGCCCTGCTGCCTTTTTCTCCTCACCCACCTCGTTCATCATTCTGGGACTGGAAATGGGATGTGGGAGGGGGCAGGATTTGAGTAGTTTTTGGTTTTCAGCTAAATTTGGGCTGGGAAACACAAATTACAGTGAACATTGTCATTTTAAGGATGACAAAGCTGAGACGTGGGTAAAGGAAATGACTTTCTCAAAGCCTCAAGCTGGGAATAAAGCCCCAGTCCTTCTGGTTTTCTGGCTCAAGTCCACAATCCCTAATAACTTCTCCCTATGTAACTTCTCTAAACTATGGTGAGAACATCTGCATGCCTCCATCAGCCTTTCTTAACTCAGGACACAGGTGTAGCAAGCCTGCCTCCAGGACTGGGAACTGTACTTCTGCAGGACGATTTCCAGGTCACTGGCTGGAATCTTGCTCCAGGGAGGAAGACTCAAGGGCATTGCTGCCCAGATGGCTCTTGTACTGCACCCCCAGCATCAACAGAGACTTCCAAGTGTTCGTCTCAAGAGCCCTTAGTTTATTGTCATTCACTGGGGCTTTACAAATTAAGGAAAGAAATGAGAGAGAGCAAGCATGCATGCATGTGAGAGAGAAGATTCTAATTGCTCTCCAACAAAGTGAACAGAGAACTGAGGTTTGACATAAAGTCCTCTCTCAAACCCTGCCCTTCTCAAATACTTGATATTATTATTATTTTGATTATAATAGCTTTTGTTGATCCTCTCCTAAGTGCCGGGTACTGTGCAGATGGTTTGTCCACATCATCTTTAATCCCTCCAAAATCCCAGAAAGATAGCATCATCCCCGTTTTGTAGATAAAGAAATGAGCCACAGACAGCCCAAGTCTTATGTTCAAAGTGATACAGCAACAACCTAGCAGTGTCAGGATTTGAGTGCAGATCTCTCTAACTCTGAATCGTATTTTTAAAAGCTGTGTGACCTTGGGCAATGCAGGTTTCTCATCTGTGACACAGCGAATAATAATAAAAATTCATGTTGTGGAAAGACTCCGAGAATAAATAGATCAAAGGAAATAAAATAACTCTTACCTGTTAGGATTGCCATCAGGATCAAACGAGCTGATAAGGAAAAGTACTTTGTAAACTGCAATACACTATCCAAATTTTATCATTATTATTATTTCAAAAAATGTGGCTGCACCCATAAAATAAAACAGTGTGTGGCATATATTTATGACAACATGCCTCAGAAACAATTTCCATTCTGACAGCTTCCCTCCATATCATGTTATTAAAAGGTTAAGGAAAATGAACAACTGGGGATTAAGATTAGATCTTTCACACATGAAACCACAAAATCAATAGAGCCCCAGTAATCTATCCAGAGATATGAAAAAATATACCAAGGTGCCCAGAATGATTACTCTGGGAAATGTCAACAGGTATTGATGAGGAACCTGGCAAGGCAGCTGCAGTGGAGGCTTGGCCACTGTCTCCTGCACACTAGCGCCGCCCTGGTGAACAGAGACTCATTCTGAGAGCTCAGGGATGGTGAGAGAGCCTGGGAGATGGGCAGTTTTCACCCTCTCAAAGTTCTGCAGAATTTCTTTCTGCAATTGGGTCAGAGCTACATAGGACAAATGATAGCCCGAGTGTGTGGAGAGTGTGTGATTACACCTATTTGTGGTCAATATACGGACCTTTTAAAACCTGCTATTGTTATCCTTATGCTATGATGGTCATTATCACCGTGGCTGAAAATTGTTAAGTATTTTGAAGATGCCAACTATCTTTGTGGATACCTGTGGGACTGCAGGGCCAAGGCTGCAGTCTCAAAGCTGTGGAGTTCTGCTCAGAGGGTTTAGTTTTCCCACTTATCTGGAAAGGGTTTCTTGGAGATCTCAGAGGATGGAAGAATTCTGGTGAATGTTCTGGTGAAGGTTTTAGGTCAAAACTCTGAGATATGGCTAAATGTGAGATTGAAGTCTATGCCTCGGGTACTCTAAGATAAAATGACCTTTTGATTAACTTTCATGGTTGCATGATTCTCTACCTGTGTTACCCTCCTCTGGCAGTCCTGGACATGGATGTGGAGTCACAGATGATAATAATGATAGTTATGATAGAAGTAGCAGCTTCCACATATTGAACACCTACCACGTGTCAAGCACTGTGCAGGAAATTTACGTTTATTGTTCCTAATCCTTATGACCCCCATACAAGAATAATTTTCTCTATAGTGAAGGAACTGAGAATCAGAAAGGCAAAGTAACTTGCCCAAAGTCAGATAGCTAACAAATGACAGAAGTGAGATTCAAACTCAGCCCATTACCCCTCCAGTGCCTATGCTGCATCCACTTGGTGGCACTGCCTCTCAAAAATACAAACCCCCAAACCATAGGTGAGTACTGCAACTGGGTCATGACCGTTAAGTGGAACGGCCTCCCACCAAAGGGTAGCCAACTAACAGAACTCATGGATGGTAGGAGTAATAGGAGAAGGTGCTAACGGGAGCAGAGGGTCAGAACAAATGCTGGAGCGGACTGGAGAGGGCTGACTTATTCTAGAGGGCTTGGAAAGTAGCCTGCATGGAAAGGACAAGCCAGCCCCAGAGACGTGTAGTTCTTGCAGAACTCACTCACAGGCTGCCCTACTCCCAGCCTCTGAGGACACAAGTCATAAGATTCGGAAGGTGTAAGAGTCCCCAGCCACTTACTCTGCAAGCATCTGAACACAAGCCAGCTTGGTTGCTGGGTTCTTTGGGTCCTTGTGCCCCATTTCTAGTAGCTGGGCTCTGGGTATTATCTACTTTCCAGACCTTAAGGGAATCCAGGTGACTCTGGCTTGGATGTGTGGGCACTTAGGCTTGCCCTGCCTCAGCAAGTCTGCCTGGATCTGAAGTGCCTGGGGGCTCCTTCCCACAGGGATTGCTACCTTATTGCGCAGGTGAGAACCGGAGATTGAGAAGGGAGACTCCACCTGCCCCAGAACACACACAGGTGGTATGCAAGTGTCAAGAATGGGCCAAACCTCATTCTGTAGCATGAATCGCAGAATGTTTCCTCCTGCTCCATTCAGCCTCATAGAAGAATCTTAAATCTGGGGCTAGGTTTTAGGCATCAAGCAGATCCCTACATCGGAAAAAGCCACCTGTCTGCCCTCTTCCCACCCTTGTTTAAGGAAGTCCTTGAGGTTCAGAGTCAGAGTCCAGACAGGCGTGACCCGAGAACTGGGATAAACTTCCACATAATGGCATTGGCAACAACTTGGATGAAGTTGGAGGCCATTATTCTAAGTGAAGTAACTCAGGAATGGAAAACCAAATATCTTTATGTTCTCACTTATAAGTGGGAGCTAAGCTATCAGGATGCAAGTGCATAGAATGATATAATGGACTCGCAGGGAAGGGTGAGAGTGGTGAGGGATAAAAGACTACATATTGGATATAGTGTACACTGCTTGGTTGACAGGTGCACCAAAATCTCAGATATCACCACTAAAGAAATTATCCATGTAACAAAAAACCACCTCATCCCCAAAAACTAATGAAATAAAGAACGTCCATTTGATGTAGAAGCTGAATAATTATAAAAGCTAATGCTTGTATAATGTACTCATCATGTGCCCAGAATTGTTCTAAACATTTTATGTATGGTTACCCATTTGGTCTTCACAGGAGCCCCATAAGGTGGGCACAATTAGCCCTATTTTCCAGACAGGAAAAATGAAGTTAAGAAGTACAGCTAGTAAGTGTGGTAGCCCACTTTTGCACCATGCGTCAGGGCTGCAAAGCCCGTGCATGTAGCCTCTCTCTCATGTCATCCCTTAAAAGACAGGGAATTCCTCTATACCTGGCTCACATATAGAGATTCTGGTATCAGAGAGCCCTGAGAAATAACAATTGCACACTTTTACAAGTGCAGCTATCCAAACCTGTATCAGAGTTAATAGACCAGTGCATTCAGGAGAAACAGAAACCTGTAAAGTATAATAATATTTTGAATCTAAATCAACACCACATGTATACTTATAAGACTCCTAAAATGTCTTGTTTCTATATCAAACAACAACAAAAAAGGTAATTGGGTCCATCAGTCAGTGTATTAGTCTGTTCTTGTGCTGCTAATAAAGACATACCCAAGACTAGGTAATTTATAAATGGAAGAGGTTTAATGGACTCACAGTTCAGCATGGCTGAGGAGGCCTCACAATCATGGCAGAAGGCAAAGGAGAAGCAAAGGCACGTCTTCCATGGCAGCAGGCAAAAGAGCTTATGTGGGGGATCTCCCCTTTATAAAACCATCAGATCTCATGAGACTTATTCACTATCACAAGAAAAGCATGGGAAAGACCAACATCCATGATTCAATTACCTCCCACCGGATCCCTCCCATGACATGTGGGAATTATGGGAGCTACAATTCAAGATGGAACTTGGGTGGGCCCACAGCCAAACCATATCAGTCAGTATGATTTAGGTGTCCTGGATTCATCCTTGACTTTGACCTGCTGTTTGTGAACCATGTGTAGGTAGCCAGGTTTATGAAGCAAGGCTTTTCCTCTCTAGCAAATTCTGCAAAGTTGGATGCTGACTGCATCTAGACAGAAATAAGTCTTCCCTTCCGAAAAGAGGGCTCTGGTTGCTAAACTTTTCAAATCAATGGATAGATACAAGAGCCCAACAAGTCAACTGTCTAGCTGGAAGGCTGTTTAAGTTGGAAATTATGAAATTAACAGCCAGAACATAACCAATGATGATATTAATCGTTACCATTTCCCGTCATGTGTGGCACTGTGCTAAGTACTTTCACAGCACTGAACGGAAATGCTAAGTAACATAGCCCACGGCCACACATTCAGTAAGTTGTAGAGACAGGCTCTACCAACAGACATTCTGCCTGCAGAGCCGCCCTCTTAACATGTGTACAATCCTAGCCTAATTTCATATGTTTGATTTACCACACAGTTAAGCAGAAATATACAACAAACTGTAGAAATGCTAGATTGGAATTCCCATGTCAGATTTGATGTTTTCCTCGGCAAAGGGAATGGCCTCTGGTCAGGCAGGACTGGGTTCTCCTTGCTGTGGTTTGCTTGTGAGATCTGGTGATCATCTTTAGAGAGTCCCTGCTCTTCTCTCTCATGCCCCATCTTTGGATTACATCATTTCCATTCATCAAGGGTCTTAAAACCCTTTGAAGAAAGATCTTGTTCATGGTACCTGCCAATTCTCAAAGCTCATTCTAAGTCTTTTTTATGTTTTTACTGTGTTTTAGAGAAAGGATCTCATTCTGCCTCCCAGGGTAGAGAGCAGTGGTGTAATCCTAGTTCACTGCAGCCTCAAACTCCAGGGCTGGAGCAATCCTTCTACCTCAGCCTCCCAAGAAGCTAGGACTACAAGTTTGTGCCACCACACCAGATGGGGTCTTGCAATTTTGTCCAGGCTGCTCTCAAACTCCTGGCCTCAAGCAATTCTCCTGCTTTAGCCTTCCAAAATGCTGGGGTTATAGGTGTGTGCCACTGTGCCCAGCCCTCCATTGTAAGTCTTAAGTCCTGATCAAAGAATTACTGCACTTGTGAGTCCAGACAGGATGTTTCCCTGTGGTTTGGTGGTACAGTGGCATATCTATCTCTAATCAAAAAGTTCCACCTACCTCTAAAAGCCATATTCTCTATCAGCATTGGCTAAAGGAAGGTACTTGCACATTCTTTGGGAGAAAAGGGCTCTTTTGATTAAAACTTGTATTTTTAAAAAAGTCCTTCATTAAGCAATGCCACTTCCTGAACTGGTCTTCAGAGATTGTTCCCAGTGCACCACCCCACCTGTATTGTGTTGCTGTCTCCCAAATCGAGTCTGGGCTGGCCCTGTGACTCACTTTAACCAGCAGAATATGATGGAAGCAAGTCTATGCTAGTTCCAGGCTACAGCCTTAAGATGTGGCAACTTCTGCATTTCTACTCTTGGGAGCCCTGAGATGTCATGTGTGACTTTAGTTCCACTATTGGAGAGACCCTGTGGAGAGGCCCACTGGGTTGCCACCTGAAGAGGAGGAGGCCTGAGGAGAACCACAGCCCCAGCCAGACTGTCCAATCTAACCTTCAGCCATCAAGCTTCTGAGCCGAGTCAACAGACCTGTGAGTGGAGAAACAACTGGGACTCTTCCAGCCCCAGCAGACATCACATGGAACAGAGATGACCCTTCCTGCTGGGCCAGCTTGAATTCTTGAGCTACAGAATTGTGAGTAATGGTAACATCATTAATGTTTTCCGATGCTAAACATTCGGATAGTTTCTTATGGCTGTATCAGATAACAGAAACCCTGACACTATGTAACATCAATAATTGCACCATAGTTCAAAGGCCTGACTAGTCAATCACTTCACTCTTTGGTTTGGGGCTTCACAAGCACAGGGGAAGTTTCCTAGACTCCTCTTCCACAGCCACCCCTCTAGTGTCGTCAAGAAAGTACATGATTTTCTACTTAAAGTTACCCAAGTCATAATTATAGATGTGTTCAATTACTTGGGTTTATTTCCTCTACGAAACTGGAAACTCCATGAAGGTACGGAACCAAGAGTGATATTTACTGCTGAATCCTCCACTTAGCACAGGGTCCAGCACACAGTGGACACTGAACATATGTTTTTTGAATGAATAAATGAACTTATGCTGTGTTTGAATTGGTATGAAGTTTGGTTCGGGCGTGGTGGCTCACGCCTGTAATCTCAGCACTTTGGAAGGCCGAGACAGATGGATCACCTGAGGTCAGGAGTTCGAGACCAGCCTGACTAACATGGTGAGACACCCTCTCTACTAAAATATATATATATAAATTAGCCGGGTGAGGTGGCAGGCGCCTGTAATCCCAGCCACTTGGGAGGCTGAGGCAGGAGAATTGCTGGAACCTGGGAGGCAGAGGTTGCAGTGAGCTGAGATTGCATCACTGCACTCCAGGTTGGGTGGCAGAGTGAGACTCAATCTCAAAAAAAACAGAAGAAGTTTGGAGTGGCTGGAGCATAGACATTGAGAAATTGTTAATTTGCTAGGCTAGAGAGTTTGAACTTGATTGTGTAGTTAGCAAATGAACAGATGCACAGGGTGGCCTAAACTCCACCATTTGCCACACTTAATCCAAAAAATCAATGCAACTACATAATCCATACAGTTGTTTCAAGTCCCCCAGGGAATTAGTTTCAAGGCACATTGCCAAGTAGAATCCCATTTTTCCTCCCCACACATTTCTAGCATTCCTGGAACTATCTGGATTAGAAAGTGAGTACTCTTTCAATTGTCTGTACTTATATTTAAAAACATTTGTGAAAATGAGTTGCTCTGAGTTGAAATGGAGATGCTTCATTGCCTATCCCAATGATGTCAATGCCTCATGGCTCATGAGGTCAGTAAAATATTCAAAGACTTTTGGGAACCAAAAAAGGACTTAGTAGAACGTATGATGTACTGTACCCCCAGTATTAAACATATTGTGCCCACACCTGGCCCTAAATAACTAGTACCAAATCAAATTGTACCTAAAGAGCTCTCTCTTCAGTCCGCCTGCTTGCATTTGGCGAGCACATCCCAAATGAAGGAAACAACATCTGCAAGGTCAGCTCTCCTCTCAGCACTCCGCTGAACCCCTCGCCTTGGAGCACACTGCTGGCCTTTTGCATCCACCTGGTTATACAGTGCTCATTGTCACCATCAGTGCTGACCAACAGTTCTTAGTACACATCCTATCTGTATTAGTCCATTTTCATGCTGCTGATAAAGACTTACCTGAGACTGGGCAATTTACAAAATAAAGAGGTTTAATGAACTTACAGTTCTGTGTGGCTGGGGAGGCCTCACACTCATGGCGAAAGGTGAAAGACATATCTCACATGGTGGCAGACAATAGAAGAGAGCTAAAACCATCAGATCTTGTAAGACTTATTTACTGTCATGAGTACAGCATGGGAAAGACCTGACTCTATGAGCCAATTACTTCCCACCGGGTCTCTCCCATAACACATGGGAATTCAAGATGAGATTTGGGTGGGGACACAGGCAAACCATACCACTGTCTGTTCCTGAACTATATGGCTTACACAGTATTCTACATCTAAGCCTCTTTTACAGCCAGAGAGAAATAATTACCTATAATTTATAAGACCATGCACAATAGAAGAAACAGGGAACCTGTGCATGTCTACAGATAAATATATATCCATTCTTTATATACAGAAATATACATAATAAAGGACACAGAATTTCCATATCCATCAACACAGAGAACAAACAAAACCCTAGAATAGATAGTTAGCCTCCTCTGCTAAATAGACACTGCCTTCCTGCCACCACCACATCCGTGTCATAGACATTGACCACTTAGAAGGCAGTTTTCAACCCGTAACTCCTTTCTAGTGAATGCTTGCCAGTTTTGTGAGGTGGAGAATGAGGATTTGGGGAAGGAAGGTATATTTGCTTAGGTAACGCTAGCCACTATAACAGAAAAACATGACATCTCAGTGGCCTAATATAATAGAAATTTCTTTCTTACTCTTGCATAGTCTAATCAGCAGAGAGTGCAGAAGATTCTGTTCCAAGCAGTCATGCAGGAACCCAGGCTGCCAGAAGTTCTGCCCTCTTTGGCACTAGCTTTCAAGATTACCATGGGTATCCACATGTAGCTGGCATACGAGGAAAAAAGAGAGTGTAGGATTACACACTGGAGATTTATCATGGGTCAGACACACAACAGTACACACCACTTCTCCCTGTATTTTATTCACCAGATTGCAGTCACAGGGTTAAGTATAATTGCAAGGGAAGCTGGGACCCGTAGTGTAGCTTAAAAGGAAGGAGACATAGGCTCCGTACATGGCTATTCTCTTTGCCACAGGAGGATAATTTAGCTGGCTATCATTATCTTTCTTTTAATTTTTTTCCTTCTTATTTTTCCAGTTGGGAATAGAGCCACTTCTTTTTCTCATTCAGGTTTTATTTTCCCCAGATAGCCCTCCAGTAACCCTGTTGCCCACTCAGCCCACCCACACTTCCTTCTGGGAAAATTTCGAACCACTGTGGTGATAATACCCATGCAACGGATAAGACATTCCAATATGCATAACCACTTCGGTGATGTAGTTATCACAGCAGTCAGCTAAGGACTTTTGAAAATCAGGTTCCCCAGGCTGCAAGGAAAAATCTACAGTGGAAACAGTAGACGTTGGCATTTCCCAGACACTGATTAAGGCTCTAGAACAATAGGAGGGAGATAGATTCTGTCCTCCAGGATCCAGGGAACGTGAGCCTGGAAGACAAGGAGCTCACCTGAAGGTGGACAAGCCCATGCTGTAATCCATGGGGCTGTGGGTGATGAAGGGGGAAATGCGTGCTGTGTAGGGTGGTGTCACCCTGAATAGCTGCCAGGCTCAGCCCTGGGGACTTAATACACCTTCCTTAGTAGAGAACTATAACCTCAGTCATCATAATTCCACCTTTAAACAGAGCTGTGTAGTGTACAAAGCCCTTCACTGTTCACTGAAAGTGTCTTATTTTCTTCCCTCAATGACATAAGACAGGTATTATGTTTATGCCTTCCTCTCCATCTCTACTCTCTCTTCTGCTAGCACTGCCCTAATTCAGGCCTGCATCATTTCTCAGTGGACTCTTAGGACAGCCTCCTAACAGGTCTCTCAGCTCCAATTTGCCTCCCTCTAATCCATTCTCTACACTGTAGCAAGAGTAATCTCTCAAAGAAAGCAGTCCCCTTTCTTCTCCTCCTAACACCCTTCAATAGCTTCTCTCCCAGCTTGGATAAAATCCATGTCATTAGCATGCTCATCAGGCCCTACCTGATATGGCTCCTGCCTGCCTCTCCTGTTTCATTTCTTTCCATTGCTCATGCTGAACTCTGTGCTACAGCAACACTGAATGGCTTATGGTTCCCACAGACCCAGTGAGCTTCCTCACCTTTGGATCATAACTTTGATGACCCCTCTCTCTGTAATACCACATGCCCTCCCTTTCATTTGCTAACTTCTCTTTAACTCTTAAGTGTCACCTCATTCCTGAGAATGCTTTTCCAATGGCCACACACATACTTGGCTGATGCCCGAGCTATGCTGTGCAAACCTCTCTCATTGTCACACTGTACTGTTGTGATGTTTTACTGTGCCTGCCCATCTCACTAAGCTGTGAGCTTTCATAGGGAAGGTCCATTACATACTCATTTTGATACCCAGTCACCTAGCATTGCACGTGGCATCTAGTAGGTGCTCAATAAATGATTGTTGAAGTGTTTTATCAACAAGCCTGCATTTTAAACTCAGTAAACTACTGCTTAGAGGGCTTAAGGGGTTTGTCTAGGATATAAACTAAGTCTTGAGAGAAATGAGATGTCTCAGTCTTTCTGAATCCTCAAATACTTCACACTGTAGCACATGCTCTTCAAAGGGAGACAGATAATAATGTTGGCTGAAAAAGTTATAGCTCTTGAAGAAATGTTTTGTTTTGTTTTACTTCTTTTAAATCTTAAGTCCTTTTGAGAATCTCAGGAAAGTTATGGATTTTTCCCCCAGAAAAATATATAAACACATCAAATTTTTTATGCAATGTAAGAGTATATTAAAAGTATATTAGTCAGAATGGGGTAGATATTGTTGCAGCAGCAACACATAAACCACCAAATCCCAATGACATAGCACAACAAAAGTTGAATTTTAGCTCACATGAAGACCTTTATGGGTCAGCATGGGCTCTCCTCCATCCAGAGACTCAGGGGTTTAGGCTTCCTTCACCATAAGACATTGTTCTATCAACACATGCTTCCAAATCCACAGGACAGAAGACAGAAATGGACAGGGCACACTGGCTCCTAAGTGCTTCAGCCCGAAAGTGTCACATGTCTGTGAGAAATTGCCGAATGTCCATGAGTTCCTTCCAAAATTTTAGGCATAGCCCTTTGCAATGTGAATCTGCTGTTCCTCCCACCAACAGGTGTAAGCTCTGTCTCTAGCTCTTGAATTTGGGCTTGGCCATTGCTTTAGCCAAGGAGACATTAAGAAACATCAGGCAAGCAGAGGTTTGGAAAGCACTTGTGCATTGGGGCTTGTCTTTTCTTGCTGCTTTTTGAAACCATTAGATCACCCTGAGATCAAGCCTGAGTTAGTCTATTTGGAGTCATGTGGCCCATTTACTTCATCACTTCAGCCAACAGCCAGAGCTAACTGACAGACAGAATGAATCATCAGGCAGGTGAGTAAGGCCATCCTGGACCAACCAGGCTCCTGCTGACCTACCAGTTGGCTGGACCAAGGCAAGGCCGGCACCTATCTTAGCCTAGGCCTATTTGATGACCCAAGGAATTGTGAGCTGATAAATGATGATTGTTTTAATCTACAATTTTGGGATTATTTGTTACGCGGCAAAAGCTAACTAATACAAAAATAGGTGCCAGGAGTGGAGTGCTGCCACAGCAGAAACATGAAAAGTGGCATTGGCTATGGAACTGGGTGGAGGCTGGAAAATCAGTTAATAAAAGTTGGAAAAACAATAAACTGTTAGTGAATCCATAGACCTAGAGTTACAAATTCCTACACGTAGTTTAAAGGCCTAGAGACATATGATCAGTTTCAAAGCTCTTGCATGGTCAGAGATGAGATCTATAGCCCTGAGTAAGAGCAGCTAGACCAGAAGAGTGGTGTGGTGTGATAACTGTGATAGACTTAAAACAGTGCTGGCACATCCTAAGGGCAAGGGGAAGCTTCAGAATTAGAAAAAGGAGCGTTTAGGAGTCAGAAAAAAAAAATGTGTCTAGCCATAGATTTCCTACTAACCAGCTGTGGAAACAGCTGTGAAACCCCGTCTCAGAGGCTTGGAAGATGATACTAAGTTTCTTGGCTTATTGTCAAAATCAAACAAGATGATGTATGGGAAAACTGTTAAACTGCTAAGAACTGTCCCTGAAAAATATGTGTATTATTATCACTACAGCCTGAGGCTGCCGTCCTCCAGGCAGGATCTCAGGTGAGCTGCACTGGGAAACCACAAGGGGGCGCGATGAGGTTGGAACTCCGGGAGACCTAGGGGAGCCTGGAGCGTTAAGAACCCCAGGGGAATCTACTGGGAAGGCTTTCTTGAGCAAATGACATTAATATAAAACTTGAATAATGAGTCGTATTTAGCTAAGTGGCACATACTCTGGACAGAGGGAACGGCATGCAAAAATCCCGGAGGTGAGAGAGCACAGGATTCACTCGTGTAACTGTCCTCTCTAAGCCTGCAGGCTCCTCCCTGAGTACATCAGGTTGAGGAGGTCGAAGGGGAGCCCTGTCTTCTAAGGGTTTGGCTTCTCTTAAAGGCAGGCAGATAGGAGACAGGACATGGATCTTTCTTGAAACACAATTTTCTGCTTGCTTACAAATGATTAACCACCACAATCAATTGTGTCAAAGTTCAGGTCAGTTGCATCCTTTGGGACAATGGTGACATGGTGCCTTGCACTTCGGCTTATGACAACTGGAATGCACCCTGGGAGGTCTGGCAGCAGAACTTGTGTTCTGTGTTTTGGACACAATTAATGTGAGAGGACTACCATCTTCTGTGGCTTTCCCATCCATCCCCTCACTATACTTCCTTATTTGATTCTCCAACCCCAACCCAGCTACTCTGCAGAGATGGCAGGAGGGGGAGGTTTACCGTTTTGTACGTTCAAACCAAAAACAAACTTATCAAGTAGGTAGTAATGAATTATTATCCCCATTTCACAGATGAGAAAACAGTCTTAGAGAAACTCTGTAACTGTGTTTAAGGAAAGCAAATCCAGTCTGTGTTCTTTCTACTAGCCCACCCTCATACCTTGCAAGCTGCCTCTCCCATGTGAGGTTCCTTACCCACATCTGCAATAGCAAAAGCAACAGGACCGCCATCCAACACATGGACCCAGCCCTTTATGCGTTACAGGTTGGTTTTGTAAATGCCAAGGTTGGTGCAGTTTGGACTTTAACTATGTCGATTCTGGAGAGTCAGGGATGGTTTTCAGGAAGGTAGGTTTGAGAACCTCAGTCATTTGCATCTTTTGGGATGCAAACAATAACAACAACAGCACATATATATTTAGATAATTATTTTCATATAGCTATTTCCTGTTTTTTGTTTTGTTTTTTTTTTTTTTTTTGAGACGGAGTCTCGCTCTGTCACCCAGGCTGGAGTGCAGTGGCACGATCGCGGCTCACTGCAAGCTCTGTCTCCTGGGTTCGCGCCATTCTCCTGCCTCAGCCTCCCGAGTAGCTGGGACTACAGGTGCCCAACACCACGCCTGGCTAATTTTTTTTTGTATTTTTAGTAGAGACAGGGTTTCACCATATTAACCAGGATGGTCTCGATCTCCTGACCTTGTGGCCCGCCCGCCGCGGCCTCCCAAAGTGTCATGTAGTTATTTCTATAATGCCTATTTGTTCAACAATTACACATTTAGTATTTGGTCTGACTCTCCCAGCTGTGAGTGGTAAGTGGGCATAGTCCTCCTAATTTTACATATGAAGAAACAGAATCCGGCCGGGTGCGGTGGTTCACGCTTGTAATCCCAGCACTTTGGGAGGCCGAGGCGGGCGGATCACGAGGTCAGGAGATCGAGACCACGGTGAAACCCGTCTCTACTAAAAATACAAAAAAAATTAGCCAGGCGTGGTGGCGGGCGCCTGTAGTCCCAGCTACTCGGAGAGGCTGAGGCAGGAGAATGGCGTGAACCCGGGAGGTGGAGCTTGCAGTGAGCCGAGATCACGCCACTGCACTCCAGCCTGGGTGACAGAGCGAGACTCCGTCTCAAAAAAAAAAAAAAAAAAAAAAAGAAACAGAATCCAAGACAGTCAATAAAAATATCAGCTCATTTATAGACAGTGCACATAGAATGTGCCAGGCAATGTTCAACATGTTTTGAACACGTTGTGAAGATTAAATAAAAATTTATTTATTTAATCTTCACAATAACCGGTGAGGTTGGTACTATTATTATCCCTGTTTTATTGATGAAGGAACTTAGGCCCAGAGAGGGTTAGTAATTTTCTCTGGTCACACAGCTGGTGAATCATACAGAAGCAATTTGAAGTCAGGTAGATGGGCTCTAGAGCCCTACAGCCTCTTACTGACTTGCTCAACATCACGTAACTGGGAAGAGGAAACATGGAATTCAAACCTTGGCCTGTCTGACTCCAAACCCTGAATTCTATTAAGTAATAATAGCTTACATATCTGAGCACCCAATATAGGCCTGTTCTAAGCATTTCCTTATATTAACTTGTTTAATTCTCACCACTTTGCAAGTAAGGAGAGTAAGGCCCAGAAGTAAAGCAACTTGCCCATAGTCCAAAGCTGTTAGGTTGGTGCAAAAGTAATGGTGTTTTTTGCCATTAAAAGCAATGACAAAAACTGCAATTACTTTTGCACCAACCTAGTCAGTGGCAGAGAATGTACTTGAACCCAGGCTGTCTGGACCTAGAGCCCACAGTCCTTGCCACCTCACTAATAGCCTGTCCACTTAGCAGCTTACCCCAAAGTTACAAAGGAATAAACACCACGCTGCTACAGATTTTTCATTATTCTGGTTGGTTTCCAGAGTGACAGGTAAGTTTTTGTTCTGTGCAAAGTCTGTTTCCAGTCACCAGTGGCTTTCTGTTTACTTTGCAGAGCTATTTGCTCTTGGGGACAGAAGCTGACAGTGGCACTCACAGCACAGGCTTGTCATGGGTCTAGCAGCCTCTGTGGCATCTCCTGTCACATTGGGAAAATGAAGAATTCCAGGACATGGGCTTGGAGGACACCGGTGGAGCTATTTCTTCTCTGTGCTGCCCTGGGCTGTCTCAGTTTGCCTGGCTCCAGGTAAGTGACAGTTACCAATAATTCCCTGATCAATAATATGACAGGGAAGGTGCAGCCACATGATGCTGACCATCTCTTTGTTGCATGCCTATTGAATGAGGAACATCTCTTGAGGCAATTTGCATGCATCTGATAACATACTATCAACAACTCTTTTCAAATTATTGTGGAACCAAGTGGCTGATTTCAACAAAAGTTCCTGTAAGAAACTGACATGTTTAAATGTATTTTGTCATGCTGAGAAGAATAGGATATTTGTTCTGTATTCTGAACAAAGCCTCCATGTGATTCTCTAGGAAAAAGAAAGTTTGTTACGTACAGAGGACAAAAGAGCCGATTCATGAGATGATTTTAATAAATGAGATTGACCCATTCTACCTGCTCATCAACCCCAAATCTTCAGATTCTCAGATTCTTTCCCACCCCCCTCTTACACACACACACACACACACACACACACACTCTCTCTCTCTCTCTCTCTATCTCTCTCTCACCCCCCACAAGGTTCCCAGCAGTTAAATGTTAGCGGATTTATTTCATCATTGTTAGTCTACATTAATAAGGTGCAAAACAAGCAAAAGAAAATATCTTAGTGGGAGCTCAAACTTGGGCTCCAGTGATAGAAGAGCCAGTGACGTACCAATGTGGGGATGCTCCGTGTGCATGAGAAACCCCTACCATGAGATGTTGAAGCGTGCATGCGTCCCCGATCTCCATGTAAACACTCCTGTGGGAAGAGGGACTGTAATTCCATTCCTTTTACTTAGTTCAAAAATGAGATCTGAACAAACCTTTCATTTTATGTGAGGAGTACCTCCTGCCCATGGGACACAGCCTCTGGTCTCAGTTCTGTTGAGCTGCCATTAGGAACCACAGGATGATGAGCATTCATTCACTATCTATTGGCCACTCAATAAGTAACAGCTATTAAGATAATCAAGAATCTCCATTTAGCCCGGAGAATAACTAAGCTGCCAAGACCTTCCTTGTGTGTACTGTGTGTACACAGAGAAGCATTCAGGACCCCAGAAAATGTCTCCAGAATGGAGGACTTAAGGGAACCATAGCAACCCTATCTATAGCATTGTGCCCCTGGGTGGAGCTTTCTGCTGGGCTCTGAGGATACCGAGATGAGCCTATGTTCTCACAAAGAACGCCAACATGTGAGCACATGCTATGTGTACCATTATAAGAGATGCTACAGGGGCAGCCAGGAAACAAGGAGGGAATTATCAGCTCTACGGGGCATGGGACCTGGAAAGGCTTCTAGAAGAGATAGTGCGACGGCTGAATCTCCACAGGTGCGTGGGTGTTTGCCGAATGGCTAAGGGGTTGAAAGGTGTGCCAGGTAGAGGGAGCAGCACAGGCAATGGTGCATGAGTGTGAGAGAGCCGGCTTGCTCCTGAAGCTTCGGACACTTCAGTGGGCCTTGAACACAGGTCCCAGCAGGGAGTTGAGAGGGATGAGATAGAGTAGGAGTGAACAGGCATCAGGTCATGGGTAGAGTTGGGGGATGCTGGAGTACCAGCTAAGGAACTTGAACCATATCCTCACCACAATATTTTGGGAAGCCATTGAAGGGTTGAAGCAAAGGAGTGACATGATCAAATTTACATATTAGGAAGTTCACTCTGAGGTAGGGAGTGGAGGGGCAAATGGTTGATTAGAGTGCAGTCTGAGAAATTGTATTTAGTCGTCACTACAACGTCATGAGGTGGCTGTAATCTCTCCTTCTCGCTATGTAAGAGAACAAACGGATCCTCAGGGACGAGGAAAGATTCACGCATGTGTGGTGAGGGTCTCAAACCCTTACCTTAATCCAGGTATAGTTCTGACATCCACCCATAATCCCCATGGGACTGTCTTGAACACGGCAGGTATTTGAATTTCATCTGCGAAGTAGAAGAATAGTCTTTGGTTCTGGGACAGAAAATGCTGAGACCACCTTCGTATTGGCCAAGAGAGTTTTTTGTTCTTACATGCTCTTGTAATCAAGTCAGATGATGAAATCATAATCACTGTGTCCTAAGACCTATTATGTCGCCACTCTGTGCCAGCCACTTGGAAACATTAGCTATAATCCTCACAGCTATTCCAGGTAAGTGCTACTGTTTATAGTTTCACAGAGAGGGAAACAGAAGATGTAAGTGTCCCAAGGCTATCCACTTAACAAACAGCTGACTATGGATTCAAATCCAGTTTCGTTCAGGTCTCAGAGCCCCTGCACTCTCTCTGCATCCTTCTGCTTCTCACTAATGCGTTGTCCCCTCCCCGCCCCATCCCACCCCCCAACCCCCACATTGTGTATCTGACTTGTTGGCCTCTGTGCTGTTTCTCCATCTCTGGGCCACACATTTGTTGTCTTGAGATGTTGCTTTAAATTCCGTGTCTACCACAGCAAACGACAGAGAGAAGAGAAATTGAAAACCTGCCACCTAGAAGCTGCCCCTTCTAGGAAAGAAAAAGGATGCTGTTTGCAAAGGGGATGCAGCTGCTTAACAAATTGTGTGTGACAAGAAAGTTGTTGTGTCAGGGCATTTCTACCGAAAGCCAAAATACATTGACACACCCCATCTATATAAGCTGATGGCTTGCAATTTACTGCTGACCCAATCCTGCCGTACTGGATGGATCCATCTTTATTTTGATCAGAGACGCCTATTAGGAAGAGAGTGGGAGACCTGGGCCCAGTGAAATGTGTCCTAATGCTGGCTACAGCATTTTCTGCATCCCCAGGAAAGACACCTCCTTGCCAGTCCTTAAGTAGAGGGAGCACATGTTCAAGGAGCTGAGCAAGGGCGTTTACTGTAGCTCTATTTGCAATCGCAAAACATTGGGAAAATATAAATGTCCCTCAAAAAGAAAAGGAATAAATTAAATGCAATGAGTGTCATATGATAGAACATCCAGACAAAAGAAATGAGCTAGATCTCTTTATGAATCAACATGGATAGGCTTCAGAAATGCAATGTTGATTAACAAAAGTGAGTTGCAAAATCATATGTGTAAGTATGAATAAAGCACACACAAGCAATACTATAGATAGTGTATAGATGTCAAATTATCTAAAAGAGACTGGAAGGAAATACACCAAATTAATGGCAATAGCACCTCTGGGGGTAAGATGGGGGGAGAAAAATTGAGGCTGCTGTAAAATGCAGATGTCAAAATTAAAAATTTAAAAAAAGACTTGAAGCAAGGTACCAAAGTGTGAACAACTGCCAATCTGGATGTCAGTACATGGGTGTTTATTATATTATTTCTTGTACTTCTCTAGGCATGCTTAATTTTTCAATGTTGAAAGCATACAGAGGATTTTTAATGACAGAAGTTTAGTCAGTTGGTCAAAATGTCCATCAGGTTTGTTTCTATAGAAATTCATAGGGGTGAAAGGCTCATGTTTTTCCCACACACAGAGGCCCTGATGGAACCTAGAATTTATGTGGCTCCTCGTTAGTTCCAGGAACTAAAGATGCGATTTAATGCTAGCCTTTGTTTCAGATTTGCATTTTGTAGTACTAATAAACCACACACATCTCATCCGATGTAATTTACAAACATACTATTTATTCAGCTGATTACTTTATTATATTGCCACTTTCCATAATGAAAATTGGATGCAAAAATGAGAGATGTGGTGGATATAACTACTTTTTACCAAGTTCTTTCTGTAAGTGATCATCTTGCCCATTAACAGGCTTTCAAATCTCAGAGAGGAAAATAATTGTGACTCTTAATAGCTAGTGTGTACGTTACTTATCTGCTCAGTCTCAACTGTGGCCCTGGAGTTGCCTTGGTTGCTAAAAACACAATGTAACTGTTTTGTAGTTGAAATAGGAAGAGGGTACCCTGCAGAGCTGTCAAATACATACTTAGGAGAAGCCAAATCACAGACAATATTGTTTTGTCAAACCTGAGCAAATTAGTAGATAAGAACACATTCTGAAGCCCCCCACTGGTGTGCAGCATCCTGCCTCAAGTAACCATTTTAAAGTATCCACCTGTGGTTTCCAGTAGTCTTTGACCTTTCATTAAAGATCCAACTTTACTAGGCGACTGATTTTTGCTGGTCTCTGGGGCGGTCATGGACACGGATTTCACCGTAGTTAATACTATCCTCTTTTTAGGACTTTTGCCACGTGAGAACATATTGTTAATGACCTTGTCGGGAGTGACATCCTGTGTATATGAGATGGTAAAAACTACGTGATGCTCTTCTCCCTAATGACTCTATCCTGGATATGGAAAGAAAGAGGCCTTACATAGAGGTTAGAAGAGATTGTTGGAGTCAGTGCTGGCCCTGTTTCCTTCCAGGCAGCATGGGGCAACCGACAAAGCCCATATATACTCTAGAGCCTAAGAGACCTCGGCTCAGATCGTAACACCACTGCATACCAGCTGCATGACAGTGGACGTGTCACTGTCTCTCTGGGCCACTTCCCTCATCTGCCCAGGCGGCAATGCTCCACAGCTGCCTTCCAGCATTGCTGTGAAAGTAGAAGGAGATAGCATGGGTGATGCTGGGCCATTGAGCACAGCCTTGACATGTCTGTCATAGGTGCTCAGCAAACCTCCATTCCTTTTGTCTTCCCATCTCCTTTTGTGCCCTGGAAAAGAACACAAATTACAAAGAATCTTACAGTGTAATACACTCTTTCAATTGTAAGAAAAAATAAGAATCATCATACACACTTCATATTACAGAGGAAGAAACTGAAGGCCCAGGCAAATTAAATAGCATCCTGATTCATTCACTCATAACCCAATGTGCTCCAGGAAATGAACAAAAAGCATTGCCTTATCTCTGCTGGTGGTGCTGAGTTTCCAAGAATAAGTATCCTTCGCTCACTTCTCCTCTCAAGAACCATCTCCTCCTCTTCCATAGCTTTTCATGATCAGATCTGTACCTGGCACAAATCTCTCATCCTGAGATCCAAGCCCATATAGGAAATAGGAACTATTTACTAAATGAGTCCCCGTAAGTGTTTCATGGCACCTGGAACTCAGCATGCGCCACCCGAAACTCAAGTCTTCCCCATCAAGATTTATTTTCTGCTGTGTTTCCCACCACCCACACACTCAAATGGGAAAACAGCATCCACTTAAAAGGCCTTCCTTTAACACCCCACCTCCACCATCCACCATCACTTTCTATCCATTCCACATGAGAAGCATCTCATATGCTGGTTCTCCCCATCCTCTCTCCCTGGCCATTGCCATGATTCAGGCTTATACCACTCAGTGGGACTGCTGCTGCCAGCCTCTTCCTTGTTTCCCTACAACCAGGCTCTCCTGACTCCCACTGGGCCTGCACAGCTCCAGCCATGGGGACTGCATGCTGGAAATCCTTGCCCTCTGGATAAAGTCCCATAGAGCTAGGACGTGAGACATGTTTCTCACAGACATGTTTCTCTAGCCATAATGTTAGGTGCTTACTTCATGTTCAATAAATATTTGTTGGATTAATTAACCTATCCTGGAATGATAAACTAATAGCCTTGCACAAGTGAGCAAATATATATTTATTGAATGTACAAATAGATGGTTGGATGTATACTTAATTCCCTTCTGATACGTGACTCTCTTCTCTCATGATGACTTTTAGAGGTGAAAGGCCACATTCCTTTGAGTCAAATGCAGTCAACAAGAGCTTTGCTAAGAGCAGACAGACGCGGAGTGTGGATGTTACCCTGATGCCCATTGATTGTGAGCTGTCTGGTTGGTCCTCTTGGACCACATGTGATCCCTGTCAGAAGAAAAGGGTAAGCAACCAGGCCTGGGACAGCTCTAAGCTTCCAGGAGCCTTTGTCCCCAGCAAGATCGGCTGAGCCATTGCTAACAGTGCCTGGCACATAGTTGGCCCTCAATAAATGCATCCTTTCCTTCCGTGCTTCCAAGCAGCAATAAGTTCTTTCCTTTGGTTCTCCAGTGTTTTCCAAGCACACCCAGCCTTTCTCACTCTACTAACTTCCTAATTAGACTCTCTGCCTTGAACCTGTTCTTTCAATCAATCTTTCATCATGAAATAGGGGAAGCAATCACAGTGTATGTCTGAGTTGTCTTTGCCCACTTGGAAACCATTCACAATCTACCCATGACCCTTAGGATCAAGTCCAGGATCATGGTTTTCGATGATCCCTATGACCGAATCTAGCCTACATTTCCAGCACACTGGACCCTTCTATGACTGTGGCCTTCACTCTCTCTGGGCATTTCTTCATGCTGCTTTCTCAGGTAGGGTGACCTTTCCCACTTCCTTCACTGGCGAACACCTACTCACAATTTGAAACTCTACTCAGGAGCTGCCTCTTTTGAGAAAGCTTTTTGACTCCTCCTCAGCCCTACCTCCAGTTGGATAAAGCAATCTTTTATGAGCTTCGATAGCTCCTTATTACCCTTGTATCATCACATTTATCACATCATGCCACTTATTTTTCACCTTCAATACACAGTGAACTTGTGAAGGCTGATTCAGTTCTGCATTTTCAACGTGTAGACCAATTTCTGGCACAGAATACGTTCTTCATAAATGTGTGGTGTTTAATCTTGTTCTGTTTTCTGATATCTCTATAGGGAAGGGAATGTTGTTGTTACACTTTCTGTTAAACAAATAGATAAACAAGAAATCAGAGCAGGTAAATGGCTTCTTGAGTTCACCTAGTAGTAAATGCAGACCTCAAACTCAGGCCACTGTCCAGTGTTCCTTGTCTACGGTTCTTCCGGTGAATACACTCAATTTCTGCAATATCTGTCATTCGGCCTCCTTGGTCATAGAAGGGCTGACCCAGGATCCTAGCTCTGAGAACAACAGATATGCCAGAGAAAAGAGAACGGTTGCTATTTCCCCAGATCCTTGGGAAACCAAACCAGCCATGGGCTTAGACTCTAAAGAGGCTGTGGAGGTAAGCCCAGGACAATCACACAGTTAATTGGATCAATGGAGAGAGCCAAGGTGGATCATTCAGTTCCCAAACTAGGTTTTATTGCTGAAGTTATCAGCATTGATCCAATTATCTGGATAATTGCTTCATCTGCACCATAAACTAGGAAGGCTCAGCATGAGTCGGCCTGGCAGCCAGAGCTCCTCCCTCAGAGTCTGCTGCAGACGTTGCCTCAGCTGGTCATCATCCCCATCTGCAGGGTCACTGGCTGGGACTCAGCAAAGCCTCTCAAGTCAGATTGGGTGATGTATTTCCTGCACCACTTCCACACTCCTGGAGCCCACTTTGCCTTTGGAGCCTGGAGCTTTTTAGTCTTCTTTTTTTCAGTGTTCTCTGCAAGCCTTGTCCCTGTCCTGACAGGCTCTGCCTTCCAGAAAGAATGACCCTTTACAAGTACCGAGGGCATAGGTGAATGGTTATCTACATTTCTTTTTTTGGATTTCCAAGGCCCAAGTATAGATGCCATGAAGGTAATAACTATGCCTCATTAATGTCATCCTGCAAAGCAGGGGCTGCTATCCTGGCTTGCCTCCTGTGTTCTTTTGTTTACTAAAATCTTGACTGCAACTAACATTTGGAAATCACCCAAATCTGATCACTTTCTTCCTCTGCAGCAGTTTCTCATTGCCCCAGGGTAAAATCCTGTAATCACTTTCCCAAGGCCTGGAGGCCCCTGTGGTATCTGCTCTTGTCTATGTCTCCCTCCCACTCTGGCCAGTCTCCTACTTGTGCTGTTCTCTCCAGCCACATTGAATCTTTTTAATGTTTTCTGGAACACGGAGCACCTTCTCTAGTCCTCTCAGCTTTGGTACAGGAATTTCCTCCACCCATATCACTCTTCTGTGCCCCACTCTCGCCAGTTCTTCACACCTGCCAGACATTCCTACTCAGCCATCAAGTTTCAGCTGAGGTGTCACTTAGTTCTTCCAAAGCCTTCCACTTGGGCTTCTCCTAAGTTTGCATGAGGGACTCCCGATGAGTGTACAGAGCACTCTGCCTCCCCTGTCATGGCACTCATTGCACTGTGCTGCAACTGCCTGGGGCCCAGCCCCAGCATCTGTGACCTCCTTGAGAACAGGCTAGAGGATACAATTACCAGTAAAACTGACCAAACAAGGAAGCAACAATAACACCTACCTTTTCAACACTGGGTGGCTCAATCAATCATTTTGGAATAAATGAATAAGATGGTAGAGATATAGCAATATTGACTGCTAAAAAGCAATAATAAAGAAAAACAAGTCCAAGAAATTGAATGCCTACTATATATCCAACAACATAATGAGATTATGTAATTTAAACTTCATAACTGAACATTTACATAATTCATGATCCCTATTTTACAGATAGGTAAATTGAGATTCATAAATATTAAGTAATTTGTCCAATATCACACGACTGTAAAGTATCAGAATCAGTTATAGCTCCAAAGCCCATGTTTTTGCATTTATAATATACTGATGCCTTCAGGAAAAAGGGGGGAATACTTGAATCAACCAAGTGGAGTAATTAAGCTGAGAGATAATTTATTTTGTGTGTTGAACTGGCTACATGAGTCCATCTACTAACCTTTGACTCCAGAGCCCATGGAGTCAGTATGGGCTGACTTTCCCACATTCAGCAAATCTTGACTGATCACTGCAGAAGCAGAGATCAATGCCAAGGTCCCTGCCCTCAGAGAGCTCACAGACTAATTGAAGAAACCATCCAGCAAACAGCAAATCACAACATAGCTCCTTAAGTGTATATAATGGGGGGAGCACAAGGGGCTGGGGGAATGACAACCAGGCATTTCAGTGCTCTTGTGGAGCCCAAATCCTGGCTCAAGACCCATTTACACAGAGTATCCCTCAGCTCCTGAGATCTAAGGCTTTGCCCTTGGTTCACCTGGCTCCTCTCTGCTACAGTACAGGTATGCCTACTTGCTCCAGCCCTCTCAGTTCCACGGGGAGCCGTGCAACTTCTCTGACAAGGAAGTCGAAGACTGTGTTACCAACAGACCATGCAGAAGTCAAGTGCGATGTGAAGGCTTTGTGTGTGCACAGACAGGTATAAATCAATGTAGGAGTAAGAGGGGAAAGCCTGAAATAAGGTAATGGTTCTTGATGACCAAGGGACAGGCCATGTCCAGTGCTCAAGATCAGGGTCATGGGGCAGCTCAGGAGGCCTCCTTGTCCTAAAATCTCTGACCTCCTTTCACATGCATTATTTTATAAAAATCACCTTATAATGTAGGTGTTATTATTATCCTCATTATACACCTTAAAAAATCGAGACTTGAAGAGGTCACTTCTTCATATAGCAGGTAAGTGGCAAAGCTTCTATTGGAAATTTGAGAATTCAGATTACATTCACTGACATTAAAGACACAAAAAGTATGTGTGCTGCAGTCAGAAATCTTGGGTCAGGTCTTATTTTGACTTTGTGACTAGCAGAAGTCACTTAACCTTTCTGCATCTTGGATCCCTCAACTGAAAATTAGGGGTGATGTGAATACCTTACAAGTCTGTGATAAGCATCAAGTGACATCATGGCTATGAGAGCTCTTTGTAGACTGTTGGCTCCCTTAGCTCTCTCAGAGGTCTGGGGTTAAGTAGAATGTGACAAAATCTAGAATGGTTACATAGGGCAGTTAGCATCATTTATTGCTGATAAATCTTTAGAAAGATATTTCCTGTCATTTGCATTTCTGCATCACTAAGTCCAAGATGATCCCTAATCCATGATATACCCAGTAAAAATTAGTGTTTATAAAAAGGAAGAAAAGAAAAAAGGACAGACGGATAGATTGACAGAAGGAAGGAAGGTAGGAAGAAAGGAGTACACAAATGAATAATCACCTGCTGCAAAACTAAATAAACACAACTTTTCAATTCATTCAGAGAATCCAAGCAAACAGATGCTTCTGTATTTCTCCATCTCCAGCAAAAATGAGAGTATTTTGACCCACATTTTCTAGACGGAAGTTGCAATTCTCTACATTTACTGTACCCGTGTGGACTATGCATGGGGATCTTTCAAGAAAGAGGGATTCTTAGAGCAATTTCTAGGGGTTACTGCAAATGCAAAATTCTATCCAATAAATCTGAGAGACTTTTTTAGAGTGTATCCATGCACTCATTATGGCCAGTGTTCCATGATTCTGACCAAAGCCATGATGGTTATTCAGGCAGTCTTTAGTTTAAATGTCTGGCAAGAAATATTTGAAGGCCAGATTGTTATTTTTCTGCTTTTAACACTCCAAGAACATTGGTTTAAAATGACCAGACATATCTGAGGAAGTAGGACTACCTGTCTTATGGTCTTTATCTCCCAACAATATACTAATAAGAAAGGAAATCAATCAGGAGGAAAAAGTTTAAAGGAAGCAAAAGGGATGCAAATAATTTTTCATAATCCAAATGACTACGTTGTTGAAGGCAGTGTGCTTTAGTGGGAAGAATTTGTGACTAGACAGTTAAAGGTTTCAATCCCACTGCAAATATTTACTAGTTAATGTGCACTTGGCCCTCAAAAACACTAATAGTGCTGATAACACTTACACAGCACTTCCTAGGAGCCAGTACTGTTTTATTTACTCATTTAAATTTCGAACAATCTTATGGGATAGGTATGATGACTTTCCTATTTTACAGGTGAGTAAATTGAGGCAGAGAGGTTAAGTAACAAGAGAAAGGTGGCCCAGCTCACACAATTTACAGGACCCACCCATCCCACCCCCTCTTTCCAGCTCCAAGGAGAGAGAGTCAAACTGTCCTGCTGCTTTCTGGAATACAACACTGGCCTCTTCTGCTGAGGGAGGTGGCAATAGAGGAATAAACTGTTAGTGCCATAACCAATCTATCTGGATACAGGATGACTAATTAAAACAGGGCAGCATGCAAGGCCTGACAAAAGATCTGGCACCTAGTTGGTGCTTATACTCTGTTAGTTCCTTTCTTGCCAACCATGTGGCTCTGGGTAATACTCTTTCTCCATTCTAGGAAGGTGTGTAAACCGCAGACTTCTTTGCAATGGGGACAATGACTGCGGAGACCAGTCAGATGAAGCAAACTGTAGAAGGATTTATAAAAAATGTCAGCATGAAATGGACCAATACTGGGGAATTGGCAGTCTGGCCAGTGGGTAAGTGACCATTTTTCTGTGGTGTAGATGGGAAGGCACAGCATTAAATGGAATTCTGGAGCATAGAGAATGAGAGAACTGATATAAACAGAGGTCCTCACTCACCTTTCTGAGAAAAGACTGTATTGTAAGTGACACTTCTGGTTGCTCTCTGAGGGCAGTTCCAAGTGGCTTCAGGAACACGTTCCATGGACAGACCTAGGCGTCAGGAGGGCTGGCTTGGAACACTGGGACAGAGCTGTGCATGTGTGGAAACCACACAGGCTGCTATGCGAGGGCCGGGGTAGGGAGGGGAGCCTTTATCTGAACACCTGCAGTGTGACAATGTTAGGTGCTTTCTAAGCCTTACGTCTTGAATCCTATTGACAACTTGGCAGGCAGGTTTTATCCAGGTCTGTCCCTATCTCCCAGCATTGGTCCCTCCAAGAAGAGAGATCTCTAGTTAGACAGTGAAGGGATGGATTTCCAGTGCTTTTGGGGATCTCTGAGTTGGTCCTGTCCTCTGGTGAGGACAGAGGAGCAAGGTCAGAAGGGGCCACACTGGCCTGGCATGCACCTTACTTTCCTGCCATATTTTGCAGCTTCTTAGCCTGCAGGTGGAAGAGGGAGACCTTCCCCTCATATGCTTTAGGAATCATCATATGAGACAGAGCCTGGGGAGAGGAACACTGACCCTGAATGGGATTTACCTTCATTCTAAAAAAACCCATCAAATCTCAATTTTTAAAGTTATCACTGGAGACTCTTCACGTGGGAGGCTTCTCTCAGGACTACCTTATAAGCTAGTTATTATAATCCCCACCTTGCAGATAAGGAAACTGAGGCCCAGAAAAGTTGAGTGAGTTCCAGGGTCACTCAGCCAGAGTGTGGGATAGCAGACACTCAAAGCCAGCAGTAGGGTCTGACAGGACCCTGTAGGAGGGAACAGAAGGAGTGGCTCACTGGCCAGGGCACCTCGGACAAGGCACTTATCTATGTGGAACTTTAGTTTTATCATCTGCAGGAGGAAGTTAATAACATGCTTCTTTCAAAGTGCTGTGAAGATTGAACAAGTGAATATGACTAATATAAGAGGCACTGGGCAGCTTGTGTGGTGGGAAGAATATAGACTCTGTTCTTGCTCCACTATCAGATTTCAAAGTCCAGTCCACCCATTGTTCCTGGCTGGGAGACTCTGGGTTAGTCAGTTACCCTCATGTTTCTCATCTGCAAAATGGGGATAATAATAATACTTACCTCCTAATGATTAATCCTTATAAGGATTAAATGAGCCATTATGTGTAAATTGATTAGGATGATGCCTCCACAAAGTCAGTACCACATTATAGTTGTTAAAGAAAATAAATATGTATACATTATTTTGATACATGGAATATGTCATGGGAAAGAGACCCCAGACAATTCTGGTGAGGAACAGAACCAAGGCCAATAAGTGGAAGCTGATAGGAGACAGAGACTCTTAATAAAAACAGAAATTTCAGTAGTTAGAGATGGTCAAGAATGGAAGCTTGCCTTAGGAGGCAGTGACAAATAATGTCTAAGGAGGGGCTGGATTCTTTTCCTCTCTAAAATGGAGATAACATCTATTGCACAGAGCTGCAGGGACACTAATGAGATGATGCATGTAGCTACCCACTGCTGTGTTTGTCACCAGTTACACCCTCAGTAAACAGTAATTATTGTGAATAATATTGTAAATGCGTTGTGATGAGGGTTGTACAGAAATTAAGAAAACTGCCACTTCAAACAGCACACAGTATAGTGAGGGTGACAAGTACATAAATAGCACATTTATCGTGGACCAAGCAGTGTTTTAAGGACTTCATAAGCATGACACTTGTGATCCTCACAACATCCCCATGAGGGAGTATTTTCATGGTCCCTATTTGCATATGAGCAGACTGAGGCACAGAGGTAGTAAGTGGCCACCCAAGGTTTAATTGGCTTGCCCAAGGTCACCTGGGCAGTAAGGGGCAGAACAGAGATTGCATCTCAGACGTCTGGCTCCAAAGTCCACACACTTCCCTATTATGCTACCCAACTCTCTCAAGGCAATGGTAGTAATACGGGACAATCAATGCACAACAGTGCGAGCACAGGGTGTTATGAGGGCCCCTAACACAGCTGGGCTACAGGCTTCAAGCACAAGTGTCAGTGAAACCTCTCACCACACTGGCAACAGAGCTCAATCTTGACAGACAAGTCAGAGATAAAACAGTGACTGGGTGGCAGGGCATTCTGGGTGCAGGGAAGTACCTACCACAGAAGGAGCTGAGTAGACTGGAGCAAGAGTAAGCCTCTTCACGTGGCTGGGGACTAGGGCACGTGGCTGTGGTTAAGATCGGCCAGAAATGAAGCTGGAAAGCTGATTTGGACCAGGTATCAAGGGCCTTGAAGACTGTGCCAAGGAATTTTTGTTTTCATTCAGTAGAGCCTGACAATCAAGATTAAGCAACCCCAAACCTTAACCTCTTCGCCATCTCTGTCTCTTCCTCACAGGATAAATTTGTTCACAAACAGTTTTGAGGGCCCAGTTCTTGATCACAGGTATTATGCAGGTGGATGCTCCCCGCATTACATCCTGAACACGAGGTTTAGGAAGCCCTACAATGTGGAAAGCTACACACCACAGGTAAGAGACAGCCAGGTAGCAGTGGAGGGAGCCCCAGCTGAGCACCCAGTTAGCAGGGTCCATGGCCCGGCCCGACAGCCTGCTAGCTGTGTGACCTTGGACACATCTCCTTTTCTCTTTGAGCTTCAGTTTCTTCATATGTAAAAATGGGCAGTTCCTTTCTCCAGACATTGTGGTGGAGATGACATTCTGTATATAGTAACAGGAGGGTGGTTGTAGAGCAGTAATAATAGAAACCATAATACAAAAGGCTACCTTGAAGATAGAAATAAAGCTTAGGATTTGGAGTCACACTGACTTGGTGACTCTGCCACTTACCATCCATATAATCCTAAAGGCTATGAGCCTCTGTTTTCCTATCTTTAAATTGGGAGTTATGGAGGTCCCACCCTGCAGGGAGAGGATTAGTGAGATAATGTGTGTAAGTATGTAGCACAGCACCCGGCTTAATGGTGAGTCCACAGAAAATGTTAACTCTTGTTGCTGTTGTTATTGCATTCTTATTAAATCCCTGCCTATTAAAAGCAGGCATTACTCTAAGCATTTTACGAAATGCTCTACCAGTGTAAGCCCCTATTATGATTGATGTACAAACTTAGAAACACATCTCACAGACAGTGGGGTTTAGAATAGCCCATAGGACACACACACTTGATATGTGACGGGAACACACTGGGTTCCAGGACTGGCTCTGCCACAGGTCCCAATTTCACCTTAGGTTAAGTTCCTCTTCCACTCTGGGCCTCAGTTTTCTCATCTGTGAAACTGGGGGACGAGACTAGAGGATCTTGATGGTAATTTCCACTTCCAAAATTGCACCCTTTTTTCTAGCCGGGTGTGGTGGTGCATGTCTATTGTCCCAGACACTCGGGAGGCTGAGGCAGGAGGATCACTTGAGCCCTGGAGATTGAGGCTACAGTGAGTCAAGGTCATACCACTGCACTCCAGCATGGTGACAAAGCAAGATCCTGTCTTTAAAATGTATATATTGCACCATTTTGAAGGCAAGCTCCTCCTTACTCCTCCTTCCCTTCCTCCCCAACACATTTTTTAGCCAAGAAAGAACAAATTTAGCTTAGCGCCAAACACACTCTCCATCAGGGTATCCAGTGCCATCCACAAAACCTCTACTTTCAAAGGAGGATTTCAGAGCAGCCATTACCATCCAGGTGCAAGTGGATTCTAACTCAGGCAGGACATACATGGTAAACGCTCCGGTCTCCATACCAACATTCTTTGAGCGCTGTGCCATGCTGTGATTTACCAGTATAAACCCAATCCTCAGAACAAGCCTGATGAAAGGGACCATTATTGCTTCCATTTTACACATGAAGAAACTGAGGCATGGAGAGGTCAAGGCAATAGTCCAAAGTCATCTGACTAGACAAGAGCAGAGATGCAGCGCATCTCAGCGGCCACGCTGCAGACCATGTCTGAACTGCTCCTCCTTCCCCTTGTAGCAGCTGAGCTGTTGCACCCTCCTCTGGGAATTACAGGCTGAATGGGCAGAAGCTGAAGCTGATGGGAGCTGTGGGCAGGGAGGTGACTCGAGACTGGTCACTCCAGGGCCCACAAGGCACTACCCTTGGCAGTTCCCCTACACACAAAGCCATGAATACTGGTTTTCGAGCAAGTGGCTCTCCTAAGTTCTCTCTAAGGTACTTTCCTGCCCTTGTCACTTGATCCTCCAGCCACTGCCTTAGACCAGACCCTCATCAACCATCACCTGCACTGCTCTTACAGCCTCCTCATGGGTTTGTCTCTCGGACTCCAAATTTTTCACTTCCGATCCAACCACCAGGTTGTCCCACATCATCTTCCTGAGGCTTGATCTACTTCCTCTGCTAGGTCATACTTGAATTAAGCCCAGATTTCAGGACAAGTAATTCAAAAGCCTATTTTGATGTCAGAACATCCTCTCACAACATCCCCTTTTTCTCCTCACTGTTTCAACTTCTCTTTGAACTGCACTGCTATCCTTGCAGTTCCTGGGGCACACCCTCCCCTTTCCCACCTCCATGCTTTTGCTTAAGCTGAGCCCACAGCCCAGAATGTTTCCCTGCATTTTTGCCAGTTGAAATCCAAATCAAAAACCAACCTCTAAGTTTCCACCCAAGGTATTGATCAGGTCTGTCTCTACTACTGAATCAAGAGCCTTGAAGTAGGGACACAAATCGGCCCTGATTTTTCTGTATCCAGAGCATCTAGTTCGGTATCCAGCACATAGTAGGAGTAGAGTGGCTGTCTTCTCACTGGTATTGAACTGATTTGAGTCAAATGAAATAAAAAACACTTTCTTTTTTCTTCTTTAGACCCAAGGCAAATACGAATTTATATTGAAAGAGTATGAATCGTACTCAGATTTTGAAAGCAATGTCATAGAGAAAGTGGCAAGCAGGTCTGGTTTCAGTTTTGGTTTTAAAATATCTGGAATATTTGAACTTGGCATCAGCAGTCAAAATGATCGAGGCAAATACTATATTAGGAGAACCAAACGATTCTCTCATACTGTAAGTATGTCTTTGTTGCTTTTAAACATATATGTTGTCTTACTCCATTTTCTGCTGCTGTAACAGAACACCACAGAATGGATGATTTATAAAGAAAAGACATTTGCTTGGCTCACAGTTCTGAAGGCTGGGAAGTCCAAGATAAAGGCGCCACATCTGGTGAGGGCCTTCTTGCTGCATCATAACATGGTAGAAGGCATCACATGGTGAGGAAGTACATGCAGGAGACAGAAAAAAGGGAGCTGAACTTCATTCTTTTATCAGGAGCCCACTCCTGTGATAACTAACCCTCTCCTGAAACAACAGCATTAATCTATTCATGAGGGCAGAACCCTCATGACATGATAACCTCGTAAAGGTGCCTCCTTTCAAAACTGTTACAATGGCAATTAAATTTCAACATGAGTTTTGAGAGGGACATTCCAGCTATAGCATATGGATCTTTTGGAAATGACATGCCCCAGATGTGTCTATATTCCACATTACAACTATTCCTAACAACCAATTATCTTTCTGTTGTCTTGAAATCTTCTAAAAAAAAAAATAGCTAACTTACTTATTAAGAGACCAGGCAGAGACAACCTTCTATAATTATTTTCTTTCATTTTCTAATAAACTTTTCCCTTAGGGTTTCAATAAGCTTAAGATGTAGCTTTGAAGACCAGAACTTCTCTGGAGACTTTTCAGCCCACAGGAATTTGACTTTTATTCCAGACATCCAGCTGAAATTCCTCTCTGGAATGTCACCCAAGACCTCTTCTCTGACTTCTTAGGGTGTTCAGTGGAGATGACCAAACCATTGCTCTCCTGTTTCTCCTGCTTTCTTTCTGTTCCTTATCAGCTTCCTTCCTGGGTCTAATATTCCCATCTGTCCTTGTTTAATTCGTGGCCCTCTTCTCGATGTACTCTCCAATCTCCCCTGGCTGCCTGCCCTCTTCAACTCACTTCCTCTTTTACAGGGACAAGCTATGAGCCTTCATCACTGCTTCTAACCTCTTGGTTAAGCTTCAGACCTTCCCTATCCACTCTTCTGAGCATCTCACCTGGGCATCGTGCTGACACTCCAAGGCAATGTCTTCTTCCTAAATTTTTAATGGGTGTTAATGGCATATTCCCCTCTACTTTTCCAGGCTAAGAACTGAGCCAGAATCATATCTGGCTCTCACTTCTGCTTCATGTTCACATCTGTTGATTACCAAATCCTTCAGTATTACTATTCAATATTTGTTTACACTAACTCCTATTACCTCTTAATTAATCCAGTTTCTTTCATCTCTTACTGTGCCCAACTAAATAGTTTCTCTGTCTCCTAGCTTGCCCCTTCACACGCATGAAGAACTGTTTCTATGATACTAATCTGATCATATCATCTGCTTCCTGTTGCTTACTCCCTACCCTTTTCCTTCTCTCCTTCTCTCCCTTCCAGCTCCCTGATTCAAATTGCCAGTTATAGGATGCTAGCATTGGGCCAGGCACTATCCTAGAGACAGACTAGGGATCTGTAGTCTCTAGGATAATATTCTTGCCTTCAGGTTCACAGTGCAGTGTAGTAGGAGCAGCAAACATGAAAGCCAATATATTATTCCTTTTTTTTTTTTTTTGAGACAGAGTCTTGCTCTGTTGCCCAGGCTGGAGTGCAGTGGCATGATCTCAGCTCACTTCAACCTCCGCCTACCGGGTTCAAGCGATTCTCCTGCCTCAGCCTCCCCAGCAGCTGGGACTATAGGCACGTGCTACCGTGCTCGGCCAATTTTTTTGTATTTTTAGTAGAAATGGGGCTTCACCATGTTAACCAGGATGGTCTTGACCTACTGACCTCATGATCTGCCCGCCTTGGCCTCCCAAAGTGCTGGGATCACAGGCATGAGCCACCACTCCTAGCCGTATTATTCTTAATTATATCAGTTATAATACAACATGGCATATGCTATAAAGGAAATGCAAACAAGTACAATGCAATCCTAGAAAAGGGAGTGTCAGGGTGCATCTGGGACCTTGAGGTTGTTATCAGATTGGAGGCAATGGCAAAGTAGAAATTTAAAAGATAAGTAGGTATATGTTGGGCAGACAAGGGAGAAAATAACATTTCAGGGAGAAGGAACAGCATGTACAAAATAATATGAAAGCGAATGTCAGGCTTGGGGAACAGTGAAAAGTTGGTTGAATGCTGACATACGTGGCTGGTAGAAAGTAGTAAAGTATGGAGAGGAAAACTTCAGGGGTGTAGCAGCTGAAGCCAGAGAGGCTACTGGAGGACAAATTGTGATGATCTTATACTCAGAGTAGGGGAGCTGATTTTATTTTGAAGGCAACAGCAAGCCATGCAAGGTTTTGCTTTAAGCCAAGAGGAGCATTGTCATAATACAATCTGAATTTTAGGATGTCAACTCTGATTGGGGCATTGAAGGAGGCAAAAGAAAGGAAGGAGTTTAGGGAGGAGGCTTTTATAATAATGCAAACAAAATGAGATGCAACCTAAAATATCCAGAAAAATAATGAACAGAGTACCTAGTGACTGCTTGTTTAGGAAGGGTAAGGGAGAAGGAAGGGTCATAGGTCACTGAGGCAGGCCTAGAATGGGGTGAGAGCAAGCTAGGAGACAAAATGAGGCCCCAGGGCAATAGGCACCAGCCCAGCTGGCATGGCTTTGTAGAGCTGAAGGATTTAGGATTAGGCTGAACGTATCTCACAGGCATTTGCCACCTTCCCCTTTTTCTCTGCCTATACAGCAGTATAGGGAATGCTCACCTAGGGTTTATACTTCATCTGGCATCACCAGCTTTCGGTCTATTCCATACATGGAGAGTCACCAAACTTTTTCTGTAAAGGTCCAGATAGTAAATATTTTAGGCTTTGTGAGACTGCAAGGTCTCTGTTGCAACTATTCAACACTGCCATTGGAGTGTGACACCAGTTGTAAACCATATGTAAATAAATGGATGCAGTTGTGTTCCAATAAAACTGTATTTACAAGCAAGTACAGGTACTGGGTTTGGTACGAGGCTGTATTTTGCTGACTCCTGCCGTACGCTGTCATAGCTGGTTTTCCTAAAGCACCACTTTTACTTTCTTGCGCAGCTTTTTTTCAGAGTTTACAAGGCATCAGCAAAGCAGGCACTTTTGCAGGTTAGCAAACCCCATGTCCCATCAGAGAGGTCCCATGCCCTCCAGCTTCTCCCTGCCATGCCTGCTTTTGTTACCCTTCCCAGTCCTTATTCTCTACAGTAAGGAAGTGAGTTAAGGGCAAGCTCTTCCAAGCTGAACAGGATGTCAGAATATTTATAAGCATTGAAAGCTTGTCAAAGAGGCTGTCTTCTCTCAAGTATCCTAAAGGAATCATAAGAGTGATGACCCCGGGCCAAGAACATCGGATGGTATTTGTAAAGTTCATCTTCTCGTTCCAGATTCCTAACTTTAAAGGTCTGGTTTTCCCATGTTGGTATTTCATTTAGAAAAGCGTATTTCTGCATGCACGCTCTGACCTTGAAGTAGCACATTACAAGCTGAAATCCAGAAGCCTCATGCTCCATTACGAGTTCCTTCAGAGAGTTAAGCGGCTGCCCCTGGAGTACAGCTACGGGGAATACAGAGATCTCTTCCGTGATTTTGGGACCCACTACATCACAGAGGCTGTGCTTGGGGGCATTTATGAATACACCCTCGTTATGAACAAAGAGTCCATGGAGAGAGGAGGTATACTGCCCAAGGGACCATGGCTTTCTAAAAGCTGGGGGAAGAGTTGAACTTGTAGTTTTCTTTCTGCCTTCCTGGCTACACCTTCACAGTGTCATTTGCAGATTCCTCTTCCTCCTCTTTTTGATTGACAATGTCAGTCCTCCTCTGCCTAGCTCCCTAGGCCATTCTCTTTTCTACAGCTTTTCTCTCTATGCGATTGTACCCAATCCCACGGTTCTGAATACCTTCAGCATGCAGATAACTCCTGGATCTCTTCCTGGATCCATCCTGGATCTCTTCCTGCACCCAAGAGTTTATGTCGAAATGTTTCTTTGATGTCTGCATGTGAAGGTGTAACAACTCTCAACAGCTGAACATGTGCCCAAAGAGAACTTTTGACTTTCTTTCTCCAATGTGTTTCTTCTATAGCCATCCACATCTCAGAAACGGTTCCACCATCCAACCAGGGGCTCAAGCCATAAAACTAGCAATCCACCTTGATTGTTTTTCTTTTCTTCAAATCTATTGTTTTTTCTTTTCTTCAGATCCATCAGCTCTACCTCCAAATTATATTTTCTATTTTTCCTGTTACCACCATAGGCTCACCCCATGACCAGACCTTCACATTCAAAATTTAATGTGGATGTGAATCAAGTATGAATCTTGGAAGAGGTAGATTCTGATTCAGTAGGTTTGGAGTGAGGCCTGAGAGTGCATTTCTAACAAGCTTTGGAGTGATCCTGATGCTGCTGGCCGATAGGTCATACTTTACATAGCAAGGTCTCAGATTATTACTGTGGTCTCCAAAATAATATTCCACCCCCATCTCTCCCCTATAATTCATCTTCATAGAGATATCCCAGCTCTTTCCAATTCCAGTCAACTGCAAGTCTGCTGCTTTCCAACCCAATATCCTTTCCTATGACATGGCCCTTGTTGGGTTAAGCGAACTGCTGTAGGTCACACAGATTGCAGTGGTGGAGCCAGGGCTTGATTACCAGTCCATGTACTTGCAAGAGCACACATGGTACACAATGTAAATTTTTACAGTGTGGCCTCAGTCTTGTCAAAATCAGAGGTAACTTCCTGCATAAAAATGGTCTCAAAAGTGCTTTCCACTGTTCCTCAAACTGCTTCCCATAAAAGGGCTTAATCATTAAATAAGTTGGGAAAACACATAATAGATTCCACTCTCAAAGTTTCACGAATGTACTCCAATAAAATGACCTCTCCACCTATTTTGATGCAACATTTGTCACACTTTCTTGACCACGGAAGTTCCTTTTCTCATAACATCTGCTACCATCTCACAGGATTCATGTTTCAAGAAATGCACTTCGGGAAAAACTGATCTATACCAACATTGCTAGACAGCCCTGGTGGTCAAGGTTGCTCTTTTCTCCCTGAACTGGCCTCAGAGTGCTTGGAGAGGTGCTTATAAGTCACATCTGGAATTTCAGCAAGACCAGAGGAGGAGGATGCCTCAGGGAGAATTAGGGAGGAAGAAGTAAGAAACAGTCCAAAAATGAAGAAGAAATCAGGGAAATTTGCCCCGTCTCTTTGCCAGATACTATGCCTTACTTTTTATATGCAGTTTCTCAACTAATTAATTAACACACTTTTTCTACCTTATCAAAGATTGGAGAAGGGTGGGTCAGGGAGGGCAGGCAGATTGTAACAGTCTCTGTACTCACTGGATCTATCCCTAGAGAATCAATAAGGCGATCAAATTTTTAGAAAATGACTCTGAGCACTTCCCCTCTTTCGAAGTCTGCAAAAATCCTCAGAGAGCGTTGCAGGGAGGCTGAAAGGGGAAGTTGGGCCTGAGCTCTACGAGGTCTCTGCCCTGGTGCCAGTTGCTGCCTGCATTTCTTATTATCAGGCTGGTGACCTATTTATTTGAACCTGAGTCCTTGTGACATCCAAAAAGGGCTAGGCCTCTGGACTCGATCATAGGAAAAGGGACAGAGTGAATTACTTTTTACGTCATGGACCTTTTTCCTTGCTTTCTTCAGATTATACTCTTAACAACGTCCATGCCTGTGCCAAAAATGATTTTAAAATTGGTGGTGCCATTGAAGAGGTCTACGTCAGGCTGGGTGTGTCCGTAGGCAAATGCAGAGGTATTCTGAATGAAATAAAAGGTGAGTGACAGGGGCTTGTGACTTCCACACTTAAATGTTTATCCTCCTAGCACCTCTGGTGATTACAACACCTCCCTCCCTTTTTGAGACAAATACTATCCCAACTTCTATGCCAAGTATGTCCTTCTGTTTTTTATAGTTTTACCACCTAACATATCGCCGTGACTTAGTGTTGCTTATTTTTGAACTTTATATGAATGGAATATAATCCTTCCAGTCGTGTGTTTTCCATTCAACATAATGTTTTTGTGTATAACTATAGTTAGTTCACTTCTATCGCTGCATACTATTTTGTTGAATATACCACTTTTTCTTTGTCCATTCTACTATTGATGAACACTCGAATTATCTCCTCTTTCAAGCAATTATAATTGATGCTGCTCTGAACATCTTACATAGTTATCTGGTACACGCGTACAAGTGTCTTTCCAGAGAATACACATAGGACTGTAATTGCTGGGTTTCAGAGGGTGTGCTTTTTCTATTTGACTAGATAGTGCTAAGCTGTTTTCTAAAATGGCTGTACCAATTTATACTCCTGTTGGCAGTAGATGAGGACTCCTCCCCCACCGCCAGCTTTTTTTTTTTTTTTTTTTTTTGAGACAGAGTCTTACTCTGTCGCCCAGGCTGGAGTGCAATGGCGTGATCTTGGCTCACTGCAATCTCCACCTTCCGGGCTCAGGCAATCCTCTCACTTCAGCCTCCTGAGTAGCTGGGACCACAGGTGCATGCCACCATGCTTGGCTAATTATTATTATTATTATTTATTTTATTTTATTTTTTATAGAGACGGGGTTTTGCCATGTTGCCCAGGCGGGTCTCAAACTCTTAGGCTCAAGCCATCTACAAGCCTCGGTACCCCCAAAGTGCTGAAATTACAGGCATGAACCACCATGCCTGGCAGAGACGCCTCCTTACTTTTTAATGCTGCTCAGGTATTGCAGGCTCAGACTTGAGGAGCTGTTTTATACCAGTTCTTTTTTTTTTTTTTTGAGATGGAATCTCACTCTCTCACCCAGGCTGGAATGCAGTGGTATGATCTCAGCTCACTGCAACCACTGCCTCCCGGGTTCAAAGGATTCTTCTGCCTCAGCCTCCCAAAATCTGGGACTACAGGCATGTGCCACCATGCCCAGCTAATATTTGTATTTTTCACAGAGACAGGGTTTCGCCATATTGGCCAGGCTGGTCTCAAACTCCTGACCTCAAGTGATCCACCCACCTCGGCCTCCCAAAGTGCTGGGAGTACAGGCATGAGCCACCACGCTGGGCTGTTTCACACCAGTTCTTTTGGCAGTGGGGACATAGACACATTAGAATAGAAATAACTCACTGACATGATTGAGGGCTTTCTGGGCAACTCCATAAGTCAAAATAATAATTGCTTTATAGTGGCCACTGTTTAATAAGTGTCAACTACATACTTAGCACAGCCTTTGTAAATTTTCCCACAACTGTCATCTCACACAAAGAAGTGAGACAACTTAAGGCCTGGACAGGGCTGTCTGGTAAGTACCTTCATCTCTCCCAGATTTCTTATCTGCACAGTGAGGATTATACAGCTACTATTTTGTAGTGAAGATTAAATGCATTCATACATGTACAGCACTTAGATTAGTGACTGACACATAAATAATAATTATTACCTGTTAATATACCATTTATTCTTTACATGGATGCAGAGTATCCACTTTATAGATGAGAACAAAAAAGAAACCTCATACTGTATAAATGATTTGTCCCAAACCACAAGGCTAGACAAAGTCAGAGCTGGACTCATGCCTGGTCAAGGTGTGTAGGGTGAGTGGAGGAGAGGATGAACTCAGTTTCCACCAGGTGAGCTCCTCTACACTCTACCTGCAGGAGCCAGTTTGGAGAGAGGAAAGTTATTTGACCAAGGAACAGTGGCTATGAAACCAGACAGACCTTGTTTAAAATTTATCTTTATCAGCTACTAGCTGTGTAGGCCTTGGCAAGTCACTTAACAATTCCAGGTATGTGTTTCATAATTTGTGAAGTAGAGCTAATAATGCTGGGCTCCTAAAATTGCTGTCTGGTAAAAGAAAATATCATAGCCTGTCTATCTCTCTCTCTATCTACCTATCTACCTGTCTGTGTGTCTGTCTGTCTATTATCTATCTATCTATCTACTATCTACTATCTATTATCTATCTACTGTCTATTATCTATCTATCTATATATCTATCTACTGTCTATTATCTATCTATCTATCTACTATTATCTATCTATCTACTATCTATCTATCTACTGTCTATTATCTATCTAGTATCTATTATCTATCTATCTATATATCTACTATTATCTATCTACTATCTATTATCTATCTATCTATCTATCTATCTATCTATCATCTATCTTTCTACCAATTTATTATCTATCTCCTATCACCTGTCTATCTACCTACTTACCTATCATCTATCTTCGTATCTACTCTCCTATCTACCTACCTATTTACCAGTCTATTACCTACCTATCTATCTACCTATTATCTATTTATTTATCTATCTAATCTAGCTATCATCTATCTTCCATAAACTTACTCAGTAACTAGCACTTACAGCTGCTCAAGATAAATGTCTTTTTCTTGTCCTGCCCTCAATTTGTATTGCCTATGGCTGAGTGAGTTTCCCTTTGCCCCATGCACCATGACCTGCCCTGTGGGCAAGGAAGTGTTTGGTCTACCCACATCTCTCAGACAAGTTCAGTGAATATGATGTACCCAAATTGTTGGTTGGGTTGCAGTAAATTCTAGGTCGCAAAGGGATATCTTCTGTGACCTGCTAGCTCTCTGTGTCCATTCCAGACAGAAACAAGAGGGACACCATAGTGGAGGACTTGGTGGTCCTGGTACGAGGAGGGGCAAGTGAGCACATCACCACCCTGGCATACCAGGAGCTGCCGACAGCGGACCTGATGCAGGAGTGGGGAGACGCTGTGCAGTACAACCCAGCCATCATCAAAGTTAAGGTACACAACGCTGCTCTACCCATCCTTTCCTCCACCCGGAAAATAGCTTCTGAGTACCTACCATGAGCCAAGGTATAAAATGCAGAGATCACTAAGATCCAGGCCCTGATTTTGAGACACATATACAATAGTAGAAAATATATTTGAAATAAATAAATTATAACACACTGCTCAGTACTACCTAGAGACCCTCGACTCCCTCTCACTTGGGCCCCATGTTGCTAAAGGAAACTAACAATCAGCTTTAATTCTAGCTTGCTCCTTTTCTTCTTCTTTTCTAGAGACAGGGTCTTGCTCTGTTACCCAGGCTAGGGTTCAGTGGCATGTTCTTGGCTGACTGCAGACTCCAACTCCTGGGCTCAAGTGATCCTCCTGCCTCAACCTCCTAAGTAGCCAGGGTTACAGGTGCATGACACCACACCTGGCTAATTAAATTTTTTTTTTTTTAGAAATGGGGTCTTGCTATGTTGCCCAGGTTGGTCTTGAACTTGACCTCAAGTAATCCTGCCACTTTTGCCTCCCAAAGTGCTGGGATTATAGGTGTGAGCTACTGTGCCTGGCCTCTAGCCTCTCTAGTGAAATAAAAGAAATATTAATTTATTAAAAATTTAATCAATTAAATTTAATCAATTAAATTAATATTCCTTTTATTTCATTAGAGAATCACTCATTTAGTCATTTATTCATTTAAACATTATGCATTCAACCAACAAATAGTTGCTAAATTCCTGCTATGCTACAGGAAGTAAGGTACTAGGGGAAAATAGAGGAAAATGCAAGGACAAAACATATGGTCTACGAGGAATAGTAAGATACACATACACGTAACATCTTACAGGACAGGATAAGACATCACAACAACTAACATGTCTTGAGCACCTAATATATTCACGACCCTCTTTAGAAATGTTTCTTCATCTAACATCTAGAAATGTTATTTTATGTAATCCCCACACTGGTCTGCAATTTAATTATTCTTATCTCCATATTGTGATTGACAAAAATCAAGGGCTAAAGAAGTTGTATCCCTCTATGGCTGCTCAAGAGTCTATTCGGTTCAAACAAAAGACTTCGACTTCTTGCCTGCCCTCTAGACTTTCCTGTGGGTTTGATGAATAAAAAATAATGATCCTAACCACTTGTCACCCAAACTAGAGGAGTTTTACAATGTTAAACTAAAAAGATGTTTGTTAGACCAGGACTGTCATACATGTCAGCAATGGTAGGTCCTTGCCTGTGTGGACTTCTGCACAGTGCCCATAGCACGTCTTAACACCATGCTCTTCTTGCCAATGTCTGTACAGTCATTATGGGCTAGTACCTACTCTCTGGAGATCCCACCTTGCAGTCAAGTTGGAGGGTTGAGGGGCTGGTGCTCTGATGAGAGACTCTGCAGTCCCCAGCCTGCTGATTTCTTTATTTGCATGTCAAATACATAGTTTCTGCAGAACAAGAAGGCTGCCATTCAAACCCTCTCATTTGCACTTATTCAGCAGTGGCACTTAGGATACAGTTGCTGGCAAACATGAAAAGGATAAAATCGGCTAAGCGGCAGGAGCTCCTGAGAAATCTGGGCTTGGCTGATGCCATGGTGACATTGGTCAGCATCACAGCTGGTCATGGGAGAGAACAGAGTTCAAGGGAAAATAGAGCCCTAGCCTTTACGTCTTTTTCCTGAGATATCTTACCTGAATCTTTTTTAAAAAACTGAGAACCAAATGAATGCCCTGGTTACTCAGATCAGTTGAATGTGCCTACCTGGGCACTGGGAATGTCAAATGCCAAGCGTGTGATGTGATGTGGGATGTATTAGAGAATCAGAGATGTTTTGGGAGTGTTGCAGGAGTGGAGAAGGCAGGAGTGTTGACAGCTTTCACACACCTCTGTACCTTCCCACCCTGAGTTGGAAATATACACTCTGGGCATCCCACTCTCACATGCATTTTTTTCTGGCAAGAGGGAACTGCAGATGGCTTCACATTATGTCAGAATAATTCTTCTCCGCAAAGCCAGCTTACCAGGTAGCTGGAGTGGCAATTGATTTCAGGATAGCAAAGCCCAGTAGACAAGCAATTTCTAGATGCAATAGTTTCAGCCAAGGCTTAATTATGTAAACCAGTCTTCAAGATCAAGGCCTAAAACATGATTTCTATAGAACAGGTAGGCAGGGAAGGAGACCACAGAGGAACCCATTCTTAATGTTTAGTGGTAAACTTTAGACATAGGTAGCTCTTTGTTCAAAGAAGACTTAAGAGACAGCAATGGACATATAAAGAGATCTTGAACACAAAAGATTGAAATTACGTTCATGATATAGGAAATAGTGATGTCTAAAAAACAGAAAAATGGAAGTAGATTTTAGAATACATTTTCTGTGATTATCATACAATTCAAGGAAATGAAGAATTTATGAAATAAAAGCTGAGGTGTTTAGACACTAATCAGATGAAAAGGCAAGTGGCTGAATACAGGAAACCAAACATACAATAACAGAATTAAAGCCCACATTGGAAGCTATAAAGGACGGAACTGACACTGCAGAAAATCGAGACAGTGATGTGGAAGGTGTTACAAACATGTTCTTAGAAGGCAGACGCAAGAGACAGGGAGATTAAAACAATGGCAGAAAAGAAATATGATAGAGAGTACAGGAGTAGAAAGCTTAAAACACAGAGACTTCTTCCTAAGAAAGAGACAAGATTAAATGTGAAAATACATTAATCAAAAATATAAGAAGAGAATCTTCCCTGAGCTGATAATGCAGAATGAACAGCTCATTGAAAGCTAAGCCAAAGTACTGAAAACAAAACAAAACTGAAACACAGCCTGGTGAAAATGTTTACTTTTAGGAACAAATATATCCTACAGGAATAAAAGTCAAACTGGCCCTAGAATTCTTTGCAGTGTGAAATGCTTGAAGAAAATGGAGCAACAGCTGAGGAGTCTTGAAGAAAAAACTTGTGACCTAGTGAAATGGTCATTAATGGGTGAAGAATTCCGAAGAGATTTTAGATAGTAAAGGAGTCACGTAAAAAGTTGCTAGATTTCGCAAATGAAAACACAGGAAGTTTAGTTAAATTTGAATTTCAGATAAATAAGGAATAATTTTTTAGTGTAAGTGTCTCCCCAGTATTGCATGGGATATACTTAAACTAAAAAAAATTAATTGTTTTTTAATCTCATATTAAAATATAACTGAATGGCCTGTCTTTAACTGGTAATCCTAGTCACAAAGTCTGTCATCCATGTACATTTCTGTGCTAGTCATGATAGCTAGGTTGTTGGCTGGGTCCTATGCTGGTAAAGAAGCCATTGGATGAATTATTGGCATTGCCCAGGGCAGAAGGGAAAAAATATAGTAATGAATGGTGCCCACACAGAGATCAGGATTGCATAGGTCATGATGCAGAGAAACAACCTCAACATTTCAGTAGCTTGATACCACAAAAGCTTATTTCTCAATCACATATGTCCAAAGTGTGTTGGCAAGAGGGATTTGCTCAATGTAGTTGCTCACAGATCCAGATGATGGGGGTTGCATCTTGTCATGTGCTCCCAAGATCACCAGAGCAGTGATAATAAAAGAGTGGGACAAGTCACCTCACTCTGTTTGGAAAGCCTCGACCTTGAAGTGACACTCTCTTCTCACCTGTCACTGGTCAAAACGAGTCACATGGCAAACCTGCCTTCAAAGAGAGCGAGAATGTCAGCCTTGCCACGTGCCCAGAAGGAAAAGAAGCTGAAATATTTAATAAACTGTAATAATGACCCTCATACCTTTCTCAAAGCAAGGTATCAAAGATTTTCTCAAAGCAAATTACTCTGGTCCAGGGAGTGCTTAAAATATAAATGTTGTGGCAGCATACGCCTGGAAAGACAATGTTGGATTTGGACCGACAAAGCTTACCTGCAAAAATAAATTCTGAATTTCAAAAAGGAAAATCCAGCAGGTGCGGTGGCTCACACCTGTAATCCCAGCACTGTGAGAGGCCAAGGTGGGCGGATGACGTGAGGTCAGGAGTTCAAGACCAGCCTGGCCAACATGGTGAAAACAATCTCTACTCAAAATAGAAAAATTAGCTGGGTGTGGTGGCGTGCGCCTGTAATCCAGCTACTCGGGAGGCTGAGGCAGGAGAATCGCTTGAACCGGGGAGGTGGAGGTTGCAGTGAGCTGAGATCGTGCCATTGCACTCGAGCCTGGGTGACAGAGCAAGACTCTGTCTCAAAAAAAAAAAACAGAAAAAAAAAGAAAAAGAAAAAACAAAGAAACCCACAAATATAACTAAATGGCTGATAACACACCAAAAAAAAAAAAATGTACCACAAATGAGATCCTTAATATGAAAGGAATGATAGTTTTGAAGAAAGAAACATCTCAAAGAGATGAACACTTCTCAGTTGGTTTATAAAGATGCAAAATGTTTAACTTCTGTAGTCATAAAAAACAAAAATTAAAGTAACTGCAATATTATATTCTACCTATTAAAGGGACAGTGATTGAAAGTCTACAATACTCAATGGCATTGACTGTGATGAGATGGATATTTTTGTCAAATAGGATGGGAATATAATTTGATACAATTCTTTAGGAACAGAATTTAAGCAGATGTATCCAAAACATTAAAAATGCAACAACACCCAATGCAAGAATCTACTAAAGAAATAATTTGACTAGTTGGTAAAGATGTATGTGTAAAGGCATGTCTTAGTTTGTTATTTGAAGCAGCAAAAGGGAAAAGAACGAAAGGAAATGTCCTAAAGGCTCAAGAACAGAAGAAGAGTTGAATACGTTGTGGCTCATCCATATAGAAGGATACTCTGAAGCTGTGAGAAGCCATTTTATCAAAGACGATGGAATCGTGGAAAAATGCTCATATTCTGATGATAAGTGAAGAAAGTGAGATATAAAATTACACTTATGCCACAAATTTGGTGTAAATAGCTACCTATTCATCCTTTGGATAGGTCCATCTACCTGCCCAAAAATATACACTGAAAGGAAACAGACCACAGGTTAACAGGTCACATCCTTTTTCCACCACTCACTAGCTATGTGACTTTGTCAATCTACTTAATGTCTCTGTGCCTCAGCTTTTTCACCTGTATAAGAAGGAAACAAAAGACTAACGAACTCATAAGATTGTTGTAAAGATTAAGTTAGATAATGTATATAAAGTGTTTAATTCAGCACCTAATAAATGGTAGCTATGGTAATAATTATTTGTTATCACTAAGAACACTGAGGTTTAGTATAGAAACTTGTGTAGAGTTTAGTCGGTGCTCACCATTTCTTTGCAGCAATATGATAAAAGAAAATTTTTACAAGGGCAGATGTGCTGAGGATCCAATGATCAATGTGAGTGGTTAGCATTGTGTATTTGGGGGAGAAGTGGGAAAGAAAGAGAAAGAGAAAAGGAGGACAAAAGGTAAGGAGGGAGGAGCAAAAGGAGAGAAGAAAAAGGACAGGAAAAAAAATGAGCAGCAAATCAAAGAACAGACGAATGTGCTATATTAAGTTTAAAAAGGAAATTTGGAGTCTTGAGGAGTAGCTGTTAATCTGCAAGTCAAACCATAGCTTGCGAAATTTGGAGAAGCCTAGGAGGGAGACTGTAAATGGGAACAATCAAGCCATTTTTATCAATAATCATGGTGAACTAGGAGGAAAGACACAGGTTTTGGAATAGAATTCTGGTAATACCATATATGAATTGCGTGATCTTGATCGAATTACTTAGCCTGACCTGAAAATGGGGCTGATAATTGCTAGTTTGTGAGGATGAAGTAGGATCATATTTGTAGACCTCCACACAGCTCCCGGGACACAGTATATATTGAAGGTTTATTCCAGTTTGGCCTCTGATTTCCTCTGTCTCCTGCAGCAAATCTCAGTGCTGGTAGGAAAATGCCTTTGTGGTTAATGGCAGCTTTTCAAGGTGCTTTGGGAGCAAAATCAGATTGTCGGAGGAGCTCTTCATTGGTGTAAAGCAAGCTCCCCTCTTTCTCTCTCCAAACTCCCACCCCCACCCCTTGTGTGGCCAGCAGGTTGGATGGTTCTGCAAACAGCCTCTGGATCAATTCATTGACCACAAAATGGTGAGAAAATGGGACCACCAAGGGGCCTTGCTTTGCCCACTGGAGCAAAGGTCAGCATCAGATGCATTAAGAAATGGAAGCAATTTTCTTCCCAAGGGAGTCTTCTATTAGTCATGATTGCCTGCATTTAGACGTACCCTAAACTCTCCAGGGCAGGATTAGGGCAGAATCACAAGCAAAAGCTGGAGAGGAACCTGGCCCTGGAGTTGCAACTTGAGCCAAGAGGAATAGAACATTTTTAACTATCTATTTGGACTGTCTGTGCCTCTGGTTTTTCTAACCCACAAATAATGCCACATCTATCTGTGACTTCTCCGTCTCAAACATGGCCATGCCCACTGAGTGAGCAGCATCTGCTGATTCTTCCTCTATGCTTCTGACAGCCAAACCCTCTCATCCATGCCCCCTACCATCACCTTAATGAGGCCTTCCGTCCCCCGACATCCATCCAGCCACTCTATTCACTTAGCTGGGGGCTGGACCCTCGAAACACAGAGCTGAGACATTGCCCTGAGCTCCAGGAGCTTACAATCTAATGAGAAAAGAAGAAAAAAGGAACTCTGCACATAAAAAAAGAAAAAAAGCCAGTATTAACTATAAAGGAGCAGTAAAAAACATGGAATTTGTTTCAGATGAGTAGTGCAGACAGTATCTTGAGTGATTAATGGAGGGAAGGTGTTCTGTGAGCTTTGGAGCTCTGGAAGATTCCTGATAGTGACTCTTGCAGGATGGGAATGATTTTGATAGGTTTGGAGGGCGTAGTGATGTTGGGACAGTACTCCTATAATCCTTCCAAAGAGCTGCTGGAAAATCATCTTCTCTGCCCCACCAAAGATAGATGAAGCATCCACTCCTTTCTGCTCTCACCTGCTTCTTTCTACAAGTTTCTGCTGGTGCCTGTATCCACCATGTGGTAACCATCTGTTGGTATGTTTGTCTGTCTCTCTCGATTCTGAGTTCCTTGAGAGTAGGGATTTTCTCTTACTCATTTTTTATGCTTAATGCCTAGCACTTAGTTAAGCATTCTAAGTGTTTGTTGACCTGAACTTGAGTGAGCTAATTTGTGTATATCGGGTAAGGGGAAGCAGAGGGAAGATGGGAGACCCATATAGTTTCATAGGAACCCACACGTGGTCTCTATGCACTGATCCCAGTCTATTCCTTTGTAGTTTTGCTTTACACTTCTACTTGATAAATGTTTTTCTCTTGAAATAAATGCCCCATTCCCTTTCCAGGTGGAGCCTCTGTATGAACTAGTGACAGCCACAGATTTTGCCTATTCCAGCACAGTGAAGCAGAACATGAAGCAGGCACTGGAGGAGTTCCAGAAGGAAGTTAGTTCCTGCCACTGTGCTCCCTGCCAAGGAAATGGAGTCCCTGTCCTGAAAGGTACCCCTTTCAGGCAGCTGGTGTCCCTGGTGGAAGCCATAATCTGAAGGAGGCTGGGGGCCAGCCATTTGCCTGCTTCTATTTACCGAGAAGTCAGAATTTAGTCCACTGGGAGATACTACTCTGGCTGTCAGTATACCTGGGTTCTAGCCCCAAGGGTTACCGTGGGTGACAGCATCATTAAGCTGAAGACAGGAGCAGGCTGAGATCCTGTGGTCCACAGCAAGGAGTGGGAATAGACTCAGAATCTCTACCCCGAAGAGGGCCTGGGCTGAGTAGGAGAAGCCCTTTGTGCATGTCCTGACTAATATGTAATAAGAAGATTTGGGGGTAGCAGCAAGGATGGGCCACTAGAACTTGACTGTTAAACTCAAGAGTCTTGTTGGGGTCACTGCAGTGAGCAGGGCAGCCTGGGAGGGGTGAGAGCCTGGGATCTTATGCTCCTGTTGTGATAGCCTAGCAAGACTCTAAAAAAGAGGCCAGCCCAACACACAAAACAGGGCATTAGGAGCAACTGGTTACAGGAAGTCTTAGCCCAGGGAACCAGCTGGAGTCAAGGCAGAGCCCACGTGGATGAAGTTAGCTCAATGGAAGGGATATAGAAGAAGGTGTATTCTCAGGCTGAAAGAGTCCAGTTGCCAGACTGGGATTGAGGAATATATCTCTGGCTCCTTGGACAGGATAGACATAAGCAGAGAAGACATAAGTGAGAACATATGGCCTAGAAGTTCTGCTATCAGCACAAGGACCCCTATGTGAGGTTTAGTTCTGCAGCAAGTGGGGTCAGCTCATCAACTCAAGATTTTAATCTAGGGTTGCTGAACTCTCCTTTGCCTTGTGTGAAATTTGGACCTAGAAACTCGGACCCACCTGAGGCTACACAGTGAAGGTGAGGGAGAATATGGAGCCAGAGACTGGGATGCTTGCAGGGCCTGACCTATGATGGACAATCCTGTAAAGAGATTTCATGTGATTCAGATGAGAAGTTCCTTGACAGATTACAAATTCACATAGAGAATCACTTCCAAGGAGTCAGAACTGGCTGAAAGTCAGATGAGACAGCTAAGAGTAATGAGTTCCCCATCCTCGAGGTATTCAAGCCTAGACTAGGCAATTATTTTGGATGAAATTGAACATCAATGACAATTGGCCTCAGTGACTGCTAATGTAGCTTCTGACACTGAAAGCATTTAAGTATGGGTCAAATGTCAGCTAATGAGTAATTGTCCTCAACAACTCTATGTATTCCCAGGGATGAAAATAAACACCCCTTAATGGCAAAGGCCCTCAGGAAAGGAGTAGGTATTCCTGGCACTGAACCTGCCTATAGCAAGCCATTTAACTAAATATGTGCTCTGTTTGAACCTGATGGAACTGCAGTGATGTGGAGGGCTGAGCTCCAGGAGTTCTTAGCTCCACCTGGCATGATTTACACTTTCTCTGCCTTGTCTTCTCAGGATCACGCTGTGACTGCATCTGTCCTGTTGGATCCCAAGGCCTAGCCTGTGAGGTCTCCTATCGGAAGAGTAAGTTGATTGGAAAAGGAACTCTGGGGAGGTCCAGAGAATAATTCACCAGAACAAGAGCAAGGAGCAGGTGTGGAGTGTGGGGCTGGATACTAGGAAACCTGAGATCCATCCTGCTTAAACTCAGCTTGGGTTGAAATTCCATCTCCATCATTTAATAACTGATGGATTGATTGTTATGCATTTCATTATTTTTACAACGCAGAATGCTTCATGTTAGAGAAATATCGATGTGTGGCTTTTGTAAGCCATCTCTTTGGATCATTCTGGAATGCTTACCCTCTTTTTCTGCTTAGTATGCTCCTAGTCAGCCCTCAAATTCCAGCACATATGCCCCCTCCTCCATAAAAACTTCCTCTAATCCCCAAAGAATTAGCTAATTCCTCCTGCTGGCTCCCCCAGGACTTTGAACATGTACCTATTATAGCTGTTTGTGCATTGTACTTTGGGTTGATGTATCTATCTAACTCCCCTGCATCTGTGAGTAGGGACCATGTCCCATTTACCTCTGTGTCTCAGTAGCCAGACACAGCTGTTGCTCAGTGATAATAGTTGAATTAACAAATGAAAGACTTGGCTATCATTAAGATCCCTTCCAGATCTCAAATTCTTTGGCCAGTTCAACATATAGGAGTTCTCAACCTTTCACTCCTCTCTCACTTTTATTCCTTTCTGTGACTTTTTGGTGATACCGTTCAATATGGAAATGGCACATGTAAAACAAACAACGAACATTTACTGGACACTTTACTATGTAATAGACCCCTTGCTGAGTGCTTGAACTCAGCTTGGGTTGAAATTCCATCTCCATCATTTAATAACTGACCTGGAGCAAGATACTTGACCTCTTTATGCCTCAGTTTCTGTGCCTGTAAGATGAATATGATCATATTAACTACCTCATAGAGTTGTCCTGAGTTTGTAAGGAGGCATATAAAGCATTTGGAATGATACCTTACACATTGTAAAAGCAAGAAAAACATTGGTTATTTTTTAAAGAGCACATTATTACTTTGTATCTTATATATATTAAATTATTTAATCCTCACAACAACCCCATGAAGTAGATATTATTGATATTTCCATTTTATAGATGAAGAAACTGAGGTTCAATGGGTCACTAACTAACATACCCAATAGTCACACAATTAGGAAGTGTTGAAACCCAGGTTCAGGTCCAGTGGGTCTGCCCCCACAGCCTTTGATCATAACTCCTGCCTGCACTCTTATGTTCCCAGTAAAACACTCAAGGTTGTCCACCCTCTCATCTTGCACCTCAACCATGCCCCTAGCAGTCATCTTCCCAGTGAGTCTGCAGTCTCACAACCACAGGGTTCCTATCGGTTGGAGGAGCGCTTGGGAACCATGCACTCCAGCTCTCTTATTTTTCAAATGGAAAGGCCCAGAGTTATTAAGTAATTTACCCAGAATTACACTGTGAGGTAGTGGCAAATCTAGACACATGATATATCATGATGGATGTGATTGATGACCTGCCAATCTCACCAACAATCAAAAATCCTCAAGTGAAAGCCAAGTGTCAGGGTGTGGAAAGCACTGGTGTCTGTTGTCACCTCATCTACAACATCCACTGCTCACAGTAGATAACACAGCTCCCATTATATAGGTTGAGAAGAAGATAACTATCCAGCATCCTATAGGTGGGAACTGTCTAAGCTGGAAAGCATTCATTCATTTATTTATTCATCCATTCATCCATTTAACACATGTCTAGCAAGGGCCTCCTCTTTGCCTGCCTAGCTGCTAGGTGAGCAAATAAGATATAGCCCCAGTCACAATCAAGATTTTGCTTGGGAAAGGAAGGCCAATATCATTTGAATTGTCCCATAAAGTTCTTTAAAGTTTAAATTGTAACAACTGCTACAAAATGCTCAGAGAACTTAAAATACGAGGAATTGATGGAGAGTCAGGAGTCACAGGGAATTGATGGGGAGTGGGAGAGTCAGAGAAGCTTTTCCCAAGGAAATAACACTTTTACTGAGATCCGAGGGATGAATTGGATTGACCAGGTGAGTAGAGGAGGGAAGAGTGTTCTGGGCACAGGGGGGAAAGCATATGCAAAGGCCCTGTGGTAGGCAAGAGCATGACAAGCACAATGGCCAGGAAAATGGCAGCAGGGAGCTCAGAGATTCAGACTCCCAAAGCCTTTAGGCTTACATAGCTCACCCAACCCCAGTAAGGCACCAGAATATAAGAAGTGCTGACTGATGCTTGTTGACCTTCTTTCTTATAGATATGCCCATTGATGGGAATTGGAATTGCTGGTCAAATTGGTCTTCATGCTCTGGAGGACATAAGACAAGACAAAGGCAGTGTAACAATCCACCTCCTCAAAATGGGGGTAGCCCCTGCTCAGGCCCTGTTTCAGAAACACTTGACTGCTCCTAGCAGATGATACAGCAGTGGGCTACAAACAGTGAGAGCCCTGAGCCCTCAAGAACTCAGGCCAGCTCAGCCCTACACCAGTTTCCACCTGGAGTTCATGCAAGGGCGAAAGGCAATGCCATGCAAGCTGTTTAAAATAAAGATGTTAGCTTGTAAAATGCAAGTTGATTTAAATAAATACTGAGTTAAAGGCTTAAGCATCTTTGTAATCCTCACCTTACTCACTCTACAATTTTATTGCACTCATATTGACTACCAGACAGGAATTGTGTTGGAAGTTGTTCACATTTCAGTTCCACTCTCTAGCCATGACTGGCATAAATAGGTGCTTAATAATGAATCAATGAATAAATATTAACGTGTTCTTTCCTTGATGAGTACAAGGTATTGTTCAATAATAATGGTAGTTCCTGTTTATAGGATGACTACTATGTGTCAGCAAAGGTTTCTGTGTATTAATCCCTTCCATCCTCCTGACAAACTTATAAGGTAGATGCTAGAACAGCTGGGGGGATCTGAGGCTTACAGCACTTAAGCAATTTGTCCATTGTTACACAGTTAGAAAGCAGCAGACCTGGGCTACAAAGTCAGGCTCTAAAGTTCTAAATTCTTAACTATGATGCTCTCTTACCTCTCAGTAAATGAGTATCTGATTAACAAAGAATTTTTCATGAAACAAAATGCATCAGAAATTACTCTCTGTGTGTGTGTGTGTGTGTGTGTGTGTGTGTGTGTGTGTATGTGAGATTGACAAATCTCCAGCCACTCCCTTCTGAGGAGAGAGGATCCTGGTCCCCCAGTTCACTTTGATGCTGAGCATAGGAAGGGTGTGGTTGTGCATGTTGGAAGCAGGAGTCCTGGGGCAGAGTGGAATTGTTGTGCTTAATAAAGGAGTGGCAAGGTGGGTTCCCAGGGAAGATCCTGAGCTGGAGACAAGAGCCAGGGAAACTGATCCCCGAAGGAGAGAAAGTTGAAAAAGAAGAGAAGATCATGGTGGCTGGAAGAGGAAACACGTGAAAGAGAATTTTAAGTTGATGGCTGTGGGGTAATGTGCAAGGTAAACTGTTCCCTACCTCCCCCATAAAACTGTCTGTACGTTCTACTTTGCTCACTTATGCTCTTGTGCAAATACCATTTTGTGGGGAGGGCGGAAGGCTTGAAGAAGAGAATAAGAAGACAATTTTTCTCTGGGCTACCAGAAATAAAATTTTAATTTTCTAGATTGTCAAGTGAGCATTTAAGCTTTATTTCTCTCATTCATTCAATCATATTAAAACATCCTGTAAGATTTTCTTTGCTCTTGGGCCCCTCCTGTCTGATTTAAGTACTTCAGGTGAATTTGTTGAAATAAAGTTGATGGGGTAAAAAGCAGTTGGTTAAAGGTGAATTGGTTCATCCTATTGATTCAACCCATTGATTTTCAGCCAAATCATCTGCTTGGAGTTTACCACTGGGTTTGACACTGGGGCCTGAGGCCTTAACATGACACCAAGCTTTGGTTACTGGCACACAGCAATCTCACCCAACCAGCTATCTGGAATTGAGTCCATAGAACAGCCATCAGAAGGAGCTGCTATTGTACTTATAGGGGTTCTTCCAGCAAGTATGGTGATCCTGCCTGCCTTCCTGCATCCCCATGGCCCCTGCAATTCAGCTGACGGGTCTGGGCCCTTGTTTGGTTTAATATTATTGCTTTGCTGTCTGCTGTTATTTCAACAGGATAATCCAATAATGTTTTATCTCTTTCATTATACTGAAGCCATATAATTTTCTTGAGTTATAATCTATCTTCTTTTAAGATTCCCCTGAGACAGGGAAGAGCGGTTCTGTCTTTGGTTGATGGGAGGCTCCCGTGAAGTTGACACTAGCACGTTGAAGCGAGCGCTGCCAAATTAAATTCTGAATCTCAATCACAGCCACTGTTTCTAATGGGAAATTTGAGTTGATTATGGAGATGACAGCCCAGGTTCACATTTATTGCATTTAGCAGAAATTGTTTATCCTATTAAATACGGTCTTGAAGGAGAGACAATTGAATTTTGGAGCACCGGTGAATACCCGGGTGACGCCCAGGCATCGCTAAACTGTGTAATAATTATATTCTTATTTGTGGGCTGAACTTCCCCATGTGGCTCTTTCTGCAAACAAATGCATTTTGGAGGAGGCTGAAACATAATGTAAGAATTAAACAAAATAAATACAAACCGTGCTTTTAGAAAATCTTGGCAACTGTGGCTTTCACTGGTGTACCGGTGAAGGAGGTGCAGTATTCGAGGGGCAGAGTCCAGGAAGGGCAGTTTGGCTGTGGTCCTGGAAGCTTGAACACAGCACAAGATGCCTGGATGTGGGAGATTTTTGCATCCCAGAGCATAAATCTTTGAAATGCTTTTAGCTTCATGTGCTTAATGTCCAGGTGGGAGGCTTTCCATGTGACCTTGGACTAATAACTTAATTTCTATTGGGAATAATAATTATTATAACTGGTTTAACAATAGTAATAATAATAATAGCTGCCAATTATAGAGTGCTTCCCAGTTTATGAAGTCTTTTAACCTACATTATCTTATTTAATCTTCATCTGAATTTCATAGGGTAGATATTAATACAATCATTGGATGACAGGTAGAGAAAGCTTCAAATGGAAACTCAATCCTTATGACTAATGAGTCAACTATAGAAGTCAGGATGGGATACAGAGGTCAGAAGAAAGAGCACTTGCTGGCAGAGAATCCAGATAGAAGGAAAAGTCATCTGTGTCTTAGAGAAGAGGACTCTGGCCTGCTCCCAGGTACTTATAAAAAAAAGTCCTCAGGAGAAAGTGGGCCTGGCACAGAAAGTCCTTGGGGACATCAGCCTGGCATCCCTCAGGACCTTCATCATCTGCACCTTGGTGGAAAAACATACTGGCCATAGGATCTTGCACACAGCAGCCCCACCACTCGCCCTCCTGTTGAAGCCAATTCCTCACTCATCCTCCAGGTCTCAGCTGTCTCTTCTTCCCTACAGCCTTCCTTGCTTCCATTCTGTTAAGAGAGAGATGTCTACTCTCTCTATTTTCATTTCACTCTGTACTTCCACCATCATAATAGAGGTAAGTCTGAAAGTCTGAAAATGGAGATAATATTTTGTTTTACAGATTGAAGATGTCCTTAATGACATCGTGTCTACTCACCAATGTTTCTAGACTTTGCAGACATTGTATAATTTACTTGTTGCTTATTCTATCTCAAATATAGCATCCATGAAAGAGGGACAGTGTCTACTGTGCTAATATATCCCAACTTCTAAGTTTAGTGACTGGCACAAGTAGACCATCAATAAATAATTGGGTAATTAACGAATTAATTAAAGGAATGAGTAGGGCCCAGGGAAGAACTTTCTCATGCTGGTGAGAACCTTTAGTGAATTTGTGGTACTTGATAGTGGCATCACGAGAGTAGGAGCAGAGCAAATCCTAGGATAGGGGCAACCCACGTAGTAGTGAAGGATAGGAACTTTCAACTGGCTTTGTGGGCAGCAGTGCAAGAGCAAAGTGAAATAAAAGGGAAGAAAACACAGCTGATGTCATGAAGGGAGTGATAATACCTGTTTGGAGGTGGTATTGTTGACACCTCCTGGGGACAGCCAGGAATCCCCAAGGAAGGGAACAAAAACTCTGCAATTATTGGTGGAGTAAACCTGAGAAGCACATTTACAGGTTGATGAGAAAACCAAGGCTCAAGAGATTTTAAAAGGCCTATTATGTGGCAGAGGTAGGAGAGAGGAACTTAAAAAAACATCTTCCAACATTCTGCTTCACCCTCAGTGTTCTCATCTCTACATTAGTTTGAAACCTAGAATGGCCACAAAAAACCTAACGGCAACACATTTAGCATAGTACATGTTAGCTCTTTGAGATTCCCTGTTTATTGAATGTTGGCATGAAATCAGATCTTTCTATATTGTGTTTTCCTCTTTGAGTTACCATTCTTAAATGTTAGGCCAGATTCCAATAGTGAGGTATTCAGAAACTCAGGGATCTGTTTATAGAGATAATGGGGGCTGTTGTCACAACCTCTTAGGCAAAACTGGAAGGACAGCATAGAGAGAGGCCAAATAGCTTAGTGCTTAGAAGCCAGACTGCTGACATTTGAAGCCTGGCTCTGTGACTTACTACCTTGTGGCCTTATACAAGTTATGTACCTGTCTGTGTCTCCATTTCCTCATCTGTAAGATGGGGATGGTGGCAGTGTCAGCCTCCTGGGGTTTTGTAAACATTATGTGAATTACTGCATTTAGGAAAGCACCCTGAACCTAGTAAGCATTCCATAATTAGCTATGTCATTACTATCATCATTTCCAGGGATTTTCAAAACATCAACAAGAACCACAGGTTGGTTATTTTTTAAGTCATTTAAAACTGCTTTAAAGACATTTCAGTGTAAAACCCACTATATCATACAAGAACAAAAAGACACAAAATAGCTTAGCTCCTAGGGAATGTCTTAATAAAGGACATGGAGGGTTTTTATATCCCAAGCTCTGGGTTATTAAGAAAAAATGTATCAGCATAATAACTAATATTTGCAGAGGGCATTACCAGTTACAAAGAACTTTCACATACCTAATCCAGCTTAATCCTCTCAATGCCTGCAACAGGAAGGATTTATTATCTGCCTTTGACAGGTGATGGGACAGAGCCTCGGAGGACCTGAGTGATTTGCCCAAGACCACACAGCTTGAAAGCAGCAGAGCTCAGTCCAAGAGCTGCAGCCTCTGTCCTCATGTCTCCCACAACAGCAGAGGCAGATCCAGCTTCATCCATAGAGCAAATACCCACCTGCCTGCTTACATAGAAGGGGCAGAGAAAGGCCCTTGGTCTGACATCCCTGCAGTGGAGAAACTGAGCAGGTTTGGAAGGCTTTGCAATAGACAGACAGGTGTAATACCCAATGCCATTACTTCCTAGCTGTGTGCCTTGAATCAAGTCACATTTCCTTTCTTGGCCTCAGTGTCCTCATCAGAAAATGAGGCTGTTAATCTTCAGGGCACAACTGTGAGGATTAACATTCTTGGGTGCTGAACAAAACAGTCCTGCCTAACTTCTGCCTCTTTTTACCCTGCCTAGCATCTGTCTCTTTGAGCAGGTGGATATATTTTACAAAAAGAAAAATGAAAATAAATAGTGATTGCATTTGCAGTGGTGAATTCTTGGAGGATTGTCAAAGGGAGTCAAGTGGCTAGTCTGACAGTCACCTCTGTGTAGAGGCCGTGCTGGAGCCTGGGCACTCCCATTATCACTATTGGCTGCATCCACCAGTTATCTCGAGTCTACACCTTGCAACCCCAGGTGTTCCTTCATCCATCATTGGCCATTGTTTGTATCCACTCCTCCTTCCCTCACCACCTCCTGCCAGATGACTCCTTGTTAATAAGCCAGTTTGCTCACATCCTGAAAACTATCTGATTCTGGCCCCTTTTATCCCAAACACCACCCATCCATCAAATGCTTGCTCCACATGCTTGCTTAGGAAAATGGGAATGGGGGAGGGAGAGAAATCATAGATAAAACTTCTTAGCTGCTATCTCTAAAGAAATAGAATGGATAAATAGATCTGTGAGACATGTATCATGCCACTGGTCAGCAGAGTCCATTTGTTAAAAACAGGTTAGGACGGGAGGATTTATCTCACATTTCAAGCTGTTAATATAGAAGGAAAACATATTTTCCTTTATCTCTCCCAGGGGAAATCCTAAGGCCATGAATGAGGAATTTTTAACTCGATTTGATGGACTTCCCTTCACTAAGGTGAGAAAGGTGGGCTGTCTCTTGAATTAGTGCAGCCTTCAGGAACAATGTGGGCTCGGCTGTCCTCTGACATACCAAGAAGGTTGCAGGACTCAGGAGTCCTGTGAAAGTGTCTTTCATTAGGTTTCCTCTCATGAGTTTCTGCAGGCTAGACACAAAAACCATTCTAGAGTCTTTACCTCCAGCACAGAGAAACCAGAGACAACAGCAGCCAACAAACTTTCCCTGGAAAATTCCTATGTATCAAGTATGATGCTAGGTGCTAGGGCTTCAACGGTAAATAGGATTCCCCACTTGCTCTGCAAAAAGTCACTGGGTGGGGTAGACACACAACTAGGCTACAGTGATGGAGAATGGAAAAATGCTAGAATACAGAGCTATGTGAGCGAGGAGGACCTGATGAAGTGTGGGGTAATGGAAGGGGTCAAGGTTGGTTTTCTGGATGAATGGACACCTAACCTATGCCCAGGAAAGTGCTGGTGAGTGGCTAGGAGAAGATGGGAGCTGAGAAGCGGGAGTGAGGTAGTTCTTCCAGGAGTAGTATGTGCAAAAGCTGGAGGCAATAAAAGGCCTGACCTATTTGGGGATCTAAATTGGAAATAATTCTCTTTTTTTGAGAGAGAGTCTCCCTTTGTTGCCCAGGCTGGAGTGCAGTGGCATGATCTAGGCTCCCTGCAACCTCTGCCGCCTGGGTTCAAGTGATTCTCCTGCCTCAGCCTCCCGAGTAGCTGGGATTACAAGGGCCCACAGCCATACCCAGCTAATTTTTGTATTTTTAGTAGAGACAGGGTTTCACCATGTTGGCCAGGCTGGTCTTGAACTCCTGACCTCAAGTGATCCACCCACCTCAGCCTCCCAAAGTGCTGAGATTACAGGCGTGAGCCACCGCGCATGGCAGAAATAGTCCTTTAATTCAATAAACATTTACTGAACCCCTACTAAGACTAAATACTATTTGGTAGTGGGGATCTAACCGTGAAAAGGCTTGCTTAATAATGGGGGGAGTCATACTGTCTTAGTCGTTTCAGACTGCTATAGAAGAATACAATAGACTAGATGGCTTAAACAACAGACATTTATTTCTCACAGTTCTGGAGGCTGGCAAGTCCAAGAGCAAGTTGCCAGCCCATTCAGTGTCTGATGAGTCACTCTTTCTGGTTTGCAGACCACTATCTTCTTCTTGTATCCTCACATGGCAGATTGCAGAGAGAAGCAAGCTCTCTGGTGTCTCTCCTTATAAGGGCACTAATCCCATCATGAGGACTCCATTTTCATGACCTAAGCACTCCTAGAGGCCCCACCTCCTAATACCATCCCATTAGGGGTTAGGATTTCAACATAGGAATTTGGGGGGGACACAAACATGCAGTCCATAACATATGAGAAGAAAAAAAGAACAAATAATCTATAATGTCAGGTAATGGTAATTCTGTATGAGAAAAATCAATGAAAAGGGTGAGCCTCTTTGCATAGAGTGCAAAGACAAAGTCTTTACAGAGGTGACACTTAAGCAAAGACTTGAATGAAATGAGGAAGTGAGCTGTGGATGAGCTCATTTAGATGGTGAGCATCTCAGGCAGAGAGAACAGCAGGTGCAAAGGTCCTGAGGAGAGGAGGGCCTGTGCATGAGGAATGGCAAAACGGCCTGCATGGCTACAGCAGCATGATTGAGGGAAGAACTGAAGGGAAGGACATGAAAGGGATCCAAGGGCTAGTCACACAGAGCTTTGTGTGTGACATGTCAGGGACAATAGATTTCTAGCACAATTGGCTCATAGAGTCTGAACAGAGAGATAAAGGTGGAGGGGTACATCAGCCTCAGAGATGTGCTTTATGAATCCAGTTTGAAATTCGTGGCCTTTATGACAATAGCTGTGGGCTTGCTGAAAGCCCAAGAATACCCCAGGGTAATCAGGAAAGAGGCTATCTGTGGGAATCTCCCTGAGACCAAGCACTGGCTGCCCTCAGGAAAGGCCCAGTGACCAAACTGGAATTCCAGACTCAGTCATCGCCAACCCGACAAACTCCAGCACTATTACCCAAAGAGCTGAGCAAAAATTGCCCTGCACTCTATCTCCTGGTTTTCCAGCTCTGTCACTTTGCACATTTCCCCTGCACAATCGTGCCCCTCCTTCTGCTTTCTTTGATGCTCCAACTCTCATTGTGTCTGAGATTCTGCTGGCCATGTCCTGGCTGCCTGCTCTGCTCCCACAGCTGGTTATCCCCCACAGGTCCCTGGGCTTCCTGCTGCCTGGGACCTATTGCCATTGTTCACAGCTGTCCTTTACCAGGCTGCATTCTTCCAGGGATGGGACCATGTCTGATCCATTTCTGAACCTCCAGCACCCAGCATGGGGCCTGCACAAGAGATCTCCAGAGAGTATTTTGCCCATTTCTGATGTGAAGGAGTAGCACCATAAATTTTCTTCATGCCATTCCTCTAATCTGTATCACATCCCCTTCCTCTCGTGATACTCAGTGGCTTCACATTGCCATCTCTCATCTCTGCAATGTGGCTTTTGAAGCCTATCCTTTCTCTGTGTCCATTTTCTTCACCCTAAGGGCATATAGTTCAGAAGAGATTCATTGAGTGCTGAACTCTTTAGATCTTCCTTTCTCACAAAGAAGAAAAAAAAGAAAAAAGCCTCTCCTTATTGCTTTTTATTCTGTCATTAATTTACTTTTCAAAAGACACCTTGTCAAGCTGAAGATTATATCTTTAAACCATGTATTTACACCCACTACCTATAAAACCTTAGATTATAGATCTTCTTAAAAGACCTAAGGGAAAATGCACTGGATGAGTTTTATGCTTTTTGCTTTGTGAGAGCCAGTCATTCTTGAAGAGGGAAAGCTGCTAATGTAGTAAAGGGTTGCTATGATTGAAACTGCCACTGTACTTTAATTTGTAAAGCTTTTGGGGATGTAGCATCCTCAGGGGAGTGGGGAGTGGGACAGATGCTGGCTTGGGTTCTCCGGCTCAGAAGACCAGAAGACGGCATTGCTCAGCTGGTGGTTTTGGCTCACAGATGATCCAAGCAATTACTTAATGTCAAAGTTCTCATCTTTCGCCCGGATTACTACACTTACCTCCTGATGAGCCTCCCTGCCTCTGGTTTCTTCCCCTCCCCTGTGCCCCACACACTATTCTCCAAATCCCTCCACCAGCAGACAAGAGCAAAGGGTGGGTGGAGGAAATGGAAGCATGTGTTTGATGTGATTCATTCAAACCCTGGCCTGCTCTGTGACCCATGAGGCTCAATCTTGCTGAGATTCAGTTTCTTGGCTGCACAATAGGACATACAAAACAAACCTTAAGAGATCTTGCATAAGACTAGTTAAAATAGCACAAATAACTTTGCTGTCCCTGCCTTTTTGTTTTGTCACAGACCCCATTCCCCATGCACATATAATGATTCCTCCACTCTCAGGAGCCTCAACCTTGGCTGCACTTGGAATCACCTGAGGAACTTTTAAAACTAAGGATGTCAGGCCGGGCGCAGTGACTCACGTCTGTAATCCCAGCACTTTGGGAGGTCGAGGCTGGTGGATCACCTGAGGTCAGGAGTTCGAGACCAGCCTGACCAATATGGCGAAACCTCATCTCTACTAAAAATACAAAAATTAGCTGGGTATGGTGGCATGCACCTGTAGTCCCAGCTGCTGAGGAGGCTGAGTCAGGAGAATTGCTTGAATCCCGAAGGCAGAGGTTGCAGTGAGCCAAGATTGTGCCATTGCACTCCAGCCTAGAGACTGTCTCAAAACAAACAAACAAATAAAAAAAAACCCAAAAAACTACGGATGTCTGGTCCCTACCCCCAGTGATTAAGATTTAATTTGTTTGGGGTGCAGCCTGTAGACATCAGGGTTTTGAAAACTCCTCAGGTGATTGTAACATACAACCAAGTTTAAGAACCACTGTTTTTAGGTCAAGATCAAATGTTCTCTTTAAAGTGACCACATGGCCTGGCCAATTTGGCCCTTGGTCACTTTCTAGCATGTAACTGCCACTACTCAGTAAATAATGAATGTAGGTTAATTATTAATATAAGTTAAAAAGTAAAAAGCAAATTGATGACAGGATGAAAAGCAATAAGAGAGTTTTTTTCTTCTTTCAGATAGAAGATCTAAAGAGTTCAGAAATGAACTTCTAAATCACATTCTTTAATTAATAATAGTCTCAATAATGATGATGATAAGCGTGAGGGTAATAATGTCCTGTATGACAGGCATGGTGCCAAGTGTTTTATATGCCTTCTTTTATTTACATGCATTATTTTCCCCACTCCCCATTCCTGACACATACGCACCTGCACACACCCCCAAATGTCTTTCTCACTTTCAGACTTTGTCTCACGCTGAATTTCTGTCTGAGAGATCTCCTCCCAGTTTGCCTAGTTGAACAGTCCTTCAGGGCCTGGGGCAAGCCCCATGCCATCCACAATATACACACTAATGGAAAGGTAAATCTCTCTCCCACCTGGCCTCCTTCAGCACTTATTTTGTGTGCTACATATTTTAGCATTAACTCAACAATTAATTTCCCTAAAACCTCCTCTAGTTGTTTCATATACGTAATTCTTATTCTGACTTTAACAAGATTGATGACTCTGGAATGACTTGAAGCATCAATATGTATGTTAGTCACCAGACATTTCTTGAGTACCTACTATACACTAGGATTGTAGATCTGGCCTTCAAGGAGCTCAAAATCTAATAGGGGAAACCAACAGCTAAAAGAAAATTCAGTGCTACCTAACATGTTCTCTATTTGAGACATGATTGGAGTGCTGTGGGATTCTGAGGCTGGCTGGTGTGATTGGCCTCGCCTAGAGATGGGTCAGAGAAGGTGGATTGATTGTCACTGGTTGGCCTCTTCAAATCCACTCTCCACTCTGGGAGGCTGACCAATGTGCACCTCATCTATGAACTGACTCTTCAATTCATTCACTTATTTAACCACAGCTACTTACTAAGTCCCTGCTACATTTAAGGCACAAGCCTGACCTCAGGGGCTACAGTGCTAAACAAAACAAACCTGACTTCTGCCCTCAAGATTATTGTCTCTTAGGAAGAGATAGATCTTAAATAGTCACAGGAGATGTGGGATTAAATATATATGCTATGATCTGAACATTTGTGTCCCTTCAAAATTCATAGGTTGAAATTCCAACCCCAAAGTGATGGCATGAGGAGGTGGGAAATTTGGGAAGTGACTAGATCGTGAGAATGGAGCCCTAATGAATGGGATTAGTGCCCTTAAAGAAGGGACCTAAGAGACTGCCTAGCCCCTTCTGCCATGTAAGGACACAGCAGTAAGACAGTCCTGTAGAAACTAAGAAGTGGGCCCTCACCAGACACTGAATCTGCCTTGATCTTGGACTTCCCGGCCTCCAGAACTATGAGAAATAAATTTCTGTTGTTGATAAGCCACCTAGTTTATGGCTTTTTTTTATAGCAGCCCAAATAGACTAAAATAATATAATTACTAGTTGTGAAAATTGCAATGTAGGAAAAGAAGTATTCCATGAGAAAATAATCAGGAGAACGTCACATTTGTGGTAAGAACTTAAGGGAACTAGAGAGATTAATTGAATTAATAAATGAGTTCAAATGAAGGAAAATTGAAATAACTCACCAATTTTTAATATTTTTCTCATTATTTCAGAGTGCTTACCCTATCAATTAATAATGTTTCTATGAATGAACAAATATTGTTATCAAAGAACTAAGAGAATTCTCATCCTACTTTGTTTTATTGGGTGTTGATTGTTTCAGGTGTCTGCTTGTTTTGTCTCTAACATCCTGTAAGTTCTTCCTGGTCATGGATTGAGTTTTCTCAGTTTTCTGTTTTACTTTATTTTTTTGATGATCCAAAGTGCTGCGAGTAGGACAGAGCTTCTAGTTAACAGTCAACATCCAGTTGCTGAATAAAATGATTGAGTTTTGTAAGTAATAGAATAGTTGGCTGTAGATAGCAAAACCTAGTCTTAGGCCTGGAAGCTGGCAGAACAAAGAAAAAAGTGTGCTGATTTGCATCTTCTCTTAGTTGAAAGAAGTCTTTATCCAATAGTCAGTGCAGGGGTCGACATCCACAGGATCTGCTCCAGCCTGTGCCCAGAGGCCCTCAGCAAGCCTTCGTCTGTACTTTCCGCCCTGGACATGAGGCTCCTCCATTCTGAGGTGCTGGATTGTCACACTCTCTTCTCCTTTCCTGGATGCCTGCTCTGCACACAGACCAGGAGCTCCAGCAACTCCAGCTACCATCTGCTTTGGCTCCTGCAGAGGAAATTTCCCAGGGAGGAGGAGGTTAGCATAAGGCTAAGAGGGAAGGGCCTGTCTGGTGACGAACAGGGAGGGGTGGGTGGGACCCTTGGGAGAGGGACTGGCCTCCCCTCCTTTGGTCAACTGCAGCTTGTTGGAGGTACATACGGATAAGGTACATAGGGTCTTTGCTCCTTTGTTAGTCCAGATGTAGCAAGGGCAGTTTCACTGCGGAGACCATGGCAGGCAGGCTTTTAATTGCCCCTGGGGGCTCTGTCCAGGGAGTTGCAGAGCTGCTACTGAGGAGGGAAGGCCATCCTGTTGCCTGAGAATGGTCTGCAATCCCTCCTTGGGGAAATGCCTTCAGGTAGCCAACCAAGACCTCTGTGCTCACTGCCTTGCACTTAATTTGAAACTCTGGATGGAGTGAGAAGCGGCCCCTGGGAGCCCATCTCATGAAATTGGAATCCACAGTTCCATGGAAGACGGATAGCGGAGAGAGGCAGGAGGTGTGCTCCCTTGGAAGAATGACACAGAGTCACTGGAGGGTGTGAAGAGCAGGGAGCACTGCCCCACTGGGGAGTCAGAGAAAAAGTTTGGCCAGACACCTCCCTGGAGAGGATTGCTAAGCCTTTGTATGAGGATTTGCAAATCAAAACCCCTCGATTCTGGCAATGGAGCTGCAGAGGGTGACAGGCTCTCTGCACAGAGCATCTGAACACATGCACTGACCATGGACTATCTGGAAATCTAGCTCAGAGAATTACCCAGCCTGGGGCTCCGCCTGAGTTTTGGATGCTGTCATATGAGAAGGATGGACTAATCCAGTGGTTTTTTTCAATCGTTATTTTTTTTTCATCACAATTTCATTTTTCCTAAATGAAATCTTACATGGACCCCCAATCTCTAAGTCAGATGAAAGTAGAGCTGCTCTATTTGAAGCTGGATGTCTGTCAGGCTCGCCCTCCTCTGCTGGGGCAGCTCTGAGACCCCAAGGCTCCTCAGATCACAGTGTGAATATCATTGGATTGGATTATCTCCAAGTTCCTTCCAGCTCTGTAATTATACTACTCCCTGATGGGGCAGCCACAGCAAGGCTTTCTGTCTCTTTCTCCCACCTCTGTGCCATAGGCACAGGTTTACTGGGAAAATTCCCAGGGACTGTAATGGGCCTCCATGGAATTTGACTAGCCTGCCTCAGACTTCCTTGCCAGCCCAGTCTCCATCAGGCTGAAAATTCAGTATGACAGCCCCAAGGCCACCTGATGTCCACACCTTGCTTGGAACCAGGTTGATGGAGCGCCATGAGCTGCCTGCAATGAACTAAGTGCACTGCCTGCAACTGAATGCAGGAGGAATGGGACCTCGGGAGCAGCCCTCTGTCTCCTCCCTCCCTGCAGATCATTACATAATGCCCACACCTTCTCTGATGCCCACCATGTGTGCAGGTGTCTCAGTGCGCATGCCACTGAGCCTGGCACTGGACCATGGAGAGGCATGTCTGGGTATCCCACACTCCCCCTTCTTCCTGTCTCTATGCTGTGTGGACAGGGATCCTAGCAAGTCACTGGTTCTGAGGGCCCTTGGAGTGCTATAATTAAATTACTCTGGCAAGGCTCACATCTGTTCCTTTAAGCCAGGCCAGGTTGATAACCATGAACTGGTACATACCCCACTTTCCACTCCCCAAAATGATACTTACTGAAGTTGTCTCAGACCCTCTACTCTCATTCCCCAAATTTCCTCACTCTTAGGATGTGACTCAGTAGGGTGTAATTGTTAAAAGATTGGGTCCCAGGTCCAAATCCTGTCGCTTTCATTCCCCAGCTGGGTGACCTTGAGCAAACTATCCAACCTTCCTTCTGCCCTGTTTTCCTCATCTGTAAATTGGGACTCATAATAGCATTTATGTCATAAGTTTCTTGGGAAAATAAATGAGTTCATATACATGCAGCTATAATGGCTGTTACTAATAAGGCTTAGTTATTTTTTCTGTTCATTGATCTTTGGTCCCCTTGGGAATGCTGCCTGGCCAGTGGGAAAATGGCGGCTACAACCCAGTCCATACCCTGCTTGGGAAGTCAGGAAAGCCCTGGGCCCTTGAGCTCAGCTGTATCAATCCAGAGTGGTTTTCTTTTTCTCTCCCAATTCACCCACCTACCAGGCAGTGTCTTTTTTCCAATTCACACAAGAAAGATGGAACTGGCCCTGGGAGTTGGTCTTCTTGGTTTGTATTCTCTGCATGCTCCTTCATAAGGTCTTTGGCTTTCACTCACCCTCTTGGCTTACCTCTTTCAGCATACCTCCCACAGGACACAGGCAGCTCACTGGGACCCAGATTCTATCCCCTTTGGCCAGCAAAGGAGGAATTTGAACAAGTAACAACCCAGAACAATCCTCTATCAATGAAACATCCCACATGAAGCTGTCTCTTCTTTTGCTTATTATAATAGAGCCTACCACAAGTGTTAACTAGTTTAATCCTCAACACAACCTTTAAGGAAGGTTCCAATATAATCTTATTTTACAGGGTATGCCCAGATGGAAATCAGCAGCTTAGAAATTAAAGACCTGGGCTGAATGCAGTGGCTCATGCCTGTAATCCCAGGACCTTGGGAGGCTGAGGCGGGCAGATCACTTGAGACTAGGAGTTCGAGACCGGCCTGGCCAACATGGCAAAAATCCATCTCTGGTAAAAATACAAAAATTAGCCAGACATGATGGTGCGTGCCTGTAGTCCCAGCTACTCGGGGTGGGGGCGGGGCGGGCTGAGATGGGAGAATCGCTTGAACCCGGGAAGAGGAGGTTGCAGTGAGCCGAGATCACGCCATTGCACTCCAGCCTGAGTGACAGAGTAAGACTCCATCTCAAAAGAAAAACAAAAACAAAAACAAAAAACTAAAGATCAGTTTGATACCTGAGCTATGCTATCCTGCCTCCTACTTAGAACTACTCTCCCAATGAGGAAATAATAACTCAACATCATCTGATTTTAAAACCAGGTCTACTGCATGAAGATCCCCTTGAATCCTAAAGAAATTGGTATTTGTAGTTTGAAGCTTAAAATATTTAAATCCAATTTTGCATTTAAAGATTTTAAGCTTCAAACTACCAACTGCTCACCATGTTGCTATCCCTTGTTTAGGTCAGAGACTCAGAGATTCTGGGGGTAGGAAGGACCTCGAGGCTGTCTTGCCCAACCATCCCTTGGAAGAATGAATCTCTTCCATTACAACTCCCTGAAAAGTGGTCATCTATCCCCCTCCCTCACCCCTGCCACAGTGCATGCAGCAGAAAGTCCTCCCTCATTAAGCCCTAATTCCTTTGCTATAGCTTCTCTCCTTTAGTCCTACAACCTAATCTCAGTGGCCATAAAATACAATTTCTATGTCCTCCCATATGGCAGTTTATGTGGGACTTGTCCTTTCTGAGTCTTTCTTCTTCATGCCAAAAGTTCCCAATCTTTCCAGATCTTCTTAGTACATAGGTTTGAGCTGTCCCACTTCCCTGGCTTGCCTGCTTTGCTTTGCTAGTATCTGGTGAAGTGTGGCACCAAGAACAAAGATCTTGGTATGCCAGAGAAGAATCTTATCCAGGGGTCTTGACTTCTGTTAACCCATCTTTCACTCTGGGGCCCTCTGTATCAGGCTCCCACTGAGTGAACTGGGACTAATGATTGGCCTGTTTCTTTCACATGGCCATTGGGCCACATGGCTTCAGCCCCCTCCACCTTGTGCTTCAACCGTTTGTTTTCTGGAGTCAATTGTAATACCTTGGATTTCCCATCGAGACTTCTTTCTTTTTCCCTTTGTGTTTTCTTCATTGCAATAGCCAATTTAGGTTAATGTACACATTGATTAGGTAGCCCATACGTTTTGCCATCATTTTATGTACCATATAAACAGTTTCATATGCCTGAAAAATTGGGAGCTTGGGAATGGGAACATGCATAGAGACTCTTGGGGCTAAAAGGGAGCATAGATGAGAAAGCTAAGACCCAGAAAGGCGTGAATAATTAGTGTCTCACAGTGACTTAGTAAAGTATCTGGGATTCACATCCATGTCCCCAGACTTCTTCATTTTTAAGGGATGGACTTTTAATGCTTGTTTGATAAATTTCTTCCCTGGTACCAGTTTGTTCATGTTGCAGTGATCTGCATTTAAACCTTCCTTGCCCAAACCTTGTTTTTAGTCATAACTCCTTACACTATAATGACAACTACCTATCTCTTTTAGTGAGTTGAATTGTGTTTCCCCAAAAGATATGTTCAAGGCAAACCCTTGTTACCTGTGAATATTACCTTATTTGGAAATAGGATCTTTGCAGATGAAATCACATTAAAATGAGGTCATGCTGGATTAGGGTGGGCTCTAACCTCCAGTGACTAGTGGTTCTTATAAGAAGAGAAACAGTTATAGAGGGAAGAATGCCAGATGAAGACAGAGGCAGAGACTGGAGTGATGCATCTATAAGCCAAGAAACGCCAAGGACTGCTGACAACCACCAAAAGATAGCAGAGGGGCATGGACCATATACTCCCTCAGTCTCTGGCAGGAACCAACCTAGCCAACACACCTGACTTTGGACTTCTAGCTTCCAGGAGTCTGAAACAATATACTTCTGTTGTTACAAGCCACCTAATTTGTGATGATTTGTTATGATAGCCCTAGGAAACTAGTTTACTGCTCCAGAAATGAATCCTCTTGTCCATATACATCTTGGTGACATGATAAAACAGTTCTCATCTGAGAAAAGGTCTTGATTGCAAGGAAAAAGCACAAGAACCACTAAGTGTGATGGGTGAGTAATAGAACCCTCAAGGGTGGCTCCTGGGTAGTGGCTAGGAGAGCTCCAAAAGGAGGGGCTGGGAACCCCAAAAGTCCTTTTTGCACTGGCCCCTTTGAACTGGGCCAGGCTGGAACTGGGTAGGGATGCACGGACCTTACCTTCTGTCTGTGTTTGCTCACAGGCAGGGCCCAGGCGACCCAGGCGGCACTGGCACCTGCAGCTGGTGCCCTTGAGGATGGGCACCCCATTGTTGAAGCAGGGCCCACATCGGCAGGCGTTGAATTCCATCAAATACTGGTCCAAGGCGCGGTGCAAGTTCTGGCGCTTGGCCTCCAGAGGCCCCAAGCTTGTGTGCCGCAGCACCTCGTGGATAGGCTGCATCTGTGGGCACAGAAAGAACACAGGGCCCCTCCCTGGGATCTACATTCCCAGAGCCCAAGAACCAGCCACCAAGCTTCTGGAAGGCCTGATACATGCCAGGCACAAACACAGACACCCAATTTATCCCACCATCTTGGATCCTCACAGCCACTCTGTGACATAGGTATTAAACGCCTCAGCTCCCAGCAGAAGAAAGGGAGGCTCAGTGTTTAAGTGACTGGCTCAGAATCACACAATTATTAAGAAATAATAATGAAGATCAGGTTTAGAGAGGGGCAGTTAAAAGTCCCAGGCCACACAGCTAGGACGTGAGACACATTTACTTAGCTTTTACCATATGACAGGCCTTTCCCCTGTATCATCTCCCTGAATCCTCACAATAATCCTGGAGCAATGTGTGCATTCCTTACAAGAGTCACCTACTAACTCTGAAACCTGTGCACTCGCAATCCCAAGTGGGCTTAGAAGTTATTTGCGCCAACGCATCTGCCCCCTCCACCACGTTTAGGAAGCAGGAAAAGTGTGTGTTTTGATTGTCAGCCTTCAATGCAGGAATTAATAAAATCCTTGACAGGTAGTGTTGTTGTCATTGCTGAGCAATTTCCCTAATGGTGTAACCGTGGCGGCTACATGCGGCTGGGTGGGGGTTATTTACAACTGATGCAACCCATTCCAGGCATGACCGTAGTCCAGGGTTTCTCAACTTCGGCACTATTGCGTATCAAGTTGGATAATTCTTTATTGGCAGGAGTGGGCTGTCCTATGCACTGTAGGCTGTTTAGCAGAGTCTCTGGCCTCTACCCACTACATGCCAGCAGCCCCCTTCCAGTTGTGAAAACCAAAACTGTCTCCTGACATTGCCAAATATTCCTTGGGGAAAACAATTGCCTCGATTGAGAAGTAGCAGATGAAGCACAAGGAGCATTGAATCTGGAGCCAGAAAACCTGGCTTCAAACCCCAGCTACCCTGCTTCCAACTGTATGATCTTTGGCACATGACACCCGGAGCCTCTTTCCTCATCTGTAAAGGAAGAACAGTCATTGCACCCTCCAGGATTATTGTGAGGATTAAGGGAGATGATACAGGGGAAAGGCTTGTCACATGGTAAAAGCTAAGTAAATGTGACTCCCTTTCTAGCTATGTGGCCTAACTGCCCCTAAGTCTGATCCTCATTTTCTAGAAAATGGGAATAATACTTAATTCCCAGATTTCTTATGAGGATCTGAAGAAGTACTGAATGTGAGATACTACTGTACAAGGAAGAATGACAAAAAATAAAGCACCATTTTTGTTAGTTGCATGTGATAATGGTAAAAAAAAAAAAACAAAAAAAAACCATGTTTTTCAAATTGCATGCACGTATGGTTATCTTCAGCATGCTTATAACGTTATACATTTTAATACTTTCATAAAAGGAAGGCACTTCTCCAGATGTCTCATTTTAAGGAGAGGAACCTGAGGCCCCCAAAGGGGAAGTGATTTGCCAAGGTCACAGAGGAGGTCAGAAGTAGGACTGAGCCACGTTACGGTAGTCGCACTTCCCTGGAAACAGAAGTCAACTGAGGGCACTGACAATAGCTTTGACTGAGTTCCTGGAAATGTGTACAGAAAGACCTGTGGCAAACAGACTTTGGCCTGTGGTCAGGGGCTGCGGTTGAGGTCAGCAGGCAGGTAATATCAGGACTGGTAGGGTCCCCAGCCAAGGGGAGAAAACCACTTACTGGAAGTTCAGGGAATTCAGTCCCATTGTTAGGAAGTCAGCGTAGAATAGGCTGCCCTGTTGGCCTGCTCAGAGATGACTCTTAGTTCCAGGGAAAGCCAGGACCATTGAGCAATTTCTCTTTGACCTTCCAGTGGGGGTCTGCACCCAGTTCCCCACCTCAGATCTCTCCCTCCCAGGAACCACAGGAAGAGAGGAAGCACTCCATAGGGTGGACTGGTGGAGTTAAAGGAGGAGAGAGAGGTGGAGAAAAGGGATCTTAGGACGTTAGAGCTTGAAAAGGTATTGGCAATGATCTTGTTCCCATTTTGCAGATGAGAAAAAAGACTCAGAGGTCAAATGATACAATATAGCAACACAGGATAATGCATAATAATATATCACACAACACAACATAGCAAAATAACATAACACAAACGTAACATAACAGGACTTCTACATTCACAAACTCTAAGTACCTGCTATAAATAAGCACTGCTGAACTCTGGGGGATATGCAAGGGAATAAGATGCTGTTTCCACGCTGAATATCAGGCTCCAAATAACTCCTACCTGGTCCCCTTATCTGTAATCTCTCTCTTCTTCATATCACCCTTTATTTCCCTGTGAGCGTTTTCTTTTTAAAGCGCATTGCTAGCTGTGTTACTTCCCTGCTATAAAGCCTGCCCGTGGCTTAATGCATCAAGTCCGAACTTCTCAGGGGGCAACATGAGTTGTGAAGAGACTGAGGATGTTAGTGTCAGTCAACATGACTCAAATTAGACTCCATCATTTGCCAATTTTGAGATATTGTGCTGAAGCTGTTTCTTCAACTGACATTTACTAAGTAACTTCCGATCTGAGTCTTGTGAAATATCTGTATGTGTTAGAGCAAGAAACAGGCTCAGTGAGGGAAGTAACTTGTCAAAGGTCACACATTGAAAAAGCGGCTGAGCTACCACCTAAATTACATCTTTCTCCTCCCTCCCAACCCTACCAAAGCCTGGGCTCTTTTTCCCAAAAGACTGTAGTGGTCTTCTCCAAATGATGACCCTGAGTCTTCCCAGGGAAGTTTTTCTTAAGGCAAACACCAAGTTCACCTCTTGCCTGTGAAAGTTTATATATTACTCCTGATATCAATTTTATAGTTTTTGCACAAATCACTAACAGCTTGATGATATCAATTTTCAAACCGTATGTGAATTACAGTTGCGTGAAAATGGTCTCTTACTTATTGAAGAAGAAATGAAATCAAGGTTAATCCATCTGACCTCTTTCTTCACAGAAACCAGGGTGTTAGAATAGACTTCTAGGTTTAACTGTAGGTATATGTTTTAAGAGGAGGACTATATCCATATCTGGGATATTACATATATGTAGAAAAATAGGCAAGGGTGGGGAGAAAATGGGTGAGAAAATGATGATCTTTTGCTTCAAAGTCTGAAATGCAGTCTTATTTTGAATGGACTACACTGTGTATTGACAGAAGTAGTTTGGCAACTGCTAGAACTATCACTTCCTTTGTGGTTAGAATACAGTTTTCCATACTTTATGAGGTTAAGCATTTAAGGCAGGGTTTCTCAACTTTGGCATTATTGGCACTTGAGTCTAGATATTTCTTTGCTGTGGGGTCTGTTCTGTGCATGGAAAGATGTTTAACAGCATCCCAGGCCTCTGCCTCCTGGATGCCAGTAACACCTCCTTGCCCCACTGTGGGTGGTGACAAAAATATCAAAAACATCTCTAGACATTGCTAAATTTCCTCTATGGAGCAAAACTGCCCCTAGTAGTTGAGGGCCACTGCTTTAAGGGAGGTGCTAGGATAGAGAGAAGTGAGAACTGGATATGAAGTCCAAAGGTCTGAAATCCAAGCATTGCCACTTCTGAGCTCTATGAACTCAGACATTTTCACTTGATTTTTCAGAGCCTGTTTCCCAGTCTTTTTAATGAGAGGGAATAGTATCTATGCCAGAGGTTCCTCTAATGGAGAGATGAGATAACTGGAACATGGTAGCAAATTGCAGCCTGGGTCCAAGTCCAACCCACAGCTTATTTTTGTATGGCCTTTGAGCTAAGAATGACTTTTGTATTTTTAAAGAGATTTGATGAAGAAGAGAAAAAATAAGAATTACTACTACTACTTTGTGTATCACAGATTGTATGTGTCCCACAAAACCTAAAATATTTACTACCTGACCTTTTACAGAAAAAGTTTGCCACCCCCTAATTTAGTCCATGTGATTTTTAAAGTCTTTTATGTATAAATAAAAATCAAAATTTGCCTAATGTGATCTAATGCTGAGGAACTTCTGGGATGAACAGTGTAAAACTGGGCACTGACCAGATCGTCAGCTTCTGATCCCAGCTGTCCCGTGGCTGGGTCTGAAGTCATGCACTCCCTGGAGTCAGACACAAGCAAGGCCACTAGTTCAGTGTGCCGTTACATTTAATCTTGTTCTTTGATGGGCTCATAATAAGAAATATGAAATGATCTGGTCTGCTTCACTTTCATTCCTCATGGACGTAGAGTTTCTTCAACTGCGAAAAGACTTACCTCAAAATCGATAACAACAGGATTATACTTTAATGACCTCCCCCAGGAACGGTATGTAATGGTGCTCCTGTTCTGTGCCAAGCCACCGCTCCAGCCAGAACTGCCACCTCGCACCCGAGAAATGATGTCTTCCACAGCCATAGCCTTCCTCTCCCTTTCTGCCATCAAGAGGATAAACTGCATTAACTCATTTCCCAAAAAGCCCAAGGACTGGTTGACAACCCCACTAATGAGATTTGGAAAAAGTTTACATGTTTTCCTTAGATGTTTACCATTCTTCTACTGTTGTTGGTTAGCTAGCAGGACAAGGCAGAAGGGAAGGACCAAGACTCAGAAATAGACCCATCCTCTGGAGTGGAGAAATACTGAGAGGACGGCCTGGCCCACATGGCGGATAAGGAGGACAGGAAATGGGTGGTCATTCATTTATTCATTCATTCACTCATTCATTCATATGTCAAATATTTACTCAGTGCCTGCTATATGCTGAATAGGTTCAATCGAACATTATAGGTGCTACAGGTACTACAGATGTTACTATAGAACTCAGTGGAGGCACAGCGAAAGAAACTAGTCAGCTATACAGTAGGAGGTGTGGGAGGCAGTCAGGAAGAAAGGTGAATTGTCTACAAAGGTAAGTGAGTATTTGCCAGGTAAATGAAGAGAGGATAGTAAGAGAGAGGAAACAATTTGACTTAAGGCCCTGAGGTACAGGTAACATAATGCAATAGGAATAGCTTGAACCTGTTTAATATCTATTCCACCCACTGCATTATAAACTTCTTCATCATCTGTGTATCCTCTGTGTCTCCCATTTGGGGAGAAAAAACTCAATACCTGTTTGATGAATGGATGAGTAAATGAACACATGAACACCCCAATTGACTTGTACAGGAAATGCCATAAAAGATTCCTGTACAATCCCTCTCTAATAATTATTCTTCGAGCTTGGAATCGGTAACCATATTCTCTCTCAACAGCCTTATTTCCTCCCTCTGAACTGTAATATGATGGGCCTTCATTCAAACAGCCCAGTTTCCAGATTCCTTTTATTCTAGTTCTTACTTGGATCTTTGTCTAACCCTTGAAATCTAGGAGGGTGCCCCTTATAAAGGTAAGTATTTCTAAGGTGATTTTAAGCCCACAGTAGATTCAAAATAGAGCCACTGCAGGTCATTGCTTTGGGGTATTTAGCATCTATGCAGTCTGATCATTGACTAAAATGAAATCAACTGGGAAAAAACATAGCTTCCATGTCCCAGTGTGTGCCAAAGGAAAGCCTGGCTTCTCTTTTTGGGAGATCTATTGCTAAACACTTGCCAGTTTTGCCACCTCCAAATCGTTCACAATGGTCTCCTGATAAACCTCCACCAACATTTATTGTGCCTTCATATTGAATGCCCAAGGAGCCTCCAAAACATGTCATGATATCTCTGCTGGTAATACCTGCAACAGGGAGACAGAGAAACACAAAATGTTGAGTTATTAAAAGACCCTTGACATGGTACAATTATGTCACAGTAGTAAAAGCTAGCTTCAGCTTTGGAGTCCAAAAGGCCTAGGTTGAAAGCCTGGTTCTTTAAGCCAATTTCAGTTTTCTCTTCTGCATGGTTCCAACGAAAATAATTCTTGAAATGAGAAGAGATATGTGTTGCACATACTAGTTGGTAAAAAATGCTAGCACTCTTTCCTTTGACCATTCTTTATTGAGCCACCTTGAGGCAATAATTCTATCTCATCCATCTGCATTTGCCCCCATGCCTACCTCAGTGCCTGGCCCATGATGGGCACCATTACTCTGAACTTTTACGCATATTTGCCCCACTATAAATGCCTCTCCTCCACCCTTTCCATCATCTTTCCAAAGGCTACTCAAGCTTCCATTCAAATGTCATTTACTCCATGAACCATTTTTGGATCTGAATAATTCCCTCTTTTTTCAGAGCTACCAATGTTCTCTGTGCCTGAATGATCATCTTCATCACAATTCTTTTTGTCCAGGTCCTCTTTGCACCCCAGAGAGGCCAAAGTCTTGCTGGAAGATGGATGGATCACCATGGAAAGTTTACCTGCCCTTCAGACTCCATAAAGACTGTCAGGCCCACATTAGCCATCTCTCTATTTGTCTACATCTGAGGACCCACTGAGGAACCTGCATTTTGCAGATGAGGAAAATAATTCTCAAAGCAGTAAGGCCACATTGCTATGTAAATTAACAGAGCTGGATTTCCAACCCCAGGTATGCCTGGCAAGCTAAAACTAGATAAATAGACTGGAGGAATATTGCCCATGCTACAGAGTTCAACCTTTTCGGTAGCTAAAGGAGTCTTCTGGAAGTTGTAAACGGGAGTTTGTATTTTGACACATCATTCCTTTAAACTACAACTATACAAAATAATTATTTCCAGTCACACTGTTATTCTATCAACCATAAAGGAAAAATAATTTGGACTTGTCATTCAGTTGAGCTAAAGATTAGATTCACTATTTTCAAGGGAGTATTGAGCATCAAAGTTTATTTGCCTGTGTCCCCATTAAACACCAAACTCTACAAGGTCAAGGACTTGCATCTAATTCACCATTGTCTTGTTAGCATAGCAATGTGGTGTGTGCCATGTTCAGTAAGTACTTTCAGAATAAATGATTGATGAATGAAAACAATGAGTAAATAAACGAATGCCCTGAGTCTTTTGGTAAGGGTTTCTGATGGAAGGAAACTTAGAAGTCATTAGTCCTAAATTCAAATTCCAGTCACTAACACCCTGTATGATCCTAGGAAAGGCCCATGATCCCACTGGGCCTTTGCTTCCCATTTATGGAAAGAAGAGGTTGTCATCTCCAAGACCCCTTTCAGCTGCAGCCCTCTGTGCCTCTTTGGATATCAGTTTCTGAGTCACTCCTGACCTGAAAGTGCTTGGGGAAAGTGATGCTCTGGGCACTGGCACTCAGCACTGAGCAAAGGGCTTCTTCTGCCATTTCCATTCAAACACTTTTAATTTTTAATGCATTACTAATTGGGGGAATATTTAGCATATTTAATTGTTTTGATTAAAAAACGCTTCAACAGTGATAAACAAAAGTGGATGAAAAGAATTCATGGGCAGAAGCCAGAGTGATTACTTAGGTGGATGGTGGAGTGCTGCTGAATTAAAGCGACAGGACAGGCTGATTAATGGGGGCTGGAGGATGCCTGTGGTGTGATTATGCTCATGAAAGATCTGGCAACAGCCTGCCACGTGCTGCTGGGAGAAGAGAATTCCAGTCTGACTTGAGAAGCACGACTTGACTGCAGAGATTTACCATCTAAGGACCCCAAAGTGGGTCCCAGACAGCAAGGGGAGTCTGTGACTTACAAAGAATCATAGAACCTGAGACCCCAAGCACTCTTAGACACTTAGCTCATACTTTTCATTTATAGCTGAGATGCCTGAGGTTCAAGAAGGTTAATTATATTGCCTAAGGCCACACAGTTAAAAAAAAGGCGAAGCTGAGATTCACGCTCAAGTCTGTCATGTTTAGAAGCCTGCAGTATCTTCACTAATCTCAGTTATTGCCTCAGACAAAAGAATTCTGCCATCTGAGAGGAAAATGTAGTAAGCACCTATTGTGTACCATCCTCGGTATATCGCATATTGGGCAATGTAGACACCTTGAGAATATAACTAATGTGAATATGATGCAAATCTGCAAAGGTAAGATCTTGCCCTTGAGAAGTTAGCAGGCTAGGGGCCATGTCTTAAATGAAGACCAATCTGTATCCCGAGAGTTTTTTGTTTCAATATATCAGGGCTAGAAAGGAGTCTTTCATCAGAGGCTGTAAGAGATGCCAAAATCAGAGCTGTCTACAGTGAGCCTGTGGGAAAATGACACTATCAAATTGGGATCAGGGCAGAGGAAGTCAAACCTGGTACCAAAATCCAGGAGTTGAAACTGGCATTGGAAGTCAGGACTCAGAACCAGAGAGATAAACAGAAAGAGTTGGGGGTGGGGGTCTGGGGTGAAAGGAACAGAGAAAGGTCTGGAGCCATTGTAGAGAACTTGCCCAGATAGGTGTGTAGTGTGGATAGACTGACTATATTCATGGAACCAGGCAATCCTCTGCCATTGCTCCACCTCATCCCATCAGGCTGCACTCCTTAGGCTTAACTTTGGACCAGAACAAACTGCAGTTTGTTTGGGGCTTTTGAACTCAGTGAGCTCTGGAGTTGATCAGTCCCAACCCAGGCTATACATTGAGATCATCTGGAGTGCTTTTAAAAAATATAGGTAACTAGGCCCAACCGCTATCAATTCTAACTGTATATTTCTATGAAATCAGGAATCTGTTTTTCAGACAAGTATCCCAGATGATTCCTCTTCATTGGATCTCGGATCAGATGTTGAGTACGGTGGTCCTACAGAGTATCTCTGGTGGCTTGCCACAGAACTCTGGCATCCCGTCTCAGTTGATGCCTTTGTCAGGCCTTGGATACAGACTTAGTAACCAGTTCCATCATATCTACTCAGAATAACAACTAGAAGAAGCCAAGGATAAGTCAGTTAAAGGAACAGGATCTAAAAAGGCCTCAAAAGGCTGGGTGGATACACTGACCAAGTGTATTAGTCCATTATCATGCTGCTAATAAAGACATACCCAAGACTGGGTGATTTTATAAAAGAAAGAAGTGTAATTGACTCACAGTGCAGGATGGCTGGGGAAGCCTCAGGAAACTCACAATCATGGCAGAAGGGGAAGCAAACACATCCTTCTTCACATGGCACCAAGAAGAAGTGCCAAGCAAAGGGGGAAACCCCTTTATAAAACCATCAGAACTCATGAGAACCCACCCATTATCATGAGAACAACATGAGGGTAACTACCCCCGTGATTAAATTACTTCCCACCATATTCCTCCCATGACACATGGGAATTATGGGAACTGCAATTCAAGATGAGATTTGGGTGGGGACACAGCCAAACCATATCACCAAGCACAGCAAAATGAGACTGAATTGGGAAAACTTTAACATCCTACCCTACAGACAAAATACCAAATGAATAAGCACAGTGAGAAATAGACACAGCTTAGCAGGAGAACAAAAGAAAAGGCCTTAGAGTTTTCTATTACTCCCCGCTCAGTAGGGTAATGAAACCAGGGTACAAATTATAATTAGTAAAATGAAGGAGGAAGTAATCTCACTCTCCTCTCCATAGATTAGAGAAACTCAGAGCTGTGTGCAAAAACACTTTAAAAAATGAAATAAGAAAATATGATTTTCTTCAATGAACGTTATCCAGCCTTTAAAAAGAAGGAAATCCTGCCATATGTGACAATGCGATTGAATCTTGAGGATATACTGCTATGTGAAATAAGCCAGTCACAGAAGGATAAAGACTGCCTGATTCCACTTATATTAAATATAAGAATAGTCAGATATATAGAATCCAAGGGTATCATGGTTGTTGCCAGGGGCTGGGGGCAAGAGGAAAGGTAGAATTACTAATCAATGACCATAAAGTCTCAATTATGCAAGATAAGGTCTGACATCAACATGTCCCTATAGTTAACAACACTGTATTGTACTGTTAAATTGGCTAAGAGGGTAGATTTCATGTTAAGTATTTTTACCATAATAAAATTTAAAAATAGGGGATGATCAGAGAAGAACAAGCATGAGGGTGAAGATGTTCAAAGCCACATCCTTTTGAAAATATTAGAGGTGACTAAGGATATTTACTTGAAGAAAGGAAAAAAGATTTCTCTTTAAGAGAGACCAGTAGAACTGGATTAAACCCTCCAGAGAGTTGTCTTGAGGAAGAAGAATTAGGTTTATTTGTGTGGTTGCAAGGGCAAGAACTAGGACCCAAAGGCCAAAAGCTACAGGAAGGCAAGTTTAGGCTTAGCATAAGGTCAGTCATTATCACAGTCAGAAGTCAAGCAGAGATGAGGTGTTTCAGCAGGCAGTTAGCTCTCACCAATGCAGGAGACCAAGCTGAGGCTGGCTGTTTGCCTGTGAGGGTACAGGAGGGTTTGAAGGGTAGAAAAGACCAGTGATCTTTTAAGGTGACCTCTAATGCCACGATCCTGAGACTTTAAGAACACAGTGGAATGCTTTAAGAACATTTGAGACAACTTTGATAAGTACCTAATGACGTTTTACTGTATTAGAGCTAGCTGATAAATAAAGATGACTCAGGAGAGTGCTTGACCTTTATAAGCTGAGAGTCAAGTGTGGGGAAATGGACAAGGAAACAGATAATTATTGTAGTGTGTGAGGAGGACTCTGACACAGGGCAGCAGGGTCAGGGAAGGCATCTGTAGGGGTCAGAAGAAGGAACCAGAGACAAGTAGAACAAGTAGGGATTAGCCAGACAAAGCTAGGAGTATAATGGGAGATGAGGGAGACCCTGCAGAGGACTTGTTTCCTCAGCAGCAAGATTCTACTCAGAAAAGCCACTGTGACTTAAACTCCAGAGTGGAAAAGAGAGAGATGCAAATCAGTTGAGGTCCTTAAGGAAGTACAGAGGTAGTGGGATGCTGGATTGCTTCTCAGTCTAGTCTGGTCTCAAGGTGAGCTGTTTCTGTGGCTACTTGACAGGCTAGGAGCCCAAAGGATATGAGTCTGGCCACCATGTCTTCTACTTGTTTCCCACATGGTCTTGGCTGTGGTGCAGGTGGGAGAGCCGCCCTCGCACCTCCATGGAGCTGCTGCATGTCTGTGGCTCTCAGGCAGAACCAGGCAGCTTGATTTCCAAGGTGCCAGAACACCGCAAGTCTGTCATTTCTCAGATTAAAAGCATTAGGTGGAAAACAGCAGGTGTAGTTCATTATTTATCTCTTTGCAAAAAACAAATACCATTCATGTTGCTGTGATTTATCTGCTACATTGCTTTGCTATATTGGTTGCCCCCAAAGACAGCCTCAGAATGGGAAAGAGAATCTAATAGTCTATTTTCTATCATCACATTGGAAAAGATGATTGGAGTCTGTGGCTGGGCTAGTTGGGAGGTGTTAGCTAACTCACCTGTCCGCTTTGTGTTTCTGTTTATCCATTGAAACTCACACTTCGGCTGGGCGCGGTGGCTCACGCTTGTAATCCCAGCACTGTGGGAGGCCGAGGCGGGTGGATCACGAGGTCAGGAGATCGAGACCACGGTGAAACCCCGTCTCTACTAAAAAAAAAAAAAAAAAAAAAAAAATACAAAAAAATTAGCCGGGCGTGGTGGCGGGCGCCTGTAGTCCCAGCTACTCGGAGAGGCTGAGGCAGGAGAATGGCGTGAACCCGGGAGGCAGAGCTTGCAGTGAGCCGAGATTGCGCCACTGCACTCCAGCCTGGGCGACAGAGCGAGACTCTGTCTCAAAAACAAAAAAAAAAAAAAAAAAAAAAAACAAAAAAAAAAACTCACACTTCTTCCAAAACACCTGAGAATAAAATGAGTACCTCGGTGCCTTTGCAGGTGCTAGAAAGTCCCTTTATCTCTTTCATTGAGCTTCTCCCACTCAGCTCTAGACAGCCTTTTCTTAATCCCCAAGGGCCCTATGTCTATGCCCCCAGTGAATCCCTGTGCTTCTCTCCAGCATAGTATTTAGCTCACTCTAGTAGTTGTCAATTTCTTGGTCTGTTCTTCCTATAAGACTACAAGCTTCTAAGTCATCTCTTGGGTTTGCAAATCTCTGCACAGAGCCTGGCATGTGCCAAGCCCCCCAGGAGGACTTGGGGATTGGCTGACTTTAGCCTATATAGACAATGCCTCTAAAACATTCTAGGAGTCACAGTTCTTTCTTTAATTGAAGATGCAAATCACGGTTTTGTAATATCTCGTGCTAGATTAATATCTCATACTGTATTTTATAAAGCACTTTCAGCTGCATTATCTCATTGGAGACTCTGAACAATATTCTGAGACAAGGAGGATTTACCCATCTTACAGGCTCAATAAGATTGGAAAAAGCAGAAATTGAGGTGGTTAAGAGTGTAACCTCTGGGGTCAGAGTCCTACCATTCACCTTCTCTGGTTGTGACTTGAGTAACTCATTTAATGGCTTTCTGCCTCATACTCCCAATCTTTAAAATGGGAATAATTGTTTCTATAAGTGAATTCCTAAAAAGTGTCTGGCACAATTAGGTCTTCAATAAATACTAGCTTTTATTGTTAGGTAACTTGCCAAAGTCACCCAAGACTAACAGGCCCAAGAATCAGGTCTTGAAGCAAGATATGCCATATTCAAACACAATGGATGCTCCATTTCATCATGCTACTGTTATTCTGCAGAGGAACATTCATCATGCATGGTGAGTAGCCAATGGTGGTCCTGAAAGGAGCCTTCCAACTCCTCATTCCCTGACTACCTCATTCTACAAAGAAGCTCAGAGAAAGGAAGCTAGGCAGAAGAAGGAGGCAATGTTGACTGCAGTCCCATGTCTTCCTCCTACTTGATAAGGGTTCTTCAGAGGCTCTGACTTTTCTGCATAATTTCAGCCATGACAAGAGACAGCATAGCTGAAGGCCAAATTCTGAAACAGAGACTACCTGAGCTGGAATTCTACCCCTGCCCAATGACTATGTGGGCAAATTGCTTAACCTCTCTTGCCTCAGTTTTCCCATCTGTGAGATGGGGATTTTAATACTCTCTACCTCCTAGGGTTGTTGTGAGTGTTGAATGAGTTAATCCATGCCATGTAATGTGCTCAGGACAGTGCCTGGTTCAGAGCTAGCAATCACAGTCAAGTGTTGCTATTACTACTGTTGCCAGAAATGCTGCAGCCTACACTGAGGCTTTTGGCTCCTGATTTGGAATCTGAAAAGTCAGAAAAAGAGGGAGGCCGAGGAGTTTCTGAAATCAGGTTTTCTTAATGGGCATTTCTGCAGTATAAGTGGTTAGGCCAAGAGTGAGTGGGGAGGACAAGGGCACCTGGTGACTTCATAAGCACTATTATGTGCTGGGTAGAGATATTCCAAGTGTTAACTCACTCAGTGTTCACACATCATGCCACAATAGGAATAATCAGTCCCATTTTAGAAAGGAGTAGGTTGAAATAGTTTAAACTTAGATAGCTTGTGACTTGCCCAGGTTATACACTAAGTAAATAACAGAGCTGGGATTGAACCAAGGCCTGTGACCAAAGACCATGTTCTGTATGCCATATTATACCGCCTATGGGAAAGAGAGCTAAGGATGGCTCTGGGAAGAATGTTGACACCATCTCAGCTTTTCTCCTTTAAGTATGAAGCTGTTCGCAGTGATGTTAGAGGTGGAAATTCAAAATCAAGACAAAATCAGAAGGATGGTGCTGAGAGTCTCAGTTCCATGTGTATGCAGATGACTTAAGGGGAGTAAGGACAGAGCCAAGAAACTAGGAGTCTGTCAGTCAATCAACACCATCCATCACCGTGAAGCCTGGTTGTCATGGTAACTGGGGATAAAGCCTGGACCTTGTTAGAATCCAGTGACTGTCTGTTCGGGTGACTGGTTAGTTAGCAGGCATAAAAATAAGTAAATAAATAAATAAATAAATAGACCTGCTGGGCTGTCCCAGAGCCTTTAGCCATGAACATAGGACTTTTACAATAAGCTTCCTGCCCACCTCACCCTCCTCATTGTCCAATTCAGCTCAGAACTTTAGGATACCACCCCTGACTCTGCTGAGTGTTAGGAAAGCTCTGGAGGCTGCCCAGCATACATGGGCTTGGATTTGGAACCACGCCAGCTAGAAAGACGCTGAGTCTCTGCTGTGGGCCAGGCTCAGTCAATGGGCAAGACTCTGAGATGCACCATTAACAGGATGCACGCTGGACACAAGCAGCTGCAATAGTGTGACACTCAGAGCTAAGTCCTGAGTACACTGAAGCACCTAAAACAGGCTCCCAACCCAGAACTGGGGAGACAGAAAGACTGCCTGGAAGAGTCCTATTTGAGCTAAGCAGAGAACTGAGGATGAATAGGCAGAAACCAGGTGAATAAGGAAGGGCAGAGGGAAAGGTGCAAAATTCCAGGTAGAAGAAACAGCATATGCAAATCAAGGAGAAAGAGTATGGTGAGTCCAGGGACTAGTACATTGCTCAGTATAGTGCACCCCAATGGTGAACAATAAGCTGGAGGTCTGTGCTTGCTCACTGAAATGCTGGCCTTCTTCTCCAGATGCAGAGACTCTCTTGCTTTCAGTGTTCACCTTGCAGGATTCCTGCAGCTTGCCATCCTCTCTGGTTTCTGAGAGGTCAACACTGACTCTGGCCACTGTTATCATCACTATTCCTGGCATAATCCAGACAAGATTGTTCTCATTTATTCCCTGGCCTCAGCAGCAAGCCCTTCCAAAACCGAGTCCAGCCTTTGAGTGAATCTGTACATTCATCTCCTTTTACTCATCCTTACCTACTTGCTGCCCCAGCCATTCCCATGCAACTCCCTTCTCTTCAGGCAAACTTCTACTCCTAGTAATTTTGGAAGATGAGTTTTGAATGTCTTTAGGGTCTAGCAAGTGGCAGGGGCAGAAAAAGTTGTTGCTCCCTCCTTTGTGCTTCTACTGTATTTGTTTCTATTTAAACATTTATCACATTATGTTATTCTTGGCACCCAACTGACTGCACATTTCTTCAGGGAAGGGCTCTGTGTGTCTCACCCATGTGTTCCCAGAAATCATGGGTGCTCAGTGAGCATTTACTGAATAAGTGGATGAATGGATGAATGGAGATTAGATTATGAAAACGGTATTCCACTGAGATTGTTTCCTGTTTCCAACTTTGTGCAACAAGGGTAAATGCTCTATTCAGAATTGTCCTGAAAGGGAGTTATAATCAAACAACCAGCCACGATATATAAACGTGATGGTAATTTAAGGGACTTTGATTAAATGTCTTTCCAACCCCAATCACTCTCCGCACATGGCTTAATCATCTGTGCTGCCTTTGTCTTATTTTAATAACTGTATAGTAAATACATAGCCCAAGAGCCCTGTTGCCCTCAGTCCCCAGCATCTGGCAGACATCACTAATCGATGATAGCACTTTCTGGCTGAGCCCGTATCTTGTGTTCTAATCTTCAACTCAGCAGTCTAGGTAGCATTTGCTATTAAGACCACTTGCCATCCCTGGCTTAGACAATTCTTCCGACCTGCAAGTCTCTGAGGTTCACCTCTTTGAGTGTCACCAGCCAGCACACTCTGCTTGTTCCTGGCTCTGTGTCTGTACTTAAGTTTCAGAACAATCTCATGCTTGTCAGTTTAAACATTAACAATTCTCCCAGTTACAATTCCCAATCAATGGGTCAAATTGACCCAACATTACATTTAGAAATAGATATAAAAATAATATTCCCTTAATTATTTTTAAAACCCAATTTACTTGCTTTCAAAGCTATCGCAACAGTTTGATGCTGTTAGAAAGGAAAATAAATGAAATAAAATATCTAGGTTTACTGCAAGAAACATTGCACTTGGAATTAGAACCTGGTTTCAAACCTCACCCTGCCTCTGACCAGCTGTGTCACCTTGGACATGTCATCTTGCCTTTCAGTGCCTGGTGGTCCTCATCTGCGAAATGAGGACAGCCATAAAATAGAGCTTGAAGGGTTGCCACAAGGCTTGGATGAGATGATGTGCATGAAAGGGCTCAGCGTGCCACCTGCCACAGAGTTAGAACCCAATTATGCTTATTCCTCTATTTCCACTGAGATACACTCTTGGAACCACTTGATTACATGAGACTTTCCAGACCTAGCTCCACAGTTGTTATTGACATCTGCTTCCAGTTTTCCCACATGTCTATCTTCCTATGATGGTTAATTTCATATGTCAAGTTGACTGGGCCATGGAATGCCTAGGTATTTGATCAAACATTATTCTGGGTGTTTCTGGGTGAGAAAAACATTTAAAGTGCTAGACTTAATAAAGTAAACTGCCCTTTCTAATGTGCATGGGCCTCATGCAATCAGTCAAAGGACTGACTAGAACAAAAAGACTGACCCTCCTCTGAATAAGAGAAGAGTCTTCCTTTCTTCAACCTGGAACATTGGCTTTCATTTCCTGCCCTTGGACTTGAATGGAAGTGTCAACTCTTCCAGGGTCTCAAGCCTGCTGGCCTTCAGACTGGGAATACATTGCTGGCTGTCCAGGTTCTCAGGCCTTCAGACTTGGACTGAAATGAAAGCATCAGCCCTCCTGGGTGTCCAGCTTGCCGACTGCAGATCTTGGGACTTGTCAGACTCCATATCACATGAACCAATTTGTTGTAATAAATCTCTATATTATATATACATTTTATATAAAGATAAATAATAGAGAGAGATACAGGTATTCTATTAGTTCTGTTTGTCTGGAGAACCTGACTAATACACTTCCCAATGCCTCCCTTAGGGCTATTGAGGATTTTTCCTTTATTTAGAGTAATTAAATATGTTTTTATAGTTAGTGGAGCACACTGAGTTAAGACTGTGCTAAATTTTAATACTTTCTTGACCACTCTCAAAGTAAGAAATATATTTTACATCATGATCAGTCTACACACATTCATTTAAAAGAAGTATCTTTTCTTTTCTTTTTGAGACAGGGCCTCTCTCTGTCATCCAGGCTGGAGTGCAATGGTGTGATCTCGGCTCACTGCAACCTCGACCTCCCAGGCTCAAGTGATCCTCCCACCTCAGCCTCCCAAGTAGCCGGGACTACAGGCGCATGTACCATGCCTGGCTAGTTTTTTGTTTGTTTGTTTGTTTGTTTGTTTGTTTAATTTTTATAAAGATGTGGTCTCCCTATGTTGCCCAGGCTGGTCTCAAACTCCTGGGCTCAAATGATCCTCCAGCCTTGGCCTCCAAAAATGCTAGGATTACAAGAAGGAGCCACTGTGCTTGGCTTAAAAGTTTCGATATTTAACTACAATTTGTGTGACATACTTTGATACTTTGTGTTCTATTATATTTTATTTTTTAAATGCTGATCATGACCCACTAAATTTCTTTTACAATCTACTAATGGGTTATGGTCTGCAGTTTGAAAAACCCTAGGTTAAGACATACTTGAGACATTATAGCACCTTGCTTAACATTACAGGTTCTTGAGTTTGACTTCATCAATTAACAGCTATGTGAGCTTGGGCAAGCTATTTAACAGAGAATAACTGAATTGGAGATTATATAATAGTATCCTCTTCACAGATCACTCCTGAGAATTAAATGAGATGGTGCATTTAAAGTGTTGACCCCAATGTCTACCACACAGTAAATACTCAGTAAATCTTGGCTGACTTACCACCATTGCTAGAGTCTAAGACTGTCGCATATAGTATCAGAATGAATGACTGAATGTATGGAAAAAGGGATGAGTACTTGGAAGATATATAAAATCTAAATCAGAAGACCTAGGTTCAATACTAAGTGGGTCACACTGAGCCATTTACTTAAGCTCTTTGGATTTCAACTTTCTTTCTATAAAACTGGGGAAAATAATAATATAATTCCTCATAAAGTTATTGTGAGGATCAATTTGAATGCCAGATGTGTTATGCTCTACAAATAGTAGATGTTATTACATGTAAATATATTTTATTAAAACAAAATAGTGAATAAGAAAATAAATTGCTAGTTCACTTTGGGTGGTAACCAATTTGGCTGTCCACAGAGTAAATTATCCCTGACCATAATCAGATGATTATGACGAAGAGAAACCCCCTTACTTTCTATGAGCCCCCTGATGAGAGGGACAATGTATTAAGCATCTTGGTATCTAGACAGTGTTTCCCATGTTATGTGTACTTCATAAATGTTTGTCGAGGGAAAGGCTAAAGGAATGAATGAAATACAGGAAGGTGGGGAGGGAGGAAGAAGAGGTTGTAGAGCTATAATTGGCATTAACTTTAGTGAGGTTTTAAATTCTGTCCCTGTAGCTTTTTACACATTGTGTGTTAGGTGGTAGACTGGCTGGTCCACAAGCCCTGACTGGAATAAGATGATCAATAATGGGTCGGATGTACTGCACTCTTGCTGGAAGGGTCTTTCCCAGGGTCACTGTTATCTGGCATCCATCAGGGCCAGGGATGATGGAAAGCAGGCACTGATTTGAGCAGAGTTGTTAACACTTTGAAAGATAGTGATGAGAATTCAAAGTGACCTTGATAAATGGGAAGAGTGGTCCCTCCAAAACTGGATGAAGCTCTGGAGACAGAAATGAATGACCTTGATCAAAGAAATGGGCAGGTGGAGGAGGAGGCATGATTGCTGAGGCTCCAAGTCCACAGCAAATGTACCAGCCACTGCAGGCTGGACATCGTGATAATGATTTCCCTCCCGGTTGAGCAATGTTTCAGAGCTGAGTGATTGCAGAACTCTGGGAGATGGATCTTCCTCTTATCCCCACTTTACAGATGAGAGAACAGTTAACATTCCAGAGTTGATAACTGTAAATTTGGGAATATAAAAATGTGGTAATAATAACACCAACATTGTACAGCAATAATAGGTAACATTTTTGAACTCTTACTCTGTGTCAGGCACTATGCCACATGCTCAAATAGATTGTTCCACCTCAAGTTTACAACAACCCTATGAAGTATGTACTCTCATTGACTCATTTAGAAGAGGAAACTGAGGCACAGTGAGGTTAACTAATTTGTCTGTGGGTCACACGACTGATAAAAGGCAGAGATAGGACTTGAATCAGGCAATCTGACTCAGAACCTACTTCAGCAATTGAAATTTATTGAGTGCTTACTGGAATGTGGGTACAAAATAAGTTCACTTATTCCTCACAACTAAGCACTCTATGAGGTAGATGACAATATTTCCAGCTTGCAGATGAGGAAATTGAAACTTAAGATGATTAAATTATCTGCCTATGATTACATAGTTAGTAAGTGGCAGAGTCCATGTTTCCAACCACTGTGCTATATCCATATCCTTCATTAAAGGGAATACATATCTATTAAACACTTAATATGCAACATGCACTTAGAATTATTCTCAACCAAACAAACCCTTGTTATCACTCTTATTTGGATCTTGAAGAAGCTGAGGATCAGAGAAATTAAGTGTTATTCCTCAATCAAAATCATACAGCTACTAAATGATAGAACCAAGATCCCCACCCAGATGTATCTGACTTCAAAGTGTGGACTCCTTGCTACCATGTCACTGGCATGTTTCTTAATTTCACAGAGCTTGATCAAAATGGCTTTAGTACTTACTGACTCTACCTGAAATTATGATCCATAATAGTAAGTGCTGCTTGGACAGTATTTAAGGTATCACAGTGCTTTTCATGACTATCTTGGTTAATTCTCACAGCAGACTTTTAAAATAGTTATGACAATCTCTACCTTAGTCGTGGAAAAACTGAGACTCAGAAATGTGACATACCAGCTTCTGAATGTTAGAGCCTAGATTAAAAAAAAAAAGATATCTCAGGGAAAATAATTTTTCCCACTACCACACTGCCTGCCATCTTTGATGGGGCCTGCTGTCTTTGATAGGGTGGCAGAATGGCTATGGCTGTTTTTGTGAGCAAATCATCAACATAAGTCATTTTCTGTGAGGTCTTTGCAAAGCCCTTTCAATAAGGCCAAGAATCATAGCAGTTTAACTTTCTATTCTATGCAAGATTTCTATTACAGCATCCCTGATAGAGGTGTCCGATCAGACTCCCTGAGATTCTTTAACTGGTAGGAAGCATTCTACTTCATGTTGCATTTTGAGGGACCCAGGGCACAAAAGCTGAAACAAATGTATCAGGTCCTATCTACATGAGCTACAGAAGGGGTCTGGAGCAGACCACCACCAACTTTGTTCCAAAGGCATTTATGAAACATCCATCTAACCTCTGATAAATTTCTCAATTCTGCATGTCTGCTTGGCTGGAGGGAACCTGCAGAGAAAATGGCATAGCATGGTCATCAGTAGAATCAGGAATGGAGAGAAAGGGATGGATTGTGGATACAGAGGAGGTGACTAATGAGATATGTAGGGGAAAGAGAGGAGAGACAGAATTTTTCCCAGGCTGTGAGTCCCAGTAAAGGCAACTGAGATGAAAAAGAAAGAACCCTGGATTTTAACTCACTTTGTATATTTTTCACTTACTAGTGATATGACTTTTTTGCCTTGTTTCCTTCATCTGTAAAAATGAGGAAACCATGCCTCCCTCACAGGATCATTGTCAATCTTAGGTGAGGAGACTTGGTATGGAGCTTAGTACATAATAAATAATCAATTACTTTTCCACCTCTCTATGTCAAGTAAACTGGGAGGATGGCGGTGTCTCTATAGAGAAAGAATTCAGGAAGAAACGCTTGAAGACTTTGGGGTGAGAAGGACATGAATGTTATGCCTGGAGGTGCCAGCTTCCTGGTGGAGATGTTCACAGGCATATGGAAATATGGGTAGGGATTCTGGAGAAGAAAGAAGACTCTATATGGAAATGTCGAGGTCATTCACATGATGGTAAGAGTTGCAGGAGTAGAAGAAGCAAGGAGAATGCAGCTCAATGAGTTTTCATGGTGCATCTACTGTGGGCCCAGCCTTGTGCTAGATATAAAAAATATCCCAAGAACAGGCCGGGCGCGGTGGCTCACGCTTGTAATCCCAGCACTTTGGGAGGCCAAGGTGGGCGGATCACGAGGTCAGGAGATCGAGACCACGGTGAAACCCCGTCTCTACTAAAAAAGACAAAAAATTAGCCGGGCGTGGTGGCGGGCGCCTGTAGTCCCAGCTACTCGGAGAGGCTGAGGCAGGAGAATGGCGTGAACCCGGGAGGCGGAGCTTGCAGTGAGCCGAGATTGCGCCACTGCACTCCAGCCTGGGCGACAGAGCGAGACTCCGTCTCAAAAAAAAAAAAAAAAAAAAAAAAAAAAAAAAAAAAAAAAATCCCAAGAACAATAGGCCTAGGACTTGTACATCAAAGTTCATAGTCTGCAGAAGAGACAAATATATAATTGCAATTATTATAATATGCATTTAAATATGTATGTATATTTAGAGTCCTTTCTTTGCCCCCAGAATCCCGACCATATTTCCAAATGCCTGTGGGATGTCTTTACCACGAAGCTGGCACCTTCAGACAAGCACATCCTGTCCTTCTCACCTCAATGTGTATATGTGTGCATGCACACACACTGATGTGTGTCTATGATAAAAATATAATTTAGAGAAAAGAGTAACTGACACCTCACAATTCACACCCAGTCTATCTATAAATTCCTTAAATTCTACTTTCAAAATACATCCCAAACCTATCATATTCTTTCATGTCCATTCTTTATTCCTCACCTGGACATCAGCAATGCCCCTAATTGTTCTTCCTGAGTCCACTCCTGCTCCTTTAATCTGTGTTCTACATGGCAATAGAATGATCTGCTGACCCATTGATTAGACCAAGCACTGCCCTGTTGATGACCCTGCAGTAGTTTCTCTGCCACTGCAGATACAGCCCATACTTCTTACTATGGCCAGTAAGACCCTCTGACACCTCTTGGCTTCTTCTAACCTCAGTTTCTGCTATTACTCCCCTATTCCAAGGCTTCTGCCACACATGCCTTCTTCCCCTTCACAAACACGCCATGCTCTTTCCTCAGACAGGGCCTTTGTACAAGCTGTCCACTCACCCAGAACACCTTCACCCTTGTCTTTGGCATCTCCTTATCCTTTGGATCTCATCTCAGTTTGGATTTCACTTCCTCAAAGAGACATTCCCAGATCATCCCAAACTAAGTGAATATCTTCCCTCACCCCCTGCAGTTAATCTCTATTTTTACAACTTGTTCATTTTCTACATGGCTTTTATCACAATTCACAATTATATGTTGATCAATTAATTCACATGTTATTAAGTCCCTACTATGTTCTAGGAAATGAATATGCAGTAATAAACAAAAATGATGATTGGAATGAACATTCTAGAAAGAGGAGATTGACAATAAACAAATAAGTCTATGAGTATGGGGGCTACTGATTTGCTGAGAATTAAAATAGGGTGATACAACAAACAGAAACTTGACTACATGGTCAGGAAAGGTCTCTCTGAAAAGGTGACGCTTAAGGAGGTCCAAATGATAAGAATACTGCTATACAGACATCAGAGGAAAGGGCGGTTCCAGCAAAGAAGACGGCTAATACAAAGACTCTAGACTAAAGTAAGCTTGGAGTGCCAGAGAGTTACAGGAGCAGCAGTGATGACAACACCTGCAACAACAACAACAACAAAGAAAGAGAATAAGAGACCCCCATACTCTTGCAGTATCCAGGTGAGAGACAACGGTGGCTTGGACAAGTGATACAGTAATAGAGGGAGAATAGGTGATGCATATGCTTTAGAAGTAAAGTCAACATATCTCGCTGATGGGTCCAGGAAGTAAAAGAGGACCAAGGATGATATTTGGACTTTGGCTGGTTGTTTTGTTTCCTCCATTGGATTGTAAGCTTTGTAAGAACAGGGACCATACTGATTTTGTTCTTTTCACACATGATGCAAACTCAATGGACATGGTTGAATGAATGAATGCATAAACAGATGAAACTATGGGAGAAGGGGTGGAGCAATATCAGAGCGGGTTTCACAGAGGTGGGGATGCCCCTACAAGATTCAGAAGCGTGAGTTGAAGTTTGTCAGGTTGGCAAGACAGGGAAGAGAGCATTGGGAGACGAGAGAACAGCATGTGCAAAGGAGGCCAGGAACATCCAACTGAACAGAACAATGGCATTGAAGTACTTGACCTGTCCAACATATATTGGCAGCTTTGTAACCAGAGAAGTCAGAATGTGGAATACATTATTTCTCTTTTGTATACCTTGATACAAAGACAAATAATGAGAGCTCCAAAGAAGAAATGAAGGAGGGGAAAAAATCTAAATCCAGAAATATAAGCCCCAAACCATACTGATACCTGCAGAATGTAGAAAGCTGTCAGTCACAGCCCTTGAGGAAATGTTAGGATCTCATTGAAGTCTAACATCACCTCCCTAACATCCAAGACTTCCCTTGATTTTTGATGCATGATTTCATGCTGTCTTTGGGGGAGAAGCATTTGATCTAAAGGGCACATTAGAAGAAAACAGCCTCGTGCATCCTCTGGGACGAACCCAGAGAGGATCTGAGCAAACCCAAGGACAAAAGATTCCCCCAGAGCAAACCAGTGAGTATGTTCGCTTAAATCATTCCATGCCAAGCTCAGTCCTTTGCAGACATGAATGTTCACCACACAGGATGTCTCTTAGAAACAACCACTTAATAGAATATAAATTAACAGCATATACATCAAAGATACATAGAGAGAGAAAAAGACAGTGACAAAGAGGAAAGAGAAAAGGGAGAGAGAGAAAGGTACCTAGAAAGAAAGGGAATGAGACCAAGGGGAAGAGAATAAGACAGAGATAAAGCTATTAGATTGATGCAAAAGTTGTGGTTTTTAATGGCAAAAACTTCAATTACTTTTGAACCAGCCTAACGTAGCAAACATCAAAATGGAGAAAGGGTGTGTGTGATTCTGTTTGTCAAAGGGAAAGAAGGTAGATATTTTTGTTCTTTGTAGGTTAATATGTAAATGACATTCTGATTTATTAGCGGTCTCCAGCAGATGAGGTGATGATTAGCACATTTCCATATTTATAGAAAAGCAACACTAACTTTCCGGATTTATAGAAAATCAGCTCTTCACAAATAGCAAATTGTGCTATTATCGACATATGGTTTTCTATAAACAGAGCTGAGGTAATTATCCCTGGGACAATTTGTCGGTGAGCTCCTTTTGAATATTAACCACATTGGAAGCCCATTTCAGCCTCACAGATTTTAAAGAGGAGGGGCCACCAGATACCCCAGGCAATTAATTAGTAATCCAGCCCCAAAGACGGGATCCCAAATGAAAGGCTATACCACAACCACATGGTGGAAGACTAGAGGTCCAGGGCTCTGACCCCAGATTCTGGCAGGCCTGGACTAAGTAATTAACCTCTCTGATGAGCCACAGCATTTATGTAGCTAAAACTTGGATAACATCAATCTCTAAGTGGTGTCAAGAAAATTAAATGAGAATATGTGCAATAGCTCCTGAAACCTAGTAGGTGCTCAACAAATGTTAACTCTTTTTTCCTTCCTCATGTTTTTGAATGATTCTTAAAAGACCCACCTGAGTAGTTTTTTAAATGCCTTTTTTACATTTTACATTTCTTACATCCATTGTAAGCTACTTATTTTGCATCATGATATGATACAAATATGCATGTTTTTATTTAACTGGAAAAGATTTCTTGAAGTAATAATTTATCTTTAGTGCCTATAATCCACTATGATATTTTCTATTCTGTCCTTTGTTGTTGTTCAAAACTTTACTTGTGATCCATATACATTGATTTTGAGAACTACAATTGGCTTACAACATGTTATTTGAAAAATACTGTAATGCAAGAGGGTAGGAACCATATTTAGATTTGTTCACCATCATATTCCTAGCACAAACACGTAATGGATACTCACTAGAGCATTTGAATTATTTTTTAAATGAATATGTAGATGGATAAATTAATGAATGACTCTAGCCAGGCATCTAAATTAATGCTTCATCTCAAACTTCCTGTCTTGTTTTGAACACTATATATTAACCCCTGTGTTGAGTGTTAAAGAGATAGAAAAGTGGCAGGCATGATACTTGTTTTCAAATATCTCGCTATCTGGATAAGGAAGATAATACTAACATTTGGGAATTTTTTTATATATACTTTAAGTTCTGGGATATATGTGCAGAACGTGCAGGTTTGTTACATAGGTATACACGTGCCATGGTGGTTTCCTGCACCCATCAACCCATCATCTACATTAGGTATTTCTCCTAATGCTATCCCTCCCCTAGCCCCCCACCCCCGACAGGCCCTGGTGTGTGATATTCCCCTTGCTGTATTCATGTGTTCTCATTGTTCAACTCCCACTTATGAGTGAGAACCTGTGGTGTTTGGTTTTCTGTTCCTGTGTTAGTTTGCTGAGAATGATGGTTTCCAGTTTCACCCATGTCCCTGCAAAGGACATGAACTCATCCTTTTTTGTGGATGCATAGTATTCCGTGGTGTATATGTGCCACATTTTCTTTATCCAGTCTATTATTGATGGACATTTGGTTTGGTTACAAGGCTTTGTTATTGTGAATACTGCTGCAGTAAACATACATGTGCATCTGTCTTTATAGTAGAATAATTTATAATCCTTTGGATAGGAGAAAAATTTTGCAATCTATCCATCTGACAAAGGGCTAATATCCAGAATCTGCAAGGAACTTAAACAAATTTACAAGAATAAAACAATCCCATCAAATAGTGAGCAAAGGATATGAACAGACACTTCTCAAAAGAAGACATTTATGTGGCCAACAAGCATATGAAAAAAAGCTCATCGTCACTGGTCATTAGAGAAATGCAAATCAAAACCACAATGAGATACCATCTCATGCCAGTTAGAATGGTAATCATTAAAAAGCCAGGAAACAACAAATGCTGGAGAGGATGTGGAGAAACAGGAATGCTTTTACACTGTTGGTGGGAGTGTAAATTAGTTTAGCCATTGTGGAAAATAGTGTGGCAATTCCTCAAGGATCTAGAACCAGAAATACCACTTGACCCAGCAATCCCATTACTGGAAAATTATTTTTTAAAGACTACCTAGTGTGGAATTTTATGTACGCGTTGAAGAAGAGAAGTAGCCAGCCTGGGCTGATGCAGTCAAGGAAACTTCTTAAAGCTGATGATTTGAACTTGGCTTTGCAATATGGATACATCTCTCATCCTTCCTCTCATTCATTGAACAGGTCAGTGGTTCTCAAACTGTAGTAGCATCAGAATCACCTGGCGAACTTGTTAAAACGCAGACAGCTGGACCCATTCCCAGTTTTTCATTTAGTTAGATTTGGGATGGAGACTTGAGAATTTACATTTCCAAAAAGTTCCCAGGTGATGCTATGCTGACAGTTGGGGCCCACACTTTGAGAACTACTGTTCTCCTAGGTTGGAGTAACATCATTAATGTGGTCGATGCTAATAGTCTTTATTCTTAGCCATTCAAGATATTAAGCAAGGAAGTGATATAATCAGATCTGTGAGGTAGAAAGATCCATCTGGTGGCAATTATAGAGAATAGGTTGGAAGGGGTGAGCCTGCCCCCAGAGACCATTTAGGAGCTGATACAGTAACAAGTGAAAGATGAGACCCCAGCATACCTCAGTAGGAGTGGAGATGGAGGAGAGCAGAAGAATGAGAGAGAACTGAAGCACCTTAGAGATCTACCGGAGTGAAGGAGAAGGAGGAGTCTGAGACGAATGTAAGTTTCTAGCTTCACTGACTGTGTGGTAGTTCCATTAACCAATAGTACTACATTTAAAACAAGTTTTCACATTTTAAATAACAAAATCCCAATTATTTTTTTAAATAAAAGTAACTATGATGCAATAGGAAGCATATAGTTTTAGGGGGCTAGATCTGAGCTCAAATCCTGTTTGTGGTACTTATTAGCAAGTCTCACTCTTCTGGATCTCAGTTCCCTGGGAATAATAATACTTATGCGATCCTATAGAGTTGTCCTAAAAACTAAATGAGATCAACCATGGCTCATAGTCAGTGCTTAGAAAACTTCAAACCATGACCTGGTGTCTGTGTTGACTACTGTGTACATAGAACTTCTGCTTTACTTACCAAGGGATTCCATTTTTGCTTTGTCAATCACCACGATATATTCATAAGTGCCACCCATGGATCCAGATGTGATGTAATGGGTGCCATAGTCATTGATGAACTTGGCATACATTCCATAATTGTACTGATCTGGAAGCTCCATTAATGACTGCAGCATTCCTTCATCCAGCATAATGTCGTCCCTCCTCATCTTAAAATGTGCAGTCTGCACCTTTGTGAAGATTCTCGTGAAAATGAATTTCTGCCAGCAACCGCCATTGAATAAAGCAAAAGAAAAAAGAGAGCATATATTTTACCATTAGAAATAATGCAAAAGGTCACTGGGTGTGGTGGCTCATGCCTGTAATCCCAGCACTTTGGGAGGCTGAAGCTGGTGGATCACAAGGTCAGGAGATCGAGACCATCCTGGCTAACATGGTGAAACCCCATCTCTATTAAAAACACAAAAATTAGCTGGGCATGGTGGTGCATGCCTGTAATCCCAGCTACTCGGGAAGCTGAGGCAGGAGAATCGCTTGAACCACGGAGTCAGAGGTTGCGGTGAGCTGAGTTTGCTCTAGCCTGGCAATAGAGCAAGACTCCGTCTCAAAAAAAAAAAAAAACAAAAAAAAAAAAGAAAGAATGCAAAAGTCAGCTTTTAGTAGCTGTAAGAAATATATAGATATATAAATATATATTTTATATATATTTACGTAAATATATATTTTATATATATTTACGTAAATATATATTTTATATATATTTACGTAAATATATATTTTATATATATTTACATATATTTATGTAATATATATAAATATATATAAACACGTATATGAACACAAATACATGTAATGGAGAACTACTATATTTCACAAGCACATATTAGGCACCAATGTGTGCCAGACTTCCCCCACACCTCCATCTCTGTTCCCACTGCCCCTGCCTAGGTCAAGTTCTCATCAACTCTCACCTGGGTGAGCTACTACAATGGTTTCTTCATTGTGCTTCACCCTTCTGTTCTTCTCCCAATCTATTCCCATCCCCACACTTCTCCTAGTGCTAATCAAAGCACTGCATTGTGAAACCTCCTATGCTAATATTACGTATCCATTAAAAATTGTGTTTAAGATATCTTTAGTGACATGCTGAAATGTCAGTCAATTGAAGTTATTGAGCAAAGATCTACAATGTCTATAGTAGAATGCATTACACTAGGTGCAGAGGACATAATCTTGAATGAAATAGGCTCCTGCCCCCATGGAGTTTACATTCAAATAGTAATCTTGAACTGAGTAATAAAGAAAAGCAGCGTCTTTATATAAAAAAATAAGAGATATCACTAGAAGAATTTTGGATTGGTTTTACAGGAAGATGGCCATCTATGGGCTTTACTTTCAGGCAATAGAAGGCTTGATTCAAAGTGATGATGGAAGTTTGAGGAGTCCACGTGCATTTAGGAAAGTCCATATTAACACGCTACAGATAACCCTTAGAACAATATAGGACCTTACCTTCAGCTCAATAGCTAATTCGTTGGCAAAGCTCTAGGACTCAATTTATGTGTGTTGAGTAAGTTAATTTTTATAACTATGTTTTCATCATTCAAGATAATTTTTTAACCCCAACTTGATCCATAGTCTTGGTATTAATGCTATTGAGAATTTTTAGTAAGCTTCTAATTAATTCAATAAATATTCCCCTGGCCACCTGATTACCTCTCCAACCTCATCACTCTCTGTTTTCCTTTCCCACCCTGTGCTTCAGCTGGCTGAAGTACTTTCAATCCCAAGTTTTGTGTGGCTTCCTCATCTCCAGGCCCTCGCACATGCTGATTTCCACGCCTAGAGCACCCGTCTGCCAACTTTTGTCTCCCTTTGTCTGGACAATTTGCACTGATCTTTAGATCTAAGCTTAGATGAATGTTCTTTCCTCAAGGAAGCATTTATGGACCCCTCAGGATAATAGGCACTTAATGGTGAAGGTTTGCTGGAAAAATGAAGTATTTTTTTTTTAGCATACCAGCCCTTCTTTTTTTTGGAAAAGCAAGGCTTGCTTTACAATTCTTCCAAGTGAAATTTAGAGGGTCCGGCTGTTTCTCTTAAAACATTACCATCCTACACATTTCCCTATATGCTCCAGGTAACCATAAAAAGTGATGGTCGGGGTGGGGGAACAAAGTGATGAGAGTCCTAGTCTTATCATTCAATTTTATTCCCTTTGTGATGATTCTGTGTGCAAAAGCGTAATAAGAAAAACAAACCTGATTACCACTGATCAGACATTTCCAATTACACAAGCAAATTAAGGTTCAATTACTACTGTACTTTTTAATGCAATTAAGGTAATACGTGTTCAGTGTATATTATGGAATACTGTGAGACACAGACATTATGTTTGAATACCTCCTTATTATACTTGTTTAATTCATTCAAGAACGAAGCATCTTCTGACTCGGATACACCTACACCCACCATTAAAGGGCTGCCGGCCGGGCCTATGCCGATGGTCACTCCAAATGAGTCAGACTTGTCTTTTTTAACTTTAGAAAGAAGGTCATTTGCATTATCATAAAACTCTGAGGAGATTCCAGTATCTGCCAGGGCCTGAAAAAAAAATGAATAGATGTTAGCTTTGTGCACCTAGAGCCATTTCTCAGTTCATATTTAATACTTAAATCTTTGCTTTGTAAAATATCTAAAATTTTAGATTATGGTAGATAATTCTTTTATAAGGCAATCCAGTCATTAGACTGATACTTATTAAAATATAGAAAACACAGCATTGTTAGTGTTTAGTGGAACTGATAAAATACTTATTTACACACCACATGTGCTTGCACACACACACACGCACGCACACACACACGCACGCACACACACACACATACACAGACGCAGATGATTCTGATCAAATGCTATATTGCTCTGAGCGTGGATTTCTTTCTGGCTGGCTTATCCTTCAAGGAGAGAAGGCTGGCTGCTTGTCTTTGCAATAGTGAGATACAGAAAGCCACATCTGGGCAGGAGCCTGGGAGGAAAGAAGCAAAGGAAACCCACAGATTTGGATTGTCTCAGGTAGTGTATACAGGATTTCATTTCTCTGCTGACTTGAACTGAGGCATGGTCTTGGCCTTGTTTGAGCCAATGAAGTAAGCCTTATGAGCCTGTGAATAGTTTTCTCTGCAATCATGAGAGCATGTGTTGAAATGGAGCCTCCATTACCTTGAGTCCCTGAGTGTCTGTGATGGTCAGTTTCCTTTCTACCTTTCTACCTTAGGGTGGACAAGTAGCATAAGCAAGGTGTCGTTGCTTCAGCTGCTGAGATCTGAGAATTCTTTGTGCCCAAAGCACTTAGTCCATCTTGCCTGATACATAGGCCCAAGACCTTCCTTGAGCCTATGTCTTCCACATTGGTTTACCATTGGCCTGATAGAGAGTAGAGGTTGGAGTGGGGTTGGGGAAGCAAACTTCTTAAAAACAGGCCCTATAAGCTTGGCCTTATTTTCTGTCAGTATTTTGTTCAGAATCCTAGGATCCTACTATCTCTCTCTAGAAAGTGTATAATCTATCTCTTCTTCTAAATGTTGTGCAGCCTGGACTTAGTTCAGACAGATCTAGGTTTGGGTCTTGTCTCTGCCACCAACTGCAGTAGAGTTTGATCCTGACACTTTAACACTTTGTGTTTCTTTTTCTTAATGTCTAAAATGAGGCAATGATAATATCTGTCCTATTGTGTTGTGAGGATTAAATCGGAGAATTTGTGTGAAAGTAGAAGATCTGACACATGTTAAGCATTCTATGATGTTTGCTGTGTGGATGTTTCACCCAAAGGATGACAGGTAAGAAAATTAATGGCCATGAGTAGGTTCTTGACTGATCATGAGCTCCAAGTGACCAAGAGACCACCAAATCGTAGAGATGGAAAGAGTCTTAGTGATCGTCAGCAATTTGCAAGCATTTTTGTACAGAAGAACCCTTGCTTCGCACAAAATCACATACAAAGAGCCAAGACATGAAAATGATCAGTGTGAGCTGCCATTGGTGAAACAAAAGCACAGGTCTCAGAATCCTGCTCATCTATGCCCTGTCCTCCCCCACACTCTACAGATTAGAAAACTGGGCCCAAGGAGGGCAGTGAGTTAGCTGCTACAGTCTTGTATATAGTCTAACAGAGCCACAACTTGGAAATAGGTTGTCTGATTGGCAGCCCAGATAATAAAGCCTCAGATCTATTTTACTGATTTTGGAATGGAGCCAAGATTTAGCAGGTGGGTAGACACATTTATGATCTGCCTCTCAGCACCCTTCAACACTAAGCATGTGTGGGGATGGGTATGAAGGAGACTTCAGCCACCAGCAAACTTTATAGAAAACAAAAGCTTCCAGAGCAAGTCATCTCCACAAATAGGCCTCTGCCTCTCTGCCACCTACACCACAGTGGCCTCAGAGCCCCCCTGTTCAGACTTACTTCAAAGTGGTACTTCAGAAAGTTGTAGGGTTTCCGAAAGTATTTCTCATCATCTCCATAGTAGAGACGTTCACAGGTGGAGTCGTATCGAAGCTCCCTCCATTCCCCATTGTATACCGTCTCACACTGGCCCCCATAATAATTGGCATCGTACACACTCTGAGCATCTTCCTGGGTCAGGATATTGTACCTACATGGAACAAAGCAGCTTCTAAATAGCTAGTGGATGCTGGATTTCATACCTGGGTGATGGGATGATCTGTGTATTAAACCACCGTGGCACACGTTTACCTATGTGACAAACCTGCACATCCTACACATGTACCCCTGAACTTAAAATAAAAGTTGGAAATTAAAAAGCAAAAGCAAAAGCACTTTTTAGGAGAGAGAATTAGAAAGGCAAGGTAGCATATAATGTCATCTTCTGAAAGATGTTGTAGCTGGTACAAGTAATAGTTTCTCAATCTATGTTCTGTGGAGCCCCGGGGTTCCTCCAAGAAGCTTATGGGCCACTTTAGGTAACACTTGGAGACTAAATGGGCTGGCCTGAGCCTTCAGTTTTCCTTTACCTAGATCATCTAGACAGTCCTATTTAGCATCTAGAATCATATTCCCACATGGGAAGCAGCCCTAAATATTTGTTGAATAAGTTAGAGAAGAAGATGTGCAATTATCATGAATCCAAGGGCAGCAGCCAGACAGTCTGGGCCCATTTCCCATCTCTGCCACATCTAGCTGTGTGACCTCAGGCATATTATTTAACCTCTCTGTGCCTCGGTTTAGGCCTTTGTAAAAAGCAGTTCTTAAATACTACTGCCCTCATAGAGTTAAATGAGTTGAAACATGTAAAGAAATCATAATTGTGCTCAGCATACATTAAGGACTGAATAAAGGTTGCTGTTGTGGTAATTGTTAGTATTAAGTATAATTGTTAATATAAGGGCTCTGCTGCTAAAAAAAAAAACTTTGAAATATTGGATGCAATTCATAGTGCTAAGGTCGAGACTCTAATTCTCAGAAAGGCCATTATCTTTGAGGCAGCATGGGACGTTGGCGGGTGCACAATTTAAAAGTCAGGGAGACTCCTGTTTAATTTCCAGCTTTGCCACTTATTAGCTGTGTGACTTTGAACACAATCTAGAAGCTCTCTGCATTTCGTTTTCCTCATTTAAAGAATAGACATAATAATACCTACCTCTCATGGTTTTTGTGAAGCTGAGAGTATGAAACTAAAATAGCAGTAAAGTACCTATTAGGCATTCAACAAATTATACTTACTTTTCCCTAGCCCAACACTCTTCCAGAAATATTTCTCTATACTTCCCTTCCTAGGGTATTTAAAAATCATCAGCCCAGGTTCCATGTTTTAGGATATAGATGGTTTTACCATATTCAGGTAAAATAATGTCAAGCAGGTGAAGTACAGCTATAATTTTCTAAAAAGGGAAAGTTAACGGAACAAAAACCATTGAGTTGGCTAAGAGTTCTAAGACCTGATAATCAAAGCCTCTTATGTTACAGATAATGTAGTTATTGCTTGTTTTTTTGTCTCTCAAACTCCTATTTAACCTTAAGGAGCCAACTCAAATGTTGCCTTCTGTCGACAGCCTTCTCTGAATGCTCTGGAAAAACTGCTGTTTCCTCCTCTGTGTTCCCAAGGGATGCAGTGACTACCTGTAGCACAGCGATAGTCATGATTGTTTATGGCCTCTGTGAAAAGGCACAAGGCAAGAAAGGAGCAGGGGATAAACTGCAAATAAAACCCACCTCAAAGGAATAAGTGGATAATTATAGAGCACCTGGCAGATTGTAGCAATTCAATGTATGTTAACTTCTTTTTTCTCTTTCTTTCTCATTCTCTTTCTTCATATTAGTGGAAGTGATGTAATAATAACTACAATAAATTGAATACATACTCTACTAGACGTTTAGCTTTCAACCTCGTGACAACTTTGCAAATGCAGAAATTGAAGCTTAGAAAAATTAAATAACTTGTCTCTAGTCATAGCTGGATTTTTTCCTAGATTTTGTTGATAGTAAAATCTGGGCTCCTTCCCTTTACTTCCCCTGAAGTTTCTATCTTCCTGACCATTGAACATGTTTCTGCCTGTAGCTTATAAATACAGCCTCTTAACAGACCGAACAAAACTCAAACAGTAATCCCTAAGAGTATATATACTATAACCTCTAAGCATAAAGCCTATATATATTTGGAAAAGCTGGTTGTGAAAGCCCCAGTTAAAAGGGAAAGGTGTAGTCAAAGAAGTTCTACTTTTTGGAAATTTACTATGCAGAAATATCCACACATGTGTACAAAACTGTGTGTATAAGAATGTTCATTGCAGTATTGTTTGTAAGAGGAAAATATGGGAAATAATCTAATTCTCTTTCAATAGGAAGTAGTCAAATAATTATATAATTATACTATAGGTGAGGAGTTGGAAATTTTTTTTAATAAAGGGCCAGATAGTAAATGCTTCAGGCTTTGCAGGTCACAGGGCTGTGTTGCAACTACTCAACTCTGTCATCGCAGGGTAAATCTGTATTTCAATAAAACTTTATTTGTAAGAATAGTCGGCTGAATTTGGCCTTCAGGCCATAGTTTGCTAACTATGTTATAGAAGAATATGCTGCTTATTAAAAAGAGATAGAAAATTTGGGGGAAAACTTAAAACTCTACTATTAAGTAAAAACATGAAAGTTGCAGACAATATGTATAGCATGATCACATTTATGTAAAATATACCTGTGTCTATAATGCCCAGTACACATAGGTATATTTTCTGTATAATGCATATTGTCAATGCAGTTTTTACATAATCTGGAAGTATCTTCACCAAACTGTTAACAGGGATCAGCTCTAGGGGGGGAAGGGAGAGATGGCTGTTGGATGGAGTGCAGGTAAGAGAAGATGGAAGAAAACTCTCAATTTTTATTTCAAACATGTATTACTTCTGTAACAATAAATAAAAATTTTAATCTGGGAAATGCTTAAATTAGAAAAAAATAAGAGCAAGAAAGGCCTTTGAGATCTGAGATAAATAGAAGAACCATCAAACATCAGTGGTTGGAGTGGAGCAGGACCATTTTACCAGTTTCAGTATTCAATGTAGGTGAAGCACACTGTTCAGAAAGTGTATTTGAGATGTTTCTAGTTAAATCACGTGGGAGAAGATCCATGGTCTGCCAATAAGGAAGGGATTATTTTTCATTTCAACATGTCAATATTTCACACTTCTATTGTTTATTCTACAGCCACCTTTGAAATCAACAAGAATCCCCTTTTATTGATGTTGCGGGCTGGATTACGACTCCCCAACATTCATGTGTTGAAATTCTAACTCCCAAAGCCTCAGAGTGTGAGTATATTTGGAGACGGAGTCCTAATGGGGTAATTAAGTTGCAGTGAGGTCATTATGGTGGGCTGTTATCCAATGTGAGTGGTGTTCTTATAGGAAGGGGAAATTAGGACACAGACATGTACGAGGGAAGAACATGTGCAGACACAGGAAGAAGGCAGCCATCAGCAAGCCAGGGAGAGAGGCCTCAGAAGAAACCCCTCTGCTGACACCCTGACTTCAGACTTTTAGTCTCCACAATTGTGAGAAAGTAAATTTCTGCTGTTTAAGCCACTCAGGATGTGGTGTTTTGTTATGGCAATCCCAGCAAACTAAGACTGCTGGTATGACAGAAAACAGAATTTTCTCATCTTTTTATATGTGTATATCTACATGCACTTACAGAGTTCAATTCCATCAAGTATGTGGGCTCTGATCTCAGAGCAATTAACCATAATGAATGAGGGCGGCATTTCATGGAACCCCCACTTGTCCTTGAGTGGGCAGCAACAGGGCTGGGTCACTCTATGACAGTTACTACAACTCCTCATTTCCTTGTCTGTAAAGATCCAGCTGATCATATCGATTTGTTTCAATTCAACCAGTACTCAGCGAGAGGCTATAGGACAAGCTCTGACACAGGGCCTGAGGAGATAAAAAAGCTGAGTCAGAAGCAATCTCTGCCCTCAAAGAGTTTATTTTCAAGTTAGGAGACAAGACCCTAGGCAAAGACAGAGTGGCAGAGGACTAACAATACTAGAACGTCACTCTGAGCTAAGCCCTGTTCTGGTACTGGAGAAGCAGAGATGACAAGGAGCCCCTAGCCTGGGCAGATAGACACCCCGACAGACGTCCCCCGCCCTATTGGGTAAGAGCTGTGAGAATAAGACTTGCAGGAGGCTCTGGGAGCAATGGAGGGGATTAAGTCAACCTAGGCAAAGTCAAGAGCAGAGGAGGGGGCTGTTACAAAGACTACCTAGGGGAGATGGTACCTCGGTGTACTAGTCTGCAGGGGCTGCCACAACAAAATACCATAGACCAGGTGCCCTACACAACAGAAATTTATTTTCTCATGGTTCTGGAGGCTAGGAGTCCAAGATCAAGGTGTTGCCAAGGTTATTTTCTGCCGGAGGCTCTCTTCCTGTCTCAAAGACAGCCGCCTTTTCACTGTGTCGTCACATGGCTCATTCGCTATGCATGTGTGGAAAGAGAGAGATTGCTGGAATATCTTTCCCTTCTTATAAAGCCACCAGTCCTCTTGAATTAGGGTCCTACCCTATGACCTCATTTAACCTTAATTACCTCTCTAAAATCCTTATTTCCTAATTCAGTCACATTGGGAGTTAGAGCTTCAACACATAAATGTGGGGATAAGGGGAGACACAATTCAGTGCAGAACATTAGATAAGGGGTTACCCAGGTAGGAATTTGGGAAAGAATATTCCAGGAATATTGATTAAGGCTCAGAAGGAAAGAGTTTGATGCATTCAAGGAACTGAACCTGAACATAAGTTAAATGAAGAGAAGTTAGAATCCAAGCTGATTTCATCTCAACAGATAAAGAAACTGTGCCCTGAGAGGTTTAAGTAAGCAACGGGGAAGTGGGGGTTAAAGCCCCATCTGTCTTACCCTGAGCCCATTTTCTTTACACTGTGTCACACCATTAGCCCTGGTTATTGCAAGCATCTATAGTGCAAAGCAGATTGTGAACAGGGCTATTGGAAAGGCAAGGGCTTAAATCAGAGAAGAACTATCTTTCTGAGACATCAGGAAGGCTTCATGGAAGCTGTGGCTTCTTAAACGGGCCTTAGAAACGGCGTTGGGGTGAAGGGAGAGGAGCAGTAGGGTAGGTGTACTAAAAGAGAGGAGAACTCTCAGGCAGAGACATGGGGGGATATCATGGGCAGTGTCACATAGGCAGGACTGGACAAGCCATCTCTGGGGACAATGAGAGTAGCTCACAGCATGCACTCCAGAGGAACCCTCCAAAATGGCCCCCTTCTGTCCTCAAAACTAATGCTCACGATTAAAGACAAATCATTCCCTGCTCCTAAATAGCTAGCAGTCAGGGCCTCACCCCAAGGCTGCCTTCTGTGATCCTGGAATTGGTTCATACTGGCTACAGTCTTCATCAATGGCCCTGACATCTTCACAGTCCTCCTCATCAGAGCCATCAAGGCAGTCTTGGTCCCCATTGCACATGAGGTGGCGTTTCAGGCAGCGACCTGGAAAGGAGAGACTGTGGCTGCTCCCCAGGTTCCCCTCTCCCTCCCGACCCACACCCACAATCAGTAAGTCCTTTCTGCCTCAGAAATAAACCTCCCATCTGTCCCATGCTCTTTCTGTTCTCACTACCTCTGCCTTCCTTCCAGCCTCATGAGCTCCCGCCTGCAGCCACCCAGCTTGGGCATTGCCTGAGTTTCTCTCTCTCTAATTCTCCACATTGCAGCCCCCAGTAATCTTTCTAAAATGCCAGTCTGCCCATGTAATCCCCTTGCTCAGTATCCTCCAGTGGTTCTCCATTCCTCTTCTTCCAAATGCCATAGTCTGGACCCTATCTGCTCATCACCTACCTGCCCATCACCTACCTCTCTTCCCAAAGCCCTGATGCTGCAAACATTCTGGGCTGATTGGCAGTCTCTGATCCCCATGCTTTTGCATGTTCTTTCTCCTAGAAAGTTCCATTTTGTTTCCCAAGTCTCTACTCAACTACCATTTTGGAGCCCACCCAGACTGCCCAAAGCAGATTTGAGAACCTCCTCCTAGAAAAAGTCCCACTAGACCATGCACATGTATGTGCCCATGGCTATCACACAGTATTGTAATTAACTCCTTCTAGGTCTCTAGACTAGGCATACATCAAGGTAAGGTGCATTATTTTTTTCATGTCTATATTAACAGCAGGTAGCATACTTCTTGTCACACAATATGTGGCCAATAATATTTGTTCAGTGAGTGGGTGAATGAATGAATTGTGTCTTTTTCTAAATGAATCAACAGATGTTCCTACAAAGTTGAATCAAAATTACTTGGGCTGCTGGCTTGGCTTAAAATGCAGATTCCTGGGACGCATCCCAAACCTACAGAATGGCAACCTCAAGAGGAAGTGCTCAGGAGTATGCATTTTAATAAGCTCCCTGGGGAAGTGTTCACATGTCACTTTTGACAGGCACAGCTGTTATCCTGCTGGAATGCTACTCACCTGTCTCCTTACACTGAAAATCCTGTCCACACTGTGCTTGCCTTACACAAGTTGTAGAACTGGAGCAGCTGGCTTGATCCCAGATGTCACCACTGCAGATGGTTCCCCCAAACTTGTTTGGCTGCAAGAGGCTCCGGTATCGGTACTAAATCAGATTTTGAACAAGACACATTCTTGTCAATCAATCAATCAGTCAATCAAGACTTGTGCAGCCAGGTCTCAGCTCAACATAAGAAATAATTATCTAATGATTGAGAGCTGCCTGCGAAGCTGTCTTTTGAGGGATGAATATGCATAAACAGTGGTGTATCACCAGAAGTGGCACAATCGCCGATTGGAATGTTGAATAGGGCCTCCAAGCATGAAACGAAAGGCCTGGACAAGATATTTCTAGGGTCTTCCTACTTGCTAGGAAGAACCTCTGTTCCCTCTTCTTGAAGAAGTTAAATTCCTAATCTTTCAGTAACATTCTGCAAGTTGCTCGCTTCCCTGTCTACTAGCACTTGGCATATGAAGTTGCAATTGAGCATCCCCGTAGTTCTCCATCTCTCCCACCAGACTGTGAGCAATTTGCATATTGAGGGTAGAGAAGAGAGGACCATGTCTTATTTGGCTTCATACACTTGGCACTTGATCTAAGGTCAGGTACTCAAGAGGCACGTTTAGAAGACATCTGTTGCTTTTTCTTTGCAACATTTCTTCTGGTCCTGGAATTCCCCTCTTTCTTTGGGGATATATCTCCTATAGTTCAGGTGGGAATGGACTCACTTCCTCAGTCACAGGGATGTGTGACTATGAACCAGGCCTGGTTCACCAAAGCATCACATCTGCCTAGTTGTTGTAATCATTGCATCGGGGATTGGCACGTGACTCAACCCCATCCAATCAAGTTCTCTCTGGGGATTTTCTTTTACAAAGAGACAGCTTCTTTTTCCTGGAATTGTTGGAAACTGTGGACATCAAGTTGTAGATGCCTTGCCTATTATGCAGAAAGCACCCATCCAAGAGATAGAGAGAGAAAGAAAGCTCTGAAGACATCATCTGAGTCCCTGGGTCCACCTTGCCTGCAGATAAATAGACACTTGACAGAAGGAAGGAATTAAAATGCATGCCAATCTTGGGACTTTAGAGTTTCATAATCATGCTTTCTATATAGTGTACAGTGTCAGGCACTAGTGTAGAAGAAGGAAGCTGAAAACTAGGATATTCAGAGAAACATGAGGTTCTATTCCTGCCTTCAAGAAGCTTCGAGTCTAGTTGAGGACATAAAATGTGTAATAATACAAAATATGCAGTGCAGATAGCAACCACACAGTGGCTGATAAGGAAACGTGCAGCCCTGTATTTCCTAGTGCCTCTCTCCCTGGCTCAGCCCATGGGCCCTTCCTTTAAGAAGGTTAGTATGTAGGTAAGAAAGCAATGATTTGAGCAGCAAGAGAAGTGGGTTTCCTACCTCAATCAATTTCTTACTTGCTGTGTGAAGTATCAGGGTCTGGTACTTTGTGGCTCAGTTTCTAAATCTGTGCAATGAGGTGGGTGAGCTAAATGACTTACCTAATTATAATGACTAATATCCTTTCACCTGTGTCCTGCAGTTGATAGAGCATGGACATGAGGATTAGATGGACTTGGGTTCAGGGCCCAGATTTTCTTACCAACTGCCCATGAGCAAGCCACTTCCCTTTTCTGAGCTTCTGTCTTCCAGTGTGTGAAATGGGTGTAAGGGCACTTTCCCTTGAAAGGACTGTGTGAGCTCTGAGTAAGATAATGTGTAAAGAAGCCCCCAGCCCTAATTCTGGTATATTATTGGTGCTCAATAAGCAGAGGTGGTTTTCACATTTTTACTGTTATATGTGCAGTCTTTCCAGGTGATTCCATGGGTGAGTTGTAGAGCAGTGCAGCTCACTTCTCTTCTTACCCACCTCTGTCTCCTTAGCTGCTCATTAGCAAAATGGCAAAGGTAGCAAGGAGAGGTGAAGATCAAACCTGTCCATAGGTCTGTTCTGCCTTTCAGTTAATAACAGCAGTAAGAGATTTGTAAACTCTGTGGGAAGAGATTGTAATTAATGACCAGTTGGAGAACATCAGTATATTTTAATTTCCCACACACACTCTTGCCCCTCAGCACGGCAAATAAAGGAATGATCAGCATAGAAACGTAGAGCCAATTTTCTTTCTTTCTTTTTTTTTCCTCTCTTTATGTCAGTTTATTTCTAGATGTGCCTTCCAAGAACACTGGTTTATCTGTTACTTCCTCTATTCTGAAGTGTTTAGTCATTCCCACTCTTTGGAGTGTAACTGCTATCCACATTAAATACATTTCTATAATTTCCTTACATGAAACTATGACTTCAGCCAAATATATCTTGTTCATTGTTCCTAAACATACTATGTTTATTTCTGGCTGTAGACTCTTGTTCATGGTTTTTCTTCTTAGAATGACTTCTCATCTCACTTTCAAATTTTTCCTTCCTTTAAAATATAGCTTAAAGCCTGTTTTCCACCATGAGGTCTTTTAAGACTGTTCACCCTTTTTCCCACAATTCTTACCCCAAAGGTTTGACTTTCTTGTAAACTCATATAGATCTTATTGTCTCCATTTTCTACTTGAAACTTAAGATATATTATCTTAAATATGTTTTCTATATTTTTCCTTTATCATCAACTAATGTTATATGTTATTTGAAGGAAAGTGTCTCAGACTTTTTAACATGGCCAGCACTGAGTAGATATCCAGTCAATGTCATAATGAGAATGGAATATCTAACAAGGACATTATGCATGGTATAGTGCTCTCCAACTCAGACGACTATTTGCCATTACATGACACCTATTTTGATTACAGCTGTTTATTATGAATATGTTGTGCTTATAATTCCACTTCATTGAGAATGAGGTTGGGAGTGAATTGTAAAGGTATTTATCCAAGGTCCAAAGAAAGAAAATATTGCTGCTTGGAATATTGCAGTTAGGTCATTCTAAACTACATTTTTGCTTCTTTGACAAAAGGGCAAATTTGAGCCTGAAAATTGGTGCCAGGATACCTTAGCATATCTGTTGTACATGTTATGGGGTGAGGAGTTCACAGTTAAATGAGCAACAGGGATCTGGTACATGCCACTGTTCTGCAGTGCTTTCACGGTGACTTATAGGAACAGATTTAATATAGTTTAGTAACGGCTTGAGCTTCTCCAAACAAATAACACATAATGTTACTCGAAATCAGACACAGTAGGTACTTGCCTCTGAGTACTCCTTCTTTGAATTAGCAGCCAATTTTCTTTCTCACTCTAAAAATTATATTTGACCCAGCCATCCCATTACTGGGTATATACCCAAAGGACTATAAATCATGCTGCTATAAAGACACATGCACACGTGTGTTTATTGCGGCACTATTCACAATAGCAAAGAGTTGGAACCAACCCAAATGTCCAACAACAATAGACTGGATTAAGAAAATGTGGCACATATACACCATGGAATACTATGCAGCCATAAAAAATGATGAGTTCGTGTCCTTTGTAGGGACATGGATGAAACTGGAAAACATCATTCTCAGTAAACTATCGCACGACAAAAAACCAAACACCGCATGTTCTCACTCGTAGGTGGGAATTGAACAATGAGAACTCATGGACACAGGAAGGGGAACATCACACTCTGGGGACTGTTGTGGGGTGGGGGGAGGGGGCAGGGACAGCATTAGGAGATATACCTAATGCTAAATGACGAGTTAATGGGTGCAGGAAATCAACATGGCACATGGATACATATGTAACAAACCTGCACATTGTGCACATGTACCCTAAAACCTAAAGTATAATAAAAAAAAATTATATTCAATTTTTAAAACCTGTACCTACCAACTTGATAATGGTGATGGTGGCTACCATGTATCGAGTGCCTACTCTTGGCCAAACACTTTACATTCCTGATCTTACTTAATCTTCACAAGTTTATGAAGTTAAATATACTATGGGAATCCCATTTTGAGCTGAGTTAGAATTCCAGCTCTGCCACTTACTGTATATGCATCACTGGGTCAACTACTTAACATCTCTGATCCTGTTTTCTCATTTTAAAATGAAATATGTCTGAGAACATTGCAAAGATTCATCATAACACATGTAAAGAAATCATCACTTTGCCTGGTTTCTGATATACACTCAATAATAGTAGTTATCAATGTCATCATCATTCTTATATCCAGCTGTTGGGCTACTTCAAAACGAACAGAAGTGACCACTTATTTCATTCATTACTCTCCAGGATGGTTCAGCGGGAGGCAGTAGTGTGGAGTGGTCAGCCGCGGAAGCTTTTTGGAGTCAGACTGACCAAGTTTTAAATCAAGGCTCTGTCTTTTTCTTAATGGGTGACCTAAACAAAGTGGATGATGATGTCTATCATTTACAGTTGGCTGTGAAAGTCAAACAAGATAATTTTTTAAGGCATTTGCACAATTGTCTAGTACATACAAATTATTTAATAAATGGTGACTATTGCCATTGTCATACTTCCTATTGTATCTGTACTGGGAATGATGGTGCAAGCCATAAGATTCATTCCCATTGATTCCCTATTTTCTAGGTTGCTATCAAATAATGAAGATATTTGTGTGGCAGGAAGGTTGGTGCCAATATTCCCTTAGGGACTTCTCCGTGCTATTGCCTCTGGTTGGGATCATTAAGACATAATTTTCTTTTCTAACTGGTAGATAATGTTGCCTTCCAGAAATGTACATCTTTGTTTGGATGATTTTGAGAAGACGAAACATATTAATAAAAAAAACTAGGATGGTCTTTCACCTAATTAACAGAATTAATCATTTTAAGGATTACTTTAAAACACACGTGTTTTTGAGTCACTAAGGAAATAATTCTATTCTGATTTAAACTGCAAGTCATTGTCTTGTGCTACTGCTGTCTAAACTGAAATAAACAAGAAAAATTTAATTTAGGATATATAACAGGTTGAATAATGGCCACACAAAGATATCAAGTCCTAATTTATGGAACCTGTAAACGTTACCTTATTTGGAAAGCTGGCCTTTGTAGACATTATTGAAGTTTCTGAGATGAGGATATTACCCTGGATTGTCTGGATAGCACTAAGTGTCCTCACAGTGTCTTTGTAAGAAGAAGGCAGAGAGAGATTACAGGCAGATACACAGAGGAGAAGATGCACAGATGAGGCAGCAACGTGATCAGGGAGGCAGAGACTGCAGTGATCCAGCCACAAGGTAAGGATTGTCAATGCCACCAAAAGCTGGAAGAGGCAAATATTAGATTGCTGCAAAAGTAATTGCAGTTTTTGCTGTTACTCGATATGCCAAAACTGCAATTACTTTTGCAACAACCTGGTAACAGAGTCCCTTCCAGCACCTCTCAGAGGGAGCATGGCTCTGCTGATAACTTGATTTCAGACTTCTGGCCTCCAGAACTGTAAGAGAATACATTTCTGTTGTTTTAAGCCACCAAGTTTGTGGGAATTTGTTCCAGTGGACTCAAGAAACTAATACAGGATGTCAGAGCAAAATGAGCACGTAGGGATCAGACACATGTAAACAGGAACAGTCTAAGATTCTTCAGCACTTCTCAGAGATGAGAGAGGCAGAATAACAAATTTCAGGCTTTGATGTTGAATGAACTAGGTCAAAATTGTGTGTGTTTCTGTCACTTACTAGCTATGCAATTTTCAATAACTCATCAGGAACATTCACAGAGCACCTCTCTAACTGAGTGGTGGGTCTGGAGGCAGGATGACCATTCGCAAGCCCTGCAAGAACTCAGGTGAAAGAAAAGCAGGGATTAATTCAAGGCAATGGGACTGAGAATGAAGATGAAGGCACAGATGATTATTAAAAAACAGCTGACATTCCACAAATTAAAACTGTAATGAGATACCACCTTACTCCTGAAAGAATGGCTATAATTAAAAAATCAAAAAATAATAGATGTTGACATGGATGTGGTGAAAAGGGAACTGTTTTACACTGCTGGTGGCAATGTAAACTAGTACAACCATTATGGAAAACAGTGTGGAGATTTCTTAAATAACTAGAAGTAGAACTACCATTCAAGCTAGCAATCTCACTACTGGGTATCTACCTAAAGGAAAAAAAAAAGTCATTATATACAAAAGAGACTGTAATACATGTTTATAGCAGCACAATTCACAATTGCAAAAATATGGAAACAACCTAAATGCCCATCAACCAACGAGTGGATAAAGAAAATGTGGTACATATTCACCGTGGAATACTACTCAACCATAAAATGGAATGAAATTAATGGCCTTTGCAGCAACTTGGATGGACGTGGAGGCCATTATTGTAAGTGAAGTAACTCAGGAATTGAAAACCAAGTATCGTATCTTCTCACTTATAAGTGGAGCTAAGCTATGAGGATGCAAAAGCATAGGAATAATATAATGAACTTTGGGGACTCTGGTGGAAGGGTGGGGAGGGTGAGGGAATAAAAGACTACACATTGGGTACAGTATACACTGCTCAGGTGATGGGTGCACCAAAATCTCAGAAATCACCACGAAAGAACTTAACCGTGTAATCAAAACCTACATTTCCCAAAAGCTATTTAAATAAAAATGAAAAAATAAAAGAAGGAAAACATCTGGAATTCCTTAAACATGTATTCTGAGCCAGATGCATGAGAAGGGTTTTGTGTGCATTCCTCAGATATTGCTCACAATCATTCTAGAAAGTAGGTACTCTTATACTCCAATTTATACATAATGAAACTGTGGCACAGAGATGATTAAAAATATTCCCAAAGTAACAATGCAGATAAGAGGCAAAGCCGGATCTAAACTGCAGAACTGAATCTTAACACTCAAACTTGGCAGTGATGTGCTAATAGACAAGGTTCAGGCAGTGAGTGGTATGCCGAGTGGGGAAGGGAGCATCTGATACAGGCATGTGTGTCTGAAGGAAATTTTAAAACAATAATAAAACAGACTAGAAGTTACACTGTGTTTTATTATGTATTTATTTATTTATGAGACAGAGTCTGGCTGTGTCACCTAAGCTGGAGTGCAGTGGCACAATCTAAGCTCACAGCAGGCTCAAACCCCTGGGCTCAAGTGATCCTCCTGCCTCAGCCTCCTGAGTAGCTGGGACTATGGGTGTGCACTGCCATGCCCAGCTAATTTTTTTTGTGTGTGTATTTTTTGTAGAGACCAAGTCTTGCTATGTTGCCCAGGCTGGTCTTGAACTCCTGGGCTCAAGTAATCCTCCTGCCTCAGCCTCCCAAAGTGCTGGGATTACAGGTGTAAGCCCTCACACCTGGCTGACTATGTTTTATTATTACTGTGAGCCAGGGATTCTGAACAAAGTCAGAATTTTAATACTCCCTCTGCCTGAGTGGAGGGCTCTCAACATCCCTCTTCTTTTCATATGTCAATGGTACTAGGGATCATTTTGAACTATTCAAAGTCATTTAGATAGGCAAAGTAGACACACCTCTCTTCATTGGGTGTGTTGGTCTTTTCAATATATGAAAGTGGAATTCTCAAGAACACACTCTGCGACGTCCCTTGGATTATCTCATCTCCTCATGGGCAGCTTGGTATTTTGTTTCTAAGCTATTACTTCCTCCAGAAGACCCTCATTAGTGGGCAATAGATTTGCCATGACCCAGAGAGAAACAAACGTGCCCATGCACAGATAGCGACCTTTCTGCCTATGAGCCATAACATATATCTTTTGCAGCCTCACTCAACACTACCTTACAAACAAAATCAGGAGACACGGAAACAAGTTTCACTGTCCATGTACAATCAATTTCAAACAACAATTTCTAGACCCAATTTCTCCCCAGGCCCCTAGACATAGTGGAGTGCTTAAACTCCATTTGAATGCCTAATACACATATCAAATATGAAATGCCCCAAAACCGGTTGTAAGTGTCTTACCTTTTTGTCCTGGCATGGAAAGCAATCTGTCCACTCTGACCAGTTGCTCAGCTGGCAGGTAACTGCTGCGGGTGTAGCTGCCCGTCTTACTCTCCTAAAGAAAGGAAAGATCCCTGCATCAATTTTGAGATGCAAAATTTAAGCAAATGAGAAAGCTGTGCACATTTTCCTTCCAGTAAAACATGGTTTGGAAGAAATGAGGAATGAACATTTATTGTACTCCTACTTTATGTAGAAATGCCAACAGAAATGAGAGAGTGTATGGTGCTAGAGGGTTTATATAAATTATCCCTTTAACACTGTATCAGTCCCCCATGCATCAAATTATTATAATTTTAGAGAGAAGAATATTAAAGAAGGATAACAATTTTTGAAGAGCCAAAGTAGCAGAAAGCTCAGTGGTTAAGAATGTGGAGTCTGGGGTAAGAGGATTGGATTTGAGTCTTAACCACTTGCTGACTGAAAACTCGAGTAAATTACTTAATATCTCTGAAGTACAGATTTCCCATCTATAAAACTAAATTAAAAAACATTACCTAAAAGGGTTATTGAAAGTGTATTGAAATGCTTATGAAAGGTTTACTACAAGATGATTTTCATTATTACATGCTAGGACAATATGTGGATTATCTCATTTAATCCCTATGACAATCCTTGGAGATAAATATTATTAGATCTATTTTATGTACAGTGTAAGAAAGCTGGGATTCCTAAAAGCTAAGTAGCCCTGAAGTCATAGCCCAGGAATGACAGAGGCAAAATTGGAACTAGTTGGTTTGGTGGCAAAACCCATTTCCTGCTCCTCATCATGCTACTGCCTCATTTTATGCATCAGCCAACAGACATGAGAGAGTGTATCTCCAAGCCCACGATCCTTCTCTTACCCTATACTTCCCCCTCACCAATTAAAAAGTCTACTCAGGGAAAGAGGGACAAGCCACAAGCTTGCCTGGCTTCCACATTAGCCTCTTCCCATACACTGCTACAACTTCAAAGCCAGGTTGGCCCACTGGGAAAGTGGGAACATTGTTAACACTAGAATTACCACTGCGTCTGAGAGCCAGGCAGCCACTGCTGTGATGAATGGCATGATTATAACCCTAGTGTAGGAACAGAAAGTGTTTCAAATCTCATGCTAATTATGTAATGAATTTGATGAATAATGACACCTAAGTTGAAACTCGGCACAAGGAGGCATGGAATAGTTCAGCAAATTTTGTCTATCTTTAACTCTGGTTCTCAAACCTTTGGTCTCAGGATACCTTTACATTTCAGCAAATTACTAAAGACTCCAAAGAGCTGGTAAGTGGGCTAGATCTACCAATATTCACAGAATTCAAAATTAAAACTGAGAAATTTAAAAAATATTTATTAACTTATTTAAAATTACAATAACAAACATATTACACGTTACCATAAATGTACATTTTTGCAAATCCCTTTAACGTCTGGTTTAGTAGAAAGTAGCTGGAATCTTATTTCTGCTTCTTCATCCAATCTGTTGCTATATATTGATTTGGTTGAAATCTGTTAAGAAAACTCAGCCTCACATGGTTATGTAGTTGAAAAGGGGAGGAGGGTTTTAACAGCCTTTTCCAATAACTGTGGATGTTCTCCTTTGGTATTACATGAAAACTTGACAAGTGGCAATTTCTTACATGGTAGTGGCATGTGGAACCTGAAAGCATATCAGTGAGTTTTTTGCTCTCTGTCACATTAAAATCCATTGGTCTTTACACTTTGAATGGATCTTGTGCCCATATACAATTTTTATGACATCAGGCATTTGAAATTTGGAAAATAATGGTTCACTGAGTATGTGCCTTACAAATATTAATGCATTTCACTGTATAATATCTAAACATCAAACCTGTTAATATCACCAGTGATCTCGTCAAGTTCATGGTAGTGGATATGTTTCCCCAAATTTTAATTTTCTCATAGAAGCTCAAATCTTGTCATTAGTAACAAGTAATGTTATTTGTTTTCCTTGAAATGATAGGGTCTCTGCATTTTTGTATACAATGCATGCCAAATATCTAAGCCCAAATAACCATAGTTTGGTAGGTTTTTCATCAAGAAAAAATGGTGTTCCAGGAAAAAAAGTGGTCTTATTGACTGATGTTTATGTCCCCCCAATATTTATATGTTGAAACCTAATCCCCAATCTGATGGTATTAGGAAGTGGGGCTTTTGGGAGGTGACTAGGTCATGAGGGTGAAGCCCTCATGAATGGAATTAGTGCCCTCATTAAAGAGATCACAGGGACCTCCCACATCCCTTCCACCACGTGAGGACACAGCTAGAAGACGATCACCTGTTAACCAAAGAAGTAGGCCCTCACCAGACACTGAATCTGCCAGTGCCTTGATCTTGGACTTCCCAGCCTCCAGAACTGTGAAGAATAAATGCTTGCTGCTTAAACCATCCAGTCTATGGTAATTTGTTATAGTAGTCCAAGTACTAAGACAAGTGGCTACCTTAACTTACAGCTCAAATAATTGCTTTTCCTCAAGACAACCATCATACTCAGTGTATACTCAGTGATTTCTTTATGCATTCTTCCCATTTTGTTACATAGAATATTTAAGTCACATCTATTCAAGGATTGAGGTTTAATTAAATTAACAATTCTTACTGCTTCTAGAAGGAATTTCTTAAGTAAAACTTAAAACTTAGGAATTTTGTTTGTTTGTTTTTTCCTATGAGTTTAGTGCCACTGCCTTGATTTTGACCAAGGCCCTAGCAGTTTTATCCGCTGGTGCCTCTGTACCATCAGTGCAACAGTAAACACAGTAAAAGGGGAAAATAATGTCTTACCAATATTATGAGAACTGTTTCGAACCTACAGATCCCCTGAGAAGATATTGGGGACTTTCTGGGGTCTGCAGAACACACTTTGAGAAACTCTAATTTGTAACATGGTGCTAGCAGGCACAAGCCCTCTCATCCCTTCAAAGAAAACCTCATTGCCCAGCTCACAATCTTCCCCCTACATCAATTCCTGTCATCATGCTGGGAGACTCATCATCCTTATAAACGAGTCATCCAACTTTCTGGTTGCTCAGTTGCTCCTCTTCCTTATCTGTAATTATCTTCTCTTTTGAACCCTCTCACTCTCTAAAACAACTCCTCCTCCAAGTCGTTCATTCATGAATCACCTGTGAATAGTTACTTGGGGGCTCCATAGCCTCTCGTTCTTCTATCTTTTATGCTTAAGGGGATTCCCACTGCACATTTGCATGAACCTCATTGGGATCTCCATTATTTCGACATCTAAGCTTCCTCCCTTTCCATCAGACCCCCTCTTCTCTTTATTTACCTTTATAACCAGTTTTGATTCAATTATTCATCACTTTACAATCTTACCTATATTCTAAACACTAGACCCTACTGTTCCCTCAATCACACCTAACTGTAAATCCCATTATCATTAGATAATTGAACGAATCCAATTATCTACCTCTTTACTTTGGTTAATTCATATGTATCTTTCATTCTCATCATAAACATCAATTCCTTAGGGAAATATTTCCTGATATCCAGACTGGTTGAAAACCTCCTTCATATGATTTGGTCAATCTCTGCACATTTTCTCAATACTCAATTATCGAACTTGTAATATTTGTATAATTTATTTCTTCTCTACCAGATTCTAGGCTCTATGAATGCAGATACTGTCTATATTTGCTACAGAGTTCCCAGCACCTATCATGGGCCAGACCCTTGGAAAGTGCTCAGTAAATATTTACGAAAGGAAAAAAAGAAGGAAGGGAAAGAGGGAGGGAAAAAAGGAAGGAAGGAAGGAAAGAAGGAAGGAAGGAAGAAAGGAAGGAAGGAAGGGTGGGAGGGAGGGAAGGGTGTGAGGGAGGGAGGGAAGGGAAATAATAAAACCAATTTCTGGGATATAGACAGTGACATTGTTGAGATATTTATTTGAACCTGATTCTTATAATCTAAATTAAATTAGATCCTGGTATCTCGACATTCAAACGGCTCAGGGTTTGTTACACACGTCCTTTTTCTAATAGACTGTTCTAATAATAAAAGTTTGAAATGGGGGAGCATGGAGAATTGGAAGGAGAGAGAGAAGGTATAGGGAGAAGGTTTGAGAACAGAAAAGGACTCTAGCATTATTTCTGCATCTCACTACACAATTGTCAAGATAATGTCATTGTAAGCCCATAGAGACTGCATTATGTGTCAGACTGGAGGGAAACAGTACTAATGGATGGAAGCAAAGGCCTAGACAGAGAGCAGTTGGTGTATTGCTGTAGTTTTAAAAGCCTTGTGACATGATGTCTAGACAGAGGCATACATGCTAATGCTATCACGGAGGCCAGAGTACAGAAAGTACACCAGGACCATTCATTAAAGTCATTACAGGGCTCCAACCTTTTAGCCAATACCAATGTGACCAACATTTTATTATTCCAATAAATTTTTCAATATAGTTCATTTTTTGATGTTTATAAAAGTAATACATTCTCATTACAGAGAACATAGGAAAGATTATAAATGAAAAGAGTTGCCCCAAATTTTACTATCATTAATATTTAGTTATATTTTCTTCTGTTTATTTTCATAACATATTGAGGTCATACTGAGTATTACATTTTATATCCTGATTCTTCCACTTAATAATAGAGCAGAAACATAAACTATTTATGGTACTACACATTGTTCCATTCCCCTTATATTAAACAATTAGATTATTGAGTCCCCAGTTTTTCTGTATTCAAGTTATTTATTGAAGATATATCCTGTAGAGTGGGATGACTGCATTGAAGGGATTTTAGAGCTTATGGCACATATTGCCAAATGGCTTTCCAAAAGAACTGTATAAATTTTTTAATTACTTAAGGAGCCATTCATAATTCCGTGGCCTAATAAATCTTGGAAAATATTTTTAAGGCATCTCTCAGCTGGCGAAAATCTACTCAATCAGTAAGACATTTAATACGGAGCACAGGGACTCAGGAGTCTTTGCTTCTTATCTTCAGTTTGCCTCTCACCTGCTGGGCTACTACGAGCAAGCTGCTTTAACTGACTTTTAGTTTTTTAATCTGTAGAATGAGCACAAGTCTATATGGTGCTATTGCAGAGTTTCTCAAAATGTACCCTGCAGAGTACCAGTTCCTGAGATATGCACTGGGGTCGGGGAGGAAGAGGAGAAAAGTTCCATGGTCAAATACATTTGGATAAACTGCATACACCATATCATTCTTGGAGATTCAAAATGCCCGATAACATATTAAAGGCTCAGAGAGTTTTCTGCATTTTAATTTGCTTAACCCGGCATTTCCCAAATTTTGTGAGGGAAACACAGGCCATTTCTTTTTGTATGCATCATCTGTAAGACTATGTAACACAGTTGAAACACCGACGTAAAAGAAAGAGGTTTAGAGTCCAGCAAATATGCATTTGAATCTGATTTCTGCTACTTATTGAACTTCAATTTTCTTATAGCTATAAAACCACGGAAAATCGTTTGCAAGACTATTTTGAATATAGGGTGAGATCATGTATGTAAAATCTCGAGCACAAGCCTGGCATACATGTTAACAGCACTCTAACCTTGTCAGCTTCACACATGCTCATCAAACCTCTCCATCTTCATCAAAAATATATTGAATGTACTCGGATAGGGCTGTGGACAAGTGAGATGCTTCCCATCTGCCCTTTAAAATAGGGCAGCATATTGGGCAAAGGGTCTAAAACCTAGAGTTGAATAAGCAACGCGCAAGTCAAATACTTCACCCAGAATGTGGCCACTTCAGCAATTTAGAAAAGAAAATAATTAATTAGCTACCAGTCCTAGGCTAGAAGGTCAGAAAGCCTAACCCTGATGATTACCAGGGGGTTATCCTAATAAATTGGCTCAGCTTGTATTAAAATTTGATTATCACTAATTATATAATCTTGAGCCAGTCCCATCCAGTCACATGGAGATTCCATCATACAATAGAGGTATTTAGATTTAACTATGAAAGTGCTCAGTCTTCAGCAACCTCCATGTTGCTAAGTCCAGTGGAAAGTTATCTGGTTTTGTTTTACTTGCCCTCTGCTATGCAATTTGTGCTATGCAATTTATTTGTCCCCACTCATGTTGATTGCATGAGTGTAATAAGTAGGAGGAGAAAAACAAACTCATGTTGAAACTTGATTCCCGATGTGGCAGTGTTGGGCCTGGTGGGAGGTGTTTGGGTCATGGGGCAGATCCCTCAGGAAAGGCTTAGTGCTGCTCTTGTGGTACTGAGTGGGTTCTCCTGGCTAGACAGACTCATTCTCTCTGGTCCCATGGAAATGAGTTGTTATAAAGCAAGGTTGCTCCTCCTGTTTGGTCCCTCTTCGAAAGTGCCCACTTCCTTTTTCACCTTCTCTGCCATGTTTTGACGCAGCACAAAAGTACTCACCAGGATGTTCCTAATTTATTTTCTTTATAGAACTTAAAGTATATAAAATATTTGCATACATTTTCCAGAACAGAAGCTTCATGAGAGCTGAGAGCAAGGACTTTGTCTTTCTCATTTATATCCCCAGGGCCCAGAACAGTACCTGGCATATAATAGGTGCTCACTAAAACACAATAAGCATGTATATGTCCATTTTTTTTTTTTTTTTGAGACGGAGTCTCGCTCTGTCGCCCAGGCTGGAGTGCAGTGGCACCATCTCGGCTCACTGCAAGCTCCGCCTCCCGGGTTCACGCCATTCTCCTGCCTCAGCCTCTCCGAGTAGCTGGGACTACAGGCGCCCGCCACCACGTCCGGCTAATTATGTCCATTTTAAAAAAAAGCTCTCACCAGAAGCCAGGCAGATGCTGGCATCATGCTTCTTGTACAGCTTGCACAACCATGAGCCAAATAGACTCCTTTCCTTTATAAACTACACAGCTTCAGGTATTCCTTTATAACAACACAAAACTGACTAAGACGTAGTCTGTGAACCACTTTTTTCTTCATGAGAACTTTCATCTCTTGGACTTCTTCAGCACAATTCCTCCTCACTCTCTTCCTACCTTTGGCCAGTTCTCCAAAAATTGGAATTCCTCAAAGTGCAGTCCAGTCTTTCTTCTTTTTCTCTTTCTGCTTTTTTCACCCTTAAGAAGTAAGATCCACATCCTTGGCTTCATACACCATCTGTGCAAATGTTCCTACATTTAGACCTTCAACCTAGACTAGTCCTCTGTAATTCTGTTTTGTTTATCCAACTTCTCCATTTGATATGTCTATCAAATGCCTCTTAGACATGGCAAACTCAATGGTCCCACATCTAAACTCTTCATCTTCTCTTTTAAGCAGCTCCTTGTTATGCCTTCCTGTGGGCCAAGACCTTCTTCTACTTTACCTTTCTCCAATCCATTCTCTGCACAGCAATCAAGATAATTTTTTCAAATGAGAAATCAAATAATATCCTTCCTTTATAAGACTCTCAGTGATTTTTGTTTTTGTGTTTGTGTGTGTTTTACTACACATAGACTCAATTCCAAATTTCTCATTGTGGTGCCTAAGGTTCTTTGGGATCTGGCCTCTGTCCAATTTTGTGACATCTTCTTAAGGCACATTTCTCTGCTTTCATGCTGCTCCCATCCTTCAGTTCTCAAACATGAAAAGCCACTTCCAACCACAGAGTCTTAGCACAGGTGATCCCTCCGCTTTACCCTGCTCTTCACCCAGCTTCTCCCTACCGCCCTTCACATCTCAGTTTAAATGACACCTTTACAGAAAATTCCCTCAATGAGCCTGTCTTTGGATTGCTCTGATATCCTCTAACAAAGGACCCCATTTATTTCCTTCACAGTATTTATCACAATGTAAAAAAAATTTTTTTCTTTTGAGATAGAGTCTTGCTCTGTTGCTCAGACTGGAGTGCAGTGGCATGATCACTGCTCACTGCAGCCTCTGGCTCCCAGGTTCAAGGGATTCTCATGCCTCAGTCTCCCAAGTAGCTGGGACTACAGGCATGTGCCACCATGCCCAGATAATTTTTTGTATTTTTAGTAGAGACGGAGTTTCACCATGTTGGTCAGGATGGTCTCGAACCCCTGAGCTCAAGTGATCCACCTGCCTCGTCCTCCCAAAGTGCTAGGATTACAGGTGTGAGCCACCGCACCCACGATTTTTAAGATAATTTTTTGTTCACATGTTTATTGACTAACTCCATCGCTAATCTGTAAATTCTGTGAGTATTGAAACATTATCTGTTCAGTTTATTACCTAACACCTAGCATACCTGCAATATTTATTTATTGAATGAATGAATAAATAAATCCAAAAAAGTATCCACTGTGTGCTAGATGCACATAGAATTCCATACAGAATTTTAAGTTCCAGGCATGTACTGGGCTCTCCTGCAATATTTGCATAATGCTATTTCCTCCACAGAATGCTAATCATATCTCATTCATCTGGCCAAACCTTTCCACTTCAGTGCATTCTCTCCAGATAGCTTCCTTTAGCCTGCCTGTCCTATGCTAACATAGTGTCATATACATAGATCTTCTGATACTTTATTCCTACTCCTAGACTGCAAGCTCTGGAAGACAGAGATCATGACTGTATTGTTCACCATTGTACCCTAGTGCTGAGCTCAGTACCTTGAATATATTATCTCATATAATCTTAAGTTATTTCATTAAAATTTCACAAGAACCCTGTGGGGGTAGGAAGTACTATTCCCATTTTATAGATGAGTAAACAGATTCATAAGAAGTTGAAATAACTTGCTTAAGGTTATGTAGGTAGAAAGTGGCAAGGCCAGAATTCAAACCAACAAAAGACTCCAAAGCCTGTGCGTTTTTTAAGCATTCCGAGACGTATTCTGAAGGATTTCTGACAAAAGAGAAATAGGGTAATAAAAATAATTTTCTAAAAGCTTACCATGTACCAGGTTCTGTTATAAGTACTTTATATAAACTTACTTACTCAAGTCCTGACAAGAACTCTATGAAATATGTATTATCTCTATTTCATAAATGAAAAAAAAAAATGAAGCTTAGGAAGTTTAAACAACTGGCCCAAGTTCCATAGCCACTACGTGGTGATGCCAGGACTTAATCCCAGATCGATTATACTTCATAGCCCAGACCCAATGCCACCTGAAGTATTGCTAAAGATTAGTTACCCTGAATAAAAGTTTCCATATTACATGATTCACTTTTGAGTCACATCCACTACTCCAATTGTTTTTATTAATTAAAAATTCATATTTCCTGAATACACATCAATTTTCAGTCTTCTGTACTACTATTAAAAATATTCACATGGCCTTGGCCCAAGATGCTTTGGTAAACATACTCTGATGTCCATAAAAGCAATAAAATAAAAAGGGACATCATGATTGAAACTTCTTTAGGGTCAACTGCCTATAGGCCTACTTAACAAAAAGAAAAACTTTAGATGCTTAGATAGTTGTCCTCTATGTTTGGGGTCCTCATTCACATTTTTTTAATTCCCCTAAGGAATTCTGCTTTTCATCAATGGAAATGTTGGGTTGAAAATGTTGGCCTTCAATTGATGGATAGTAAAAACAACACTCTTAGAAGAATGTAATAAGGGTTAAATTGGCCAGTATTCATAAATGCCTATCAGAGTTATCTTGTTATTGAATACTCCCCTTCTCTCTCTAAGGTTCAGTTTCTTGCTCTGCAACATGAGTGGATTAAGCTAGATACTAAATCCTTCCTAATTCTAAAGATCAACGAAATAGAAATAATGGAATTAGCATACAAGAACTTTAAAAGAGTTATTGTAAATATGCTCCATTATTTGAGGAGAATTAACAAGATAATGAGAAGGGTAGTAGAAGATACTAAAAGGTACCAAATGAGACATTTAAAGCTGAAAATTACATTAACTGAAATTTAAAATTCACTGGATAGGCTTAACAGCAGATCAAACATTGCAGAACAAAAAGTTAATAAATATATAGTTATAGAAACCAAAATGAAACAGAAAATAAACTGCCAACAACAAAATAAGAAAGAGCATCACTGACCTGTGGGACTTTATCAAGCAGGCTAGCATCTCTGTAATTGGACTATCAGAAAGACAGATGAGAGTGTATAGGGCAGAAAACATATATGAATGAATCATGGCAAAAAATTTCAAATTTGATGAAAACTATAACCCCACAGAACCATACCACCTTGGAATTAGAAAAATATAAATCTAAAAGATGGCCCAAAAAAAGAAAAAAATAGAAACAAAGAAGACATGGGACAAATAGAAAACAAATAGTAAAATGGTGAATTCAAACCCAAGCATATCAATAGTTATATTTGATGTAAATGGTCTAATTACTATAATTAAAAGGCAGAGATTGTTAGACTAGCTAAAGCAAGCCTCATCTATGTATGTTCACATGAATTATATTTTTAAATATAGTCATATAAGTTAAAATAAAATAATAGAAAAAGATTTGCCACGCACACACTGATCATAAGAAAGCAAGCATAACTGTATGTATTAATAATAAACAAAATAGATTGCAGAACAAGGACCATTGCTGGGGATAATGGAAGCCTTTCATGATAATAAGGGGGTAAATTATCAAGCAGTCAGAATAATTCTAGATGTTTGTTTGTGTGTGTGTGTGTGTGTCTGTGTGTATTTAATAACAGAGCTTTAAAATACATGGAGCAAAAACTGATAGAACTGTAGGTAGGCAAATCCACAAATACAGCTGGAGATTGCAACATTCTTTTCTTAGTAATCAATAGAACAAGATGAAAACTTGAGTGACATTAACAACCAACTTGACTTAATTGACTTGGAACTACACTGAACAACAGAATAATGTACTTTTTTCAGCATATGGAATATTCACTAAGGTTGATCACACTCTTAGTAAAAAACAAATCCCAATACATTAAAAGAATTGCAATTAAAACTTCTAAGCAAGCTAGAAACTTGAAATTAAAAACTTCTAAGCAACACACATACTGAAAGGTGTTATTTGTATAAAATATGTAATAGAGACCCACTGATTTTGAGGCTGAAGATTATAACTTCCTTCCATCACCATTGTTTTAAAATGTTTTTCTCAAATAACACATTTTTAAGATTTTATAATAAGCAAATGTTAAACATGAACTTATAAAATAAATATGTACCATTAAAGTGCAAATCTATATAATATGTTTTCAATGTTAGGGTTCATGTGAAATTTTATTTTGCAGGGGAAAAGAGTGCTATTACTTAAAAATAAAGTTTAAAATCACTGACTGATCAGAAAGATCCATGCCAACTGGCATATTATAAATTTGTTTTGTCTGATTATTGTCAACCATCAAGGGAATGGAAATACCAAAAAATAACAATAACAATCGCACAGCAGCACTGGTGACAGCTTTCACTGAATGATTACTAGGTAATAGGTAATAGGTATTGATCTAAGTACTTTCATGCATTTAATTTTTGTTCTTACTTTCCTCCCATTTTACAGGTAAGGAAAATGAAGCTTGGAAAAATTAAATTACTCGCCTGAGATCAGACAGCTAGTAAATGCCAATGCCAGAATTTGAACCTAATAAAATCATTTCACCATGTAGTTTTTCACTTTCAAACTCAGTGTCACACACTGGCATTAGATACAAAGACCTCATGATTTCCTTCTTCAGCACTTTGTAAAGTATTTAATTGGTTCTATTTTGCCTTGACTTGAAATTTGCCCCTTCACTGGTCTGTCTTGTTTGATAAGTTCATCAAACATCAAGACTCTTTGTTCATTCTCAGAAAGGATTACAATGATAAGCTTTTATAATTAAGAATATCTCGGCGGAGATTTCCTTTACCACAGTTCTCTTGCCTTTATCTTCTAATTATTAGAGATGAATTTTCTGATTTCAAAATTGTATTTCCTTTAAATACAAGTTACAAATTAACTGCTTTTACAAATGTTTTCCTCCCTTCTGAACTGTTACTTAAAGGAATTCTCACTTGCTCTAGCATTTAAAAGCACTAATGATTCAAAATTGCATCATCTATCAAGAATTAGAATTAAGTAATTCTATTTAAAATCTTTAATGTTTGGGAGACAGGGATTGCTTTAAAGCTATCCCAAAGGTGAAATAAAGGACTGCTTAGGCTCCACAAAATACTTAATAGTAAGATATAAAAATAAAAAAAAAACCATGAAGCAAGCTTGGAAATCTCAAGAAAATAGAATGGGCAAAATGCAATGTACATATGAAACTATATCACCTCCCTCTATTATCCCATAGAAAAGATAAAGTCATTTTTAGAATCAAATGACCCAGCATCTCTATAGTCCTTTGCCTTCCCCAAAGTGATTTTGAACACATTATCTAATTTTATCCTCCCCCAAAACTATGAGACAGGTACTCTTATGATGCTCTTTTACAGATAAGAAAGTAGGGGTTAACTGTTCAGCACCACTCAGGAGAACTATTATTTATTAAGTGTCTACTATAAGCTGAGTACATTTTATATTCAGGATCTTATTTTATCTACATTAACTCTTATAGAAGAGGTATTATTATTCTCATTTTACAGCTAGGGAAACTAAGGATCAAACCGATGAAATGATTTACCCTGAGTTATTCAGCTTCTAAGCATTAGAGCTGTGATTTACACATGGGCCAATTTGACTCGAAGTGCATGGTCTTTTCACTGTCCCATCCTCCTCCACAGGAGTAGTAATAACATGAAAAGAGGTTATTTTCCATTCTAACACAGCCTCTGCTGCAAACATAAAAGTGTCTTAGTTCCCCCAGCAAGTGATTCCTATGTGCAAGTTTTGCAGAGACATATGATCCACTTACTGGTTCACTTTCTCCTGTGCAGTTACCCCAGGCTGACAAGTCATCAAAGACAAGATGAAGAAAACAACAGCAAACATCTCAGCCAGAAGCCACCACGCTATATTACCTTGAAGGAATAAAGCTATCTATTCAGGAAATTGGAGTAAAAGATGTCTACAGGCTGGGACCTGTAAGATCTATCTGATGTTGGAAACTCACCCAGATGCACATAGATTCGCACAGAACTCACTTGATTCTCTTTCAAATATGGTTAAATAGTAACCAGGGTATTGATTACCAACATACTCTAAAAATGTTCCAGACACCAAAGGCCACTGCCCTTTAGACCTTTTGAAAAACAATATCCATGTGGTTAAGCAAAGGAAGATATTTAACTAATACCAGCTTAGCAAAGAGGTCTTATTTTCAAAAGGAGGCAAAAACCTAACCAAGATGCAGTTCTAGAATTCCTGGTCTTTTTCAGTGTCTCTTGGAACTTCTGAGGTCAGATCAATCTATTTTGCAAGACTGAAACAAGGCTAATATTGGTATATCAACTCAGACATAAAGCACTCAGAAAAATGTAGGAAATGCTAACCATTACATGAAGGTTCTACTGTACATTGCCAAACATCTAAATCCTGAAATATATGTGTAATTCAATGGACTTTCCACTTTTCGTACAGACATTAGGCATCATTGAGATCCAGCGTTATCTGTTTCTTGAGGGGACCAGATGTCTTAAATAGATAACTCCAGAAGCACTCTCTAGAATTATAATGTCAATAAAACCACACATCTGGACTAATGGTGCCATACCTGCATATAATCTCTTACTCTTCAAGACATAAATTAAATTAAATTAATAGAGATGGATGGATAGATAGGTAGGTACATACATAGATGATGGATAGATACAGAGACAATAATTGAATGGCTACTATGTGGCAGGCATTTCATATGTCTTATTTAATTTTCATAGCAGGGATATGAGATGGAAATTATTAATTCCATTTAGATGGAATTAATGAAGATGAAGAAATGGAAGCCCAGAGAAAGTAACTAACTTGCCCAAGGTCGTATAGCTGTCTCAATATCCTTGGGAATATTTAGATTCTCTCATTAGCAGGATTGTCCAGTAGTATCATTATTGATCTCAAAGTTGGGAGAAATTTTAATGAATGACTTGTATGCTTAAGAAAATGTGTTTCTGATTTAAATGCGGAGATTTTTTTAAAGCCACCAAATTGTTATCATCTCCCTTTTCTCAGAGATTTTGGTAAACTTGACAGAAGTAAGTGTGGATTCTGGGTCCTGGGAAGTCCCCGGAGCCTGTGATTTCTGTGTCTCTCTTTCTCCTACCTCTTTTCATTTTGACTCCTGGGTCCTTTTGGCCTCAGTTCTACCCTACTTTGAAAACCACACTTTCTGTTTGCTCCACAATATTCCAGGGTGACTGGCATTTCATTATGCTTTCACTGAAGACATAGAGGACAACGGAGGGTATTCTACCTGGACACCCTGGGGCCAGTTCAGGATGGCACATCTGGAGGCCACCTCTTTCTACCAACTTCCATCCTTTCTCATCATAATCAAAGTTCCTGACACAGATCCACAGAGCCCCTGGGAAGTGTAGCTCAGGTTCCCCTATTCCTCCCACAGCTTTTCTCATGAGGAGACAACCTCCCCTACAACGGTGTCCTCCACTGGGGGTGATTTTGCCCTCAGGGGATATTTGGCAATGTTCAGAGATATTTATGTTATCGCAACCTGGGGAGTTGTGCTACTGGCACCTAGTGGGTAAAGCCAGGGATGCTGCCACACATCCTACAATGCCCAGGACAAAAAATTGTCTGGCCCAAAATATCAAGAGTACCTAGGCTGGGAAACACTGCCCCACAGAAAAGCCGGTCTGCCTTCCCCTGATCCCTGAAATATAAGCAATCGGGTCTTCCTTCCTAAAGCAGCTCCTTCTCGAGATGTCTCTGATGCCTTTCTCCTTACCCAAGCCCTCAATGGCTTTAGGACTCCTCCTTAACCTTTATCACCTCTCCCACTCCATTCCCAACACAGTCCCTTACACCCCACCACATTCCTCTGTAATATTTTCCCGCCAAGCTTCTCTCCTTCATCCTCACTGTCTTTGATCCATATCAGGGCCTCATCTCTCTGTAACTCTCAAAACCCACTCCTAGTGGGCCTCCACTTCTCACTTCAACCCTCCCTCTCTAGCACTACTGGGTTCATCATCAAGGAAACAGTCTCTGACAACATCACTGTCCTACTCAGAAAGCTGCAGTGGCTCCCCATTGTCTCTAAAAGTCCAAATTCCTTCATAAACGAGTCCCAGCCCATTTCTGCAGCCTTATCAACCACAACTCTGCAATGGTCCCCCACAGCATAGTCTAGGTTCCCCTCACCTTCCTCATGCTTTGCTGCTGCTGTGGCTTTGCTCACACTGGGCCTTCCACCTGAACTACCTTCATCCATCATCTCCTCCCTTTCTGCCAAGCATCTTCTCAAACGTCAGATCTATCATGGATCTTTTGCTGGTGGCTCCATTTAAAAGGCATCTGCTTGGAAGCTCAACCTCATAAATGTGCTAGCAGCACTTCTACTTTTTGTTTCATATTCTTCTAGGGGAGCAGGGCATAACTGGAGAATGAACATGTCTTTAGTAAGTTCTGTGTCTGATTCTTCTTTATGATCATCCATATCACTTAACAATAAAATCTTTAATATGAAATAGTTGTTGATTGAGTGAATAAGCAAATAAGCAATTAAAAATAGATTACTATTTCAGAATATGTTCAGGCATATTTTCTCATTTAATTCTCAAAATAATCTCATGAGATAAAAATCATTATCCTATCCTGGGCAACATGGTGAAACCTCATCTCCACAAAAAATACAAAAGTTAGCCAAGCATGGTCACATGCACTTGTAGTCCCAGATACTTGGGAGGCTGAGGTGGGAGGATTACCTGAGCTCGGAGGCAGAGGTGGGAGGATCATCAGACCTTGTGAACCAAGATCACGCCACTGCACTCCTGCCTGGGTGACAGAGCCAGACCCTGTCTCAAAACAAAACAAAAAAATCGTTATCCTGAAGAGAATCTTGAGAGTCAGAGAGATAGTGATTGAGGGGGAAAATGAAACTAAGATGTTTGGAATCCCAGGTCCAGTGCCTGCCACCTTATATGTCTACTTAATCTTCACAGCAATTGTGCAAGGCCAGTAATACTAATGCAGTTTTGAAAATGAGGATATTGAAATTCAGGGTGGTTAAGTAATTTTCCTGCAATCACACAGCAGGTGAGTCTTGGAGTCATGGATTTATAATCCGTCCAACTGCAAAGCTTCAGATCTTTTTGGTCTGGTGCAACTGCTAAGTGGTATATCAGGACTAAGGCCTGGGTCTTCCAACTCCAAGTCTAATGATCTATTATGCTTTAGCAGAGAATGAATATAATTTCCAGGGGACAAAGAAAGCAAAATCATCACAGGATGAAATCAAAGGAGAAAAGCTAATAAGAAATGAGAGTGTTCAGTGCCTCTGTGAGTGTTTGTGTGTGTGTGTGTGCATGTGTGCATGCCTGCACTGGGATGGGGGAGGGGCATCTATCTGCTTTCAGCCCAACTATTCTAAGATGAATGGGAAATGCCAAAAAATTGTTAGGTTTGCATATGTGGATTCCACCTTAATTGTAGCATTTTGTTATCAAAGATAGATAGTTATAAAATACCACGCAGAACAGACAGGGAGATGGCAATTCATTTTGAAAACATATTGCCTGTCTTAGGGAAACACTTTTCACTAAGTCAGCCTGTGAGTTATGACCTCAGAAAGAAACATGTCCTATGTTGGCTCAGACTGCTCCCATGGGGTGACATACAGATCTCTGCTCTCTGCAAACCTTTTAGAAGCTCTGTGCCACATTCCCCCTGTGCTGGCCCTGTGTTTGCCCAGTCCAAATAGGAGATCTAAATTCTGTAGTGCAAATGCAGGCAATGTGCTGGAGTGGAAAAAACACAGCTTTAGATCAGAAAGTGCCACTAACCAGTTATTGTCTTCTAGCCTTAGTTTCTTCATCTGTAAAATGGATAAAATAATACCTATCTAACAGGATAGGATCAAGCACCAAATGAGGATATCTAATCTAAAGATATTTAAATATATAAAATGAAGATATTTAAACACTAAATGAAGAAATCTATTCACAACTGGGCATTTTGAGCAGCTGTTGCTGCTTTATTCAAACAATGCTCCCCCTTCTCACAATCTATTTTTCTCCATTCATATGCATGAGAGCTTTCATTTAAGTACCAAGAAAAGAGAAAGTGGAAGAAAGGAGGGATCTGGCAAAGAGACCTTTGGAGGGAGGATGTGAGAAATCTGTGTGCTGGTTCCTTGGACTGATTGCGAGCCCCTCAGGCAGGACGATGCAACCAGCAGAAGCTGATAAAATGACTCCAGCTGTAGATCTCAGGTGGCAACATGGTAGAAGGGCCCCTTCTACCCAAGTTCCAGTACCATGATGGCATCTAAAGGGTTGAAAACTTTGAAAGCAACTCAAAGTAGCAACTTCAACATGGACGTGCCCAATCTCACCACGGTCATAGAAGACAAAAAGTTTCTCTGTGCAGCTAACTGACTGGTCAACATGGATGGCTGAACATACAGTTTTGTGGGTTTGCTTAAGGTATCTCTCTGGGGGCTGTGTATGTATGTGTATATGTGTGGGTGGGTCTGTGGGTATACAGGAGATGATATCCTGCACACTCACTGGAGAAGCCTGCAAAATATTCAGCACAGTACCTGGTACAAAGTCTGCAATTAGCAAATGAGCATCTCCTGTCCACTGCCTACCCCATCCTCCCTTCTTCACCCTTTGTAAGATTACACGTCTATTATATCTGTTTTTCCTCCTGATTACCTCATCAGTCCCTGGTAGCAGCCAACAGACATTAACAGTGGGTTTTCGACTGGAAATGAAGTAGGGCTGGTTTAGTAACTGGTCTCAATCAGAGGCTTAACAACGAATGGGCTAATGCGTGCCTGCTGCTCGCTACTTCATACTGAAGCTTTGTATTTGCATTTAGGGGGTGGTTGAGAGGCAGTCACTGTCTAGCTCATTAAAATAGAAATTAAAGACCTTTTCTCAAAGAGGCATTCAGCATTATAAGCAGCTCTGGCCAAATCTAGGTGGTCCTTCAAAAAATCTGTGTTGGAATTTGGCTGCAATAAAAGCAGAGTTAATTTGGAACCTGAGCGAATTCTCTGGGCCTCATCCACTGGTCAATTGTCTCCTTCTCTGCGGCGCCTTCACTCACAGCTTGGTGCAGCACAGCCCTCTCTGTTACCACAGTGCCAGGCCATACCACTTGCTTTAAAAGACCACTGACTCGATGGATCATCCTTCATCCTGCTTGTGATTTCTGTGAGCTTCTGCAAGGCAAAACTACGCCTGGCCCAGAGTCTTTGTGAACCAGATACGTGAGAATCAGTGAGTGAAACTAGCTCTCCATAGCCAGGCTGGCTTCATCTGCCCCTGGTGCAAGGAATAAGGGAGCACACTGCGTGCAGAGATATTAAAAACAATCCTAACGCCCACTAGAAGTCAGTTGGCTTTGTGCAGTCACCATGAGCAGGATATTCTAAACAATGTCCCTGGTCACATTGCCTTCTCCCACAGTTTCCAACCTTCCATTCCCTCCCAGCACCACACTGGGATGCCTGTTACTTTCTGTTCTCCAGATACCCTGTGAGCTTTTTGAGAGCAAAGACCATGATTTAAATCATCTCTGTATTTCCACTGCTGACAGATAGTAGGTGCGTGTTTTATGTAGTTACAGGAAGATTTCAGTTTTTAGGTGCAAACATAACTGGACTGAAATCCCAGCACAGCCATGAACCAGTCTTGCAACTTTGGGCAAGTTGTTTCACCACTATGCCTTCATCACCCTTCCTATATAGTGGGTCTGATGATTATTGGGTTTATAAATACATGTAAGTGTGTACATGCATACAGATATATATCCTATATACACACACAGTACCTAATTGATGTTTACTGAATTGACCTGAATGAGCAAGCATTTCCAGGCAAAATCTTAATGCATGCTGTTTTTCTTTGTAATCTTTTCACTTCTCACCTGATGTGGTTTGACTCCATGTCCCCACCCAAATCTCATCTTGAATTGTACTCCCATAATTCCCACATGTGGTGGGAGGGACGTGGTGGAGGATAATTTGAATCATAGAGGTGGGCTCCCCCATACTGTTCTCGTGGTAGTGAATAAGTCTCACGAGATCTGATGGTTTTATCAGGAGTTTTCACTTTTGCACCTTCCTCATTTTCTCTTGCTGCCACCATGTAAGAAATGCCTTTCACCTCCCGCCATGATTTGGAGGCCTCCCCAGCTATGTGGAACTGTAAGTCCAATTAAACCTCTTTTTCTTCCCAGTCTCAGGCATGTCTTTATTCGCAGAGTGAAAACAGACTAATGCCGTAAATTGGTACCAGTAGAGTGGGACGTTGCTGAAAAGATACCCAAAAATGTGGAAATGACTTTGGAACTGGGTAACAGGCAGAGGCTGGAACAGTTTGGAGGGCTCAGAAGAAGACAGGAAAATGTGGGAAAGTTTGGAATTTCCTAGAGATTTGTTGAATGGCTTTGACAAAAAGCCTGATAGTGATGTGTGGACAATAAGGTCCAGGCTGAGGTGGTCTCAGATGGAGATGAGGAACTTGTCGAAAACTGGAGCAAAGGTGACTCTTGTCATGTTTTAGCAAAGAGACCTGCAGCATTGGCCCCTGCCCTGGGAATCTGTGGAACTTTGAACTTGAGAAAGATGATTTAGGGTATCTGGTGGAAGAAATGTCTAAGCAGCAAAGCATTGAAGATGTGACTTGGGTGCAATTGAAGGCATTCAGCTTTATAAGGGAAGCAGAGCATAAAAGTTCAGAAAATTTGCAGCCCGATGATGTGATAAAAAAAGAAAAACTCATTTTCTAGGGAGAAATTCAAGATGGCTACAGATATTTGCATAAGTAACGAGGACTTGAATGTTAATCCCTAAGACAATGGGGAAAATGTCTCCAGGGCATGTCAGAGGTCTTTAAAGCAGCCCCTCCCATCACAGGCCTGAAAGCCTAGGAGAAAATGGTTTTGTGGGCTGGGCCCAGGGTCTCCATGCTGTGTACATGTGGTGTACACTTGGTGCCCTGCATCCCAGCCTCTCCAGCCATGGTTGAAAGGGGGCAATGTACAGCTCAGGCCATGGCTTCAGAGGGTGTAAACCCCAAGCCTTGGCAGCTTCCACATGGTATTGAGCCTTCAAGGGGCACAGAAGTCAATAATTGGGGTTTGGGAACCTCCATCTAGATTTCAGAAGATGTATGGAAACATCTGGATGCCAGGCAGAAGTTTGCTGCAGGGGCAGGGTGCTCATGGATACCCTTTGCTAGGGCAGTGCAGAAGGGAAATGTGGGGTCAGAGTCCCTACTGGGGCACCACCTCATGAAGCTGTGAGAAGAGGACCACAATCCTACAGACCCTAGAATGGTAGATCCACTGACAGCTTGCACCATTTACCTGGAAAAGCCATAGACACTCAATGCCAGCCTGTGAAAGCAGCTGGGAGGGAAGCTGTACCCTGCAAAGCCACAGGGGCAGAGCTGCCCAAGACCATGGGAACCCACCTCTTGCATCAGCGTGACCTGGATGTGAGACCTGGAGTCAAAGGAGATTGTTTTGGAGCTTTAAGATTTGACTGACCTGCTGGATTTTGGACTTGCATGGGCCCTGTAACCACTTTGTTTTGGCCAATTTCTCCCACTTGGAATGGCTGTATTTACCCAATACCTGTACCCCCATTGTATCTAGGAAGTAACTAGCTTGCTTTTGATTTTACAGACTCATAGGCAGAAGGGACTTGACTTGTCTCAGATGAGACTTTGGGCTGTGGACTTTTGGGTTAATGCTGAAATGAGTTAAGACTTTGGGGGACTGTTGGGAAGGCATGATTGATTTTGAAATGTGAGAACATGAGATTTCGAGGGGCAAGGGGTTGAATGATATGGTTTGGCTCCATGTCCCCACTCAAATCTGATCTTGAATTGTACTCCCATAATTACCACGTGTTGTGGGAAGGACCCGGTGGGAGATAATTTGAATCATGAGGGTGGTTTCCCCCATACTGTTCTCATGATAGTGAATAAGTCTCATGAGATCTGATGGTTTTATCAGGGGTTCCTGCTTTTGCATCTTCCTCATTTTCTCTTGCCACTGCCATGTAAGAATGCCTTTTGCCTCCTGCCATGATTCTGAAGTCTCCCCAGCCATATGGAACTATAAGTCCAATTAAACCTCTTTTTCTTCCTAGTCTTGGGTATGTTTATCAACAGCATGAAATGGACTAATACACCATCCTTTCTGTCATGATTCTCTGTTCCAGAAATACCAACCTATGGCTATTCGGGTTGGGCTAACTCTCAGCGGTGCCCAAGATGCCATCTGAAGAATCAGTAAAGGCACAATCAGTAATGGCATTGAGAAACTAATGTAGACCACTGTGTGTGTGTGTGTGTGTGTGCCATTTCTCTATGTATTTTAGGCATCTTTATATTGTCAGCCCATGAGTATTTACATTTTAAATGAGATCCTTAAAGAAATTGTAGCCTTTAAGTCTCAGAGCAACAGTGACCCAATGGATTGATCAGTCAGAACCTGAGCTGTGGGAGTGCTGACAAGTTTTTCACTATTATGTTATAGTCAGTGATATAATGCACATGGCAATCAGTTATTGCATTCATTCCATCGAGGCTTAGGGTTAGACACTGTGCTGGGCATTGAACACTCAGAGATAAAGGGAACACAGCCCCTGCCCATCACCATGCCATGCCTAGGGGTGAGTGTGCCATGGAGAGCTGCAGAGGGCCAAGTTGGGAGCAGCCACCAACAGCTGCTGATGTGAGACTTAGGCTTTGAAGGAAGCCGGAGGAAGGGGATAGGAGCTTGGTTGATGCAAAAGTTGCTTTAAACAGAGAGAGGAAGAAAGAGCAAACATCCCAGACATTGAGAATAGAATAAGCAAATCCAGGAAGGCACCAAAGAGCATGGCCATCTTGGGGCTCAACCAGCTATCTGGAGGGCTAGAACCAAGTATACCTTGAGAAGGATTGGCAGGACATGCAAAGCCACATCCATCAACTTTGGGTTTTGTGGTTTTGGTTTTTTGTTGTTGGTTTTTGCTAAGACTCAGATATGTATTTCATCCCTAAGGACATGGAGGTACAACTGAATGAATTGAGGCTGTGGAACCTCCTGATCAGATTTGTATTCTGCACTCTAGGATCCTCTTGGAGGATGCAGTGAGGGTCAGGGATTGGGGAGTTAGGATTGGAAGCCAAGAAACCAGGTTAGAGACCACCTCCCAGGGCCTGGAACACCATGCACCTGCCACACAAGGGGAAGCCCTTGGGGGCTCCCTGGAGGGAACTCAGAATCTCCAGAATCAGGCACCTGGATTCTTATGCTAACCTGGATCAAGACCACATTGCATGAACTTGGGACAGTCATTTGACTTCTCCGGACTTCAGTGTCCACACCCGAGGGTTAGCTTATCTCCACTCCCTCCTCCAGTATGCAACCTTGGGCTTATATAATCCTTATCTCAGAAATCCCTCTTAGAACTGCAGGACCAGGAAACAAATACACACACACACACACACACACACACACACCATTCAAGTCTGTTTTCATACTTTTATTCAAGATTCATCTTCCCATGAGACACTCTGGGCTGTCAGGCTGTAATTAGACTTTCTCCCAGGCTGTGTGGAGTGAGAGACAGAGCCAGATTAGCCCCCTGTAAACAAATTTGGTCAGTTCTCTCCTCACCAGCCTCGTTTTGGTTGAGTGGATTTCAGCAGCTCCTGGGTGAATGTTAATGTCCCCCACGTACACAGTTGCAAGAAAAACAATAACTGTGCATTTGTGCCTCCATTTCTAGAGAACACTCTGGGTTTCACTTTTCAAAGGTCTTTGTGATGTAGCACTAGGCAGTGGGGGGTGACGTGGCAGGGAAGCAGTGCAAAGAGACTAGAAAGACCTTAAGGCAGGAGGTAGGGCACCTGAGTTTCAAGGCAAGCTCAGCCACTAATTGTCTTTGTAACCTTGCAAAAGTCACTTTAGCTCTCTGAGCCTTGGGTATCTTGACTATAAAATGAGGCTAAGTACACCTGCCTCGTGGGCCTGCTGGAAAGAGTAATTGAGATAATGTACATGAGAGTCTTTAGTAATGCTCTGTCGATGAGGGCCCTGCATCCAGGATCACAGGTTCAGCCACCCACTGCCTAGGATCAGAGAGTCAGGGCAGGTAGAGAGCATTAGGAGAGCTTGGTGCAAACTTCTTGTCAGCATCAGCATCCTAGAAAACAGGAGAGGTCCAGACGAGATGCCCATGAACTGCCCTCTGATGAAAACTGCCCTGAAATTGAATGTAGTTATTCAATCCATGAAAGAAGAGAGAAAAGAATGAACACTTATTAAGCACTTGTGCTTTTCCTGCCTTCCTTACGGTAGCTTTAAGTGGGAATTCTTATACCCAATCCAAAAAGGAAACTGAGGCCAAAAGGAGGCAGGAGGGAGAGAGGATTTGAGGCCAAGTTAACCCGACCTCAAAGTCTGACTAGGCCCCTGTCTTTGACATAACAAGCAGATTAATGCCAGATTTAGATGAGCGACAGACGCATAATAGGTTATTAAGAAAACAAATGATATATTTGAGGGGGCACTACTCATTTTTTTCAGAGCGGCATCAGGGAGAAGGGATTTGTGTCATAAATTATATGTATCACGAAGGCAGGGGCTGTTTACTCACAGTGGTACCCCAGCACCAAGCACACTGCCTGGCACAGAGCAGGCATGCAATCAGTATGTGTTGAATGAATGAATAAATGAGCCCTGTGAGGCTCATAATCATCCCCTTAGCTTTTTCTGGCTGATCACAAATAGTAAGAAAGGAAAAGAAAGTCATTCACATAAATCGTCCAAGGAATTTGCACACATTCGTTGTACCAATTATTTAAATTTCTACTGTGGTATAACAAACCGCCTAAAAACTCAGTGGCTGGAAACAACATTGGCTTATTATTTCTCAGGATTCTGTGGAAGGTTGTTCAGCTGAGAGCTAAACTGGGGCTGGGACATGAAAGACAGCCTTTCATTGCATAGGGTTTCTCTGCACGTGGCCTCTCATCATTCAGGAGTCTAGCTTAAGCTTCTTTACGGCATAGCAGCTGACTCCCAAAAGATAATTATTGTGCTTATATTACACTTGTCAATGTCCCACTGGTGGAAGCAAATTGCAAGCCAACCCTAGAATCAATGTGGGAGGGGACCATCCAAGGGTGTGAATATCAGAAAGTGTGGTTCATTGAGGCCAACTGGCCACTGCAGTCTTCATGAGCAATACATAATAATGAATTCATATTTAGGAAGCTCTTAAGAAAGTGCCTGCACTTAATTGGTACTACCTAAGTATTAAAAATAGCTAATTATTATTAATAGCTAATTATAACACATTGTTATTACAGTTATAATTAACTTCCTTACTGCCACTGCTTTTATTTTGTTGAATAGGAAATAAGGACCCCCAGGCTTGGGAAGCTCTCTCGTAGTCCTCAAACTCTGAGCATATTATCACTCTGTGTTACTGAAACTACAGTTGTGTTTCAGTAGAAGAGCTGGCAACGAACATAAAGCAGGATCCTTCTTCCTACTCTTCCCTCCTCATTTCCTTTTACTTAGTTACCCTAACCTGGGCACACATTTTGCTTGTTCTCAGAAGTGACATTTCGTTTAGCAACCTAAATGAAGATTGCTTGTTTCCATAAAAATCAATTCACTCAGCAAGCATTTTTCTGAGCCCACCATGGTCATCGCTTTCGCTTTTCCAGAGATTCATTTGAAGATAGACATGAGACTCCGTCCTGGTGGATAAGATACAGAGGAAAATCTGTTGGGTAACTTCTAAGGAAAACTACCACCCTATAAGTTTGGGAACTTATAGAAACTGGTGCCTATTTCTCTTCTGGTTTCTGAAGGCATGGAAACAAAGAGATGTGCAGGGAGAATCCTCATTTCCCTTCATGTTCTTGAATATAGTCATGTGAGGTCATGATACTTGGAGGTGCCCTTTTACGTCTCTGTTATCATCATAAAAAGAATATGCCTCAGGTATCCCTCTATCCCAGAGGAAAAGAGCTACATGCAACTGAAGGGCCCAGCAAACCTGCATACCTTCAGCTTGAATTAGAGTTGCTCAGTCAAATCCAGACTCAATCAGCTGACCTCCACCTGCCATAGCCCGAAGCCAGGCTGCTCAGCCAGCCACAGATCCGAGAAAGAGTGTGGTCTAAACTGCTAGGTGTTGGATTAACTGTTAGACAGCCTTATTGTATCAATAGCTCACCCATGAAGCATTATATTCCCCAGTCTGCTGTCCACCGAGCTGCAGAATGTGAGGTCTCAGCCCAGGACCACCTTGACATGGGGGGAAGAGTGTAAGAAAGTTCTTAAAAAAGGTCTCTTGGAGTTTGGGAACTTATAGAAACATAAAAACTGGTGCCTACTTCTCTTCTGGTTTCTGAAGGCAGGAGACTGGATGGAGTAGCCCACACAAGGAGGGTTAGGTAGGGACCACGGAGTACCATGGTTAGGACAAGGAGGCTAAAATACTAGAGTGATTTTATCCATGTTGCTGACAGTGACCAAAAAGCTATGGATTTACCAATAAGATATGGGAAAGTGGATTTAGACAGAGCTTAGCTGAAGGCAGTGACTGGAAAATAAATAAAACCATATCTGGTTTGTGGCCCCAGTTTGAACTGTTCAGTAAGCCTGTTCCACCTAGTATTTGTCTAAAAAATTGAGCAACATCTTCAAAATGGAGATTTTATTGTGCACTTTTTCATGTGAAACATCAACAAAATTGTGGGTGCTGGTCTCAGTATGGCTCCTTTTCTGTTAATATTTTTTATTTCCTTGTTTTGTGCAAGTAAATTGTTTATACACCAGTCTCTTGCAGAAGAAATCTTTCACATGGCATTTGTATACATAATTCAAACCTACTCATCTCCAAGCTTATAGAAACTTCGAAAGATTGTTAGTTGAGTGTGATTAACACTATTGTTGCAAAAACTAAAATTATTAATGGCAGCAGCCACTATTTCCTGAGCACTTTCTACATGTCTACTTCTGGGGAAATGCTCTGAATGCAATTTATCCAATCCTTATACCAGCCCATGAGGCGAACACTATTATCCCACGCTCTCCCAATAATAATAAAGTAGCATCTGCTTGGCACTGCCTCTGCATCAGGCAATGAAGCGAGCTCTGAGCTCTTCACATGCATTGCCTCCGTGCTTTCTACAACTGCTTCAGCTGGGATGATTATTTTCCTACGTATCAGGTGAGAAAGCTGAGGATCCTGTGGGTGAGAGGACTTTCCCACACCACATAGTCAAGAAGAGACAATATCTGGATTTGAACCCCGATCTGCCTACTTTTTTTTTTTTTGACAGAGTCTCGCTCCGTCACCAGGCTGAAGTGCAGTGGCACGATCTCGGTTCACTACAACCTCTGCCTCCCGGGTTGCAGCGATTCTCCTGCCTCAGCCTCCCAAGTAGCTGGGATTATAGGCACGCGCCCCCACACTCAGCTAATTTTTATATTTTTAGTAGAGATGGGGTTTCACCACGTTGGCCAGGATGGTCTTGATCTCTCGACCTTATGATCCACCTGCCTCAGCCTCCCAAAGTTCTGGGATTACAGGCGTGAGCTACTGCGCCTGGCCTGGTTTGCCTACTTCTAAGCCCATATTACTTCTACTTCATCTTTGACTCTTAGAAACAGAAACCATATGGCCACCCACCCACTCACTGCTGCTCTGACCTTTTGACTACAATGTAGATTCATCTAATTATCCCCTCCAGAAATTTTCTCTAGCACCAAAGGCTGGATTGATACATTTTGGTGTAATCCCATGTGGGTGAAATCTGGTGGCTTCAGAGCAAAGGCAACCACAAAAGGAAAGGGAAAGTCTCATAACCTTTGGTTCATGTGCAGCTAGCAGCTCCCTTTCCCAGCTTTTGCCTCAGAGACCAAGCTGTCACTGGCCCCAGGGCAGAGGGTCCCCCTCACTGCTGATGCTGGGGCCTCAACTGGGAAGCAGCCAATGGATACTTCTTAACAAAAGAAACAAACACACATTATTCTTTCATAAAACTTGTACAGTTTACAAATCTCTTTCATTTACTTTGAGTCTTGCATTCATGCTGTGAAATAAATATCATTATGCCCAATTTATTCTCATATTGATGACCTAGTATAGGCCATGCATTTTGCCAGGCAATTTCAAGTACAACACATTATTTAAATCCCACAAAGACCTGTGAAGCACAGATTATTATTCCCATTTTAAGGAAAAGGGAATTAAGGTTCTGAGTCACAGAAAGACGTACTCACTGCCACCCACAAAATCAGTGGCAGAGTCTACACTGGAAGCCAGAACATCTAGTGGCAAAGCCTGTGCTCAGTCCATGGCACGAGGCTGCTACAAGACACTCCCCAGCCCACCAGACTGACTCAGCAGCTCAGCTTCTACCAAACACCGCTGCTCTGATGGTTTGAGTTTGTCCCACCATTGTAAGTGGAAGCAGAGGACTTGTCTCTTTAGCGCACAGGACTTCTGATCAAAAGGAGCTTTATCTGAGGAACTGCGCCCCAGGAGCCTCATTGGCATCTCAACCTGACTAAATGACAGGATTCTGGACCTTGAGCCTGAATCTAACACCATAATGGGATGAGGCTTTTGGGGGGGTATTGGGAAGCAGTGGATATAGTTGGCATGTAGAATAAATGTAATCAATTTGAGGCCAGAGGGCAAACTGTGGCATGGTAGTTTTAAAACTTGATCCCAAAACTAGTTGATATTACTCCCATTAATGCCCCCTGCCCTTGGATCTGGGTTCTGGGACTTCTTGGCCAATAAAATGTGGCAGAAGAAGTGCTGTGCCAGTTTCCAGGTCCAGGCTTTAATAAACGGACAGCTTCTACTTTTTGTCTCTGTGACACTTGCTCTTCTAACCCAGCAACCATACTGTGAGGAGGCACAAGCTGCTCTGTGAACAGACCAGTGTGGAAAGTGATATGGACAGGAGGCAGAGAAATACTGGGTAGAAGAGGGTGGGTCCCTGGCGAGGGTTCCACCCTCAAGCCTGGACCCATGGCCCTAAATGAGAACTTCACATGCTCATTTTCCTGGCTGAATGTTGCCTTTTCCAAAACCACCCTGGCCCCTCCCCCCAGCCTCCCACCCTGTACGCATAAAAATCCCAAGCTCCACTGGCAGAAGAGCAGAATGGAGTGGCAGAGAAGGAGAGTAGAGAAGCAGCAGCCAGATGTAGAAGAAAAGCAGCTTGATTTCAGAGGGACAGCTTGACAGGGGGACTTCAGGAAAGAGTTCTGCCGGGGACAGCTGAACTCCAGGAGAAGATTATATTCCCACTCCGCCTCCCTTCCAGCTCTCTTTCCCACCGAAAGCCACTTCCACCACTCGGTAAAATCCTCCACATTCACCACCCTTCAATTCTTTCATGTGACCTGATTCTTCCTGAACGCCAGACAAGAACTCAGGTACCAAGAGGGCAGGGTGTAAAAGGCTGGCACCTTGACTCTCCACTGAGCTGGTAAACACTTAGCCATCTGTGGACAGCAAATGTTGAAAGAGCACTGATTGTAACACACACCCTCTGGGGCTCCAGGGGTTGCAGACACCCCTTCCCGGATAGCAGAGCTAAAAGAACATTGTAATGTGCTTGAACCGTGCTACAGGGCTGCATAGAGCCTGCTCCCACCAGAGAGGAGCAACTGGCCTGTCCCAGCATTCATTTGCTTGGGCTCCTGCACCCAATCACCTGTGTGCTCCCCCTCCCGTGAGGGGTTCAGAGCTCCGGGCTGAGTAAATGAGTCACCCCTTCACAAGTCCTACAAAGGGGTCAAGGGAAATATCCCATCTCAAAAGGAACTGACAAGCAGCTTTGCTAGCCATGCGAATGAGCCATCTTGAAAGAGGGTTCCCACATGAGCCACCCCAGCCCATGTTGCATAAAGAAGGAACAAGATGTCCTCACTGAGCCTTAACCTTAACTGAGCGAAATGAGGGATTGTTTTATTTTAAGCCATTATGTTTTGAAATGGTTATACAGCGATAGACAACCACAAGAGAGGAAAACCTCACATTTGTGGAGCCTATACCATACAGCAAGGCCATTATATTGACAACCACTCTGAGTTCCTTTAGCAATCCATGTAAACAGATGAAGAAAATGAGGCTCAGAAAGGATAAGTGACTTTCTTGAAATCCCATACCTGGTAAGTGGATCAGCATGGATCTGAATTCTGCCTAGTTGAGGACTCCAATCTCCAGCTTTATCCACTAAACCACAGGGTAATCATACAGACACTACTTTTCCCCAACTTCCAGCTACCTGTTAACCTGTTTTTAGGGAGATCACACAGAGCCTCCAAGCGCAAAGTAAGCATACTGGCTCATTTTGTTCTTAGATTGCATGATACATATTTGGAAATAAACACGTTCAGGTGCGAATTCCAACCACAACTCCAGGGAGTTGTCCCCTTGGGGTAGGGCAGTACGGAGTCAGCTGAACAACTTTCTGGCAGCGTCACCTTGGGCTCATTATTTAATTTCTCTCAGCCTCAGTTTCCTCATCTGTAAGATGAGGACAAAAATAGCTACTTCATAGAGCTTTTGTAAGAATCTAATGAGAAAATGTTACGTAAATGACTTAACATAGCACCTAAACTATCATAACAAATATTCAGCAATTGAGTGTCCATTTTATTGTGGATGTAGACTTAGAAAAGTTTTCTGGGTTCATCCCTCAACCCCAACAAAAAGAGCCTCACAAGGTCCCAATGGAACAGATAAATCCCATTCCTGAGCATAATTTATTTTTACTTGTCCCCAAAAATTTAGCCCTTTCTTTTTTTTGCCACTGCTCCTCCAGCGCCTCCGGACAAGGACAAGAATGAATCTCAAATACAGCCAGTAAGCTTTGCTCACAAATTCCTCCTTCACGACTGACTGAGCCCTGACACTGGAAAGAAACATTCCGTTGAATCATGTAAATCCCCACTCATCTCCAAATTGGGTGCTGGAGTGCCTCAGGGAAGTGATTTTACAACCTCACTGACTTCAGCCAAGGTAGACTCCAGTTGCTCTTGCGAGATAATTCAGCCTGCACCTGGCAGCAAGACTGATTAGGGTTCCTTACCCTCTGACTGCAGAAATGGCCCCTTTGGCTGAAGGGGAACAGGTTTTCCCCCCAGGAGGCAGAAAAAAAGAAGTCCTAAGCCACTGGTCTCCTGCAGCCCTCCCCAGAGGGTATAGGTAGATAGAGTTCAGTGATTCAGAGCTCACACCCTGCTGGAACTAAGGATCTCAGATATTGGTGGAGAGGGTGATTGTGAGAGATGGCAACTCAAATATGAGGTCAAGCTTGCCTGCGCTTTCCCTCGCCACCTCCAGGATTTGAGGGGCAGGGTTATGCTGTAACGGACTGAGCCATCCTTGTGTCTCCATGCAAGAAAATGCTTTCTAGCCTGCTATGTCTCTTGGGAGACCTGTTATCTTTTCTTGTACCACTGCCTTTTTTAAAACTTTAACTCCAAATCTGGATCTTGCAATAGATTATTCAACCCACAACCAACTGAGCTGCATGAAGTATGTAGCCCCAGCCTCTGCTTAAAACCACTGCCCTGTCTACCCAAAATGTTATGGCTACCTCATCATAAGTGGCACAATTCCTCATTTTGGTTTGAAAGGTTCGTTTATTCTCAAGTCATTTGGAACCCAAGTCCTATTGCAAATATTAGAAAACAGGTCAGCAGCTCCACCAAGAATCATAATCATAAAAATTACTATCAGTTTTTGAAAGCTTAGTCTCCAAGTGCTTCATAACCACTCTATCATGTATTTCTTGCTTCAGCTCCTCAAAGTAGATATTACTGTCTGCATTTTATATATGCAGACACAGGTTCAAGAATCAAGTAATTTATCCAAGGTCACACAGCTGATATGTGGCAGGGTTAGAACTCCAGCTCTGCCAGCACTCACCAATGCTAAACACCCTGGGGAAAGCTCCCCTCTGATGGCTGTCCACACTATAGAAGGACACGCTCTCCAGACTGGCTATGTGACATTGCTTGCCTTTCCTGAAGGCTCAGCTGGAGGCCTTCAGAGACATCATCCACAGCTCATCTTTTTCATGTCCTGAGTTCATTGCAAGCTAGAGTTCTTCTCTGTCCTCACCAGCAGAGAGTGGTTAGCATTTGTCTTGTAGCCCCTAGATCACGCTGGCATGCTCAGGAACCAATGACCTCACCAAAATCAAATATCTACTGTGTTTGCCCAGGCCATATTCCCCCTACTGTCTGGGTTCTGATTTCAGGGCTGGAGAAGATCAGTAGAAATTTTTTTTTACAGAGGACTGAGCCATGATGGAGATTCCTAGGGAAGCCCAGGAGACCGGAATCAGCAGATGTTCACAAATCATCCATAGTCTCTTCATGAAGAGTGAAAAATGACTGACAGGGTTTTCCTTGTCAACTGGTGGAATCCAGATGATGCAGTCTATGTGGGTTGATCTTCATCTTCCAAAGGAAACTGCCCTGCCCACACCACAGTCCTGAGCTGTCATGTTTAGCATGTGACCCTACCTACCCTGGCAGCCCCCAGAATGCACTAGGCTGGACACCTGAGCAAACGCCAGTTACGATGTGACCGAATGTGGAAAGTTCTGCCCAAAGAGAAATATGGCCAGTCATATTTTCACTCTGGAAAACCTGAATTGAAAGATATAAGGAGAATCAGTAGCAGAAAGTGAGGCTGGTTGAATGCCCAGAGAGAGGCTATAAGGTAGAACAGAGGCCCTGAATAAACTGATGTTATGTGCAAACAAAATTATGGCAGTGTGGAAACCTGAGTAGCCAGAACTCTGAGAAAGACCAAAGACATATGAGGGAGCAAATTGTTGGCAGAAAGAGAAGCAGAGTGAAGCCAACAGTTAGAAAAAGCTCAGCAGTGCTAATGGCGGACCACTGGGTCGCAGAGCCAGCAAGCACTGCCGCTGAGATTTCTGCAGGTGCCATGGACCAGGCGCCTTGACTGGAAGGTCTGGCCACACTGTGGTACCTGTTCTCAGATGCCTGGGACATGCCCTTTTCCTTCATGGCCAAGGGCATCTTTATGGCAACACCTTCACCTAGTCCTCCCCTTTCTGGTGCTGTTCCGTATAAAAGTCTTCTCATTACAACTAAGAGAATGCTGCTAATACTATAGTCCCATACAGTTGTATTTGTGTGAGGTACCTGGTTTATTGGTATTTTGTAGACTCTGCACTCAGTAGAGGCTGTACATTATCTGTGGGCATCTAGAAAGCAAGGGGCTACATTTGTGGCCTGCCAATAAGCAAATTGGGGAGTTACAGTGCTGTGCAGTTCTCTTAGTTTTGTCTTTGGTTCCAATTTATGCCTTTGTCCCCATGTTTTTAAATTTTACTTTAACTTTTGTGATTTTACATTTTTTATATTGTTCTTAGCTCCTTTCTAAAACAAGATAATATGTAAATAAATATTTACAAAGAGGCGATATATATAAATCAGAATTCACCCCAGGCGGTTGAAAAGCAGAGATTTCAACGACAAGACATCTCAGGGAGTTTTGAATAGGGTTGAGGGAATTGACAAGGAAGAGTGGAGCACCCAGCACGGAGCAAGAGCAGGAAGCCATTACCACACAGATGGTAGAAGGGACAAGGGGAGGGGGGAAAGATGATCACTAGAGCCCCACGGGGATGGGCCATGAGGAGGGTTGGTGGGAGCTGCAGTTGCTGGAAGGGTACCGGGAGTGGCAGAGTTTCATGCCTAAGTAGGAAGAGGGGCAGGGAAGAAATACCTCAACTTCCTTCTTATCTCACTTTGGGACCTCCTGCTGGAGCTTCCTAACCTGAACAGGCAGCAAAGAAGTCCAGGTGGTGCAGTCCCCCACGGCACAGACAACGGCTGAGAAAGGTGGAGGACAGGGGTGGAGGGGTATTAAGAATAAACAGCAGAGATGAGCATGAGGTCTTAGGCTAATGCTAACAAACAGGGATCAGGCCTGGAGGAATGGGTGGGTAGAAGTGAGTGGTTCAAGACCAGTTCTGTGAATGGGGAGCAGGTACTGGGCTCACTGCACTGCCTGATGGCAAACCTTGTGGCACATGGCCTTTTTCTCTAGGGGCGTCAGCTTTCTCTTGTTTCTGGAGCACGGAGCTGACCCCCAGAGTCCTGGTAATCTTCAGAATGCCTGCAACTCACCTTCTTCCAAGCTCTACAGGTTACACCTCCAGGTTCCCCAGACACTAGCTATCTTAGTCCATTTGGGCTATGATAACCCCAGAATACTCATAGACTTGGTGACTTAAACAACAAGCATTTTATTTCTCACATTGCTAGAGGCTGGGAAGTCCAAGATCAAGGCCCCAGCAGATTCAGTGTCTAGTGAAAACCCACTTCCTTGTTCACAGACATCAGCTTCTCATTGGAACCTCACATGGCAGAAGGAGTGAGGTAGCTCTCCATGGCCCCCCCTTTTTTTATATTATACTTTAAGTTCTAGGGTACATGTGCACAACGTGCAGGTTTGTTACATATGTATACATGTGCCATGTTGGTGTGCTGCACCCATTAACTCATCATTTACATTAGGTATATCTCCTAATGCTGTCCCTCCCCCTCCCCCCACCCCACAACAGGACCCAGTGTGTGATGTTCCTCTTCCTGTGTCCATGAGTTCTCATTGTTCAATTCCCACCTATGAGTGAGAACATGCGGTGTTTGGTTTTTTGTCCCTGCGATAGTTTGCTGAGAACGATGGTTTCCAGCTTCATCCATGTCCCTACAAAGGACATGAACTCATCATTTTTTACGGCTGCATAGTATTCCATGGTGTATATGTGCCACATTTTCTTAACCCAGTCTATCACTGATGGACATTTGGACTGGTTCCAAATCTTTGCTATTGTGAATAGTGACATGGCCCCTTTTATAAGAGCACTAATCCCATTTGTAAGGGCTCCACTCTCATAACCTTAGCACCACCCAAAGGCTCCGCCTCCAAATATCATCACATCAGGGGTTAGGATTCAACTTATGAATTTTGGGGGCACACAAACCTTCAGTCATTTGCCCCAGCAGAGGCTCTGAGCTTTATCAGCTCCTATTGTTCTGCTTGTCACACAGTCAGGAAAAGGTCTCCAAGTAGTCACAGCAGCTGATGGGAGCCTTGGTTTACATGTTCACATTCCTGCTGCCTGCTGCTTTGTTCCCTGTGCTTGAGACAAAGGCCTTCTCAGCTCAGTGAAGGGCCTCAGTTCTCTGGAGAACACATAGCCCTGGAAACATGCTTTCTCTTTAGAGCAAAGGGATTCGGTAAGCCCACCTCCACACCCGAGCTGGTCCACCCTCACCCATCCCTCATCCCTACCATGGCTTCGAAGCAAAACCTCATTAATCCAGGCCCACAGACTCAGATATGTGGCAACATAGAATCCAGCAACTCAGTTCAAATGTATTTGTTGCCATCTGTAGGGAAACAAGAGACCTTATCAAAGTAGAAACCTAGGATTTATTGAGCTAGGTACTCATGTATACCATCTCATTCCAGGTTTATGTTCATTCTGGGAGATAAGTACTGTATTATAGAAACCGGAGATGGAGGAGGTTCAATTATTTGCCCAAAGTCTCAGTTTTACTCACTCACAGAGGCAAGGTTCAGGCTCTGTTTTTCTGGAGTCAAGGAACAATGCTTGTCCCATCACACAACATTACTGCTTGGCAAGACAGTGATGCTCATACAATTGATTGGAAAGAACAGGAGGGCTCTTTGAAAACAACAATTTTGTTTATTAAAAGAGGATCTCTTCTGGCTGGAAGTAGTGGTTCACGCCTATAATCTCAGCACTTTGGGAGGCTGAGGCAGGAGGACACATTTGCTTGAGCCCAGGAGTTTGAGGCCAGCCTGGGCAACATAGCAAACACACACACACACACACACACACACATGCTTTCTCTCTGTGTGTGTGTGTGTATATATGTCTCTGTGTGTGTGTATATATATACACACATATATGAGAATATCTTCTGAGCTTCATTACTATATTGTATGCCTACAGAGTTAGAAATAATAAAGCTATGTTTCCCAAAACAATTTGCTACTGCTCACTATTCAGTTGTTTGGACAAGAGTAGTCTGACTCACTTCCCTTGTGCTGTGGGAAGAATGAGAGTTACACACAGTGTCACTGCACACACATACCTTCCAGGCGCCTTCCCCAGCCCATCAAATTCCACAGCCTTCAGGGCAAATATCTCATGCCCACTAGGACCAGAATTCACATCCTCTGATTTGGGTTTTAAAGACAAAGATTTACACGGGGTAACAATCTTTTTTTTTTTTTTTTTTTGGTTGTGGTTGTCTCCAATTTCCTATTGTCTGAATCATAGCCATGGAATAAATTGAATCTTTTTCTAACATAGAATATATTACTCTTGAAATAGTAGGAAATGTTGATAATTGCCTTTTATTGGACTTACAAATAATTTATAAGTTGGTCCAGTTGAAAAAAAAAAAAGTATCATAGTCTTTTATTTCTTTGGTTACTTCCTCCAGGCTAGAAGCAGCCTCTAAAAATAGCTACCTGTGCAGGGATGGGCCTAGCGCTCCCCCTGGTGGTCATAGTGCAGGATTGCGGCTTCCGTAAATGGACCTGAAGCGGCAGACCCTGCATTTGAATTAATCCTTTCTCCCCTAAGTACACAGAGAAATTTGATTTATTCTTCCCAGTCATGCCTGCATTACAGAGCACTTCTGCTTATAAAGTCCATCTGCTTTGAGGGTAAGTAAATGATCAATTCCTCATATACATTATTATGCGGCGAACATTTTTCTCAAGTAACAACAGCCTCTGTGGTTCTATCAAATGTCAGGGGGGCTGGGGGCTTCTTCTTCCCTTAAGAAGACACTGAGGGAAGGAATATCAGCTGGCCTTTGCATAAGCAGTGTAACTACGTATGGAGGGGATTAGCTAAATACGACTGTGTATGGGGGGTGGAGGCAGAGGAGAAAAAGAAGGAGCAAGAGAAACAGACGCGGAAAGAGTCCGTAGAATGAGACGGTTAGCTTAGAATCCCGGCCCCAGTTACAAGCTGCACCAGGTGGGATCCTGGGATGGCCCTCCACAGGGGTGACAGAGAGATGCTTGCCCTCTTCCTCTGGGCACGAGGAAGACTGTTTCCCAGCCTCCCTTGCAGTTGGCCATGCGATTAGATTCTGGACAGTAGGACGTGGGCAAAAGTGATGCCACACTTCCAGGCCTTATCTCTGAAGCTTCCCTGGAGATTTTTCACACACTCTGTCTCTAAATCCACACCAACAAAAACAAAATATTCCAAAACGTCAGGATCACACAAGGGAGGTGAACAAAATCCATGAGTCATCACCTAAAGCACACCCACCCGGGAAAGCCACCTAATTCTCATTAGATTGTGATGTGAGCAGGAAATACTCATATATATGGTAAAGTGCTGAGATATGAAGACTGTTTGTTAAAGGAGCCAGGATCAACTACCCTGACTATTAAAGGAAGTCATTTAATCCCCCTGGGCCACCATTTCCTCATCTAAAGATAGGGTAAATAAATAAAGAATCAACAAAACAATGTATGTGAAAGCATTTGGTATCTATCAGGGCTGAATAAATGCTGGTTTAAAAGCTACTGTGCTTCACATAAGCAATATTTTCATACTGGAAGAATATTTTTGTAGTTATCACCCAGGTTTTTATTTGTAAGAAAAAGAAGATCCAACTCCAATGGGCAAACTGAAAGGGGATTTTATTGGCTCCCAGAGCTGGAAACTTCAAGCCTAGATTAAGCCTTAGACCTGGTTTAATCCATCCAGCAACTCAAGGACCACTCTTTATTCTGCTTGGTAAAGCTTCTTTCTTAACCTGACTCCCCTGATGGTCAAAGATGGCTGTCAGCAGCTCCTGCTACTACAAGTTCCTGGTGAGCTTTAAGGGCAAGAGGAAACCCCATCCCAATATTTCGAGAAAAAAAAAATCCCCTGATTGGACTGGCTTAGATCATATGCTTACAACTGAACTCATCCCTTTGTTGAGATGGAGAACATGTGCTGATGAACTGCCAATCAGTTCCCACATCTGGGGCTGGTGGGATCTGATTGGTGGAGGCAGGGGGCAGAGGGTGGAGAGGGAGCAACCAGCTTTTCCTTAACTCATAGAGGGATTTAAGTGGGAGTGGGGGAAGTATGAGAGCACACATTTTTTTTTTAAATAATGTTTTAAAGCCGAGGGAAAGGGGAGCAGCGATAAGTGTATGCTAGCAAGTCTACCAAAAATGGGTGCTACAATTGGTATGTTTATTTCCCTTGACGTAAGAAAGAAATTGTAGGGGTAGATGGTGGATATTACTTTGTGATCACTCAGAATGGTCATTTAACCTTTCAGAGATCTGTAAGTTAACTGGACATTGTGGGTTTCAACTTCCTAACCTCTGACAATGAGTTTCCTAAAATATCCTCAGATAGTGACTTCTTGAAATATGCTGAGATATTGACTTCCTGTCTCTCTTGACAGTGCAGTGGTTTTTTTTAAGTCTTGTAAGAATAATTTACTTCCTTGCTCTTCTGCTTTTCCTCCTTCTTTATTTCTTTGTACTGTCCTTTGATTTTGTGCAAGTGTTTTAGAAAGCATAAGGTGCTGTACAAATGAGAGGGATTGTTCTTCTCTCCTCTTCATGCCTAAGGTAAATCATATGATACTTAATCATAAAATCATGAGACTGATTTTTAAACAGACTACTTAGATATTCGAATGAGTACTGCTCTTCTGAGCAGTCACCTGGAGAGGTGAACTTCATATTCCAATGAATATTTGAGCCACAGCTCAATTCATATTAATTATGCCTCAATTTTAACAAAAAGCGTAATGGCTTGATCAACTGCATTATGCATCTGATTTAATTCCCAAGCCCCTGTAATGTTTCAAAAAAATGAAAAAGAAGAAAAGAAAACCACAACTGAATCTATGTTTGCAAATCCAAAGCAAAGATTTGTCTTCTTAAATAACATGTCTTAGGATCTGAAGGCAACTGTCCATGGAGAATTACAAAAATATTTTGGATCCCGGCATTAGAATAAATGTTGAAGAGCAAACACTCAGGAGGGTGCATGAGTTTTCCATTTGCTTAATGGAAGAGGAGGTGGAAGAGCGGGGAGGAGAAGGAGACACAGGAAGGTGGCAGGGTGTCACACTCTTCCCCTACATCCAAGATGATCTGGACCACCCTCTTTCAGCCACCCTGCAGCAGAATTCTCCCAGCCTACAGGCTAAATCTGGAGGCCTCAGCACACAATTCAAAGCCCACATTGTGGCTACACATCCTCGTCTTTCCCTCCTGGGATGGCTTTCCTGACACACCCTGCACTTCTGCCAGAGCCAGAGTTCTCTCTGCTCCCTGAGGATGCCAGACACATTCCAGAAGCTGTGCCCCGATCGTACTGTTGCCTCTTCTGAAACAGCCTCTCCCCGCTTTCATGTCAAACTCTCATGCCTCATCAAGACCCAGCTCATGCTATCTCCTCCAAAAAGCTTTCTGAACCCTTTCCTTCCACAAAAAAGGACGCCATTGCTCTTTCTATTTTGATCTAGTGGCTTAAGAAAAGTCAATTACAGGCTGCAGGTCTCAGGCTTCTGCATCGGCTGGCTTCTGCCTGGGCTTGGCCAGTGGAAGGCACTCACAGGAGACTACTGAAGGACAGGAGGAAGGAAGAAGCCAGGGTACTTCTTTTCTTCTCTAGAAGCCTCAGAAGGTAGAGGTGGCCATTACTTTCCCTTACTGATTCTCACGCTTCCTCCGAGTGATTCTAGCTCCTAGACCCTGATGACACCACCTCCAATTTTTCCCTGTAGCTTAGTGGCTCCCAGCTCTTGCTAATCTCTGGGTATCCTCACAGCTCTCCTGGTGTAACCAGTTGACCATGTTAAATTTCCTGCTTCCAATATGTAGAATGATTTCTGTTTTCCTAACTGGACCCTGGCAGATACATCAGCTCATCTCCCCATCCAGCAGTTCCTGAGAATGGTCGGTTTAATAATAAAAACCAGTGAATGGGTGAATGGAGAAACATGTTTACTTATCATAAATCACATTTATATTTATACTTTCCAAGAGACTTTCATGGCTCTGGGAAAGTTATCCACTTTTCCTAACTAGGTTCCCCAACCCCAATCCTCTTGTTCAAGTTAACCCACACTCAAGTCCTGCATAGCATCTGTGTCACTGACAGATGGTGAGATCCTGGGTGTGGAGTGAGATCAGCACAATCAGAACAGTTAGAGAATCCAGAAAAACTGAGAGTGTTGGCAGGGGCCCTTAGGACAATGGCAAAGGATCCATTAGCCTTCTGCTCTTCAGGTCTGATATGTGACTTTAGCCAGAGTGAGGCCAATTTACAGTTATTCCTAGAGCCCAGTGCAATTTGCACATGATAATAAAATGCACATTCATGGCCAAAGTGGACGATTTGGATAACAGGCTGGCTGCAGAAATGCTCCCCTGTGCGTGAGGCCAGCACACGGCCGCATGGTCTCCTCAGTGCTGCCCAGAGCATTACTATATTTCCATATTGGTCTGGAGGCCAAATGAATAGAAACCAGGCACTTAAAAGGGATCTGGGGATGGCCAGAAGTTAATGCTCTCACTACATTGGAGGATGGTTCTACCCTTTCCTGACCCATACATCTCTCAAATCACTTTGGTCCTTCCTAAGCCTTGGCTGTAAATGAGGCTGACCAGCTATTGAGAAGAAGCTTAGACCTAAAATGAGAAAAAGAAAATAATCCCACTGAATGAAATCTCACCAGAAAGGTAACATGTTTACTAAAAAAAAAAAAAAAAAAAAAAAAAAAAAAAAAAACAGTTATTGTAGGGTTAGCACTGAGCTGGGTAGAGAATAAGTAAGAACAAATTTCTGCCCTTGAAGGCCCCACTGCCTACTTGGCAGAGACAGGCACAGGGGCAGAGGGACGAAGGCAGGGTGGTGAGCCGAGCTGGAGTCCAGAGGCTCGGTGTAGGGCCCATGCATGGCAGGTAAGAATACATGTCCTGGATGGCGCTGACCAAAGGCAAATCCCAGCCCTCCCACTGACCAGCCTTTTAACCTGATCTGTGTGACCCTCATTTCCCTGGGTCTCAGCTTTCTCATCTGTAAAATGGGGGGTGAGTGCCTACTCACAGTTGATGTGAAAATAAAATGAGTTTATGCACCAGAAGTTCTTCACGCCTAGTTTGATGCAAGCCCACACAAGAACACTGGTGTTGTCATGATGGATGGCCTCTGGTGGCAGTATTAAAATTCCTCCAAAAGCTTTGTGGGCCCTGGATTGGAGCTGGAAAGAAAGACCATGGTGAATGCCACTCGTGATGGGTCCAGCTGACAGTCAGACTTGGGGGCCCTTGGGAAACTGCCTTTGAAGATCCTCAGAAGTACTCGGGAGGGTGGGGAGTTTATGAAGGACTCACAGAGGCTACCATATGGACAGGAATAAAACCAGTTTTATAGTTGCAAGACCACTTTTGGGATGAATGATGAAGGAACTGTGGAAATACAGAACTGAGTAAATCACCTTCTGCTGTCATCAGAGAAGGCTCAATGCAGGGGCATCGCTGGCACTAGCTCTGGAAGGTTAAAGAACACGGCACAGGTGGGTAACAGGTATGCAACGGACAGCATTCCAGGTAGAGAAAATGGGATAGACCAACATCCAGAGGCCAGGTGCAGCATGGAGAAGGCCAGGTGCAGAAATGAAGAAATTCAGTCTAGCAGGTATAGTGAGCCCACTGATGGAAGCCAAGGCTGGAGAAACACCAAGGGGCTGATTCTAAAGAGTCTTGTATGTCCTGGGAAGGATTTGGACTTGCTCCCATAGGCATTAGAGTGTTAGAGGATGTTTTCCATGGTGGAGTGTCATGGTCAGATTTGTCTTGGGAAGATCAATCAGGTAACACTAAGAAGACTCATTTGGTGTGAGGTGGGGGATTGAAGGCAGGGGGTACCCCTCCCAGGACTAAACCTACAACCCCCCATAGAGGGGAACGAGAGAACCACATTGATTGAAGATATGTTTCTGAGGTCTAGTCATCTCCTGAGGTGAAGCTAGATTCTCATTCCCTTGATGCAAAGATTATGCCTACTTTGTGCCAGTGACCATTGGGCACCCACTGTGGGAATGCATGCCGAGCAGGCATGCTCACTGAATGCTGTTGAGTGAGGCATAGTCCACTGCACTTGAGAAGTGAAGGATCAATGGGAGTCAGGAAAGTCCAGGTTTTCTGCTCAGGAAAGAGGATGAGCTTGATGCTGCTCAGAGCAGGTTTAGGGGGTCAGATCATTGGTTAAATTATGGCCTTGTTTAGTTTGAGGCATCTATGAAACACCCAAGGGAGAAATGCAGCAGGTAGTTGGTTTTGTGGGTCATTGTGAGTCCTCAATCCATAGAACAGGGCCTAGCTCAACACACTGAGTAGGTGTTCAATAAATATGTGTTGGATGAATGAGTAAGTACATTCAGGAATGACCGGACTTCATGACTGTCTTTGACAAAGTGGGGGCCCTTGTTATTTTATTCCCCATTTTTTTCATAGCACTTGAGGGCATGAGTACTCATATGATTCAGCTGTTTGTTTAGTGCCTTACACCCTAACTAGACTACAGGTTCCATAGGGTGAGAATAGTGTGAATTTTGTTCCCCACTGTGTATCTTGGTGTAACCTAGACCATAGTGGAAATTAGGTAAGCATTTCCTGAATGGATGAAGAGACATGGATGTGGGCATGGGCAGGATGCAGGTGGGAGCCAAGAGAAAGGAAGGGAGCAGGTGAGCAGGGTGACTACATCAAGCGTGGAGCTTCCAGGTTCTGTTGCTTGTTTATAGCACTCTTCTCCAGACCTCCCAACTCCCTCCTCCTCTTCCACATGCCACAATCCCCAAATGCTGCCCTGATCAAATCCTTTCTCTGAGCTGCTGTTCTGTCATCTGTAAAATGGGGACTCATTATGTGGCCTGCCTTCTTTATTAGCTGGCTGTGGGCATCAAATGAGGTCATTCAATGCTACAAATGTTTATATAGGTGATTAACTGCCACAGTGAGAGATGCGTTTGAATGAATACACTGACCTCCATGCTCAGTTCCTCCTGGCTGATGTGCATGCAGATTGTTCCCCTGTGGCTTCAGTAGCATCTTCTGCTCTAGGAGACAGTGGGAAACAGGATCTCATTGACATAGGCCACCTCCTTTCCCAAGAGCCCTTCATTTTGATGACAAAGGACTCTTACCTTGCAATCTGAACAAAGGCCAAATGGCCTGTCTCATCCAGCATCCTCATTCAGAACTAGCCGACTGAGATCTGTCACATGGGGCCATGGTAGTGGGGCCTGCCACATCCCACCTCACTATAAGCTGTCACACCAGCTCCTGGCAATGTGAGCCTGGGCCGCTGGCCACTCTGTAAATGTAGCTACATGGGGAAGAAAAATAGACATTAAAGCAGAAAAGGAGGTACAATCCCTAGGGCTGCTTTCAGGATGACAAACGCTCGGAAACAGCAACTCCTGAAAGCAGGAGCCATGCCTTCGCAAACACTGGGATGTGCACATACATGCCTGAAGTCCATGCATGGGAGTGTACAAGAGTGTGAGAGAGAAGCTATGCCTCCCCAGCTCCTCATAAGGAGAAACAGTTCAAACTCTTAGACTTTGATAGAACTTTCCAACATATATGAAATCAGCTACCTAAATTATTAGACATAAGTCACATACCAATTGCTATGGTTTGAATGTTTGTGTTTCCTCCAAAATTTATGTTGAAGCTTAAGAGATTCCTTATACAAGAGCCAGAGAGAACTAGCTGGGCCCTTTTGAGCCCTTCTGTTCTCTGGAGCACGCAGTGTTCGAGGTGCCATCTTGGAAGCAGAGACTGGACCCTCATCGGACATGGGGCCCTCACTAGACACAAAAAGTGCAGTCATCTTGATTCAGCCTCCTCGACTGTGAGCAATAAATTTATGCTGCTTACAAATTACCCAGTTAAGGTATTTTGCTGTAGCAGCACAGACTAAGATACCAGTTGACCTGTGGATTTTGTGGAGAGACCTACCACTCCTAGATCCTAGTACTCTGAGCCTCTGAACATTGCATTCATGTGGTACTACTATGCCTTGAAGTCCAGACCCAAGAAAAACAAACCCAAAGAGAAATGGGGGTTCCCTGCTTGAGTTTTCTGTCTAAAGACTCACTTTTCTGGATGATGGAACATGGGAGTGATTGACATTGGAAAAAATTTCTTATTTCCAGGCAAGCCCCATCTTCTCCCCACAGAGGAATGGTGTTCCTTTGATCTCAACAAGACAAGCATATCAAAAAACATCTTAATAATTCATCTGAGTGATGCATACATAATGTAACTGGCATTAGTGGGGGAAGACTGTTTCTTTACAAGAACGAAAAGGGTTGCTACATCCCTAGCTCCAAGCACAGCACCTGGCTCAAAGCAGGTGTGAGATTCTTATTAAAAGACTATTAAGAGAAAAGCAACTTGTCTTGGTCATGTTTGCTTAGCATCCTTCAAAAAAGCTCTTACTAAATTATTACACACTTATTAAGATGTTTACTTAGATGAGCACAAAATTGAGATGTGAGCTTCTTTCAAGGCAAAGAAGAGACCAGCTGGATTAAATGTTTTTCAAAAACTGGTAAAATGGAAGCAAAACCTTTCTTGAACCCCCACACCTTCAAGATAATTCTAGGCATTTTATCCTTAAATATTTTATCTTTAAATAATTGTATACCTGATATGAATTGTCCCATGTTTCTGTCCTGATTATCCATCCCTTCCTAGCTTCCCACCTGCCCTGTCTTCTACATGGCTATTATCTTCATTTCAAATCATCCTTTTTACCTGTTGTTTTAATGGTCCGCTCCCTCAACCCCTTTTTCAGCCACCATGGAATGGAGGAGAGAGCAATGGATTAGGGTAGGGCAGAGTTCAGATGGAGAAACAAAACTGTACTCTCCGCATGGCCAGGACATCTGCCTAACCTTTCTGAGCCTCACTTTCTTCATTCATCAACCAGAGATAGCATCTCTTATCTCACAACATTGTCATGACGAATTGAAGAAAATATATGCAACTGTGTAGCCTGCTACACAATAGACTCTCAATAAATTTAACTTCTTTCGTCTTTCCTTCTCTCCTTTTTGAAAGCAGTCAGGATATAAATTATACATAAATAAATTACATGTTGTGCTGGAAATCCTCAGAAATGATTAATCTAACCAATAAGAATTTTAATATTAATAATAGGCTACTCTAGCAGCACCAGCCTAACTCTGACAATCAATCTACACAGTCTGGCTTTGTCATCATATAACATACAGTGCTTAAAGTTTACCTTAGAAAGAGGTGAGGACACATGATTTCCCATTTTCAGATCTGTTTTAAATGCTCCTTTCTTTTTTTTTTTTTACATCAGGGTATTCTGTTTCACACTATTGCATATGATACAAAGTGTAAGTAATATGTTTGCTAAGAGAGGAAAGACTGAGACATAATAGGAGACACTGCAGAGCTCCAAGCAGAATCTGAGATTGAAAGTCAGGTTTGGAAACATTAAGAATGTGCTGGAAATACTGATTTCTGCTGCTCAGTTCCCCGAAGAATGGATGGGCCCTTTTTGGAGAGTATGGCACGTCATCCCTGCTACGCAGAGGAGCAAACTGGAACTAGGGGCTTGAACAACTAGAAATATCTAGAAGATTTTGAGCCGAACTTCAGCCTAAGTATCTGCTAAGCTTTCTCACAGACGACGTTCAAAATTGAGTTTGGAAAAAACTGCTTCAAAGAACCCTTCAAGCTCTCTGATGCTGTGAGTTTATGATTCTGTATTTCTCTACGATTTAAATAGAAGCAAACAGAGCACCTGTGAGCACAGTCTCTCAAGTCAGCCCTCCTGGATTGAAGTCTCTGATCTTCCACTGGTTGTGGTACCTGAAGAGGAGACTTAACTTGTATGTGCCTCAGTTTCCTCTGCTGGAAAATTAGGATCATAATAAGGACTGAATAAAGTGATGCTCGCAAGGTCTGGGGCACTGATCTCAGCAGGCAATAGGTGCTCAGTCAGTCATTTCGTTATCCATGATTAAGTGAACCTTCCTGGATTTAGGCCAGTAAGATTCGCCCTGGCCTAAAGCTAGCAGGAGGTCACCAAAGCACCTTGGATATAGCAGGATTTCATACATCTTTACTGAATTGAAATATTTATTCATAAGGTGTAGTGATATCTGTTGCAACTTAGGTCAACCCTCAAATTTTCCATCCAAAATTCTCCCCACAATGTCTGCACTTTGTACCCACCTCTTCTGCCTTCACCCTCCCATGTAGTCATGTATGAGTTCTCCTTATAGCTGCTGAATACAAGATCTGCCACTTATGGGATGGGGGCCCATGAGAAAACTAGGATTATTACAGGGAAATAAAATGATGCTACTTCATTTGTATATCCAAGTGCTACATGGGCACTTTGACAATGACACAGCCACCAACCACTGAGGAGGAGAGGGGAAAGAAAGAGAGGAACTGACATTATTGGTGTTTACTCATTGCTAAGCCACCCTATCAGGAGAATTTCCCATGGCCATTAGTCCTTAAGCCAACGCTGCCAGACTTTTATTTACTTTTACAGATGAGAAACATACATCTCAGAGTTGACTTTCCCAAGACCAACAGCTAGTGGGGAAACTGAGTTTAGCAACTAGAGGATCATAAGACATACAGCAAGGGATCCTCTGCCATTCCAAGAGTCATAGCTCTTAAGCCGACTGGCAAAACAGTACCTACCCCTAACAGCTACCAGTGATTAGTGCCTAAGACCTAGCACTGTAACTAGCCCCGAACCAAAGCAAAATACACAGCCCTCCCAGCCCTTCCAGGAAGTGGGGAGATGAGAGTCCTGCTGCCCTGCTCCACCCTCTCTGCCAGTGTAGGCTGGCCTGAGGCCACTAGGGGGAGCCCTTGCACTAGGAGCAAACGGAATTTGACAGCCCAATTATCAGTTGGGAGGGCTCCCAAGTTCTCCCGAGAGCTTCCTCCATTGTTTTATTTACAAACTTATACACATAGGAGCATGAACCAGAGTGCTAAGGGAAAGTTACAGGTGACTTTTGGCCTGGGTCCCCTTTAGCTTCAGAAATAGGCCCCCCAACTGACTGGGAGCAGAGTCTACACAGCATTGTTGGCCAAACTGAGTCATGAAGTCAAGAAACTGCTACCACTTATTTAATTTAATGGCATGTCATGGCTCAGAACAGAATGGAAAATATCGGCACAATTACCACAGTAAGAGTGAGTACTACTTTGGGGAGTTTTAGCTGATGTGTATGTGTGTTGAGGAAGGATGTAAAAGGTACATCTTACTGTGAGTCATTCATTAATAAAGTTTAAAATACACAGACCTCAAAGGCTTTTATAAAATCCAAACTGCCAGTCCCTGGGCCAGAAGCATTGATGCGTTGTCTTGTCTGGGCCTTGAATCCTGTATTTTTGATAGATTCCCAGGCAGCTCTGGTGATCAGCCAGGTTTAGGAATCACCTGTTGGAGGTGAATGGCCCTCAGGTGGGGTCTCCTCACCTGTGCTCCACCCCTCCTCTCCCTGGTCAGGACAGGAGAAGATTTCTAAGAACTTGACAAAGCAAGAAAAGTCACACCGGTTACACATAAAGCAGGGTACAGGCCACCCACTCTGCCCATCCCCAACCCCGGGAGAGCTGCAAGCCCCAAAACTGGCAGCTGAGGTTTGGGTTTCCATCTCCAGCTCTGTCAGAAAAACAAACAAAAATAACCCCAGCAAAATAAAATCACTTTAGAGTCAGCCAGATCTGGGTTCCAACCCTGGTTCTTCTACTTACTACCTATGTGACCATGGGCAGATGTTACCAACTCTCTGAGCCTCAGTTTCCTCACTTTTTTTTTTTTTTTTTGAGATGGAGTCTCACTCTGTCCCCCAGGCTGGAGTGCAGTGGCACAATCTCGGCTCACTGCAAACTCTGCCTCCCAGGTATAAGCAATTCTCCTGCCTCAGCCTCCCAAGTAGCTGGGATTACAGGCACCCACTACCACACCTGGCTAATTTTTTTTTTATATTTTTGGTAGAGACGGGGTTTCACCATGTTGGCCATGCTGGTCTCAAACTCCTGACCTCAAGTGACCCACACACCTCAGCCTCCCAAAGTGCTGGGGTTGCAGGTGTGAGCCACTACACCCAGCCATTCTTCACCTTTTAAAATGGGAATCCAAATGCCTCAATAAATACCAAGCCAAAAACAGGGTGCTTCTTTATATTAGCTCCTTTTCTGGCCTCCACTAAATCCCCTTGTGGGCTTAGCCACGCTGTCCTGCTGGGCTTTGGTTTCCCTGACCGTGAGAAAGGGTTTGTGAAATTAAGTAGCCATCTGCAGGGGCGGAGCTGGCGGAGGTTATTACTGACGGGGATCACACTGTCCAGCCTGCATGGTCTGTACTAACAGGAGCCTGCCATCCCCATTCCTTTGCAGCTCCTGCTGCCTGGGCACAAAGGGAAATGCCCTGGAGAGTGAGTGACTGTCAGACCAGCCGGAGGGGAGCAGTGGGAAGAGCCACTTGCTGAGAAGAGGTGGGCTTGGCAGGACTGCAGACGGAGGACTCTCCCCAGCCCCCTGCAGGTGCTGGTCTAAGCCAAGCTGGGAGGATGGAGGCCGGCCCTGGCCCAGCCCCAGGCAAGGGAGGAGCCTTGGCCCAGATGAGGCAGGTGGGGAGCCTGGGCTCAGGTGTGTCCTGTGGGAAGTGATTGCTCCCTGGCTGGCAGAGACAGAGGAAAGCGGATTGTTGGCCCCAGGACCCAGGACTCAGCTCCGAGAGGCTGGGCTTGTCTCCCCGACTCTGCCTTGGAGGAAAGCAATGGAAGGGGTAAGGCTGTCTCGGTTTTGTTGCCGGCTTTCTGTGTGTCTTTTCTTGCAGGACAAGTTCCTCCCACTTGGGAGCCCTGGGGAAAAACTGCCTGTGTGTCCTGCCTGCTGGGCAGGAATAAACATGTCAGGTGTCAGCCAGTGCATTTCTGCTCACACTGGCTTTGCTCAGGGCGGGTGGGAGGGAAGAGGAGTGTGCCATGTCCTGTGCCACCTGGAGTGTGAGGGGACAGGAGGTGCTGAGGAATGACAGCATGTGGCCTAGCTCTACCCAGCCAGCTGGACTCCTGACCTATTCCCAGATCCTCCGTTGAAGCGCCCGCTGGCTTCTCTCTGTGTTTACTTGCCCTTGTGGACTGTACCCAGCCTCTGCAGTGATTAGCGGGCCTCCTGGTCAGAGAGCAGTGCTTGATGTTAGGAAGCCGGCTGTGCAGTGCTGTTTTGTGGCTTGTGGCTCTAGACTGGGCTCTGCTCCTTGTTAACTGTGTGGCCTGGGGCAAGTGTGTCCGTCATCCTGAGCCCTGGGTCCCTCACTCACGAAAGAGAATTACTGGTACAATAACTACTTTGTGAGACTATCAGAGGTGCTTGTATAAATAGAGATGTATGGAAAAGTATCCTGCCCCACGCCAGCATCCCCTGCCCCTTGGACGGCTGAGTGCTGTTGGCACAGTTGGAGACGTGTTGCCTGACTGACCACATCTTCCTTTTTCCTTCTCCAATTCTCCACTCTCCTCTATTTCCGTTTTCAGTAAGTCAGTTTCTTTTGATGTGCATTGTGTGTGTGTGTGTGTGTGTGTGTGTGTGTGTGTGTTGCTTCCATAATTTTTATTATACATTTGGAGTCAAGTCATTTTCTCCCATGAATCATGTGGCTTCTCACCCACAAGTTTGGTTTTAAATCAGGGCAGAGGATCCATTTTAGCTTTTGCTGGTCAGGAAAAGCTCCCCTTTGTCTCAGGGCAAAGGGCATCTTTCTCTCTGTGGCAAATCACTCCAGTCCAAATAGCTGAGTTTTGGAAAGGGGTGAGCAGGGGCATGTTGGTATGACTTCATCTCCCTCTTCTGAGTTCTCCCCGCCACCCCCACCTCTACCATACCACTTAGCAACTTTGAAGAAATTCCTCCTTGACGGGAAAGTGCCAGGCTGAATAGATTTAGCATGCTTGTAAGAAAAGGAAACTGACTTACATTTTTCCCATCTCTGATGGGCCAGGATCCACACTGGCATCCATTATTTCAGTTTATCTGATGACATTACAGTGCGGTCTATGCCATTGCCCCATTTATTGTAGATGAGGTAACTGACAATATTATCACTTGCTCAGTATCATACCGCTGGCAGCAGAGCTGGGACATGAGCTTACATGTGTCAGTGCCAACTATAAGCCAAGCATCGCTAGCAAGGATTACAATAGGACAGCAGGAAGAATGTTAGGCAAATTAGACAAAAATGTACAAAAGAGCATGTTTGTTAGCTAATCACATTTTTATGGGATAAGCTAATATGATTATATAAGTTTCACTGCTCAGAAGGAGAAAAAAATCAAGAGAAATAAGAGTGGTTTCTCATCTTGAAAGAAGGATTTGTTTTGTTTTTTAAAATTAACAAAGTATTCATTTATTCAATATATATTTATTGAGGACATGGTTTGTGTGGTCAGGTCCTGCTTTGGTGCTGCAGATGCAGCAGTGAACCAAACGGTTGAAGATACCTGCCTTCCTAAACCTCATATTCTAGTGAGAGAAGACAAACAAATCTATATATGGGTCAAATGGCAGTAAGTGCAATGTAGATACACAAAGCAGGGAAGGGTATAAGGATGGTCAGGCAGGAAGAGGGACTGCTATTTTCAGTGAGACCGTTTCAAGAAAGGTGTCAATGGAAGGTGGCATTTGAGCAGAAACTTGGAAAAGGTATGGGAATTAATGGGCCATGTGGATATCTTAAGGAAGAATATTCTACGGAGAAGTAAGAGCAGGTGTAAAGGCCCTGAGGCAGAAGCTCGTTGGTGTGTTCAGGAATGACTGGAGCTGGAGGAAGTGAAGGAGAGAGTGTTCAGAGAGAGTGGGGTCAGGTGATATGGGCCCTGGAGGCAATTGCTGACACTTGAGCATTTCCTCCGAGCAAAATGGAGAGCCACCTGAGCATTGTGGACAGGGCAATGATGCAATCCAACTTACATTTTAAAAGGAACATCTGACTACTGTTTTGAAAATAAATACTAGGGACAGAAAGTACAGAAGCTGGCTGACCAGGTAGGAGATTATTGCAGTAATCCAAGCAAGAGAGGATAGTGGCTCAGACCAGTCTTAGCAATGAAGTGGCTAGAAGAGGTCAGATGCTGGAAATAGATTAAAGGTAGGGTCAGCAGGATTTACTAATGGATTAGACAAAAAAAAAAAAAAAGAAAATTATTGATGACTCCAAGTTGTAAAGCTGGAACATCTGGAAGAGTGGAATCAAGGTTTACCAAGATGACTTAACACAGAGCAGGCTTGAAAGCAGATTAGGAGTTGGTTTTAGATGCAATGTGTTTAGGGGGGCTACATAGGCAGGTTTAGAGTTCAAGGAAGAGGCCCAGGCAGTAGGTATCATCTTGATAATATATCTACATTATCTAGAATAGTAGTGGGTGTGTAGTAGATGTTTAGTATGTGTTATATGGGGGATTTTAAAACTTGGCCTCACATTCTCTGACATCTTCCCATGAAGATGTGGTGCCCATGTTCCCATCCCTTGGTTGAACTCATGACTACCCTGACCAGTACAGTGTGGTACATGTGACACTCTGTGCTTTCCGAGACTGTGTCATAAAAGGTCATACCCCATCTACCTCATTTATGAGAACACTTACTCTTGCAGCCTTGAGCCCCCACGTGAGTAATCTATACCCCAATACTTTCTGGCTGGAGACACGTGATGTAGACATTCTGCTTGACAGTTCCAGCTAAGCCTAGCCTTCTAGACATTCCTGCGAAACTAAAATCAGTACCCTCCAGACTAGACCAGCCGCTGGTGAGATGCAGCCAAATGACTTTTATCAACACCTGTGGAACAGAGGGAGAACTCAGCTGAGCCTCGTCCAAATTCCTATCCCACAAAATTGTGAAATATAGAAAAATGCTTTTTGTTTTAGGCCACTCAGTTTTGGGGTGGTTTGTTTTCATTAACAGATATCAGGACAATTAGATATATCCTTCATTCTGTGTAGTTATTTAAAAAGTCATTCTCTCCCCATAGACATAAGGTTGAAGTGAACCCTATAGAATTTTTATTGTATAGTTTAGACACCCAAAAAGGTGGATGGGTTTTTCTTTTCCTAAGTCAGAGGTATAGCCTAATGCATGCCCTCAGCCAGGTAGGTTTTCACTTAGTTATACAGTCATTGCAAGGGAGAATTGTAGCATTTTTTAGCTGGGAGAGCTGGCCAGTCAGGGAGCTTACAAAATGGTGCCTGAATTTTTGATGAATGAGCATTGGAGTTGTAGTTGAAGTATACTTAAGTTTACTTTTGCCTCTTATAAGTGATTTGCACAAGTCATGGAATTACAAAATACAGGAGGTGGGAGAGTTCTCAAATACCAACCAGTCTGGAAACTCCCATTTTACAGGGAAATTTGAGCCACAGAGGCAGAAAATGCCAACACACTTCATGACGACTTATCCAGTGTGCCCCATTTACAGTGGCTGCTCCATGAATGTTCTTGTTCAATTTGAGGGTAAACTCAGAGTCATATCTCCTCAGTAGACTCTACTCTCAGGCCCTATCTTGGAATTTCTGAGAAGGGCCCTATCCTAGATCCCATCTAGTTGTTCAGCTTTGCAGGGAAGTGTGTCAAGGAAACAGACAATTTTCATATTTGATGAAAAGTAGATTGATGGAGGAAGGCACAAGCTTTGATGGAAGCACTGATAATGGATGCTTGACAAGGGGTGGGGTTCATCCTGGGCTCCTTAGAGAAGCTGGGGTCTTAGCTGAATGTCAGAGGAGGAGGAAGTGGCATTTCATCAGGGAACGCTCGAGTGAAGGAGGGGGAGAAGGCAGAAGGGAGAGCATAGGCAGAGCAGCAGAGATGGGTAATATGGCAGGGTGATAGTTGGGGATAGTTGGCAGCAAGGTGCTGCTAGAGCAGAAAGTTTAAAAAAAGAGTATCCAGAGTGGAATCCCAATAAGTAAATAGGATCTGGATATTGAAAGGCCTTCAATGCCATATATACTTTATCCTGTAAGCCAAGAGAGCCACTGAAAGGCTTCACCTCTAAGATGGGAGGTCCAACTAACTATCACTGAGGTCTTGTCATGCTCTGACATGCTGGGATGGCAGTATGTTCCCAAGGTCATGCATGGCTTATTTTTGATAGAACCCAGGTCTAAATGTGAAACCCCACTAGGCTTCAAGAGCAATTTTGGAGGGTTTTTCATGAATAATTCCATTTTTAAGGAATAAGTCACAAGATAGGGTAACATCTACACAAGTGGAGCTGCTGAGAGGATCTGTACTGTAAGGATGGGCTGCTCTTAACTAGCTTGTTCTTGGGAGAGTAGACTCGGCCTGGGTTAAGTTCTGATGATTTAGGGTGAGGCTTTTTGTGAGTTCTGGGAGAATTTCTGAGAAGGAGAAAAGGAAAAATCACATAATTAGTCACAAATCCAAAAGACTGGGCATATCCTGTTCATCTTTGCTGAGATGCTGCACCACAGAGTCCTCTTGAATTGTGGTGTTTAGTCCTTGACAGTGACACATTAAGTGACCTGTACTACTGGAGGGCTGATGTCCTTGCCAGCCAGCCTTATGCAGCAGTACTGACCTCAGCATTTAGCCTGGCATTATTTTCCCATTGAGTCAAGTCTTCCCTTCTCCAAACCACACATCCACATTTCCCCTGGGGAGAAATGGTCCTAAAAGGAAAATCCAATTATGTCAGTCTACTGCCAGATTTTCTCCAGTTGTTCCCCATTGCCCACAGAGTACAGCCCAAGCTCTGTGGCCTGGATGATAAAGCTGAGGCACTCTGATGCTGCCCTGTATACTCTAACTCGAGCCTCCTCACCCGCACCACATCCCTCATGCTCCAGTTTCCTAGCCTGCTGCATCTGCATGCACATTCTCCTCTTCAGAATGCTGAACATCACTTTATTTATGACTCAGCTCAGACAACACCTCCTCGAGAAACCTTCCCTACCCCTTGGCCACAATTGGTCTTTCCCTGCCTTGCAAGAGACCCTAGGCCCTTTGATCAGACCCAGGTCTAGACTGTGAGATCCCAGAGAGCAAGGATTTTGTCTTGCTCACAGAGGCAGCAAAGCCTGGTGCTTAAGAGCACAGACTCTGAGCCAGCGTGACTGGTTTAAATTTCGGCTTTACTGTTTACTAGCTGTTCAGTGTTGAGCAAGTTAATTAATTTCTCTGTGTCCCAGTTATCTCATTTATAAAGGAAAAAATAGTACCTACGTCTTAACATTCAACCGAGGTTTGAATAAATTAATACATTTAAAGAGCTTAGAACAGCTCAATGAACTCAAAGGGCAGTTAATTCTATAAACAATAACTTATAACAGGCGGACTCTTATGGGTCAAATCATGTCACCCACCCCTCCCAAACTCATGTTGAAGTCCTAACCCCCAGCACCTCCGAATGTGACCTTATTTGAAGACAGGTTCTTTACAGAGGAGATCAAGTGATATGTTTTGGCTGTGTTCCCACCCAAATTTCATCTTGAATTGTAGCTCCCATAATCCTCATGTGTCGTGGGAGGGACCTGGCAGGAGGTAATCAAATCATGGGGGTGGGTTTTTCCTGTGATGTTCTCATGATAGTGAATAAGTCTCATGAGAGCTGATGGTTTTATAAAAGGCAGTTTCCCTGCACACACTCTCTTGCCTGCTGCCATGTAGGACATGCCTTTTCCCTGCCTCCTTTGCCTTCTACCATGATTGTGAGGCTTCCCCAGCCATGTGGAACTGGGAGTCCATTAAGCCTCTTTTTCTTCATAAATTACCCAGTCTCAGGTATGTCTTTATTAGCAGTGTAAGAATGGACTAATACATCAAGTTAAAGTGAGTTCATGAGTAGGAGTTAATCCAATATGACTGATGTCCTTATAAAATGGGGGAATTTGAACCTGGAGAGATGCACAGGGGTGAGACAATGTGAAGATACAGGGAAGACACCATGTGAACATGAAGACAGCCATCTACGAGCCAAGGAGAGAGGTCTGGTACAGATCCTTCCCCCACAACGCTCAGAAAAGAATCAACCCTGCTAGCATCTTGATCTTGGACTTTTGCCTTTAGAACTGTAAGGCAATACACTTCTCTTGTTTAAGCCACATAGTCTCTGGTACTTGCTGTGACAATCCTAGCAACTAATAAATGAACCATATCAGCAAATAAAATGAGAGAATTTATGTAAATAACTGTGTGCACTACTCTTCCCCCATCAACCTGGGAAGTGTTTTATATCATGTTGTTATTTTGACCTTTCCCAAAATGACAGCCGTGCTTATCTCTTCAGAGAAGAAATCTGAGAAGTGTTTATCGCCCCTCAGCACGGAAAATGGACAGAAATTATCCTGCAACCATGGTCAGTATTCCTCCCTGATCACTGACTTCCGGGTTTTAGCTTTTCACATCTGTAAAACCTGAAATAACAAGCCCCTGCGGAGATTTTTAAAGATGAATCAAAATAATGAAACATTATATTAGGACCTTTTAAATACAGAGAAGTTACAAATAACGTGCTTCAGAAATAATAATTAAGTAATTTTGTATCATAATACTGGAAAAAGTGGAGGTTTTACTTATTACTCTTCATGGTATTGTTACTGTTAATTATCTTCCCCATTTTACAGATAGAGTAGAATCAGTATTCAAATTCAAATGTGTCTAATTCCAGAGTCCCCATTCCTAACCATTAGTTTGGTTCTTTTTACCACAGTGATGGTTAATGGCATATAGGACAGAGGTTTTTTAAAAAATCTTTAAACTGGAAACCTGAATTTGAGTCTAGGTCTGCCATCTACTTGAAATGTGACCTTGAGCAAATCATTTATCTTCTCTGAGTTTCAGATTTCCCATCTCTAAGTGTGTCTAATAATAACTATTTGTCTACAAAATTATATAGAATAATGTATTTGAAAGTACTATGAAAAGAACAAAATCCTAGACTAATATTCATAGTTGTTGATATGATCAAAATTCTCGAAACCAAAATTTGTAGCAGAGCTGACATTAGAATTCACACACTTTCTGAGCCCTCTACCCTCCACTTTTCATGAATTAGCCAATGGCTTACCTCAAAGACCAGAGTGTGATCTTCGGCAAGAAAGAAAAAAAAAAAAGGTTAGGAAAGGTTTTTAACAACTGAAAAGTCGATATAGAAAAACAAAGCAGCATTATCACTTAAACTTTTAAAAGAGTAACAGGGAAGAACCACCTTCCACACCCTTTTAAAAATCATCCAAAAGTGTGTGTTGCTGCTGGTATGTTTTCTTTTCTTTTTTTTTTTCTTTTTTTTTTTTTTTTGTCCATTACAACAACCTTTTCTCCAAGTTGTGGTATGGACGAAATAGCATTGAATTGGTATTTCTCTGGTGACTTCTGGTGTGACTTTGGTTTTTGCCACTCATGCCTGTGTGCCCTTAGGCAAATTATTTCACCTTGGTGGATCTCAGTTTGCATCTCAAGAAAAAAAAAAAAAGAGAGACCATTGGAAACTTTAGGCTATGGAAAAGGGTTTAAAAAGGGGAACTTGGAACGGGAGGCATGTGAGGATGGTGCTGGTTCGAGGCTCGTCTGTCTTGTTCCAGTGACAGTCTTGAGTCATGGTCCACCTGGAGCGAGCACTGGCATCATCTTAATAATGGCCGGGTTGTTGACTAACTGCCTGGAGGTAATCTCTGGAATTTCACAGCTGGGTCGCCATGGGCTGGTTTGTTTCAAGATTAGCCCCTGGAATTTCTAAGTAAGCACATAATTAGATAAGCTGGCAGTGCAAGGGAGTGTCAGGTGGGAAGGGAGGGAAAGAAAGTTTTAAAGTGTGTTTCAAGGCTGAAAGCAAGAAAGCAAAAAGTTTTAAAATGCATTTTGAAGCTAAATTTCTTGGTTACAATACCACTATTCTAGAGTTTCTGAGAGAGAGGAACTCTTGTAGAATGTGTGCTTTAAACCTTCAGCTTCTGGGTTTGAATCCCAGTGCTACCATTTTTTGGCTGTGTGAACTTTGGCAAGTTATTTGACCTCTCTAATTCTACCTGCCTGAGGGTGGTCCCTACCCTAGAGCTTCTATGATTTAATATATAGAGAACATTGAGAAACATGCCCGGTGCATACCTGTGCTCAGTGAGTGTTAGCTCTTGCAGCTGCTGACGTTGATGATGATGATACCCACTGAAGGAGTTCACCATCTACTGAGAAACAGAAAAGTAAACAGATACTGATAACAAAAGATGGTAAATACAGTGATAGAGAAACACACAGGATGTGAAGGATCGTGGAAAGGGGGAATGTATTCCAAATACAACTCTCTTCCAAAAAATCAGAAAAATGACAGCATCACCTGGCATTAGAGTCTTATTATTTCCTCTTGTTAATTAACCCAAAGAAAAATCTCTGTTAATGTTCCATTAAGCTGTGCGTTCCAGGCAGCAGTGCCTGATGCATTTTGCCCTTCAATTCTGGCTCTTTACATGAAACTGGCATCTCTCAGCTAAGTAACAAAGTCTGACCCAGTGCCCATATGACCAACTCAAGGCCATCTCCATTTGGTTTCCTTAGCCCTTTATTTAAAGAAAAATCTTGCTAAAGTTCTCTTCGATATCTTTCAGATTTTGCTGAGAGAAAAAGGTAGCCTCTGGGAGGGAGTGGAAAATGGGTGTGTGAATTGAGTCTAAGTCCAAACAGAGCAGAACTAAATGTTTACAGAGTGGGTCCCGTGCCCCTTGTTCTGTACTAGCATTGTTAGCTAGCCTGGGTGGGAAGCAGAGGGCAGTGAGGGGAAGAGGGTACTTCATAGGGTAGTTTCACAGAATGACTAGAGCCAAGGGGTACAGACTGGAGTGAAAACTCCAAGAAAACTTCATGTTCGTGAGTGCAGAAGAAGGAGGCAAAATTGGAGCATTTCTATTACTAGAAACTAAAATGCCACCTAATAGAACTGATACAATTTTTCCATCTGAAACCATCAGGTTGATTCACTCTGAACATATTTACTGAACATGTACTCTGCCACAGTCATTTCATCACTAAAAATCGCCATGATCACGGTGATAATCATTGTCTTCCTCTTCCTCCTTCTTTCCCTCTTCCCCCTCCTCTTTCTCTTCCTTCTCCCCTTCCTCCTCCTCCTTTCTCTCCTCTCTCTTTATCCACATCACAACTATCTTCATCAAAATAACATTATCGTGGGTTTGCTTTGTGTCAGGCACCAGGCCAAGGTTAATGTCTATGGCATTCCTAGGATGTGAAAAGCTGTATCCCTATTTCGCTGATTAGGAAGTAGGAAAAGAGAGAACTGAAATAGCTTTGTAAAGGTGACAGAGCCAAAATTTGAGGAGGTAGGATTTCACCTTAAGACTTTTAAATCCAAAGCCCATGTTGTTAACCCTATTGCTGCACTTGAAGTTGCTCCTAGTCTAGGGAGGAAGGGGAAAAAATGTAAAAAAACAATGAGAGTGTAATGAACACTGCAGTGGAGAGGGACAGGAGCTCTAGGAGCACAGGGAGTGGCCACCCCTCACTGCATCCCTGATGGAAAGTTTCCTCAGGGACTTGCAGCTGGGTTGAGTCAAGTAAAACAAATATTTTTCAGACAATAAACATGGGTAAGAGCATTCTGGAAAGAGAGTGACATGTGCGCAAAAGCATGGAGGCATTCGTTCCTTCAGCAAATATTCACAGTGTCTTCTCTGCTCTGGTCACTGTCTTAGGAAACCCAAGGGGGAGTAAAAGAAGAGCGAATCTAGTGAAGTGGATGAACTAGAAGAGGTAAGACTGGAGGTAGAGAAAATAATTCAGAGGGAGAGAGAAGAGGAAAATAGCTGTTAATAATATGCTTGTATTATGTTTTACAATTTACAGTGCATCTTCACATGTCTAGAACACTACCTTGTACATAGTTGGCACTGACCTAGTAATTGAATGAATGATCTCTGTAGGCCTTTAAAGTTACCCATTTGCCTAAAAGTTCTGTGAGAACAGAGAACATTTATTCACCACTATCACCACTGAAGTGTGCAGTGGGGCCACTGAGTTGCACAACTCCAATAGGTGCTGTTCACATGGTGGCCAACGTGAATGGTCCCTGTGATCACAATGTGAATAGTGATGTAGAACTATTGTATGCTGTATTTATATCTATATATGTGTATGCGTGTGTGTAACAACATAATAGATGTACAACTTGGTAGCTTGGGTTCACATCTAATATAGAGGATTAATATTTATTGATTAAGCTAATGAATGAAGAAGGCAGGCAGGAAGTCTAGACAAAGATTACCATCATTCAGCTTCTTCTCCAAGCAAGGATCATTAGCGAAATCTCTGCTGTAAACCAGCATATCCATTTCACAGATGGAGATGAGATATAACGTGACTGCCTTAGAATACAGATCTACTCAGGGCTCTCCTAGTTAATGCTTTTCTATTACAGCATACAGTACACAGTTTCTCTTTAAAGCCATCAGGGCATGGTTTCCTCCAAAGGGCCAAGGATGCTTCTTTCCTAAGAAACCAGCTGGGCTGCAGAATGTGTTGCTGGCCCCTCACAGCTGGCAACCTCCCAAGGTGAAGGAAATTGGGAGCTGGTGCCAGGAGTCTTTGTCAGGTATTGGTGTGTAACTAATTGCTGCTGTAAACCTTTCTCACAAGAAGGTCTGGCTTTGTAAGTTCTTGGAGTAAAGAAGATCCTGAGGTTTACTGAGTGGATTAGAAGAATACATATTTAGAAAGCAGAAAGGCTGTCAAGCATCAATTTTGGCTGAAAACATTTTGTCCCAGATAAAGGGTCTTTCAAACACCCTTTAGTTGCATTTCTTGACTGCTTGCAGCCAAGAATTGAGGCTGTAGGAGTATGCTAGAAAGAGCTAGGGGATCGAGGTCAGTAGGTCTAGTTCTGCTATTTACTAGCTCTTTGATCTTAGTCAAGTAAGTTGACTTGACCCCTCCAGCTTTAATTTCTTCATCTGTAAAATGGAGTTCATCACTTCTCTAATGCTGTATAGTGGCAGAGTAAACAAAATAATGTATGAAAAGGGCCTAACCCAGTCTGGTATAGTAAAACAACCTTGAGTATTGGAATCTGACCTCATTGTTAAATCCAAACTTACCTCTTGACAACAATGCAAACTTTGGCAACACCAGTAATAATAATGATGACAACAATAATCATAAGTAGCTAACATTTCTAGAAAATATACTGTGTACCAAGTACTGTGATTCACACTTAACTTGGATTGTCTGAATTAATTGGCAATACAGTAAATACTATTATTGTTGCCATTTTATTGATGGGAATAAAAGTTAAAATCATCTAGCTGAAAATGAAAGGGCAGGGATCCAAACACAGATAGCTGATTCCAAAGTCCAGAGGATGGTTTTCAATCCCTAAGCCAAACTTACTTTCTCTCCAAGCCTCAGTTTCTTTATCTATAAAATGGGAATACCAACACTTACCAATCTTGCTGGGTTGTTAGAAGAATCGGAGGTTCTATCTCAGAATTGGAGATGCACTGCATCTACTGCAGTTGTGAAGCTCAGTAATTAGTGGGGTGTGGTAATGCGTGACATGGAAGTAGTGGAGGCGATAACGATGAGCATGATGATAATGATTGGCACTCCAGATCTTAAAAATGACTTCCATTGCTATTATTGGAGAAATAGGGTCCTGAATAGACAGAAAACCAGACAGAGGCTCCTTTATCTTCTTTAAAAAGCAAAAACATCTAACACCTGTAAAACCTGCCCCAAATGCATTTAGAATGGTGTCTCTGATTTCTTTTACTGTTTCTTCATGTCAGCTGGGACTCTAATATAGAAAACAAATCTAAGAAATTAAAATGGCCACATCGGCTGAGGAGTTTACATCATAGCTGTGGAGTAAAAGCAATAAAGTGGCTCAAAGAGGTTATTCAACCCTTCTTTTTTCAGTGTTCATTAAACTGCACTTTAAATAAAACTGTCATAAACCTAAAAGACACTGAGTGACTGTTCTGTCTGCAGCAGGAGAGGGCAGCAGGGAGAGCAGGAAACCCTTTCAAATAAGGACGCTCTGTGGTTGGTTTTTCCAGCTCCCTGGCAGGCAGTTTCTAGTGAAGCCTCCTGTTCTTGCCCCAAGTTGCAATGCTGAGTGAGTGTGGGGTGTGTAATCAGGGTTGGGCTGTAATTGGGTTGTTGGAGGACTTGGCATGTTGGCAGAGATCATAAATTCTGACTTCAGGCCCTGATCCCCAGACTGCCAACTAAGTTAAACTTGAGCCTTTTGCTGAAAGCTACATTTTGAACTTGGCACCTGAGGGTATATATGGCCCAGTTTTTCCTCTGAAACCCTTACCCTCACCACAAAATGCAGTTAAATGTTGCTTAAGTTTTAGTATCTTGAAGCAATATCGACCCATAGCATTTTTTGGTTTTGGCTGATTTCCTAAAAGACATCATACACCCCACTTGTTTGCAATGAATAGTTATCTCCCTTTGTTTTTCACTTTCCTTTGGGGGTTCTCTATAGGCCTGTGCCTTGAGTGAGGGGATTTGAAGGTTGCAGAATATCATTTTGATGTTCATGATCTCCCAGTATATTCTGTGAAGGAATTTTGAACCATAAATATGTAAATTTGTGCTGTTAATTTTGTTTCTAGTGGCCTGTGAGACCTTTCAAGAGGCCACCTTAGCCCCATTTCTCCTCATTTCACATTTCAGCCACACTCCCCACTCCAGAAACCCACACATGCCAGGCTGTCTCAGGTTCAGGTCTTTGAAATGCCATCTCCTCTACCATTACTTTCAATGGCAAAAACCACAATTACTTTGCACCAACCTAATATAATTTCATTCCCCCTTTTGACAGCCAAGCTCCTATTTGTTCTTTGTGTCTATCTCACTTTCTCTGGAAAGTTCCGTCTGTCCCCAGTCTGGTTAGGTGTTCCCTGTCCTGCCTCTGGTGCTGCTCCGTCACAGCAGGGACCTCAAGGTGTTGTCATCGTCTGTTTATGTGTCCATCTTTCCGTGAGACTGTGAACCCCAGGACGGCAAGGCCTGTGTCTGCCTCATGCCTTTATGTTACCTGAAGTAGGAATACAACAACTAGTTGGATGAGTCTGGAAAAGATGAGGGAAAACACTGTTATTAAGGAAAAGGCATGTCGTATAGCATAGAGTTGATTTTAAAACATCACAGGTGTATTAGTCCATTTTCATGCTGCTGATAAAGACATACCCGAGACTGGGTAATTTATACAGGAAAAGGTATTTAATGGACTTACAGTTCCACGTGGCTGGGGAGGCCCCACAATCATGGCAGAAGGCAAGGAGGAGCAAGTCACACCTTACATGGATGGCAGCAGGAAAAGAGACAGAATTCATGCAGGGGAGCACCCCTTTATAAAACCATCAGATCTCTTGAGACTTATTCACTATCATGAGAGCAGCACGGGAAAGACTTGACCCCGTGATTCAATTACCTCCCACTGGGTACCTCCCACAACATGTGGGAATTCAAGATGAGATTTTGGTGAGGACACAGCCAAACCGTATCAACAGGCTTTGGTGTCAGGGCTGGGTTCAGATCTTGGCTCAGCACTCATTTGCTGTGTGTCCTGGTAAGCTTCAGAAAGCTCTGATCCTGACTTTTGTCATCTTCAGGGGGCACAGCTCAGAAGCCAGTTGTAAGGATTATGGTAATTGAGACAACATACACGACAATATACACATGCTGCTATGTGCAGTGCCTGGAAATGCATTAACATAATAAGCACCTTTCATTTTCTTTTATCTAGAATTACTCCTAATTTTTCCCCAGTTACCCCACCCACAAATATACAACAAATGCTTTCTAATCTTCTCAGTTTAATTCAAAAGAACACATATTGTCCATCTACTCTGTGTGTGTCCAGGCACAGTGACAGAAGCACAAGTGAAAAGAAAATCTGATCCACATGTGCGAGTGGAGTGTGGTAAAGCAGACATGTAAGTAAATCACTTTAATCAACAAAATTAGATAAGTGGAAAGACAGAGGGAAGCAGAAGGTACTAAAATGGAGCAAGTACACATGCTTGGCCCAACCTAAGAACTGGAAAAGGCTGCTGGGAGGGATTGGTAACTCAGCTAAATCTCAAAAGATGAATATGTTTAGCCAGGCAAAGAAAGGTAGGAAGGGCATTCTGGGTAGGAGCAACAGCAGATGCACAGAGGCAAGTTCAGTTTTACTGGAGGGATGAGTTAGAGGCAGGAAGTGGTGGGAAATGAAGCTGGAGATGTATAATTTACCAACACGGTAACAAGGAGCCATTGAAACGTTTTAAACAGAGGAGTGGCATGACTGAAACTGCACTTTATTTATTTATTTATTTATTTATTTATTTATTTATTTATTTATTGAGATGGAGTCTCACTCTGTCACACAGGTTGGAGTGTAGTGGTGCCATCTTGGCTCACTGCAACCTCTGCCTCCTAGGTTCAAGCCATCCTCCCCGATCAGCCTCCCGTGTAGCTGGGACTACATGCATGCACCACCATGCCCAGCTAATTTTTGTTTTGTATTTTTAGTAGAGATGGGGTTTCACCATGTTGGCCAGGCTGGTCTTGAACTCCTGATCTCCAGTGATCTGCCCACCTCGACTTCCCAATGTGCTGGGATTACAGGCATGAGCCACTACATCTGGCCTGAACCTGCGCCTTAGATGCATCATTGGCATTAAATTAATTTGTAGTTCTCAAAGAAAGCCTTTTAAAAGATCATCCCCTCAGGAGGTTATTACTCCAGAAATAATCTGTTATTTGCTGTTAGTTTGGTAAATACTTATTGAGTATTAGTAGGAGTAAATTTTCATGCTTGAACCTGTAGGCTCCACAAAGGTGAGCATGTATTTCTACCTGACCTCAAGGAGCTCATGGAATATAGGGCAGATGAAGCATCTACTTGAATAATTGTAGTAGGATATGGAAAGTGGCAAAGGGCATAAGACCAAAAGAGATTTGCAGATGAAGTGCTATAAGACATGTTTTCAAATCTGTTCCTTGGACCAGGTGCTGAGCTGGCCACACAGTAAGCACTTAAGGTTATTTATAAAATATGGACTCCTCGGAGCTTCTGTTTCAGTGGGGCAGGCTCAGGAGTCCCCAGGATATTCCCATGCACAGCCAGGATTAAGAACCATTGCCAGAAGAGGTCTGAGGAGAGAGAGGTTAAGTTTTGAATGGACCATTGATTGCAGAAGCATGTAAGCTGTGCCTAGAAGAATGAGTAAAATTTGGGCAGTAGATTTCGTGCAATGACATTCTGGACATGCCAGATGGCAGGTGAAGCATGGGCTGTGATGGGATGCAGGAAAACAAGGCCCACACTAGAGGGAGCCCAGGAGTTCTACGTGACTGCAACAATAAAGCTGTGTGGTGGAGGTTTGGGACCAGATCAAGGAGGTGAAGGAATTAGCACTTTAACTGATAGATACTTGTGAAACACTATATTATTTTTTTAAATGGAGTGACATTTTAGACTGGAATTGTATTTTAGAGCCATCAGATCCCTGCAACATTTTTGTGTGAGGCTGGGTTACCGGTCAGAAAATGATTGCAAAAATTTAAGTAGCAGAAGACAACCTGCTGGACCAGGGAGTAACTATCAGTCCAGCTACCATTGATTATGCCTGGAGCTGAATAATTGTTTTGCTTTTTCTTCTTCCTTCTTAAAAAAATATGAGGAAGTGGATAGGGAAAAGTTCATGATCTCGTTACCCACAATTCCAAAATCCAATAAGCTCTGAAACCCACTAATCTTTCATAACTTTTTTGGTTTCAAATCCTGCCTGAACCAACATGAGACAATTTATGGTCTTTATTTATCTTGCATTATATGAACATTAATATGTTTTACTATAGAAATGGTAACATGTTTGATCACAGCATGCTGTCTCAGACCACACTAGGATTTACATATACAGAATTTGTAATATATTACCTTTCTAAAATTGGAAAAAGTTTGAATTCCAAAGTATACTTGGTCAGAGGATTTTGTAAGGATTGTAGACCTAAATTAGTGCTGAAACTAAATCTGAGAGAATCCAAGCAATGTTTTAAAGAAAGAGGAAGACATGAAGATTGGGCTCTTGTGCAGGGAAAGAAATGGATAGAAGAGGTTTTATAGAGAGACTGCTAACACACAAATTTTCATGTTGATACTAGGAAGATGATTGTGTTGATGTCAGTGTACTATTGGAATTCTTGGATGAAAGTTCTAATGGCTCTGTAATTGGTGATGATGGACAGAAAGGCCCTCATGACAAGGAGTGTAGGCAGATGTAGACAAGAAAGTGGCAAGGTGATATGATCTTAAATCCACCGAAGGGTTCCCTACGCCAAAATATTTCCTCCTTATTGCCTTGAAAAGGCAACTGAGATTCTTCATTATTTCATTGAATGAAGGCTTTGAAGTCCCTAAACTTTTGAAGGCTCCTGGGAAGAATAATGGCTTTCTTCCTCCTGCTCCACTCATTTTATACTCTAGCTGCTCCAATCTGAAAATACAATGGACCTGCACACCTCCATGCCTTTGTCTATTCTGTTCCTTTAGCCTAAAATGTCTTGATAGCCCTTTTCTCTACAATGGAAACTCACTCATCCTTCAATCTTACTTCCTTTGGGAAGGATTTCCTGAATGGGCCAAGCTAAACTAATTCTTCACTATATTTTCATTGATACCGTGCACAGTACTTATAGTTAGGTAATTGCTTGCATAACTACCTTCTCTAAATGGGGATGAAGTGTTTTGAATTGCTCCAGCCTAGCTATCAGCTGAAGATACAATGATGGAAAGACATAGTCCTTGTATTGAAAAAGATGAGGTTTGGTGGGAGAGGCAGACCAGTAAATAGTTATGATAAGATAGAATGTGATAAGCACCAAGACAGAAGTAAGCAGAGAGAGGTACTTGTTCCAGATGGGGAAGAATCCAGGAGGATGGGGAAAGCAGTGCCTTGCATGAGACTTGAATGAGTAGGAGTTGCCCACTGTGTTGTTCTCCTGCTCACAACTTTTAGAGGCTCCCCATTGCCTATGGAATAAAATCCTAACTCTTTCACTTGGACCCCAAGTTTCTGCATGCTCCCACTCTAATAGACAATTCCAGTCCCTAAAAACTGCAAAGTAGTTAGGAGCTACCCTGGGTTTAATTGTGCCTCTGGTACAAATGAAGAGTAGGAAGAATGTTTAACCAAGGTTAGAGTTCTAGGCACATTTCGTGCCTTTTATCCATACCCAAGTAACTGTGGAGTGGGAGAGAGGCAAGAATTAAGATGTATTCCAGAAAGTGATTCTCGTGATGGTCTATGGAACCCAATCTGGGTACACAGGGAAATGAAGATGGGAGGGGATAGTAGAGAAACAGTGTTAAGGCCCATGAGGCTAATGCATTGCTGGAGCTGGGGCTCCAGAAAAGGCAAGTGGGTAAGATGAAAGGGGGTGTCCAGAAGTAGGGTACTTGAAATTGATGTGGTGGAGATGGTTCATTTATTACTCATAGCAGGGTCTGAGGTGTATCTATGGAAATTAGTGGCTAAAGTAGGGTGAAAGATGAGATCATCAGAAATGAGGCCAAAGTGTTGGAAGGATTATCTGCGTGGATTTGGAATTTGCTTATTGTCATGAGAGTAGTAATAGAGAGAGAGGAGTGAGCTGGAGTGATCAGAAATATTGTGGAAGGCATCAGTGGGAGGCAGTAGGTTTAGTCTGATATGCCCTTTGCAGGAGTTGGTGTTATTGAGGAAGAAAAAATAATTTGAAAGCAGCAGTGACAAGCTAAGAAAACACTTTACTCCACTTCCTGACCCAGGAATAGAGGAGTGTGGAAGGAGAAAGCCATGCTTTTGAGAGCACGAGAAGAGCCATGTCTTCAGGAGAGAGATGAGTTCGAGTTAGAGCAAAAAGGTAGAGGGAAGTTCATAGAAGAGCTTGAGGACATGAGGAATTTTGCAGACTGAGGGTTAGGATGGTCAGGGAAGGGTGAGAAATGGGATTTAATTGGTGATACTATAGAGGTCTGTGGGGAATAAGTCCCTTTGTTATAGACCAGCTTCATTTTCTCACGGTGACCAAGGTAAATGGGGATGTAAGTCTGGCCTGATGTTTTAGGGGAAGACGAGTCGTTGGCTAACTATTGCCTACCACTTGGGATAGGGGCTTAGGCAGCATTAGTGGTAATGCACGGGGTATTGAGGTGAGGAAAGCGTGTGGTATATTAGGACCGTCAAGACTCTGGGCTGCCTTTGCAGTCTGCAGTGGGCAGCGTCATGGCTGAGAGACAGCAGGTGGCATATGTGGTTGCAACTAGAGGAGGCACAGTCTCACCAAGAGCATTGGCCAGGGGCTGGGCGCTTAGGGACTTTGTAACACTTAACTGAAACCTTACATCCCATGTGTTGAGTATTATTGGCCCCATTTTACAGATGCAGAGAGATTTAGTAGCTTGTTCAAGGTCATGCATTTAATGGAGCTGGTATTCTTGCTCAGACCCAACCTGGAGATGAAAAGTACTCATTTGACCTGACAGATAATGGGGGCACAATTGTTTGTTTGTTTGTTTGTTTTTGCCTTTACATAGGAAGCTTTTAATCTTTCTAACCTTAAGCTTTAACCTTAACTAACAACTACGGTGTCAGTTCAGTTCTGTTGTTCCTATCCCTTCATAGGAATTAATCACTGGTACCAAGAATACAGACAGTTTCACCATTATTATAGCTCTTATAGTAGTGAAGGTTGAATTGAAGCCCTTTTAGTCATGAAGGGTGACTCAGATGCTATATTTAATTGACTTCTACTTCTTTCCATCTTAGATAGGATTTGACAGCTACTACTGTCTCTCTTCCTGGGCTCATAATTTCTTGGCTTCTGCTGCCTTCTCTTTGCCTTGGATTTTGAGTTTACATATTCCTTAAGGCTCTTGGATTTGCTTACCACAGAGGAATGTTCAGACTTGTGATAAACTATTGCTGTTGACGTTGCCATTGTTTCTTGCTGTGGAAGGCAACAGTTAGCAATGTGCAGACATTCAGAAATGAGTTAATCTCTATTTTCCAATTAAGAAATATGCATAGAAATAGTATCTTCTCCTTTTGGAACTTACTTTATGTACATTTTTATGACCGCATTCACTTACCAAGTCACTATTAACTTATCGAGCACCTGCAGTCCTTGTCCAAGGCAGCTTGCTGTGCGGTGCAATGAATGCCATTGTAGACGTAAGGCAGAGAGCGGTGACATAGAGAGGGTTCCCTAGCAGCCCGCAGCAGCAGGGTAAACTCAGGAGAGGATGAAACAGCTGTCTGTGCCATGCTTTATAAAGCAGAGATCAAACCATGTGATTTGACACAGAATTTATTATCATTTGCAAATTTACTTTGAAAGGGTATAACACTGAGTTTTGTTATTTGGTTCTGCATTTTCCCATCACCTTTTAAATTACATTAAATCAAAACTACCTTGAAAAATCCAAGATACATAGTCACAATGGCCATGTAATTTATTAAAATTTTGAAACTATGCCAATTATATTAAGTAAAAGGTTTTGCTCATGTCAGTGTAAATAATAAAAAGTCTGAGAAAGTGTCTTAAAAGCCAATGCAAATTGGCTTCCTGGGATTTTTGTTTGTTTCAATGGTGTGATTAGAGCTACATTTTTAACATAATCTCTAAAGTAAATGTGACATACACAAAATTGATTATGATATTTTTATGACTTAATAAAAGAATTTTAAATTAGAGCTAAATTTATAAGAAAGGTATATTTGTCAATGTATTTGTATATTTATTGCAGAATAAATAAAAGCAGTCCTGGAGTTACACTGACTTGAATTTAAATTCCCGTATCACTCTCCAACTATGTAAATTGGGGAAAGTTACTTAACCTCTCTGTTAGTCTATCTATAAAACAGGGTCAGTAACAATTGCCTAATTGGTGGGGTTATTGTGGAAATTAATTAAGACATCATATATAAGGGTTGTTAAGGATGATGACGATAGAAAAAAATATAGTTATCTCTGAAACGAGCAAAGGGGAAAATATCTTCCCAAGAAGAGGAGGTTACAGCATTTATGCTCATGTGATCAGGTATTAGCTTGTTTCTAGAAAATTATTAGCCAAAAAAGTTTCTAGACCCACCAAGCAAATTCTTGGGTTAGAAGAGTCCAGAATAGAGCATATGGGCCCCAAGGCCAGGTTGTGTGAGTTTGATTCCTAGCTTTGACCCTTCCTTGTTGCGTGACCTTGGCCAAGTCACATAGGCCCTCGATGCCTCACTATCCTTGTCTGTATCCTGAGAATACATGGGTTTAAATTAGTTAACGTATATGAAGTGCTTAGAACAGTGCCTGATATATGGTAATATCATGTGTTTGCCCATTTTTGTTATTATTATTATTATCATTATTCCTTAGATTCCTGTAACATAAACATTGAATAAAAGGCATCTGTTTGATGGAGTCTTTTTCCTAGTGACTAAATACATTCATCTAAATATAACAATGCCACACTTAAAGAGCTGAGATTCAGACTTCCAGCTGTTTTACTCTGGTCTCTCCATTCTTCTGAAATAGCAATGTCTTTGTTTTTCTTGGCTGCTACCTCCTTGGTTAATTCCCATCTCAAAGAGATATACCCGTTCTGTTCAGAGGACACCGCTGTCTTTTATCTTAGGTTGTTCCCACAGTATCTCTGGAATTGTTTGGGCCTGTACTTCCCAGATGGGTATTTCAGGCTTGCTCAGTACAAATCAAAAGTACCAGGCTATTTTCTAGGGCTATTTTTAGAGCTGTCTTTTGACATGATAGCAATTAGATCATTTGTTTCCGTGGGCATTCTAACCTGCTTTCACAAAGATGACACAGGAAAAAATTAAGATTCTGCTGAGTTACGGTTCATGTATTATGTGAACCAGCTAACTTTTCTAAATATCTATTCACTGATTCATTCATTCACCAAGGATTTTGTGGGTCACTTCTGCCACTGCTGGGGATACCAAGTTAAACAGGATACTGGCCCTGTCTTAAAGGGGTTCTGAAAGACTTGTGAATTAAGGATTCATTCCTTCACCACATTTTTATTGAGGCACTGGCACTACAGCAGTGGGCAAATACAGAAATACAAACAAAGTACCCACCTTCAAAGAGTTTACATTCTGATGGAGGGAGATAGACCATCTGCTGGGTTTTGATAGGTGCTATAAAGAAAAACAAACCAGGCTGTATCAGCCAGTGTGTTTTGTTGTTGTCGTTGCAGATAATCAAACCTGTTACTGTAAATATGAATGGAAAAGGATTTACAAGAAGTTATTTTAGGAATTTCCAGAACTGGCAAGAAGCTTAGATGCTAGAGCTAAGCGAATGGGGTGGTTCCTATGTGAACCCATCGATGCTGCTACCCACCACGTAGCACAGGAACCTCTGCCACAGCTGCTCCCCAAAGCACATGCTATCCCCTGAGCGGCCACACCCTCGGGGGCTCATTTACCAAGCTATGGACACCTCTGTTGGACAAAATTCCAGATGAAAGAGCGCCTGGGCATGGTAGTTCCAAGCTTCCCAGGCTCTGTGCTAGGGGAAGGCTCACAAGAAAGGGTTGGATGAGCCAGTGTATACCCAGGGTAAGGTAGGTAGAGAGTGAAGGAGAGATGCTGCTTTGCCTAGAGTGGTCATGAAAGAGGAATCAGTTAGAAATTGCCTTTAGCTGCTCACCAGGAAACCCATCAGTAGTTCCTCACCTACTATGAAGATTAAGCCCGATGACATTAAGACTTGGCCTCTCCTTTCTTCTCCAGCCTCATATACTGTGCACTGGGGCTTCAGTTATGTGAAATTGCTGCTGCTTCCCATATACATCATGCTGTTTCCAAAGTTGTGCCTTCTGTGTTAATGCTCTGGACTGCCTTCCTCTGTTCTTTGCTTGGCTGACTGTGTAAGCTGGGGAATCTCCTCTAGGGAACATGCTTGGCAACTGGGTTTGCATCATAAGCCCCTTTTCTATGTTCCCTCCGCAGACTTTGTGCCATATATTTAATAATTCCCTGTATTATGTTAAAACAACCAATTTGTGTCTGTCTCCTTCATTTTCTGAGTTCTGAAAGGTCGGGGTTGCCCTATTCATCTTTGTAACCCTAGTGCCTAGTGCATAGTAGGCAACCAATAAATATATTGAGATGACACCAGTTAAATTTTGAATGAGCAGGAATTTGCTAGTTCAAGAAATTAGAGAGAAAGATGAGCATTGCAGGCAGCACAAAGTTACAGCTACGTGAAAGGGAAAAACAGGTTTGGGAGAATGTCAGCAATTTAGTGAGGCTAGAAGGAAGAAAGCATGTTGGGGGGAGGCCAAATGTGATGTTGGAGCATTAAGAGGGTTGGGATTAGGATGGGTCTTATGTGCTAAGCAAAAGAATTTGAGCTTATTTGAAAGCTTTGGAGATGCTAAATTGAAGGTTTTAAAACACGTAAGGGACTTACATGATCAGATTTGTTTTTAAAGAGGTTTGTCTAACAGCTGAGTAAATGGTGGATTAGAGGGGCTCAGAGTGGAAGTAGAGAGACCATGAAGAAGTCATTCCAAGCAGTAAGTGAGGAAGAATCAAAGGGAAGTGCTCATGGGCTGCTGAAGAGTTCAGATCAGTGGGATTTGGGGACTGACTAGCTGTGGCAGCTGAAAAATGGAGCATGGTTTTAACCAGAAGGACCCTATGGCCACCTCCCAAACCATCTTCGTGTAGTTTTCCTCATGTCCTCAAACCTGAACTTCCACCTATGGGTGATGGATAATAAAAAACAAAAGGCATCACACATCTATTTCCCATCGATTGTAAGGAAAATAAAATCTAAATATTGGTGCCGGAAGGTGCTTCGGAGATCACCCAAACCAGCCTTTAATTTGATGTATGGCTGAGCTAGAGAGAAGAAATTACTTTTCTACTGTAGCTCTGAAAATCAGTGGTAGGCACTGAGTCACTATTGCATCATCTGTTTAATTCTCCACATAGCACTTTGTCTCTAATATTTTCTTGTGTAATTGCTTATTTTCTGTCTCTCCTTGACATTACAACAGAGCCCTTGACTATCTAAAACAATGTTTGGTCTGTGTGTAGATACTTAATGAACATGCGTTGAAAGAGTAAAGAGCCAGGTATAAGCAGGTTCGCTCCCCGCTGAACCAGTGATCTTTGCACAGGACCTTGGTTTGGAGGTTATCAAATTCATAATTCTATTTCATACTAGGGCTTTGCTTAATTAGTCCTACAGAGACTAAAATCTAAGCAATAACATTGTACAGTAGTTGTCCATCTGGCTTCAAACAGTGAAGAACTGAAAATAATCATTATATTACTTTAAAAATATTAACCACTGACAAACTCATAACCATTAGGATGGCTATTGTAAAAAAAAAAAGCGTTGGTGAAGATGTGGAGAAATTGGAACCCCTGCACACTGTTGGTGAGAATGTAAAATGGTGCAGTTGCTGTGGAAAACAGAAGGGAGGCTCCTCAAAAATTAAAAATAGAATTACCATATAGTCCAGCAATTTCACTTCTGGGAACACAACCAAAACGACTGAACATAGGATCTCAATGAGATATCTGTACACCTATGTTTATAGACGCATCATTCATAATAGCTAAGATATGGAAGCAACCCGACTCTCCAGTGATGGATGAATGGTTAAACAGGATGTGTTATATATACACTATGATATATTATTTAGCCTTAAAAAGGAAGGAAAGTCTAACACATGCTTCAACATGGCTAAACTTTGAGGCCATTGTAATAAGTGAAATAAGACAGTTACAAAAAGACAAATACTCTAGGATTCCTCTTATACAGTACCTAGAATAGTCAAATTCAGAGACAGAGTGTAGAATGAGAGGGTGGAATATGGACTTGTTTAATGGATATGGAGTGTTATTTTTGCAAGATGAAAAGAGTTCTAGAGATTGGTTGCACAACAATGTGAACCTACATAACACTGCCAAACTATACACTTAGAGATGGTTAAGATAACATGTTCTACGTGTATTTTACCACAATATAAAAAATATGTATCACTGAGGTGCGTATGTGTGTTATCTCATTTGATTCTTACAGTAACTCTGAACTGCTGTCAGAAATATAAGTTTCATTTTATAGTGAGGAAAATAAGGCTCAACAAAGTGAAGTGAATTGCCCAAGGCACGTAAGTGGGAAAGAGATTGGAGTTTCACACTCAGATCTCCTGATTTCATGCCCAGTGCTGGCTTCTGCCACGTCAGGGGAGAGAAAGTGTGGTTAAATTAACTTGTCTGCTGGCTGTGTGTGTGCGTGTGCTTGTGCGTGTGTGTGTGTGTGTCTGTGTGTGTGTCAGAGAGATGAAAAAGGAGGGAGAGTGCATGTACTTCAGCTCCTGGACACTTGCTTCATCCTTCTTGTTCAATTTCCCTCCCTTCCAAAGTCTTCAGAAGGCAGATGTGAGTCAACTGTAAATATGGTGAGAAAAGGTTGCCCAACATTTCCTAAGTTGGCAAAATCAGAAGTCACTACCATGGAGATGGTCTGTGTAAATGAAATTAAAAACCCTTAAGAAGATCAGGAGAGGATAGTGGCTCTTATTTTTTGCAATGGCTCCATTAGACATTATCCTACTTCCTGTGAAAGCAAAAGATGACAGAACACATTTACAAAATCTAATGCGGTCTAGTGGGAGGAAGAAGGACCAGCAGGAAGAGCATGGAGCAGGAGTTAAGCCTACACCTACCTGGCCAGACCACCAATCAACTCACTGGATAAACCCAGTCATGCTCCTTCCTCTGCCGCAAAGATTGGGCTCCCATTACTACCACAATTTTCATATACCAAATTGGAGCTGAATTTAGAGGGAAGAGCATGATCATTTTCCAAGGGGAGTTAAAAATGCAAGAGGGTCATCTAGCCTCTTATAAAGAACTTTTCTTTATCATGGGCCTACTATGTGTCAGGCGCTATAATGGACATTTCACTTATAATGGCCCTAATCCTGCTACTGTTTGATAACTTATTTTTATAAGGCACTTAGAGGGAAGATCAAGTTTCCCAGAGTATTTCCCTAGAGGATAAAGAGTGGAGTCTTCATATGAACATAGGTCTGTCTAGTTCCAAAGTTTTTTCTTTTCTCCATACCATAGCGTTAAGTTCAACAGCCAAGATGTAAAAAGCTATGGAAGTACCAAGGAGACAGGAAAGAAGTTAGCTGTGTCTGTCATCCAAAGGTGAAAGCTTTTTTTTTTTTTCAACTTTTATTTTAGGTTCAGGAAGTACAGGCACATGTTTGTTATATGGATAAATTGTGTGTCACTGAGGTTTAGTGTATGAATGATTCCATCACCTAGGTAGTGAACATAGTACCCAAGAGGTAATTTTTCAAACTTTATCCCCCTTCGTTCCTTCACCCCCTCATAGTCTCCAGTGCCTTTTGTTTTCATCTTCATGTCCATGTGCACTCAGTGTTTAGCTCCTACTTGTAAGTGAGAACATGCAGTAGTTGGTTTTCTGTTCATGTCCTTTGTCCATTTTTTAATGGAGTTATTTTTTTTTGCATATTGAATTAAGTTCCCTAGGTGAAATACTGATGGATTAGTAGGCAGTGAAGTGCAAGAAAGGTGTTGACAAGCTGATGGGGATGCATTTTGTGAAGCAAGAACACAAAGCAAACTCCAGGTGATAGAGAGTAGAAGGGTCAAAGAAAATCGAAAACAGTTCTGTTTGGTTTAAGGGTGGTTGTGTTTGCCTGTGGTTGGAGATAATAATTCCACCATCTTTTGAGCTACTTGGGACCGCATTGTGAAGAACCTTGAATTCTGTATAAAGCAGTTTGGAATTTATTTTTATAGGCTGTGGGGAGCCATCAAAAGTTTGTATCAAGGGGTTTCTCCACTGTTTTTAGTACTATCTGTAGGTGTTCTTTATGTGCTGTGAGAAAATTAAACATCCCTGGAGTGTTTAAGAAAGAGATAGTGTTTTCATTCTATCTCAGATAGACAATAGCATTGCTGGCTAACATTACCCAGAAGCAGTTGCATTATATCAGCAGTTAGAGTCCCTTAATATGGTGCGATCAGTGAGATCTAATCACACTGGCTTTTTTTCTTGGAATAATGAGACACTTGTTTTTGTTGTTGTTTGTTTTTGTTTTTGTTTGTTTGATTATTCTTTGCTTTAGGAAGGGGTAAGAAACTTCAAGGAACTTCGAGCCAAATTTCAAAATCTTGATGCTCCACCTCTTCCAGGATCTATTAAATTCCCAGCAGGTGTTTCTCCAAAGGGTGACATTGGAGGCACACAGTCAACTCAAATTTTGGCCAATGGGAAACCCCTCTCATCCAACCACAAGCAGCGCCCACCATACTGTTCCAGTAGTGAGTCCCAGCCTCTTCAACCTCAGAAAATAAAGCTGGCTCAGAAGAGTGAAATTCCAAAATGTTCTAACTCCCCAGGGCCTCTGGGAAAGTCTACTGTATGTTCTGCAGCAAGTTCACAGAAGGCTTCTCTGCTGTTAGAGGTGACTCAATCAAATGTTGAGATAATCACTAAGGAAAAAGTAATGGTGGCCAATAGCTTCAGAAACAAACTCTGGAACTGGGAGAAGGTTTCATCTCAGAAAAGTGAAATGTCATCAGCCCTTCTCCTTGCCAGCTGTGGAAGTAAGGCCTTCCATCTGGAAGGGCAAAAAGGCATGGGGCTTACTCCAGAGGAACCCAGGAAAAAGCCAGAAACAAAAGGAGCCCAGACTCTTCCTTCCCAGAAGCAAGTGGTGGCCCCCAAAATATTACGTAATGTCTCTGAAGATCCCTCCTTTGTAATTTCTCAACATATCAGGAAGAGCTGGGAAAACCCACGTCCTGAGAGGAGCCCGGCAAGCAGCCCCTGCCAGCCCATCTATGAGTGTGAGCTTGCCAGTCAGGCCCCAGGTAACAAATGTGATCCCCATGGGACAGGGGCTAGGGAGGGGTCATCATGTTTTTCTACTTTAAAACCTGTTGACTCAGAGCGGTTATGTACATGACCTGGGCAATGTTGCTCCAGACTCTCTGCGTGATATTCTAGGCCCATCTGCTAAATCGTAACCTTGGGTTTGAGTAAAGTGCTTAATCTCCTGGAATTGCTTTGTGAGATAGCTTTTGGAAAAAACTTGGATTTGAATCCTAGCTCAACTTCTGACAAGCTGCATGAATTTAGGCAATCTATATAGATTCTTAGAGCCTGAGTGCTCTCTTATAACTCAAATCTGTCACCAATCATCTGTCTTCGTAAACAACACAATTATTCTCCTAATTTCTCAGGCCAAAACTTAGGAGCCATGCTCTATTTCCCTTCTCCTCCCTCATTCTACCCACTGAATCTATCAACAAGCTCTTGGTTCACCTCAGTATTATGTAAGTTATAAAAGGATAAGGACTGGCTGGGCACGGTGGCTTACGCCTGTTATCCCAACATTTTGGGAGGCCAAGGTGGGCAGAGTTCAGGAGTTCAAGACCAGCCTGGCTAACATGGCAAAAACCCATCTCTATTAAAAATACAAAAATTAGCTGGACATGGTGGCCTGTGCCTGTAATCCCAGCTACTCGGGAAGCTGAGACACAAGAATTGCTTGAACCTGGGAGGCAGAGGTTGTAGTGAGCCAAAATTGTACCACTTCACTCCAGCCTGGGCAACAGAGCAAGATCCTGTCTAAAAAAAATAAAAAAATAAGGACTGTCGTTTTTTACTACCATATCCCTAGCACCTAGAAGAAAAAGGCAAGACTGAATAAGTCCTAAAAAAATTTTGTTGAATGATTGAGTAAGTAGATGGAAGGGTAGATGGATGAATCTCCTTACAACCTTGTATGGTTTCTGTTTGTACTTGGAATAGAATCTAAACTACTTGCTTCGTGGTCTTCATGGCCCTGCATGCTGGTCCCTGTTTTGTTCTGACTTATCTCCTACCCGTCTTCCCCGAGCTCTCTGCCCGTAGTCAACACACTAGATTTCTTGCTGTTCCTTAAACAGGCTTTGTCAAGCCTCAGGACCTTTGCGCTTGCCATTCCCTCTTCCTCAAAAACTCTTTTCTTTAAGCTTTTTTAGCTGCATTTAGGCCTAAGTTCAAAAAAAACTTTCCAAGTCAGCTTTCTCTAACCTGTCTATATAAAGTGTACTATCTCATCATCAACAGTTCACACTTGTCATCTACCTTATTTCCTTCATAGAACTAATGGATCTCTGTAATGCTCTTGTTTATTTGTTTACTTGTTTATCATCAGTCTCTTGTTATTAGAATAAAAATTCCTGAAGGTAGGACTATACATGTTCTTGTTCTCAACTTTATCCCCACTTCCTAGAACAATACCTGGAATATAGTAAATAAATAGTTATTGATGAAGGGATGAGGAAGAAGAAAAGACAGATGGGAAGAAAGATGTATGGGAAGAAGGATGGATGAGAGAAAGGAAAGAAGAATGTATTATCTACCAGATGGAGCTATTGAGAAAGTTAAGTGAGATAAAGGACATAAACTACTTAGCACAGTGCCTGGTAAAAACTCTGAGCCCAATTAGTAAGTGATAATTAATATTCACTATGTCTTCTTCCTAATTTGATAATGACTGAAGTTTTTGACAATGCTACTTGTAATTCAAGCCTAAGAAGAGAGGAACTTTGGGCCTGAGTTTCTGGGGATATAACCTGCTGTGGGTGGAGCAGTAAGGAAGCTTTCCCTCCCTTCCAGCTTGTGGAGGAGAGCAGGAAGTCTCCCATGGGTATATGTAAAATGTTAGGCCACTTCTTAAGTTTTCGCATGAATGGCCCATGTAGTCAACTACTGTCTTACATAAATCAAAAATCAAAGCAGTTGGATTACAATAGGATTTTGTGCTATTTTCAGGGTAAAGGGCAGATATGATTTTCTTATATAATATTGGACTTTCTGTTGGAGTTGGATTTAAGACTGCAGAGGACAAATATATATAAAATTGGAACTTTACTGGAAAATTCCAGGACACAGGTGCCCAGATATCACAAAGTCAGCCTTGAAGCCAGTCCTAGGCTATGAGCCCTGGAAATCCCAGATCGATTCTTATTCCTCATTATACAGCCAGTATTATTTGCATGTCATAAGTGCTTGAAGAATCCTTTCAGTAAATAGTCACAGCCTCTCTCCTATGAGGTAGGCCCTGTGCTTGGTGCTGGGGGATCAATATGACACCATCCCTTCCCACAGAAGCCCACGTTTAATGGGAACATAGATCAGTACCTCCCCATGATATTGATGTAGTGGTATTAACAATGTGCTATGGGGATACAAATCAGAGGTTGATTATGGCCTTGATTCCTGTGAGAAATCAAGAAAAGTTTTCTAGAGGAGGTGTCATTGGAGCAGAGCCTTAAAAGAATGAATTGAAGTTTGCCGAAAAAAGGAATAGTGTTCCAGAACCAAGAAAAACATGAACAAAATTTTGGATATATGAGAGCTTTTTAAGGCTATCTAAATCAAATATGGAGAATGGAGAAGCCAGTGATGCGTGTGAAAAATAGTTGGGCTTTAAGTGGGGGAAGCAAGACATATAATATGAAAAACAAATCTAGAAACACAGATGGGTGCCATGTGGTGTAGAAATGGCAGAGATGGAGTGACTGATGTCATGCTGAGGTAATCCTTAAAGCAGCAGCATGGCAACTGATCAGGTTTACGTATTGATCTGGGCACTCTAGCTGTTGGGTGGAGAATAGATTGGACGAGACTGAGATGGAGGCAAGGAAACCAGTTTTACCCAACAAACTATGAAATGAAAATAATCGTAACCTACATTTTTTACTGTCTTGCGTTCAGAAAAACAGCCAGATGTCAGGCATCACCACCTTCCCAAAACAAAGCCACTGCCCTCCATCGACTCCCTGGGTCCTCCTCCCCCAAAGCCTTCAAGACCTCCCATCGTGAACCTCCAGGCCTTTCAGAGGCAGGCAGCTGCTGTTCCCAAGACGCAAGGGGAAGGTAAGGAAATACACAGGGCCCTACACACGGCCAACCAGGAGTCACCTCCGTCTCCACATCCTCTCCCAGGTGACGATACCGCTGCAGCTTTTCCATGAGGCTGGACATCCATCACTGCTTATTCTCACCTAGAGGCTGTGGCAGCTTGCCCATGAAATGACGTCTCTGTGGGAATTGGCCCTTTATCACTCCTAGACCAGCCCACTTCCCCTGAGAGCACTGCATTTGATCACTGGGAATTTGTCCAAGAGGAAGAAAACAAAGAGTCGCTGAGCAGGGAGTCACTGAACCTTTGTGTTTCCTGTAAACCTGTGTTGTCAACACAATCCATTTGTGCAGGAGAAATGGGGAGGGAGTGAAAAGGGAGAAGGTCAGTGTGAACTTGACCTGAAATCCTTAGGGGGAAGCCCCTCAGGCCTCTGTGATCTGCTTTTGGTAATTAACTGAAAGCCTACAACCCCCAACCCTCTGATCCCTTCCAGAAACTGCAACATCTTTAGAAGCCATTTTTCTGTGCTATTTTGTGTCTTCTATTTAAAGGAACACCTCTCATCCCTCACCACTCCCACCACAATCTGATCTTGTTGACATTTTAAATGCCTTAGCTTATGTTTGCTCTAATGAAACACAAGATGAACATACACTTTGGGACAAAATGTACCGCTGTGCTAACATTTGTTTTACTATGGCCATCAGCACCAGCAGACGGCAGGTACACTGAGAGAGCTAACGCAGTCTTTGTTCATTTTAAGTGCTTTGGGCAACTTCATAGTTAAATTACTCTAACTTCATGATTCTCAAACTTGAGTGTACATCAGAATCACCTAGAGGACTTATTAAAACACAGATTGCTGGGCTCCATTTTCAGTTTCTGGTTCAGTTGGTCTGAGTTGGAGCTTGATAATTTGCCTTTTAACAAGTTCCCAGAGGTTGCTAATGCTGCTGGTCCAGGGACCACACATTGAGAACCACTGCTATAAGTCATCTTAAGTCTTATCCTAAAAGAAAATTCTATTTGGGGAGATAGGCTCTTACAAGTATACTTTACTGATATGGCCAGCTCCAAATCAAAGAAAGATAAGTGTTATTTTTTATAAACATTAAATAATTCAGGCCTCAAATAATCTCTCCGAATACGAAGAAGGTTTATCAGACAACATAGAACAAAGTACTAAGTCTTTTGTAATAAAATGGGCTTTGTAGATCCCAGCTTCTGAACTCACTAGCTATTTAAGTTTGGGTTTGTTAATCACCGAGCCTCATTTTCCTTATCTATAAAATGGGGATAATTTCCTTATCTGTAAAATGGGGATACCACGGATCTCTTAGGATTATTGTGAGGATAATGAGACATGATGCCCGGAAAGAGCTTAAATAGTGCTTGGAATACCAGGAAGTGCTCTGTAAATGTCCAAGGTTATTTGAAAGAAACATTGAACAGCTATAATCTCTGTACCATGTCCTGTGATGGAAATGAGAGATTAAGAGATAAACCCCACAGGGGTTCTTGTCTTTAAGGAGGTCAAAGTCTAATGCAAGAGATTGTACCCATAAATAAGAAACTGTACTGTAAAGTGTGGTTGAGTGCTGCAATGCAGGGACAGGCGTCCCCTGGGTGCTGGGGTGGAGGTAAGGGATGTTTCAGGCACAGGCAAGCTTCCACTCTCCACATTATCTGTGGTGTCAAGTCATCGCACAAGCATCATTCACTTTAACCAGGCTGCTGCAAACGCCTCTTTTTCATTCTGCCTCTTTCTCTTGCAGTGACTGTGGAAGAGGGCTCCCTGCCTCCAGAGAGGTAAGTACATGCTCCTTAGTTGTGTAGGAGGCTACTTAGCCTGCTCCAGAGCAGGCAATTAGCACAAACCAAGAATCTGTATTTCTCAGAAGGGTTTCAGAAGGAGTGAATTTATAAGCAACAAACTGCAACTTTTGTTGTAAACAAAAGATTAAATAAATTGCATTTAACACGTGCTGAAGTTAAGTTGCAAAGAGAGTCCTCAGAGGTCCTATTTTTATTACACAGTTGGGTTCAGTAAATTGAAACATCACCCTTCATAGTCATAAATCGAATTAGAGGCTAAAGAATGCTCTGGGCAGCTGGTGTGATGTTAGGAATCGGTAATGGGATAAAGGATGTTCTATTTTTGGTGTACTCCTTCTAAGAATTTTGCCACAGAAGTGTCAGTTCATTAACTCGCTTAACAAAATAAGATCTATTGAGACCTTTGATGTGTCAGGCACTCAACTGGCTACTTTATACAGATTTCTCATTCTATTGTCTCAAGAGGGCTGCACAGTTGCTGCTGCCGCTCACATTTTATAGCTCAAGATACTTGGGCTCAGAAAGTTTGCCACTTGCTGAGCCATGATTCCAACCCAGATGTGCCATAACTACATTGATTATATACCTCACCTCCCACACAAAGATGTTCCTGTTCTCAAAAAGGTTAGTCTTAGAAGGAGATCCAAACTTAACAACAAATAGTCATATTACTTATTCCTTTATCAAATGTTTACAATGGTAAAGTGTGTTAAGTTTTGTAATAGAGGATAGGACAAGATTCAGAGGCTGCACTAAGAAGGAAGTTGTTACACCTTCTTGGGAGGGTCAGAGAAGTCTTTAAAGAAGTATCAGTTCTCCATTGCTAGAGTAATGCTACATAATAACAATAAAACTTTCATAGCATACATGAGTCTGTGGGGGTACAGCTGATCTGGGCTGGGGTCAGCTAGGTTTGCTCATATGTTTGCAGTAGACTGCAGGCTATCTAGTCAACTTTGCGATATTGGCTGGGGTGGCTCACATGTTGGGGGAAGCTTAACAGTTGGCTGATCTAGGATTGTGTTGGCTGGGATGGTGGACACCTTGACTTGGCACCGTCTGCCTCTCCTCATCCAGCAAGCTAGCCCAGGGGCACTCTTCTACAGTCGCTGCTAACAAGCAAGACAAGCCCAATCACACCAGCACTTTCCAAGCCCTTGCTATGTTACAGTTGCTAACATCTTATTGGTCCAAGCAAGTAATGTGGCCAAGCCCAGAACCAGAGTGGGAGGGTGCTGAAAGTTTCATAGCAAAAAGCAGGGATGCAGGAAGGAGTGAAGAATGGGGTATTGATCCAGTCAACCTATCCCTGAAGAGGAAACATTTGAAATGAGTATTGAAGATGCACATTTGCAGCATAGCATGGGAAGAGACACTCCAGGTAGAGACAGGAGGTGTGAAGCAACACGTTTAATTTGTGGAAACTAGAAATAAGTACAGTTAGAGTGTAGAAAGTATAGAAATGGTATAGAAATGGGATTGTAGAGGTAAACAGGAACCACATCACAGAGGATCTTGTACAACAGGAAATTGATAAGACAATCTTATTCAACAAGGAACTGGTAGTGTGGTGTTAGACACAATTCACGTGCTCTGGGAACTCCTGGGTTAGTTGTCCCTTTGAAAGAGTTAAATGACAGCACACGAGAGGTCAGTGAAGACATGTTCTATGTGCATTTATGTGAAAGAGAGAAAATAATCTAAATGGCTCAGGCAATGGTTTGCACCATTTACTCAATGAACATAGGTCCCAGTATGACAGTTTGAAGGGACAACGTACCTCTGCTGTGCTTTCAGTTGCTCTTGGTTCTTTCATATTGTGAGCATCTCAGTAGGATTGAGTGTAAGGTGACTGCTGTTTTTAACTAGATACACGTTTTTCCTACAGATTGGTTCTAATCTAAGCTGACCTCTTCTCTGGCATTTAAATCAAAGAAACAGCAATCTGTTTCAACATGGAGGATAAACTTGCTGTGATGGCCCATTAGTCAGTCTCCATGTGGCACCATCTTCCTAAGGGATTGACAGGGCCATTTTGACTGTTCTGTCCTTTCATGCTGATTTTGGAAACTAACCTCCCTCTGAAATGAGATTTCACTTAACAGTGATTATGATGTGGGCCATAGCGCTGAAAGACTGAAAGGCAAAAGAGATAAAGAGGGGCCAGAAAACTTAGGGCACCTTCATGGGAGATGAAAGAACTGGGCCTGTATCCTGAATAATAGGTAGGAGTTAGATAGGTTTGCTTATGTGTTCTCTTTTGTGAGACTATAAAGTGGTAAGGCAGGGTATTGTTCCCTGATATAACCACCGTTTTGAGATGTAGTTGATCTGAGATGTAGTTGATGGGTGGATGGATGAATGGGCAGATGGACAAACAGATAGACAGACCAATGTATTTTCATTATAGAGACAGAACATGTTTGAAAGCAAAGAGGTTGGGAAGGAAATAAACAGACAAAAGGAGACTCTAAAGTCAAGGAAATACACAGACAAAAAATATTCTAATGTATAAAAATAAGAGATGAGGTTGGATCCTAAAATGCATGAAGTGACATGGTAAAAAGTTTGGACTTTATCTTGCCAATGTTAAGTTAGTTTGAACAAGTAAATGTCATAATGTGTGATAGCTTTAGCTATAACTTCCATGGAAACTGGTGCTTGTTTGGGAAGGATATCATCCATGTTCAAGGTATTAATCTTCAATTCAGAGATTAGATTAGAAATAGTATATGTAGGCTCTCATTACTGGAAGGGGAGGTGCTGATAATCTCATGTAGTCAAGCCACATAGCACAAAGTTAATGAAAGCCTGGGTTTTGATCCAACCCCTAGAACTTAACATCTTGGGATCTTGGGAAAATGCTTTAACTTCTGTAAACCTTAAAACAAAAAAAAAAAACTTCTGCAAAATTCTTAAAACATCTAAGGACAACATTCTTCTCCAAATTAAAACTCTCATTATTTTCAACCATAGTGTATAAAACAGGAGTCTTTGTGTTCTAGCTGTATTTCCATGTGTATATATTTTAATCATCTTAACCTAGCACACTTACAATAGCCTTCTTTCATTTCTGGACCTCTTTGTGTCTAAAATATGAGAGGTGACATTGTATAAAGGAACAAGTGCAGGTTCTTAAGTCTATTGGCATAGATTTAAACCCCTCTTCCATACCTTAGACAAGCCATTTAACAGCTCAGATCTTTGATATACACATCTGTAAAGTGGGCACAATATTATTATTTACTTTAATATCATGAAGGCCAAGTGAGATAAATTATATCAAGCATGGAAAACACAAAAGAAACCCAATGAGTCTCAGTTTCTCTAAACCTTGGCCTCTCCATCCCTTGTTACCTCTGAAATATTAATGTCTCATTAGTTCCCAACAGTGAGATAGCTCCTTGGAGATTATTCTTTGTCATCACTCTTTTATGCAAACCAAGCTGGCTGGCATCCCTCTTGAATAAGCAGCCCCTATTTGTGTGCGCAAAGCAGATTAGTCCCAGGGCAGCAATCAGCACTGGTCTCCGTCAGTACTTAGCAGAGTTGGCTAATATTTTATTCATTAGCTATAAATACGGCTTTTCTCCCATTAAGAAGTGTCAGAGATAGTCCTGACTCAGGGAATCTGACTCAGACACATAAAGGAGGTGCTGTTTATTTTGGGAGTAGGAAGATGACAGCAGTGTTTCTCAGGGGAGGGTCTGTGGGTGAATTCTCAAGAGTTTACCATTTTCTCTCTTGAAGTTTTTAATTTTGTGTTTTCACTTTGATGATAGTCTTTAAATGCTCATAAGCTTTTAAAATAAGTCTATCAGCTTTTATTAAAAGCTGATAAGCTTATTTTGAATCTTCCCGATGACTTCTTTTATGGCTAGTACTTGGAAACATATATTTGTATTTGTGTTTTTGCAGTTTCTACCCCAAGCAGAGTGGGAAACACAATGTCTTCTAGGGCTGGGCAGATCATGTGACTGTCTCTAGGACCTGTGTCAGGCAGTGGGGAGTGGCTGATCCTGTGGAAGTGAGGAATAGATAGATGCCTTATCAAAGGCCGTCAAGTAAAATAATGATAATTACAACAACACTGTAACCCAAAAAAATGCATTTACAGTACTTATTTGCATAGTATAAGTACTATAAACAAAAATTTAAGAGTATTAGGATACTAATGAGGGTTTGAGAGTGAAATAAAGCTTAGGATGGTCAAGAAAGGCCTCTCCGATTGATTAATGGGTACAATTATACAGTTAAATAGGAAAAATAAGGACTAGTGTTCGATAGATCAGTAGGGTGACAATAATTAACAATAATCTATTGTACATTTCAAAATAGCTAGAAGCGAATAATTTGAATGTTTTTAACATAAAGAAAATTGTGATAGATATTTCAATCACCCTGATTTGAACTTTACACATCGTATGAATGTATTAAAATATCATATTACCCTGAAAATATGTACATCTACTATGAATCGATCAAAGAAAGACCTCTCTGAGATAGTAGCATTGAGTTGAGAACTGAATAAGGACCCAGTCCAGTTAAAGGAAGATCTAGGAGATGAACATCCCAGGAAAGAAAATAACTGGCACAAAGACTAAAGGGAGAACCACGCTTAGCACGTTTTAAAGAAGGAGAAAGGGGTTGGAATCTTGGCTAAAGCCCAGTGAGCTCAGGAAATGGAGGTGGAGTATCTTGTGAGCTGGGGAAGTAATTTGGATTTTGCTCTAAATGCATTGGGAAGACATTGGAGAGTTTTAAGCCAGGAAGTGACATGAGCTGACACTTCTTTTGTAAAGATCATTCTGGATGCTGTATAAATAACAAATTTCATGGGAAAATAGGTAGAAACAGAAAGACGTCCTGAAAGCCATTACAACAACCACCGTACAACTAGCAACATACACTCAGTGTTTATTCTAAGTACTTTATACATGATTTCATTTATGACAATTTTAAGGAGCAGATAGTACTGTCCCATTTTATAGACGAGGACACTGAGTCACAGAGAAGTTAAGTAACTCAACATGGACAGGGTAGTCAAAATGAAATTAAAAAGTTGATGGATTAAAGATTTGTTTAGGAGGAAAACAGCAATTGCTGGATCAGCTGTGGGGAGTGAGATGTGAGGGAAAGAGGAATCTAGGACAATATGGAGGTTATTTGCTGTTCCCATCATTGTTGATATTAACACAGGTGAAATGCTTGGCACTAAATCAGTGCAAGACAAGAAGGATCCTTCCTGTGAAAGGTCTTTGAGCTTGTTTTCTACTTAGTAACAGCAACAACAAAAAGCATGTCATTGTGCCTTTGTACATGTACGACAGAATTACTTAAGGCTGGTTTTAAAATTGTTTGCAGCTACAGTGCTCTTTCCTGAATGGCTGCACTTCAGGTAATTAAGACTGGTACAGACCTGACCTGATTGACGAACAACAAAACAGCCTCCTTGTAGTGATATTCAAGGGTGAAAGCAGGCCAGGAAATCCCAGCATGCTGGGATAAATTGAATCGCTACAGGAAAGAATGAAGAGAATGAATTTTTTGAAGCCCGTGTCCTGCCTGTAGAGTTTCAGACTCAGAACATTCAGGTAGTTTCAGCTTAAGCCACTTCAATAATTTCTTATTATCCCTTTTTAATTGGACATCAGGGACACAAAAGGGCCACTGATTGGCCTGCTTTTCACAAGGAGCAGTGAATTTCCCGAGTTTTTCTCTTCTTTTTTGTTTTCAAATATTCCTCCTTAAAAAAAATCTCACCTATAACTTCTATTTATTGAGCACTTTCCATAGATAAAGAGTTGTACCTTATGTCCTCTCTCTCATTTTAGAACTCCCAGCTACAACCACCCATGAAGTACAGTAAGTGCTTTGTGCACTCTCTGACCACGGAGAGTCAGGTGAAGTCATCCAGGGTGATGCAACTGGATCAGCAGCACCAGGGCTTGACCTGGTCAGCCTGGCTCCAGAGCACAGCCTCTCAACTATCACCCCAGGCTGCCTTACTGAGGATTCAAAGAACACTTTACCTACAACAAAAGAGGGCAAGGCTTAATAGACTCATAGCTTGCTCTACACATCGAGCCTGGATATGCTTTGAGCAGGAGTTCTTGAATGCCTGCCTTAGGATTTCATTTTCTGTGCAGAGGGATCTGTGTGAGGGAGGCTGGCCTAGGGTGGAGCTAAAATATGAAAGGTTTTGGAACTAAGCCTTGCTTTTTCTCTTCAGTGGCATTCAGATGATAAGCCAGAAAAGTCATGATTGAGAAAGAAACAGACAATCACAAGTTGCAGACTTGGGGCCTAGTTTTGTACATAGGTTTATCTAGTAAGGTTGAATATAAACTACTGTTTGAGTATGACCACATGCTGAGCATTGCTGAGCCCTTTTATATCTGTTAGACTCATTCTAGACCAATGACTATCTTAGGAGGCAATACTAATTGCCACCTATAAAATGGCAATATTATTATTAATATTAGTATATTGAATACTGAACATTAGTATTAGTATATTGAATATACACAATATTAGTATCGTCATTTTATAGGTGAGAAACCATGGCTTGCCCTGTTCCAGAGTTTATTTGGGATATGAACTCAGAACCAAATTAAAGATTTTCAGCTACGTTATTCTGACTCAGCCAGAATTTTTCCACCATGAAGTGTTTTTGGAGATGCCTATTAGACTGCAAGTTCTATGAGAGAAGGATCAGATATATTTTTCACTTTTGTTTTTACAAGACCTAGCAAACAGTGGGCATGCAAGCAATAATTATCCAATGACTGAGTGATGGGCCAGTGGAATAACAGATAAACAAAATGATGGGGAGAAGGATGGATGGAAAGAATGATATCATCTTCCACTAGCTTTTATGTAAATAAAACATTTCAAGATTCTGTTCTCCATACATTCTGCCTTGGTTTGCATGTCCAATATTATATCCCTCTAATATTAAATCTAAATAATTAGGACTATCTGAGCACTTCCTTTGCCCTTGCATATTAGGTAAGGGCTACTGCCATGTGAGAGCGGGGACTCACATGAGATCCTCTTTCCTCTGCTCCTTCTTGGTCTAGCATTCAGCTCCAAGTGACATCCTACCAAGAAGCTCGTTCTGATTTATTAGCCCACATGAGAGGCACTCTCCTTTCTTCTCTCCTCTTCTTTGGACTCATTAGTTTTTGAATTAAATATTTATTTAATTAAACTAATCATTGAGCTCTTAGCATCCATTTTATATTTGGAATAAAATTCAAAAATGTTGTACTTTTCCCAGGGCCAAGAATATCCTTCCTTACACTTCTTTATACCTATATATATTCTTACAGGTTTCTTACGGGTTTTGATCACTGGTTATTCTCCGGACTCCTCTCCTAAGCCCTGTCACCCTTGTTTGCTGTCTTCCACCCATGGACTGGCCGTTGGCTAATCATCAAACACAACAAGCTTCCCTGACCAATCAGAAGTACTTATATTTTCCTGTGTGTGTCATCTTCTCCCAGATCCTCACCTGATGGCTCCTTCTCATCATGCAGAATTCATTTTTTATTTATTCATTCAATAATTATTGAACTCCAACTATGTGCCAGCCATTTTTCTAGATGCTGGAAATGCGGCAGGAAATGAACACAAAGTATCTGTCCTCATTAAGTACATATTTTAGTTGGGAAGAAAAACAAATAACAAATATGATATGAGGCAATGATATATGCTGAAATGTCAGCTTTCCTGGCTATAGCACATGTTCCCTCACCCAAGACGCTATCTATTTCATATATGATTCTGCTTTATTTTCCTGTTATTTTTTATGAATGCTTTGATTGATAATATTCATTTGACTGATTTAATTTTTATGTTTTTCTAGACCATGAGAACCCTGAGTTTAAGGACATTGACTGCTATTTATTTTTATATTGTAGAACAGTACCTGACAGAGAGGGGGAGCTCAATGAGAAAAATTAATGATGTGACATCATCTACCTGTCTAAGAGTTCCCAGTGTTTTTGTATGAGCATCACAGAAGGATATAAACAAAAAACCAGTTGCTAACTGGGAGCCTACAATGTGCCAGACACTGGATGAGGCAATGGGTACTGAGCAGCAAGTGATATTCAAGATCCCAGAGCAAGAGAGAGAAAATTAAACTAGTTTCAAAGAGTAATAAAGTAATTTCAAGACTATGACAGTGACTGAGAAGGGCATGCAACAAGTATTGTGGTTTACAGAAACAGGTGGGAAGGAGGGCTGTTTGGGAAAGCTGGCTGAAGAAGGGCCTTGCCAAAGGGGACAGAGGTGAGACCTGGTGGTTGAGAAAGAGTTGGTCATGCAGAAACCATTCTACACAGCAGGAGCAGCCTTTGCCAAATCTTCGAGGTAGTAGAGAGCACCGCATCCTTGTAAAGTAGACAGGAGGCCAGTGTGGTTGGAGAGTGATGAGTGAGGAAGAGAATGGTAGTACAGGACCTTAGAGACGTGGAGAGGGATGACATCATAAAGATGGGGAGCTTAGTGGTTCTTTTTTTAAAAAAAATTATTAAAAACCATAGGATGCCTCTGGAAAGTCTTAAGCAGGATTGTGACAAGGTCTGAATTATATTTTGAGAAGATCATCTTGGCTGCTGTGTGGAGAATAGACTATAGAAGGGCCATGGATATGACAATCAGAATTTTAGGAGAAAAAATATGAGTTTGCACAGAGGATGTTGGTGATAAGGTCATTATAAGCAGATGAAATGTGGACAAAAGCGAAGAGGCAGGAAACAGCCTCATGTGTTCAAGAACTATGGGTAATTTGACATGATTAGAGTGCGTAGTGGTAAGGTGTATATGGGGAAGGGGGCATACAGCATTTAATAGTTGTTCAATAAATGTTGGCTGAAGAATAGAATGGACTTAGACGGCACTCGGCTTAAGACTCAAGCATATCCAGTCTATTTTTGTGATTTTCTGTTTCCCTGGGTGTATCTCATTTGCCTGTCTAAATTATAAATTCTTCAAAAGCAGAGAGATGGTCTAATATTTCTTTCTTACCAGCTGCATAATTAAAGTGTGTTTAAATTGAATGAATTAAAAATTAAAAGATCCAGGGAGTATGTTACATGAAGTTAAGGGCATTGATTTGGGAGTCAGATAACCTTGGATTCATAGTTTGAGCTCCACACACTAGCTCTGTGATCCTGGGAAAGTTATTTGATATCTCTGGGCCTTCTATTTTCTAATATGGGAAATGGTGAAATCAAATCCTTCCCCCAGGGATGTTGTGAGGATTGAGATAAATATCTCTAATTCAGCAAAGTGGAATTTCCAATGTTGTAAAGCTCTTAATAAATGGCAGAGATTTGCTGTCTGTTTGTAATAGCAGGGTTTGTCTGTATCAAGGTTGAATGCTGTAGGTGGCAGAACAGGCAGTCGGGAGACCAGGCTCCTAGCTAAAAGCCTGCCACTAGTTCAGAGAGTGACCTCATCTCCCTCTCTGTAAAACAAATGGGATCAGATATTATAGTGCGCCGCAAAGAAGACACTCTGAAATTTGAAACAAGGATATTTTAAAATTTGACTAGTGATCAAAATGAGGGCTTGTGGTCATTTTGTTTCATGCTGCTGAAGTTTCAACTGGTTTATTAGGAACCTGCTTTATCAGATCTTGTTCCTAGATGAATGGGAAAAAAAAGAGTCTGGTTTAGTTGTGTGAATTCCTAAGACACTTAGAAGAAAAGTGCTTTTAGAAAGTCATTCCCAAATTCACCCTGATCCACTGGTTCCACCTTAACCTCAAATTACAGGTTAAATGGTAATATTTTTCATTTTATAGGTGATAATGTCAGGCACAGACAAGAAAAAGAACTTCCCCATAACATTTTCCCCACATAAATAACTAATATATAAAAGAATTGATCTGTGAACTCTTGGGTCAGCCTAACAAAGGTTGGAAAAATACCGTCCAAAGCCCACTCACAAGCTCCTTGACCTTCACCATCGTCTTGTGCTTCATTATTTTCATTTTTCAGTTTTCTCTCGGTTCTAGAGTGACTTATAGTGCAGAGGAGAGAACCAATGGACTAGGAATCAGAAGATCTGGTTTCCAGACCCACCTCTGCTACTTAGCAGTGCTATCTTGGGGAAGTTACTGAATATCTCCAAGCCTCAGTTTCCTCATCTGTAGAATGCCTCATACTGCTACTGAGAGGATTATATGAGATAAAGTATATACAATTAACATGAATATAGTTTGTTCAAAGAGTGAATAATAGCATGTAACTTAATGAATGAGAAATCTGAGAGCTTCTCTTTTATACCACTAGCAGACATACTTTTCTCCCACTATGTCTCTAGCTAATAGTCTGGTCAGTCCTTTGGAATCCTCCTTGCTGTATACTCTGATGACCTCTTTCTTTGATGACTTCCATTACAGTGTGATCTATTCATGCCATGTTTGACTTTAACCGGTACATCCCCTGTGTAAGATGGTATACAGCATAATGGTTAAGACTTCAGATTCTGGATTCAAATATCTGGCTTCTTATCTCTGCTGCTAACTACTCTGTGAAATTGGAACATGCTTCAGTTTCTTCATCTGATTGTGGAAAGAATAATAGTATCTATTTTATAGAGTCAAAGATTGATACATGTAATCGAAACAGTGCTTGGCAGGTAATAATTATCAGCTGTTATTATTATTTACATGCCTTCCCATGCCTGCCTTATGAATGAGATCAATGGTTTGACAATGTAGCTTCAGAGTTAAGTTAAAGCCAGAGGGGATGGCATATTTTGTAAGGTTATGCAGCACTTTAATAACATTTACTTGGTGATCATGGTTTTGTAGTCCTTTGTAGAAATAACTGGGTTACATATATATGAATAGAAAAAAGAAATACCTAGTGCCCAGGGTTGAGAGAAGCTCTATTTGTTGTACGTTATTGTAGTAGAAGTCATAGTAGAATTGGTAAGTCGATTAGTCAGGGTTCTCTAGAAGGACAGGACTAATAGGGTAGATGTATATACAAAAGAGAGATTATTAAGGAGTATTGACCCACATGATCACAAGGTGAAGTCCCACAATAGGTCATCTGCAAGCTGAGGAGCAAGGAAGCCAGTCCAGATTCCAAAACCTCAGAAGTATCCCTACTTTTTGAAGGCTGACAGTGCAGCCTTCAGTCTGTGGCTGAAGGCCTGAGAGCCCTGGCAAACCACTGGTTTAAGTCCAAGAGTCCAAAAGCTGAGGAACTTGGAGTCCAATGTTCGAGGGCAGGAAGCATCCAGCATGGGAGAAAGATAGAGGCCAGCAGACTCAGGCAGTCTATTATTTTATTCTAGTTGCAGTGGCAGCTGATTAGGTTGTGACCACCCAGATTGAGGGTGGGTCTCACTCTCCCAGTCTGTTGACTCAAATGTTAATCCCCTGTGGCAACACCCTCACAGACACACCCTGGAATAATACTTTGCATCCTTCAATCCAATCAAGTCGACACTCAATATTAACCATCACAGTAAGGTTATGGTACATGTGGTGGTGGGATTGTGTGTATGTCTGTATACATGTATGTATATATATGTAAACACATATATACACAAATGAAAATATATATTACATAAAAAGATGTATATGTATGCACACATATGTGTGTGTTCTGTAAAATGGTAGAAGCAGGAGAACTAGTGGTGGAGGTGGTGGTAGAATTGGAAGGACAAGTAGTAGAATTGTAAAAGGGAAAATAGTATAAAAGTGAAAGTGGAAGTAGTAGTAGCGGAAGCAGAAGTAGCAAACGCTTTATGCCAAGCACTACACTAAGCATGGCATAAATTATATCATTTCATTCTCATATAAAGAGGATTAAAGGGTGAAGAGACTTAGGTTGAAGCATCCACCCAAGGTCATAGACTGGTAGAGCTGAGATTCACTGCCACCTCTGTCTTTCTGAAGCCTATGTTTCTCTGAATCATTCTGCTCTACTGATTCATTGATTGTTCATCTCTAACCATTATCTAATATGTATACGAAACAAGTTTTAGTAGCTTATGAAAAAAAATCACTCCAAATTCATCATATATTTTTGTGAACCTGGCACAAATGAATTATGAGATCCATTTTATTTAGCATAGATGTCACTTTTAAAAGTTTAATCACCAATCATTTCATTCAAGGGAAGGATTTCTTAGGGTGAAGGGCTATGAGTAGAGTATTCTTACTTTATTTACTGGAAATAGAAATTTGTCCAGTTTGGGACTTTGGACAATTGAGAAATCAGATGGTGTCACACTCCCTTGTCACCAGGAACCTGTAGAATGTTACAACAGAGCAAATGCTGACTAAGCTATTCCTGTTCATCCTGTCTCCAAAATGCATGGCCCGTTGAAATAATAAGTGGAAGAAACTGTGTTTTCAACCTAACAAAATAAATATACAAGTATGGCTAACAGGTTTTGCTGTTCAAGTCTCAAGCTTTCTATTTAATGAAAGCTCTTCTTTAGATCTTCTAGAACTTTCTTGCAATGAAACTTTTTGCGTCATCATCATGCAGTGTGGCACAGGAGAAGACAAGAAAGGAAATTCACCTGTCAGGCACTTTCCACATTGTGATTCAGTTATTCCCACACTAAACCCTCACAGTGACTCTATGAGGAAATGAAGGCTCTGAGAACCTAAATGACTGCTCAAGACCCAACAGCCAATGAGAGGTGCATATAATGAATCTATGTACGGTGTCTAACACATGGTAAACCCTCAAGAAATAGTAGCTATTAGTGTGATTAATAATCTCACTGTTTGACCAAGTGGACAGATGTTTGAATGAGGTGCATGAGCCACTTCTCTAGAGCATACAGCCTAATACAGAGGTTAACTAATTATTCTCCAAAGGACAATGAGGGATTCTGCGGGGGCCTTTCAGGGCTGTGGACCAGAGGTAAACATGGCAAGTGGAAACAACCATGAGAGGTCACTTGTCCATGCTTTAGCTAGAGAGATCCCATTTGTTTAAACATTTATTTTGAAGATAGGATTTCCAGGAGTCCAAAAAAAATTAGAAATTTTCTGGTTTTGTAAACCATCTTTAACACTCGTATTGCCTTTAAGGAGCTGTTTTTGCTTCTTGAACACAGATAATGTTGAAGATATCACTAAGAAACATTAACGTTTTATAATGTAGTATAGAAATAACTGGAGGTTTTCTGTAAGGAAGTAAGAGAAGTTAGAAACCTGATGCTATGCCACTAATAAAAAATTTTACAAGATGTAAACCTCAAAACTTATTTTAAAATACAATATTTCTGTCCTCTCATACACTAATATTACCAGCACACTTTTGTGGAATGTCTATGTGCAGAGGGCAAATATTTCATTCAATATCCATAATGCACCTTTAAAGTAGATTTTATTATAACTGTTTTATAGAGCAGGAAATGGAGGCTTAAGGTATTTACCCAGTACTTTATAACTAGATGGTAGAAGAGAGCTAGGATTCAAATTCAGATCTGTCTGACCCCGTGTTCCACATCTGTCTCATATTCTGTGCTGCCTCCCAGTAGTGTCTATGGTCCTGTAGACACATTTTTCATAAATGTGGAAATAAAGAAGTTGAAGCATAGATTGAAATCATAATTTCTTCCCTCCAATCCAAGTTCTTTATATTGATCCACATTGTATAAAATCAAGGTGGATCTCAGATCTAGTTTTAATGGACCAGGGATAAAGGTAAAAGACATTCTCAGGTAGCAAAAAAGGAGGTTAAAATACATCTGCAACCTTCTTTCTTCCTCTTAACAATAATCCCAGCACTGATTCTTTGTAAAGACAATTGATCCTAAAGATGCCTTTTTGGAAACTTTGGTAAAATTTTCTTTATAATTATCTGAAATGAGATATTTATTCATTTTTGACCAAAGTAGTCTAAGAAATTGATTAGACATCTTTCAATTTTTCTCCAAATTGTTTCTTATCAATAAAATTAATTTACCATAGACCAAATGAGATTGTTAGGCCATTGAAGCATGAAATATATGGCATAGCCTATAATTTAAGAAAGTTTATCTTGATTACTTTATGAAGGGGGAGGGGAACAAAAATATGAGAGGAGAAGTTACTGATGCATTGGAGTTTATAATTTTTCTTTTTCAGCAAAATGAACTATTACATCTTTAGAATTATTACAGAGAATATGCACAAAAGAAAACTAGAAAATATGCAAAATAGTCAAACAAAGGAGAGAAAACAATTGGGTTGAATGTGCTTATGATTATAATAAATGAGGGAAAAGAGAACTCCAACTTTTTCACTGTCTATGATAACAACTATGTGAATATGCATATAAATGAAAAATCAGGAAGACTACCAAATGCTAAGACCTCATTTGTATTAAGGTTCAGAGGTTATGTGTAATTTTTTCTCTTTGATACTATCCACATTTGCTGTGATGTAGTTGTGATGCAGCTGAAGTCGCTTCAACTCTAACCTTTAACCCTAACCCTAACCCTAACTCTAGTCCCCTTCAACTGCATCTATAGCAAATGGAACTACCTCATATTAAATGTGGACAGTACAGAGGAGAAAAAATCATGAATTTACTCCATAATTCCATTTCCCTTTTTCCCTTTGCAGAGGCAACTCCAATCATGAATTTGTGAGTGTATCCATTTAGTATATTCTTACATTTGAGCTATAAACTCATATATCTGTCAAGGATATAGTTTTTAAATTTTTATATAAATGACACCTTATGTTACCCTTCTGCAACTTTTTTTTACAAAGCTGTGTTTTCATATTCTATCTATGTTGATGTATATGTCATTTGTTCATCATAATTGCTGTATCATATTTCCTCATATGAACACATCCTAATTTGTTTATGCATTTTCTCGCTAAGGAAGATGCAGACTGTTGTAAATTTTTACCATTTCAAATAATGCTTCAGTAATCATTCTCCTGTATTTGTAGGTAAATATAAGCAAGTTTCTCAAAGCTATTTACTTAGAAGTAGAATTGCTAAACAATACTAAATAATCAACTTCAGTGTTACTAGATATTGAAAAATTATTCTCCAAAATGGTTGTGACAATTCATACTCTCAAAGCAGTGTAAAGATTTCCTGTTTCTGGGCCGGGCGCGGTGGCTCACGCTTGTAATCCCAGCACTTTGGGAGGCCGAGGCGGGCGGATCACGAGGTCAGGAGAGCGAGACCACGGTGAAACCCCGTCTCTACTAAAAATACAAAAAATTAGCTGGGCGTGGTGGCGGGCGCCTGTAGTCCCAGCTACTCAGAGAGGCTGAGGCAGGAGAATGGCGTGAACCCAGGAGGCGGAGCTTGCAGTGAGCCGAGATTGCGCCACTGCACTCCAGCCTGGGCGACAGAGCTAGACTCCGTCTCAAAAAAAAAAAAAAAAAAAAAAAAAAGATTTCCTGTTTTTCCATATTCTTGCCAAATAAGGTATTATTTTCAAACTGGGATTCTAGCTCATCTGATGAATGTGAGCTAAATTTTCATTATCTTGATTTCCATTTCCCTGTTCACTATGAGGTTAGGAGTTTACCTTTATAAGCTATTCAATTTGACTCTTCTGTGATGACTGGCATATACTTTTGTCCAATTTTCTATGGGTTTGTCTTTTTCTTATTGCCAAAGTTCCTGATAGAGTCTAAATATTATTTGTTACACTTTACTATTAAGTGTGTTATTTCTTGGAGGGTAATCTAGTAAAGAAAGTTTATCTCTCTGGAATGCTTTTTTGCATATTAAAATAACATATTTCACTTTTATTGAAACAATGTGATTAATTACAATGATAGATTTTCTGATGTTAAGCCATCCTTGAAGCCTTGGGATAAATTTTAGTTATTCTTGAGTTATTTTCAATACTGATTAATTCATTTTTCAGTATTTAGGGAATTTGGGCTAAAATCTCTGAAGTGAGATTGGAGTATATTTTCTCTTATTCTTTGATCATTTTGAGGTCTTCATATCAAAATTGTATTATCTTCTTAAAATGAGTAGCGTAGCTTTTCCTCTTTTTCTATCCTCCAAAACAGTTCATTAAAACTTGCCTATAAAACTATTTGGTAGAGAGCAAGAAGAGAGGCGAGTTAGGGTGGAGGTAGGTACAGGGAAGAGTGGAGGTGTGTACTACTGATAAAAGTTCTTTAATGATTTATTGGCCTATTAGTTTTTGTGTTTCTTTCTTAGTCGGTATGGTAATTTTCTACTTCCCCATAAAGTTGCCAATTTTCTCTAAATTTTTAAAGTTACTGGTAGAGAGCTGATCATAACACTTTCTTTTTTTTTTTCTTTTTTCTTTTTTTTTTTTTCTGAGATGGAGTCTCGCTCTGTCGCCCAGGCTGGAGTGCAGTGGTGCGATCTCGGCTCACTGCAAGCTCCGCCTCCCGGGTTCACGCCGTTCTCCTGCCTCAGCCTCTCCGAGTAGCTGGGACTACAGGCGCCCGCCACCACGCCCGGCTAATTTTTTGTATTTTTAGTAGAGACGGGGTTTCACCGTGGTCTCGCTCTCCTGACCTCGTGATTCGCCCGCCTCGGCCTCCCAAAGTGCTGGGATTACAAGCGTGAGCCACCGCGCCCGGCCGATAACACTTTCTTAGATTTCTGAAAGCCTAAAACGATCTCTAGTTTTGTTTCCTTTCTTATCTCTAATTTGTGTCGGTGTATATGCACTCGTGTGTACCCTTTCTCATTTTCTTCATCAGTCACACTGAAGTTGGTCTAATATTAACATATCTGCTTCAGTTTTCTTTGGTACTGTTTGGTTTGTATGTCTTTTCCATCCATTTACCTTGGATCTTTGGATGTCTGCTGCTTTTAAAAAATATATCAATTCAGATACTCTTTATTTTATTGGAATAGCTTAATCTATGTGCATTTATTGCAATCCTTGACCTATCTGGACTTTTCCCAATTAAGATTTACTATGCAATTTCTATAATTGCGTTTTTTCTTTCCTTCTTTTTAAAAAATATTTAAGCTTTCTCATTGCACTTTTCCCTTCTGCCAGTTTAGAAGTTAAATATTCTATTTCTATTTTTTTAGTAGTTACAATTAAATTTTGACATCTATTATTTACAAAGTCTAATGTTAATCAAAATCTCTATCCTGCTCGTAAATAATGCAAAGACTTGAGAATAATTTTCATAGCCCTCTTTCACTACTTTCCATATTATTATTACGGAAAATAATTGTCTTAGCTATTATAATTTGAATATTGACTCCTTTACATCATTCTCTTTCTTCTTTCTTTTTATAATCCTTAATATATGTATGTTGGACTTTCTCATTCTATCCTCCCTATCTCTTCTTTTTAAATATTTTCTATCTTTTTATCTCTCTATGCTACATTCTGGGTAACGTCCTCATATCTAAATAATTCACCAATTCTAGGCTAGTGGCTCATGACTGTAATCCTAGTACTTTTGGGAGGCCAAGGCAGGTGGATCACTTGAGCCTAGGAGTTCTAGACCAGGCTGGGCAACATGGCGAGGCTTCCTTTCTACAAAAATACAAAAAAATTATCTGGGTGTGGTGGCACACACCTGTAGTCCAGCTATTCAGGAGGCTGAGGTGTGTGGATTGCTTGAGCCTGGGAGGTTGAGGCTACAGTGAGCTGAGATTGTGCCACTGTACTCCAGGCTGGGTGACAGGGTGAGAACCTGTCTCAAAAAATATATAATAATAATACTAATAACAATTCACCAATTCCTTCTGCTGCTGCATCTGGTCTACTTTTCAGCCTCTACATTAATATTTTATCTTAAGAACTATATTTTATGATCTCTATAACTCCTTTCTCCAAGTCTATAGGGCATTCTTTTCCCTCAGTCTCTTGTTTTTACCTAATGGCTTTTATTCTTCACCTTATTTCTTTGAATACTAAAAACACGTGTATTTTAAATTAACGTTCATGTTATTCTATTATTTAGGTCCCCCATTAGTTATACCTTCTGACTATCTTACTGCAGCTCATCTCCTTGTATGATTTTCAGTTTTCACTATCAGCTTATTTTGAGTGGGAATTTGTTTTCTTTGGAAACTACAGGTGCCACGGATTGTGGAAGCATCTTTACAGAATAATTTCAGATTTGCGTTTACAAGAGGGATTTGAATTTCAAGCATCAATTTTGGCTTTGTGTCTCTGAAATGGGCAGATTGTTTATTAAACCCCACCTCTGTATTTGGTGCTGGGTTTTCAAGTTTCTGATTTCTCATTGGTGACTCTTTCAGTTCCTATGGCCATAGTCAGATAGCAAACTTCCAAGCTCATTCCCTGGGAGAGTGGACGGATATGTTTAGTACTTGTTTTACAGATGGAACAGCATATTGTAACTCTGGACTTGATGCTGATAAGCTCCATTTCAGTTTCCCATTCAGATGAGGCTTATGGTTCAGACTTACCTTCTGACTCAGACATTAAATCCCCAGCTGCCCAGTCACTAAGATTTCTCTTTATCTGGTCTCAATTTCCCTTTGTGTCCCGTGACTGCAGTTCTCATTTTCATCTTTAATCGTGAATTTCCTCTGTATGTCTGGCACCTGGGGATTTTGCTTTACCGATTTCTATGTGGACTGTATAATCTTTATACAAGTCTTTGCATTGCTATCTTTCATCCAGAATTCTTATGCATTTGGAGTAGGGGTAGTTTGCCTCCCATATATGCTTAGGTCACCATATTGGCCAGACACACTTATATTATTTCTCTAATGAGGAAAAAATACAAAAAGCTTTCAAAATGTGTTTTTAAAAATGTTACATTTTAAGTAACCCTTTTTTCTCCAGGCTTTTCGATGCAGAATTTGAAGAACCACATAATTATGAGGCAACAATTTCATATCTGAGACACTCTGGCAGCTCCATTAACCTGTGCGCTGCAAAAGAAATTGCTGATCGTAAGTCTGCTAAGCCAATTAATAGTGTAACCCTGTGTGGAATGAAAATGTGTCAAAAATGATATTTTCCCTTTAGCTAACTGTAAGTTTAAAAATGCACAGCCATCCTGCACTACCATCTTATTTCTTTTTCTTTTTTTTCTGTGTCTGGTCTCTTAAAAATATAAATAAATCCAGCTGGGCATCAGTGCGATCTCACAATAGGTATTGCTGCCTTCCCAGCCTCTTCTTTTCTCCCCTTTACCAATCGACTCAGCTGCTTTGCCTTTTGTAGATATGAGGGAGGGAAAATCAAGATATGATGATTCATTTTTCTTCCTTCTCTTCCTATAGAAACTTCATCTCTTTTCTCCTGGTGTCTTTCTTGAAGTTCCCTGGTTACTTGGTGTGTGGAGAGCAAGATAACAGACCATGAGAATTAGGCCCCTGTGTTCAGTCTGAATAGGAGCAGGGGATTTATTTAATAGATCTGACCACTGGCTCAGAGCTAAGTCTTCCTGCCTCTGGCATTGCTGACAACGCTCGGGACATTTTTGTGAGTAAAGAGACCTTCTCAGGTAAAAAGATGAGGGAGCAGAGATTATAGCATTTCTACAAGTTACAATGTCCTTATTCTGCCTATAGTATCAGCCAGTTCTCTATAAAAGGCATATATTTTAGTGCTGGAATAAACACTAGTATTTAGTGAGCTTGTACTATAGGATACTGTAGTTCTGTGTTAGGTTCCCTGTGATAGAGTGGTTTGATCACCCCTAATGTTTGATACAGGAAACTGAACATCAGAAAGATTGAGTTGCATGAGGCCATAAATATAACATGGAATAGAGTTATAATGTAAAACAGGCTCAGGCTACCTCTAAATTCTATGCTTTTTCCACAAGTTTATGCTACTTTTTATTCAAGGAAGTCTGGCTTCCCTGAAAGCAGGGCTAAAAAGAGATCATCCGGTGCAACTTCTTCATTGTATAGACAAGAACCCCAAGGTTCTGGGAAAGGAAGTCATTTTCCTGGGAATACATACTTAGGAAGTTCATGAGGTAAGGATCAGGACCTACTGAAATTTCCCTCTTCTCCCTCAAGAAATAAGGGGTTGGGGCCAGGCGCGGTGGCTCATGCCTGTAATCCCAGCACTTTGGGAGTCCGAGATGGGTGGATCACGAGGTCAGGAGATTGAGACCATCCTGGCTAACACGGTGAAACCCAGTCTCTACTAAAAATACAAAAAATTTAGCCGGGTGTGGTGGTGGGAGACTGTGGTCCCAGCTACTGGGGAGGCTGAGGCAGGAGAATGGCTTGAACCTGGGAGGCGGAGTTTGCACTGAGCCGAGATCGCACCACTGCACTCCAGCCTGGGCGACAGAGCGAGACTCCGTCTCAAAAAAAAAAAAAAAAAAAAAAGAAAGAGTTGGAGAACTGTTAGAAAAACTGCCTCTCTTTTAGACTGGGCAGTCTAGATTCTCCTAAATGGCTTGTAAAATACTAGCCATAGGAAGAGCAACTCTTGACCCTGCCCAGTACCCCCAAAATGCAGTGCTGCCCCATACTCAGAGTATATGGACCCCTTCTTTAGAGCAGGGCTTCTCAAATTCTAGCATTAATACAAGTCATGCAAGGATCTTGTTAAAATGTAGATTCTGGTTCAGCAGCTCCGGTGTGGGGTCTGAGATTCTGCATTTCTAACAAGTTCCTCAGTGATATCAATGCTGCTGGTCTACAGACCACACTTTGAAAAGAAAGGCAGTGGGCACCATTTGGGCCACTTTCCAACTATATGCCCTTCTACAAGGCTAAGAATTCACAGAGCCAAATGGATGCTCCAATCAGAGCCTGCTCCTGCTCTCTCTGGACCACGTGACACCCCTAGAATCTACCCCCTTGCAAGTAGCTTATTTCAAGTGAAGTGGACCTCTGTTTCTGGGAAGATGGAACAGATGTGCTTTTGTCCTATTGCTCCTGCTAAGTACAGCTAAAAGCCCCAGGCATTATGTATGTCAAACAAACATAAGAAGACTAGATGACTCTGAAGGATAGAGAGAAGAAGGTAGACCAGCTAGGGACATCAGGCCCCAAGGAAGGATAAGGTGGTGAGTTCCCTGGTTTTCTTCTTGCCTCGAATATGTCAGTTTTGGAGGTAAAAAAGTTAGCAACCCAGAAACACCAGTGGGCACAACAGCTTCAGTGGAAGCCTGCTCTTTCTAGCCAAACGACCAGGAAAAGGGCAACCTAGAAAGACAGAAAACCTCTGGACAATAACTAGTCTACTCCAGCCAAACATCATAGAAAAAAATGTGACCCACCACCAACAGCAATGCTGAATGGGGAGCCTGGACATCTACCCTCAGCAGGCTGCAATGATGCACCCAACTCCTCCACTGGAGTGATGTCAGAGAAGGCCAAGTAGGGAGCTGGGATTTCCACCCCTGCCAGGTGGTAATAAAATTCCACTTAGTGTCCATAAAGATTATGTGAGGAACTTTGACTTTCACTCCCCTTCTAGCAGTAACAAGATGCCCTTCTCCCTACTTCAAAGGATGGTGTCAGGGGAGACCTAGTAGAAAGGATCTTCATAACCACCCAGCAGTAAGAAGGCCACCCTCTCCTTATAGTGTCAGCAAAGGCCATATGGGAAGTAATAGCAGGACACTCCTACTCTTCCCAGCTAAGATGTTATCAGCAGAAGCCTACTGGAGAGCCAAACTCCTTCCTACTTCTGCCCAGCAGTGATGAGGTGCTGTTTTCTCACTTGGGTGTTGTTATGAACTGATTGCTTGTTACTCTCTAAAATGCTGAAAACCTACCCCCTAATGCGATGGTATTTAGGAGTTGAGATCTTTAGGAGGTAGTTAGTATTACATGAGGTGATGAGGGTGGAGCCCTCTCGAATGGGATTCGTGTCTTTACAAGCATCCCAAGAGAGGTTGCTTTCTTCTTCTCCATATGAGGGCACAGTGAGAAGACAGCTGTCTATGAACCAGGAAGCAGGCCCTCACAAGAACTGAATCCGTTGTCACTTTGATCTTGGAACTTCCAGCATCCAGAACGTGAGGAATAAATTTCTGTTATTTATTAGCCAGGCAATTTATGGTATTTTGTTACAGCAGCTGAAGCTGAAAAAAAAAGTATCTGCCAAAATTGAGATGGCTGAAATACTAGAATTTTCTGACTAAGACTTTAAAGCAGATTTTATAAAATTTTCCAATGCATAGTTATGGACATGCTTGAAATAAATGAAGAAAAGTCTTATCAAAGAAATAAAATGTCTCTATAGAGAAAGAGAAATGTAAAAAAAAATGACAATGTTAGAACTAAAAAATAAAAAGGTCAGTGGATGTGCTCAACAGCAGAATGGAGGGATGAAAGCATCAATGACGTAAAAATAAACAATAGTAACTACCAAATCTGAACAAGGAGAAAATAGACTGAAAAAAAACATGAAAAGAGCTTCAAAAAATTGTGAGACTATAACAAAAGATTTAACATTCGTGTCATTAGACTTCTGGAAAGAGAAGAGAAGGAGTGCATGACTGAAGAAGTACTTGGAGAAACAGTGACTGAAAACTCCCCCAGTTTGGCAGAAGACATAATATGGGTCAGGAGCGGTGGCTCACGCCTGTAATCCCAGCACTCTGGAAGGCCAAGGCGAGTGGATCACCTAAGGTCAAGAGTTCAAGACCAACCAGGCCAACATGGTGAAACCTCGTCTCTACTAAAAATACAAAAAAATTAGCTAGGCGTGGCGGTGGACACCTGTAATTCTAGCTACTTGGGAGGCTGAGGCAGGAGAACCTCTTGAACCCAGGAGGCAGAGGCTGCAGTGAGCCGAGATTGCACCATTGCACTCTAGCTTGGGCAATAAGAGCGAAACTCCATCTAAAAAAAAAAAATAGACATAATATGACAACAGATTCAAGAAACCAAGCAAATCTAAAAGAACTGCAATCTCATGAAGAATCATAATCAAACTTCTTAAAGACAGAGAAAAATTCTTAAAAGCAAGCAGCAGGAAGGAAACAATAAGGATAAGATTAGAAATAAATGAAATGAAATGAAAACAAAAAACAATAGAGAAAATCAATGGAACCAAAAATGTGTTCTTTGAAAAAAAATCAATAAAATTGACAAACTTCTAGTAAGGTTGAAAAAATTGATAAACATCTAGCAAGGCTGAAAAAATTGATAAACATCTAGCAAGGCTGAAAAAATTGATAAACTTCTAGCAAGGCTGAAAAAGAAATAGGAAAAAGATATAATATTAAGACTGAAGCAGGGATATCATTATAGACCCTGTAGATATCAAAACAATCATAAGGGAATATTATGAACAACTCTCCACATTTGAACTTAACAACTTAGATAAAAAAAAAGGAACAATTCCTCAAAAAGCACAAATTACCACAACTCACCCAAAATAAATAATTTGAATACTCCTGTAACTCTCAAGAAAAACTGAATGCATAGTTTAAAAACTCCCCCAAAATGAACTCTAAGTCAGGTGATTTCACTGAAAAATTCTATCAGGCATTTAAAGATGAATTAATACCAATTTTATGCAATCCTTCCCAAAAATGGAGAAGGAGAAAACACATTTTGTTTTTTTAAGCTAATATTACCATGATATCAAAACTAGACAAAGGCAGTACAAAAGAAGAAAATTTCAGATCAATATCCTTAATTAGTATAGTCATAAAAATCCTCAACAAAATATTAGCAAATAGAATTCAGCAACATAGAAAATGAATTATTCTTCATGATCAAGTGTGGTTTATTCTTCATTTGGTTGTGGTATATAAGGGTGCAGAGATGCAAAGCTGGTTCAGTATTCAAAAATCAAAATCACCATATTGGCAGGATAAAGAAGAAAAATCAGACAATCTGTGCAGAAAATAATTTAACAAAATTCAACCTCCATTTATGATTTAAAAAACTGTCATAAAAATAGGAACAGATAGGGACTCTGTTGTCTTCCTCAGCTTGATAAAGAGCATTTACACGACGCCTACAGCTAATCATGATACTTAATGTTGAAACACTGAATGCTTTTCCCCTACTACCAGTAACAAGGCAAGAATGTCTGCTGTTACCATTGCTATTCAACATAGTGCTGGACGTTCTAGCAGTGCAATAAGGCAAGCAAAGGAAATAAAATGTATACAGATAGAAAAGGAATAAATAAAACTATCTTATTCACAGTGGCGTGATTATCGAGATAGAAATTCCCAAGGAATTTACCAAAAAAGCACACAAAAACCCTCCTAGAACTAATAAATGATTTCAGAAAGATTGTAGGATATGAAATAAACATACAAAAAAATCAATTATATTTCTGTATATCAGGAATGAACATACAAATACTGAAATTGAAAAATATATCATTTATAATTGCTTAAAAATAGATATGTATTTATATTTAAATCCTACAAAGCATGATAAGGCCTAAAAGCTTAAAGCTATAAAATTCTGATTAAATCAAAGAAAATCTAAATAAGTGGAGCGACATACCATGTTTATGGATTGGAAGACACAACATAGTAAAATTGACAGTAAAAATGTCAATTATCTCAAAATGATACACAGGTTTAATAAAATTCCTATAAAAATCCCAGTAAGATCTTTTGCAGATATAGATAAGATTATCCTAAAATGCATATAGAAAGGCAAAGGAGTTAGAATACCTAAAAACAATTTTGAAAAATAAAAGGGAGGCATTAGTATAAACCAGTTTTAAGAATTATCAGTATAATAAGACTACGTGGTCTTGGCAGAGAGAGACACATAGAACAATGGAACAGAATTGAGAATTCAGAAATAGACCTATACAGATATGCCCAACTGTTGTTATTTTTTTTTAACAAAGATGTAAAGGCAGCTCAATAGAGGAAAGACAGCCTTTTAAAAAATGGTGTTGGACCAATTACCATAGGTAAACGAAAATAAACTTTGGCTTAAGTCTCACACCTTATACAAAAGTTAACTTAAAATGAATCTTTCCTCTTTGTTTTTTGTACACCAAAGGTGAGACATCTAAATGTTACCTTTCAAAGAGGTAGGGAGAGAGAGGGAAGGAAGGAGAAAGAGGTCAAGGTGGTTGGCTTTTGCTGTTGCCTTTGGGTGGCTGTCCCTTGAACAAGGCCAAGAAAACAGCGAAGACCATCCTTGTTTAGTGCTTAGCTCAGCACTGGTGCCTTTGGTGAGGTCTCATCTCTTTTATACAGAACTTGGCATTGGGCATACATGATTCAGGTTGTTCTAAAAGCTCTGCAGAATTGTCCTCAGAGGTCATATAGACTAGTGCTTTGCAGACTGTACTTCTAGGCCCCAGAGAATTTTTTGAAGAGTCTTGGAGACTCTTGGAGATACCTTCAGAGTTCTGTTTACACTTCTGCATAACATTCCATTTAAATTAATAAAGCCATGGATGGAAGAAAATTTGCAAGCTGTTTCTTACCTGAGTGATCTTAGACAATTTACTTCACTTGGCCGGCTGGCTGTTTCCTCGTCAGTAAAATTGGAATATTAGTAGTGATTGTCATGAGAATTAAATGAAATAATGCATTTAAATGCTTGGCATAGTGCCTGCTATAAATAAGTATAAAAAATGTTAGTTTCTTTTAAATTATTGTTTTTATTATGTTAGTGATAAACATTTCACCTCCAGGTGTAAAAGAGGTGATGGGACTTTTCCAAGGTCATACAGACAGGATGAGGAGAAGGAACAAAAGGCCTCCAAGACACGACCATGTTGTGACACTAGCAGTTGGAGGGTTGCTGAGGACCATCTTCAGATATTTGTCCTTTCTCTGCCTGCACAATAAAGCTAATCAGTGGAGAGAGGGTTATATAACTCTGTACAGAAAGTAAGCAAGGACTCTCATGCTGTGGATCACACGCTCTTGTCATAATTCCTAGTCCATTCCTGACCCTTTGGGATGTAGCCCTTTATCCTCTATATTCCTACCTTGGAACAGATGTTGGAATTCCTACCTAAGTTTGGATAGCTTAGCTTACCATGAAAGAACCTCCACTTTGTTAAAAAGCAGTAACAACATTATGAATACATTATTAATTGAACGTGTATTATCTTTGTTTACAAGCCATGGCAAGTAAGCCTTCTCCCGGCTTTGGTTTCATCATTTCTAAGACAGAGTAAGTAATAATATCCATCCCAAGGTGGTTAGGAGAAGCAAATGAGCTCATAATTTGTTTTTGAAAAGCATAGACAAGCAAATAAATTGGAGTAGAAAGAAGGAGATTATTATTTTTAAAATTGAAAAGCAAATTCATATCAGGAATGGATATTGGGCAAACTGTATCACAAACAGGTATTTTTAAAGTATTAATAAGTGCACACACAATTACCTAATTTAAAGTATTATGTGTACAATTACCCAAGTTGAAATACATATTATTAATTATCCATGTAGAATTTTAGGTCTGTGTCAACAATTATATGCTGATAGTCCCTAAACAAAACCTAGCATTTCATTGATTTTATCAGTGTATTATATATTTAGAATAATAAAAGCTTGGAAATGCAACATATTGTTCAATCAGTTTTCTAAAGCTTCAGGACTTTAGCAGCAAGAAAGAGAAAAACAGAGGGAGGAGTCCTATTTTTATGCATATATGTTCATTAACAGTAGGGATAAAACTTTTATAAATAACTTTTAAGCAAAGAAAACCAAACAAGCAATTTTATTTTATCAAAAAACATTGCCATTTTCTATACAATGTCCAGTGTTCTGCTAGGTATATTAAATTTCTTTTCTTTCTTTTTTTTCTTTTTTTTTTTTGTGATGGATTCTCACTCTGTTGCCCAGGCTGGAATACAGTAGCGCGATCTCGGCTCACTGCAACCTCTGCCTCCCTGGTTAAAGTGATTCTCCTGCCTCAGCCTCCAGAGTAGCTGGGATCATAGGCCTCCCACTGTGCCCGACCAGTTTTTGTATTTTTAGTAGAGATGGTGTTTCACTATCTTGGCCAGGCTGGTCTTGAACTCCTGACCTTGTGATCCACCTGCCTCGGCCTCCCTAAGTGCTGGAATTACAGGCATGAGCCACCACACCTGGCCAAATTTCTTACATTATTTCCTTGAATCTCCCCATTAACTCTGTAAGGCAGGTACCAATTGATCCATTTTTATAGAGGAGCAAGCTGAGGCTCAAAGAAATGAAGTAATTTGTCTGAAATACCCTATGTAGGAGTGGCAGAACAGTGTTTGAACTCAAATTCTTGTCACTACTTGTATTTATTAATAAGTCATGTGCTATACAATGTTTCAGTTAACAATGAATTGCGTATCCAGCAGTGGTCCCATAAGATGATAATACTGTATTTTTACTGTACCTTTTCTATGTTTAGATACACAACTATTTATAATTGTGTTATAATTGCCTACAGTATTCAGTACAGTAACATGCTATGCAGGTTTGTTGCCTGGGAGCAATAGGCCATACCCTATATCCTAGGAAGGTAGTAGGCTATACCATCTAGGTTTGCATAAGTATGTTCTATGATATTCACATGGTGATGAAATCACCTAAGGATGCATTTCTCAGAACAGATCCCCATTGTTAAGCGATGCATGACTGTAATTAAGATTGGCATCATGTCATTAAATAAAATCCACAAAACTATTGGAAAAGTCAAAAGGTGGGTCAGCCTTAGTTGGTGTGCTCGTGTTTTCAAACTGTATTTAAGGAAATAAAAATGGCTGTGGAACAGAGCACTTTGGGGCATGGTAGAGAATTCATTTTGTTGAAGTGGGATTTAGGCTTTTTCCTTTTCCTTTCCTTTCACGTTTGCCTTCTGAGCTGCCACTACATTTTAGTGCTTTCTTTTAAGCATGGAGTATCTGTTTGCCAAAACAGGAAACTGAAATGGTTTCACATGCTTCATCGACTGTAAATTCCACTCTGGAAATCCCCACAGAAATTAAAACCATGATCACTGACCCCAAAATTTCCCAAACTTTGTAGATAGAGCTTTACATAGTCTGATTTCTTAAAGGTGAGAAAACTGAATTCTGGAATCTTTTATAACTGCTTTAATCCTGGGTACTGTAAGAAATGGGTGGATAAACTGCCTTGAAATAATTTTTTTATGTTTATTTTAGCAACTTATGAAGTTGGAATTGAAGAACTCCAAAAGGTATTGTTTCTCCTTACCAACATTATAACTAAAAGTAAAATAAGCATGCAAGTTTGATTCTAAAGTAGTATCTTTTAGAGGGAAGAAATGTCTTTGTTTTCATTTTTCCTCCTACTTCTGAGGCTTTTCCAGACTCCAGTTTCTAAGAGTCTGCACTTTGAGCCCTGTTACTGTCAGAGACAAAAATGTGTGATCGGATGGGAGGAAATGGTCCCAATTCATCCATAGCCCTTTTCTGTGGCGGGCAGTGACAACTAGCTTTTAATAACTGTGACTTCCAGCGAGAAGAGTTCTATGGCACAATCCAGGTTTGCATATCCTGGCTTTCAGACCCCTTAGGGCATGCTTTCTGGGCTCCTACTAGATCATGGTGCCAGGTGCCACCTGGAGGCAGCATAGCAACCTGATTAGGGCACAAGCAGAATCACTGCTGGCCTCAATCCCAACTCCTGGCTATGTGATCTTGAATGTCCATTTCCTCACCTGCAAAATGGGGATAATAAAGCACTCACATCCGAGGTCCTTGTGAGAATGAAAATAAGATAAATGAAGGTAAACAGCTTATTAGTAAGTGCTTGAAACAGAGCATTTCACCTCTCTGAAACTTAGATGTGTCCTCTACAAAATGGTGTATTCTTGGCCAGGCATAGTGGCTCATGCCTATAAGCCTAGCACTTTGGGAGGCCAAGGCAGACAGATCACTTGAGTCCAGGAGTTCAAGACCAGCCTGGGCAACATGGTGAAACACTGTCCCTACAAAGAAAATACAAAAATTGGCCAGGAGTGGTGGTATATGCCTGTAGTCCCAGCTACTCGGGAGGCTGAGGCAGGAGGACCGTTTAAGCCCAGGAGGTGGAGGTTGCAGCGAGCCAATATTGTACCACTACACATTAGCCTGGGCAGTAGACAGACTGAGACCCTGTATCAAAAAAAGAAAGAAAGAAAGAGAAAGAAGGAAGGAAGGAAAGAAAAAGAAAGAAAGAAAGAAGGAAGAAAGGAAAGAAAGAAAGAAAGAAAGATAGACGGAGGGAGAGAGAGAGAGAAAGAAAGAAAAGAAAGAGAGAAAGAAAAAGAAAGAAAAGAAGGAAAGAAAAGGCGTATTTTCCACGAGGACAGGAAGCATATGTCTTGCGGTTACTGTATTTGCAATAGTAGATGCTCAATAAATAAAGGGACCAATACTTGTTTCACTGAATATCTGGGAGAAGTAAGGCAAACACAGTATGTAAGCACTGTGTAAGCTCATAGAAGTCCCTTACCTAGTGTTTTAATGGGATCAGTTAAGCTTCTACTCTTTTCTCACTGGGTACATTTAGTCTAGATCCTTCATCTCTCTGCTTCAGTTTTCTTATGCTTGCTGGTAAGGATTATTCATTTGTGGATACACTTTGTCACTAGAAAAATATGACTGATTATTATTTCTATTAATGGGAGTAGAAATAGCCTATTAAAATGCTTCATGTACCTGGCAACATCAACAAATAATAAACTATTCAATACAAATGAACTCGCCAAGTAAATGAATTTTATCCCATTTTATTCCAATTTTCTGTTTTAAGTAAAACATACAATTATTTTTAATTTTTAAATCTTTTAACTCTCATACACGTTTTGTGTTTATCTCTGTATTTTTAAGCTCAGCGAGTGGAATCTGATCTCTTCCTTTCTTAATGACTTGGAATATTCTTGACTATAAGGGACTGAGTCAACATAGTTTATGCTCTTCTTTTGAGATGCTCTTGAGCCTTTGCAGAAGAACTAGTTCCCTTCACACCAAACTACCACAAGTCAGTTTTCTGTATTCTTTTCCCTTTTTTTCTACTGTCATGATCTTTGTGTCTAGCAATGAGTTTTTCATGTGGTCAAACATGTACCAAGTCCCTCTGGTGTGATAGCACTTGTGCATAGACAGTAGCGCTTAACCCTCATAGTTACCCTGTGAGCTGATATCACTGCTCCCATATTACAGATGACATTAAGGCTCAGAGAGGTTTAGTAACCTGTAAATCATGTAACAAAGATACAAAACAAGGTCTGTCTGACTTGTCATTCTACCAATGCTGCATCTAATTTGCTAGAATTATGTGTAAAATAAGAACCAATAGTCTCTGAATAATGGCCTGCAGGGCTGCCCTCAAAGGAGAGTATAATGAGCTATGATACCTGGATTTTGTGATGGCATTTTAGATGCTTACATATTTTCTATTCTTTTCAGAGTTCTTAGACAGATTCCAAATAATGAATGGCACCAGATCTATAATCACCGAATAAATGAGGGGCTACATAGTGATCATTGGGACATAATTTTAATGGAGCCAAATATAGATCCTGCAAGATTGGAGCGGTGATCACAGGGCGCATGATCAGCGAGTAAGGGAGAAATTCCAGCATTACTTGTGCACTTGTGAATACCAATTTGCCCACTAAAATATTGCATAAATCTCACAAATTCATATTTTCTCATAGGATTTAGAAGTTATTTACATTTCCGATGCATTTCTGGAAAGGTGTGCATACAACAATTTTTCTGAGTCACATCATACATTTCTTTGGGCATGCCCTGTAACTTCAGAAATGCTTGTTTTCATTTCTGATTGATCTTCAGCCCCACTGCAACAGTTCCTGGAACTTCCTGTGGCCAGTGTCTGCCTTTGCTCTCTATTGAGGCTTCATCCCCCTCACCTTTTGGTATAGTCTCTAATGATCTGTAACCAAACAACAGAGCCTGATTCAGGTTGATTTATGAAAATAACAATTTCCCTCTTTACTTTCAGCCTTGGAAGAATTTTCCCTATCCAGAACCTAGGTGAGTTTTATCTTCAAAAAGAAAAGCATCTGTCCAACCACTGACTTTCTGATGACTGAACTAGTTTTCCTCTATGGGCCAGCTATGTTTCCAAATTGAACTAGCCTGGTTCAGTTTCCCCGGCACCTTGCAAGTTACCTAGTACAGAGGAAGTGATCCATGATCCTGCCTTGCCTCCCCCTGTCATCTTATTCTAGCCTATATTGCACTCAGCAAACATTTACTGAGTACCCAACGTGTGCCAGATATGTGCTCACCACTGGGGCTGTAGCAGTGATGGAGACCTCGCTATTGCTTTCAGGATCTCCTGAATTAGTGGGAGAGTCACACAATCAAACAGGAAAATAATAATAACATGAATTCTAAAGAACTGGCAATTTCTGAAATGTACCATGCTGTTTGAAGTCTCTTTGCCTTTGCTCTTTTAAGTCATTGATTCACCCCAATTTAACAATCTGGCAAGCTTCTACTAATCTATCAAGCACCCCTCATGTATGAACCCTTCCTTCATTCCACTCCCTCAGAGAGAAGTGACCAATCCCTTGCCTGTGGTACCACTGTAAGGTCTGTTTGCACAGTATGTTTGCACAAATGCCACAGTATGTAGTTCGCTAACATGTGAATTCATCCTCCCCTCCCTACTCCCCTTCTTGTCTGGGAGCTCCTTGTATGTAGGGCCAATGTTTTAATGTTTTTGTTGTTCCTGGTACCTCTCACACTTCTTGGGTCCAGAGGAATGCCCTGGCACATAGTAGTGCTCTTACCTGCCTCTTCAGAGTCTGTATCTAGCCCTTCTCCCTGGAGTTATTCTAATCTATTTTTAAAAAGCATGGTTGATGAGCTCTGGAGAAGCAAATATCAAAATTTCCTGGTTGAGTCTAAAAACGTGCTGAATCATGGAGAAAACCTGCTTTAGCTGGATGGGCTACCTTCCTCTCTCTCCCTGAGTTCCTGCCTGTCCCTAAACTTATGACTCTCATAAATACCTTGTAGCACTAACGCAGTGCTGGGCACATGGTAAAGCACAGGTCAAATGATTAATTATTTAGTTCAACATTTATTGAGCTTTTACTCTTCAGACACTGCTAGATTCTGAGATACAAAACGGAATATAATATATTTTCTACCCTTGATCCAAGATGGGAGGGGAAGCCAGAGTAGTTGGGAGTGAGGGGTTACTTGGAGGGTAAAATGACCAAATAAATAGGAAATCACAATAAAATAGTATCACCGCTATGGAAGTTTAACAACACAGAAGTGAGGCTCGAAAACCAGCTATTCCTACCATGGATTACACAGCATTAATGCTGGAGTTACACATGTGAATAAGATAGTCCTGCCTTGATTTTTAGTGGTTGACAAGGCAAAGTGGAGGGACTGGAGATAGATCCAGTGATAGACGTATTGTAAGACAATATGGAAGAACAAAGTGTTAGAAGAGTAGAGAAGGTATGACTGCTTGGGAGAATCAGGGAAGCATTCTCAGAGGTAAGATGATTTAGCTATATCATGAAGGGCATTATATTTACCAGCAGTATAAGATGTGGAAAGCGTGTCTAAAGAAAAATAATAAAAAGGGAGAGTGGCTCAAATAGGATGGTGGGTTTGAGGAATTATGAGAGTCTAGACTCAAGCCAAAGTGGAGGTAAAAAGCAGCAGGAGATGAGTTTGGAAAGAAAGGTAGGAGCCAGATCACGATGAAACTTAAGTTTTATCCTACAGGCAATAGGGAGTTAGAAGATTTTAAGTGGGAATTGACACTGTGGCATTAATTGGAACGGGCAGAAACTCAAGGAAGCTATGTATATAATTGATCTGATCCTAGTCCCCTCATCTAAGATAAATGATTCATATTTGTTCAAATCTATTTTTCCCATTCATTTCATTTGGGATTGGACAGTACACTATCATTTAAACACTCTAAGCTTCATTTTTTTTCCTGGTATCTCTTCACATTTCAGTGCTAAACATGAAGATAAAAAAATGAAGGAAAAAGAGCCATGTGAATTGGAACCTAAAAACACAGAAAAGGAACCACATTCAAGCCATGTTTTCAAGGTACCTATGTTCTACGGTTCCTGCAGTTTAGACATATAACAGATCAGTTCATGGGGATGACTTTATATAGCCTGAGAGAGCTCTTCAGAAAGGCAGAGCTAGAAAAGGCAATGGGCATTTGATATTGTATCAAGGAAATAAATGTAACAATGACACTAAGCTCCAGCCCCTAATTTTCCACTTTTTAGCCATGAAGCCGGCCTTAGAAGCAGGGCTGGGACTAGATTAAGTCCAACAAGAAACCCAGGGTGCAAACTATAAGGCAGTACCCACTCTCAGGTGCCATCTCTGCCCTTGAACTACCCTGGAGTGAGAGTTTCCTTAAACATTGTGCCCTAAGGCCCTGCTTAGAAGAGTGACTTGTCTCTGAGCTCGGTTACCTCATCTATAAAATGAAAATAAATGATTCCTACCCAATTACCATCCCCATTCCCATGCCAATTCTACCTTGTTTGTGGTGATAAAATAATGTGCAAGAAAGTGTTTCATAGCCATAAGCTACCATAAAAATGAAATGTATTCTTGTTGCTTTCATTAATATTAAATATGGTGAATGTGTGTATATCCATATCCAACTGACCCCATCTCCTTCAAAGCAGTTGGGTGGCAGGAGGCTTAAACAATAGATACCACCAGGGCTACTGCCAGTGCTCACATTAGATACATGTTTGAGATGTGCCTATCTTTTAATATGCAGTTGTCCCAGTGCCATCTGCAGAGGTAGGGTAAATCAAACAGCATGTTGGCTGTATGAGCCTGAACTGGCGTGTAGGTCCAGAGGCTGGGCTGGACCATGTTGGGTGTTCAGAGAGCATCAGAAAGCAGCATAATTCAAAGGGTGGGGTAAGTTGCTAATTAAGAAAGACAAGGTCCAGAGCCAGGGGAGCAGCACTGGGTGTGAAAGCCAAGCCATCAATGGCTGTCAAGTTAGAGATCAGGAAAGGTTTGATCAGGAGCATATGAGACGGCAGGAGAAATACATGACTAAGGATATTAGCCATGAAAAATCGCAAGCTCTGCTCTTTTTCAATGCTGGCTATGTGGCGTAAGCCAGATATGGGCTCAAACTACTAACAAAGGGTCACTTCCTTCTTTTATGGAGTGAGTTTGGGTTCCAGAAATTGTTAAATGTTATTTAGAATATGTTAGGTGAATGAGGGGCTGCCTTCATTATGGGACTACATTGAAGGATGGTGGTCACTATATTTCTGCAAAATATTGACTTCATTACTTTCTTGTCACTTTTCCCCATTTATACATTTAATTCTTGGTACTATGACCTAAAAGAATGCCCCTCCTCTTATTCTTCTGACAGTTTCCCTAAGATCCCACCCAAAACTCAGGATAATCCACTCCTTATATCTATTAATTACATTAGCTTTTTCCAAGTACTTTCAAATGTATTATCATAGTCAATCCTCATGTCTACTCCTGTAGTCAGAAGGACAATAACCTTTCTCTCATTGGACAATTATAAAACACTTAGATGGCCAAAAATACTCTAATTTTCTCTCTCTCCAGGGTCTCTTCCTGTCAGTCTATCCAGAACATTTTGAAATGTAAATGTGATCAGGGTTTTCCCCGGCCTGACTCCTAATGGTTAAGAAATAAAGCCCAAACTCTTTGCTTTGCATGCAAGACCCTTCATAACTCAGCCCCATTCTCATTTACCTTTTCAACCTCATCGCCAGGCTGTCTTCCCTTATCTTTTTCCTTCAACTCTTACCTTATCAGCAGCCTCCTTGCTACCCTTATAAGGACACGAACACTTCCCCAAATCCCCTGTGCCTTTTTTTTGTGCTGATTTATCTGCCAGATACTCCTTTATCCATTCTGTCAATCTCCTACTGACATTTGGAAAATACAATTTAATAAAATCTGCTTTTCGAGGTCTTCTCTAACCCATCTCCCAGCCAAGAGAACCAACCTCCTCATCCTCTCTGTTTCCATGACAGTGAGCAATACTGCTGTAAATAACACTCATCACATTATACCCTAATTAATCATTTGCATGCATTATCTCCAAGACCAATGTGTTAAGAAACTCTGTCTCTACTTCTAGAGCTTAGCATGTTGTCTTGCCTTCTGTAAGTGCTTGACAAATGCTAGAGAAAGGGAGTGAAGAAAGAAGTGAGAAGGAACAGAAGAATGGTGGGTGGGAAGACAAAATGTAGGCAAAAAGAAGGAAATGAAAATGAATACATAGCATCCCTTAGAACAAGGTTCTGGGGTCAAGTCCTGCCTAGGTAGATTACTAACTGTGGAACCAGTGACCAGTTACTCAACCTCTCTAAACTCTTTATCAAGAGAACTGATGATACTTTTCTCATGAGGTATCATGATGATTAAGTTATATGGAATATAAAAAGCCTGCTCTATAGTCAGTACACCCTATATCCTGACTGCTTCCTGTGAGCTGCCTCTGTGCCAGGCATTCATTGAACATTCAGAGGTAATGAAGGATATAGCATGCACCTTCAGGAAACTTAGAGTCTAGTTCGATATTATTCAATGTTAAAGAAATGATAAATAATTTTTATCCATGAGGAATGAATGAAAAACTGTACAAGTAAGCAAGGAACTGATTACGTAAGTCAGAGCCCCACAGTACTCTCCCTTTTGCATATGTTTAGGTAGATGCCTGTGAAGGGACACCTGAAAAAATTGAGATGACCAACGTCCACACAGGTAGAAGGAACATGTTGGCTGGAAAGCAAGAGGCCATGATTGACGTCATCCAGACAAATCCCTGCCCTGAGGGCCCAAAGCTGGCCAGGCACTCCCAAGGCCACTGTAAGTTGCATTTCTTTCTGATCCTCTTCATCATTACAATTTGTTTTATAGATGAGCATGGCCAAAATTTTAATTTATTTTACCAATATTTATTGAACATCCATTATGTGCCAAGCAACTTGCCCTAGTAAGGAAGCTGTGCAGTAGTGGAAAAAAACACTGAATTGAAAAGCAGAAGTCTTGAGTTCAAACCTAAGCTCTAATACTTAGTAAGCTGTGTGGTAAGTGACCTCATATTCCTGCAGCTCAATTTCTTCATTTATAAAAAGAGATCATCATAATATTGACCTCACAGGGCTTTTATGAGGACCAAATCTGACAGTATATCATATGACAGGTACTCAGCAAATGTTTGTTCATATATATATATATATATATATATATATGCTAGCTCCTGTTGTCTAGGCTCACATCATCATTGACATGTACTGGTGACACACTATGGTATCATTTGTTGACTTTATTCGGGTTGCATTTTACCTGCATGTTAGTCAGGACCCTTGATTGCAAGCAACAGTAATCAAACCATACTATGTTAAACACAAAAAGAAAAGGAGGTTCACCTAGCAGAAAGTCTAGTCATGGTTGGATCCAGGGACACAAACAATATCATAGTGACTTGGTATCACTTTTTCCACTCCTGGTTTTGCTACCCTTTCAGTTGACACTTCAATAACAACAGAACGACCACAGTAATAGGATCTGGAATAAAGCATTTCTATACTAACCCTGTGATTTTGGGAAATGTATTTAATTTCATGTGCAAGTGGTGATACTACTACTAATTTCCTAAGGCTATTTGTCAATGCATATAAAGTTTCTGGATCATATGTTAAGTAACTATTAGTCTTTTTCATTTATTTTTATTTTGAAAAATTATACCATGCCTTACATTACAATTCATGATTTATGTGTTATCTCCCATGACACACTGTGGGCACCTTGAAATCATAGGCCATTTGGTATTTTTTTCTGTATCTCTGTAACCTGGCACAGTATCAAACAAACAGGAGAAACCCAATTTAATTTTGTAGAATGAAAGGATAAATCAAACTTCAGTGTCTAAAAATATGGTGGACTAGGCAATATGAATGACTCTCTTGACTAAAACAAAGTGGAGAATAAATTTTTTAAAACGTTCATAAAAGTATCACAGAACTGATTTATAAAGAAAAGCACCCACAGGCCTGCAGTAACCAGGAAACCTGGGAGGTACATGCCAAAGCTAACTTTTGCCTGGATGATTTTTACTGAGATCCAAATCCCTATTTAGTTTTATCCCAGATTTCAAATAATTCCCTCAAAATACTCTTTAAATATTAACAATTGATAGTCAAAAATAACCTAACACAAGGAAACAACTCACAGTGAGGGAAAACCAGTGGAACAGATAGCAGAACCAACCTACAAGATATTGCAGATATTAGAATTATCAGGTATAACACATAAGATGTTTAATATGTTTTTAAAATAGGGAATAATATGAATAGAGAATAACCATATTTTAAAAATATTTGAAAAGGAAAAAATAACAATTGATAAATTGATAAAATGCAATGATTGCATTTTATATCACATTACCTATAGTTGAAGAGAAAATTAGTGAACAAAAAGATAAATCTAAAGAAATTATCCAAAATTCATTCTATAGGGGAAAATGATTTAAAAAAGAGTAAAAGAGAGGATAAAAGTCATGGAAGATAAAGTGAAAAGTCTTAAAATTGCAATAAAAACAGAAAAATCATCAGAATTCCATAAAAGGATACTGGAAAAATGAGGAAGAGGAAATAACAGATAAAACAAATATTATCTGAGAATTTTCCAAAATTGTTGAGAGAGATAAATTTGCAGAGCCAGGAACCCTAAAGTTCTCAAGCAGGATAAAGAACAGAAATCTATGCCTAGCCATGCAAAATGAAGAACATTAAAGAATAAGAGAATATCTTAAAAGACCTTAAAAACAGACCAAGGGGAAAAACCAATCACCTACAAAAAGAAAAAAAAAACACAACTGAGTTCTGACTGCTGAGTTCTCAAGAGTGTGTAACAAGAATACAGTTTTGCTGAAAGAGATTAAATGTCTACCTGAAATTTTATGTCTCATAAAAATGTCTTTCACAAATGAAAGAAAAATAAGATGTTGTCAGACAAATAAAAACTGGGACATTTTATTGTCCAGATAAAATGCACTGAAGGAAATTCTAAAGCATGTACTTCAGGCAGAAGGAAAATAATCACAGATAGAAAGTTGTGGATGCAAGAAAAAAGTTAAGCAAAAGCATTAATTCAACAAAATAATGTCAAATTGAGGAAGGATGAAAATATTATAAAATATTGAACATTCATAGTGCTTATATTGAGAAGGTGATTAAAGGGTCCTAAGGTTGGTAATTGTTTGGGAAGAGAGTAATGGTATTAATTTGCTTTAGCCTTGAAAGAATTAGAAGAGCTAGGATACATTCATTAAAATATACCATTAAAAGAGTGAGAAGGTAACATCACACATGTACAACCATCTGATCTTTGACAAACCTGACAAAAACAAGCAATGAGGAAAGGATTTCCTGTTTAATAAATGGTGCTGGGAAAACTGGCTAGCCATATGCAGAAAACAGAAACTGGACCCCTTCCTTACACCTTACATAAAAATTAACTCAAGAGGGATTAAAGACTTAAATGTAAAACTTAAAACCATAAAAACCCAAGAAGAAAACCTAGGCAATACCATTCAGGACATAGGCATGGGCAAAGACTTCATGACTAAAACACCAAAAGCAATTGCAATAACAGCCAAAATTGACCAATGAGATCTAATTAAACTAAAGAGCTTCTGCACAGCAAAAGCAACTATCATCAGAGTGAACAGGCAACCTTCAGAATGAGAGGGAATTTTTGGAATCTATCCATCTGACAAAGGTCTAATATCCAGAATCTAGAAGGAACTTAAACAAATTTACAAGAATAAAATAACCCCATCAAAAAGTGAGCAAAGGATATGAACAGACGCTTCTCAAAAGAAGACATTTATGTAGCCAACAAACATATGAAAAAAAGCTCATCATCACTGGTCATTAGAGAAATCCAAATCAAAACCACAGTGAGATACCATCTCACGCCAGTTAGAATGACAGTTATCAAAAACTCAGGAAACAACAGATGCTGGTGAGGCTGTGGAGAAATAGGAACACTTTTACATTGTTGGTCAGAGTGTAAATTAGTTCAACCATTGTGGAAGACAGTGTGATGATTCCTCAAGGATCTAGAACCAGAAATACCATTTGACCCAGCAATCCCATTACTGGGTATATACCCAAAGGATTATAAATAATTCCACTATAAAGATAAATGCACACATATGTTTATTGCAGCACTATTTACAATAGCAAAGACTTGGAAACAACCCATCAATGATAGACTGGATAAAGAAAATGTGGCACATATATACCATGGAATACTATGCAGCCATAAAAAAGAATGAGTTCATGTCCTTTGCAAGGACATGGATGAAGCTGGAAGCCATCATTCTCAGCAAACTAATATAGGAACAGAAAACCAAACACCACACATTCTCACTCATAAGTGGGAGTTGAACAATGAGGAACGCCAAGTACACAGGGAAGGGAACATCACATACTGGGGCCTGTCAGGGGTGGGAGGCAAGGGGACAGAGAGCATTAGGACAAATACTTAGTGCAGGCAGGGCTTAAAACCTAGATGACGAGTTGATTCGTGCAGCAAACCACCATGGCACAACAAACCTGTACATTCTGCACGTGTATCTCAGAACTTAAAGTAAAAAAAAAAAAAAAAAAGTTAAAAGAGAGTGAGAAGGTAAGTCACTGCGTAGGAGAAGATATTTCCGTTATTTACATATACCGTTTATATATCAAATATATACATATTTGATAAATGACTCATACTTGGAATATACATCTATGAATGCTTGGTATTCAGAAAATATAAACTAGAAATCAATTTTTTATAAAAGAAATACAGTAAAATTAGAAAAATATTGAACAGGCCCTTCCCCAAAGAGACTATCCAAAAGGCAAATACACTATGAAAATTCAATTCTGCTACCAAATTGGCTACAATAAAAAAGACTAAAAATATCAAGTGTTAGTAAAGATATGGAGCAACTAAAACTCTCATTCTCTGTGGAGATTGTAAGCTGGGACAACCATTTTGGAAAACTGTTTGGCAGTACTAAGGTTAAACATATGCATATCATATGACCTAGCAATTCAGTACTTATGTATATATCCCAATATAAGTTCACAGTTTAATGCACCAAAACACACATACAAAATGTTTATAGCAAAACTTTTTGTAATAGCCCTAAATTGGAAACTGTCCAAATGCCCATAAAAAGTAGAATGAATAAATGGTAACCTATTCACACAATAGAATAAAGTCATCAGAATCAGCAAAAAAACTATTTGCAGCAATATTGACGAATCTCACAAACATAATATTGAAGGAAAGTAGGTGACACCATAGAGTGCATACTAAATTATTCCATTATTAAAACATTCAAAAATAAGTACTGCTAGTATTAGAAGTCAGGACAGTGGTCAGTCTTGTGGGTAACTATTAAAAGATAACAAATGAAAGAAAACAAATAGAAAAGAAAACAGAATGGCAGAAAGAGAAGAAACTTTCGTCAGATGAAGATAAGAAAAAAATGGAACAAATAAAAATATGTACTAAGATAGTAGATACAAATTTTTAAATATCAGTAAACACTATAAATATAATACACTAAATTCACTAGTGAGAAGACACATGCATTCAAATCATTCAAAATTCAAATATATTAAGTGCTTTTTATGTGCCCAGCACTGTTCTAGGAAATGGGGGTGTATAGCAGTAAACAGGCAAAAATTCCTTTTCTCATGGAGGTTACTTTTGGATCAGAGGAGATGGACAATAAATAATAAAAGATCTATATTGAATGGTATTAATAGTAAATATTATGAAAAAATAAAGCAAGCTAAGAGAATTAAGGAAGCAGGTGGAGGTGATAGAGGTTGCCATTTTAAAGTGCTCATAGATGACTTCAAAGACCTTAAGTAGTTGAAGAGAGCCATATGTGTATCTAGGATATGAATGACCTAGGAAGAGAAAAAAAAAGTGCAAATCCCTGAGGGAGAAATTGGCCAGATATGTTGAAGGAACTGCAAGGAGGCCAGTGTGGCTAGAATACAGTAACTGAGGAAGAGTATAGTAGGAGATGGGGTCACAGAAATAACAAGGGACTTCTGTAGATCATTGCAAGAACTTTAGCATTTACCATAAATGAGATTTTTAAAACCACTGAAAGCTTTTGAAACTACAAGAAAGGCATGACCTGATTTGCATTTTAAAAAATCATCTGGCTTCTGTCTTGAAAATAAAATGTGAGATAAATCAGGGAGACCAGTTAGGAGGTTATTGCAATAATTTAGGTGAGAAATGGTGGTAGCTTGGAGGAGGATACTATGGTAGAATTGCTGAGATGTGTTTGAAATCGGAATATAATTTGAAACTATAGTGGACAGATGGCTTTGGATTGGAAGTGAGAAATGAGAGAGAAATGAATCAAGGATGTCTCCAAGGTTTTGGGCCTCAGCAACATAAAGGATGGAATTGCCCCTTTTATGAGATTGAATAAACTTCAGGAAAAGCAAACTTGCAGAGAGAAATTATGAGTTTGGTTTGGAATGTAATATGTTTAGACAACCAAAAGGAAATGGTGTGAAGGCTGATAAAGTATCTGGAATTCATGAGAGATGTCTAAATTGGAGATGTAAATTTGAGAGTCGTCAGTGTTTTTAAAATGAAGCCATAAACTTTTGCATTTGCTTCAGCCAAAAGGAAGGATTGAGGAAGGAAATAAATGCTGCAGACTAAGAAGCAACTGTGTGTTCAGCATCTTTATTTTATATTGGAGAAATTTACTGATAACTCCTTGAGAAAAAGCAGGACCTTATGTCTCGGAGAGCTGACATTCATTGAGATGGTTGGGGGCCTACACGCTCACTGACTTCTTGTCAGAGCATAAAATCTTATTGCTTGGTTCATTTAATTAATAGATACCAGTTAATGTGCTTGTTGTTTATTTCTCAAGTATATTACTTTCTATTTCTGATTAATAGTTCATATCTGAATATGGCTATGAATTACTCATACCCTAAATATTAACCTATGCCAACAGATAAAGAAGTGGCAGTTTTATGGTTATGACAAGTTTACAACTCTGTGAAGTAAGCCAGCATCTACTTGTGCGAACAATCCCTATAGATTTGTTAACCTGGCACACTATCTTCTGGCTAACCCCAGAATGAATTAATGAATAATATATATTGATATGTGCTCAATCAAGTTGTCTGAGAAATTTTGCTTTAAGAAATGCCATAAGACTGGATAAGATCATCTAGATGTAGAGAGATAAGCCCCAGGGATGTACCCTGGTGGACTTCAAAGTTTGAGGTCAGGGATTAAAGGAAGAACCATCAAAGAAGGGAGTTACTAGTTTACTAGGTAACCAGCACCCTTCATAAGTATGTATTTAATCCTTGCCAAAACCACATGATTTGGTGTTAGCATCATTATCCTCAACTTCACAGAATCATAACTGAGGCTCTACAAAGTGAGGTGGCTTGCCCAAGGATCACACATACCAAGATTGTAATCCAATTTTAGCCCATTTAATCTGCCGTTTCTTATGCTTGCCTCCATTTCCAGTGATGTGTGTGAATGACTTTATGATGGCAGTTGATGAGATGTTTTTCAGGGGGGTTTTCTGGTTTCCTTTCAGGTGGGTATCTGGAGGTTTTGGAGTTGACTAAAGAAACTCCAGACCTAGGGGTCTCTAAGACAAGTTCCATCTCGGAGGAGATATATGATGATGTCGAGTACTCCAGGAAAGAGGTGTAAGTAACATTCCAGTCTTTCAGCAAGATGAATGTGATGAGACTTTAAATGTACAAAAATGGTCTTTGTTATTTTCTCCCATAGACCGAAGCTGAACTACTCTAGCTCATTTGCCTCAAATAGTGGTAAGTATAGGAAGACATTTCTGAAGCTGCCAGTAGGAATTGCAGAATGCTTCTATGGCTGATTAGTGATAAGATGTCTTTTAATTATTCATATTTTAATAATACCAATTTGTGGGAAGCTAAGAGAAGCAATACCGAGGTATGTGCTAACAGCAATACCAAGGTATGTGCTGATAAATGCATTTAGAATCAGGAACGTGAAGATGCTGGTAAGAGCATTCTTATGGTAAAAGTGAATTTACTTTCTTCCTGATCTTTTCACAATGTAAGTCTGATTATAGGACTGTTTTTACTTAAAACACTTTCTTTTTAAGATTGGCTTCTGACATGACCTAGAGTCCTTGACTAACCTACCCCTATAGACCTCTGGAGCCTCATCTCACACTATACTCAGTCTTCATCTTTGAGACCCAGTTATGCTGACCTTCTTTTAGCTTCTATAATTTGCCAAGCTCCCACAGCAGGATATTTTCATATGCTTCTCCCTCGCTTTCCGGAATGCTCTTTCCTCCCCTGGGTCCCTTTGTTTCACTGACTCTTAATCTTCTAATCTCAGCTCAATCATTATTTCCACAGGGAATATTCTCCTTGGTGTACAATCTCATAGTGCCATGGACTTCTTTTTCATAGTACTTGTCACAGTTGTAATTTTATACTTATGACTTTTTAATTAACGTCTCCCCTCCTAGATTATTACCTTCTTTATACATACCATTTTCTCCAGCCCCTAGCATAATACCAAGTACATGTTAGATATTCAAAAAAATCTGTTGAATGAAGGAATTCATGAATGAAATAGTAATTGGGAGGCATTGGTCAAAGGATACAAAATTTCAATTAGGAGAAGTACCTTCAGGAGGTTTATAGTACAACATAGGATTATAGTTAATAACAAAGTATTATATACTTGAAAATTGCTGAGAGTAGATTTTAAAATTCTCACCACAAAAAAGTATGTGAGGTAATGAATATGTTAACTGGCTTGACTTAGTCATTCCACTATGTATACAATTATCAAAACATGTTATACATCATAAGTATATATAATTATTATTTGTCAATTTTAAAATAAATTTTAGAAAAAGCAATGGAATGGAGAGAATCAAATGTTACTCTAATTGATCTTCTTAGAATCTCAGAAGTTTAGAGGGAAAAACAACCTTAAATATCATTAAACCCAGTACACTCATTTTAAAAAGAAAATTGAAACATAGAGAAGTGACTCTTCTAAGATCATTGTGTGTTAAAGTTGAGTTTTGAACCTAAAAATCCTGACCCTTATATTCAAAGTTCTTTCCATTAGACTCTGTTTCAGGATTGAATTAAAGTATATCTGTGTATGTTAAGCTTATGTGTTGGGCTAGGCCAAAGCCATGCTGTGAAGGGAGAGATTATTCAAGATCTATCTCATTTTTCATGGTTTCCCCAGCATTCAGCGCAATGCCTGATGCTTAGTAAATTCTGATTGTTATGTATTAAATACAGGAAGGAGGGAGGGTGGAAGGAAGGAATCTATTGAAGAACCAACTTTCTTTGACTAAATCAGTTCAAACTTGGAATCAGGTGGAAATGAGTCTTAATTTTCATTTATACTTACTTTTACAGAGGTTTAAGTATTTTTACCATATGCTTTTAAAAACATGTGGGTGAGTTTCAGTAAAAACTACTTAACAAAAGAAAGATCAAAGTACCTAGCAACTGGTAAGTATCTAATAATTTTTGTTAAATATGAATCTGGACTGTTGCTATTATAATGAATATAAGTAGGGTTTTTTTTTATTTCAGAAGAAAATAGAGAAGAAATGTATGAAGATGTCTATAAAACAAAGAACAACTACCCAAAGATAGAGTGAGTTTCTCTCTTTCTTGGCTTTGTAGGCTAATGATACTTCCTGTTAGTCTAGTAAAGCCAGCGTTTGAGGACCCACCCCCCACCCACCCCACTGCCACCTCTGACTCCCATCATTATCTTTTAGAAAAGATTCACACTGAGAGTTATAATAACCTATTGTAATATTACAATTATGATCAATAGGATACTTGTAATTGTGTACAATCATATACTATATATATTAAATCACATTGTTCTCACTTTTGAGAAATACCCATTTCCCAGAGTAAATGATTTTGATATTGAGTTAGGAAATAAGTAATAAAAGAGATGTAAATATTAATAAAACTTGCTTCAATTCTATAGCTGTTTTTTTTTTTGTTTTTTTTTTCTTTTTTTTCATTATTATACTTTAGGTTTTAGGGTACATGTGCACAATGTGCAGGTTTGTTACATATGTATCCATGTGACATGTTGATTTCCTGCACCCATTAACTCGTCATTTAGCATTAGGCATATCTCCTAATGCTGTCCCTCCCCCCTCCTCCCACCCCACAACAGTCCCTGGAGTGTGATGTTCCCCTTCCTGTGTCCATGAGTTCTCATTGTTCAATTCCCACCTATGAGTGAGAACATGCAGTGTTTGGTTTTTTGTCCTTGTGATAGTTTACTGAGAATGATGGTTTCCAGTTTCATCCATGTCCCTACAAAGGACATGAACTCATCATTTTTTATGGCTGCAAGTATTCCATGGTGTATATGTGCCACATTTTCTTAATCCAGTCTATCGTTGTTGGACATTTGGGTTGGTTCCAAGTCTTTGCTATTGTGAATAGTGCCGCAATAAACATACGTGTGTGTGTTCTTTATAGCAGCAGATTTTAGTTCTTTGGGTATATACCCAGTAATGGATGGCTGGGTCAAATGGTATTTCTAGTTCTAGATCCCTGAGGAATCACCACACTGACTTCCACAATGGTTGAACTAGTTTACAGTCCCACCAACAGTGTAAAAGTGTTCCTATTTCTCCACATCCTCTCCAGCACGTGTTGTTTCCTGACTTTTTAATGATGGCCATTCTAACTGGTGTGAGATGGTATCTCACTGTGGTTTTGATTTGTATTTCTCTGATGGCCAGTGATGATGAGCATTTTTTCATGTGTTTTTTGGCTGCATAAATGTCTTCTTTTGAGAAGTGTCTGTTCATGTCCTTTGCCCACTTTTTGATGGGGTTGTTTGTTTTTTCTTGTAAATTTGTTTGAGTTCATTGTAGATTCTGGATATTAGCCCTTTGTCAGATGAGTAGGTTGCAAAAATTTTCTCCCATTCTGTAGGTTGCCTGTTCACTCTGATGGTAGTTTCTTTTGTTGTGCATAAGCTCTTTAGTTTAATTAGATCCCATTTGTCAATTTTGGCTTTTGTTGCCATTGCTTTTGGTGTTTTAGACATGAAGTCCTTGTTTTTCCAGGAACAAATCAATGGTTGTGACTTGCCTGTGTCTCTGTAAGTTAGCAAGGCTATCTCTGGGATTTGGGCTTAATATAACATGTAGTGATTCAGTGTTATCAAGAATAAAATTTGTTCAGATGGGTATTATTTGACAAGTTTAGTTATTAAGGACATGTTGTGGAAAAGAAAGCAGCAATGGTCAAAAGCAAGGAGTTTAAGGGTTCAAGGGGGAAAAGGAGACCCTGAACTGGGCATGCTGGTTGGCATGATGTGAGTATATCGTTCCCTCACTCTACCCTCTAAAGGCCCCAAAAGGATATTTGACAGAATTGTAATCATCAGCTGGGTAATCAATGTACCATCATTGCTATATTATTCAGTAAATTAAAAATCAATGATAAGAATTTCAAGAGCCAGGATTTTCTATAACGTATTTCTAGTACAGTTTGTAAAGTACATTTCCCTGAATTATCTTTTCCTCTAAAGGGAAGACTGCTTCACAAAATAGAAATCTGCAAAATAGAGACTACTTGTGGTAGTTTGTCTTGAAATATAATTACTCCCTTCATAGTTGACTGGTGTGTGTTACTTCATTTCACATCTAAACAAAGAAAAGCATAGAATTCAATAAGGCATCTTCTTGCTCTTTCTTGAGTGGGATGTGTTTTGGACATGAAACCAAAGCCTCTGGTTCATTGTTTTTTTTTATAGACTCAGGGGTACATGTGCAGGTTTGATACATAGATATATTGCCTAATGATGAGGTATGGGCTTCTAGTCTACCCATTACCCAAATAGTGAACATTTACCCAACAGGGAACTTTCCAACCCTCATTCTTCCTCCCACCCTGCCCCTTTTTGGAATCCCCAGTATCTGTTATTTCCCTCTTTATGTCCATGTATACCTATTGTTTAGCTCCTACTTAGAAGTGAGAACATGTGGCATTTGATTTTATAATACGACAGCCTTCTATCTCTAGTATTCTCTTTTTTTTTTTTTAATTATACTTTAGGTTTTAGGGTACATGTGCACAATGTGCAGGTTTGTTCCTAGTACTCTCTTAAATGCCATGTTACTTATATCCTGTGATTCCTCTTAGTTTAGATGGAAAAGAAGCACTGAAAAGACTGCAGCAATTCTTCAAGAAAGAAAAGGATAGATTTAAAATAAAGAAAACCAAGTCAAAAGAAAACTTAAGGTAAAAAGTCCCTTTAAATCCCTTTCCATGAGGGGATTAACTTGGTAGATACACAGGTTGATGTTCTCCATCCAATCTCAGAAACAGTGAAGGAGGTATCAGAAACTAAAACCAAGGGTCTGGCCATCATCTGCCCCCTTCTTGTGAATTTGATTGAACTACATGCGCAGAGACTAATTAATGAGTAAGTGGCATGTTTCTTTGAAAAACTGGTGGAGAAAGGGTTGAAAATGAGGGTAGAGGGAAAATCTTAAGCAAAGTCCAGAAAGGAAACTTTCCTCATCATCCTTAACATCCTATTCCTGTTGTTACCACTAAGCATTACTTACCATGTCCTTTTATGCTTTTTGGGCCCTACAAGCCCCAGTAATTTTTATTTTTCTACTGTTCCATATTTATCTCCCTTGAGAGCAGCAATATGTGGAAGGGGGAGATGAGCTGCTCAGCTGAACAGTTCGTGTATTGCAAGGTCTTAGACCTGGAAAAGACCCTCTGAGATAACCTAGGCTAACCGCCAGTTGTGGGAGAGGTTCCAAATTCACTACCACTAGAAAGAGATGTGAGGGGACCTGGATTCTAGATTCTAGTACCAGTTCTGCCATTTATTCCATGTACAACCATGGGCATATCACTTCCTTTGTACACCCACAGCATTCCAGTTTTCTCCTGCATATAATGGAAGGGGGACTCTAGAGACACTTCGCAGGCAATAGATAGATATAGATGTAGATATTCAGGTGTGCCTCAATTTATGATGGGGTTATGTCCCAATAAACTCATTGCAACTCTAAAATACGTTAAGTTAAAAGTGCATTTAATACATCTACCAAACATCATCGCTTAGCCTAGCCCATCTTAAACATGCTCGGAATATTTACATCAGCCTACAGTTGGGCAAAAGCATCTAACACAAAGCCTGTCTATAATAAAGTGTTGACTATCTCATGTAATTTATTGAATACTGTACTGAAAGTGGAAAAAGAATGGTCTTAAGGATACTTGAAGTAGGTTTCTACTGAATGCATATTGCTTTCACCCCATTGTAAAGTAGAAAAATTGTGAGTCAAACCATTGTAAGGCCGGGAACATCTGTGTGGATATACAGATATAGAGATGTATTTTTGTGAAGGCAGAAGATGCTAAAATAATTGGCCCAAGTTCATTACCTATAGTGAGATGGAATTATGTTGTTCTACCCCGAAGTTCTTTTTGATTATAAAGCTTCAGAGTTTTGTGACTTTAAGTTCAACCGTCAGTTGGATCCAGATCTACCAAGAGACCCTACAAAACATGAGGTTTATAAATGGTAGTCCTGATATGGAAGAAGAGGGAGTGTGGTCAATGAGACCCTATGCACAAAGGCAGACCCTGGCCTTAGCAGATTAGGTGTTTTCTGAGAGAAAATTATTGGCATGATAACCTGCAGTCCCATAATATTTGATCCAGATGAGAATGCTAATGTTTTTAAGATGCAAATCTGATTACCTTTCTCTCAAAACTATTCATTGGCTACATACAACGTTTAGAACAAATATCCAATTCCTTACCCTGGCAAGTAAATACTTCATGGCTGTCCCCATTCTACTTCTCTAGTTCTGTCTCTCACTAAAATTAACTCTCACTACCATCCCATCCACATAGCTATAGATCTCAGACTCTGCCATGGTGTCTCATGCCTCCATGCTTTGAACATGACATTCCCATGGTCTGGAATGTACCTGCCCTCCTCCAGCCTTCTTTTATTCTCAAAATTCTAGTTTTCCCTCAAAATTCGATCAAATATTATCCCTTCTTGAATGCCTCCCCTGAACTTCTCTTCCCAAACCTGGATTACCTATGTTTCCTTTGTGTTCCCATAACATCCTGTGCACATCTTGTGACATCTGTTAATACCAGAGAAACCATTTTTCTTGGAGTCACAGAATACCAGGGCGAGAAGGGCAATCCAGCATCATCAATATGTTATTGGAGATCTGTCAGCTCATTTTTCCAAACATGGTTTTTTTCCTTAACTCTTTTGTGTCTTTTGTCAATCAACAGTGCATTTTCCATTTTGGTGCCTGATTTAGGTAAGTGTCATTTGCTTATTGCAGACCAAAAGTACTCAGCTTTTGTATATTCAGAGGCAGGGAAAGAGAAATGGTAACCCTTCCTGCATTCCCCCATTGATGAAAAATTGATCTGCCAAAATCAAAGAAGATGTTTCACACAGAAGTATTTTTTTACTTTGGAGAAGATGAGTAGTGTTTCTCAAGTACCTACTATATACCATGCCCTGCGGCAGATGTGTTCCTCTTAAAATCCCAGAAAAATAAATGTCATCATCCCTTTTCAGAGAAGCTGCAGGACCATATTTAAGTGATCCAGGATTTGTATTCCAGGATCTCTGACTATGAAACTCATGCATTTTGCATTCTACCATGCTGCCTTTTGAAGGACTTGATATCTTTCATCCTAATTAAGACACTAACTGAATATGATCACATTGCCACCAGCAAACTAACTGAATTGAGAATGGATCATTAGAATGTTGTTTGCTTTTCCATTAAGATAATAGTGCATAAATTAGCACAGTTCTTGACACATAGTAGGCTGTCAATACAGGTTCGGTACGTTGAATTTGTCAATTAAAGAGGGTCATGTGTTCTGTTGTTTGTTAATTTTTGTTTAGGGGTTCTAGCTATGTGGCTACCTGGATGTCACTTGAACTTGACAATTCAAAAGTATATTATATTTCATAAATACGAGTTTGCTGAACTAAAAAACAAATGACAATTATATACACCTGATAAAATCCCACATCTCAACATATCATTGGTCTGTGTTTAAAAGAAAAAAGCTGACCTAGAACAGGCACGCATTGTATCCCCACCCACATTTAAAGGTATTTAATAAAATAAGGGAGTGAATAATTCTGAATAATTATACTAGAAGGTCTCAAACTTGTTCAGTGGTGAATCAAATGAAAATCATGTAATTCTATGTAGAGTGCCAAGGAATGTGAATATCCTAAAATGAAAATGCCTAATTATTATTATGCACTAAGTCAGATTCAACATTATGCAAGATTATTGTATAGGAGCAATTGCCAATGATTTGAAATAAAAACCATGGAAGAAAAATCAACATTACTGTTCTATTAAGCTGTTTCTCCCCACTAGGAGTTAAGAAAAGACCTCTCACTATTATAGCATATTTGTTCAATTCCAGAAAGATGGGAACTTAGTCTCAAAATGATTCTTTGAGCAACTCATATTTTTCTGGAACTCTATATAAAATCAAATTAATATAAATATGTTTTGAGATACTGGGACATCACACTTTTTTTTTTAATCTTTCAGTTGAATTTCTTCCCAAATAGAGAATATTTTTATTCTTTGATTCTTCTAGCCTATCTGTATTCTATGATCAGATTTTGCTAAAACAGACCTGAAGATGCACCTGGATAATTAGGCAATTGGGTATAATTTGGAAAGTCAGTGCTTATATAAACCATGCTTAATAATGGACTATTTTAATTCTGTCTTGACCCTAGAATTTAAGTCTCAGGAAGTTATTATCTATGATGATGTAGACCTGAGTGAAAAAGAGTCAAAGTAAGTAATTTACCTTATTGGTCATCTCTGCTGATATTTGACCCATTTCCTGATGCTTTCTTAATTATGATCAGAGAATCATCTTTTCAGATCCTTGGAGATTGAATGAAAAGTCAACTTGAGATAGTTTTCTCACTAAGAGGAGAAAACACTGAATAACATATATGATCCAAAAGTTGTAGGTGACCACAAAAGGCATTGGAGGTTTTGAGTCTGTTTCTGTTTTTTATTTTTGAATTTAGACTTGAAACTCATTTCAACACATTTTTTAAATTATCTCCAATGTATGACAACATGGAGGATAGCAAGCACTATGTGACAGAACCTCTGTATTCAAGGACTAAATAACTATAATTTATCAGAAAAGATGGCTGAATGCAGTGGCTCATGCCTGTAATCCCAGCACTTTGAGAGGCAGAGATAGCTGGATTGCCTGAGTCCAGGAGTTCAAGACCAGCCTGGGAAACATGGCAAAATCCCATCTCTACTAAACTAGCCAGGTATGGTGGCACATGCCTGTAGTCCCAGCTATTCAGGAGGCTGAGGTGGGAGGATGGCTTGAGCCTTTGAGGCAGAGGTTGTAGTGAGCCGGGATCACACCACTAGACTCCAGCCTGGGCAATGGAGCCAGGCTCTGTTTCAAAAAAAAAAAAAAAAAGCCATCCTTAAGTTTGATGCTCCCTCTCCAGTCACTTCTTATTTATATTTTCCCTCTTAACCAATTGGTTGAAAATAAAAGTCTCCTTTGTACATGTTTGATTCATCTTTCCTTGCTCACTGCAATTAGGTTTCCTATTATACAATTGAACTTATTTTTGGTAAGGTCACTAATAACTCCTTTGTTAAATCCAATGGATACTTTTAAGCCTTTATTTGTCTTCTCTATATCTTAAACTATGAACTATGGCATCCTCCAAAGGAAAAAAAATACTAGTTTTTCCCTAGGTTTCTATGTTATTATTTGATGTTATTTTTAAGTTGACATATAATAATTGTACATATTTTCCAGGTAGATAGTGATGTTTTGACACATAAAATATATAGTGGTAAGATCAGGGTAATTAGCATATTCATCATCAAACATTTATCATTTCTTTGTGTTGAGAATATTCAATATCTCCCTTCTAGCTATTTAAAACTATATTATATATTATTGTTAACTATAGTCATCCTATGGTAGTTGTATTAGTCCATTTTTACACTGCTATAAAGAAATACCTGAGACTAGGTAATTAATAAAGGAAAGAAGCTTAACTGACTCGCAGTTCTGTGTGGCTGGTGAGGCCTCAGGAAACTTACAATCATGGCAGAAGGGGAAGAGGCACATATTACATGGTGGCAGGCAAGAGAGAGAAGAGAAAGTGAAGGGGGAAGAACCCCTTATAAAGCCATCAGAACTCATGAGAACTCATTCGCTATCATGAGAACACTATGTGGGAAACTGCCCCCAAAATCCAGTCACCTCCCTCCCTCAACACATGGGGATTACAATTCAAGGTGAGGTTTAGGTGGAGACACAAAGCCTGACCATATCAGTGGTATAGAACACTAGAACATATTCCTCATATCTCACTGTATATTGTATCCTAAACTAATCTCTCCCTATTCCCTACTTTCCCAGGCTTTAGCATCCTCTGTTCTACTCTTTATTTCTATGAGAGCAACCTTTTTTAGCTTTCATATATGAGTGAGAAAATGTGGTGCTTAACTTTCTATTCCTGGCTTATTTCACTTAATGTCCTCCACTTCTATCCATTGTTGCTGTGAATGGCATGATTTCATTCTTTTTTATGGCTGAATAGTGCTCTGCCATGTGTATGTTTATCACATTTTCTTTACCATTCATTTGATGTTGGATACTTAAGTTGATTCCATATGTTGGCTATTGCATATAGTGCTGCAATAAACATGGGAGCATAGATGTCTCTTTGATATAATGATTTCATTTCCTTTGGATTAATACCCAGCAATGGAACTGCTGAATCATGTGATAGTTCTATTTGTAGTTTTTTAGGAACCTCCATACTGTTATTCACAGGTGCTCTACTATTTATATTCCCACTAAGAATGAAGAGAGTTTCCTATTCTCCAAATCCTTGCTAGCACCTGATTTTTTTTTGTCTTTTTGATGATTGCCATCCTAACAGGGATGAAATGATACCTCATTGTGGTTTTGATTTGCATTTCCCTGGTGATTAGTGATGTTGAACATTTTAAAATATGTTTATTGGTCATTTTATTTATTTTTTATTATACTTTAAGTTCTAGGGTACAAGTGCACAATGGGCAGGTTTGTTACATAGGTATACATGTGCCCTGTTGGTTTGCTGCACCCATCAACTCATCATTTACATTAAGTATTTCTCCTAATGCTATCCCTCCCCCAGCCCCTCACCCCCCAACAAGTCCCAGTGTGTGATGTTCCCCACCCTGTGTCCAAGTGTTCTCATTGTTCAATTCCTAAATATGAGTGAGAACATGTGGTGTTTGGTTTCCTCTCCTTGTGATAGTTTGCTCAGAATGAAGGTTTCCAGCTTCATTCCATGTCCCTGCAAAGGACATGAACTCATCCTTTTTGTGGCTGCGTAGTATTCCATGGTGTGTATGTGCCATGTTTTCTTAATCCAGTCTATCATTGAAGGACATTTGGGTTGGTTCCAAGTCTTTGCTATTTAAAAGACACAGACTGGCAAATTGGATAAAGAGTCAAGACCCATCAGTGTGCTGTATTCAGGAGACCCATTTCACGTGCAGAGACACACATAGGCTCAAAATAAAGGGATGGAGGAAGATCTACCAAGCAAATGGAAAGCAAAAAAAAGCAGGGGTTGCAATCCTAGCCTCAGATAAAACAGACTTTAAACCAACAAAGATCAAAAAAGACAAAGAAGGCCATTATATTATGGTAAAGGGATCAATTCAACAAGAAGAGCTAACTATCCTAAATATATATGCACCCAATACAGGAGCACCCAGATTCATAAAGCAAGTCCTTAGAGATCTACAAAGAGACTTAGACTTCCACACAATAATAATGGGAGACTTTAACACCCCACTGTAAATATTAAACAGATCAACGAGACAGAAGGTTAACAAAGATATCCAGGACTTGAACTCAGCTCTGCACCAAGCGGACCTAATAGACATCTACAGAACTCTCCACCCTAAATCAACAGAATATACATTCTTCTCAGCACCACATCGCACTTATTCTAAAATTGACCACATAATTGGAAGTAAAGCACTCCTCAGCAAATGTGAAAGAACAGAAATCATAACAAACTGCCTCTCAGACCACAGTGCAATCAAATTAGAACTCAGGATTAAGAAACTCATTCAAAACTGCACAACTACATGGAAACTGAACAACTTGCTTCTGAATGATTACTGGGTACATAATGAAATGAAGGCAGAAATAAAGATCTTCTTTGAAACCAATGAGAACAAAGACACAATGTACCAGAATCTCTGGGACACATTTAAAGCAGTGTGTAGAGGGAAATTTATAGCACTAAATGCCCACAAGAGAAAGCAGGAAAGATCTAAAATCGACAAGCTAACTTCACAATTAAAAGAACTAGAGAAGCAAGAGCAAACAAATTCAAAAGCTAACAGAAGGCAAGAAATAACTAAGATCAGAGCAGAACTGAAGGAGATAGAGACACACAAAAAAACCTTCAAAAAAATCAATGAATCCAGGAGCTGGTTTTTTGAAAATATCAACAAAATTGATAGACCACTAGCAAGACTAATAAAGAAGAAAATAGAGAAGAATCAAATAGACGCAATAAAAAATGACAAAGGGGATATCACCACCCATCCCACAGAAATACAAACTACCATCAGAATACTATAAACACCTCTACGCAAATAAACTATTGGTCATTTTAATGTCATCTTTTGAGAAATGTCTGTTCATTTGCCCATTTTTTAATTGAATTTTTTTTTCTGTTTTGCTGTTTGAGTTCCTTGTATATTCTGGGTATTAATCACCTGTCAGATTAATAGTTTGCAAATATTTTTCTCCATTCTGTAAGTTGTCTTTTCACTCTGTTGATTGTTTCTTTTACTGTGCAGAAGCTCTTTAGATTGCTGAAATCCCATTTGTTCATTTTTGCTTTGTTACCTGTGCTATTGAGGTGTTAGTCATAAAAACTTTTCTTTTTCTTAAAAAATCATTCATAAAAATCAAAAGAAAACAAAAAGTTGTAAAGCATGGTAAAACAAATTGCCCTGAACCTATCATTCGACTTAAGAACTAGAACATTACGAATACCTTGGTCTCTTTCCCTTGTACACATCATGTATCCTTTCCCTCAAGGTAACTGTTCTCATAAATTTGGTGTTTTCATTTCCTTGTTCAAAATAAAAATAGTTTTAACAAACATATGATACAAATATTGTTTCATTTGGGATTTGAACATTATGAAAATGAGACACTGTATATAGAGTTCTGTAACTTTTTTTATTCAAATATAATCTTTCATTTTTCCTTTCATTTTAATGTTCTATAGTATTCCATTGTATGTGTATACCATAATTCATTTATCCATTCCATTGTTGATAAGTATTGGGGTAGTTCCTAATTTGGGGCCCTTACAAATAATACTGCCACAGATATTCTTATGGCTCCTGTGAATGTGTGCAGGAATTTTTCTAGAACATATACTTAGAAGGGGAAAAAATGCAAATTATAGGGAATGCAAATTCATAAAATGCCAACTTGTTTTCCAAAGTGGTCATACCACTATGACCATCCATTTCATTCTCTCTGCTCATCTATTTCCTCCCTTGTACTGTAAAACTTTGAGTGATCAGTTTAAAGGATTGTTGCAATACTTACTTTGAAAACCAAATGAGTTAACATATGTAAAAGACCTGACATATACATGCTAAAAAGTACAAGTTCCTTCTATAATAAATACCTTCTCCCTTCCCTGCATCCTCTTTTGCCTGGAATCACTAATATTACATGCTAGTTGGCTTAGCCTTGTTTCACAATGGAGTTTAGTTACATTATTCACATTTTAGAGGCAAAAAAAAAATGAGGCTCATAAAGGAGATGAAATATGATTATAAGCAGGATGATCTCTTGCATCTGGTTTCAAATTTGGATTACCACACATCAGGGGTCAGCAAACTATGGCCTGAGAACCAAATATGGCCTGCCACCTGTTTCTGTGTATAAAGTTGCAACAGTAAAGTTGAAGAGTTGCCATAGAGATAATATGGCCTGCAAAGCCTAAAATATTTACTATATGGCCTTTCCGTGGATTATCAAAATATATTTCTACATGACTTTTTAATTTTTTGTAAAACATAATTGCCCATGAAGTGTTGATGGTTCCATGAATATATAATTCAGTCTTAATGTACTTGCTCAAAATATATTTCTCCTCAGAGATGAAGATAAACTGAAAATGTGGAAGCCCAAGTTTCTGACACCAAAGGAAAAAAAAGAGAAAAACAGTGCTGAAGAATCAGAAAGGTGGGAACACAGAGGCACTTCTATTATAGCTTATCTGCTGCAATTTATACCTCTTACTAGCTGTGTGGCCTTAGATAAGTAATGAAATTTGATTCTCAGCTTTTTCATCTACAAAATGAGAATAACAACACCTACATCATAATACAGTTGAGAGGATTAAAAAGAGACAAAGAATATAAAAATATTAAGTGTCATACACATGTATCTTCATCATCTTCCTCCCTACTTTTGGTGGATAGGAAGTCAGAGAAAATTTCAAGTTAGCCATTTTCAAACAATGACAAATTTCCAGTCTTCTTTTAGGTGTAAGAACTTCCCTCTCTCAGATATAACATAAATAAAACACCAATTAGAACTTAAATGTAACTCTGAGAAAAAAAACAACTAGGTATCATATAGTAAGATTGATTTCCCTAAAATATAATTCTAGTTATGACTATAATTAGTGTTAGAATTTTAAAAGAAAATGTTTTACTGAGTCAAGATCTAACCTGCATTCATATAATTAAATTTCCCAAGTGGTTGTGAGAGGATGTTTTTACTGAGGCAGGTAGTTTCTTACTGCTCTCTGATCCCATCTTCTCAATTGCTAGGACATGGGGCAGGATATGAGGTACTTTCTCAACAAATGACTTGGGGAAATATTTGTCTAAACAGTCACTGACATGTGAACATTGTGTAGTCTGTCTGCACTGGGAAACCTGTTAGAAAAGTCCTACTGGGGTGCACCAAAGGAAACCAGACATTAGTGTCTGAGGCTCAGAGGATGGCATTGGATGGCCCTTCTCGTAAGTTTATTTTCTTTAAGTTTAGACTTGATGTAATTTATTTTTCTCAGGCTGGAAAGATGTATTAACGGACTAGAAAAGCAACTTTCTATCTTAAACTTCATACTTTCACATACATTTGTACAGCATAACAAAACAGAATTCCAAGAGAGGAACTATTAGTAACATTTTTCATCTGCCCCCCAAAAAGCTTTTTAGTATGTTGATAACTACAAATAAGTCTTCTTAGGAAACAATTTTTCCAGTGCCTTTTAATTTTTTTTACAACAGAGTGATATAACAGTGTACTTTTATTCTGAACCAAGTAAACTAGAAAACGTTACTGTAAAGCTAGTTATTTCTGTATCAATTTCTATGTGCTCTTTGATCTTTTTAAAATGATTTCTACCATAACATATTCCACCAGTAAGAAAGAAATGCTTTCTATATTAGTTCAAACCTTTTATTATTCTTTTATCAATCAAAGATGATGGCAAGTTTAAAGAGAAGTTGGGCAAGGGTATCTGTCTTAGTCTGTTTGTGTTGCTATAAAGGAACACCTGAGGCTGGGTAATTTATAAAGAAAAGAGGTTTATTTAGTTCATGGTTCTATAGACTATACAAGAAGCATGACATTGGCATCTGCTTCTGGTGAAGGCCTCAGGCTGCTTCTACTCATGGCAGAAGGTGAAGAAGAATGTGCAGAGATCACATGGCTAGAAAGGAAGCGAGAGAGACAAGTGAGGTGCCAGGCTCATTTTAACAAATGAGATGCCAGGCTCCAGGAAACTATGAGAGTGGTAACTCACTCATTACCAAGAGGACGGCAGCAAGCCATTCATGAGGGTGACAACCCCATGACCCAAACAACTCCCATTAGGCCCCACCTCCAACATTAAGGACCAAATGTCAACATGAGGTTTGGGGGAGTCAAATATCCAAACCATAGCAGTATCCCAGGTATAACAGCATGAAAAGGATAGCCCACTTTCTAAGATGACCCAAGTAAACATTGTAATGTGTAGGGAAATGGGCAGCTGATGAAGCTGGAAAGATGATTAGGCCAGATTATAAAATGCTAATTAATTTAGACTTTATCCTATTGGCAATAGAAAGAAATTGAAAGGTTTTAAGCAAGAGAGTGACGTAACTAAATTTTAGAAAAATGACTCTGTAGGCAGGTATGCCAATGAATTTGAGGAAGGAGAGGTAAGACGAAGATGGCATCTCAGGCAATAAGTAGTGATAATCCGAAATATGGCAGTGGCTATAATCTTGGAAATAAACAAATGTAGGAGACACTTTGGAAAAAAACTGACAGGACTTGGTTGACTTTTTTACTTCTGTCAATACATTAAACTGCTAAAAAGAAGAACCAAATCTCACGTGAAGAGCAAAAGGGCGGACTAAATATAATCAACTTCTTCTGTAGGGTTATTTACTTTTATGTGCTGAAATTCTTGCACATGTTTTATGGCATCTTTCTTTATTTTCTTAATGGTATTCATCCTCCAAATCATTCAGCAAACTGGAGAGCTCTTCGATTGAACCATGTAGACTTGTGATCCCCAATTAGGTTTAACAACTTAGAAATCCACACAAATTAAGCTGCTTACTTATTCTTACTGGTTTCCATTAAATAGTCTGAAGGTGAATGGGAACATTTATAAATTTCCTAAACATAAAAAAATAGTTATATCTCTAAGTCTCATTCAGACAAGTTTCTTGTTTACCTTCATTTGTTTAACTAATGTGATTTTATTCCAAGTTATTATCTTGGCATCAAACATATTTTTTTAATTGTGGGGAAAAGCAATTGGTATTACCCTGATCAGTTGTTTGACAGTTTGCTCTAATGGAAATATGTGTGTGTACTTGTATTATGAACCTACACAGGCATGTGTACATATACACAAATACAGATGCATGACTTTGTGTATTATTTTATATAAAATTATGCACACAAAAAATTATACCTGAATTTATCCTGAAATGAAGTGACTTTGTAGAGTCAGAAACTTAAGAGTTTTATTATAGTACGTTTTACCCTATCTGCATATTTCTTGCTAGTTTCTCTCCTAGAAATTTCTTCAAAACCAAGAAGCAAAACCTAGAAAAGAACAGAATGAAAAGAGAAGAAAAACTATTTAGAGAAAGGTTTAAGGTACGTTCTCTTCTGAAGGTAAAAATTAGCAATATTAACAGCTAGGAGCTTTCATTAAAAAAAAAAATCTGTAAGTATGCTGTGCCTCTGCCTCTCTGAGATACAGACATGATCTTTGACACAAAAAGCCAGCATTTCATTCCTATTTTTGCCTGATACATTTCTATATTGTTATGTCTGTACATGCTATTCCTTCTTCCTGGAAAAACTGCTAAGTTGTTCTTGAAGGCTCTGTTCAAATGTCACCCACTCCTCCCTAACTCGTCCAGGTTAAGTTATTCCTTCAGCACATTTTATATATCTATTTTACACATGTCTTTTATAACACTGATTAGTTGTATTAAAGCATTGTGTGTATGTGTGTGGTGTGTGTGTGTGTGTGTGTGTGTGTGTGTGTGAATCTTGAACTAATTAATCTCTTGAGTCCTTTTTGAGAAAGAAACCCTGTCTCATTCAAGTTTGTTCCCCAGGGCCTGACATAAAACTGTAAGCATAGTGTTTGGTAAATGAATGCCTAAATAAACAAGCAAATGAGTAACAAAATGAACAAATGAATGATGCAGCATCCGAAGCGCTCTGCCTTCTTATTCTGTTATTGAGTCCATGGGACATTTTTTCATTATTCTAAAGCTCAAACTTCCCTGATTTCATATATTGTCAAAGTGAGGATTATTAACTATGAAACATACTGAGCACCTTCCATGTGCTAGACACTGGATTGAGAGAGACAAAGTGTGCATCCTCCTCATAGTCACTACACTGCCTAAAATTTTTCAAAAATTCCCCCTTGCAAAATGGTTAAAGTTTAGGTTTCTTAACATGGCATAGAAAGCTCTTTATGTCTTGACCTTTGTGTATCTTCCTGGCTTTATCTCTTGCCACTCTTTGCCTTGCACTTTCTGCTTTGGCAACAAACTGCTCATAGTTCTGTCCCTTGAGTGAACCTCCACCTCTATCTTTGTCTTGCTATTTCATCCCTCTAAGTGCTTCCTTGGTCTGTTCCAACTATCTGATACACCTTTGCACTTTTCTCCATCTGACTAGCTCTTGTTCATTTATCAAGCCCCAGCCGAGGAATCTCCTCTTCTCCAGGAAGACTTGCCCAAATCTTCTAATTAAATAAATTACTCTTCTTCCGTTTACCTATATACTTGAGCAATCTCTAGCTTATCACACATTAATATAATTGGAATTACATGTTCATCATATTAAACTATGAGCTCCTAGAGGACAAAGGTTATTTTATTTGTTTGTATCCATGTGCAGAGCAGAATAAGGCTGCTTAGCATTTTGTAAACATGCATAAAATATTTTTTAGATGAACTAAAATAGGAATGTACACAAATCTCTCATAATCACTGATAATTCCTGTTTGAACCAAAGCTGACTGGGGTTACTATATCTAGAAATTGTGATATGTTATTATCTACTACAACCCTGATGTTATTTGATTAATTCAAAAACAATTACTGATTGAAAAGACCCTTATATTCCATCCAATCCTTTTTTACCTCTCTCTGTGTTTTTGATTGTTTCATGTGGGAAAGACATTCCATTTCCTGTATATGTGTATAATTCCATTCTTATTACCTGTAGTGGGTTTCCCTGATAGGTCATTTCAATAATTTTTATCCAGCTCAAATCATAAAACATTGGATAACTCATTTGTGCAAGGCACTGAGGGTACAAAGATGAATAAGACTGTCTACTATTTTCATTTGATAAGACAGTATGTTATTAAATTCTATAATAGGAATAGATATAAAGTACAGTTAAGACAGTAAATTATATATGGCAGTCATAACAGCCCTCATGTGAAGTGGTTAAGAGAAAGAAGAGTATTTCAAGTAAACAGCATGTATTCAAGGATTGTCATGTAGCTTGATGCAGCTTCAGTAAAGGGGACAAAGATAGAGGGATAGGGAATGACAGTATGCAAAGGACCCCGAATGTCAAGCTAAGCAGTGTGGATCTCATCCTGAAAGCAAAAAGGAGTTTTTAGAACTTTATAAATAGAAGGGTGACCTAATTAGCTTTGTATTTTAAGAAATCACTATGAATTCACAGTGAGCAATGGCCTGTAAAGGATAAAAAAGTCAGTAAGGAAGCGATTACTTTGTTAAGTAAAGGAAAAATCTATCTTGTATTTCTGATCTCACTTGGTATAGGTTGATCTTGTAATTTATGATCTGAACACAGGACACTTCTAAGAGTGGAAGGAGGCACTCTTAATCATAATAATAAACAGTTATAGATAGATAGATACATTAGTTATAAACAGACAATATCCTGGGCAAAAGGAGATATTTGGTCACGCTAATTTGGAGAAGTAGGTACCTGTAATCTAAGCTGTGTATTCTGGAACTATTTATTTGTGGTCAACAGATTTCGGTGCATTAGAAAGTGATGTGCTGCAGATGTATCGGTCAGTTTGTCAGGAAAAGATTCCCAAGGTCAGGAATTGAATTTCTCAGGAGTTTCTAACAAAATGCCTGCCTGCCTGTGAATACAAAAGGAGACTGGGAATTGCCCCCAACTGGATACAGCCAATTCCCACTACTTTAAAATAACATGTAGTATAGCTATATATAAGAATACATAAGCCCACACAGAGAAAAAGCATGGAAAGAGTGTCATCTAGAAATGATAGGTATGTAAGAATATTATAAGCTTTAAGGCACTACACAGAGGTTTTAGTAATGGAACAGTTAACTACCATCCATGGTGCTTAATTCATACCTATGTTACAACTCGTCCAGCAGGGCTCATTCTAGTACAATTAAATAACGGTTGTGCAAACACTGGGGTCTGTCCAGGGATAGGGTGCGGGGAGGGAGAGCATTAGAAAGGATGGCTAATGCATGCTGGGCTTAATATCTAGGTGATGGGTTGATAGGTGCAGTAAACCACTATGGCACACATTTACCCATGTAACAAACCTGCACATCCTGCACATGTACCCCATACCTAAAAAGAATAATTTAAAAAAAAAATTTGAGAGAAAAAAAATAATAATGGTTTGAAAACATTTTGAAAGTATAATCATACCAAACAAATGTGAGATTGCACCATTTTACTATTATTTTCTTAAATGACTTTCCTTTAACTGTATACTTTCCTATCTTCTCTTCCCATATGTGTTACTTAACTAGTCAATAGTATCTTGAGTTTATTTTGAAGTTACTATATTATATCCTCCATTAATTTTGTTATGAAAAATAACTATGCAAGAATGCTCTGATTAGTAATTTCTCATTTCAGTACGACAAAGACATTATTGTCATCAACACAGCAGTGGCCTGTTCCAATAATTCAAGAAATGGAATATTTGATTTGCCAATAAGTCCTGGAGAAGAATTGGAAGTCATTGATACCACCGAACAAAATCTAGTGATATGTCGTAATTCTAAAGGCAAATGTAAGTTTATTTGCTTATCTTTCATAACATTTCATTGTTTTTAAAAAATCTTAAAATGCTTTTTAAAAAGTATTTTCTCTATAACTTTCAAATTAACAGTGATTTTTGTTTCTATAGATGGATATGTGCTCATTGAACACCTAGATTTCAAGTAAGCTGTTTGATTTTATACTTTAAATCATGAGTTCCTAAAACATTGTTGTATACATTAGTCTCAAGAGAAGACTACTGAATTTATTGAAATTCAGATAAATTTTAAAAATTAGACATGCAGTGCCCTATTCTATAAGGATTATGTTGGAAGAGAGTTTATTATTGTCTCTCCTGAGTATGCTATCAAACTTCTCTACACAGCTTTATAAACATTTTAAAAGAACACAAACATATTAAACTAGATCAGAAATTCCCTAGAAATCTCCCACTCAACTGTTTCATTGTCCTATATTTTAAAATGTTTGCATATTTTTCTTTTTTCTCAGGCATCAAAGTTGGTCACCTTAGAAAGATCAAGATCAAATGCTATGGAGTGCACAAGGGAGAACTAGTCCTAAGAGCCTAGTCCTGCATTACATCAGTTTCAGTTTACATGTCAAAATTTTGAGATGGTGGAATCTGAGGAAACTTTCGTTCTGAACTTAAAAGAGAAAAATAAAAACAAATCCTCAACATTTAGATGTTGGTTTTACTCCTAAAAGGTTATCTTTCAATGTCTATTTCAGTATCTACTTCACTGCCAGTTCAAGAGAATGTGAAACAGTATGTGTTAGCATTTGAGCACTTATTTAATGAGCCATATCCAAAGTTAGAAATCATGCCTTATGGCACCTAGTCAGTTGTGCAGATGGTTAGTTTGCTTCTAATATTAGTACATGAGTGTTTGTAATTTCTAGATGTTGTGCATTCAAACTTGGTATAATTTAATTCTGAACAGTAAACAGTGTAACCAAGGTCTTTTAAATACTCAAGTTTAAGGTATAATCTTAATTATGGCTCAGTCTTTTAAAAAAGTATAAATGTCCTTTTACTTTATCACAAAAATAAACTCATATGAATACTGTTCCACATTTGTTTCTTTTGGGAACAGTTTGCCAAAAAATAATTTATTCCTAAATTCACCCATCATTTTAAGAAGTGCCCAAATGTACTTAACAAAATAATATATATGCTGTATTGCTTTAAAACATCTTTTTGTCCAAAATAAGAACAATTGTCATTATTTTGTCTATGCCCAAATAACTATTCAAATAATAGCGTTCATATGTACTTTCATTTATATGGAATTAAATAAAAATTTAAAAATTTTGAGCTGTAACATCTATTCTGTTTTTTAAATGAGGTGCACTGCATGTCAATAAGAGAAATAAATTCTACATATGCATTTAACAGTTTCAAATTTTCAAGTGGCTTTTTCAGCACTGAAAAACTGGAGAATTTCACTCAGTTCTTTAAGCAGGGTTATTCTGGCCTTCACAAGTGTGATGGAATTTGTTTCCATGGCCTTGTTCTTTATATTGAGGCCATTTTTTTTTAAGCTTCTAGGTTCTTTTATCTTCCTTTTCATGTTCCAAATGACATTTGTCAATAAAGGCCAAGCTTATTCTAAAAGACAGGAATCAAAGATATTCAAAAAGTTCAGAGTTTACAGAAGGAAATCTGTAGAGATTATTACAAATAACATAAGTAAACAAGATATGAATGGAACAGCTAAAGGATTAAAAAATATTTTACAGAGAAGGTAACACTGAAGCTTCATCTTTAAATATGTTTATTAGACAAGGAACAGAGATGGAAGATCCATGCTCTGTCTGATGATTGATTGATTATGAAGAAATTCAAAGTAAATGGAGCGTAGAATGTCCAGTGGGAAATGGCAAGAGCTGTTTGGAATGGGGTAAGGTGGGGCTAGAATGTGACAGACTTCACTTGTACCTTTTCCTTTAAAGAGTAAGGAGTAATTTAAGGGTTAAGCAGGAAGAAAATGCCAGTTATTTGGGGGACAGGAAGAAAATGCCAGATACTTGGGGGATGGCAAGCAATCACCAATATGGATAATAGAGAAGAGATGAATTGTTTTTGCAATATTCTAGGCAAAAGGGCATTACAGCTTAAGACAGCAGCAACTGAAATATATGGCACAGGAGCCCCATTAGAGGTATTACAGAGGTAAAACAGAATGTCTTGATGACTAATTAGATGTAGCGGTGAGAGAGGAGAATTAGAGAATGGCTTTGAGACTTCTTTTCTGGGAGATGAAATTAAGGCTGGTACCAAAGATTGGAAATATATTTCTGCTTAGACTAGAGACCAAACTCTGGACCCCCTGAACTAAATCTACCACCCAGTGAGAGGCAATTGCAGCCCTCTCCTGCTCTCCAGGACAATAATTGTTAGAGTAGGCATTGCAGAAGACAAGGCTAAGTATGGTCTGTGGGCAAGAAGAGTATATGACTATGTTGAGCAGAAATCTTTCATGCAGTAATCCTGTCCAACAGAGAATCATATACCATACATCACTCTTGCCACTTCACCAAGCCATTAAGCCTTTTAAATCTTGGAGTGACAGTGGGACTAAATTTGAATTCAGATAGGTTTGTCCCCTGCACTTTCCACCTCGTTACATGGCCCCTTGTTCTAATTTGACTCAGCTCTTTGCATCTCAATTTCCTCATTATTAAAACAGGCCTAGGCCAGGCGCGGTGGCTCACGCCTGTAATCCCAGTACTTTGGGAGGCTGAGGTGGGCGGATCACTTGAGGTCAGGAGTTGGATACCAGCCTGGCCGATATGATGAAACCCTGTCTCTACTAAAAATACAACAATTAGCTAGGTGTGCTGGTGCATGCCTGTAATTCCAGCTACTCAGGAGGCTGAGACAGGAGAATCGCTTGAACCTGGGAGGCAGAGGTTGCAGTGAGCTGAAATCATGCCACTGTACTCCAGACTGGGTGACAGAGTGAGACTCCGTCTAAAAAATGATAAATAATAATAATAAAAAAAAACAGAGCTAATAACTCTCATTTGTCTACTCACAGGGTAGTTGTTATGCTATAATGTAATAATATAAAAGTAGTCTAAAATCCTGAATACACACTACTGTATAAGTGGTGTCATTTTTGTACCTTGCTTTTTCTAAAGTTGGAAGACGCTGAAAACAAAAATACATTTTTAAAATTCAAATTGTAAGACTTGAAAGAATGGCTGTTAAGTAATGTTTTTGCATAGACAGTTCAGGATTAAAAGCCTATTAAATAGCATATACTAAAGTATAAATTATTTTGTCTAATATAAACTAGTACCTAAATATTATTTATTGATATGGTATAGGTTTTTAGAAAACATGATGGTTTTTCTATCCTTTCTATCCATACTTAATGCAGTTATGTTTCTATTTCATTAATATCAGCCACATTTCCTCCATTCTTGGAATCAAAGCATCAAAACTATATTTCTCACATTATTAATCTGCAAGGTTTCAAAATATAAACACCATAACTGAGACTTCAGTGATATTCTAAGCAGATGTCATCTGTCTCCTAAAAACCCTAATTGAGCATAAAGCTTCAATGGAAAGACTAAGTTTACCTTTTATTGTCAATTTTGTATAAAAATATAGTAAAGATAATGGCATCATCAGATAAAAGGCAGCATAATAAAGCACTTTACTGTAACAGAGACTTAACACTGGCCTTCTCATAAACCCATTGATAGATAGGCCAGGCCCTCCAGCAACCTTAAGATGTCCCAAGACCTCCCTTCCCACTTCTGAGTTTCTCTGTGATATACTCACTCTTCTAAGATGTCATAGCAACCTTCTTGACCAGGCCTTCTCCTGCAAATCTTCAAAACTTTTAAAAGGTATATTCTAGGGGGAAGAAATGGAAGAGGAAAAATATGAACATACAATAATAAAACTAAGAAGTGGCTGCTTATTATGGGTGAGATTTTTCTCAGATTCTTTAAATTTCCTTCACTTCTCAAATTTCCTATAGGAAGCATCTATTATTTATGCAATTTAGGAAATAAAAAATATTTTCACTAATAAAAACAAATCCATTCTTTTCCTTCAAGTTTAGAAAAAGCAACTTGAAAACTTTACCTGTATATCCTGATTTTAATATGCTTGCATTTTTCTTTTTCATGAGGGCTAAAGTATGTTTTTCAAAAAGCACATAGTCCAGGTGGGCCCAACTTAATCACATAAGCCCTTAAAATTTGAAAAGGAAGGCAGTAAAGTCAGTCTCAGCAAGTCAGAAACATGTAGTTGAAGAGGAAGAAGAAGAGATCCAAACCATAAGCCACTTGTTGCTGGTTTTGAAGATGAAGGGAGCCATGGGCCAAGGAATGATGATGGCCTCTAGAAGCTTTAAATGATTCCTAGCCAACAGCCAAAAAGGCAACGAGGACCTCAATCCTACAGCAGCATGGAACGAAATTCTGCCAACAACTCAATGCAACTGGAAACAGACTCTCCTCCACAGCCCAGCCCTATCAATGCTTTGGTTTTCAGCTTGTGTGACTTGAGGCAGAAAAACCAGCTAAGCCTGCTGGATTTCTGACATATAGAACAATAAGATAATTTGTATTTTAAGTTGTTAAGTTTGTAGTAATTTGTTACAGCAACAGTAGAAAGCCAATGCAATAGCTCAAGTTAAAAACTGTAATGTACAACTAAGATGACAAAAATGAAAAAAGATGGAGTGAAATCGCCAATGAATATAGGCAATCTTTTCCACTAATAACTTTCCTGTAACTATTAGTTGGCGTGCAGAATACCAGCATAATGATGGAGCAGAAACAAAAATGGCTTTCAAATGAATCAGAGACTTTAATTTGATTTTGCGAAAAAAGCTTATAAGCAATCAGATAGGCTGCTTTTCTCTTTTGTGTTTGTTACCTATGAGTTTCATACAGTGCAAACATTAATTAGGAAGAATCTGTAACTATGAAATGCTAGGTAATTCACGAAGACATCTTTTCCATATGGTTACTGAAAGACAAATCCTTCCCATATCATTTAACACTCACAAAAAGTTATAACAAACAAAACTGAAATTTGAATCGGAGTTTATTTGAAAAGAAAAGCACTGGAAGTCCGTTTTTTTCTTGAAACCAATTACAAAAAGTGGTCCCAACTTCAACAATTAAAAAAAATTTTCAATAAATATATAATGAAGTACTCCAATGGGTCAATATATCAACCTATGGATTTTTTTTTCTTTTTCAAAGGTAGGCTAAGAATGAATGAATGCAGGATTTTTTGAAAAAAAGTAAATATTATATCCTATATTATGATTGTCATGACACAACCAAACGACTGTTAATTTTCAGTTTTATTTGTTGCACTCAAAATCCACTGTACATTTAAGCACACATGACAAAGAACACAACCATTCTTCCTAAAACAATAAAGGTACTATCCTTAGAGTTCACAGTTCTATAACAACTTTACATTAAATGTTCAAAACATTGTACAACCACAGATATTTGTGAACAGTCTTGAGAGCTGTATTTTGGTACATTAAGGCAGCTTCAGCCAACATTTTAAGAGATTCTGAGTATTTGTTACAACACAGGACAAGTTTGATATTTGAATACTTGAGGTCTCAAGAAATATTAAATGTCACCTAACACCACCACAATTTGTGAAACTGTGATCTTACCTAAAAATCAAGATACTCATCCTATCAGTATCAAAGATACTTATTTTTTTTAAAAAAAGGAATTTACACTGAATGTGGGGATATAAACCCTGTATTTAAACAAGGGCTTTCAAACAGTTGCTCACACACATCTGTGAGGTAGCTTATTATCCACATTTTGTAAATGGAAAAACTAAATGAGGTTATGTGACTTGCTGCTGCTTCAGCAGCCAAAGGAAGAAACTGATTCCAAGTTAGATTTTATTCTTAGCTCTGAGTTGTTTCCTTGACAAACTTTTTAAAGGGTTAAAATATAAAAACTGCCATTCATTGCATTCATTTTTAGAGCATGAGAAGGTAGCCAAATGTTATGTTTACCAAGGTGACTTATAAAGTCAATCAACATGAAAGAAGTAGGAAAACACATTTAGTGAACAACTTCTGATAGTGATAGTGAGAGGTTTGACCAAGGGCACTCAATCAGGCAGATGCAAACAACATGATCATTTGCAGGAGGCAGATCTAAGGAGAACTGAGAGGGATTAGAAAACAAGAAAATATAGTTTAAACAAGTTTTTAGTATTACTCTTCTTATAATTTAAGGGAGAAGGCACAATTTAGTGTTTTGTTTTGTTTTGTTTTTAGAACAGTGGATCTCTTTTCCACTTTAGGAAAATGTTATCTGTCTAGAAAAATGGCCATTTTTGGTAGCGAAACTTATTTTAAAGAAATGTGTAACTGTGAAAAATACACGTTTAAATTAGTAGAAAAAAAAATTAACAATGCAATTCTCCTTGGCTAGAATGTTTTTGTTCCTCCTTGAAATTTTAAATCAACACAAAGTAGCAACCCTCCTTGCCCACCTCAAAAAAGGTCACACTGTATGCACTGTATGAACCTTGTCAAAATTCTATGTACTATTCAAAAAAGTTTTCATGCCAGGATATTCTCCAAATTCTTTTTTCATTTTTTTTCTGGAGAGTACTCTATTCTAGGATTTAATTACACTTTAAACATAATTGAAATTTACCTACCCTGCTTGTCCAAACAATCAAGAGCCACTTCCATAAAATCTAAACTACTTTAGATATAAACCATTTTTACCAAAAGTCACATACATAGTCACAACTGCAAACTGGCATTGCTATGCAAGGCTGGCAGTAAACATTAACATTAGCTTGCAAAATTAACACAGGCCTACAGTCTGATAACTCTTCTAGACCCAGCCTGATTCTTATCAGGCTATGGCTGAAGAAGTTTAATTAAAACTCAATCCAGTCTAGACTGTGCGACCTGTTCTTTGTGCTATTACTGTTCAGTGGCATCAAATGCATCATAATTACAGGTGGAAAGGCTAGTAAGGATGCCAGCAACTTGTTTAAATGAAGTTTTTATAATTTTTAAAGCTCAAACATAAGTACATTTCAAAGTTTTATAAGGTTTGGGAGAAACTCTATCAAGCTAATAATAATTCAGTGTTTGTAAATTAGAAATATATTCTATGAAAATAGTTATATCATGTAATATACATACAAAATGAAAAATTATCAATCTGCATATGAAATTTGGATAAGACTAATTCAGATAATAGTCAAAAACTATAACAATTTAGACAGGGACTGGGGCTAGTTTTCTTTTTCCTTTTTTTTTTTTTTTTTTTGAGACAGAGTCTTGTGCTGTTGCCCAGGCTGGCATGCAGTGGCATGATCTTGGTTTATTGCAACCTCTGCCTCCCAGGTTCAAGAGATTCCTGTGCCTCAGCCTCTCGAGTAGCTGGGATTACAAGCAGCCTGTCACCACACCAGATAATTTTTGTATTTTTAGTAGAGACGAGGTTTCACCATGTTGGCCAGACTGGTCTCGAACTCCTGAACTCGGGTGATCCACCCACCTTGGCCTCCTAAAGTGCTGGGATTATAGGCATGAGCCACCACGCCCAGCCTAGTTTTCCTTTTTCAAAAATGATTGTGCTGTAAGAATCACATAAAATTATAAGAAGAATCATGTTTTAAAGTTTCTTCAGTATTTTTAAGCACCCTCAATAACTTAGAAATACTTATAAAACCCAATATGCCAATCACAAATACTTCAGATAATTACATCTCGTTAGTACAATCAACTGGTTAAAATAAACTAAGAACTATTTATTTAAGACTACTTTATGTCACTCTAAGACTTGAAAGCAATACATCTGTGTTTATTTTTATTACTCAACCACTCTGATGTTTTATTAATTCAGACTGTTCTTCCCCAGAGGAAAGGTGGTTTCCCATAAAGAGCAATTGATCACTGCTAGATACCTGTATGGTGTTAAAGCTTTATGAAGAGCTTTCTGGTCCTGCTTCCTCATCTGGAAATGGCAAAAATGCTTTCTCTGGTTACTTCTCAAAGTTATTGTAATAGTAAGTAAACAATATGAAGGGTCTCTAGATCGAAAAATCACTATAAAAAATGTATGGAACACTTTCATCACTCCAAATTTGTAATGCTTTGCTTCATGCCAAATGGACATGATGTTTCACCGTGTTTGGTTTTCTGGATGATTTTTGCCATTTGCATTCCTCTGGCAGCTGTATTTAGAAAAATATTCAAGTATATACCTTTGACATGCCTCACCAAATCAAAACAGAAACATTCACACTTGTATAAAAACTCTAAATATATAAAAAGTGAACACTAACACAAATTGTATGGAAAAGCAGAAAAGAACTTTAAAGCTCAAAGGTACCTTAGAAGTGTTAAAATCTACCTTTCTCATTTTAGGAGTTATAAAAATGAGGCCAAACATAGGATGTGACTTACCAATAGATTGCACATATCCCTCGTCCAGAGTTTTTAATAGAGTCTTTGAGAACTACTATTAAAATAAATTACATCCCCTATTTAAAAAGCCACAGGGTGACACAGGAGAACCAAGTAAATAAATTCAAGATTGAAAAGGTTTGGGTCTTTAAAAACAAATAAACAAAAACAGACAAAACTGTGAACATGTCTAGCATTTAGATACTGAGCTTTTACAACCATTAATAGGATGTAAATTATTAACCAGTGAATAGACAAAGTGGTGTCTGTGGCAGGCATGTTCCAGGTTTTTACATTTTATAAACGTAAAGTGAGGTGCCTACATTAACTCAGTACACTGCACATTATTCGATGCTACAGATAAATCCAAACAGATCAAAAATCTATAATAGTTGTTTATGATTATTTTCTAAACTATGTCTCATTTAACAGTAAAAATCAATTTGTATTCCCTGAGTACAAACTGGCCAGGGAATAAGAAAAAGCAAACCCAGAATTATAAAACTGTCCTGAAAAACCCATTTGCAGAAAATGGAGAATTGTTTGTGCCACATATAGCCAATACCCTGACATAGAAATACAATTATTTCTGATTAATTTAGGCTCCTGGATTCTCTTTATAGATAGCTAGTATAAAGGAATGTAAACACTAGAGATTACAAAAGTGTCTCTTAAAAGGTTAATCAAAACAAAAACCCAACTTGTAAATGGTTTGCCTACTTCCCTCCCTGCATATTCTATTTGAGAAGGTAGCTGTTCCTACACTGAAATATAAGGAATTAGATCTTCATATGGTATCCTAAAAAAAGTATTTAGAAAATGTTCACTGACTACACATTTTAAAAGTAAGAATCAGTGACACTGATTCATTACCCACAGAGCCATAAGCATGAGTCACTAGTCTCTTAGACATTTTTTTTTAACAAGTAATCTTGTTTCAGGTTTTTCAGTCACCCATCCATAAAAATAATGTTGCACTCAAATAATAACACAAGATGATTAAGAAAACCAAGGTGTCATGAAACAAGTTGCAGACATAGAAAATTCTATTTAATCCAGCATTCACTCATGATGAACACATGTGCAAGTTAAAACAAAATGATTCTGATTTTCAATCAGATTCTCCCAACAACCAGTAAGAGAAAAGGAAGTGTTAATTATTAACTACCCTAATTATGGCATTCTGGGACAATATTTTCTTAAAAAATGTATTTCCCAAATTTGCCTTTTTTCATGGGATATTGAGTTTTTTAAAATGAAAAATTAATTTGGGCAAAGTTCAACAAAGTTATATGGCTTTCTTTTTTTCACAGTAAGACCTGTCAAAGTCTTTAATGCTGACATCCACTGTCATCTTCGAGGGGAAGAGTAGCATGCAACATTTTTCAAACTTAGTCCATGCAATCTTTTTTTCTGTGGAGCATCTCACAGGATATACTTTGGGAAATGCTGTTCTAGAACTACATGGAGTCCATTTCCATGATATAACTAAGGCCTTATCTATAACCTAATAATAGAAGCTCTTCTCCCGAGTCTTAACTGGAGGAAATTATTCTTAGCCCACATCTACCTACCACATCCAGAGTTTGCAAGACTGAATTGTGGAAATTTGGGGCTAATAACTGATTCTTTCCCTCTATCTGCCCATGAGCAACTAAAAGCCTGCTGTAACAATGTTCTAGCTCTAATTGTGCTGGACTGCGTCTCCTGAAATCTTCGCTCTAAAAACCAACCACCTAGATTCACAAAATAGCTGTTTTAAAAACATACACATAAAAGAGCCCCAACTGTGACCATTAGTTCTCCTAAAATTCAGTAGGTAAATATCAAACTACAGCTGTTCATAAATACTGTCAAGAATTAGAAAACAGTAAATAATTAACACTCAAAAAACAATCATCCATATAAGGTAATTTTGACATGAACAACTTTTTAATATCTGACCTATTAGACTAATGGAGCTAAAACACCACTGGATTCCTTCTGTTTCTCTGCCTTCAAAATTTTTGTGGATTTTGTCATTGGGGTTAAGTAATCTGATTAGTTCCTTATTTCTAAGATAACTCCATTCATAATCAGGCAAATATTATGAGGTGGCCCTGTTTTTTCCCAAAACAGGCATGTACCCATTTAAAGAACCCAAAACTATGCCATATCTATAATACACCAGGCTAACACAGCAGGAGTGCTTATCACTATACAAATAATCACGTAAAAATTACCCTTTGGTGCCACAAGATGGCAGTCTTTCAATAATTAAACCTTAAACTATCTCAAATTGCAACCCGCCCTCTTTCCCAAATTGGTGAACGATTCTTTTATTTTGATATTAAGAAGTTGGACTTATAAGTTATTTAACACCAGTTTTTAAAAGATCTGCAAAGCCATATGATGTGACACAACGCAAACTCCTGATTCAAAGAATATTTAAAGATAGACACACTTGTTTTCCACTAACACAGGAGAAACTTAGTCTAACATTCTCATTTGCTTCTTGGTAGAACATACATTACTTTTGGCAAAGAGAAGCCTGTCAAGGTAATGTCATTTTTTTGTTTTCAAGAGCTTAATGTTTTTTAGGGTAATCCAGGTAAATAAGTGTTAATTACAACATAAAAATAACAAATGAATAAATACAAATTAGATAAATTACACAGAATTTAAAATTAAATACTTTTACTAAAACAAAATATAATCAATAAACTATTATCTACCCTGCTATAGTTTGTGTTTTTTTAATCTTAAAAAAAAACCTGCACAAAGCAAAACAAAAAAAAAAAAAACTGGTTTTTGCTTAAAAGCACTGGTGTGTGAAAATATATATATATATATATATATTTATATATATTTTTTTTTTTTTTTTTTTTTTTTTTTTTTTTTTTTTTTTTTTTTTTTTTTTTTTTTTTTTTTTATATAATATTATAGTTTTTTTCAAAAAAAAAAAAAAAAAAAAAAAAAAAAAAAAAAAAAAAAAATTAAGATAAAAATTTTTTCTTGATGTTCAAAGCTTCCCTGCCCTATCAGGTTCAACAGTGAAGGTCATAGCCAGCCCTTAGGGCCAGAACAGTGTTTTCAAACTTGGACTAGAAGATTCAAAGCTGTATCAATCAACCACTGAGGATCAAACAATGAACAAAGACAATAGTGACTAGGTTAGGTGGGGTGAAGCCAGTGGCTTCCAATGAAGAATGAGCATTATGACCTGCACCAGGACTCTAACACCTAACACACAAAATAAAGATCAAAGATAAGGATTCTCATTTAAGGGACTGTTGATACTTTGCTTTGTTTCATTTTAACTATTTTATCACTGTTGGTGAAATGCAAAAATAAATAGAGCCAAAAAGAATTTGAGAAAGGTAGATTTTCAAGACATTTTTTAAATGACATAAGTTTATGTAAAAGGCAAAAGTTGTTGCAATTCCAGATGTTCCAATATTAATTTGAAACTTGAAGGCTCTTATTATTCAGGGAAATCTCAAGATAAAAATCCTGAGTTAGTTTCAGCTGTTTTTAAGAAACCTGAAAATTGTGGTTACCTGTTACATGACCACAGTCCTTCTGTTGAATACATGAGGCAGTATTTGTACAAATACTGTTAGAAAAACTTGGCTTCTGAAATCTTGGAGGCAGGTTTTTAAGATTTCAACATTTAAATAATATCTTACTCGTGGTTCTTTTACTTTTTAATCTTCTTTTGTTAAAATAAATTGGGGGCATAAACACAGCATAAAGCCTACTGAAATTTAGCAAGTAAACTGGATTTACCTACACCAAACAGTAAAGCAAGGAGGTGTTGCCAAACCACCCTTACATTGAGATGGTTCACCAGTGTGGTGTGTTAATCATCTGTAGTGAACTCATTATTGTAATTAAAAAATCTTCATCGATATTAACCTATTAAAGATATTGCCTATGTGAATTTATCACAGGCACAATAGAATTACAGATTTTTACAAGTAAATAAGATGTCAGATATTTTGTTTTCAGTAATTTCAATAGCATTGTGTGTCCCCTGGAAATAATTCATGTCTCTCAATTAGTATTGCAGTGGATATTATCCAAAAGTAAGATAAAAATTTAAAGAATATATCTGATTTTCATAGTGCAATAACAGAAAGAGAGACAGATCAACGGGCTAAAGTAGTAATCAGACTGGCACACATTTCAAAAAAATCCATGGTGTGACTGCCCAGGCGAGGTGAAACTGAAGACAATGTGCTTCCGGTCAAAGAGCCAGTGAGAGAGCCAGAAAGTGAATGGCTCTCTGCAGTTGTGGAATCAAAACTTGATCTTGGTCTGTGTAAGCCAGCAGCAGAACAGGAACGCTGAGGTGTTGAGGAACCAGACCTCTGCTCCACTACTTCATCTGAAATGGACCAAATAAGAGCAATTTATATGGAAAGTATATATGCCCAAGCCCTTCCTATGAATTTATGATATTCAGAATATTAAGTAAACACATCTGAGCAAGGGCAACTTAATAATGAATGTCATGTTTCAGTTTTGTAGAAGCACAGTCCTCTTTCTTCCAACAATCATAACAAACATCGCTACCAATCACAACACTTGCACACAGTCAAAATGTGGCCCCAAGTCCTTCTGAAATCGGAGTATTCGGCACTGATATTGGAATCAAATTGATATCTCTGTATGTGAAGAAAGCATATCCTTGACAACTTATTTTTTTCTAACATATCAACAAAAAAAATCATTAAGGTAAAAATAAAAGTTACCATCATATATTGCCTTGGGGAGGTGGGGGGCAAAGTGAGAGAAATCTTGTTAAAACTGTAGACTCTACGATTCCCAGGACCAATCTCCAGAAATTCTGATTTGATAGGTCTGGAGTGGTTCCCAGGGATCTGTGTTTTAATAACAACAACATGTAATTTTGATGAAAGAGGTCTGGGATCCATATAAACACTACCATACATAGTTGATGGTAGCTCAAGAGTAAAATTTAAATGCTTTGTTTAAAACAACTTCCCTAACTCTAAACTCTGTTCCATTCTTGCTCCATCCAGCACCTGACCCTTGGTTTATTCTGGTTTTATCCCACTTGGGCCTCTGAAATGCATAATCGGATTTGGTTTACCCAAGTTTAATTCTTGGCACACACTAAGTTCTTGGACATGACAATTTTCCCTGAAGTCTTTGGCTCCTTGACTGCCATGGGTACGTAAATCCAACCCAAATCCCAATGGTGACCTATCTGGTCACCTGGCCACCCAGGATGAGGAAAGGTGATGAAGGGGAAAGTTTAGACACTACAATACTAACTAATAAAATATGAATGGAGAAATGTGACAAAGAATCTGACAAGTCAGTTAATTTTAAAAAGTAAAACCTGCTTCCCTGTTGTTCCTTACTTGTGCTCCAAGGCCAACACTTCAAATGATTCTTTTATACCATGGAGATACTTCTTGTGGAAAGATGCCAGGTAAGAGGTATTCAACATGTCTTTCATCCTTTTCACTCCACTTACATTTTGGTTAAGTCTAGATTGCTTAAAAACCAGTGCAGGACCTACCCACCAGATGTCTTCAAGATGATTTTAACATCTGGTCAACTAGGGCCAAGTTTTATCTTCTCAGAGCTCATGCATGCATAGCTTCCTTACCATCAATGCTTTTAAAGTCCAAAAGATAGCTTCTGTTATCAACCAGGTAAAGTTGTAAGCTCATTTTCACGTAACTGCCAGTCACTGGATTTTTTCTTCTTACACGAAGATGGTATGCATTCACTACCTAAAGTGAAAAATCAATAAAAATAATAAACTACAAAATATCTACCTTTTTACGAAAAAAAGTCAAAACAAGTAATTAATAGGGGTGAGGTAGGAAAGGAATATCGAATAATTTTTTTATATTACCAGTAGTTTACTTTAGCATTTATTTAATCCCCACTAGCGGTACTGTATGGCAGTTAAGATTTAAAGGAAAAGCTACTTGAATAAATTTGGGGTACTGAAGAAAAAAGTGAAAGATAAAAGAAAAACTTAAAGAGAACCCAGAGATTACATAGGGTCTAGCTTTCACTCTAGATAAGCATCAACTCTAAAACATCAATTCTAATTTGGTTGTCCAGTCTCTGCCTGAACATGTTCATGGATGATTATGGAGTAGAAGGAACAAAGAGGACCAGGCACAGTGGCTCATGCCTGTAATTCCAACACTTTGGCAGGCCAAGGTGGGTGGATTGCCTGAGCCCAGGAGCTTGAGACCAGCCTGGGCAACATGGTGAAACCCCATCTCTACAAAAACATACAAAAAAAATCAGCCGAGTGTGGTGGCAGGCGCCTGTAGTCCCAGCTACTAGGGAGGCTGAGGTGAGTGGATAGCCAGACCCTGGGTTGCAGTGAGCCAAGATCGCGCCACTGCACTCCAGCCTGGGCAACAGAGTGAGACCTTGTCTCAAAAAAAATAAACAACAACAACAAAAAAAAAACAAACAAACAAAACAAAACAACACTGCTTTGGATTTTCAAAACATCTGTGGTACTAGTTTCAAAATGTTTCAGTACAGAATTTTAAAAATGTTAACATCTCTTTTTTAACTAAATAAGACTGCTCCAAAACAGAGAGATCTGTTTTTTAAATGATTTTAAGAAAATATTCATTTCATGTATAAATAATAAAATGAAAATGACTGATTTATTTGAACATGTCAAATGCATATTTATGTGGTAAGTTTGCACATTTTTCTTCCTTTAAAAGTTCACAATCCTCAAGAAAAGAACAAGAGTGAAAGGCATATCTGAAAAGAAAAAATGCCCCTCCCCACACATATATTCAAATAGAACTGAAATGAAATTGAGCACTAATTTTTAAGAAAAGCAAACTGTGGGCCGAGAGTAAGGAAAATATACTCTAAGTATTAAAAGCACTAGCCAAATAAAAGAGAATATCACAACTTGGAGAAAAGTGTTTATTGACTGAATAAATATGTCCTGATGATATAATTTGTATTAACCACTAGTTATTACAGCCACCTGCCTCTGTCACCTAAAAAAAAAGAAAAAGAACTTCCCTAAAAAAAAAGAAAAATATCTTCCCTAAAAAAAAAGAGAAAGTAAAAACATACTATTTTTGAAGACATTCATGATTTTTCATTGCTATGATGCATGCTGAAACTGGTAAGCTATTTTCTCAGATGATTTCTAGTTGATTACTTTTTTCTTGACCAAGAACACTTCTATAATTCAAAATATGTTGGTTCCCAGTATCAACCACTTTTCATCCTTATAGAGGTTATTTGTTTTGTTTTTAATGTGCATAGCATATTACTAGAAAAAGTTGGGATTAATACTCAACTCAGGAGCTCAGAGCAGCTTATAATATAGAAAAATAGCTTCTACAAATGATCTTACTACATTATAATTTCCTACCTTCCATTCAAAATCCAGCTGCTTCATAGCTCGGTAAACTTCAGCCATGATGTCATACGGTTTGCTCTGACTTCGGATTCCAAGATGCCACTTGGCTTTTTTCACAGCTAAAGATTTGGGCTTAGTCGTATTCAGTGCATCCAATGGACATCTTGCTTTGGGGCTGTCTGCTATAAGTGGTGGCATCCTTTCTGGATGAGGTTTCAGGCCTGGGGGAATATGCATGGCACTATCATCCATAAAAGAACCAGATGGAGGACTAGAGGCGAGGTAGAACTCACTGGCTTGGTTCATTATTCTCCGATTGTCAATGATAAGATGATAAGCCACTGCAAGCTGGTCTTGAGGGTCACCACTATATAAACTGTTCATTACTTCTGATTCTGTACATTCAAATTTTTCACACACTTCTTTCACAGCCTCATCATCAATGACATTAGCATCATAGGAAGGGTCTTCAGGAAATAAGTAACTGGGCAAATCTTGTTTAAACCATTCATGCTCTCTAGGAAAAACACCACAATACACTATTGTAAGACACGGTTTGGCAAGTCCAGATAATTTAGACATAGGGCAATATAATAGAATATAATCAAAAGATCTGGTCTGTAGACCTAGCTCTGCCACTTACTAGCTATGTGATCCTGAGCAAGTTAATTACCCACTACCCTTGAATAACCACGGTTATTAAGACTTGGCATTTGGACGACGTTTTCTCAACAATGAAAAAAGCGAGCCCATCGCTTTAAGGAAAACAACCAGCAACACTTGTTGCCAATGATAAAATTCAAGCTTTCAAGCAAAAATTTCAAACTTTGTATTATTCGTGTGAGTTTAACAGTTTCTCAATACTTAAAGACTTTCTGATAAAGGTGGTGTTAATAATAATAAATATGCTTTTTTTCTTTTCCAACCACTTATCTGAGTGAGGTCAGACCTTTACACACTTCAACTAATACAAAATAATGCAACAGACTGAATGAAGAAGGTATGAGAACCACACTTCAGCTAATACAAAATAGTGCAACAGATTCAATGAAGAACGTATGAGAACCTAGCTGTCTTTGATATAAAGTCATTCTTCTCACAATTTTTTTTTGGAAAATATGGTTATTTTTCATGAAAGATGTATTATTTAACACAGTTATTTTTAAATAAATTACATATTTTCTTAATTTCTCAGTTTTAATTCTAATATAGTAAATATTGATAGAGACAACCTACATTTTAAAAAATTCCCCTTGAGGTCCTCAATAATTTTTAAGAGTTACAAGATTTTAAAATCAAAAAGTTTGAGAACTGCTCTCCTAAGCCTTATTTTCTCACACTTCTGGGCCTTTGCGCTTGATGTTACTATTGTTATCCTAGAATACCAAACTATTTTCATCTAACACAAACTACTCCTTCGAGATTGTTTAGGCATTATTACCTGGTAGAATTGGGCATCCCCTAAGTTTGGATGAAGATATATTTTGACTGAATGTCTTCTATTCACTGATTAATTTATTTTTGAATATTTACTGAAGACATACTACGGACAAAAAGAAACATTCCTCGCAAAGATTATATTTTAGCTGAATAGAGATTAAACAAATATATATAAAATATAGTTACAAATATACAAATATGCAAATCCTGTGATAAAGACTGCAAGAGAAATTGCATAGAGTAAAATGAGAGTATATAATTTAGAATGAGAGGCAGGTAATCAGGGAAGCCACTCTGAGTAATATTTAAGCTGACACTAGAATGATCTGAAGTCAGCTATGCAAAGAGTTGCGGAACAGATATTCCCAGCAAAAGAAACAATATGTGCAAAGACCATGAGACAAGAAAGAGTTATGCTGTGCTCTAGGAACTGGAATGAGCTCAACATCATGAAAGAAGAATGAGTTATGAGATGGAGTGCCAAATGAAATCAGGTATTTCTAAGAATTGTAGGCCATAAAAAGGAAATCTCATGATTTGAACTGGTGGCTGATGAAAATCATTGAAGCATTTTAAAGAGATAGGGTAACATAACCTAGTTATCATTCTGTAAAGATCATTTTGTTTGTGGTATAGAAAATGAATTGAAAAGATAAAAATGATGATGGTGATGCTAGTTGCAATAGTCCAAGTAAGAAATAATGGTGTGTCAGGCCCTGAGGATATGTACAAAGATAAAACTTCTACAGCTACTAGACTTTTCTATCACAATACATTCTTTTAGTTGTTGATTTTTTTCTTAATCTTGCCCAGTAAACTGACAACTTCTTGAAATAGTGACCATACCTTATTTAGCTCTACCCTACTACCTAGTAGAGTAAATGCTCAATAAATGCTGCATATATGATAAATAGACAAAGTATGGACACAAAAAAATAATTCATTCATGTGTTTATTGGCTATATAATATTAAGCACCTATTAATGTTCAGCAATAAAAATAACTTGAGATAGATCTTTTCTATGTATTTTTTTGAGATGGAGTCTCACTCTGTCACCCAGGCTGGAGTGCAGTAGCACAATCTTGGCTCACTGCAACCTCTGCCTCCCAGGTTCAAGTGATTCTCCTGTCTCAGCCTCCCGAGTACCTGGGATTACAGGTGCGCACCACCACACCCAGTTACAAAAGAAGTAAAAGAAGACAAAAATCATGTTACATGTCTAATATTTTTAAAATATCAATGACAAATAGAAAAGTTAAGCACTTTCAAAGTAAACTCAAAAAATCTATTATTCCATAAAACAATAAAATACTAGCAAAAACTGTGAAAATCAACTTTTTCAGAACCCTGGAAATTAACCAAAAACTGTGAAAATCAACTTTTTCAGAACCCTGGAAATTAACCAAAGGCTTGCAACAATCTGAAGACTGTTTATTCAAGAAAAATGGCTGAATCTCAGTAAGAAAGGTGAGATTTTTGGCTTTTTAAGTTGCCCTATGTCCACTTCCCTTTGTCCAGCTCCATGGCAGCCTTGAAAACCAATAGCCTCATAATCACAGAGCTGAGAAAACAGGAGCTTAACAATCACTGGGGCATTGAGGTGGGGAGAATAGAGGAGCAGAATAGTTTAGAGCTCCCCAAAAATCTTACCATGAGAGAACTGTCATTATTTTACATGTCTAGCAGTTCTCTGGAAACCTCCACTCACAAGCCTGGTTTTTATGTGAACTGACTCAGAGTTCACTCCTGCAAACAGCCTTCTCCCCAGGGCATTTGTTAAAAAAGAAAAAAAAAAATCAATGGCAACTGTCTAACATCCCAACTGCCTGAAGCAGCACTGAAAGTTGGGTAAACAAAAAGCTGACCAAAACACTTAAAAGGAAAAATTAGGAAACACAATTTCCAGAGGGGTCTTTGGAAAGCTCTGATATATTTCTGGGACTCAGAAAGGCCAGAAACAAATGCAGGGTTGTATTTTTGCCCGAGAAAAAACTGAAAGGGCCATAATTTCTCACCACTGGCAGATTTTGAGGCTCTGCATAAGCAGGAAGTGAAGGCTAAGGCAGAGTTACAACTGCCTGTTGGAGCACTGAGGATATACCCCAACATCACACAGAGCCCATCAGCAAAGGATGGGAGACTTATTAGATCAGGGCATTTAAGGAAATTTTTATCTAATCACTAGCTGATCATTAAGCTAACCAAAGAGAGATTTCAGTAGCCATATATAAAAAAGAATACAGATTTTACAGAATCAGATCAGGAAAATCATTAAACAAACAAACAGGAGCAGCAGCAACAACATACGACAATTATAAACTCTAGGTATATACACCCAAGAGAAATGAAAGCATAGCCATACAAACTGTGTATGTAAATGTTCATGGAAACAGTAGTCATAAAAGCCACAAATTAGAAACAATTCAATCTTCATCAACTAATGCATAAACAAAACGTAGTATATTCATACACTGGAATATTTTTCAAGGAAAAAAAATGAAGTACTAACACATGCTACAGTAGGAAAGTACTTTGTAAACATTATGCTAAATGACAGACGCCAGATACAAAAGACCACATACTGTATGATTCCATTTATATGAAATGTCCAGAACAGGCACAAACATAGAAAGTAGATTAGTGGTTGCCAGGGGATAGGAGGAAGGGGAAATGGGGAGTGACTGTTAATGTGTATAGTTTCTTTCAGGGGTGATAAAAAAGTTCTGGAATTAGATGGCCATAATGATTATGGAACTTTGTGAATATACTAAAAGCCAGTGAATTATACAATCTAAAGGGATAAATTTATGATATGCGAATTATATTTTAAAAATTAATTTTAAAAAACAATAAGGAAACAATCTACATTGATTTCTAACTCATTAATTTAGTCAAATGGCCATAATTGCTTGTAATAACTGACAATCTTAAAAGCCATCCTTCTAGCTTTTGATTTTCAGGAGTCAGTTTCTGAACCAACTCTACCAAAGTGAGCAATAACTAGGATGTTTATGAAGGTTCATCTGAGACAAAAGCAATTTACTTCACATGGGCTATTATACAGGCAACAGAAATTATATTTTTCTATCACTACTACCTGATACCTGAAATTGATATATGACTTAAGGTTAGATTACAAAGACTATCAAATTTTAGAAACCTCATGATATGCCCAAATTTCTTTAAGTGTGGCTAAAAGATTTTCAAATATTCCCTCAAAAATAATAATAGCTAATATTATGTTCTAAACATTGTTCTAAAAGCTTTAATTATATTAAGTTGAATATTTGCAGTTTCTGATATTCAATCATTTTTAGGCCTATTTAAATGGCAATTTCACATGATTTGATCTATGACTACACTCCCCAAAATTCTAATATATGTGGGAAGTAACTAAGTTGCACATAGCTAATAAACAGATGCACTGGGATTTGTGCTCAGTTGAACTTCAGACCTCTCACTTTAACTATGATAACATTAATACTATTACTAAGCTTAAGATACCTGGAGAACACAAAGATGTGTTTTCCATGAAGATAATATCTGTCTTGTTTACCACTATATTTCCAGCACCTAGCACAAGACCTTGCACAGGGCAGATGTGAAATAAATATCTGTTGAATGAATAAAAACGAAAATGGATAAATAAGCAAATAAATATGAAGATATATTTTCGAACTTCCAATGGCTATCTTACAAGAAAATGATAGATGTACAAAAATAATATTGAGACAGTAAGTATGTAGTAGCATAAGAGATAAAATATGATAGATTGAAAGAAGGATAGATATCACAGAACTGATGAAACAATTTGTAATAGTAGAAATGGCACAGGTTTTGAATTCAGGTTAAGTTCCAAGTTGAGCCCCGTTGTGCTCCTTATTAGCTGTGTAATTTTCAACAAACATAGATTTACTCAACATTTAATATGTGTTAGACCTTGTGCATTTTGCTATGAATTAATAATTGGTCCCAAATTTAAAGTAATTTATAATTTAATAGGGGCAAACAGATACATAAATCATGATGTAACCTTTCTGAGCTTCAGTTTCATGGTTTGTAAAATGGTTTATAGCTATCTATGAAAAGTCAATGCAATAACATAAGTCAAGCCATAAAGCAAAATGCTTGGTATTTTTTAATTTTTCAATGATTAGTAATTCTTTTCCCTATTGAACTATATTTTATCAAATCAAGAATTCCCAAACATTGGCCAGGCGTGGTGGCTCATGCCTGTAATCCTAGCACTTTGGGAGGCCAAGATGGGAAAATTGCTTTAGGCCAGGAGTTCAAGACCAGCCTGGTAAACATAGCAAGACCCCATCTCTTTAAAAAAAAAAAAAAAAAAAAAGAATTAAATGAAAAGAATTCCCAAACACTAAAAAATTGAATATAGATAAGTAAATATATATGATATAAGTAAAAAAAGATGAAAACTATAGATTCAAGTTATCATATTAGTACAGAGATGAATAATACTTTCATGCCATCTACCTATGTACAAATTAACTGTTCCCAGTAAACGTATTTACATTTGTCTTCTGAAGTCTATAAATATGCAAACATCTGTTTTAAAGCAATGAATCAGTATTATTACCATTTGACTTTTTTTTAAATAAAAAAATATTTTAATATAGATGGGCTTTCACTATGTTGACCAGGCTAGTCTTGACCTTCTGGGCTCAAGCAATCTTCCCATCTCAGCCTCGCAAAGTGTTGGGATTACAGGCATGAGCCACTGCCCCCAGCCTATTACTATTCTAAATGTATATGCTGATATGAGCAGCTGCAAATATATCAGCATGTCTAATTTTCTAAGGAAAAGTCAATTAACAGAAGTATATATGCTAAAGAACTACGAACATAAAGGGCTTTTTTCCTGCTAAGTTCATTTTTATAATTAAATCTCGTGGCTAATTTACACTTTTATATTGTTATACGTGAGGTTTGGAACACTGAAGAAAGGCTGGGAAAAGAAAATGATACATAAATGCAAAAGGAATCATCAGTCCTTGCCTGTATGAAATCAGCCGCAGTCACATAAACAGCTATCTCAGCCATCATTTAAATATTCCAAAGGTCAGAGGTCTCAAAACAGTCTTTTCTGGAACTGGGTGCAATGACTCACACCTGTAATCCCAACACTTTGGGAGGGCAAGGTAGGTGGATCACTTGAGCCCAGAAGTTCAAGACCAGCCTGGGCAACATGGCAAAACTCCATTTCTACTAAAAATACAACAACAACAACAAAAAATTAGCTGGGTGTGGTGGCTCATACCTATAGTCCCAGCTACTCAGGAGCCTGAGGTGGGAGGATCACCTCAGCTTGGGAGGTTGAGGCTACAGTGAGCTGTGATCCCACCACTGCACTCCAGCCTGGGTGACAGAGTGAGACCCTGCCTTAAAAAAAAAAAGAAAAAAAAAAGTCTTTGCTGGCTAATGATGAAAAGGGGAAGAGTTCTGGAAAGATGTCAAAAGAACATGTTTGTAAACAAACACGGATGAAATCTTAAGTAAGAACAAAAAACCTCTAAGAAACATGCCTTGATAAGTCATAGGCAGGACGCAATGAATCATCTTGCTACTATACACAGGTGTGTGATATACAAAGATCATATTCATAGGCGCATCAGCAATGGCACTTTCCAAACTTTCTCAAGTGACACAAAAGCCTTCACAGTAAGCTGACTAGCAGCTATTGAATTCAAAAACTTAGCAAAACTTTTTATGCTTTATATCTTTAACCACATGTAAAATACAAAATCTCACCCTATTTCTCCATTTGAAATTTCTTCAGACACTTTCTAAGCATACCATCTTTCCAGGCCTTTTAGCATTGTGTAGTCAAAGATGAATAAGACACACTCTCTACCCTGATATCATAATTTAAGAGAGAAAAAAGACACACTGAGAAATAACTAGATACAGGATGAGAATTAAATAATAAAAGCATGAACAAAATGTTGATAAAACAGAAATGGAAGCACCTGTGGAAATCACAAAAGGGGTGGCATGAACTTTAATGGATGAATGGAAGTCTATCAGGTCAAAAAAGAAACAAAAGGCATCAAGGCAAAGTGAATAATATAAACAGACATGAGGCATAAAATCTATGTTAGGTTTGAGAAACAAGGACAAGTTCAATGTGGCTGAAGCACAAGTACTAGGGGTGAGGTGGTGAGGGCAGGAAATGAGACTTTGGGAGAATCATTTAATTAACATTATTATTCCTATGAGAAAATATGCAGAACAGAAACAAAAAGAAAAATCACCTTATGTCTTTGATAGTTGCTCGTTTCAGTGGGTCAACCTGCAGCATATGCATCAGGAGAGTGGCGACAGAACGATTGAGATATTCTGGGATATAAAAGACACCGCCTCGGATCTTCTTAAATAACGTGGGTACATGCTCATCATCAAATGGGAGGGTGCCACAAAGAAGAGCATACAAGATAACACCACAGCTCCAGATATCAACTTCAGGACCTGCATACAATCTAAGAAAAAAGATGACAACACAAACCTGAAATTCAAGTATCACTTCTTCTCTATGTACCCTACTTCTATATATAGGTAGTCTACATTCAGTACATATTCATTTCCAAGGTCTTTAATGAAGTCCGTGGCCGCTCCCCAATATTCGGTGTTTGTTCCCCAAAGAGAGTAATGGGGCTAGCCAACCACTATTCAAGCCTGCCAAGTGAATAGGGTATTTTTATTTGTCACAAATTCATTTAACTGAAACATACTAATTAAAACATATAATACTTTCTGTGGTTGATTTTTGAGGGAAACAAACTAGATGACCACAAACTTGAAAAAATACTATGGCGTATAGGTTAAATCTTTTTCCCAAAGAACTATTACAAGAAAGAAAACATACATATAATGTATACATATAATAGAATTTCTACCCAGGCACACCTTTAAAGAATATTTAAGGCTGGTCACGCTAGCTCACACCTGTAATCCTAGCACCTTGGGAGGCTGAGGCAGGTGGATTGCTTGAGGCTACGAGTTTGAGGCCAGCCTGGGCAACATGGTGAAACGCTGCTTCTACTAAAAATACAAAAAATAGCCAGGGATGGTGGTGCACATCTTAGTCCCAGCTACTCAGAAGGCTGAGGTGGGAGGATCACCTGAGCCCAGGAGGTGGTACAGTGAGCTGAGATTGTCCCACTGCACTCTAGCCTAGGCGACAGAGTGAGACTCTATCTCAAAAAAAAAAAAAATATAATATATATATAAAATATATATTATATATTATAGAGAGAGAGAGATTTAAAACATTAAAGTATTTAATTAGTACTGTGTAGACAGTATTTATCCTGTATCACATTATCCTGAGTACTTACCACTTCCATTCTCATCACTTCCTAACTCATATGACTAAAATTATCTTTGATCCAGATAACCTATGCTTATAGTATTATTCCTTTTTTCTCTTACATTTCTACAGCATTACAATTCCCATGATAGCATATTACCATACTCAAACCTGGGTCTGAGGTAACAAAGTAATTCTCTACTATTCTAATGAAAAGAATATAATCTGTTTATATAAAAAATGGTGATTGTTTACATCATTTGCTGTATTGTTGAAACTCCTTGGAATGGACTGAATGCTTATGTCCTCCCAAAATTCATGTGTTGAAATCCTAACCCCCAAGGAGATAGTATTAGGAGGTGGGGACTTTAGGGGGGTGATTAGGTCACTAGTGCAGAGTTCTCATGAATGGGATCAGTGCCCTTATAAGTGCGACCCCAGAGAGATCCCTCGTCCCTTTCACCATGTGAAGTTACAGTGAGCATACAGTAGTCTACTAGGAAGCAGACCCTCACCAGATACCAAATCTGCTGGCACCTTGATCTTGGACTTCCCAGACTTCAGAACTGTGAGAAATACATTTCTGTTGTTTATAAGCCATCACCTTTATTGTGTCTTTCTTATAGCAGCCCAAATGGACTAAGATAATTCTTTATCTGCTATTTGCAATAATATTTTTACCATATTTTCTCTCATAGGATTCTAACTTTTAAAATCACACATTGATCACTGTAGAAAGACTTGAGTTTACCACTGCAATCTGTATAAACATTTTTATAATGTACCAATGAATAAGTTATATGAGTAACTACACAATCTCTACTTGTGTAGTTTAATTTCATGAAACAATATTGTCCCCCAAAATCTCATTCTTCCAAACACAAAATATAAAACAATGCTCTATATACTTTGGAAAATATGCAAGGTATTATTAAAGAACTATATCTAATAAATAAATAATGACACTAGCTTAAATTTAGCAAATTCTTACTCTCTTATCTGCACTTTTGTAAAATGAAAGATATGTTAAATCAGGATCTACTTCAGTTATTTTTCTAATGGGGAAAACTTCGTAAGTATATTTATAATGACATCTAAATGAAATGTTTAACATTTTTTAATATAACTATTATCCCTTTAACAATGGAAAAATAAATGAACAATCCATTTCTACCATGTTAAAATCTTACCTTCCATAGAGAATATATTGTAATTAAATGTTATCAAAATTAACACAAGATTACAAAAAGCTTATGCTTCACTGATTATTACCTGCCTGAGATGACTTCAGGTGCTGCATAATTTGGAGATCCGCAACTAGTTCTCAGAAATTCACCATCTGACATCATATTAGATAATCCTAAAAATAAAAGTAATGTTTACTTGGTGCTAGATATTTTTAAAAGTAGATAAAGTCATAAATATGAGCAAAATTTCAAGTTCTTGATCCTCCATACATCATTGTTTTTTAGTTATTAAAAAAAAAGCAGTGGAAAGCATTTAACTGGAAAGAGACCGTCTCAGAGTGCTTACACTATAACAAAAAAGCTAAAGCACATCACATATATAAGTGAAACTAAATTTCCTTTCTAAATAAAAATGTTGATTCCCATCACAAATGAGGTTATTCTGAAGCATATTAACTTTCCCAAACATTAAAACATCAAAATATTATTTACCTATTTCCATAGTCAAAAGAATAAAATAGAGACTACTACTTTTTTGCCCTATGCTTTCAAAAGCCTCTTTAAATTCTATAATTAGAAACCAGATGGGCCCCACCTCATAAAGAGATTATGTTCCAAAAGTTTTTAATTTAGAAATATTTAATTCAACATAGAAAAAATAATCTATTGAACCAAAAATCTAGTTGAGCTATAGTAATAAATAAGTTTCATGATTTAGAGAAGGAAGAGAAATAGAGAAAGTAGTTTCTAGGTTTTTAGATTAAAGACAAGGTATAGACCACAAATAAGCAACAATAGCCAGTACCTTTCTATCTCTTTCTCTTTAATTTCTCACTTCCTAGTCTTTTTCTCAAATACCCTATTAAGGCATCCTTTCCACGTATGTTTGTCCCAGAAAGTGTTTGGAGTATAAAAATAACATTTTATGTACATTTTACCCCTGACAAAAACTATTCTCTAATCAAGTTATTAGACGTTACACCTAAGGACCTCTTTGTGGATCAATTCAGAAGGGCTTTTTTCCAACTGCATGCATATTTTCAGGTACCTCCGTTTATATGCATTCATCAGGGAAAGTGCCCATACTTTCATGAGATTTTCAAAGAAGTCTGGGACTCCTCCCCTCTCTTCAAAAAAAAAAAAAAAACAAAACAGTTATGCATCATTTCCTTAGGAGAAAATGCAGATTGAATAGATTTATCTTGATGACAACCTTCTAACTTCTCTAGAGGTATCTGCATCTTTAAAGTGTATTTAATGAAAATTAATGAAAATTTAATTAAATGAAAAGAAAAAGCTACTGAGGAGATTTCAGCTAATCCCTTTTCATGGTACAGAACGTACAAGGTTGAAATGGAAAGTTCTTAGTTCAATGAGTTGTTATGCTTTAAAAGGTAGCTAGTACATTTCTGAACAACCCTGGAGTTACATACCAAAATCAGCTATCTTGGCATTCATGTGTGCGTCCAACAGGACATTTTCTGGTTTCAGGTCTCGATGAACAACCATATGCCTATGACAGTAATCCACAGCAGACAGAATCTGCTGAAAGAGCCGCCTGGCTTCCATCTCTTCAACCTATCAAGCATAAAAGAAACTGCATTAAGAATATCTGGGGCTGGGCACAGTGGCTTATGCCTGTAATCCCAGCATTTTGGGAGGCCGAGGCAGGTGGATTACCTGAGGTCAGGAGTTCGAGACCAGCCTGACCAATAAGGTGAAACCCCATCTCTACTAAAAATACAAAAATTAGCCGGGCACGGTGGCATGCACCTGTAGTTCCAGCTACTCAGGAGAGTGGGACAGAATTGCTTGTACTGGGAGGCAGAGGTTGCAGTGAGCTGAGATCATGCCACTGCACTCCAGCCTGGGCAACAGAGCAAGAGTCTGTCTCAAAAAAAAAAAAAAATCTGAGACATCTATTTAACAAGAGTTTTAATTTCATAATTAGGCTAAATATAATTAAGCAAGCTAGAATTATGTTGGAATTCTCAACAAATCAGACAAAATAAACCAACCAAAAGCTTGTCAAATCTCAACATGTCAACAGACAAGTTTTTCTTTGTTGCTAAGCAGAAATATTTAAATTTAAATTAATATTATTAAATGTGCACAATGTTTTGGGGAATTGACAGCAAAACAAACTAAAACAGAACATATGTGAAAGTGCTAAGAAAAGGAAATAACTGATCTTCAACATGATTTTATGGAACAGATTTTAAAAAGCATGTGCATCGTTTTGGCAATTAAGTGAAACATATTTTCTAAAATCAGTATTTCAAAAGGTATGCTTTTTAAGAAAGAAAATTTGTCTAACACTATATGTTTAGTTGAGCATTATCATAAAAGCAACTTCAACCTTGAAGATATCTTTGCATTGTTCTATTTCCCAATACTTTCCTTTTTATTAGTTTAGAGATTTAGTATACCAGATAGTATGTTACTCACCCGTCCATGCTTACAGATGTAGTCAAATAATTCACCTCCAGACACATATTCCATTACCATAAAAAAATCTGTTGGAGTGCTGATCACCTGGTATCTTTTTTGTTAATTAAAAAAAGTTAACAAAATATGTTACTTTAACCAAAATCAACCTGGTATATCTACTCTTGCTTCAATTTTATATTTCAATGTTTTATAATACTTTAAGATGGCAACAAATTATATGTTATCAAAATAATCACAGTGCAATAAACACGGACCATTACAAAATTATTCTATTTCTTGAGGCTCATGGCCATTCCTTTAGATCCTCCCTTTCATGTTTACATAATTTTTGAAATCTTTCCCTCTTCAACAACTAAGTTAAGCATTAATTTTCCCATATAAACAAAAATTTGTTTACAGTCAAAGGAGATGAGGTATCACATATTTAAAGATAAACAGAAAATATACTTGGGCCAGACACTATGGCTCACGCCTGTAATCCCAACACTTTGCAAGGCCAAGGTGGGAGAATCGCTTGAGCTCAGGGCAATGTTTTGGGGAATTGACAGTAAAACAAACTAAAACAGAACATACATGAAAGTGCTAAGAAAAGAAAATAACTAATCTTCAACATGATTTTATGGAACCGATTTTGAAAAGCATAGGCATCATGTTGGCAATTAAGTGGAATATATCTTCTAAAGTCAGTATTTTACCAGCCTGGGCAACATAGCAAGACCTCATTTCTGTAAAACATATATATTTTTTCCTGGACAAGTAATATGATGCTACAGGGATACATTCAGCAAAATCCAGAAAGTGAAAAATGACCATTTCCCCAACAAATAAAACGCAAGAAAAAAAGGGAAAGGATAAACTATATGTTAAAAGTAACTTCAGAGACATATTGACCAATTATGCTGTATAGACTTATTTTGATTCTGATTCAAATAAACCAACTTTAAAAACCATTTATGAAACAATCAGGAAAGTCTACATGCTGATTAGTAGTGGATAATGTTGTTAAATATTTTAATTAAGACGTGATAGGCCGGGCACGGTGGCTGATGCCTGTAATCCCAGCACTTTGGGAGGCCGAGGCGGGCAGATCACGAGGTCAGGAGATTGAGACCATCCTGGCTAAACCAAACACGGTGAAACCCCATCTCTACTAAAAATACAAAAAATTAGCCGAGCATGGTGGCGGGCACCTGTAGTCCCAGCTACTTGGGAGGCTGAGGCAGGAGAATGGCGTGAACCCAGGAGGCGGAGTTTGCAGTGAGCCGAGATCACGCCACTGCACTCCAGCCTGGGCAACAGAGTGAAACCCCCCTCAAAAAAAAAAAAAAAAAAAAAAAAGATGTGATGATACTATGTTTATGTTATTTAGAATTTAAAAAGTATTTTCTAGAGTAGATACTGAAGAGTTTACAGATTAAAAAGATAATGTTGAGATTTGCTTCAAAATAATCTGGCATAGGGGAAATGGGGGGGGAGCAGATAAAACAATGATTTGACTATTGTTGAAGCTGAATAAGACATGCATGGGGTTTCGGCAGAGGAGCCAAGATGGCCGAATAGGAACAGCTCCGGTCTACAGCTCCCAGCCTAAGCGACACAGAAGATGGGTGATTTCTGCATTTCTGTTTGAGGTACCGCTTTCATCTCACTAGGGAGTGCCAAACAGTGGGTGCAGGACAGTCCGTGAAGCGCACTGTGCGCGAGCCGAAGCAGGGCGAGGCATTGCCTCACTCGGGAAGCACAAGGGGTCAGGGAGTTCCCTTTCCTAGTCAAAGAAAGGGGTAACAGACGGCACCTGGAAAATCAGGTCAGTCCCACCCTAATACTGTGCTTTTCCAACGGGCCTGGAAAACGGCACACTAGGAGATTGTGTCCCGCACCTGGCTCGGAGGGTCCTATGCCCACGGAGTCTCGCTGATTGCTAGCACAGCAGTCTGAGATCAAACTGCAAGGCGGCAACCAGGCTGGGGGAGGGGCGCCCGCCTTGCCCAGACTTGCTTAGGTAAACAAAGAGGCCAGGAAACTTGAACTGGGTGGAGCCCACCACAGCTCAAGGAGGCCTGCCTGCCTCTGTAGGCTCCACCTCTGGGGGCAGGGCACAGACAAACAAAAATTCAGCAGGAACCTCTGCAGACTTTAATGTCCCTGTCTGACTGACAGCTTTGAAGAGAGTAGTGGTTCTCCCAGCACACAGCTGGAGATCTGAGAATGGACAGACTGCCTCCTAAAGTGGGTCCCTCACCCCCCAGCAGCCTAACTGGGAGGCACCCCCCAGTAGGGACAGACTGACACCTCACTCGGCCGGGTACTCCTCTGAGACAAAACTTCCAGAGGAACTATCAGACAGCTGAATTTGTGGTCTCACGAAAATCCGCTGTTCTGCAGCCACCGCTGCTGACACCCAGCCAAACAGGGTCTGGAGTGGACCTCTAGTAAACTCCAACAGACCTGCAGCTGGGGGTCCTGTCTGGTAGATGGAAAACTAACAAACAGAAAGGACATCCACATGAAAAACCCATCTGTACATCACCATCATGAAAGACCAAAAGTAGATAAAACCACAAAGATGGGGAAAAAAGAGAGCAGAAAAACTGGAAACTCTAAAAAGCAGAGCACCTCTCCTCCAAAGAAACGCAGTTCCTCACCAGCAACGGAACAAAGCTGGACAGAGGATGACTTGGACGAGTTGAGAGAAGAAGGCTTCAGACAATCAAACTACTCCGAGCTACGGGAGGAAATTCAAAACAATAGCAAGAAGTTAAAAACTTTGAAAAAAAATTAGACGAATGGATAACTAGAATAACCAATGGAGAGAAGGGCTTAAAGGAGCTGATGGAGCTGAAAGCCAAGTATTGAGAACTACGCGAAGATTGCAGAAGCCTCGGTAGCAGATGCGATCAACTGGAAGAAAGGGTATTGCTGATGGAAGATGAAATGAATGAAATGAAGTGAGAAGGGAAGTTTAGAGAAAAAAAGAATAAAAAAAATGAACAAAGCCTCCAAGAAATTTGGGACTATGTGAAAAGACCAAACCTACGTCTGATTGGTGTACCTGAAAATGACGGGGAGAATGGAACCAAGTTGGAAAACACTCTGCAAGATATAATCCAGGAGAACTTCCCCAATCTAGCAAGGCAGGCCAACATTCAGATTCAGGAAATACAGAGAACACCACAAAGATACTCCTCGAGAAGAGCAACTCCAAGACACATAATTGTCAGATTCACCAAAGTTAAAATGAAGGAAAAAATGTAAAGGGCAGCCAGAGAGAAAGGTCGGGTCACCCACAAAGGGAAGCCCATCAGACTAACAGCTGATCTCTCAGCAGAAACTCTACAAGCCAGAAGAGAGTGGGAGCCGATATTCAACATTCTTAAAGAAAAGAATTTTCAACCCAGAATTTCATATCCAGCCAAACTAAGCTTCATAAGTGAAGGAGAAATAAAATACTTTACAGACAAGCAAACACTGAGTGATTTTGTCACCACCAGGCCTGCCCTAAAAGAGCTCCTGAAGGAAGCACTAAACATGGAAAGGAACAACCGGTACTAGCCCCTGCAAAAACATGCCAAATTGTAAAGACCATCGAGGCTAGGAAGAAACTGCATCAACTAACGACCAAAATAACCAACCAACATCACAATGACAGGATCAGATTCACACATAAAAATATTAACTTTAAATGTAAATGGGCTAAATGCTCCAATTAAAAGACACAGACTGGCAAACTGGATAAGGAGTCAGGACCCATCAGTGTGCTGTATTCAGGAAACCCATCTCACATGCAGAGACACACATAGACTCAAAATAAAGGGATGGAGGAAGATCTATCAAGCAAATGGAAAACAAAAAAAGGCAGGGGTTGCAATCCTAGTCTCAGATAAAATACTTTAAACCAACAAAGATCAAACGAGACAAAGAAGGCCATTACATAATGGTAAAGGGATCAATTCAACAAGAAGAGCTAACTATCTTAAATATATATGCACCCAACACAGGAGCACCCAGATTCATTAAGCAAGTCCTGAGTGACCTACAAAGGGACTTAAACTCCCACACAATAATAATGGGAGATTTTAACACCCCACTGTCAACATTAGACAGATCAACGAGACAGAAAGTTAACAAGGATATCCAGGAATTGAACTCAGCTCTGCACAAAGTGGACCTAATAGACATCTACAGAACTCTCCACCCCAAGTCAACAGAATATACATTTTTTTCAGCACCACACCACACCTATTCCAAAATTGACCACATCGTTGGAAGTAAAGCTCTCCTCAGCAAATGTAAAAGAACAGAAATTATAACAAACTGTCTCTCAGAACACAGTGCAATCAAACTAGAACTCAGGATTAAGAAACTCACTCAAAACCACTCAACTACATGGAAACTGAACAACCTGCTCCTGAATGACTATTGGGTACATAATGAAATGAAGGCAGAAATAAAGATGTTCTTTGAAACCAACGAGAACAAAGACATAACATACCAGAATCTCTGGGACACATTCAAAGCAGTGTGTAGAGGGAAATTTATAGCACTAAATGCCCACAAGAGAAAGCAGGAAAGATCCAAAACTGACACCCTAACATCACAATTAAAAGAACTAGAAAAGCAAGAGCAAACACATTCAAAAGCTAGCAGAAGGCTAGAAATAACTAAAATCAGAGCAGAACTGAAGGAAATAGAGACACAAAAAACCCTTCAAAAAATTAATGAATCCAGGAGCTGGTTTTTTGAAAAGATCAACAAAATTGATAGACCGCTAGCAAGACTAATAAAGAAAAAAAGAGAGAAGAATCAAATAGATGCAATAAAAAATGAAAAAGGGGATATCACCACCGATCCCACAGAAATACAATCTACCATCAGAGAATACTACAAACACCTCTATGCAAATAAACTAGAAAATCTAGAAGAAATGGATAAATTCCTCAACAAATACACCCTCCCAAGACTAAACCAGGAAGAAGTTGAATATCTGAATAGACCAATAACAGGTTCTGAAATTGTGGCAATAATCAATAGCTTACCAACCAAAAAGAGTCCAGGACCTGATGGATTCACAGCCGAATTCTACCAGAGGTACAAGGAGGAACTGGTACCATTCCTTCTGAAACTATTCCAATCGATAGAAAAAGAGGGAATCCTCCCTAACACATTTTATGAAGCCAGCATCGTCCTGATACCAAAGCCTGGCAGAGACATAACCAAAAAAGAGAATTTCAGACCAATATCCTTGATGAACATTGATGCAAAAATCCTCAATAAAATACTGGCAAACCGAATCCAGCAGCACATCAAAAAGCTTATCCACCATAATCAAGTGGGCTTCATCCCTGGGATGCAAGGCTGGTTCAACATACGCAAATCAATAAATGTAATCCAGCATATAAACAGAACCAAGGCAAAAACCACATGATTATCTCAATAGATGCAGAAAAGGCCTTTGACAAAATTCAACAACCCTTCATGCTAAAAACTCTCAATAAATTAGGTATTGATGGGACGTATTTCAAAATAATAAGAGCTATCTACAACAAACCCACAGCCAATATCGTACTGAATGGGCAAAAACTGGAAGCATTCCCTTTGAAAACTGGCACAAGACAGGGATGCCCTCTCTCACCACTCCTATTCAACATAGTGCTGGAAGTTCTGGCCAGAGCAATCAGGCAGGAGACGGAAATAAAGGGTATTCAATTAGGAAAAGAGGAAGTCAAACTGTCCTTGTTTTCAGATGACATGATTGTATATCTAGAAAACCCCATTGTCTCAGCCCAAAATCTCCTTAAGCTGATTAGCAATTTCAGCAAAGTCTCAGGATACAAAATCAATGTACAAAAATCACAAGCATTCTTGTACACCAATCACAGACAAACAGAGAGCCAAATCATGAGTGAACTCCCATTCACAATTGCTTCAAAGAGAATAAAATACCTAGGAATCCAACTTACAAGGGATGTGAAGGACCTCTTCAAGGAGAACTACAAACCACTGCTCAATGAAATAAAAGAGGATACAAACAAATGGAAGAACATTGCATGCTCATGGGTTGGAAGAATCAATATCGTGAAAATGGCCATACTGCCCAAGGTAATTTATAGATTCAATGCCATCCCCATCAAGCTACCAATGACTTTCTTCACAGAATTGGAAAAAATTACTTTAAAGTTCATATGGAACCAAAAAAGAGCCCGCATCGCCAAGTCAATCCTAAGCCAAAAGAACAAAGCTGGAGGCATCACGCTACCTGACTTCAAACTATACTACAAGGCTACAGTAACCAAAACAGCATGGTACTGGTACCACAACAGAGACATAGATCAATGGAACAGAACAGAGCCCTCAGAAATGATGCCGCATATCTACAACTATCTGATCTTTGACAAACCTGACAAAAACAAGAAATGGGGAAAGGATTCCCTATTTAATAAATGGTGCTGGGAAAACTGGCTAGCCATATGTAGAAAGCTGAACTGGATCCCTTCCTTAACCTTATACAAAAATTAATTCAAGATGGATTAAAGACTTAATGTTATACCTAAAACCATTAAAATCCTACAAGAAAACCTAGGCAATACCATTCAGGACATAGGCGTGGGCAAGGACTTCATGTCTAAAACACCAAAAGCAATGGCAACAAAAGCCAAAATTGACAAATGGGATCTAATTAAACTAAAGAGCTTATGCACAGCAAAAGAAACTACCATCAGAGTGAACAGGCAACCTACAGAATGGGAGAAAATTTTTGCAACCTACTCATCTGACAAAGGGCTAATATCCAGAATCTACAATGAACTCAAACAAATTTACAAGAAAAAAACAAACAACCCCATCAAAAAGTGAGCAAAGGACATGAACAGACACTTCTCAAAAGAAGACATTTATGCAGCCAAAAAACACATGAAAAAATGCTCATCATCACTGGCCATCAGAGAAATGCAAATCAAAACCACAGTGAGATACCATCTCACACCAGTTAGGATGGCCATCATTAAAAAGGCAGGAAACAACAGGTGCTGGAGAGGATGTGGAGAAATAGGAACACTTTTACACTGTTGGTGGGACTGTAAACCAGTTCAACCATTGTGGAGTCAGTGTGGCGATTCCTCAGGGATCTAGAACTAGAAATACCATTTGACTCAGCCATCCCATTACTGGGTATATACCCAAAGGACTATAAATCATGCTGCTATAAAGACACATGCACACGTATGTTTATTGTGGCACTATTCACAGTAGCAAAGACTTGGAACCAACCCAAATGTCCAACAACGATAGACTGGATTAAGAAAATGTGGCACATATACACCATGGAATACTATGCAGCCATAAAAAATGATGAGTTCGTGTCCTTTGTAGGGACATGGATGAAACTGGAAAACATCATTCTCAGTAAACTATCGCAAGGACAAAAAACCAAACACCGCATGTTCTCACTCATAGGTGGGAATTGAACAATGAGAACTCATGGACACAGGAAGGGGAACATCACTTCCAGGGACTGTTGTGGGGTGGGGGGAGGGGGAGGGACAGCATTAGGAGATATGCCTAATGCTAAATGACGAGTTAATGGTGCAGGAAATCAACATGGCACATGGATACATATGTAACAAACCTGCACATTGTGCACATGTACCCTAAAACCTAAAGTATAATAAGTAAAAAAAAAAGACATGCATGGAGTTTCACCGCTTTACTTTTGTAAATGTTAAACAATTCCCATCATGAAAAATTAAGTGTGTGTGTGTGTGTGTGTGTGTGTGTGTGTCTGTGTTTCTAGGCATCCAAAGCTGGGCACATTAAAAACTAAGAAAAAAAAAATTAGCTTTATTTGATCAAATAAATTTTTCCCCAAAACTACAACTTACACCCCCGTACACAATTTTACCAAACCAAGTTTTGGAGACGTTAAAATTCGTTATTTTTTTTTTCTTTTGTTTGAGACAGAGCCTTGATCTGCCACCCAGGCTGGAGTGCAGTGGCCATGCTCTCGGCTCACTGCACACCCCACCTCCTGGGTTCAAGAAATTCTCCTGCCTCAACCTCCCGAGTAGCTGGGATTACAGGCGTGCACCACCATGCCCGGCTAATTTTTGTATTTTTAGTAGAGAGGGGGTTTCACCATGTTGGCCAGCTGGTCTCGAACTCCTGAACTCAAGTGATCTGCCCGCCTTGGCCTCCCAAAATGCTGGGATGACAGGCATGAGACACTGAGCCCGGCCAGAATAAATATTCTGAATAGCAATCATTAGTCTTTGGGAAGAAACATGGCAAGGTATCCTAATTTATATAAAATAAATGAATATGACTGAAGAAAAATTGAGACTATTTCAAATGAACTTTGGAAAGGTAATTATACTGAGAACTCTAGAAGAAATAGTTTTATAAAAGCTATCTTTACAAGCACCAAAGTGATCACATAAACTGAATACTGTAGGGCAGGTGCATCTGCTGTAGCACCTCAATGTAGGTTGGGTCTGATTTAGTAACAATTTTCAATCACTTTTGTGCTCTGTACATCCTAGATGGGGCACAAAAGAAAAGAAGTGATGACATTCTAATAAATAAATTTAGCTGCCATTTCTGAGTATATCACAGGTCTTCAACAGATATTCTTGGCATTAATTATTTAATGAAACCTCTAAATCCTTAGCAGCCACTGCCTCACACTAAAGGCCAGTCTAGAGCAATGAAAACCATAACATTACTAAGCACTTACTATCTGCCAGGCACTAAGCTATTAAATGGTGACACAACATTTATTGAGTACCTACTTGTATTGTACTTGGTGAGATCAAAAGTTGGTGCCTCTACTCGTGGAGCTTACAGTTTAGCCAGAAAGACAGACATTAAATATAGATTCTCTTCAAACACAAATATGATCTCCAGTAGCCTCTCAATTTAGAATCTTCAAAGGTTTCCCATTGCTTTTAGGTCCTGAATAAATCAGGCCCTTGCCATCTGTGTTGTTTGGTCTCACCTTTGAGTCACGACACTGAGTCATACTACATTTTTCAGTGTTAGTCATGCTGTACCTCCTCCTGCTACAGCTCCTTTGTATAAGCTGTTTTCACTGACCTGAATCCTATTCTATGACCTGAGCCCTAATCATCCTTTAGATCTCAGCTTAAAAGTCACTTCCTAAGTCCAGGTGAGGTGGCTTTTTGCACTCACAGATGCGTTTTCCTGAGCTTCAGACCACGCACCTCAGTTTGTAATTACATGTTTTTATTATTACAATAATTTGATTAATGAATACGTATTTAGTAAAGTGCCTATAACAAAGTAGGTATTTAAGTAAATGTATAAATTAGCACTTTTAAATAATGTGAGTGCTTAGAGCCAAAACCAGAGTAATCTGAAACTGAAAAGTCATAGCAAAATTACAGCAAAACTTCAACCAATAAAATTTCCCTTTGTCCCCCACCCCTAACCACAATGGGGTGGGGGACAAAGGGAAACAAATTTCAGAAGGAAGAAGTCTTAAAAAGACAGTTTTACATTAAGGATTTAGTGGAAAAAGCAAATTCCAGGATTACACTCTAAGCCTGGCCTGAGTAAGTCAAATCTCTTGTGCTCTCTAAAATACAAGTATATTGAAGCATTACAAAAAATTCAATCATGAATCACTCATACTTGTCAGTATTATTTTCTTAGTACAGCAGAGAAATTAATGTATTTAAAAAATTTTTCAGAAATAGCAGTTCTAATTGGTAAAAATAAAATTAATAATCCAGAAAAATCCTAAGCATTTTCCAGTTGACCAAGTTATATGCATTTTTAGGAAATAGCCACATAAAATAGTATATAAAAATTTAAAAAATAGAAATCTTTCCAAAGTTAGCCGAAAATCAACATTCATGAGTACACCTTTTTGGAGGTCAAATCTATTGAGATTTTAGAGTATTATTTATGTAGCTATATACACATAAGATTTTTCTTTAGTTAGAACTCAGTTACATAGAAATGTAGCAATCATGCTTAGTTGATGACACTTGTCTTCAGCAGTCCATGAATGACCTTTAATTTAATTACTATTTTTATTAATGTAATACCTACAAACCCATCCCTAAGACAAAAGGCCAAGACCTTGACAACAGCTTCCAACTAATTAATACAGGGATCCGCCTTCCCCATCCCATTGCTTCTCACCCAATGCAGCTGTCATCTTGAACACCCTGTTTATCCTTTCCTTTCCATCTCTTTTATACAGTTTATATATGTACATATGCATGTGTGTATATCCCCTCTCTCTACATATGTATATTTCATATATATGAATAATTCAAATTCATATATATGTTAAACTGTTCTTTGCTTTAAAAACTAGGTATCACGCTCTACGTAATATTCTAGTAGTTATTTTATTGAGATTCATTCCTATTGTAGTGTTTGCTATAGTTATTTGACTTGACCATTGTTATAATATCCTATTGTATTTACTCATCTACTCTACCACTAAAGAGTTTTGGCCAGGCGTGGTGGTACATGCCTGTAATCCCAGCACTTTGGGAGGCCGAGACAGGCAAATCACCTGAGGTCAGGAGTTTGAGACCAGCCTGACCAACATGGAGAAACCCCGTCTCTACTAAAAATAAAAAATTAGCCAGGCGTGGTGGCACATGCCTGTAATCCCAGCTACTAGGGAGGCTGAGGCAGGAGAATCGCTAGAACCTGGGAGGCGGAGGTTGCGGTGAGCTGAGATTGCGCCATTGCACTCCAGCCTGGGCAACAAGAGTGAAACTCCGTCTCAAAAAAAAAAAAAAAAAAGAGTATTTAGGTTGTTTCTACAATGTTGCTATTATTTGCTGCTGTGAACATTAATACGGTTTGTATGTTCATCCCCTCCAAATCTCATGTTGAAATGTGATTCCCAATCACATTGGTGGGAGGTGATTGGATCATGGGGGTAGATCCATCCCTCATGAATGGTTTAGCACCATTGCCTCAGTAATAAGTGAATTCTTGCTCAGTTCATGAGACAGCTGGTTGTTTAAAGGAGCCTGGCTCCTCCTCCTTCCTCTCTTGCTCCCCCTCTCACCATGTGACAACCTGGCTCCCAGTTGCCTTCTGTCATGACTGTAAGCATCCTGAGACCCTTACTAGAAGTAAAAGCCAGCACCATGTTTCCTGTACAGCCTGCAGAACTGTGGGCCAATTAAACCTCTTTTCTTTATAAATTACCCAGCCTTCAGTATTCCTTTATAGTAATGTAAAAATGGACTAATATGAACATTCTTCTACATGGCAAGATTTTCTCCTTGATATACACTGATGAATGTAACCGTTGAGTCATAGTTATTGTGTATGTTCCAATTGAAAAGATAATGCCAAAGACAGTTCTCCAAAGAAAGTTTGGCAATGCTAAAATCTTTAGAAAACTGGTGGATTTATATATTCTCCAACAGTTGCAAAACACCATATACATTTCTTCATAGAAAATGCTGTGTCTTTTGCCCATGTTTATTGAGTTGACAGTGCTTGTCTTATTTATGTATGGACATATAGAATAAGTCAAACTTTCTATAACATTCTAGAGTCTAAGGTAATTAATGTCTTGCTTATTAACTTTGTAAAAGTATATGTTTTCAGTCATCATTTCACATTGAATTTGGATTTCACTTCCTTTGTAAATAAATCTGTACATATCTCTAAAGGATAACTTAAAAATATATGTGTGTATGCACAATATGCAAAATACTGTTATCATGCATAAATTTAAAAAACCATGAATGTCATCAAATATCCACTCAGAAGATTTATTGATACAAACACAACCAATATATTGTAATTGGTTCATTTGTCTCTTATGTCTCTTCTAATTTATAGGTTGCTCCTCCATCTCTGTTGTTTTTTTTCTTGCATTCTTTTGTTGAAGAAACCAGTTAGTTTGTGTTAAAGAGGATTCCACAGTATGAATTTTGTTGTTCCATCCTTTATAGCGGCATAATGCACAATTTCTAACCCAGTCTTAAATCTAGATACGTGATCAGATTTGTTTCATTTTTGCAATTTTTGTTTTCATTTGAAAGACTAGGTAGTGTAGTGTACCTCTAGCCAAAGGCATATAATGTATCTCTTTTTCTGATACATTGGAAGCCACTGTTGATCAAAGCCTAGATGCATTAATTCACATTAATTTAATGAAATTTTAAATGCTGGCAAATTTGCATAGTCTAGTAATGAATGAACTCTGATCTAAAAGAAATTCTTACCCAAAACTTCCTCCCTCAAAAATCTCATTGTCTTTGAAGTGCAGGCCATCAGATAATACCTCCTAATACCTTTTCACATTATAGTCATCAATCAATCTTCTTACTAACTCCTTCTCATTCTGAATTAATGTCTTTTTCCCCATTGCTACTACTATCACTGTTTTAGGTGTAAGTGATATCTTTACAGATAATCTGTGATATAAACAGACATGTTAACATCATAGTGCTCTAGAGCTCAGTCCTTGGACTTCTTGTTTATCTGTACTCATATCTTTGGTAACCGCATCCAGTCTTAAGGCTTAAAATATCTTAACATATGGCCTTTAAGTTCTTTGAGCGCCTCATTTCTAATTATCTTTTCTTCCACCACACACAGCCAACCACTCCATGGTCATATACTTTCAAAGACTAACTCCTCCAATCATGCACTGGATTATCTCCCACACCTATGAAGGGACTTGGCTTCTATAATTAGCCCCTCTTTCTTCTGTATCAATTCCTTCCTCTTGACTGAATCACTCCTTTTGGCATACCAACATTCTATAATATCTCCGATTTTAAAAAGCTAACCTTGTTCAGACTCCACATTCCCTTCTGGTTACCAGTCCTATGTCTCTCCTCTCCTGCCTATAGTTACTATCTCCCCTTTTTTATCTCATATTCCCTCTTAAACCCTTTACATCAGGTTTTTGCCCTCATCATTCCAATAAATTGGTTCTTTTCAAAGACAACAGCAACCTCCACGTTGCCAAACCTAACAGTCAATTCTGTTATCATCTTACTCAATATTCACCAGTAAAAAGGACAGTTGGTGATCTTTTCTGAAACACTTTCTTCTCTTCGCTTCAAGATACCTGATTCCCCTAATTTTCCTCCCACCTCACTGATCATTTTCATTCTCTTTTACTGGTTCCTCCTCATTTTTCAGACATGTTAGCATCATAGTGTTCTAGAGCCCAGTCCTTGGACTTCTTGTTTATCTTGGTGATTTCATCCAGTCTTAGGGCTTTAAATATCTTAAATACAGTCTGTCTGCTGATGGCTTCCAAATTTATCTCTCTAGCTTACACCTCTCCCCTGAACTCCAGATTCACTTATTCAACAGCCTACTTACATCTCTACTTGGATGCCTAATAAGCATTTCAACTTCATAAAACCAAAATTAAATTGTTGAAACCACCCCCCTAACATCCCACCTCAAACCTGTTCCTCCTACAATCTTCTCCACTTCAGTTACTGGCAACTCCATCCTTGTTTTTTCGCCGAGGCCAGATGCCTTGGAGTCATCCTTAACTTCTTTCCTCTCACAACTCACATTTTATCTGTTAGCAAATGCTGTTGACTCTATCTTGAAAGTACATACAAAACATGCTTAATTCTAAACACTACTACACTATGCTCTATTCCAAGCCAACATCATCTTTTACAGATCACTGCAATTGACTCCTAATTGGTTTCCCTGCTTCAACTCTTGCTCACCTACAGTCTAAACGTAAGTCAGATCACATCATACCTCTAATCAAAGCCTTCCAATGGCTTCCCATCTTACACAAGAGTAAAAGCCAAAGCCCTGACAATGGCCTATAATGCCCTTTATGTCTCTGACCTCATCTCTTACTCCAATCCTCCTAGATCATTCTGCTCCCTTGATCTCTGACCTGCAGGAATTTCTACTTTCCTTTGTATTTGCTCTTCCCTCTATGTGTAACATCCCCCCACCAGATGTCTACATGGCATATCCCCTCACCTCTTCACTGTCTAACATATAATATGGGATTTATTGTCTATTTCCCCACCACCCCTTCACCACACACTAATACAATCTCTATAATAGCAAGGATTTTGTTGTTGTTGCCTTTTTGTCTGTTGCTGTATCCCTAGTGCCTAAATGGTCTCATCTGTTGAATGAGTGGATCAACCAACAACCTGCCTTTCTGGCTTTATTTTTCCACTTCCCTATACATACTCTGTGCACAAGACAAATCAGATTGTTTGTTCCCAATACACCATATTCCTTATACTTTCATTGTTTTTTCTTGCTTGGGCTCCTAGAGCCATCAGGACCTTGTTCAAACGTCACCTCTTTATGGAGCTACAAGTAATTATTGAATACCTACTACTGTGCTAGTTGCAGGAGAGATAAAGATGATAGATGATATCTCCATTTACATGTCTAATGGATTCTTAGCTTATCATGGCCAAAACAGTATCCTTAATGTTCACATCTCTCTAATGTTTCTTTTCCATTCTTTCCATCTCAGAAGATGACACCACTATGACTACCTACTTGCTCAAGCCAAAACCCAAAATCCCAGTTGCTTAAGAAAAAAAAAAAATCCTTTCTTTCTCCTCCTTATCTAACCCATCAGTAATTCATTAGTCCTCCCTCCAAAATACATATCAAATCCATCCATTTCTCTCCATCTAGATCAGGACTGTTGAACAGAACTTCCTACAATGATAGAAATGTTTTTTATCTGCTCTGTCCAACACAGTGGTCACTAAACATATGCGGCTATTAAGTACTTGAAATGTGGCTAATGTGACCAGACAACTAAATTTTTCATTTTAATTAATTTAAATTTACACAGCCACATGTGGCCAGTGGCTACTGTATTAGCCAACACTAATCTAGATTATCACTTTGGTTAAAGCCACCATAATCTCCCAGGTAGACTATAGCAATAGCTTCCCAACTGGTCTGTCTGCTTCTACTTCTGCCACCATACCCATTCTACACTATATTCATATCATGTTACTTCTCCAACTCTCCAAAAGTTCCTATTTAGAACACAATCAAATTTCTTAGCAAGGCCTTCAAATCCCTTTGTTATCTGGTCCCCATCTACTCTTAGAATTCCTGAACTACTTCTCTTCTCCCCACTCCACTCCTGAGAGTACATAATCTTCCTTTGCCTACAACACTTGAAGTTTGCTTCACCTCTTTGACGTTGCTCTTCCCCTTGCTTTGAAAACACTCTGTCCCCAGATTTTCACATGTCCAGATCTTTATCATCCTTTAGGTCTTAGGTCAAACCTATCTTCTTAGTGAGGCTTCCTCATACCTAATCTAAATTAGCACTTCTTCTTTCCTAGTCACACTCTGTGACAGCACCATGTTTCATTCTCATCGCACTTATCTTTGCCTAAAATGATCTTGTTAATTTGTTTACTTACTGCCCAGAACATAAAAAACACAAGAAAGAGACTCTGTCTTTCATGATTATATACCCTATGCCTAGAACAGCACCCAACCCATAGTAGGTGCTCAATAAAAATCCCATTCACAATTGCTTCAAAGAGAATAAAATACCTAGGAATCCAACTTACAAGGGATGTGAAGGACCTCTTCAAGGAGAACTACAAATCACTGCTAAACGAAATAAAAGAGGACACAAACAAATGGAAGAACATTCCATGCCCATGGATAGGAAGAATCAATATCGTGAAAATGGCCATACTGCCCAAGGTAATTATAGATTGAATGCCATCCCCATCAAACTACCAATAACTTTCTTCACAGAATCGGAAAAAACAACTTTAAAGGTCATATGGAACCAAAAAAGAGCCTGCATTGCCAAGACAAGCCTAAGCCAAAAGAACAAAGCTGGAGGCATCACGCTACCTGACTTCAAACTATACTACAAGGCTACAGTAACCAAAACAGCGTGGTACTGGTACCAAAACAGAGATATAGACCAATGGAACAGAGCAGAGGCCTCAGAAATAATACTACACATCTACAACCATCTGATCTTTGACAAACCTGACAGAAACAAGAAATGGGGAAAGGATTCCCTATTTAATAAATAGTGCTGGGAAAACTGGCTAGCCATATGTAGAAAGCTGAACCTGGATCCCTTCCTTACACCTTATACAAAAATTAATTCAAGATGGATTAAAGACTTAAATGTTAGACCTAAAACCATAAAAACCCTAGAAGAAAACCTAGGCAATACCATTCAGGACACAGGCATGGGCAAGGTCTTCATGTCTAAAACACCAAAAGCAATGGCAACAAAAGCCAAAATCGACAAATGGGGTCTAATTAAACTAAAGAGCTTCTGCACAGCAAAAGAAACTACCATCAGAGTGAACAGGCAACCTACAGAATGGGAGAAAATTTTTGCAATCTACCTATCTGACAAAGGGCTAATATCCAGAATCTACAAAGAACTTAAAAAATGTACAAAAAAAAATCAAACAACCCCATCAAAAAGTGGGTGAAGGATATGAACAGACACTTCTCAAAAGAAGACATTTATGCAGCCAAAAGACACATGAAAAAATGCTCATCATCACTCGCCATCAGAGAAATGCGAATCAAAACCACAATGAGATACCATCTCACACCAGTTAGAATGGCCATCATTAAAAAGTCAGGAAACAACAGGTGCTGGAGAGGATGTGGAGAAATAGGAACACTTTTACACTGTTGGTGGGACTGTAAACTAGTTCAACCACTGTGGAACACAGTGTGGTGATTCCTCAAGGATCTAGAACTAGAAATACCATTTGACCCAGCCATCCCATTACTGGGTATATACCCAAAGGATTATAAATCATGCTGCTATAAAGACACATGCACATGTATGTTTATTGTGGCACTATTCACAATAGCAAAGACTTGGAACCAACCCAAATGTCCATCAGTGATAGACTGGATTAAGAAAATGTGGCACATATACACCATGGAATACTATGCAGCCATAAAAAAGGAGTTCATGTCCTTTGTAGGGACATGGATGAAGCTGGAAACCATCATTCTCAGCAAACTACCGCAAGGACAGAAAACCAAACACTGCATGTTCTCACTCATAGGTGGGAATTGAACAATGAGAACACTTGGACACAGGAAGGGGAACATCACACACTGGGGCCTGTCGTGGGGTGGCGGGAGCGGGGAGGGATAGCATTAGGAGATATACCTAATGTAATGACGAGTTAACGGATAGCTTTAGGAGATATACCAAATGTAAATGACGAGTTAATGGATGCGGCACACCAACATGGCACATGGATACATATGTAACAAACCTGCACGTTGTGCACATGTACCCTAGAACTTAAAGTATAATAAAAAAATTTTTTTGAATAAAAAAAGCCATAATTCCTGCTCCTAAGTACTTCAGTCTTGTGGGAAATACCAATAAGAAAATATGCAATTACAACACAATTTAAGGGCTTTGGAAAAGGTGAATATTGAGTGCTTTGGGAGCAAAGAGGAGTTAGAGTTACAGCCTAACCTAGTCTTAGTGAGTAAAGTAGGTTTTCAGGGGTACAGTTGATTCTCAGACAATGTGGGGGTTAGAGTGTCAACCTCTGTGCAGTCAAAAATCCATGTTTAACTTTTGACTACCTCTAAACTTAACTACTAATAGCCTACTGTTGAGCAGAAGCCTTACAGAGAACAGAAATAATTAACACACATTTTGCATGTTAAATGTATTATTTACTGTATTCTTACAGCAAAGTAAGCTAGAGACAAGAAAATGTTATTAGGAAAATCATAAGGAAGAGAAAATATACCAACTACTCATTAAGTGGAAATGGATCACCATCAAGCCCTTTATCCTTGTCATCTTCATATTGAGTAGACTGAGGAGGAAGAGGAAGAGGAGGGGTTGGTCTTGCTGTCTCAGGGTAGCAAAGGCGGCATAAAACCCAAGCATAAGTAGACCAGTGTGGTTCAAACCCATACCGTTCAAGGGTCAAATATAATTGCACTTAAAAGACAAGTTGGAATTGGCAGCCTAGGGAAAGGGAGATGTGGATAAAGTATTCCAAGCAGAGGAAACAGCTGAAGTACAACAAGCAAGACGGTAACCTGACAGAGCAAAAAAAAATGGATAAATTCAGAGGACACTTAGGAAAAAGAAGTGCAGACCTTAATGATTTATTGTATGTAAGAAATGAGGGAAAAGAAGAAATTAAAGATTTTGCCCAAGTTTGGGGCTTGGGAAACAGCATGAATGGTATTTTCATTTACCTCCCTCCACTCTCCCACCCCCTCAAAAATAGAGAAGTAAATTTGGAAGAGAGAGAAAAGTTTAGCTTCAGGTGACTCTGTGACTTTAGAATGTGAACATCCGATAAACAATTTGATAAATGTGCTCAGAAATCTGGAGAAACAAAAGGGCCAGAAATCATAAAGATCTGGAAATCTTCAGCATAGAGATGGCAAATGGCACCATGGTAGTAGATGAAATCATCAAAAGAGGGTTCACTAACAAAATTACACTAGCTCAGTGTACTTGACTGCATCAATACTTAACAGCCAGGAAGATAAAGAGGGGCCCATGAAAGAAAGTTTTCAGAATAAACAAGAATGAAAAAAAGAAAACAGAAACCTGAGGTGTCATGGAAACCTAGAGACAACATTTCAAGGTGGTGCTGGCAGTTAATGATGTTAAAAAGGAGGCCACAGGTTAAATAAGACAGACTAAAAAGAATTAGGCCGGGCATGGTGGCTCATGTCCGTAATCCCAGCACTTTGGGAGGCCAGGGTGGGCAGATCACGAAGTCAAGAGATCAAGGCCATCCTGATCAACATGGTGAAACCCCATTTCTACTAAAAATACAAAAATTAGCTGGGTGTGGTGGTGTGTGCCTGTAGTCCCAGCTACTCAGGAGGCTGAGGCAGGAGAATCGCTTGAACACAGGAGGCAGAGATTGCAGTGAGCCGAGATCATGCTACTGCACTCCAGCCTGGGCAACAGAGCGAGACTCTGTCTCAAAAAAAAAAAAAAAAAAAGAATTAGACAAGATCATCTCTACCAGACTAACAAGCATCTTTTGACCAAGTAAAATCAAGTTGCATTAAGAACTATGGAGGAAAGAAAAACAAAGACAAAAATAAATTCAACAAATTCTACTTCATGGGAACGTTTGGATTTCTCTTTAAATCCTATTTGTGCCTTTTAATTTTCTACCAGTGGGTTTTAGGTTATTCATTTGTAATTTTTTTTCAATTTGGGTTAATAAAGAAATCATGCAATAAATATCCTCCATTCTTGGCATTCAGTGCTCAAACTTTCTTGCTAATTCTAGAGTCCCATTTTTGCAATAAGGAAACTATTCCTGACAGTTAGTCCAAGGCTACACAAAAGAAAACCACTGAAAGGATAAGGTTGCTCTCTCTGTTTAAATCACTAACACTGTTAGAGACAATGTCAATAAGCTTGTTCCGTAGCAAAAATACACGAGTGTTTTTTGTTTGTTTGTTTGGTTTTTGTTTTAAGATCAGATCTACAATTAAAGAGGCAATGTAGCTGAATGAATTAATCTCAAGGCTGGAAGCCAAAAGTTTTAAACCGCAAATTCACCTCTGCCAATTACTTTCTGACCAACTCTGACAATCTTCTATAATTCCTTCAGAAAATAGCAAATAATTAAATAATCCTATATCAGAATGAGAGTCAAACAAAAATAAAATGATTGAAAGTAAATATAGAAATGGAGGCAAGAAAACACTGATAAATATGACATCAAAAATAAGTCTTCGGGCCTGGGTGCAGTGGCTCAAGCCTGTAATCTCAGCACTTTGGGAGGCTGCGACAGGTTGATGGTTTTGAGCTTAGGAGGTCGCGACCAGCCTGGCAAAATGGCGGAAAGCCTGTCTCTACAAAAAATACAAAATTAGCAGGGTGTGGTGGCACACGCCTATAGTCTCAGCTACTTAGAAGGCTGAGGCACGAGAATCATTTGAATCCGGGAGGCGAAGGTTGCAGTGAGCCAAGATTGCACCACTGCACTCCAGCCTGGGCAACAGAGCTAGGCCCTGTTAAAAATAAAATAAAAAAAAAAAGGAAAAGAAGCCTTAGAATCCTCATGACAATTATGACAATTGCAACTGCTTATTGATAAAATCTGATTTGTGTTTTTAGGAACTGGGAACTGTACAGATAGTAGGACTCATACCCAAATGGGTAAAATTTCCTCAAAGTCTTTCAGGGTTGGCATTGTAAAAGTGATGAGGTCAAGGTATAAGGCAAATATGGAAAGATCTTTCCCTTCTCCACTTTCATTCTAGCATATGACACTTTTAGTCTGGCCATTTAAGCTTTCTCTTCTCATAGGAAGTGGACACTCAGTGGGGAAGAGCAAAGAGATTTAGCTTAGATTTTACCCAGTAACTAGAACAAAGTCATTAATAATACAGAGTTGAAGTCAGAGACTAACTGTTTCAGTTAAGTGAAAATCATTTGGAATAATGAAAGAGGACTGGAATTAGTTTATAAGTTGCTAATTCCTGCTCTGGGCCAATGCTCATCAAACACTAGGCATTATACCAGTGCCAACACATTTAATCCTCAAATGAGGTGTCCCATTTTAAAGTTAAAGAAACAAAGGATAGGAGAGGTGAATCACCAAGCTCATGGGTGGAATTTTAATTCTTATGATAATCTTTTAAAAACCTCTATATACATACTCTGGACCATCTAATACATAGGTCCTAGATGATAACCTTATAATCAAATACTGCCATGCAATTTCAGGGACCTCATTTTTTTGTTTATGTTTATGACTAAGTGAACTTCAAGTGAAGATCATATGACATTGAAGCTTACTCTTAAGAATGAAGTTTTCCTAGCAGTGATGTGAGAACTCAGTCGTCACCGGTCATCCACACCAATCCCATAAAAGCCTGCTCTGAACAGTCAGTGGTATACTCTTGCTGCCAGTAAGATGCACTGCATGGGTTCCTTCATTAAAAATACCGATTAGCCATAGTTCACTAACAATAAGTACAGCAGTAAAGACTAAATGAATGTTCCAAATCTCAACAATAATTGGACCAGCCATTTATTTAAGGATTTCAAGAATGATGCTGTATTAGTTTCCCATTGCTGCCGTACTTCAAACTCAGTGGCTTAAAACAACACAAATGTATTATCTTACAGTTCTTTATCCTAAAAGCTTGACATATGTCTCAGTGGGCTAAAATCAAGGTGTCAGCAGAGCTGTGTTGCCTTCTGAAGGCTCTGGGGCAGAATTTCTTTGTATTTCCCAGCTTGTAGAGACTGCCTGCATTCATTGACTCATGCTCCCTTTTCTCCATCTTCAAAGGCAGCAACGGCCAGTTGAGTCCTTCTCACATTTTATCATTCTGATGTTGTTTCCATGTTCAGACCTTTTTCTCTGACTCTTTTCTTCTACTCTTCTCCTCTACTTTTAAGAACCACTGTGTTAATATTTGGCCCACCTACATGATTCAGGATAATCTCCCGAGTTTAAGGTCAGCTGGTTAGCAGCCTCAACCTCCTGGGCATGCAACCTAACATATTCACAAATTCTGGGAATTAGGAAATAGACATGGGGGGGCGGGTATTACTCTGCTTACCACACTTGTATGCTACTCTTTTCATCAAGTAAACAACATAACTCCACAGGGTTATCAAGTTGTTCCCATTAATGCTGACATTCAAAGACTGCTCACTGACCAAGGTCAGCCTAAATATAATGCCTGATTTTAATGAACTAGCAAAATACATCTCAGAGTTATTAATACTGCTTTTTTAATAGTATATTTATATGAACACGCTTTCTCTGTACTAATCTTATTTGACTCACAATATAAATTTAGTATTTGATCTCCTCCTACTGTTTCCACTATTAAACTCTCTAACAATGATTTGGTTGTTATAAAACACTATTATTTGTCACATTATACTATTGATACTGCTTTGAATTCCATTGATTCCATTGTTTTTTTGTATTTAAATTGTGAATTTCTTTTGGCTTCATAGTTGTATTCGAACTATATGCATATAAAGTTTATACGTAGGGCTTTGTTTCTTAAGTAATGGTATATTAAAAATAATTAAGTCAAAATGAGGGATCTATAACTTTATTTTTTCTTTAAAAGGAATTTATATACCTCTCAGTTTTAAGAAAAACTGGAGTGCTGGAGCATTAACAGCATGGCCTTTGGAATCTGGTTTGACCTCAACTACCAGCTCTGTGACTTACTAGCTGTGTGGCCTTGGATAAGCTGCTATTACTTTTTAGATAATGCAGTTTCCTTGTCTATAAAGTAAGCCTACTTTAGACACTGATCATGAAGATAATATTAAATTAAAAATGTAAAATGCTTCACACATTCAGCAGAACCTTGACAAAAAAAAATGCTTGGTATAGTTCCTGACCACTATTAGGTACTCAATAAGTAAGAGCAATACTTATTTTATAAAACTGTATCCAAGCTTAAAGATAAATAAGACAATTTTCAGTGTCTAGCACGTTACATTTTCCCAACAAATATTAAACTGCAACTTTAAATGATTGAAAGAAACACATTATTGCACAATGAATATTTAAATTTTCTAGGGTCTAGTCAATTTTAAAATAATCTTTCAATTAATTGTCTTATTTATCTCAATATTTACCTAGCTTTTAAGTTTATAATTTATTCCAAGGGAAAAAAAAACACATTTGCCTTCCTAAAAGCTTTATGGTTATAGTACTACTTTCAGTCCTACAAGTAACATACTATGTGAAATAGACTTTGACATATACTTTCTATCTTTCCAAAGAAAAAAATACCCTGATATGTTAGTGAAAATTGACTAGATAAAAATTATAAAAATGAATCTAGAAATGTCAAAGCCCTGAATGACATTTAAAGTTGGATAAGAATCAACTTCTAAGGCTTCATTCATCACTTGAGAAGAGTACTAATTTAGAAACAATGTCTGTTCATTCTAACCAAGAGTATGCAAAAAAAAGGACTGGTAAAGGTTAAATGAATTAACACTTGCTGAATATGAACATGAAAAAAATCTTTGTAAAAGGTTAACAATTAACAATTATTATAAAATTCCTAAAAAACATTTTAAGATAGGTGTCTCTTTGGTATTATTAGATATAAAAATACTTACAGTTTGATAATATGAGGATGACGAAAGAGTTTTAGATTTTGAATTTCTCGTTTTATTTTCCCAACAACATCTAAACTGCGAATCTTCTGTCTATTTAAGATTTTAACTGCCACTTTATGGCCTGTTAATTGATGTTCTCCAACTAAAGAAAAGAAAAAGGAAAAAAATGTGCTATCATATCAACATAATCATTTATTCATGCTTCCTTCCATTGTGCCCTAAACATCTCTACTCATATATACCATCTTTATATCTCTTGTTGTACAAAACTACAGTTCTTTTTACTTCTATTTCTTCTATTAGAGTATGCACTCTTTGAGGACAGAAACTGTATCTTAGTCATCTCTGTATCTTTTGCACCTAACAGAGATGTTCATATTTGTGGAATATTTGTGAAAATGATTACTGAATTCTATATTCTTACTAAAAACATAATCAACTTTAGAACATTGTTTGGACAGGAGAGAACTCACTGTTTCATTAATCTCTTTGTTTCTCTTCTTCTCTTTTATGCCAATCATTGTATTACAGAAGAATAAATAGTGTAATAAATCAAAAATCCACAATAATTACTATTTCAACAGAGAATTCACACCTAGCCCTTTTTTGTGCCTTTTTCATAAAGTCCTCTTATTTTCCCCCTACTTGATGGAATCTCTATCTCTTTCAAACTGTTATAGTATGTTTATAAAACTCATGTGTCATTTACCATTTTTAATCTTTTATAAACATTTGCGTTTGTGACAAATCACATGACCTGAGCCATTAGCTCATACTCTCCTTGGACAAGAAGACCAGTGCTCATCTGAATCTCTCAGGAAGTATATGCGCACAGTGCTTTGTACACAGAGGTGCTAAATCAATATATTCTATGATAAATATAGTCATTCCGTTTTTTCATATAACACATTCATGGCATCCACACTAACAGTGATATCTTTAAATACTGTTCAAGTGAAAAATCCCTCAGTTGGGGAACAAATTTGTCAGCTACCTCTCCCATTTTCCTCAATTCTATTCTAATCTTTCACTATTCTCCTCAAAACATCTATCTAACCCTCCTTTCAGTGACAAACACCCTTTTTATTTCTTTAGAGAACATGGAAGTCATTTGGAGTGACTTTCCCTATCTTTTCATTTATTTATTTTGAGACAGGGTATTGTTTTGTTATACAGGTTGGAATGCAGTGGTGTGAACATAGCTCACTGCAGCCTCAACCTCCTGGGCTCAAGTGATCCTTCTGACTCAGCCTCCCCAGTAGCTTGGACTACAAGAATGTGCCAGCATCCCCAGCTAATTTTTCTTTAAATCTTTGTAGAGATGAGGTCTCACCATGTTGCTCAGGCTGGTCCTGAACTCCTAGGCTCAAGTGATCCTCCTGCCTCAGCCTCCCAAAGTGCAGGGATTACAGGTGAACCCCAATTTCCTCTATCTTAAAGACTTACTTCTATCCACATCCCTCCTCCTGTTCAAAGCCAGTCTCATCAACTTTGGCCTTGAACCCATCTTTTCTACACTCTCCTAATATTCAACCTTTTTTCTTTTCTAATAGCTATTTCTCTTAAGCCCATCCAAATCATATACCCTCCAAAACTTTTCCATTGATCCTTTATCTTCCTCTAGTTTCCAACTTGTCTCATTAAAATTTCTCAAAAGAGTAGTTAGAGTAGTTACATTTATTGCCTTCTTTTCCTCCCTTATCACTATCCCTAAATTCACAGCTATCTGGTTTCCACCTCCACTCTATAGATACCAAATGGTCACAAAATACCCATTAATTAACAAGCCATGGATACTTTTCAGTTCTCAGATTACTATAATCTCTATTTCATCAGACACCATACCTCTTTTTGGTGATATTTCTCTCTCCTGTTTCTCCTACTCTCAGATGGTTTCCTTTATGTCCTCTGCCTGTTCTTTGAAGTTTAATGTCCCCAGGTTTCAAACCTAGGCCCAAGGTAGACCCTTATGTTATGTCACTCATCTCCCATAGTTTTAATAATCACCCATATGCCAGTGACCTCTGTCCCTCCTTTAAATTCATATTTCAAGATTAATATCCCACAAACAACTCAAGTTCAACACATTCAAAACTAAATTCAAGGGCCGGGCATGACAGCTCATGCCTGTAATCCCAGCACTTTGGGAGGCCGAGGCAGGTGGTTCACTTGAGCCCAGGAGTTCGAGACCAGCCTGGGCAACATGGCAAAACCCCATCTCTACTAAAAATAAAAAATTAGCTGGGTATGGTGGCACATGTCTACAGTCCCAGCTACTTAGGAGGGTGAGGCAGGAGGATCCCTTGAGCCTGGGAGGCGGAGGTTGCAGTAACCCAAGATGGTGCCACTGCAATACAGTGGGTGACAGAGTGAGACCCTGTCTCTAAAAAAAATGAAAAACAAAAATAAAAAAACCACATTCAGCATTCTCCTCCTTTTCTTCACCAAACTTGTGTCTTCTATTTCACTTGGTAGCACATAGCATATATGCTACAAATGAAAAAGTCAACTGATATAATCTCCTAAATATTTCTTGGAGTCATATTTTAACTCGTTTTGAGAAAAACATTAATAATGATGACAAAAGTGACCATTAATGACATTTACTGTTTATTATGTACTAAGCTTTATTCTAAGTGCTAGCTTCCCTGCTCTCTCAACTCTATGAAGTATTATTACCCTCCAGTGTATAGATGAGAAACCTGAGGCACAGAGGAGCTAAATAAGTCACCCGAGGTCACACAGTAAGTGATGGCACAACTTCTGACCTGGGCTGTCTGACTTCAGAGCCAGCATAACTGCCACACAGTAATACCCTCAGTCAGAGTACTCCAAACATGTAATGCGATGACTTAGGAAGAACTGAGTTTCTGTCGCTGGAGATTATTTTTATCTTAATAACTTTTGCAAACTGTAAATTATGTCAAAAAATTTAATGAAGCTTGAAAGTTACTTTCTCAGCATATAAAACAAACAAAGTGAGACATATCAAGTTCAAGCCATATAACTTGCTAACATTTCAAAATATGTTTCCAGGACTCCAGAAAAACCTTACTGATTTCTAGGAACTTTCTATTCAATTAAAATAAGCTAAATGGTTTCTTGATACCTGAGTAGTTTATTACTCATCTTTGGGAATTTTATAAGACCCAAACACCTTGCCAGGGTGGTCTAACAAATACGTCTCTCTCCTTAAATCCCCGATAGCTTCAGTGAAATAACTAGCACTGAAATCCCTACAATGGGGATTTAGCCTTTTTTGCCTAATAACGCCATAATTGGTACTTAACCATAATTAAATCCAAACCTAACCACATTCCACCTGAAAGCTGAATGAATGTTCCTGAAAATCTTGTAATAAATACAGATTTAAGGTCAAGAATTTCTTCTATGTATATTGCAGATATAAACTTTTCTTTGTGTAAATCGAAACAAAAGAAATTAAAAGAAAAGGCTTGGATGCCTCAAAGTTTTATTACCATTCATTTATTCAATCTCAAAACATTTGCCGAGCATATGCAAGAAACATTGATCACAGACACATGAGAAGAGATTTTTTAATACGCCTCCAAGTTTTGGGGGGTGGGGGGACAGCAATAAATAAACTGAAATAAATCTTGTACAGTATTACATCTGCCTGAAGACTGTCAGATATACCATATTCGTAAAGAGTAGATGAGAAATAAAATTATAAAAACACCAATAACAAATAATCTTGCCATAATTTATCATGTATATACATAAATATCCAGATCAATACCTACTTTGACAGGAGCAATTAGAAACATTCATCTGTTGAATAACGATTTAATGAAGGCCTACTCAAGTAAGTAGCTATACTAATTACATTACACTGCTGGTTGTCCGCCAGTATCTTCTGTATCTTTCTTTCTCCCATACATGAAACTCCCAAATTACAACTGAGTACATGGCTACCCCGCGTACAGCCTGCATCTTAGCCTCTCTTGTAACTATTAATAGATGTGGCCACATAAGTATGTTCCAGCCAATAAGATATAAAGCAGAAATGTCCCTGGCAACTTCTCCCTCATCCCTTCCTTCATCCTGAAGCCTAGAATTATCAAAGCCACCATTCTGCACCTCGAGACCAGACTTAAGAAGGGGAGAGCAACAGGAAAGAGAAAACCATATTTTTGACACCATCAGACATAACAACAGTCTACATCACCTGCTAAGACTTTTAGAAGACAGCAAAATACTGCTATTTGTTTAAGCCATTCTTATTTTGGATATTTCTGTCACTCAAAGCTGAATCAAAATAATACATTATTTAGAATATTTTAAAACTCAAAAGGTTTGGAATCTAGTTCAAATTTCCAATTTTGCTGAGTAATCATATATGAGTTGATGGAAATGAATTTTAATTTATAGTCCACACAATTTTTTGGATTAAAAAGTTAAAGAGCTCTACAAAATTATCACCCATTAGTGGTTCATTTTGTTTTTCCTAAATTTTAGCCAAAATACACAAAATACTCTCTAAAGCTATGGAATTTTAAGAGGGGAAAAATCCACACTCACCCAAACTACGCCTTTTATATTTTACGTTTGATAAGGTGAAGAATTGTCACACAGAAGGAATTAAACTGATTTATGTTGTTCCAGAAGGCAGAACTGGGAAGAGTCAATAGACTCTCCTTCAACTAACAGACTTGTCTGATCCATGAAGCCTCCCCTAACCTTGCTTTCCACCACTCTGGTCTATACTGAAAATTTCATTTTTTAAAGGTAACTACTATATGCTGAATATACTTTTTTTCCACCAGATGTATAATGCAAACACTTGCTTGATTCTCAGTTCATCTCTCAATGCTAGATGGGATGGGGTCAGAGCCTAGACCCCTTGTGTCTTTGCGTATTGTCAGGAACACAGATGCTGGCAACACTAAGCCAGGAAATAGGGCTGGTTAAAAATTTGCAGAGAGGTTAAGAATTTGCCCATGGTCACTCAACTAGTAGGTGAGTGACCACAGTAGATCCCAGTTGGCAGGGCTGGGATTTAAACCCAAGCAGCATGTCCCCAAAATCAGCACTTTTTTTTTTTTTGAGACAGTCTGTCACCCAGGCTGGAGTGCAGTAGTGTGATCTCAGTTGATTGCACCCTCCGCCTCCCAGGTTCAAGTGATTCTCCTGCCTCAGCCTCCCAAGTAGCTGGAATTACAGGCGTGCACCACCACACTTGGCTAATTTTTGTATTTTTAATAGAGACAGGGTTTCATCACGTTGGCCAGGCTGGTCTGCCTGCCTTGGCCTCCCAAAGTGCTGGCATTACAGGCATGAGCCACCGTGCCCAGCCAAAATCAGCACTCTTAATACATCATCCAGTATTCAAACAGAGGAAGCTCAGCCATTTATCAGGATTATCATAAGATAAATTCCTGCATTAAATAACAGGTTGGAGTAGATCAAGGCTAATTCCCCTTCCAACTCTAAGACTTTCCTAATGATATCCTTGAGGATCATTCCACATTGAAGGGTATAAAGCTTTTAAGCCACTCCTGCCTCTTGATGATTTTGGTTGCCACTTTCTGGATGCTTTTCAGTTTTGACACATTTTTCTTTATATACAAGACACAGAACTTCACATAGCTGTGTTATAAATACACAATTGTTTTACACAAAGATTAAAAGTTTTCAAATTTCCAATATCATTCCCATATGAAGTCCAGCATTTTTTACCACAGGCAAGACACTATAGCTTTATAAGGCATAGTTTGGAACACTTCTGTATCTGTACATCATCCCACAGTAATTCATATCAGATACATCCTCATTCTATTTTAATATACTATACATAGTATAGTATAGATACATAGTAATTCATATCAGATACATCCTCATTCTATTTTAATATATTATATAGTTTAGGATATTATCATATCTAATAAAACAAAAGGAACAATTAAAAAGTCATTATTTGGGGCCTAAATTATAATCTATTTTTCTGCTAGGATCAAAGAAAAGAGTTGCCAAAATGTAAAGGCTATGGAAATACTGCATAATAATTTGAACTAGCCCAAAGAAAATGAAGCTTCAGTCCACAAAAAGAATCTAACTACTTAATTTCACATGCTCCACTGGACAAGGTGCTGAAGGTGGTATTTCTTACACTCTAAAGAGTCCCTGACTGGTGTACAAAATTTGTTTTTAAGCGACTTTTTTGGTGCTTGAAAAGTTTTTCTTCTCTTTGGAATCATGGCAATCATAGTGCTCCTAGGAAGTTATTAGTCTATATAATAAGTAAAATCAAGTCTATCATCGTATTTTATCTAAATAAATAAAATCAAGCCTACCATTGTATTACCATAGCTGAAAAAGTTTCTTAGAACTTTTGGGACATATTTGGGGTGGTCTGACTTAAAATTTAGACTAAAAAAAAATGTGCACTAAGTCCTTCAGGAGGGTCTCCAAGTGAAGGCACGAGAGAGACTGCCAAGAAATGGACATCATCCTTCAGGGTGTCTACAGAAGTCAATTTATAATCCAGATTTGTAGCACGGGTTATTTAATGACACTTAATTATTCTTTCTCACAAATCTGTGAGGGATACCTAGCAGGTGTGTATCTATATGTATATATACATGTTTAACATTTTATATACATTGTTTCATGTTAAGCTTTTAATGACTGTATGAGGAAATTTTATAGATGTGGAAACTAAGACAGACAGAAATTCAAACTGACTAGTAATGGACAAAATCAGTATTCAAATCCAGATCTATCTGATTCTAAAGCCTATGTTCTTAATGATTATAATATAATGCAATCTGTGGTTACCCAACGAAAGATTTAACTCATAATATGTAAAATAATGCTATCATATTAAAGGTATTATAGAATTTACTAATACACACCATATGTAATAATAATTTGGGTTTGGGAGAAGTGACACTTAGAATTCCAAGTGTAGATGCTAGAGATATAGCCTTCCAGTTAGAGTGGCAATTTTGGCTACCAGTTACAATGTTCCCCTCACGACCCTAAACAGTCTGAGGGCCAGGCCTTTAAATTGGCCCTAAGTTTAAGAAGTGTGGGAAAAAAACATTGGGGGCAAGAATGAATGAAACGAGGAACGAGCATAGATAAGTTTTGGCTCTGATGGAAGGCATGTGTATCAGTCCTCAGCCAGCTCCACTATCTTATTTTCTGTAGACACTGAATTAGAAACACTTCTCTTTCCACTAATTGCTTTTGACCAAAGTGTCCATACGTTATGAAATACTTTAGTAGTAAGAAAGATTAGTCTTCTATATACCCTGTAATTACAGGTAAGGCAAGCTGACTGAAATGAAAAGCAAGGGGAAGATTCAAGAATTTTGTACGATGGTGTTGGACAGAAACTCTGGGAGTCAGGACAAATTATGGTACCATATAGAATGGAGGCTCCACTGATATTGGGAAGCTGAAACCCATTCTACACTCATAGCATTTATGCATCTAATTGGAAAATTGGAGTAAGAAGGTAATCAGAATGGTTGAATATTAAAAGACTTCATATAGTGCTATAGGTATACACATAGTATTTATATAATACATACATATGTCTCTGCCTGTCTTTCCTGTATCATCATTCACTATTCCCTCACCTCAAATGTTATACTTCAGTCATTTAGAACTATTTGGAACTTCCCATAAGGACTGGGCTTTCTCTCATTTTCAGAGCCAACACATGCCCAGTTTATGATAAGCATTCAGCAAATTTCAGTTGAATTGTATTCAGTGGAATAAATAAATGCCATTAAATATGTGAACCATTTAAATTCCCATTCACCAAATCTCCAATGCATCACATGTCTATGTCTCATTTGTCTTTCAAATGAAGTACCATCTTTCAGTAAGCATTCCCTAACTAGCACCCCATTCCCCAACTCATTCCACCAACTCAACAGCCTGATTAAGTGATGTTCTAATGTAATCCCACAGCTCCCCTTCCTGGTAGCTCTTAACACCAAGTGCTGTAATTACCTACTTTGCTGTTGTTACTGATATCCTTTACGGTGGCTAGCTCCTTCAGAACAGGGTCTGTGTCTCATTTATCATTGATCCTTGGCATCTGGCACAGTACCTAACATATAACTAACACTCAGTAACTATTTATTTACTGCATGGAAAAAAAATGCATGACTAACTCTAATATTTGGGGCGCATGAATATATGATACAGGCTTCATAATCTACTAGTATCACTGCTTTAGAATATGAGGTGCATGTAAGTTCGGTGTGCTAACCACCCTCATATCTGAGCAAACCAACAAATACCTAACAAAAGAGAGTTATTATCTATATATTCCAAGTCCTAAAGAATCCTATGTAGTACTGCATTCCAGAAGCTTCTAAATATGGAAAAGAATTAGAAGAAAAAATAATAACCATCAGCACCAGAACTACAATTTACTCAAGGTCTGGGCATTACAAAAGAAGGTATATGTCTCACAGGAAAACAGATTTAGAAAAGAGGAGATCTAGATAGTCAATAAACATGAAAAGGTGCTCAATATCATGGGTCATCAGAGAAAAGTAAATTAAGACCACAATGCAATACAATACCATAATATACCCACCAGAACAGCACAATAAAAATACAGACAATGCCATGTATTAGTCAAGAAATAGAGCAACTGGAACTTTTATATGTTGCTGGAGGGAATGTAAATTACTGCAAACACTTGGGAAAACAATAGGAAAACACGGTGGCTCACACCTGTAATGCCAGCACTTTGGGAGGCCAAGGTGGGTGGATCACTTTAAGTCAGGAGTTTGAGACCAGCATGGCCAACATGGTGAAACCCTGTCTCTATTAAAAATACAAAAATTAGCCAAGTGTGGTGGCTGTCTCTACTAAAAATACAAAAACTAGCTGGGTGTGGTGGTGGGCACCTGTAATCCCAGCTACTCAGGAGGCTGAGGCAGGAGAATCGTTTGAACCGGGGAGGTGGAGGTTGCAGTGAGCCCAGACTGTGCCACTGTACTCCGGCCTGGATGACAGAGCAAGACTCTGTCTCAAAAAAAAAAAAAAAAAAGATAGGAACTAGCTAGAGTGGGTATCCAAGGCAAGAAAGACCAGACAATTCTGGGGCCTAAAACATAAAGCAATTGAGGAAAGGTAGTTATGCCTCATACTTACCAGGCTGTTTGTATGTATATGTGTGTGTGTGTGTGTGTGTGTGTGTGTGTGTGTGTGTGTGTGTGTGTATACACATATACATATGCATACATGTGTTTTTTATATATATGCATTAAGCACTTTATATATTTTTTTAATTTAAATTCTATAAGAGTTCTTGTAGAAGAGAAAACCCAGGCTCACAGTTTAGGACACTTAACCAAAATGCATATAAGCAATCAATTTTGGACCTGTGATTCAAAGCTATATCTTGCTATCTCCAAAGCAAGTCTCAAGGGGAAAAAAATTTGCTCTCTTTGCATTTCCTAAGAGTCCTGAACAGTTCTATTGCTACTGTTAAAAATACACTATAAACTGCACACACAAATATGCATGTAAAAAAAGATCAAAATATTTTTAAAGTTAAAAATAACTTATTAAATATAAACAAGTAAATACTATACCAGAAACAACATCTGAACTAAAAAGAAAAATATTTTAAAAATTCAAAAAATTCATGGAAATGCATATTATGAAAAAACTATGCATGGATATCAAAAAACTTTTCTACCAAAATAAACTATTACATGTCAGAACAGGATCTAGTTTCAGGCACTAAGAAGGATAAGCATCAGTTTGAAAAGAGTCCCCATTAAAGCAACGTGAATTCTGCTAATGTTAAAGCAAAAACAAACATCAAATTTATATCGAAGCATTAATGGAAGTATGGTGAAATCATTGAGGCCTTATGAAAAGTTTATGGGAATAATGACTCAATGAAATCAGCAGTTTACAAATAGGTAATTCGTTTTAAGAAGGGACAAGAAGAGTTTTTTGTTTTGTGTTGAGGCAGGATCTCAACACTCTGTTGCCCAGGCTGGAAGGCAGTGATGCAATCACTGCTCCCTGCAACCCTGACCTTCTGTGTCAAGTGATTCTCCCACCTCAGCCTCCAGAGAAACTGTAACTACAGGTGTGCACCACTATGCCCAGCTAATTTTTATTTTTTGTAGAGACAGGGTCTTGCTATGTTGCCAAAGCTGGTCTCAAACTCCTGGGCTCAAGCGATCTTCCTACCTCTGCCTCTTAAAGTGCTGGGATTACAGAGGTTAGCCACCATGCTTGGCTGACAAGATGATTTTGAAGATGAAGCCCATAGCAGCAGACCACCCTCACTGATTTGTAAGAAAAAAAATTAATCTTGTTCATGCCTTAATTGAAAAGGACAGGCAGAAATGATAGCCGACATCACAGGCATCTCAATCGATTCAGTTTGACACAACTCTGGCTAAAAAGTTAAAGTTGAGCAAACATTCCACTCAATGGGTGTCAAAACTGTTGCACTCAGATCAGCTGCAGACAAGAGCAGAGCTCTCAATGGAAATTTTAAAGAGGTAGCATCAATATCCTGAAGCACTTCTTCCAAGAGTTGTAACAGGAAATGAAATATGGCTTTTCCAATATGATCCTGAAGACAAAGCACAGTCCAGACAATGGCTACCAAGAGGTGGAAGTGGTCCAGTTAAAGCATAGTGGACTGGTGAAGAGCAAAGGTGGGCTAGGCGCAGTGGCTCACACCTGTGAATCCCAACACTTTGAGGAACAGGGACGAGAGGATCGCCTGAGCCCAGGAGGACGAGACCAGCCTGGCAACATAGCAAGACCCTGTCTCTTCAAAAATATTGTTTAAAATGACCCAAGTGTGGTGGCACAGGCCTACAGTCTCAGCTACTCAGGGGGCTGAGACAAGAGGATCACTTGAGTTCCAGGCTACAGTGAGCTATGATTGCGCCACTGCCCTCCAGCCTCGGTGACACAAAGACCTTGTCGCTTAAAAAACAACAAACAAACAAAAAACAGAGCAGAGTTCATGGCAACAGTTTTTTGGGATCTTCAGGCATTTTGTTTATTGACTCTCTGGAGGGCCAAGGAACAACAACATGTGATTATTAGAGTGTTTTGGGAAAGTTAGCCAAAACTTTAGCAGAAAAACTCCCATGGAAAGCTTCACCAAAGAGTCCTTCTCCACCATGACAATGCTCCTGCTCATTCCTCTCATTAAACAAGGGCAATTTGCATGAATTTTCAAGGAAAATCATTAGGCATCCACCTTACAGTTCTGATTTGGCTCCTTCTGACTTTGTTTCCTAATATTTAAAAAAAAAAAAAACCTTTAAAACAAACCCATTTTCTTTTAGTTATTCATGTAAAAAAAGACTGCATTGACATGGTTAAACTCTCAGGACCGTAACTTCTTTAGGAATGGACTAAATGGCTGCTATCATTGCTTACAAAAGTGTCTTGACCTTGATGGCATTTATGCTAAAAAATAAAGTTGGCCAGGCATTATGGCTCATGCCTGCAATCAATCCTAACACTTTGGGAGGCCAAGGCAGGAGGATCACATGAGCTCAGGAGCTTGAGACCAGCCTGGGCAACATAGTGAGACCTTGCCTGTATTAAATTTTTTTTTAAAATCATCTCTATTTAATTAAAAAATTGAAATTAAAATTAAAAATTGAAAATGTTTATATTTTTTATTTTTATCTTTTAATTCCATTTTTCCACGAATTTTTGAAGTGCTGTCATATCTTTTTCTCAGAGACATATAGTCCCAAATATAATTTGATGGTTCCTTTTTAATCAAAAGTTAAACTGCGGAAAAAAAAAGAGATTCTTCCTAAATTGAAGTTCTCATAAATCTTTCATCTTAAGAAGACACTTTCATCTTAAGAAGGCACTTTCTTGTCCAACAACGATAGACTGGATTAAGAAAATGTGGCACATATACACCATGGAATACTATGCAGCCATAAAAAATGATGAGTTCGTGTCCTTTGTAGGGACATGGATGAAACTGGAAAACATCATTCTCAGTAAACTATCACAAGGACAAAAAACCAAACACCGCATGTTCTCACTCATAGGTGGGAATTGAACAATGAGAACTCATGGACACAGGAAGGGGAACATCACACTCCGGGGACTGTTGTGGGGTGGGGGGAGGGGGGAGGGACAGAATTAGGAAATATACCTAATGCTAAATGATGAGTTAATGGGTGCAGGAAATCAACATGGCACATGGATACATATGTAACAAACCTGCACATTGTGCACATGTACCCTAAAACCTAAAGTATAATAATAAAAAAAAAGAAGGCACTTTCTAAATTATTTTGAACGACAAATGACTATATGTAAGACACACTTGCATAACAAATGTATCAATCCTTACTACATGGGAGAAAACTTCTGATGGAATCAGTAACAACAAAATAGATACTTATCAAGGATATGGTAATATGATAATTATCCCTGAAGAATGATTTCACACTTACAAATGTAGAATATCATTTTAAAGTCTTTTAAAGATTACTTTAAAAATTAGTATACTAAGTAGTTACAACATAGTGAAGCTTATAACTCAAAAAGACAAGTGAAAAAAAAACCTGTGGTTGTAACATTATATTAGCAGGTACCTGTTACAGTATTGTGTATGGATTCCAAAGTATTGGATCTCAGACAACTTAAATAACAATAAATATGGTATTATGAAAAAATACTCCCAGTAATGGCAAGAATCTGAAATGTGAGAGTAGAAAAAAACAATATTTCTAAAATAATATTTACATATATGGTTTTGAATTCACGTTTTTCTAAAATAATAAAAACAGAAAAAATACATGTACAGGAATGTGTAAAATAGCATTAATCATAACAACCAAGATGTAAAAACTACCAAATTTCAATCAGTAATAGAATAGACAAACAATAGTATAGTCTTAATGCAATACTATATAGCAATGAGAATGAATTACAACTACATGCAATGACATGGATAGATCTCATAAACATAATCCCATGTAAAAAAGCCAGATACAGTAGAATTCTGTCTCTATAAAGTTCAAAAACAGGCGAAACTATCCACGGATAGTGGTTCCCATTGGTGGGGTGGAGGATGGAAACAAGGGGCTATGGGGCACAAGGGGACTTCTAGGATACTGATCATTTTCCATGTCTTTATCAAAGTGGTGGTTACATGGGTGTGTTCAGTTTGTGAAAATTTATTGAGAATTTACGTAAAAGATGCCGGTACTCTTTTCTATATGGAGTACAATAAAAAGTTAAGAACATTTGGAGGACACTATATACCTAGGCTGTGACGAGCCAAGAGATCACACATGTATCAGCCAGTTGGGCCTCATGGGGTAGTCAGCAACCTTTACTCATTCATGTCAAGAGCCATAACTCTGGTGATCAGCAGCATTATGTAATGCACATATGTTCTGACCCCTACCATCCCCAGACTCCTGTCAAAACAACACAATGCTCCTTTCACCTTTGCCCATGGTGAAACAAAACAATCTCATTGCTCTTCTCCAAATTTCCTTTCCCTGAAAATGCTTTAAAGTTCTCTAATGGATGGTTCTGACAAGGAAGCAAGAGACTTCCTTTCCTTTTTATCTACAACTTATTAATTAAGTACCATATTTATTAAATAGCACTTTACATACATATTTAATTCCCAAAACTCCCACAAGGTAAATATTATTATGCCCTATTTACAAGTGAGCAAACTGGAAATTAGAAATCAGTGAGTGACAGGATGGTGTATCTGCCTCTAACGCCCATGCTCAAAATTCACACAATTTTACCCTTCAATAATCAGGTTTCCTTGATTACAACGTATCTAGGGTGCTCACTTGCATGCTTAAGAGGATAACCATTATCTCTAGCATTAGATTTGAGAAATGAGGTCACAGTGAAGGGATAGAGTCTAGTAGTGACAGGCTAAGGAGGGAGAGACAATGCATGAAAATAATCAAGTATGGAGAATTGCTGTGTTCAGTTAGAGAGTGAGGCTGGGGTAGGGCTGTGGCCTTTGTATGGATCAGATACACTAAGGTTATTCGTCGAGAGGTGCTGAAAAATCAAGAAAACAACACATGAACTGAAAGTCTTAAGAGTCTCTAAATCCCCTAATAAAATATGTAAAATGAACTTAAATGTTATTAAGAGAATGAACTTGTACATCCTTGAAGACTTTTTTCTCCTACTTGTTCTTACCCCATTAGTCTCCACATTCATTTGCTCATTCATTCATTTAACAAATACGTTCTGAGTGTCTGATGTGTACTAGGCATTGCCTTGAATTGTGAAAATAAATGGAACTTGCCTTCTGGTGGAAAACATAAACAATAAACAAATATATAACATTATAGTTGTGCTTGGTGTGTTAGAAGACAAAAAATAAGGAAATTTTCTAATAGAAGAAACATAGTGATGTAATGATGATACATGAAGAAAGCAGAGTGACAAGGTGGCAGGAAAATGGGCTATTTTAAATAGATCAGGAAACACAAAAATAATTTATTTTAGTAAAGACTTGCTCTACACCTAACTTCTTTAATTATATGATATGCTGTATTCTGCTTTATTTATTTATTTAGAGACAGGGTCTCTTTTTGTCACACAAGCTGGAGTGCAGTAGGACGCTCAAAGCTCACTGCAGCCTCAACCTCCCAGGCCTAAGCGATCCTCCCGCCTCAGTTCCCCAAGTCGCTGGGACTACAGGCACGTGCCAACATGCCTGGCTAATTTTTGTGTTTGTTGTTGCGACGGGGTTTTGCCATTTTGCCCAGGCTAGTTCAAGGAATCCACCCGCCTCAGCCTCCCAAAGTGCTGGGATTATAGGAGTGAGATATGACACCTCTGCTTTATTTTTAAAATAAGTGTTTATACTGGCTTTAGATTGTAACTTTAAAATATTTCTTTAAAACTTTAATTTGTGTAGCAGCAATAGAAAGAAAGAAAAATAAATAAATCAAATATTTAATACCTTTTTTTTTTTTTGAGACAGGGTCTTGTTCTGTCACCCAGGCTAGAGTGCAGTGGCATGATCTCAGCTCACTGAAACCTCTGCTTCCCAGATTCAAGCGATTCTCCTGCCTCAGCCTCCCAAGTAGCTGGGATTACAGACACGCACCACCATGCCCAGCTCATTTATTGTATTTTTAAAGTAGAGACAGGGTTTTGCCATCTTGGCCAGGCTGGTTTTGAACGCCTGGCCTCTCATGTGATTCACCTGCCTCGGCCTCCCAAAGTGCTGGGATTACAGGCATGAGCCACCGTGCCCAGCCAATAAAATACTTCTTTAAAATTTAAGTTAATCTAGGATTCCACAGGAAAATCAACTTTGTTTTTACATAATCATTTAAGATTTAAAAATAGAGTCAGGAAAATGGTTTACAGCCAAGCATGGTGGCTCATGCCTGTAATCCAAGCACTTTGGGAGGCCTAGGCGAGAGGATCGCTTGAAGCCAGGAGTTTGAGACCAGCCCTGGCAACACAGGAAGACCCCATCTCTACAAAAAAAGAAAAAAATTAAAAATTAGCCAGGCATGGTGGCACTCGCCCGTAGTCCCAGCCACTCAGGAGGAGGGGGCAGGAGTGGGTGTGATGGGGCATACCTGGAGTCCCAGCTACTACCGAGGCTGAGATACAAGAATTGCTTGAGCCCGGGATGCAGAGGTTGCAGTGAGCTGAGATCATGCCATTGTACTCCAGCCTGGGGGACAGAGGAAGACTCTGTCTCCAAAAAAAACAAGGAGGCAGGAGGATCACGGAGGATCACTTGAGCCTAGGAGTTGGAGATTACAGTGAACTATGATTGTGCCACTATACTCCAGCCTGGGTAACAGAGTGAAACCCAGACTCCAAAAAAAAATGGCAGGGGGAAAGGAAAAAAAAAAAAAAAGGTCTACCAGCATAAATTATTTAACACTGTTGGAGAATATATTAGCATTCAGTAGCCTCTGCCAGCAACATTTATCCCAAAGCATCATAAACCATGCCCTCTCTTATGTCTTTCCAACTCTGGTCCTTACGTGTCTATTTTCTTTTTGTCTCTCTTATTCCACATGCTTCATCTCCTTCTTACTCATCTTCCTTTATTTTCTTATCTTCAAACAACTCCCCTTCCATTCTCATTAACCACCTCTTAATGTTTTCTTGTTGACTACATAATTTCACATTCCATAAAATTTCTTTTTAAAGTAGAGTTGTGGAATGATTTAGAATTCTCTCCAAAACAAAACAAGAAACATGATCTGTGTTTTTTTCTCTAGAGCCCTCAGGTTTCATTTTAATGGCTACCCCCGATATTACAACATGTATCCTTAACTTCAGTCTAATAAAAATTTGTGTTTTTACATTTCCCAAACAAAGCAAGGACTCTAGAACACTATAACTCTACTTTTTCTCATATCTTTTCTGTTCTTGCATTTCATTCCTACATATATATTTCAATCTCGCAAGATGATATTATTTTGTATAGTCAGTATCTATTTAGTTACCCACATACTTAGACTTTCCAACGCTCTTCATTTCTTTTTGCATTTATTCCTTCCACCTGGGGTCACTTTCTTTCTCCCTGAAAAATTGCCTTTGGTGTTCCCTTTACTATATGTCTTCTGTTGACAAGTTGTCTCAATTTATGTTTGCATAAAAATGCATTTTGCCTTCCTTCCTTCATTCATTCATTCATTTATTTATTTTGAGACGGAGTCTTGCTCTGTCACCCAGGCTGGAGTTTTATTTATTTACTTATTTATTTTGAGATGGAGTCTCGCTCTGTCACCCAGGCTGGAGTGCAATGGCACGATCTCGGCTCACTGCAACCTCTGCCTCCCAGGTTCAAGCAGTTCTCCTGCCTCAGCCTCCCAAGTAGCTGGGATTACAGGTGTGTGCTACCACACCTAGCCAATTTTTGTATTTTTAGTAAAGATGGGGTTTCACCATGTTGGCCAGGCTGGTCTCAAACTCCTGACCTCAGGTGATCTCCGCCTTGGCCTCCCAAAGTGCTAGGATTACAGGCATGAGCCACTGCGCCCAGCTTGTCTTTATTTTTGAAGAACATTTTTGCTGGGCATAAAATTATAGGCTGGCAGTTTGTTTCTTTTACCTCTTTGAAGGTAAAAAAAAAAAATTCCATTCCATTTTTTTCTTGTTTTCACTGTTTTAGTTGAGAAGTCAACTTATTATTGTCCCTTTGAAAATAATACACTTCTTCTCTGCCACCCCCCACCCCACCCCAGCTGCTTTTAAGATATTCTCAACATTTTTTTCCCATTTCTGCAAGGATAAATACAGTCTACACCAGCATAAGGGAGGCTCAAGTAAAGGGAATTGGTTTAGACCAGTTGCACAATGATATCTCTAGGAATGTTTTCTTATATTTATTCTGCTTGGGGCTTCTAAATCTGTGGCTTGAGGCATTTAATCAGTTTTAGAATACTTTCTGCTATTATCTCTTCAAATGCTGCCTCTGCCCCATTCCCTTTGTCCTCTTCTTCTGGAATTGTGTGTTACCTGCTGTGTATGACCATCAGTGGTCTTCAAAATGACATTCATACCCCAAGATACAAAAGGTGGTAATGTTGTATCAGTTTTACTTAGCTTTTTATGAGAACTTAGGACAGAAACACAGAATGTCAGGATGGCATAATCAAAAACATCTTCATCAGAAGTCCTTAAAATATTCAGTTGCTACTTCCATGCCTCCTCATCACACAGGGGTACATGAAGTTGGGTAGCCCATATGAGTGGATATAGTAAACTCCAGCATATACAAGCCTCAAACAAGAAATACTTCATATAATAAGCCCATTCTTGCAGCTTCTAAGCCTCCCACCAGGAAGTGCTTGAGTTTGAAGAGACACCTTGAAGGGAAACTGTAGGTCTGTTTCCCTATAAGTTTTATGCTGGTAGAAATGGTGAATAATGTAGTCTGTTGGGAGTATAACATGTCCATTTGTAGTCCTCCCAGTCCAAATGCAGTTAACCAATCACAGGTCATTTTTACAATAAATGTTGTTGGCAATAGAACTGATAAATCCCACTTATTTTAGTCTATGTCCAGAGAAACTGTATTAAAAGAAGGTAAACCTGGGGTTACCGTTTTACAGAAAAAAAAAAATGGAGGCTTGCAATTAACTTTTTCTATATAGATTCCAATAATACATGTATTAGACTTTTCACCGTGTTCTCATATGTGTCTTATACTTTCTTTTCATCCTTTTGTCTCTCTATCTTTCAGTCTGGATATTTTCTTCTGACCCATAATCTAATTCACTAATCCTCTCTTCAATGGAATCATCTTTAGATGCTATTAATCATCTAAAGGCTAATTCAATTATTCTATTTTTTCAGTCCTAGAATTTCCTTTATTTTTTATAGATTCCAGTCCTCTGCTAATATTCTCCACTTTAAACAAAAGTATCAGTTATTTTAAATTCTGTGTTTGATATCTTTACTATCTGCATCCCCTACAAACCTGTTTCTATTATCTTCACCCTGTCTCTTGGAATGCTGAACATTGTGTGTGAAAATCTGTAGAGGCTCTGACAGTTTTATTTTCCCCCAGAGAAGAAAGGTAAGAGGCAGATCAATCTGAGATTAAGCTTATTCTAAGCAGGATATCCGTCTTCAGAGGTTTGCTACCAAAAACCCAACTGTTTATCAGACTCTCCTTGATAAACTGCGAACTCCAACTGTTGTCTCCCAAGACTCAAACTCTGCTTAGTTCTTCTGCTTTTTAGCCACTTCCCATACTCTGGGTATTTGTCCTATCCAAATCTCACACTGAAATTTAATCTCCAATGTTGGAGATGGGGCCTAATGGGAGATGTTTGGGTCATAGAAGAAGATCCCTCATGAACAGATGAACACTGGCAAAAAATATTTTGCTTAAAATCCAGTATGAAAACACAGCAAATACTTAATATATATTGATTGTATTATTCCATTAATTAAGGCTGGAAAAACTGGAATCAATTATGGATACCATATAGTTCCAACTTACATTCAAACACATTTAAAAAAAAAAAAAAGAGCTGGGCATGGTGGCTCATGTCTGTAATCTCAGCATTCTGGGAGGCCAATGTAGGTGGATCACTTGAGCCCAGGAGTTTGAGACTACCCTGAACAATACAGTGAGACCCTGTCTCTACAGAAAAATATATATATATATAAAATATACACATATTGTGAGAAACAGCAAAATAATTTTTTTAAAAAGAAAATGAAAATAACTTATACTTATCATATTGCCCAAGTAAAACAAGCATTTAGAAAAATAAGTATGGTATATTTAAAAATTTTAGATCTATTGTTTTATGACAGTCAGTTTAACTTACCTTATAATTCATTTATAATTTAGAAACTGAGATGTTGAATAAGAACACACTGTTCTTGTTTTAATAGTATATATAATCTGAAGAAAAATGATTCTGAAAAAACAAAGTATATTAATAACATACTAACATTCAGAGTAAGAGACATATAGCAAGATTTTATAAATTATCTTTAATCATATAAAAGGCTGTTTAAAAAGATCTAATGGCAGATTAAAAAGAGAATTATGAATATTTTAAAAACAAAGGTACCACCCAAAGAAATACATAAAATTTATCAGAGGCAAACACTGCCAAACATAAGACACCACTTAAGCAAGAATACTGTTCCCTTAAAGGGGTGAAGAAGGCTTCTATTATTAGCAGAGATAACTGCCTGAAATTCTTTCCTTAATAACATCATACTAAAAATAAAAAGGTTCATCATATTTCAAAATAAACACATTGCTTTTCATACGCATTTCAATCACTTCAATAACAGATAAAAATAAAAGCGCGATTTAAGATTTACATTTCTCTTATATTTGTAGTTGATAAATACACTAGGTAGGTTTGCTCTGATTTTTATAACATATTTAACGTTTTAAGGGTCTTGTGCCAGCCACTTACTCATTATCTCTTAAAGGATTTGAGATTAGATCTTCCTGCTAGGTCAAATTAAATTATCTGCTTGGCTTCAAAAACTATTAATACTTCCTCTACAAAATATTTTCCCTATCATTTAGGAAACCACAGGAATCTCAGAAGAATAAATGGGGTGGTATTATTATTACAAAACAGTACCAAATGCTTTCAAAAAAGCTAACATGGACCACAAGGTACGTGGACATTTTGGGATGTTTTTACAAAAAGAAGCAAGATAAAGCATGGTTGTGTCAGCATGAAAAAGGGAGAAAGTTCACGGAACTGAGGTAATTACCTCAATATATGACCAAACTACAAAATCCTTTCTAATTTATATGGATATGTTAATAGAAAGTTTGGTAGAAAAGCATTTTTAGCTCAGAGTGTATTATCAGTATTGAAAATACATGTATAGCCTCAGTTTGGTTCTACTACAAGTGGACCATGACTTTAAAATGACCCATTCATACTAAATGCCATCTGCTGCCCATACTTTCCCCCTTCCCAGCTTATGCCTCTTTCCTCCAAGAGTTTCTATGATGGATACCATGGGATCTGGAATACATACGTACATATATATGTATGTATACAAAATATATATAATGTGTTTGTGCCAAGTGATGTACAGGAGAGGGTGAAAAGTGAGCAGCTTCCAGAGAATTCGAGGTTTCTGAACATATTCATTTGCAGAAAGAAGACCAGAGTAAAACAAGACAGGAGGTAGTGAATTCTTCCCTCTCTCTCATCAATAAATTTCTGGTCTCAGAATCAGATCACAGATTATTCTCCTAGTTCAGCTAATTGTGGGTTTAAGTACATAATGGTGTCTACACACACAAAAGTACATAAGTACTTCGGAGTGCTTTTTCTTCTATATACATTTTCTCATGTACTTCTCACAACACTAGAAGAGAACATATGGTATTATTCCCTTTTTTACAGATTGAGTTTGACCACATAGCTAGTTTATGACAAAACAAAGGTTCCACACCAGGTCTTCTAAGTTCAACACACTACAGAGAGTATATATACTACATCATGTTGCCTTTGTGGACATACTGTGAAACTGGCTACCATTTATAACATTGTTTCCTATTTAAAATATCCTTTGAAAGTCAATCAACTGATTACACCAAATGAATAAAATCCATTCAGATATTAAGGACACAATTCAAAAATCATATAAATTTTATATATATATATATATATATATCAGCAAAAGAAACCTAAATAGCATATAATTCATTTACCTAATTGCTTGCGAGAATAATTCAACTGATTTTAATTCAATCGCTAATCTAGTATTTGAGAAGAAACATAATTTCATTATTTGGAACCAATATTTAACACTTGTTTAGTGTTATTATTTGCATTATTTGCATATTTGTATATTTGCATAATTTGCATAATTTCAGAAGTAAAATTAATTTATTGTGAATGTGTGTACATTCACTTTTATTTCACTATTACTTCCATTTCATTCTTATTTTATTCATCTTCCATATTTTGGAAAAAGCAAATTACATGACTTAGTCATACAGGATATTGTTTTTAATATAAACATTAATAAGTATCATTAAGCACAGACAAAGTAGTCATTAAGAACTTTCTTCAACCTAGGCAACCACAAAAATAGGGGCAGATTACTACAGCTCTATTTCAATGTTTGTGTGAGAACTGAAGGCATTTCAATGGAAAGTAAGTACTTTCTAACACAGGGTGCAGAATTTACCTACAATTGCCATGCATCTCACCATCTCCACAACGGTGTCATCTATCTGTATAGCATTTTATCTTTTCCAAAGCCATTTTATGTACCTCAACTCATTTGATCTTCATAACTATTCCAGAAGGTAGGCAGGACAAGTATGATCACTGCCATATTACGAAGGAGGAAACAAAGGCTCAGCATCTAATGGTTTTTCCCAAAGGTCAGACAACTAGTAGTAGAAATGGAATTAAATTCCAGAGCTAATACCTTCTTATACCAATGTTTTCTTCTAGAACATCAAATCATTTGTACAAGTTCTCTTTAGTCTGGTTACTAAAGGTTACTGGCAATCGTTAGTCAAGATTATGTTTATAGCCTGTAATCCCAGCACTCTGGGAGGCCGAGGTGGGTGGATCACTAGGTCAGGAGATCGAGACCATCCTGGCTAACACGGTGAAACCCTATCTCTACTAAAAATACAGAAAATTAGCCGGGCGAGGCCGGGAGCGATGGCTCACGCCTTTAATCCCAGCACTCTGGGAAGTGAGGCGGACGTATCACGAGGTCAGGAGATCGAGACCATCCTGGCCAACATGGTGAAACCCCGTCTCTACTAAAATACAAAAAATTAGCAGGGCGTGGTGGTGCATGCCTGTAGTCCCAACTAGTCGGGAGGCTGAGGCAGTGGAATCACTTGAACCCAGGAGGCAGAGGTTGCCGTGAGCCGAGATCGCGCCACTGCACTCCAGACTGGCGACAGAGCAAGATTCTGTCTCAAAAAAAAAAAAAAAAAATTAGCCAGGCGTGGTGGCGGGTGCCTGTAGACTCAGCTACTCGGGAGGCTGATGCAAGAGAATGGCGTGAACCCAGGAGGTGGAGCCTGCAGTGAGCCAAGATAGCGCCACTGCACTCCAGCCTGGGTGATAGAGCCAGACTACGTCTCAAAAAAAAAAAAAAATTACTTTTATATCAGTAAACACACTGAAATCCCTAGTATTTCTAAGAAACACGGGTTAAAACTGGTAGAATTCAGCACATTTTATAATAAGAAATGAAAGATTGAGGCATCCAAGTAAATGTTGGAAAAGTAAAAAAATAAATTTTAATCACCTGTATATGGCATTTCAAAAAATGTTATTTATCTCTAAATATGGACTGAAAGACATTTAAATCTTATTTTCTCAATTCTGATAAATATGAGCAGACATAGAAAATTATATCCTTGTAGGTTTGAAACTCAGAACATACTAGGCATTTTGACTTTATAGTCCATAGGGCAGAGACTTTGCAATCTGAGAACCCTGAATTTGATTGCTAGCTCTACCACTTAATAGCACTGGAACTTTGGACAAGTTACTTAAAGTATCTGATTCTCAATTTCTTCATTTGTTAAATGGAGATAATATCAAACTTAGAGGATTACTCTGGGGAATAAAAAAAAATCAAGTGCATATATAGTACAGCGATTAGAATATAGTAACAACTTAATCAAATTGTACCTTTTATCACTGAAGTGTTGCAAATATGTTTCCTTTTCCCCTGTTCTACATTACGTCTACATTTCAGATTCAGGAATTCAAATTTTCATTAACCAAGACGAATAATTAAATACACCCATTTTTTGGAGTTAAATCTTTTAAAAATCGGTTTAATGATAGCATTGTAAAGGACCTCACAGATTCACTATTCCACCATTATCCTTTAGGAGGGGAAGAAAACAAGGCCCAAGGAGTTTAATTGTTCAGGGCTTCCACACTAGCATGCAAGTCAAAAACAAATCCTAGCAAGGGACCAAAATACCACAGACATAATTTTTAGCTCCATCAATTGATGGGACAGTTGTGTGAAATTTATCATTTAGGACTTGATATTTACATTTCAAAATAAGGTAACACTTTTGTTTTTTGTTTTTTTAAGTTTTGGTTTATCCTTCCTGTTATCTCAAAGATAAGTGGGGAATTAGCAAAATATTTACTTAATTTCTTGAAAGCAGTCTGTAGGCCACTCATGTAACTACTTGAAAAATGGAAAGGGTAACTTCTTGGTGAGACTTTGCCGACAAGAAAGAACCTAAGTATCCCTCAGTGTACGAGTCCAATGAAGAATATTTATTTCATAAACCACATGTGGGTAAACATATTTCTGGAGTAAAATGTTGAAAAAAAATTTGTTTAAATCATAAACCACATATATACTACTCCTCATCTTGAAAATGCAGGCTTCTTTTTAAATAAATAATTAGCATAATTTTTTTTCTTCAACCAGTCTTTATATAACACAAACAACAGGACCATTCTTCTAGAATTTCTGTCACCTTTAGAGAAGTTAGATAAGAAATGAACAAGTGTAATTACAAGAGCTCTCTAACAGTTCTACCCTACCCAGAGTGAGAACCTAAACAGTCAATATAGAGAAAAATTTTAAATAGATAAAAAGCATTACTTTAAACTCTGTCAGCCCATATAATCTGTTTCCAAAAACAGTCCCCCAGCAATCTAATAATACAATAGACTAATGAAGGTCAAAATTTAAAACATTTTAAGTAAGGCTTTACTAACAAATACAAAGATTTCCATATACTTTTAAAAAACAAATTAAAACTACTGCTATTAAAACTATTCCATTTTCAATTTTTGCTTTTTGTCCCTAACTTTGGTCCATAAATTGATATATCAACAACAGAAGTTAAAATTTCTTTCTTTCTTTTTTTTTTTTTAAGACGGAGTCTCGCTCTGTCACCCAGGCTGGAGTGCAGTGGCACAATCTCGGCCCACTGCAACTTTCACCTCCCAGGTCCAAGTGATTCTCCTGCCTCAGCTTCCCAAGTAGCTGGGATTACAGGCACGCACCATCACAGCCGGCTAATTTTTGTATTTTTAGTAGAGACGAGGTTTCACCATGTTAGCCAGGTTGTTCTCAAACTCCTGACCTCAAGTGATCCACCTACCTCGGCCTCCCAAAGTACTGGGATTACAGGCGTGAGCCACCGTGACTAGCCTAAAATTTCTAAATCTATAATTAGCATAACAGTCAAAGTTGGGCATAGTGGGACACGCTTGTAATCCCAACACTGTGAGGCTGAGGCAGATAGACTGCTTAAGGCCACAAGTTTGAGACCAGCCTGGCCAACATAGTCCCTTAAAAAAACTAATTAATAAACAAATAAGAAAAAGGAAAAAAGTCAAGAGAGAAAGCACATAAAATGTTCCTTACTTCTCAATTTCCATGTTTTTATAACTATCTATCTATCTATCTATCTATCTATCTATCTATCTATCTGTCTGTCTTTCTATCTATCAATCAATCAAAGACAGGGTCTCCCTATGCCGCCCAGGCTGGTCTTGAACTCTTGGGCTCAGGGGATCCTTCTGCCTTGGTCGCCCAAAGTGCTAGGATTACAGGTATGGACCACCACAACTGGCCAACCTTTTAAAATTAAATCATCTCCTATTAGCTTTTTTAGTAGAAATTCATTTTGCAATGTCTAAAATCTACAAAATTAAAAATGCATCTGCTTTCAATAAAAACTGCTGAGACAATTGGTTATCCACATGCAAAAAGTTAACCTTACACCCTCATCTCACACCATACACAAGAATTAACTCAAAACAGATCACACAGTTAAACATAAGGGCTAAAATGATAAAATATTTACAAGAAAACATAAAAGAAAATCTTTGAGACTTGGGCTAGACAAAGATTTCTTGCCTATGACATCAAGAGCATAGTCCATAAAATAATTTTAAAAACTAATAAATTGGACCTCATGAAAATTCAAAACTTTTATACTTCAAAAGACACAAGAAAATGAAAAGACACAACAGACTGGAAGAAAATATTTGCAAAATATATCCATTAAAGGATCTGTATCCACAATTTACAAAGAATCTTCACAATTAAACTTATAAGATGACAAGTAACCCAATTAGAAAATAAGCAAGAGACATAAACAGACATTCCATCAATGAAAATACATAAATGACTAGTAATTACATGAGACAATGTTCAACATCAGTAGTCCTTAAGGAAATGCAAAACTAATGCCTCAATGAGATACTATTTCACACCCACTAGAATGGCTATAATAAATCAGGCAGACAATAACAAATGTTGGCAAAGACACTCAGAAAAGGGAACTTTCATACATCTTTGATGGGACTGTTATAAAATGGTATGACCATTTTGGAAAAGTGTTGCAGTTTCTCAAAAAGTAAAACATAAAACTATGAAATCACCCAGCAATTCTACCTCTAGGTATCTACCCAAGGTATATGAAAACATATGTCCACACAAAGACTTACATGTGAATATTCGTAGTGCCATTATTTATAATAGCCCAAAACTTGAAACCATGACCATCAACTGGTTTTGTATAGACAAAATGTGGCATATCCACACAATGGAATATTATTCAACTATAAAAAGGAACAAACTAGGCTGGGCGCGGTGGCTCACACTTGTAATCCCAGCACTTTGGGAGGCCGAGGCGGGCGGATCACGAGGTCAGGAGATCGAGACCACGGTGAAACCCCGTCTCTACTAAAAATACAAAAAAATTAGCCGGGCGTGGTGGCGGGCGCCTGTAGTCCCAGCTGCTCGGAGAGGCTGAGGCGGGAGAATGGCGTGAACCTGGGAGGCGGAGCTTGCAGTGAGCCGAGATTGCGCCATTGCACTCCAGCCTGGGCGACAGAGCGAGACTCCATCTCAAAAAAAAAAAAAAAGGAACTCACTAATGGCACATGCTATGTCATGCATGAATCTCAAAAGCATTGTTAAAGAAGCTCGACACCAAAGATGACATATTGAATGATCACGTTTATAAAGAAGTGCCTAGAAAAAGCAAATTTATACAGGCAGAAAACAGATTAGTGATTTCCTGGGACCGAGGGTAGGAAAGAGATTAACTGTGATAGGTATAAAGAATCTTACTGTGGTGTCCTCAAATGTCCTGAAACCTATCTATAATGATGGTTGCAACATTTGGCAAAATTAGTAAAAATCACTGAATTGTACACTTAGAACGGATGAATTTCATATCATATATAAGATATACCTAAATAAAGCTCTTTCTTTTTTTTTGAGACAGAGTCTTGCTCTGCCACCCAAGCTGGAGTGCAGTGATGCAATCTTGGCTTACTGCAACCTCTGCCTCCCGGGTTCAAGTGATTCTCCTGCCTCAGACTCCTCAGTAGCTGAGATTACAGGCGCCTACCACCACGCCCGGCTAATTTTTGTATTTTTAGTAGAGACAGGGTTTCGCCATGTTGGCTAGGCTGGTCTCAAACTCCTGACCTCAATTGAACCGCCTGCCTCAACCTCCCAAAGTGCTGGGATTACAGGTGTGAGCCACAGTGCCCAACCACAAAGCTGTTTTCTAAAAAAAAAAAAAAAAAAAAATGACTTTTTGTTTCGTTTGTCCCTTGAAGAACTATATGAGTAACAATTGTGCTGACTCTAATCTTGGATAGGAAACCATAGTACCACTTTTGAGAGGATCTAACACAGTGTTAGGAAAACTCCTTCAACTGGTTGTTCATTGGACAGAGGTTCTCCAGGAAAAGAATTTCTCATAAATCAAAGTTCTTTCTGTTTATATTTTAAGAAGCCAGTGCCTGGAAACAATTCAAAAGTACATACAAGAGATTTAAGTTGTCTTTGGCAATGGACTGATTGATCTGATGGGTATTCTACTCTACATTCAGATTACAGTATATGAACTTAAAAAGACAAGCAAAAACTTTTAACACAATATTAAAGGACATAGGGTTAAGTTATATAACTTTGAGAGTGTACATGTCCAAATGTCAAAGGCACTGTTTGCTTGAGCAACTGTATAATATTGTAACACAATAGTCTTTAGTAATGATACTAAATGGCAAGTAACATTACAGGCATTAATCTAATCCCTGGATTGTGCTGTATTCATCTTAAATACATTCTAACTATCCACTCTACTAACAAGGTATTTCAAAAATAACCCAGGACTTTATAACCCTGACAGGACAGCAAAGAATTTTACAAACTTTTTAGGTCTTTGCAAAAATACCACCTCATCTGACCACCATATTGCCAACCTCAATAAAAACTGCCAACCTCACAAAACTCTGTCTTCCCTTCCCTGATTCATTTTTCTCAATAAAATTAAACATACCTTTTACATATATATTCTGATTACTGTCTGCCTTCCCCTACTAGAAAGCTAAACAAAAAGATCTGTTTTTTCCTTGCTGTATCCTCATTGCCTAGAACAGTGCCTACCACGCTGCAGGTGCTCAGCGTTTTTTGAACAAATGAATGGGTATTAAATATGTGCAAGAAAACAGGAGCTGATTCTTACCACAGGAATGAACAATGAGTCTCTTCTACTCATTCAACAGCCTTGACTTGGGGTTAAAATATGAATTTTACAAGGAAATAGAGACCTCAGAATAAAATTTCCAGACTGCCTACCCAGCACTTCTTCAGCAAAGAGAAAAAAAAAAAAGGTCAATATTTCACTTATAATTCTGGATTTGCAACAAAGTATTTTTAATAAACAACTGTCTCTATTCTGGAGAGAAGGCAGGTTAATTAAATCCCATGTGACTAACAAAAAAGAAAACAAATGAAAGTTCCATACTTAACTATTCTTACTAGTTACTTAACTCGAATAAAGTATAACATTTCAAAAGCAGCCTGTTTTTCTACATCCAAAATGGGATCCTATCTCCATGAAGACTGACCTTAGCAGAATATGCCTTAGCAGTCCTGACTTCCTCAGCCTCAAATCCTCCAAACACCAAGGAAACTTTTTCTCTCCCTTACCCCAGAAGTCTTCCCATAGCCATTTTACAAACACAAACACCTTCAGACCTCTCTGTTTTAATTAACCTCTGATCCAATCCAGCTGCATTCCAGCGTTAAACAACACCCCAGGAAGAAAGACTCACAACCTCTGGCCCCTGGAGCATCCCCCAAACAGTCACCCCCAACAACCGAGAGTCCTGGAACGTGAAGGAATCTGGGGATGGCAGGGACCTCCCAGCAAGACCAGAATTGGAGGACATCTTAGACTTCACTCTGGTACTGCCCATTTCTGTGTGACCTTGGGCTTGTTACTACATCTCTAGGGGTCCTAGTTTTCTCACCTTTAGGGTGAGGACGACATGTTGACCAAGTCACTGTAAGGATTCAATGAGATCCCATGTAAAGCACCTAACAGGGCACGCGGCACGAAACGGCGCCTCAGTCCTCAGTAGCGTGGATGATCCCCGCCCTAAGCCTACAGGCTCAGAGCTGGGAGGCGCCTCGCAGAACGAGTCCAATTCTCCCGATTTTGCAGAGGAGGACACTGAGGTCCAGAGAAGACACAAGTGCCTTGCTCCGACCTCCAGAAAGGCAGATGGGCGCGGGACCTGGAACCTAGGACGCCCATCCTCAGCTCACACCCCTGACCTCTTCCCTGGACCCTGCGGGGCCCGGGCGCCGGTGCCAGGCGAGGCGGTGCGCGCCACCCTCCCAGGGCCCCCGCTCCGCGCGACCCGAGACCGCTCCACCTGCCGCCGAGCCCCGCGCCCGCCGGAGGCCCGGGGCTCCCGCCTCTCCACCCGGCCTCCCGCAAGCCAGGCAGCCCCGCACACCGGTCCGGAGCGCGTACTCAACTCTTCACTTTGCCAAAGGTGCCGACGCCCAGCGTGTCGCCCAGCACGTAGTGTCCGATCTTCACCCGCCCGTCGTGCTTCTGCTTCTCAGCCATCTTCGGCGCGCGCGGCCTCGCTCCGCCGCCTGCCGCTCCGCGTCGCCGCCGCCGCCGCCGCCTACCCACAGTGCAGCGGGCCCTGCGGGCGAGGGGGCGGACCCCGAGCCGCGAGGGGCGCGGGGCAGGCGCGGGGTCCCGGGAGGGGGCGCTGGGCGCTTCGGGCCCAGGTGGAAAGCGACGGGCGAGCGGCGGGCGGGGCGGGGCTGAGGGAGGGAGCGCGAGACTCCTGCGGCGGAGCCCGAGGCAGCGACAGCGGGGGCCGGGTACGCGGGGCGCTGGGCTGGAGTGTGGGAGGGGCCGCGCCAGGTGCGCGGGGTCCGAGTGAGGGGCGGAGGCGGCAGGTGCTGCGAAGGGGTGGGCGAGGGCGCCGAGGGAGGCAGGAGGCCCTTTCTGAGGAAAACCGAAGGGAGTGAAAATAGGGGATGAGACCGGGGCCCGATCCTAGGGAATGGAAAGACTTGGAAGTCAAACTGGAAGAAGAGACGGGCCTCGGGTGTGGGGAGCGAGGAGCTGTAAAAGGGAAGAGGCGGGAGGGGAGACTGCGGGAAGGGCCCTGGTCAAAGGGACAGTGGCAGGAGAGCCTCTAGGAAGCTCCTCAAGTCTCGTCTGAGGCTTTTGGATACAGGTCGCGGCACAAGGGAGAACGCACGCAGCTCTGTACTCTCTTGAATTGTCCTCCTGTACTTCTTCTGTAATTCCCAATTATTTTGTCCTATAGATGGAAGAGACCTTATCCGCCAGAGCTCTCAATTTAAACTAATTTGCCCACAGTTTTCCAAAAAATCTCAATCACGGTATTTGCTCGAGTGTATTTTAGCACATGCTTATATAAATATATAGTTTTACCACGCGCTTGTATCAACATATAGTACCGAAATGTGATACAGCTGTACAAGAGGGAAACGGGAAAGACGTGGAAAGGCAAACGATATTCTGCCCACAGAAAGTAAAATGCGTGAGCGACAGAGGAATTGTGAAGGGCGAGGCCAATACAAGGTCACATATTAAAGGCAGAATAAATGTGATATAGAAGTGAAAAGAGTGGTAAGAGGAAATTGGAAGCATGATGCCTAGGCAGTGTGTTCAAAGACTGACCTCCCCACCTCCCCCCACAAAAAAAAAAAAAAGACTGGCAAAGAATTAGGTAATAAAGTGATCATCTCTGCCTCTCTTCCTTCTTTCCCGCCCTTCCTTCCCTCCTTTCCTTCCTTCCTTTAATGTTGTCTCATTCTTTAATGTTCTGTCTTTCAGTGATTAAAGTTAATTTTCTTCTCACCACACACACAAAAAGATTCGTATACAATGTTTGTTAATTAACTTGACTTATAGCCATTCCACAATCAATGTATTTCAAAACATACACATACTAAATATATACAATTTTTATTTGCCAATGAAATAAAAAATTTTAAAACAGTAAAAATAAATTCTGTTTGGGGATAAGTAATTAAGGATTAGTCAAACATTTATAGCACTGCATGCCAGTAGAGTTTCAAGGTCGCATTCCTCAAACATGAAGTCTCTTGAACACTGTTTATATGTAAATTGAAATGTATTGATCAAAAAGAATAGGACACAACAAAACTTTGTTTTCTGATAAGTACTAAATATAGAAATTTCAAACATTCATTCTCGTCCAAACATCAAGACAATCTGATGAGAGATGATCACAGCTTATAAATTATAGATATCACAGCTGTTAAACAGAGGCTATTTTTGTTCATTCTTCAGATCATCTTTCTTGCTGACAAGTATCATTTAGGAATCACTCTACCTCGCTGGCAATTTTGAGAAAATAGCCAGTTATTTTTCTGCTGAACTTTCATCTGGTTAAGGGTCATTCCTTCAGTATTCAAGTGAGTAAGAAAAGACCTGTTCTGCTTTTGAGGTATGAGATGTATATGTCTTCTGCTCTAATATCCCGTTAAAAGATGTTGAGAAGTCTTCACTTGAAGTTAGATTGCTTTCTTGAAGCTACCTAAAGACTAACTGTAAATTGAGATTTTAGAGCATTTCGTACTGTCTTAACTATTTGTTGATAAATACTGTAAGTTAAATTATTATATACTTCATAACTATGATTCTTACATACCTACTGTGGACTACCTTATAGTTTTGTTATTATGTGAAACATCTATGATACTTTGTTGATTAAGAAGTTCATTTAAACACAATTATCTCATTTAATTGTCATAAAAGAAAGATTATTATTCCCATTTTATAGACGATAAAACTTAGTTTTTCCCTTTCTGATTTGCCCAGGGCTAAAAAGTGGCAGAGTCAGAACTCATACCCAGTTCTGACTTGTCCTTCAGTCTGCCTAGTATACCACAGCTGCCTATACTAAAAGAACGTATGGTGCTCTGAGAAAGTTAAAAATTGTCACAGTTGTGATTCCATTTTCATATTTTTATTATTTCGTGGGCAGTCCAATAATATATCCTATAAATATGTAAGTATTTAAACTACTTTTTGTTGTTTTTCTGACTTTTATTTAGAGGAAAGGTTGAATGGTAAGTGGGTAAGAAGGACAACTCTTGGTGGCAGCACTCAGCCCTCTGTTGTCCTGGACACTTCAGATAAGGTTCCATATTTGCCTCTTCCTACTCAGCAATAGAAAACCCGACAGTTAATCAGACTAGATCTCCTTAAGAGTCATGCCTCTTGGAGGTCTCACCCCTAAAGATGTTCTGCTAAATGCAATGTTCCCATTTTATTATCTTCCAATGAAGGTTTCACGCCGCTATTGTTTAGTATCAATCTCTAAGACCGGTGCCCCACGGAGATGTTCAGTTCTTAGCGCTGGTCCAACTATTGCTGCTTTACCCTCCTGCTTCTGAAACTTTGGTGTTGTTTTACCTCCAAATATTCTAAAATAAGTCCTGAATAGGACATTAATGCAAGACCACTAAACTAATATACTGTACTAGTCGTCATTGGTATTATCAGTAACCAATTCTTTCAAGTCTTTGCTCACAGTCACCTTCTTGGTGAACCCTACCCTGGCCACCCTATTTAAGTTGCAGTTTCTTTCTTTTTTTTTTTTTTTTGTAATTTAAATTTTTTTTTTTTTTTTTTTTTAGAGACAAGGTCTTGCTGTGTTACCCAGGCTGGTCTCAAACTCCTGGACTCAAGTGATTCTCCTGCCTCAGCCTCCCAAAGTACTGAGATTACGGGCATGAGCCACCGCACCAGGCCTAAATTGCAGTTTTATCTCACTCATGCTCCCTGCCCTGCACTCTCTGTCCCCTGACCCTCCTCAACTTTTTTACATAGCACTAGCCGTCTAACATACTATTTATGTGCTTATTACATTTTTGTCTGTTTCTCCCAATTAGAATCTAAACTTCACAAAAGAAGAGAGGCCTTTTTTCTCTATTTTGTTCACTGATGTGTCCTTAGCTCCCGGGACAATGCCTGACAAAATATAGATATCCAGGCAGATTCAGAGTGTGGCACCTGAAGTTTATTTAGTGTGGGGGAATCTCTTTAAGGGAAAAAAAATGCAAAATTGCGTATGAAAGTGAGTATTTGAAGTGAAAAACAACTATCTGCAAATTTATAAAAGCTGACAAATGCCACAAACATCCCCAAATCCAGAAAAATAACAATATTTTTATAAATTAATTATCCAACATACCTCTATAATACCTGTTTTCTACATTTTCTGGCTGTATACTCTTTGATTACCTCTTTATAGTTTGTAAATTTTTAAATAGAATAGAAAGATAATTCTGACATTAAGCATGATTCATTAAGTTTTTCATTACATGTTTCTTTTTAGGTTTTCCATTGTACATGTTTAATATAGCTAATATAGAATTTATCAATTCTATTATCATATATACACTATACATACATATAGATATATACATATATGTATTTATATTTACATATTATATATGCAAATGATGTGTTCATACCCTACTTGCTGTTTCTGGGGCCTAGTGGAACCTGGTACATCATTCCAAAAATATTTGCTAAATTGAATTTTAGAAAGGGTTATTTACTAAGCTAGAGAATCAAGTAGCAACAATACAGGGAAGAGTTCAGTTTTATTTTATGTATACACATATTAAAGGCAAAGCATAATTTTACATCTCAGCACAGCAGTCATTAGTGAGGTTAGAGAGGCATGAGTTAGCACCTTTGAAGTCTATAGATTCATGATATAGGGCTTCTATGGCTGTCTCCAATTTAAAATAAAAAAGTTGAACACTCGATGAATAATAAAGGATGTTTATGGTATTTTATAGGAAGTACAAGCTGAATAATTACATTTTTAAAATTTTGTGTGAAAAACTTCAAACATACACAAAAGTAGAGTAACATAAATAACCTTAGCATCTGTGATGATCAACATTGTCATCATTTACCAATCTATCTCTGCACTTTTTAAATTTATTTTCAGGAGTATGTTAAAGTAAATAAGCAGATTATTTCGCTGGCAAATACTTCAGTATACAGGTCTAACAGATAAGCACTTCTTTTTAACACAACCATACTACTACTATCATATCTAACAAAATTAACACTAATTCCTTACTGTTATGAAATACCCACTCTGTGGTGAATATCCCTTGATTGTCTCAGGAATGTAGTTTTACAATTGGTTTATGCTAATCAGGATTACCATTCTGTCAATACATCTCTTTTAATATATAGTGTTTTCTCTTCCCACTCTTTTTAAAAAATGTCATCTATTTGTTAAAACATCGAATTATTTTAACTGTTGAATATCCCGATCTTGTTGGATTTATCTCAATAATTATTCATGATCCCAAGAGGTAGTAGAGAAAGTTCAGTATTTAGAATAAAAAATCATAGCCTAGTGCAATGGCTCACACCTGAAATCCCAACACTTTGGGAGGCTGAGGCAGGTGGATCTCTTGAGTCCAGGAATTCGAAACCTGCCTGAGCAACATGGTGAAAATGTGTCTCTACAAAAAATAACTGGACTGGTGGGGTGTGCCTGTAGTCCCAGCTACTAGGGAGGCTGAGGTGGGAGGATCACCTGAGCCTGGGAGGCAGAGATTGCAGTAAGCCAAGATCACTGCACTGCATTTCAGCCTGGGCAACTGAGCAAGACCTTGTCTCAAAATTATATATATAATTAAATATGTGTATATACATATATACACATGTATGTATGTATGTATATATGTGTGTATATATATATACATATGCCCTATATATTATCTATGTGTATATATTTGTATATGTGTATATACATCCTGAGTTCATGTTCCATCTCAGCCTTTTAGCAATGTGTCCTTAAACAGATCATTTCACTTCTTATTGGTAAAACTAATAGTGTTGAACTAGACTATAAAGTACTAAAGTACTTGTCAGTTGTTGGGACATTCAACTCCCAATCTCCACTCCCTGTTTTAGAGTTAAACAATAGAGGGAAAAAGATAGAGTAATTACTGTAAAGTATTGTAGGTCACCGTCCAAGGTATCTCAACAAACTGATCTTGCCACATTATTTTCCCTATACACAGTTTATCTCCTAATATTTATCATCATTGGTTTGTAAGGTTGAGAAAATACTATTATGGGCCTAGCCCCCTTCAAAGTAGATACACGTGACAATACTTGAAACCCTTTAAAGGAAATGTAATAAATAATTTTGAGATGTTATTTTTAGCAGGTACCCTAGTAACAAATATTACACTTAATCCATTTTCATTTTGTGGCTGAATACATTTCTAAATTGCTTCAATATGAGTCAACATTATAATTTTCAGTGCAGCTGAGAAAAAATAAAACATTTTGGATCAGACTTCCTTCATGAACAGATGCATTAATTGGAATAACAAAGGTTGTTTGCTTTGCTGTATAAACATTATGGATCTGACAGCACTTTTAGAATCTTGCTTTCGTGTGTGTTGACAGCTTGTCTGAAAAAAGCTCAAACACACTTTTAGATCAGTTAAATCAATTATTTCCCTCTTGGCATGGATTCAGTGACTATCTGTACTGAATACTTTTGAACTGGTGAAGTTGGAGTAAGGAGATACCAGTGTCACCTTGAGTTGATTATCATCTCTGTTATGGCTGTCCATTGGAATTAAAACACCCGTTGACAAAACTATGTAATATACTATTATTTGAAGCCTTTTATAATACTCTTTTAATGACCTCAAGTGGGTGTTAATGCTTTGGCTGTTGGCACAATCCTGTTAACATTAACTACTAAGCTTTGACATGATTAATGCAAACAAGATAAATTAGGTAATTTCAAGTTCTAAATGCTCTATAAATAATAAACTAATTCTCCTTCCAAGAATAAAGACCTTAAAAAAAATCAGATAATTCAATTTCTTTTTTTTAATTTGTATATAGGTTTAGACTAGGTGCCCTTTCAAGAGTCTGGGGTTTCAATTCTGTATAATTCTGTTAATAGTTTTTAAAAGCATTAATTAATAAACTTTTCACCCTCTACTTTTAAAATATTGAAATGTTTTTAAATTGTTACACAACTAGCTATTCCACAGATAAAAGGTTTCTAGGTTCTCAGAGTATATCATTGCTTTGTTCTAAGTACATTCGTTCATTGAACAAAGATACATTGAATACCTACTGAGTGGCACACTACTCTTCTAGACACTGAGAATGTAGCAATGAACAAAACAGATAGTATAGCCTATCTTATTTACCACTTATAATGGTAGTTTTTGTGAAAGAAAAGAATAATTCATGACACTTATTAAAGACAGTAAGGCAGACTTTATTTGGGACTATCGTGATAGGTATAGGACCTCCTGCAATGAAGTTTTACAGTAGGAGACAGAGATTAGGCCCAACTCCAAGTACAACAAAGAAAAGTAGAGATTTATAGCCAAGGAGGAGGGACAAGATGTGTTGATGAGTGGAAAATTACTAGGAGGGTGGGGTAATTCTTTGCTAAACAGACCTAACAGGATTCTTGCTGAAGGCAGGCCAAGGTGATCAGCTATTACCCAGGGAATGGTGTGGGGGTGAGAAATTTGGTTAGACATCAAGAGTGATCAGGTAGTGAGGGTAGGGAATTTTGGCTAAATTGGCTTAGCAGAATTCTTGCTAAAACTGGGCTCTTGAGGACATGCCCAAGGACAGGACCTAGTGGGTCAGAGGAGTCTGACTGGAGTTAGGTCAAGAAAAGAGTGTTTTGTTGCATTCTACTGTAAGAACCAGAAAATAAGGAGTCAAATAAATATATAATGTAATGTAAGGTTACTGTTAAGTGCTGTGAAGGAAAAGCAGAATAAATGAATATGGAGATGAAAGTGGGGATGGGGGAGGGCAGGCATTTTATATAGATTGTCAGAAAGTCTTTCTGAGAATGTAGCATTAAGAATTATGTGCAGGAAGGAGCCATTGAAATAGTTGGGATAAGAGCATTCCAGGCAGAAGGAATAGCAAGTGCAGCGGTCCTGAGACAGTGCTAAAGGCATATTGGTGGAATAACAAGAAGGTTGATGTGTCCAGAGTGGTCTGTATAAGGAGGAGAATGAAAGGGTTTGTAGTTAGAATGCCTATAGCTAGATTATACTGGGTAAGCTGTATTAAAACCTTTAGATTTTTTAAAAAGTGTAGTCAAGTATATTCTGAGAATTTTTGAACAGGAGAGTGACATGATATGAATTATAAACTTAAAGATGGCTCTAGATGGTTGTGTGGAAGAGAGTCTAAGGGGTCAAAAGTGTAAACGAAGAAACTAATTTAGAGACTATTGAAGTAGACCAGATGAATGCTGATAGTAGCTTACACTAGGATGGTAGCAGTGAAAATGGTGAGAGGCATTCAGATTTGGCATAAAGATTTTGAAGTTAACACCAAGAAATTTTTCTGGTGGTTAGATGAAAAGTGTGCAAAGAATCAAAAAAGAGAAATCAAAGACTTGGATTTTTGGCCCATACAATGAGATGAATAAGAGTGCCATAGACTGAAATGCCAAAGACTTTATGAGAAATAAGCTGGGGGAAAAGAAGGGAGGTTGTGGGACAAAATTCTGATCTGACCATGCTAAGTTTGAGATGCTTAATAGCAATCCCAAAGGACACGCCAAGTAGGTAGTTTGTGACCAGAGTGAAGAGGCCCAGACTCAAAAATATAAGTTTCAAAATCATCAGCATTCAGGGAAGAGGCCCAAATTCAAAATGTAAGTTTCAAAATCATTAGCATATATCCCACAGGACTGGAGATCCCTTAGGAAGTGAATGTAGACAGCAAAAGGAAGAGACTCCAGGGCTGAACCATCCCAGACTTAGAGACCTGTAAAAGGAAGAGGATTGGCTGGGCGTGGTGGCTCACTCCTGTAATCCCAGCGCTTTGGGAGGCCGAGGTGGGCAGATCATGAGGTCAGGAGATCAAGAACATCCTGGCTAACACGGTGAAACCCCGTCTCTACTAAAAATACAAAAAATCAGCCGGGTGTGGTGGCGGGCGCCAGTAGTCCCAGCTACTCTGGAGGCTGAGGCAGGAGAATGGCGTGAACCTGGGATCCGGAGCTTGTAGTGAGCCGGGATGGCGCCACTGCACTCCAGCCTGGGCGACAGAGCGAGACTCTAGATCAAAAAAAAAAAAAAAAAAAAAAAAAAAAAAAAAGGAAGAGGGTCCTGAAAAGAAATATCCTATCCGCTAAGCCAAGAGGAAACTTAAGAGAATATTTTCAGCTATTGTAAGACATTATTATCAACTGTATTCAGTGCTACTCAAACGTCAAGGAAGATGTGGATGAAGAGTTAACTATTGGATATGATGACTGTGTTAAGTGACTTTGTAGTGGAGTGATGGAGATGAAAGTCAGAGTGAAGTGAGTTTATGAAAAAATTGAAGTGAAGAAATAGAGAAAGTGGTTCTATACAATTGTTTTAAGTTTTGCTATGAAGGAAATAGCAGCAAATGGAGGATATGGAAACAAGGGTAGATTTTTTAAGATGGGGAAAAATATAGCATGTTTGTATGCTACTTGTATGCTCCATAGAAATGGACAAACTGATGTGTGAGAGAGAATGAATAACTGAAGAACATTTAGCAGTGAATCCAAATGACAGTCTTACAGGACCTTCCACATCAGTTTTCCAGGAACTTGTACGCTAATGGAAAACATACACACTTCAGAAATAAATTTCAGCTGGGCACAGTAGCGCACGCACGTAATCCCAGAGACTTGGGAAGTTGAGGCAGGAGGACCACTTGAGGCCTGGAGTTTGAGACCAGGCTGGGCAACAAAGTGAGGCTAAGACTATAGTCCCAGCAACTTGGGAGGCTGAGGTGGAGAGATCCCTTGAGCCCAGGAGTTCCAGACTGCAGTGAGCTATGATTGTGCCACTGAACTCCAGCCTGAGTGACAGAGTGAGACCCTGTTTCCAAAAAAAAAAAAAAAAAAAATCTAATAAATTTCAAAATGGTGCAAGAAGTGATATGACAAAGCTATATATAGGATTGACTAAAGAGTACTGAGCAGTAAGTTAAATGCTCTTTTATTTGACAAGGGGAAAAATGATGAGGACCTGAACCACTGGTAGTCCCAGTAAAGAAGGACGGGAAAGGATGGATTTAAGGATTGTTTAGGAGAAAGAATAAATAGGATTTGGCAATTGCTTAGTTATTGATTAGAAGAACAATGAAGCAATTTGGGATGACTTCCAGATTTCTGGAATGGTACAGAAATCTTGTGGATGGATTGATCATCCAAAAATAGTTCATAGCCTATCACCTCCTTCCTTAAAAGTGTTCAATAATTTCACATAGCCTAAATATTAGTGTTTAAAACTCTTTAGCTTAGCATTCACAGCCCCCAAAAAGTCTGCCTTTTTGGTATGCTCTTTACCTTCTGTATTAGTCTGCTCTCACACTGCTAATAAAGACATACTGAGATAGGGTAATTTATAAAGGAAAGAGGTTTAATGGACTCACAGTTCCATGTGACTGGAGAGGCCTCACAATCATGGTGGAAGGCAAAGGAGAAGCAAAGTCATGTTTTGCATGGTGGCAGTTAAGAGAGAGCATTTGCAGGAGAACTCCCCTTTATAAAACCATCGGATTTCATAAGACTTATTCACTGTCACAAGAACAGCATGAGAAAGAGCCGTTTTCATGATTCAGTTACCTCCCACCAGGTCCTTCCCATGACACATAGGAATTATGGCAACTACAATTTGAGCTTCCCTGTGGGGACACAGCCGAACCATATCACCTTCCTAATGTACTTCCTTGAAACTCAAGGAAGTAGTGGGATCCAGTTTGAAAATTACTGGTCTACAGAGAAAAATCAAAGTCCTTAAGTCTGAATTCAAGGCTTTCCATGATCTGGTCCCTACCAACCTGATTTCTTGTCTCATCGTTGTTATCCAAAGCTCTAGTCACATCAAATTTCTGTCAGTCCTGTGTATACACCAAGTTGGAGCAGGCCACTGCACCTTTACTCCCACTCTTATTGTCTGGAACTTCCTTCATCCTTGATATTTTCCATCACAATCTGCCTAACAAATATCTCCACATCGTTAAAAACTCACCTCCTCTATGAAGCATTTCCACAACTTCCCACACACATTTGACCTCCCTATCTTTAATAATGCTGTGCACCTTGGATATTTAATTAAATCCATCATTGTACTTATCTGTTTACATGTCTTGTCCACCATTTGACTATCAATCCCTTGAGAGCAAGCACTGTGAACATAGTGGGCACTTAATGCATGTTAGTTAAATTAATGAGTAATAACTGAATGAAATCTCAGTTCAGAAATAACTTTTTTTTTGAAACAGAGTCTTGCTCTGTCGCCCAGGCTGCAGTGCAGTGGTGCGATATGGGCTCAATGCAACCTCTGCCTCCTAGGCTCAGGTGATTCTCCCGTCTCAGCCTCCTGCAGTAGCTGGGACCACAGGCAAGCACCACCACACTTGGCCGATTTCTTTTATTTTTAGTAGAAACAGGGTTTCACCATGTTGGCCATGGTTGTCTCAAACTCCTGACATCTAGTGATCCACCCAACTCAGCCTCCCAAAATGCTGAGATTACAGATGTGAGCCACTGTGCTCAGCCTCAGAAATAACTTTATCTTATTTTACCTGTCCCTTCCCAGGTAGCACTGAAGGCTTTTTCCTATGTATTGTTCTGAGGCCCTATACCACCTCTGTTGTAGCACTGTATTGTGGTATGACATTGTATTTGTTCCATGACATTATTTTTCTTCCTTTTTTTTTGGTATATGTGTCCCCAACCTAAAATATTCAAGGGCATGGATTTTATCCTATCTATCTTTGTATCCCCACCACTTGGATACCCAATAAGTGTTTTAAGAAAGTATTATTTAATAATTAAAGAGCCACCTTACCCTTTAAAGTCATACATCATGTAATTATGCCCAGCTTTTTCCACTTTCGTGAAGAATTTTCTAATCATTCCTGGCTTGAGTTAATCTTTCTCTCTGGAATTCTATTACCTGTAGTTTTCTCTCTTTTGTGTAATTATCACTCTCTGGAACAGTTCTTGATTTAGAGTGACTATAAAAGCCCAAGGACAAGAAAACTTTTATTCTTCGCTATATTGCTGTACGTTTGTGACTCTCAACTCTCCTTTTTGTGTACTGCTATACTTGAGTAGCACATAGCCATATCAATTTCTAGGGTGCTCAGATTCATTCTACCCTTTCCCACTGGAAGAGGTGAAAAAGCAACACCCTTGAATCTGATATGATTTATTTTATTAAAATAAACAATAAGCTACTGCATTTGCACCATTACTTGTTTCTATTTATAACAACCTCTTGCCCCACTGAGAATGACCAAATTATAGTCATTCTTTAAGTAGTGATGAATGAATTTAAAAAAGGAAGGAATGCTATTTCTATTGTCATGTCCACAGGGAAGTCAGACCATGCCTTTTATGCAAAACTGGTTTGCTCATTTAATATATTACTATTTATGGCATAATTTATTTGTGTGGGCTAGAGGAACACAATATTGTCCTTCATAAACTAAATCCCAAATAAAATAATAACTTTACTTTGAAAAATTATGCTTTTTTTCCCAGACCATGCTAGCCTTGGAGACAAATAGAAATGTTACAGGAACTGAGTTTTTCCTGATGTTTTACAAAATTCTGCTCTCTGTTCTCTATGGAACCCAAGTGACCCATACTCATTTCCATTTTCCAGTGTTCCTTGGCTCTGCTTGTCCATCCAGTGCCCATTGCCAAGTCTTAAAATTTAGGAGAAGGGATTTTGTTTTCTCTTCGCAGTGCCTACAACCCTTTACCAATTGAAAAGATGATTTGGGGCCAGGCGTGGTGGCTCATACCTGTAATCCCAGCACTTTGGGGGCTGAGGCAGGTGGATGGCTTAATGTCAGGAATTTGAGACCAGCCTGGGCAACATGGTGAAACCCCTTCTCTATGAAAAATAACAAAACATTTTAAATAATTTTAAAAGAAAAGATTATTTTATTCCTTTTTACAGCCCTTTACAATGCAGGATCTGCAACAAATTTCTCAGGAAATGGGCTGAGCAACACATGAGGGATGTCACCCACAAACAGTGATGAGCAGTTATTGTTGCAAACCATAATTGAGTCGCCCGAGTCTAGTGTACCTTTCTTCTTTCTTTTGCCACTTGGGTAATTCTCACCTTCTCAGGGAACATCTTCCACTTTCCCCCAAATTTGTGGCAGCTTTTTTTCACCCCAGTTTGGTTTTCCTCTGTGTGTCATCATCCTAGTGCCCCAGAAAGCTTCTCCTAAAGGGGGCAGGGAGAGAACAACACATGTTTCAAGGAGGTCCCCATGCAAAATTGACAATTTGGTACCCTTGCCAGTGTTCCAAAGTGACCATGCGGATGGCATTGCCACCATAATCCTGTTCTTTTTTTGAGACAGAGTCTTTTTCTGTTGCCCAGGCTGGAGTGTAGTGGCATGATCTCAGCTCACTGCAACCTCCACCTCCCGGGTTCAAGCGATTCTTGTGCCTCAGCCTCCATTACAGGTGTGTGCCTCCATGCCCAGCTAATTTTTTGTATTTTTAGCAGAGATGAGGTTTCACCACGTAGGCCTGACTAGTCTCAAACTCCTGGGCTCAAGTGATCTGCCCAGTTCAGCCTCCCAAAGTGCTGGGATTACAGGCACAAGCCACCGCACCCAGCCCATAATCCTGTTCTGATGTTCTTTCATTATTTATTCACTTGATTACTCACATAGATTACTTAATAAATTGTGTAGAATTTCAGGCACACTTAGGGAAATAATAAAAATTATAATGTATAATGAGACGCTTATCATGCCATCTCTCATGAGTTTTTCCAGGGAAAAAAAATAGAGGTCAAAGCTGTCTTCAACTGTATTCTCATAAGTGGGGCTTTAAAATGCCCCTATGAAGAATAAAAAGAAATCATCCTATCTTCCTCTATTTTTAAAATGTATATTTAAAGTCTTTTCTAATATTTCTCAAATGTTGTTTTAGGAACAATGAAAAAATAAATTGAGAGGTATTCTCTTTTTTGGTACTGATTCTAAGTCACTTTTATAAAACATCTACTTCTTTTAATATGCTTTATTCAGTTGATTATAATTTGGTTTGCTATAAAGTTTACTCATTGGGGAAATATTTTTTAGTAAGCTAAATGCTAGTTTTTCAGAATGTAATTCAAGCCTCAAGAACTTTTTGGCCGGGCGCAGTGGCTCACGCCTGTAATCCCAGCACTTTGGGAGGCCGAGGTGGGTGGATCATGAGGTCAGGAGATGGAGACCATCCTGGCTAACATGGTGAAACCTCGTCTCTACTAAAAATAGGAAAAAAAAAAATTAGCCAGGTGTGGTGGTGGGCACCTGTAGTCCCAGCTACTCGGGAGGCTGAGGCAGGAGAATGGCGTGAACCTGGGAGGCGGAGCTTGCAGTGAGCCCAGATCGTGCCACTGCACTCCAGCCTGGGTGACTCAGCAAGACTTTGTCTCAAAAAAAAAAAAAAAAAAAAAGAATTTTTTAATGTCTAACATGCTAGATACAAAAGAATTATCCTATGAACAACACCCTCAAGGCTTTTACCTTCTCAAGAAGACTTGTACCCATGAAATAATTTAAAAACAAGTTACTTACTTTTTAATTCATGAATTTAAATGGCACCTCATTATATTCCTTTCACCAAGCTCTCTTTGGTTATATAAGAAAGAAGTTAACTGGATTTTTGCTACCTATTTTCATTGACTATTACAAAACACTTAGAGTCATAGACTTATAAAATAAGAGTGTGATTATACACCCTTTATGCCCTTTTCTTTACTACCCCATTCTAAAATCTAATGGTATCTTTATGATGCCCACAGGGCAAAAGCTAAGTCATGCGGTAATTTCTTAAAGAGAACAACCTGGAAGACAAGGAGGAATTTTTTTCTTTAAGATAGAATTAATCAAAACTGTCTTTAACAAATGTCATGTCTCTAAGTCCCAACATTGGACTATGTTCCTTGAATCCAAACTCAGCTTCCATTCTGAATTATTGCTGGAAAGGCTCTCAGCATTGGTTGTATAGACACCTGTTGTTAACTCTTATCACTTGCCTCCTACTTTGCCTCTTAGTTTACTGATTAAGTCTAGTCTGCATTCTTGATACTTAGCCATGTTTTCCATTCCTACTTTATTCAGCATCTGAAAAGCTCAACAACTTCTTGATCATCTCCATCAGTCCAAAACTCATTCTGTGAAATTTGGACTCACCCTAGCAAACTCTAGGCTTTCACCTGAAGTTGACATAGTATCAGATAAACCAGGAACATGCTACTCTGGCAAGTTTCTTGGTCACAAGTAATATCCTTAACCTGGTCATCACCTAGCATTTGTCGACATTGAAAAGAGAGATTGCTCTTTCCTCTTTCTTGAAAGAGGGTGCCATAAACACTTATTCTTGGACTCTATTTAAAGACAAATCTATTGAGAGGTATCAGATGAAAATATATGTAGATTAGTTGTAGAGGGAATGAATAACTTTATGAATTGGGGAAATGAATTCATAGTTTGGTTAAAAGCATATTCTATACCTTATTTCCTGTTCAATAAATGGAGCATTTTCATGGAAAAAAGCCAAAAGTTTTATGAATAGTCCCTTACTTTTTCCCATCTGTTAGGAACATTTTTCAAATATAAATTAAAAATAAATCCCTACAAGAATTTGCATGTTCTCACTCCTTTGCTGTTGGGAGCTCTATATTATTTGTGTCACGCGTCTTAGCCTAGATTGTATCTGATGGAATCCTTCCACTAAATGCAATAATCAGATAAAAAGAACTTGATCTTACTATATTCCAAGTGCTTTCCTGCACTAAACAAAAATTTTGAGAATTCAGATGTTAACTATTTTTAATCATTTTACTATTTCTTCCATAATATGTCTGAGATCCTAAATTTAAATTTTCTGAATATTCATTACAAATCTGATATTTCATGAAACAAAATAGCTTTTTTGTCAATTTTTGGGTAATTCATCTAGTCTCTATACTGTTATTCCATTTTGATCTATAAGGAAAAAAAACCAACATCACTTAAATACTTGACTAAGAAATCACATCCATTTGAGTCCTCAAAAGTTTTGTCATGAACAATTAAGTTTCAAGATGTCTTTTCCTTTTGTATAGCCACATTAAAATAATATTTTCTACTTTTTTTTTTTTTTTTTTTTTTTTTTTTGGAGACAGTCTTGGCTCTGTCGCCCAGGTGGAGCGCAGTGGCGCGATCTCGGCTCACTGCAAGCTCCGCCTCCCAGGTTCACGCCATTCTCCTGCCTCAGCCTCCCGAGTAGCTCGGACTACAGGCGCCCGCCACCACACCCAGCTAATTTTTTTTGTATTTTTAGTAGAGACGGAGTTTCACCTTGTTAGCTAGGATGTTCTCAATCTCCTGACCTCGTGATCCACCCGTCTCGGCCTCCCAAAGTGCTGGGATTACAGGCATGAACCACCGCACCCGGCCAATGTTTTCTACTTTTGACACATGCTTAGTCTATCTATAACTACAGAATTGTAAAATCTTGGTTTGGAGGAGCAAGGGGAATTGTAGAGATGATATCTCCCTACTATTTCTGGATGACTTGAAAGATGCAATTTTGTATGAACTTCATCTTAAAGTACTTCATGACTTCAGTGTGAAATTTAAATCATAAAAAATATGTAGCTGAGCCAAGTGAGTTTAGCAATAATTTTATAGAAATTGAAATGTTTATTATATGTGTTGAATGGTAATAGAAAACAGTTTGCATTCTACTATTTCCATTTTTTAAAAATTATCAGCTTTTTCATTCTTTTCTATTGTTGTCTGTTATTTACTGTGAAGGCACTGCATTATACAACCTATTTGAAATGTTTTTAACAGCGTTAGTATAGTAACAGCCTTCCTGACAGTCTTATAACTACAGGATGTCAATCTCTGAAGGTATTCCCAGTAAGCAAATCACAAAAGAAATAAATGTAGAAAGAACCAATTCAAGAACTGATTTTCATCAGTAGTATAGTAAATGAATAGTGAGTACCCCAGTGATATTTCCTAAACATATGAAAATTGTTTGCACAGATCTCTGTCTTATACACACACACACATACACACACAAACACACACACACAGCTTAGCAGGAAAATACTTCAGTATATAACAGAGAATGTTCAACATTGTTTCTTTAAAATCAAATAATCTCACGAAGGGAAGGAAAAGTGAGAAGTCTCAGGTAGAAAAAGAAAATGGGGAGGAAAAAACCAATACAATATGTTAGTTCTCCCATGTTATATAATATAAATAATTTCAGCACTGAAAAAGGAATAGTAAGAACAATATATTCCGGATTATATATGCATGTATTCATTTAGTCATTCAACAAACATTTATTGAGTGCCCACTCTGTGCTAAGGATTTTACTCGGCCTTGGGTATATGAAGATACAAAAAAAAGCTTTATTTTTATCTTCAGAAATGAAAAATCAGAAAGCATAATGACAAGTAAAATGATAGAGATAAGCACAAGGTATGAAAGAAGCCCGGAAGAGGTGTAAATACTCTTTTGTTTTATGCTACCTTATGTTTAATTAATGTATTAGATTTCTTTCTCTAAATTTCCACTCTGGTTCCCAAGCAATCATGTTCTTTGCAAGGAGTTGTCCAAAGAAATATTTAACATTTCCTTAAATTTACAATGCCATTTTAGTATTTCACTCTTTTTGTAACTCAGGCACATGATTTAGCTTTTTAATCTGTAGTCATAGTAGATTGTGTTATTTTTCAACTATTTACTCTCCCATATCCTCGCCCACCCCATGGGAAGAATATATGTCACTTCATCAACAAGAGGCTTGGCCATGTGACTTTCTTTAGCCAATGGAATGTCAGTAGATGTAATTTACCACGTCCTTGCAGAGGTTTTAAATGTGCCTGCATGAATTGGCTTGGTCTCTTGAGCTTCTGATCTCTACCAAAAGAAGCGCTTTCCTCAGACAGTCCAGGACTGCAAAAACACATACAGCCCAGCAAAGCTGTAACCAACGCAAAGGCCTGTAAGCATGAAATAAATCTTTATTATTATAAGCCACTGACGTCTTGGAGTTGTTACTATAGCAAACATTGACTCATACAAGTGTTGACTTTATAAGCACACTGTAAGAAAAGCCATAAGCAACATAAACAAAAAGCAGGATATTTGAATTTACTTTCAAAACAAAAAGATGCTAATGTTATACACAGATTGTGGAATATGCTACAACTGTGTCATCCTTAACACAGCTACTTTTTCTGGTACCTTTTAGTACCAGAGTGTATGCATAAGATGCGAATATTTAGGAGCCAGGCAGTAACCTATAGGTATGTCTATGTGTCTATATATTTGTGTGATTAATAGCTGTGGATCTGTCATGATTCTTCTTACATTGTAAAATTTAAAAGGACAGTGAGTCATTTTTATAATAAAATCTATTGTTATCATTCTAATTCAACCCAAATAACTTAGATGGGACAGAAACTCTGTTTTACCCTAATAGAACTTAAGGCTTAGTAAATGCTTCAGACAGTTTTCTCTATGTACCAGTGACCACAAAAAAAAAATAATAAGTATTGTATGACTACAGTGTTACTTAACTATATACCACGGATATGGGCGATAATAAAAAGAACAAGAATACCAAACATGAGTAATTTCCCTCATTTGTAGCAAGATTCTCGTTCAAAAACTGAGAAATATTTCTTGTTCAATATTGTACATTAGTAATGGATCCCAAAACTTTAAAAGCATCTGTGACTAACATTTATCCTGCATATACTTCTGCTATTCTCACTACACCATATTTGCAATATTATAGGCAGTTGGCTATCTCAAAGTAGACTGTTCTAAAATTAATTATAATGTTGAAGATCTGTATGTGTGAGGGCAGAAAACATGTAACTGTATAAACCAAAATGATGTTATGCCATTCCCAGGGTGAATAGTTTTATGTACTCTAAAATCATGCAAGAAAGCCTACTTTTATAAATTGAGAAGTGTTTTATAAGCACCACTGGGATACAAACTTCTTTTCACAAAGACATATATTGACTCATTTCTCAAGTATCTGGTATTTGTGATCTAAATGAAAAGTATTTTTGCAGCTGATTTTTTGCAACAGCTTTTCATTGTACCCTGCAGATGTATTAATGTGTTTTCATCATGTTGACATCTTATTATAAACAAATCCATTTTATGTTAAACTTAGGTGTTTCTCCCATGCATGTATTAAGAGGAAATTGGGGACTAATTTGCATCAAGGAAGCATCTCTAATAGTTCCTCCAGGAGTCCCTGTAGACTTTTACCAGCTTGAGACTGAATATTTGAGGGGGAGGGGGTCAGGATACAATCATCTAAAATGCAAACAAAAAAATGTTTTCCTAAAGTTCCCTGAATTAAAAAGAAAAGAATATGTTTGGGATACAATACATATTCTTTTACAAAATTTATTTGAATTCCTTTGCCAATTCCAAGTGAATCCACAGCCAAACGAATGAAACTTACGGTTGAACAGCTGGAGGCTTATTACTTCTTCATTATATAAAAATAAAACCACAGGTAATTGTGAACCAGTTGGTCTGAATTTATACTTATAGCAAATAAGTATAAATTACTTCCTCTGCTTTCTCTAGGTGCTGAATGGAAGCATTTGTCATAAATTCATCATAGACTGAATGTATGAGACTGACTATTAAGGCTGAAAATACCCTTTTAAGAAGGCATTTTTGCCCATTCATTCTTTGTTTTGTTCCTTTGTCCTTCTGTTTCTTTATTTATTCAGTCATTTAGCAACAAATATTTATTGAGCTCTTACTGTGAAGTAGGCACTGTGCTAAATTTTGGGGATACAGTGGTAAATAAACACCGGAGGAGCTCCAAAGACAATTCCAGATCTTTCTCAGATTTACTGATCCATTTATTCCTGTTTATTTCCAACATGTAATACAATGAAAACAGTCAAAGAGACATGAATTTAATTTGCATTTCATCTTGGGCAAGATGTTTAAATTCTCAGAACCTTAGTTTTATATCTCCTATCTACCTCAAAGAATGATGGAAAGTGAATTACAAAGATAACCTATAAAACTGCTTGACATTTTATTCTCCATCCCCACCCCAAATATCACTGTTCCCTACATATGTTGGGTCCTAGAGGTATAAATTGATAGGATATATTTTCTAGCACTGTGCTTAGTTGTAGCTAAGAATATAGAGAAAAAACAAATGATGTCCCTGCCTTCTAGAAGATTACATTTAGAAAAATAATGACTAACATTTGATATATACCAATGACTGTTCTGAGCACTATAAATGGATGAACTCACGTATCCTCACAATAATGCATGGGACAGGAATTGTAGGAATCATGTTTTCTGAGTGGGGAAACAGAAGCACAGAAAGTTAACTTGGCCAAAGTCACACAAATAGTGAGTAGCAAGGTAGAATTCAAACCTAGGCGCCTGTCTCTGAAACTTGTGTTCTTAATAACCATACCTCACTGCCTCTCAAGAGGAGGCTATTAAGTACAAGAAAATTACTGATAACTGTTTTATGAGTAGTTTAAGCAGTAAGTGAATGAGAGAAGAGAAATCAGGGGATTTGGTCCAGAACCTGAAAAATTAATCACATTTTAATAGAAAGAAATGTAATGATGAACAGAGATACTATAGGGCATTTTGGGAAAGTTTAATCACTCTAGAAAATGAGTCTTTCATATTAACCCAAATATATTATGTTGGACCTCAAATCATTCCATTTAGTAGAGATACAGAACATGTATTTAGAAAAGTAACTAAAAAATATTATTGTTTCTGATTTATAAAAGTAACACATGCCAATAATAGGAAAACTAATACAAATAGCAAAGTATAAAGCAAAACATTTTTAAAAACCACTCCTGGTTGCATCATCCAGAAAAGATAATAACTTTAATATTTAGATATTGTATTAGTCTGTTTTCACACTGCTATAAAGATACAACCCGAGACTGAGTAATTTATGAAAGAAAAAGGTATAATTGACTTACAGTTCCACATGGATGGGGAGGCCTCGGGAAACTTAAAATCATGGTGAAAGGCAAAGGGGAAGCAAGGCATGTCTCACGTGGCAGCAGGAGAGTGAGAGAGAGTTCAGCGGAAACTGCCAGACACTTACCAAACAATCAGATACTGTGAGAACTCTCTCACTATCACAAGAACAGCATGGGAGAAACTGCCCCCATGATCCATTCACCTGCCACCAGGTCTCTCCCTCAACATGTGGGGATTGATGAGATTTGGGTGGCGACACAGCCAAACCATATTATTTTGCCCCGGCCCCTCCCAAATCTCATGTTTTTTTCACGTTTCAAAACCAATAATGCCTTCCCAATAGTCCCCCAAAGTCTTAACTCATTTTAGCATTAACTCAAATGTTCAAGTCCAGCTGGGCACAGTGGCTCACACCCGTAATTGCAGCACTTTGGGAGGCCAAGGCAGGCAGATCACCTGAGGTCAGGAGTTCGAAACCAGCCTGGCCAACATGGTGAAACCTAGTCTCTACTAAAGATACAAAAATTAGCCAGGCATGGTGGCAGGCACCTGTAATCCCAGCTACTTGGGAGGCAGAGGCAGGAGACTCATTTGAACCTGGGAGGCAGAGGTTGCAGTGAGCCGAGATCATGCCATTGCACTCCAGCCTGGGCAACAAGAGTGAAACTCCATCTCAAAAAGAAAAAAAGTTCAAGTCCAAAGTCTCACCTGAGGCAAGGCAAGTCTCTTTCACCTATGAATCTGTAAAATCAAAGGCAAGTTAGTTATTCCAAGATGGGTGGTACAGGTTTTGGGTAAATGTTCCCATTCCAAATGGGAGAAATTGGCTAAAACAAAGGGTCCACAGGGCCCATGCAAGTCCAAAGCCCAGCAGGGCAGTCAGTAAAACTTAAAGCTCCAGAATAACCTCCTTTGACTCCATGTCTCACATCCAAGTCATGCTGATGCAAGGGGTGGGCTCCCAAGGCCTTGAGCAGCTCAGCTCCTGTGGCTTTGCAGGGTTCACCCCCTGTGGCAGTTCTCATGGGCTGGCATTGTGTGCCCGTGGCTTTTCCAGGCACATAGTGCAAGCTGTCTGTGGATCTACCATCTTGGGGTCTGGAAGACAGTGGCCCTCTTCTCATAGCTCTACTAGGCAGTGCCCCAGTGGGGACTCTGTGTGGGGGCTCCAACCCCACCTTTATCCTTTTCACTGCCCTAGCAGAAGTTCTTAATGAGGACTCTGCCTCTGTTGCAGACTTCTTCCCGGACATCCTCTGAAATCTAGGCACAGGTTCACCAAAGCTCGGCTCTTATCTTCTGCTCATCTGCAGGACCAACACCACATGGAAGCTATCAAAACTTAGGGCTTGCACCATCTGAAGCAATAGGCCTGAACTGTACCTTGGCCCTTTTTAGCCAAAGCTGGAGCTGGAGCGTGGGATGCAGGGCACCAAGTCCTAAAGCTCTTACGGTGAGAAAACCATTTTTCCCATGGGGCTTGTGATGGCAAGGGCTGCCATGAAGATATCTGATATGCCCTGGAGACATTTTCCCCATTGTCCAGGCTATCAACATTTGACTAGTCGTTACTTATGCAAATTTCTGCAGCTAGCTTGAATTTCTCCCTAGAAAATGGGTTTTTCTCTTCTGTCACATGGTCAGGATGCAAATTTTTCAAACTTTTATGCTCTGCTTCCTTTTTAAACGTAAGTTTCTCATCTTCATCTGAGACCACCTCAGCCTGGACTTCATTGTCCATATTACTATCAGCATTTTGGTCAAAACCATTCCACAAGTCTCTGGGACTTTCTAGACTTCCACACATCTTCCTATCTTTTTCAGAGGCTTCCAAACTGTTCCAACCTCTGCCTGTTACCCAGTTCCAAAGCCACTTGCACATTTTCACGTTATCTTTATAAAAATGCCCCACTCTCTGTGGTGTGCATTTCCTGTATTAGTCACTTTCACACTGCTATAAAGAATACCTGAGACTGGGTAATTTATGAAGGAAAGAGGTTTAATTGACTCACAGTTCTGCATGGCTGGGGGGGCGGGGCTCAGGAAACTTACAATCATGGTGGGAGGCAAAGGAGAAGCTAGGCACATTTTACATGGTGGCAGGAGAGACAGAGTGTGTGCAGGGGAAACTGCCAGACACTTATGAAACAGCCAGATCTCATGAGTCTCATGAGAACACCCTCATTATCATGAGAACAGCATGGGGGAAACTGTCCCCATGATCCAATCACCTGCCTCAACACATGGGAATTACAATTGGAGATGAGATTTGGGTAGGGACACAGCCAAACCATAACAGATATATTTCCTTTAATTCTCTTTTTTATGCATATTGTATTAAACATATCTTAAATAAAAATTGACAAGGGACTTATATGTAGTTTTCAGTTCTGCTCTTTTCACCTGATTTTTTTTTTTTTTTTTTTTTTTGATACGGAGTCTCACTCTGTCGCCCAGGATGGAGTGCAGTGGCACAATCTCGGCTCACTGCAACCTCCGTCTCCTGAGTTCAAGTGATTCTCCTGCCTCAGCCTCTTGAGTAGCTGGGATTACAGGCTCCCGCCACCATGGCTGGCTAATTTTTGTATTTTTATTAAAGACGGGATTTCACCATGCTGGTGGCGAGCTTCTGACCTCAAGTGATCTGCCCACCTCGGCCTTCCAAAGTGCTAGGATTACAGGTGTAAGCCACCATGACTGGCCTCACCTGATGTTTTATCCAGAGCAACAAATACTACTTTTTCATTAATGTCCCAACAATCCCTATAGTCTATTTCTGCTTTATTTTCTATTATGTGGCATTTAATAGCTAATGTTTACTAACACTTATCACCACCTACATGCTGCACTTTTTAAAATCTTTGTTTGTCTATCTCCTCTCCCACTCCTCTGTACACATACAAGAAAATAATATCCATGAAGACAAGAATATATTTTGTTCTCTACTGTATCCCCAGTGCCTAAAATAGTGCAGGGCACATGGCGGGTACTCTATATGTTGCATGAACAATCTCACAGGGGAAGGTATAATGGCACCATCACAGTAGATACCTTAATTTAAAAGTTGATTAGATAATGTTAAGTCCTACGTTGAATGAATATGAATAATATTCATTACATAGTCAATCATTCTCATGTCTTATATCAAGTACCCATTCCTAGTTATGTAAGCTAACATGTACAGGTAATGAAATGGATAATTCCTCATGAATAATGAATTAGAGGCTTGCAGCTTATACATAGTTTTGTTCTTAAAATTCTCTTTTTTCCAGATGTTCCTCTTATCTCATCCTCTTTGTCCTGTCTTTTCCTTGTGCTTCATGTATTCCCATAATCCTGTGTTCCAGCTTCACTGTTTTCTAAAAATTTGCGGTTTGTCATACATATATACTTACTCTTTGAACTTGATTTAACCTTTTTTTCTTCCAGACAGAGTCTCGCTTTGTCACCCAGGCTGGAGTGCAGTGGCACAATCTTGGCTCACTGCAGTCTCCACCTCCTGGGCTTGAGGGATCCTCCTGCCTCAGCCTCCTGAGTAGCTGGGACCACAGGTGTGTGCCACCATGCCTGGCTAATTTTTTTTGTATTTTTGTAGATGTGGGGTTTCACCATGTTGTCCAAGCTGGTCTCGAAGTCCTGAGCTCAAGCAATCTGTTCTCCTTGACCTCCTAAAGTGCTGGAATTACAGGCATGAGCCATTGTGCCTGGCCTAAACTTGATTTCACTTTGATTGATGTTTTGTTCATTTGTTCAGCTACATCTTACAATACATACCTTCAATGAAATTAAGCAATTCCCTACCTTACCTAGATGTTAGGTGATAGGGAATGTACCTATATGAACTCCCATCTTCTATATAATTAAAACCTGGATCATTGGAAATATTTGTATTCAATAATCCTGTGTCTTATCTTTATCAATAATGTTTGTATTTCCCCTATTCATAACAAGATGCATATAAAAGTTACATTTTTTTTTTCTTTTTTTTTTGAGACGGAGTCTCGCTCTGTCACCCAGGCTGGAGTGCGGTGGTGCAATCTCGGCTCACTGCAAGCTCCGCCTCCCAGGTTCACGCCATTCTCCTGCCTCAGCCTCTCTGAGTAGCTGGGACTACAGGCGCCCGCCATCACGCCCGGCTAATTTTTTGTATTTTTTAGTAGCGACGGGGTTTCACCGTGGTCTCGATCTCCTGACCTCGTGATCCGCCCGCCTCGGCCTCCCAAAGTGCTGGGATTACAAGCGTGAGCCACCGCGCCCGGCCAAAAGTTACATTTTTAACTCCACTCGATGCTACAAAATTATTTAAATAAGATAATGCATATGAAAGTGCTTGGTTGTGAACCAACTGGTATAGGTCAGGAAAAAGAAACTTAAAAACTAGAAAAATTTTAAGAAGAAAGTGCTTGGTAAGCTTTCAAGCACTGTGCATACATTATCCCAATGCAAGCATCTCAAACTAGTACAGTACATCACTTATACACACCATTCCATGTGTGAAAATCCTTCATATGCTAGAAGGCCATCCTCAAATCCTCATTCCAATTTTCAGTCTAAATAAACCTAGTTTGTTTAAAATTTCCTCCTACAGTCTCCTTCTCAATCTCTTTTTTTAATCCCTTAATGATTTTTGTATTTTATGACTTTTCTCTGATCTATTATTTAGCTATCTTTGTTACTATGATGATCTCACAAGTGACCCTCACTTTATCAAATAAAGCTATGTGGAAATAGAATCTGTATAAATTGTGTCATATTACAAATACACTAAGAGTGCTACAGTTCCTTTTTTTTTCTTGAGACAGGGTCTCACTCTGTCACCTAGGCTGGAATGCCATGATGTGATCACAGCTCACTGCAGCCTCGACCTCCCCAGCTCAAAGAATTCTCCCACCTTAGTCTCCTGAGTAGCTGAGACCACAGGCATGCACCACCATGCCTGGTTAATTTTTAAATTTTGTTATAGGGACGAGTTCTCCTTATGTTACCCAGGCTTGTCTCAAACACCTGGCTCAAGTGATCCTCCTGCCTCAGCCTCCCAAAGTGCTAGGAGTACAGGTGTGAACCACTGTGGCCAATCCCTAGTGTTTCTTAAAGATCCTGTGTAGAGAGGAAAAGGGCATTAGAAAATAACTTATGTTTATGAGTTCGTGCTCTACTGCTGATCTGTAATATGACCTTGTTACTAAGCTTCTAAGCTCTAGTGTCCCATCTGTAAAGTAGAGGCTGTCAACACCTCCTGCAGTGGCTCCCAATGGTTGGGGTCATGAGGCACACTTAAAAATGTGCAGGAGTGTTTTCAGTCCTCACAATAACTGCGAATGGTTGTTGCTATTTAATGAGGAGACTGAGTGTAAGGGGAGTGAGGGGCAGGGACATAAATACCCTGCAATGCCTGGGGCAGTCCCTCTTAACTAGAAATTGTCCTGCCACAAAATGTTGGTAGTGATGTTATTGATAAACAGATAAAGCAATTCCTTGAAAATTTCCCCTGATAAACTAGTGAGCACTAGATAGCAGAATGGGAGCACTTTATGATTTAAAAACCAAAAAAAAAGCTGGGCATGGTGGCTCACACTTGTAATTCCAGCACTTTGGGAGGCTGAAATGGGAGGACTGCTTGAACCCAGGTGTTCAAGACCAGCTGTCTCTATAACAAAATGGAAAAAAAATAGCTGGACATGGTGATGTGTGCCTGTATGTCCCAGCTACTTGGGAGGCCAAGGCAGGAGGATCACTTGAGCCCAAGAAGTCAAGGCTGCAGTGAGCTGCTGGGATTGCACAACTGCACTCCAGCCTTGGTGACAGAGTGAGACCCTGTCTAAAAAAAAAGGAAAAAAAGAAAGAAAGAAAAACAAAAAACCATTCAGAATCCCTGAGACTTTTCTGCCCTGCTAAGATAATAATTTTAAAATTGTTTCCTGCATGTCTGTCCAAATAAAATCTGAAATTCTCCTGCTATTAGAAAACATCTTTAAAATCTCTGATCAGCTCACCAGCCAGATAAGGAGACATCTGTTAATTACTTTAGAAATAGATGAGCTGATTTTCATTTTTGTCTGTGTTTCTAAAGTATTACTTGGCTTTAGTCAAATCAGGTAAGCCATATTCCTAGTTGTAAATTGTATCAGATGTTTCTTCGGACGTAGACGTTCTTTGTCTCTTTGAAGGCCTAAGTCAAAAGAACTTTTCTGCTGGCTCTTCCTTACACCTGTCTCCTCCCATCTCAGGGCTTCCTTTGCCTTGCAGCCCCTTCTAGGCACTACTAGGGGCGGGCATCCAGACATGGGCAACCTGGAAGCCCAACAGGTGAACTTATGATCTTAGAGATCACAGCTAATGGATAACATCTTCCTCTTTTCTACTGCCTCCCCCACTAAGTGAGCAGTCCTGAGATACAGTGTATTCTGATTCTTAGGAGCACAGCACTTGGCAGCAACTCACACATGACATCCTCACTTTGACTCTTCCTCCTTCCTTGTTTCACTGTCTTTGTCCTTAACTCTTCATCCTTGGGATTGTACTCCCTAATAAAATAAAAGAACATAAACTCACTGCTTCAGACTCTGCTTTTGGAAGATCTCAGCTAAGACATAAGTGAAGTGGGGAACTGAAGCCATCATTTGGTTATTTCAGACTAATCTCTTGCAGAGATCAATTTGGATTAATTTACAACACAGGATGTTAAGTACACAAGAACAATCACATTGCAATTGGCAAGTAAAATGAGCTGTCAGCACTGTCCAACCATCATACTACATTTCTCCTATAAGCTCACTTTCCTATTCATTGAGATATCTGTTTCATAGAATCTCTATCTCCATGCCTATTACATTCAACTGACAACCTCTCTTCAAATTAAATTGAGAAAGTAGAAACCATCAGATGGGCACAGTCTCGTAATCTTATCATTAGATGTATGAACCCATCTGTATCTGCCCTCACCTCTTCCTTCTCTCCTGTTTCATCTGATGATGTGTTCTTTCTCCTACAGTTGGCCAGTTCTTCAATATAGATCTAATTCCCTTTGCTCTCCTCAGGGGGTTGGTTCCTTGTTGTTTTCCACTTTTTCTTCCACCCTCTCACTTCACTGAATTGTTCCCATCTGTATTCAAAATATTCTCTCATCTTTAAAAGACCTCCCTTCATCTCACATTCTCCTCCAGCTATTTCTACACTTCTGTATTTCCTATCCTAGTTAAGCTTCTCTGAAGGAAAAGCTGTAATCCATGTTCTCACCTTCTATTTACTCCTCAACCCACTTTAATTAGGCTTCTGCCTCCATCACTTCACTGAAACTGCCCTTATTGAAGTTACTAATGACTTCTCTGTTGCTCAATCTAATGATCATTTTTTATGGCTTCATTTTAACTCAGCCTCAAGCAGCGATCAACACAACGAAGCATTCTTTCCTTTGTATACGCCCTTTCCATGGCTTCCTTCTAACCCCGCTCACGTGCTGTTATTTCTCCATCTCCTTTGTATGCTCCTCCTTTTCTTTCTGTTGCTCCTGTCGTCAGTCCTCGAGGCTTTGTCTAGACCTCTCCTGTCCTCATTGCACACTTAGGCATTCTCATATACACCCATGACTTCAAATTACACCATTTGCTGATGACTCACAAATGTATAGCAACAACTGAGACCTCTCCCCTCAACTTTATTTCCATCTAGTGCTTACCAGCTTATCTTTGAATATCAAATGCATCTCAGTCTCAGCATGTCTAAAAAGCCAGCTCAGCCCAGGCAACATAGGGAGACCCTGTCTCTACAAAAATAAAAAAAATTAGCTGGGTGTGGTGGCACGTGCCTGTAATCCTAGCTACACCAGAGGCTGAGGTGGGAGGATCGCTTGAGCCTGGGAAGTCAGGGCTGCAGTGAGCCGTGATCGCACCACTGCACTCCAGCCTGGGTGACAGAGTGAGACCCTATCTCAAAAGATTTAAAAAAACAAAACAACAAAACGTTAAAAAGCCAACTCGGCCAGCCATGGTGGCTCATGCCTATAATCCCGGCACTTTGGGAGGCCAAGGTGGCCACATGACCTGAGGTTAGGAGTTCTAGACCAGCCTAGCCAACATGGTGAAACCCCATCTCTTTTTTTAAATTTTTATTTATTTATTTATTTATCTATTTATTTATTGAAACAGAGTTTTGCTCTTGTTGCCTAGGCTGGAGTGCAATGGCACGTTCTCAGCTCACTGCAACCTCCGCCTCCCGGGTTCAAGTGATTCTCCTGCCTCAGCCTACCAAGTAGCTGGGATTACAGGCATGCACCACTACTCCCGGCTAATTTTGTACTTTTAGTAGAGACAGGGTTTCTCCATGTTGGTCAGGCTGGTCTCGAACTCCTGAACTCAGGTGATCCGCCTGCCTTGGCCTCCCAAAGTTCTGGGATTACAGGGGTGAGCCACTGTGCCCAGCCCGTGAAACCCCATCTCTACTAAAAATACAAAAATTAGCAAGGCATGGTGGTGCACACCTGTAATCCCAACTACTTGGGAGGCTGAGGCAGGAGAATCACTTGAACTTGGGAGGCAGAGGTTGTAGTGAGCCAAGATAGTGCCATTGCACACCAGCCTGGGCAACACAGTGAGACTCCATCTCAGAAAATAAATAAATAAAAATAATAAAAAACCAACTACTATTTCCACCCCCGCCCCACACCAACTCTGCCCCAACCTGGCTGTCTTTCAGTTTTTCCTGTTTCAGTGATTGGAATCACTGTCCATCAGCTCATATAAGAAAAAATGTGATTAAGGGAAACACTCCCTTAAACAATCCATCGCTAGGTTCTATCTATTTTTACATATATTAAATCTATTAAAAATATTTATTCTATCTTTCGACTTTGCCACAACCACTGCCACCAGAGTATATCAGTATCTCTTGCCGGGACTACTCCAATTTTTGTTCATCCAGCAGCTAGAATGATGTTTCCAGTCCCCAAATCTCATTGTTTCACCCAGTTGCTTAAACTCCTTAAATGGTTTCTATATATTTTAGAATAAAATAAGAAATCCTTAACATAGCCTATAAACCCTGCCTGTTTTGCTACCAACTGATTTTTGCTCTCCAACTAATTTTCTTTTGCTCTTTGTGTTTTCAACACTTTGGCTTTCTTTTATTTCCTTTCCATGCACATTAGTACCACAGTATCTTAGGAAATGCCTTTTCCTCTGCCTAGAATGCCTTTTCTCTGGTTAGTGCCTCTTCAGTCTTCCAATTTGTATTATATATTCTTCCCTATGTTTTTTGTTTTGTTTTGTTTTGGGTTTTTCTGTTTGTTTTTGAGACAGAGTTTTTCTCCTGTTGCCCAGGCTGGAGTGCAATGACACGACTTCGGCTCACTGCAAATTCTGCCTCCTGGGTTCAAGCAATTCTCCTGCCTCAACCTCCCAAGTAGCTGGGATTATAGGTATGCACCAGCATGCCCAGTTAATTTTGTATTTTTAGTAGAGATGGGGTTTCACCATGTTGATCAGGCTGGTCTCTAACTCCTGACCTTAAGTGACCCACCTGCGTTGGCCTCCCAAAGTGCTGGGATTACAGGTGTGAGCCACTGTGCCTGGCCTCTCCTATATTCTAAGGTACAAATAATGTGTGTAAGAGAATGTCCAAAGAGTTCACAAGGCTTTGAATTAAAGCAGCGGCTTCAGGGATTAAAAGTCAGAACTCAATTTGAAACATCCCTAGAAGGTAAAAATTATTTTAATTGTATGTCTATTTTGATGTGGCAGGGAATAAGAGGGAGGTTGGAGGTAATCTCCAAATGTTTGAGTTGTTTGACTTAATATCTAGAGGTTCCTTGAAGGAAGATGACAAATTAAAGAGAAGAAATGGGTTTACAAGAATGACTACCAGTTAATATCTAGCAAAATTATACATACATATTTGTTCTTTGACACTTCTAAGGCTCTGATATGGCTTGGCTGTGTCCTCACCAAAATCTCCTCTTGAATTCCCATATGTTGTAGGAGGGACCTGGTGGTAGGTAATTGAATCATAGGAGCAGGTCTTTCCCATGCTGTTCTCATGATAGTGAGTAAGTCTTATAAGATCTGATGGTTCTATAAGGGGGAGTTTCCCTGCCCAAGCTCACTCTTTGCCTGCTGCCATCCATGTAAGCTGTGACTTCCTCCTCTTTGCCTTCTGCTGTGATTGTGAGGCTTCCCCAGCCACGTGGAACTGTGAGTTCTCCGTTAAAAGTCTTTCCTTTGTAAATTGCCCAGTGTTGGGTATGACTTTATCAGCAGCACGAAAATGGACTGATATAGTAAATTGGTACCAGTAGAGTGAGGCACTGCTGAAAAGATACTCAAAAATGTGGCAGCAACTTTGGAGCCGGGTAACAGACAGAGACTGGGACAGTTTGGAGGGCTCAGAAAAAGACAGGAAAATGTGGGACAGTCTGAAACTTTCTATAGAATTATTGAACGGCTTTGACCAAAATGCTGATAATGATATGGACAATAAAGTCCAGGCTGAGGTGGTCTCAGATGGAGATGAGGAACTTATTGGGAACTGGAGCAAAGGTGACTCTTGTTATGTTTTAGCAGAGACTTGCGGCATTTTGCCTCTGCCCTAGAGATTTGTGGAACTTTGAACTTGAGAGAGATAATTTAGGGTATCTTGCAGAAGAAATTTCTTTTTTAAAATTTTTTGTTATATTTTAAGTTCTGGGGTACGTGTGCACAACATGCAGGTTTGTTACATATGTATACATGTGCCATGTTGTTTTGCTGCACCCATTAACTCATCATTTACATTAGGTATTTCTCCTAATGCTATCCCTCCCCCATTCTGCCACCCCACCACAGGCCCTGGTGTGTGATGCTCCCCGCCCTGTGTCCAAGTGTTCTCATTGTTCAATTCCCACCTATGAGGGAGAACACGTGGTGTTCGGTTTTCTGTCCTTGGGATCGTTTGCTGAGAACAATGGTTTCCAGCTTCATCCATGTCCCTACGAAGGACATGAACTCATCCTTTTTTACGGCTGCATAGTATTCCATGGTGTATATGTGCCACATATTCTTAATCCAGTCTGTCATTGATGGACATTTGGGTTGGTTCCAAGTCTTTGCTATTGTGAGTAGAGCTGCAATAAACATATGTGTGCATATGTCTTTATAGTAGCATGATTTATAATACCCAGTAATGGGATCACTGGGTCAAATGGTATTTCTAGTTCTAGATCCCTGAGGAATCGCCACACTGTCTTCCACAATGGTTGAACTAGTTTACACTCCCACCAATAATGTAAAAGCGTTCCTATTTCTCCACATCCTCTCCAGCACCTGTTGTTTCTTGACTTTAATGATTGTCCTACTAACTGGTGTGAGATGGTATCTCAATGTGGTTTTGATTTGCATTTCTCTGATGATCAGTGATGATGAGCATTTTTTCATGTGTCTGTTGGCTGCGTAAATGTCTTCTTTTGAAAAGTGTCTGTTCATATCCTTTGCCCACTTTCTGATGAGGTTGTTTGATTTTTTCTTGTTTAAGTTCTTTGTAGATTCTGGATATTACCCTTTGCCAGATGGGCAAATTGCAAAAATTTCCTCCCATTCCATAGGTTGCCTGTTCACTCTTATGGTAGTTTCTTTTGCTGTGCAGAAGCTCTTTAGTTTAATTAGATCCCATTTGTCTATTTTGGCTTCTGTTTCCGTTGCTTTTGGTGTTTTAGTCATGAAGTCCTTGCCCATGTCTATGTCCTGAATGGTATTGCCTAGGTTTTCTTCTAGGGTTTTTATAGTTTTAGGTTTAACATTTAAGTCTTTAATCCACCTTGAATTAATTTTGTATAAGGTGTAAGGAAGGGATCCAGTTTCAGCTTTCTACCTATGGCTAGCCAGTTTTCCCAGCACCATTTATTAAATAGGGAATCCTTTCCCCATTTCTTGTTTTTGTCAGGTTTGTCAAAGATCAGATGGTTGTAGATGTGTGTTATTTCTGAGGCCTCTGTTCTGTTCCATTGGTCTATATCTCTGTTTTGGTACAAGTACCATGCTGTTTTGGTTACTGTAGCCTTGTAGTAGAGTTTGAAGTCAGCTAGTGTGATGCCTCCAGCTTTGTTCTTTTTGGTTAGGATTGTCTTGGCAATGCAGGCTTTTTTTTGCTTTAAAACATTAAAGTAGTTTTTTCCGATTCTGTGAAGAAAGTCATTGGTAGCTTGATGGGCATAGCATTGAATCTATGAATTACCTTGGGCAGTATGGCCATTTTCAGGATATTGACTCTTCCTATCCATAAGGATGGAATGTTCTTCTATTTGTTTGTGTCCTCTTTTATTTCCTTGAGCAGTGGTTTGTAGTTCTCCTTGAAGCAGTCCTTCACATCCCTTGTAAGTTGGATTCCTAGGTATTTTATTCTCTTTGAAGCAATTGTAAAGGGGAGTTTACTCATGATTTGGCTCTCTGTTTGTTTGTGATTGGTGTATAGGAATGCTTGTGATTTTTGCACATTGATTTTGTATCCTGAGACTTTGCTGAAGTTGCTTATCAGCTTAAGGAGATTTTGGGCTGAGACAATGGAGTTTTCTAAATATATAATCATGTCATCTGCAAACAGGGACAATTTGACTTCCTCTTTTCCTAATTGAATACCCTTTATTTCTTTCTCTTGCCTGATAGCCCCAGCCAGAATTTCCAAAACTATGTTGAATAGGAGTGGTGAGAGAGGGCATCCCTGTCTTGTGCCAGTTTTCAAAGGGAATGCTTCCAATTTTTGCTCATTCAGTATGATATTGGCTGTAAGTTTGTCATAAATTATGACAGCTCTTATTATTTTGAAATACGTTCCATCAATACCTAGTTTATTGAGAGTTTTTAGCATAAAGGGCTATTGAATTTTGTCGAATGCCTTTTCTGCATCTATTAATCATGTGGTTTTTGTCTTTGGTTCTGTTTATATGATTATGTTTATTAATTTGCGTATGTTGAACCAGCCTTGCATGCCAGAGATGAAGCCGACTTGATCTTGGTGGATAAGCTTTTTGATGTGCCGCTGGATTAGGCTTGCCAGTATTTTATGGAGGATTTTCGCATTGATGTTCATCAGGGATATTGGTCTAAAATTCTCTTTCTTTGTTGTGTCTCTGCCAGGCTTTGGTGTCAGGATGATGCTGGCCTCATAAAATGAGCTGGGGAGGATTCTCTCTTTTTCTATTGTTTGGAATAGTTTCAGAAGGAATGGTACCAGCTCCTCCTTGTACCTCTGGTAGAACTCGGCTGTGAATCTGTCTGGTCCTGGACTTTTTTTGGTTGGAAGGCTATTAATTATTGCCCGAATTTCACAGCCTGTTATTGGTCTATTCAGGGATTCAACTTCTTCCTGGTTTAGTCTTGGGAGGGTGTATGTGTCCAGGAATTTATCCATTTCTTCTACATTTTCTAGTTTATTTGCGTAGAGGTGTTTATAGTATAGTTTGTATTTCTGTGGGCTCAGTGGTGATATCCCCTTTATCATTTTTTATTTTGTCTATTTGATTCTTTTCTCTTTTCTTTTTAGTCCTGCTAGTGGTCTATCAATTTTGTTGATCTTTTCAAAAAACCAGCTCCTGGATTCATCGATTTTTTGAAGGGATTTTTGTGTCTCTATCTCCTTCAGTTCTGCTCTGATCTTAGTTATTTCTTGCCTTCTGCTAGCTTTGAATTTGTTTGCTCTTGCTTCTCCAGTTTTTTTCATTGTGAGGTTAGGTTGTCGATTTTAGATCTTTCCTGCTTTCTCTTGTGGGCATTTAGTGCTATAAATTTCCCTCTGCACACTGCTTTAAATGTGTCCCAGAGATTCCGGTACATTGTGTCTTTGTTCTCATTGGTTTCAAAGAACATCTTTGTTCTGCCTTCATTTCGTTATTTACCCAGTAGTCATTCAGGAGCAGGTAGTTCAGCTTCCGTGTAGTTGTGCAGTTTTGAGTGAGTTTCTTAATCCTGAGTTCTAATTTGATTGCACTGTGGTCTGAGAGACAGTTTGTTGTGATTTCTGTTGTTTTACATTTGCTGAGGAGTGCTTTACTTCCAACTATGTGGTCAATTTTGGAGTAAGTGTGAAGTGGTGCTGAGAAGAATGTATATTCTGTTGATTTGGGGTGGAGAGTTCTGTAGATGTCTATTAGGTCTGCTTGGTGTGGAGGTGAGTTCAAGTCCTGGATATCTTTGTTAACCTTCTGTCTCATTGATCTGTCTAATATTGACAGTGGGGTGTTAAATTCTCCCATTATTATTGTGTGGGAGTCTAAGTCTATTTGTAGGTCTCTAAGGACTTGCTTTATGAATCTGGGTGCTCCTGTATTGGGTGCATATATATTTAGGATAGTTAGCTCTTCTTGTCGAATTGATCCCTTTACCATAATGTAATGGCCTTCTTTGTCTCTTTTGATCTAAAGTCTGTTTTATCTGAGACTAGGATTGCAACCCCTTGCAGAAGAAATTTCTAAGCAGCAAAGCATTCAAGAGGTGACTTGGGTGTTGTTAAAGGCATTCAGTTTTATAAAGAAAGCAGAGCATAAAAGTTCAGAAAATTTGCAGCCTAACAATGTGACAGAAAAGAAAATCCCATTTGCTGAGGAGAAATTCAAGCTGGTTGCATAAATTTGCATAAGTAATCAGGAGCCTAATGTTAATCCCCAAGACAATGGGGAAAATGTCTCTAGAGCACGTCAGAGGTCTTCACGGCAGCCCCTCCCATCACATGCTTGGAAGCCTAGGAGGAAAAAGTGGTTACATGGGCTGGAGCTGGGGTCTCCGTGCTGTGTGTAGCCTAGAGACTTCTTGCCCTGCATTCCAGCCCCTCCAGCGTTGGCTGAAAGGAGCCAATATAGAGCTCGGGCTGTAGTTTCAGTGGGCGCAAGCCCCAAGCCTTGGCAGCTCCCATGTGGTGTTGAGACTGTGAATGCACAGAAGTCAAGAATTGGGGTTTGGGAACTTCTGCCTGGATTTTAGAAGTTGTATGGGAATGCCTGGAAGCCCAGGCAGAAGTTTGCTGCAGTGGTGGGGTCCTCATGGAGAACCTCTACTAGGGCAGTGCAGAAGGGAAATGTGGCATCAGAGCCCCCACACAGAGTCCCTACTGGGACACCGCCTAGTGGAGCTGTGAGAAAAGGGCCACCATCCTCCAGACCCCAGAATGGTAGATCCACTGACAGCTTGCACCATTTGCCTGGAAAAGCCGAAGACACTCAACATCAGCCCATGAAGGTAGCCAGGAGGGAGGCTGTACCCTACAAAGCCACAGCAGTGGAGCCACCCAAGACCATGGGAACCCACCTCTTTCATCAGTGTGACCTCGATGTGAGACATAAAGTCAAAGGAGATCATTTTGGAGCTTTAAGATTTGACTGCCCTGCTGAATTTCAGACTTGCATGGGGCCTGTAGCCCCTTTGTTTTGGCCAATTTCTCCTATTTGGGATGGCTGTATTTACCCAATGCCGGTACCCCCATTGTATGTAGGAAGCAACTAACTTCCTTTTGATTTTACAAGCTCATAGGCAGACGGGACTTGCCTTATCTTGGATGAGACTTTGGACTGTGAACTTTTGAATTAATGCTGAAATGAGTTAAGACTTTGGGGGACTGTTGGGGAGGCATGACTAGTTTTGAAATGTGAGAACATTAGAGTTGGGTGGAGGCAGGGGTGGAATGACATGGTTTGGTTGTGTCCCCTCTCTCAAAAATGAGCCCATATAGCCAAGACAATCCTAAGCAAAAAGAACAAAGCTAGAGGAATCACACTACCTGACTTCAAACTATACTACAAGGCTATGGTAACTAAAACAGCATGGTACTTGTACCAAAACAGATACATAGACCAATGGAACAGAACAGAGGCCTCAGAAATAATGCCACACATCTACAACCATCTAATCTTTGACAAGCCTGACAAAAACAAGCAATCGGGAAAGGATTCCCTATTTAATACGTGGAGTTGAGAAAACTGGCTAGCCATATCCAGAAAACTGAAACTGGACCCCTTCCTTACACCATATACAAAAATTAACCCAAGATGGATTAAAGTCTTAAATATAAGACCTAAAACCATAAAAACCGTAGAAGAAAACTTAGGCAACACCATTCAGTACATAGGCATGGGCAAAGACTTCATGACTAAAACACCAAAAGCAATGGCAACAAAAGCCAAAATTGACAAATGGGATCTAATTAAACTAAAGAGCTTCTGAACAGCAAAAGAAACTATCATCAGAGTGTACAGGCAAAAAAAAAAAAAAAAAAAAAAAAAGAAAGAGAAAAAAAGAAAAAGGTTTGTATTTCATTCTTCAATAAGAAGTGTTTCAAAACAAAGGTATAGTTATACTTGTTAAAAATTACATATCCCTACAGAATGGAAGAAAATTTTTGCAATCTACCCATCTGACAAAGGACTAATATCCATAATCTACAAAGAACTTAAACAAATTTACAAAAACAAAAAAAACAAACAGCCCCACCAAAAGCGGGTGAAGGGTCTGAACAGACAATTCTCAAAAGAAGACATTTATGTGGCCAAAAAACATATGAAAAAAAGCTCATCACCACTGGTCATTAGAGAAATGCAAATCAAAACCACAATGAGATACCATCTCACACCAGTTAGAATGCCGATCATTAAAATGTCAGAAGACAACAGATGCTGGAGAGGATGTGGAGAAATAGAAAAGCTTTTACACTGTTGGTGGGAATGTAAATTAGTTCAACTATTGTGGAAGACAGTGTGACGATTCTTCAAGGATCTAGAACCAGAAATACCATTTGACCCAGCAATCCCATTACTGGGTATATACCCAAAGGATTCAAAATCATTCTACTATAAAGACACATGCACATGTATGTTTATTGCAGCACTGTTCACAATAGCAAAGACTTGAAACCAACCCAACTGCCCATCAATGATAGACTGGATACAGAAAATGTGGCACATATACAGCATGGAATACTATGCAGCCATAAAAAAGGATGAGTTCATGTCCTTTGCAGGGACATGGATGAAGCTGGAAACCATCATTCTCAGCAAGCTAACACAGGAACAGAAAACCAAACACCGCATGTTCTCACTCATAAGTGGGAGCTGAACAATGGGAACACATGGACACAGGGAGGGGAACATCAGACACTGGGGCCTGTTGGGGGTTGGGGGGCTAGGGGAGGGATAGCATTAGGAGAAATACCTAATGTAGATGATGGGTTGATGAGTGCAGCAAACCACCATGGCATGCGTATACCTATGTAACAAACCTGCACGTTCTGCACATGTATCCCAGAACTTAAAGTATTGAAAATAATAACAATAAATAAATAAATAAATAAAAAATAAAAAGTGGCCATGGAGAGACAGGCATATATAAACACAAAGTTCTTGTTTCTTTGCCCACTGAGTTAACAGGAGAAGGAAAAGAAGCTGCCTCCTCTGGTAAAATTCCAAAAATGCTGTCACCTTGAGAAAATCAGTTTTCAGTTAAGATAAGTAAAATGAAGAATTTTTAGGGCTGCAGGGCAGGGGGTGAGGCAGAGTGGGTCTTGGCTACTATCTTGCACAACTCCCCATTTTAAAGTTGAAGAGGCCAGGTGCAGTGGCTTACACCTATAATCCCAGCACTTTGGGAGGTCGAGGCAGGTGGAGCACTTGAGATCAGGAGTTCAAGACCGGCCTGGCCAACATGACGAAACCCCTTGTCTACTAAAAACACAAAAATTAGCCAGGCGTGTGGCCCATGCCTGTAATCCCAGCTACTCAGGAGGCTGAGGCAGGTGAATCGCTTGAACCTGGGAGGTGAAGGCTGCAGTGAGCCGGGATCGCGCCACTGCACTCCAACCTGGGTGACAGAGCGAGACTCTGTCTCAAAAAAAAAAAAAAAGTTAAAGAGACTAAGGCATAAATAAGTAAAGATACTTGCTCAAGATCACATAATCAATCACAATAGAAAGGGAACTCATACTCACATCTCCAGACCCCACACTGCTCTCATTGAAATATGTAGAATACCATCTGAGGCAAAGAGTTAGGTTACCCTTATTAAATATCTACAATTGGCCAGGCACGGTAGCTCATGCCAGTAGTCCTAGCACTTTGGGAGGCTGAGGCGGGCAGATCACTTGAGGTCAGGAGTTTGAGACCAGCCTGGCCAAAATGGTGAAACCCTGTCTCTACTAAAAACTACAAAAATGTAATCCCAGCTACTTGGGAGGCTGAGGCAGGAGAATCGCTTGAACCTGGGAGGCAGAGGTTGCAGTGAGCCAAGATTGCGCCATTGCACTCCAGCCTGGGTGACAGAGCAAAACTACATCTCAATAGAAAGAAAGAAAAAAATCAACAGTTATGCCTCAAAATTAAATTAACAACACTGGTTACTTAATGTTACCAGGATGATATCTATTATATATACAAGAGATGTCATATATATATGTAGATCCTTTTGGATCCACTTTCAAAATATATATATGTCTACCTGACATCTTGACACTTAGATATCTAATAGATATTTCAAATGTAGTATGTCCAAAACTGAATTTTTTATCTTTCCTCCCCAGACCTGCTTCACTCTCAGTCTTCTTCATTTCTTTTGATGGCAGCTCTTCCATCCTTCTATTTATTCAGGCTAAAACCCTTGGAGTTATTTTTGATGCCTCTCTTTTTATCCTACTGCATACCGATTTTGTCAACAAATCCTGTGGAATCTGTCTTAAGAATATATCCAGGAACTGACCATCCTTACCACCTTCTCTACTGTGGCCACCTTAATTCAATGGACAGTCATCTCTCTCTTGGATTACTGCAACAGCCTCTGAACCAAACTCCTTGCTTCTACCTTTGTCCATATCCAGTTGTTCTCAAAACAGCCAGAATTAGCTTTTTAAAATATTAAGTCAGATCATCAATCCTCTGACTCCCATCTAAAATGGACATTCATTTTGTTTAGAGTAGAAGCTGAAGTCCTTTCAGTGGCAAAAATATTTATTGGAGCATTACTCATAATAGCCAAGAAGTGGAAAAGGCCAAATGAACATATAAACAAAAATGTGTTGTATCCATACAACTGAATAATATTTAGCATTAAAAAAAGTGAAGAACTGATATGTGTTACAATTTGGATGAACCTTGAAAATATTATGAAGCTGGGCACGGTGGTTCACGCCTGTAATCCCAGCACTTTGGGAGGCTGAGGCAGGTGGATCACCTGAGGTCAGGAGTTTGAGACTAGCCTGGCCAAAATGGTGAAACCCCGTCTCTACTAAAAATGCACAAATTAGCTGGGCTTGGTGGTGGGTGCCTGTAATCCCATCTACTCCGGGGGCTAAGGCAGAAGAATTTCTTGAACCCAGGAGACGGAGGTTGCAGTGAGCTGAGATTGCACACCTGCACTCCGGCCTGGGCAACAAAGTGAGACTCTATCTCAAAAAAAAAAAAAAAAAAAAAAAAAAAAAAAAAAAAAAACAAAGAAAAGAAAATGTTACGTTAAGTGAAAGAAGCCAGTCACAAAAGATCACACACTGTATAACTCATTTATATGAAATGATGAAATGTCCAGAATAGGCAAATCCATGGAGACATAAAGTCGATTAGGAACTACCTAGGGCTAGAGGGGTTGGAGGAAACAGGGAGTGACTGCTAATTGGTATAGGGTTTCTTTTAGGGATGATAAAAATGTTCTAAAATGGATTGTGGTGATGATATGGGTCTCTGTGAATGTACTAAAACCATTGCATGGTATACTATAAATGGGTGTATGTTATGGTATGTGAATTACATTTCTATATTACATTGCTATAAATCTGTTTTTTAAAAAAGAGAGTTAGGTAATAGAAAGGAAAGAAAGAACATAATAAAAGGGGCAGTAATAATAATAATAATAATAATAGTAATAATAAGGCCCCATATTAGGAAGGAACTTAATATCTATGAGTTGATAGATATCATGGTACCTATGATATTAGAGAGAAGACCAATATCCTTAAGGTGTATGAACAAGTTGGAAAATAAGCTGCAGTTAGATAAGGACCATAGTATGAAGATTTTAAATTTTACCAGAAGCCCCAAAAGAAAGATTTGGAGGGATTTATGCAAGCAAATGACATAATCAAATTTCCATTTAAAAAAATCATTCTGTCTGGCTGGCATGGGGAGAATTAGAAGTGGGGAAGTGTAGAAACTGGGAGAGCAATTAAAAGTTGTTGCAGTGGACTAGGAAGAAAGGATGGTTGAAGTGAAGGCAGATATAAGAGATGGACTTTGGTGTCTATTTTGGAGAGAGAATCAGTGAAAGTTGGCAAACTGAGTGGATGTAGGGCATCAAGGATACGAGTAGATGGAGATCCCACTTACTTTGAGAAACCCTGGGGAAGAGTCATTTTAGGTGTAGTTCTGGATATGCTAAATTTGAGATGTGTTTGAAAATAACCATGTAGACACACACATCGACAGTTTGATATATGGTTTAGATTGGGTTTAAATATTGGCTCTGCCATTTACTAGCTATGTGACATTGAAAACCATTATTATTTTTCCTGATTCCTTCATCTGTAAGATGGAGATAACATAACCTACAGTAGCCAACTAATAATCTACTGGCTTATTACAGCTTGTTGGTTTAAGGCACAGACTCTGAACCTCCAACTGCCTGCATTTGGATCCTGGCTCTGCCATGACTATAGTTGTATGATCTTGGAGAAGTTACTTAATCTCTTTAAGTCTCATTTTCTTAATCCCAAAATGGGGATAATAATAGCACCTATCTCATAGGGTTGTTAAATAAGACATGCATTAGATAATATATGCAAAGTGCTTGGGGCTGGCACATAGTATGCAGATATAAGTGGTAGTTAATGATATTATCTCACTGGGTTGACATGAAGAGATGAGATAATACATACGAAATGAACCAGCACATATTAGATATTCAAAGAATGTTACTAAAGTTTCCTTCCTCATTTTTTCACCTGAATTTTGCCTTAATTAAACTTTCCACTTTTATTTGGACTAGGTTAACCTAGACATTTTCTCAGTATGGTAAAGCCCAGTAAATTGCCCACCAGTTTAAGATGGGAGATAAAGGCCAATGAACATTGCCACAGGAGTGGAAAACGGAGAAAAGAATGTCTAAGTGGGGAGGCACAATCCAGGTTGGGGAGACAGAATGCAATCAGCAAATATGAACAGTGGACCAGACCGTATAATTCCTGAGAAAAGTGGGATTGGTTTGGAACATTGGCTGCTATGAGATAAACCCCACAGCTGTGTGTTTTATCTAATAAATAACAAAGAAGCAGGCCTCTTCAAATGAGGACACGACTTCAACAGTATCTAAGAGCATAATGCACTCTGCCTGAGACCTTTGTGTGTGCCATCCTCACTGGTCCTTCATTCATTCATTCACTTGCTCATTTGTTTATTTTCCAGTTTATTCAACCATTATTACTGAGCACAAGGTATCAGGGAGACAGACGCGGGAAAAAGGTGAATGTTCTTAGCTCAATGGAGTGTGAAATATAGTGGGGGAAGACAGGAAAGAAACGACAAGTAGAATATACGGTGTCAGGCCGGGCGTGGTGGCTCACGCCTGAAATCCCAGCACTTTGGGAGGCCAAGACGGGTGGATCACCTGAGATCAGGAGTTCAAGACCAGCCTGGCTAACATGGCAAAACCCCGTCTCTACTAAAAAATCCAAAAAAATTAGCCAGGTGTTGCGGTGGGTGCCTGTAATCCCAGCTACTCCAGAGGCTGAGGCAGGAGAATCGCTTGAACTAGGGAGGCAGAGGTTGCAGTGAGCCGATATCATGCCATTGCACTCCAGCCTGGGTGATAAGAGTGAAACCCTGTCTCAAAAAAAAGAAGAAGAAGAAAGAATATACACTGTCAGATAAATTCTATGGAGAAAAATAAAGCAATGGCATCAGGGGAGATGCAGACATGGTAGCAAAGTAAAAGTCTGAAGAAGGGGAGCACTCCAACAGAGGGAACATTTCGTGCAAAGGCCCTGCTCATTATGTCTCTGTCATTCTGAATCCCATTTTCCCGTCCTTCAAAATTTAAAGAAATAGAAAAGTTTCACTGGGCTGAGGAAGATAATGTTCTTAGTTTCTAGGGCTGCTGTAACAAATTACCACAAGTTGGGTAATTTACAACAAGAGAAATATGTTATCTTACAGTTCTGGAGGCCAGCAGTCCAAAATCCAGCAAGGCCACATTCCTTCAGGGAACTTCTGGAAAGGGCCCATTCCTTGCCAATTTCAGCTTCTGGGGGTTGCATTAGCATTTCTGGCTGCATCTCTCCAATCTCTGCCTCTGTCTTTACATGGCCTTCTCTGTGTGCCCATGTCTTCTCTTCTGTCTCTTATAAGGACACTTATCCTTGGATTTAGGGTCCACCTGAGTAATTCAGGATGATCTCATCTAAAGATCCTTAAGCCAGGCGTGGTGGCTCATGCCTATAATCCCAGCACTTTGGGAGGCTGAGGCGGGTGGATCACGAGGTCAGGAGATCAAGACCATCCTGGCTAACATGGTGAAACCCCGTCTCTACTTAAAATACAAAAAATTAGCTGGGCGTGGTGGCACGCACCTGTAGTCCCAGCTACTCGGGAGGCTGAGGCAGGAGAATTGCTTGAACCTGGGAGACAGAAATTGCAGTGAGCCAAGATCACACCGCTGTACTCTGGCCTGGGTGTCAGAGCTAGCCTCCGTCTCAAAAAACAAATCCTTAATTTAATTACATCTGCAAAGACTCCTTTCCAAATAAGGTCATAGTCACAGATTCTGGCCATTGGGATATGAACATATCATTTGGGGGGCTACCATTCAATCCACTACACTCAATAAAGGTGCTTCGGTTCTTCTTTGTCCATGTTACAGACTTTCTCACATTCATCTTTTTTCTCTAAGTTGAAAAGTTGTCTTTGAGAAATGTTTTTTCTTTTCTTTTCTTGTTTCTTTCTCTCTCTCTCTCTCTCCCCCCCTCCCTTCCTCCCTCTCTCTCTCTTTCTCTTTCTTGGAGTGTCTATACAGGCGTAAGTGAGGTAGATGACTGAGAATTATCTGAGATAGAGACTTTCATATGGCCATAGCCGTTAATGTGGTTCAAGGGCAAAATCATATTGGCATCTGTTTGGGAATTGCAATCAGTAAGTAGGTTAAAATTTCAGAATAATTAATTATTTCCCTGTTGGCCAAACAGGAAATGGATAAATATAACCAATATTCACAATTTGGAAAATTGAACAAATTCTTCTATTTACCCCTTTTCCCATTCACACCATACATAGCTAAGTTATGTTACCATCCTTATTCATACTTTCATTTACACTTTTTCTACTTTTTGACAGTTTAAATATTTGTTGCAGTATAACATACGTGCAATAGGTACAAAAGCTTTATGTTCACATATTAATCTCACACTGTTTTTACATATCTGTTTAACCATGTAACCATCATCCAAATCAAACATTCAGAAGGCTTCTTCCCACTTAACAATCCCCTCCCCAAAGGTGGCCACTATTCTATCTAGTTCTATCACCATAGACAAGTTACCTGTTTTTGAACTTCTAAAGTGATATAGTATGCACTCCTGTGTAAATTTCTTTTTTTTTTTTGACATATGTCTGAAAGATGCATCCAAGCCCTTTTGTGTAGCTGTGGTTTACTTTTTTCAGTACTGCATAGTATTTCACTGTGTATCACTGTATGATATATATTTATTCTAATTTGTGTTGTTTCTATTTGTGAGTTATCATGAATAAAGCTGCTATGAACCTTATTGTACAAGTATTTTGGTAGACATATGTCATCATTTTTGATGGGCATATCCCTAGAAGTGGAATTATTGGGCCATCGAATAGACATAGGTTTAGTTTTAGTAGATTTTACCCAAGAGTTTTCCAAAGTAGCTATACCAATTATCTCTCCAGTTGGTCCATATGCTCACCATTTGATATCGTCAAGCTTCCAAATTTTAGCCATTCTGATGGGTATATAGTGGTGTGGAGTGGTGTTTCATTGTGGTTTTAATTTGCATTTCCCTAATGACTAATGATGTTGAGCACTTTGTCATATGTGTATTGGTCACTTGTATATCCTCTTTTGTTAACTGCCTATTCAAGAATTTTGCCCCCCCTTTTTGAAAAAAAAAAAAGACCAGATTTTTGTTTGTCTGTCTTTTTCTTATCAGTTTGTAGGAGTTCTTTATATACTCTGAATATACATCCTTTTAGTGAATATCCTTTTTGGCCATGTATTGTTCCAATCTGTGGCTTACCTTTTCATTTTCTTAATTTTATGTTTTAGGGGTCAAACTTTTTTCATAAAGAGCCAAATAATAAATATTTTAGGTTTTGTAGGTCACGTGGTCTCTTTTGCAACTACTCAGCTATGCCATTTAGTGCAAAAGCAGCTACACACAATACGTTTAATGAATAAGCAAAAACTTTATCATTCTTCTTTTGATTGTTTTTCAGCCATATAAAAATTTAATAATTATTCTTAGCTCACATATTGTACAAAAACACTTGACAGGCTGGATTAAGTTTATAATCTGATATGGTTGGGCTATGTCCCCACCTAAATCTTATTTTGAATTGTAATTCCCTTAACCCCCATGTGTCATGGGAGGTACCAGGTGGAGATAACTGAATCGTGGAAGTGGTTTCCTCCATCCTGTTCTCGTGATAGTGAGTTAGTTCTCACAAGATCTGATAGTTTTATAAGGAGCTTCACCCCCCACTTGCTCTGCACTTCTCCTTGCTGCCACCATGTGAAGACGGATGTGTTTGCTTCACCTTAAGCCATGATTGTAAGTTTCCTGAGGCCTCCCCAGCCCTGTGGAACTGTGAGTCAATTAAATCTCTTTCCTTTATAAATTACTCAGTCTTGGGTATATCCTTATAGCAGCGGGAGAACAGACTAATACACAGTCCATAGTTTGGCAGCTCTGGTGTATTTTATAAATACAAATTATGAATTTTAATGAATTTCAGTTTATCAGTTTCTTCTTTTGTCATCAATGCTTTTTTATTACTGTTTAAGAAATATTTGCCTATCTAAAAATCATGAATATATTATCCTTCATCTTATTCTAGAAGTTTCATTTTATTATTCATGTTTATGTCTATGATCCATCTGGGATTAAGTTTTACGAATGATGTAAAATACAGGTTTCACATGTTTGCTTCTATGTACTTAAGTTATTATACATCTTTTTCAATTTTATTATGCAACTATGACTTATCTGTTCATTGAAGCTTTCCCTGATGCCCTTACCTTGTGCTTGTAACTTTCCTCTAGTCATTCTTTCAACAACTGCTTTTTGAAGCCTTATTATTATGTACCATGTTAGGCACATGGTGTGGTTTGTGTCTGAAGATATGTGTATTTACTTGCTCATTTAATCATTCATCAAATTTCATGATTTCATCAAATTTCATGAAGAAAATTACAGTTTTTTGAAGAAAACAATTTAAACTTTACAATGAAATATGATAATGTTGCAAGTATTTGTTCACATGTTTTTCTTTTTTTTTTTGAGATGGAGTCTTGCACTATCCCTGGGCTGGAGTGCAGTGGCGTGATCTCAGCTCGCTGCAGCCTCCACCTCCTGGGTTCAAGCGATTCTCCTGCCTCAGCCTCCCAAGTAGCTGGGATTACAGGCGCCTGCCACCACACCCAACTAATTTTTTGTATTTTTAGTAGAGACAGGGTTTCACCATGTTGGCCAAACTGGTCTCAAACTCCTGACCTCGTGATTTGCCCACCCACTTTGACCTCCCAAAGTGCTGGGATTATAGGCGTGAGCCACCGCGCCTGGCCATGTTCACACGTTTTTCTAAAAATTAGTCATTTAAGAAAGAAGCCATAAGCATTAATTTGATTATCTCTAGCACCTAGCATAAATCCTAGCACAGACAAGGTGATCATGAAATTTAATGAATAAGTGAGCAAGTAAATACACATATACATTGAATAAATATACACATATGTATACAATGAGTGTATATATATATACATATATATTTGAATTCAGTGAATACATAAATGTTTATATATATGTGCACATCATGCACACAAACAACCTTCTGCGCTTTCCTTCCAGATGCACACAATTAAAGTACCACTTCAGAAACCACTAATCTTTCTCCTGTGTGCCTTAGACCAGAAGTCCCCCAACCCCAGGCCACAGATCAGTAGTGGTGCATGGCCTGTTAGGAACTGGGCTGCATAGCAGGAGGTGAGCCACCAGCCAGCGAACAAAGCTTCATCTGTATTTACGGCTGCTCCCCATGGCTCACATTACTGCTTGAGCTCTGCCTCCTGTCAGATCATTGATGGCATCAGATCCTCATAAGAGCACAAACCCTACTGTGAACTGTGCTTGCGAGGAGGAGAATCTAATGCCTGATGATCTGTTACTGTCTCCCATCACTCCCAAATGGGACCATCTAGTCACAGGAAAACAAACTCAGGGCTCTCACTGATTCTACATTATGGTGAGCTGTATAATTATTTCATTATATATTACAATGTAATAATAATAGAAATAAAGTACACAATATATGTAATGTGCTTGAATTATCCTGAAACCATCCCCCCCACTCCCCTCCCCGGTCCACAGAAAAATTACCTTCCAAAAAACCAGTCCCTGGTGCCAAAAAGGTTGGGGGCTGCTGCCTTACACAGACAAAGTTTATCCATTATAGATTAATTATTAACGTCTTAGCCTTTTCACAAGATGGCGCCGAAGATGAAGAAGGAAGCTCCTGCCCCCTCCGAAGCTGATGCCAAAGCAAAGGCTTTGGCCACAAAAAAAAAAAAAGATCCATATGTCACCCTCTTTCTGGTGGCCCAAGGCACTGTAGTTCTGGAAGCAGCCCAAATATCCTTGGATGAGCGCCCCCAGGAGAAACAAGCTTACTCACTCTGCCTCATCAGTTCCACTGACCACTGAGTCTGCTTTGAAGAAGATAGAAAACAACATGACAATCGAGATGGATTGATGGATAACAGAATGATAGATACGTGATAAAACAAGTAGAATAAAGTATTAATGGTGGGCCAGGCGCGGTGGCTCACGCTTGTAATCCCAGCACTTTGGGAGGCCGAGGCGGGTGGATCATGAGGTCAGGAGATCGAGACCACGGTGAAAACCCGTCTCTACTAAAAATACAAAAAAATTAGCCGGGCGTGGTGGCGGGCGCCTGCAGTCCCAGCTACTCGGAGAGGCTGAGGCAGGAGAATGGTGTGAACCCAGGAGGTGGAGCTTGCAGTGAGCCGAGATTGAGCCACTGCACTCCAGCCTGGGCGACAGAGCAAGACTCCGTCTCAAAAAAAAAAAAAAAAAAGTATTAATGGTGATTCTAGGGAGTGGGCATATGAATGCTCATGGTAAATTATTTTCAAATTTTCTGTACATTTGAAAGTCTTCCTAATAAACTATAAAGGAAGTAATGTGCAAAAACAAAAAAGGAAACAATGATACACTTGGGTTCATTGTGGATATCAAAGCCAACAAACAAGCACCAGATCAAACAGGCTATGAAGGAGCTCTATGATCCTGATGTGGCCAAGCTCAACACCCTGATCAGGCCCGGTGGAGAGAACACATATGTTCAATTGCCTCCTGATTTACGTTTCGGATGTTGCCAACAAAACTGGGATCATCTAAGCTGAGTCCAGCTGGCTAATTCTAAATATCCACCAGAAAAATAATCATTTAAAAATAATAGTAATAAAGACTTGATGGCTCCTATCTCAGACTGCCTGGGTTCAAATCCAGGCTCTATCACCTAGCAGTTAAAGTTACTTAACTTTCCTGTGCCCCAGTAGCCTCATCTGTAAAATGAAAAAACCTTCCTTACAGGGATGCTTGGAATGTTAAAGGAGTTAACACATATCAAATAATTAAAGCCTAAAGGTTCAATGAGGACAGGAATTTTTGTTTTATTCATTGCCATATCCCTAGCTTATAGAAGAGTGTTTGGTACATAGCAGATGCTCAATAAATTTCTATTGAATGAATAACCAATATTTTGAATAACCAATATTTTGATAGTCAAAATCGAATAGCTGTTGGCTATTATTTTATGTATGCTATAAAATTTCTTAATTCCCATTTCAATCATTCCCCATCCCCCAATTACTGCCATTTTCACTTTGGGAGCCATGGCACTTTCCTATAATGACACAAGATGGCAGCATCACTCTCCTTTTAAGTTATCAGCCAAGCTCTAGTTTGACCAGTTTTGGAAATTCTCTGAAGCATCTTTATTTCCAAGTTCCTCCATCCATTCTAGTTTTTTTTTTTTTTAATGAACAACATTAACTGTTTGAATTACCATAAGATTAGCTCTTAAGTGCTCTAATTTCTAGCTAAGAAAAGATTACTACATGTAAAAAGGTAAAAATGTTGACATGAATCCAAGACTGCTTTCCAGTACCACTAGCATTTTGTGTTCTTAAAGCTCCCTTTTTGTAACAAAAAAACTGCTTGACAAATTATGAAGCCAAATGTGTTTCAGAGACACATGTTGTTCCCTTCCAAGCCTGTAAGAAATTACAAACAAAATACAACTTCCCCTCTGTCTCTTTACTAAAGACATGAAGCTAATTCTTCAGTCCCTCTAAGTTACTCTGTGAATTCACTGTTGAACAGCAGAAATTTCTGAGCACCTTCGAGTGTAAGACCTTGTGGGATAAAGAAAAAAACCTTAGTTTAGAAATTAAGAGACCTGGATTCTAGTGGCTCTTCAGGAATCTCCTCACCTCCAACTTTAATCAAATCTCCTATCTTTCCAAGATTCAATTTCCTTATTTCTAAAACAAGGATAATAATCTCCGCCTAACTATTCGGAAACAAGATCAGTGAATGTAAATAGCATTATAAACTGTAAGGGGTATAACTGTATTATAAATATTATAAACTGTAAAGCATTATACACTTCACCCTGCATGAGCTAATGTTAGAATCATTTTCATTTTACCTATGGGGAAAACCAGTTCTATCCAGTTAAGTGAGCTTGCCTCAGTTTTCTCACCTGTAAAATGGGACTAATGATAGCAACTCCACCTACTTCAGTGAGTTGTAAAGATAAAATAAGATAATAGATTCGAAAGTGCTTTTAAAATGAAAGTACTTTCACTTGTACTCTCACAAGATTATTAGCTTAAGCAAATGGCTTTTCTTGGATTTCACAAACAATCCTGAAGAAAACAACATATAAGTAAATCGTTCAAGAAAATAAGTATTTTGAATTATTACTTTCTGAAACCTCAAGAAATTGCATATTTTAAAAAGACAGGAGTTGAGAGGCTGAAGATGTTATTTTATTTAGGGAAGGATGACTACAATTAAATGGTTATATTCAAGGTGGTACTTGATAAATGCTTTTTAAATAGCTGTATTTAAATGAGGTATTTTGTAGAAATAAAGTGTTCATTGAAAATATTAACATTCAACTTGCCAGATGCAGTGGTTCACGCCTATAATCCCAGCACTTTGGGAGGCCAAGGCAGGCAGACCACTTGAGGCCAGGAGTTTAAGACTAGCCTGGCCAACATGGCGAAACTCTGTCTGTACTAAAAATACAAAAATTAGCCAGGCTTGGTGGCCATGCCTGTAATCCCAGCTGTGGCACGAGAATCGCTTGAACTCAGGAGGGCTGCAGTAAGCTGAGATCGCACCACTGCACTCCAGCCCAGGTGACAGAGCAAGACTCTGTCTCAAGGAAAAAACAAAATTAACATTCAACTAATATTTATTGATTGCCTATTGTGTACCAAGCATTTTCAAATGTATCATTTCATTTTATACTTTTAAACCCTCCTCACAACTACAGAAAAATGTCAGCCCCATTTAAAAGTTGAGGAAACTGAGGTTCAGGGAGGTTATTCAGCTTGCCTCAGGTCAAACAGCAGAACCCCTTCTGCTAATCCCCTGCCCCTTCTTGCCTTTTATCAGAAGTGTGACTGTAGACGTTTCCATTCAGTCCTCTGGAAGCATTTGTGATATCAAATCCAACACTTATAGCAGCAAGCTAGTAATTTTTGTTTATTAAAAACCAGAGGTGGAATATGAATATAACAGTTTGGAAGAATCTGGATAAATAGACACTTCTTAGTCAAAACGTCTATGTCTTCTTAAGTTAATTTCAATGGCTTAAGAAACTTAGGCTCTTACCTTTTGATCATACAATTTTATATAAAGGGACTCAGCTACTTTCCTCTTCAATATTTCTAGAACCAATTCATACCTTTTCAAAACTAAAAATAATTAATTATTAAATATTAGGAGTCAAAAAGAGAGAGAAAGAAAGTTATGAGGTAACGAGAGATCTTAGAAATGAAGGCCATTTACATCTGTTGGGAGGTATCAGTTATGTAAGAATGATGTGCTGTTGTTGTCACACATAATAAGTCAATCTTAAAAAGGCATTTATCCCTGCTGATGTTATAGTTTTTATACAGACCTATTTAATGAACTGGATGTCATTTTAATGTGTGAATTTTGGTAAGTTTGTTTGCCAGAAATTCTAATTACTTAATTACCTTGAAATGACACCATTCTAAATTATCAAGTCTGTTTTGTTGCAATTTATTTGCTGGTAAGATTATTCAACCTTAGGGATTAAGACAAAGAGGCCTTCAAATTTATATGTCTGGTTAGCTGCTTTATTTCCCATTATCTAAAGAAATATATTGACACTATATTTTATTACTTGTTCAAATCAGTTTTATAATAGCAAGTATTTGTAGCAGTCCCTTGAAGAGTTACCCAGATATAATACCTGTTTGCACAGAACTACATACATCAATTAACACTGTGATCTTTTAGTTATGGAAAAATAGCCCACAGAGCCTTATAAATGGAAATATAAAACTCTTATTTAAACATCCATTTATTATCCCTTTTATCTGCTTTTGGAATAACAGACTTTTTGAGACAGTCTCCCTCTGTTGCTCAGACTGGAGTGCATTGGCGTGATCTGGGCTCACTGCAACATCCACCTCCCCAGTTCAAGCGATTCTCGTGTCTCAGCCTCAGGGAGTAGCTGGGACTATGGGTCTGTACCACCACACCAGTATTTTTAGTAGAGATGGGGTTTCACCATGTTGGCCAGGCTGATCTTGGAGTCCTGGCCTCAAGCCATCTGCCTGTCTTGGCCTCCCAAAGAGCTACGATTATAGGCGTGAGCCACTGCACCCAGCCAGTCTGACTTTTAAAAATATGTGTGTTCTTAAATTAATAAAAGTCATTTCACAGATAAGGAAAAGCAGACAGGAAATATACAGGGAGGTACCTATAAAATTCATGTAGTCACTATTTCTTTCTTTGGCTTAGGATTTCACCATTATTTATTGCAGTATCAAGGTCAAGGCTCTCGCCTCATGGAGCTAACAATCTTTGAGGGACAAATTATGACCACTTGCAAGTAAGACAAGCCACTATATTCCACTGCACATGACCCTGTCTTATTATTTCACTTTGCAAGTAATTTCATGATTTGCAAAGTGAAGCAATCAGATAGGGCCGTGTCCAGTGGAATAAGACCTTGAGTTAGTCTACTCAAGGTCTTTTAGAGCTCAAAGGAGGGAAAGATCAGAGAGGCCTGCAGTTTCAAGAAAGCTTGCTTTTAGATTGGAATTCCAAAAGCATGATTTGGTGAGTAAGAATTTCAAAGATGACTATAATTACAAAGACAATTGAGTGGGCAAAGACCCTGGAATCCTGAATTCCTCTTAGAATGTCAATAATTATGAACCTGGCCTTGTTTTGTTTCCACTCTTTTAGCATTTCAAGAGAAGGTGTTTCTCAAGAAAAAGCTATCTCAAGAATCTGTCTTCTGAACTACCCTGGCTTTTACCTGTGCTATTTGAATTGAGAGTGCTGTGTCTGATTTGCAGTTGGATGCTTCAGCTCCAAAACTTCTTGGGAGAGTCAGATCTTCTTGCTTCCAGAAGATAGCAATGTTGTCTTTCTTTGCAAGCCCCACTTACTAACCGGTCCTAACTTGAGCTTAATTCAGTACACAGCAAATCCTGTGCTAGGTACTAGAGAGATGCCACGGCGCTGATAACCTACACAGTTTGCTAGTCTTTACCATCTGTAACACCAAATCAGGCTGAGATAGGCTCATGCCTGTAATCCTAGCACTTTGGGAGGCCGAAGCAGGCGATCACGAAGTCCGAAATTTGAGACCAGCCTGACCAACATGGTGAAGCCCCATCTCTACTAAAAATACAAAAATTAGCCATGTGTGGTGGCACGCGCCTGTAATCTCAGTTACTCAGGAGGCTGAGGCAGGAGAATCCCTTGAATCCGGGAGGCGGAGATTGCAGTGAGCCAAGATTGCGGCACTGCACTCCAGCCTGGGCGACAGAGTGAGACGCCATCTTGGGGAAAAAAAAATAGTTATAAGCAAAGAGTTGACAGTGAAGTTAATTCTGTGCAGGAGTGAAGAAAGTACTCAGAGAGGAGGTGACATTTCAGAGGATACTAAAGCAAGAGAAGCATTTCCCTAACTACAGGAGGAAAGGGTATGCGTTATAGGCAGAGCATGTAGGAGAGCAGGGGTGTGGAGTGTGAAAGGATTGTACCACAAAGGGCATTTGTACCAGAAAGGGTTGATGGTGGCTGCATATAAACTTATCAAAACCCGAAACAAGTCAGTGTAAGAAAGAACATGATTCATATAATGTATCAAAAAGCTACAGATATTTCCATTTCTGAATGCACACAAAGAGCCACCTGGAAAAAAACATCCATTTATTGTCCACTGTGCCCAGCTCCATGCTAGGCACTACAGAAGATACAAGGGAAGGACCTTGCCCTGGAAATGTTTATTCTCTATTTGGAAAAAAGATTAACTCACATAAAATAATTAAACATAAGATGCCAGCCTCTAAGGAAAAATGTTAGATTGTCTGAAACTCAAACAGGGAGCATTTTGGCTGCCCTGGAATTCCCCATAGTAGTACAATTACTCTTGGGGCCAGGAGAGGGGTTGGATGGCCTGAGACTCCTTCACCCAGAAAAAAGGTAATTGCTAACCCTCATAGAGCACTTCCTATGTACTGGGCACTGTTCTAGGAGCTTACACGGATTAACAAATTAAGTCTTCACAACCACCCTATATGAAAAGGAACAGTTATCGCTAGTTACATATGGGGAAACTGAGGCACAGAGTGACGGGATTGAAATACAGGAGATGTGGTTCCACAGTCGTGCAGTCTTTTTCATTTTAGTATTCTCAAAGTCTAGCACAGTACCCGGTGCTGGATGTTAAGATCTTAAACAAACAAACAACTCGTTTTCCTTAAAAATTTTATTTTCAGGGTAATACAATTCAAGTCACAATAAAGACCTGAAAGCCTCACGTTTGTAGGTGAAGAAAAATGCATTTTAGCTGTACAGCCCTAACTTTTACTTGACCCAAGGCCAGCAAGAAAATGTTTCTTTTTATTTATATATTTTTTTTCTTTGGTGACAATTCGGTGTTTCTGAACGCTAGGGGCTCCCGGTTTCTCTGGTTTGAGAGTAACTTTTCCTTTTAGGGCTTTTTTTTTTTTTTTTTTTTGAAGGGGGTGGGGAAAAATGTGGCCTTAATTATCCTACGTCTTAGGCAGCTTAAGGAAGGGGCTGTGCTTTCGGAATCCCATCCGAGCCAAGTAAGGAGGTCCCTCTCTCTCTCTCCCACCACGTCTTCTCTTTTTAAAGGACCTCGTGAAATAAAAGTGCAGAAAACAAACCCAGGCGATCACAGCAGCAGCCGCCGCGGCAGCAGCACCAACAGCAGGAGGAGCAGGGGGAGCGGGAGGAGGAGGAGGAGGAGGCAAAGTCGGAGTTGGGGCTGGCGCTCCGGAGTTGCTGGGCTCAGCGCAGCTCCCATTCATTAAGGAACCAGCTGCAGAGGAAAGTGGCCAAGCGCCCGCGCTGCCCACTCGCTCGCTCGCGCACTCAGACGCACGCCAGAACAGCGCGCCCCAAGCTGCGCAGCTCTGCAAAAGTTTCTGCTCGGGATCTGGCTCTCCTCCCCCTGGACTTTCGAACGATTTAGGGTTGAGAGAGCAAAGCAGAGGCGCGCAGGAGGAGCAGAAAACACCACCTTCTGCAGTTGGAGGCAGGCAGCCCCGGCTGCACTCTCGCCGCCGCGCCGGGAGCCGGGGCCGACCCGCCACTCTCCGCAGCAGCCTCGGCCAGGAGGCGACCCGGGCGCCTGGGTGTGTGGGCTGCTGTTGTGGGACGTCTTCGCGAGGCGGGAGGCTCTCGCCGCAGCCAGCGCCATGCAAAACTACAAGTACGACAAAGCGATCGTCCCGGAGAGCAAGAACGGCGGCAGCCCGGCGCTCAACAACAACCCGAGGAGGAGCGGCAGCAAGCGGGTGCTGCTCATCTGCCTCGACCTCTTCTGCCTCTTCATGGGTGAGCCCAGCCCCGCTGTCCCTCGGCCCCTCGGCCCTCGGCGCGCGTCCCAGCCCAGCCCGGGGCCGCGCAGCGCCGCGCCGCGCTGACAGCTCCGGGGGGCCCCCGCAGCCTTCCTAGGGAGCCTTCGCGCCGCCTGGGCCCGAAGCCCCCGCCCTCCCCGATCCCACCGACTTCTTGGCCTGTACTTGAGTGGGTCTGGGCGTGCTTAAGCGTTCGTGGGCAACTGTTAAACCAGCTCAGTAAAAGTCGTCTCCACGTTGGAAGCCCGGGCGGATTCCCGCGGAAGGTGTGGGTTCGTCCTTTTAGCGTAGGGGAAGCTGGTTGAGCGGTGCTCTAGAGCCAGCGTGTAGCTAGCTGGTCGCCCTCCATCCGAGTGAAATGGATCGCCCCGAGAGTCGGGCTCCTGCCTGGAGCGGAGCTGCCTTCCCGGCGGCTGTACGTAAACATCCAACCCTTCCGCCTTTGCTGCCCAGGCTCGCCAGACTGGCTAGCCGGCCTTTTCACTTCTCTCCTGTAGGTGCTTTCCCCGGGCTTGATGCTGGGCACGGCTTCAGCAACCACTTGAGTGCCTACTGTGTGCCAGGTGGTAGGCGGCCTCACGGGCATCAGTTTTAGCTCGCCCACTCTCTGACTCCGTGCAGCAGGGGTGATAAGCCCCATTTCCCTGATGGGCACATTGAGGCACTGGGAAAGCAAGCTGCGATCTTGTTTGGGGACCACAAATTTAATTGCACTCCCAGAAAGTTGAGGCGATGGTCCACTTCTGTTTTCCAAAGTCGTTGGAAGCCACAGCTGGAAGAGCGGTGGGAGTTAAAGGAATTGGAGTGGGAGGGTGAGGAGGATTTATGAACTCGGTAGGGGAGGGAGAAAGCGCTTCACACGAATGAACAGGACTTCCAAGTTTGAAGTCAGCCTAGGATTTTTTTTTTTTTAAGCGAATCATGGTGTAATGGAAAACGCACAGTACTTGTCATCAGAACACTGCCACTCTTGCCACTTGCTGGGTGTGCCACCTAACTGCCTCATGGGCCTCAGTTTCCTCAGCAGTTGAATGAGTGGGTTGAAGTAGATGCTCTCCAAGGCCCCTTCCTGCATTAAGAACTCGGATTTGGTCCAGAAGCTGTTCTGCCAACTCTGCTAACTGAAGAAACATCTGTGTTCCCAATTCAGTTCCCTTAAAATAGAACTCCTGCACGGAGACTTAAGTCCTCTTTGAAATGGATTTGTCCATGCAGATTTTGCAGACCAGAGACTTCTTAGGCAGGAGTTACACCTCCCTGGTGTTCATGACTCTTTCTGTAGCACTGTCCTTACTGTGCAGTGTCCTCCTGATGCTCCATAGTAAAGAAAGATAGGATTCTTAGAGTTTAAAAACAAGAACGGCCCCCTTCAGGTAAGGACAGACAGCTGAAGGTATAATTGTGCTCTGTGGAAGGGAGGAAGGGTGGAAGGGAAGAAAAGTCACTGTAGCTCAGGTGGCACATCCCATTTCCACATCTCTCAATATTAATTCAACATTAAGATGCTATGTAAAGGAATTGTCACTGGGGGGCCTACCTTCCTGAAGGCAGCTGGCTTATTATCATGCACAGTGGGACAGATTACTACTTAAAGTCTTGTAATCAAGCTGTTGAATTTTTAAAAGACCCTCCCTGGTCCCAGGGGAGTACAAGGAAGCACTAAACACATGGAAGCTGTTTGCTGTAAACTTGCCTGGAACTCCCTGTGTGTACTCAGTGTGTTTTGTTGGTGGCAGGGTAAGCTCTTCCTAGAGTACCTGTGCAGGATACCCTCCTACCTCCTACTTTGTGATTAAGAAAGCAGAGCTAGAACATGCTTGACAGCCTTTGTACAATTTCCTTTCCACCCTTGTGATTTTAGAAGGCAGTCCCAAGAGATGGTGTCTTATGAAAGTGAAAAGGAAAGAGATGTAAAGGAATTTGCAAAAAGACACAACCATCAGCTATAGTTTAGCCAGGGATGTAAAAACCCAAGCTACTCTGTTGTACATTGAAGGTGTAAAAAAGGTGTGTGTGCATGCATGCATGTGTGTGCACATGCACGTTTCAGTTCGTCATTGGCCCCACCTATCCCCCGTCACCCCAAAGCTAATATTCCAACCTGTTTATTATATTTATTCACTGTTAGTCTCATTTTGAACAAAATGATTTTATCTCCAAAAAGCAATAAGGTGTCAGGACCATGTATTTTATTACAGAGGCACATAGCTACTTGTTTTAAGGGGTGCTTTGCCATTAAAACCATGGCAACATTTTCAAAGTGACTTATTGATCAATGTTTCCCCAGAGCACAGGCCAATTACAATATCACTAATTAAATGTCTCTCAAACACCTTTAATAGGAAAAATTCTTTGTAAGAGAAATATTTAGGTGAGATATTTATGCAGGAGAACTCTATCTGGCTTCCAAAAGAAAAATTAATAGCACAACATGTGATTTTAATATTCCGCACACCACAGTCTTAAAAAAATTGTTTCCACTTTTTGCCTAAGACCGTCAGTATTATTTAATTTTTATATAGTTTATTGATCATATGGTCTGGATTACAGGGCACTAATATATTAAGAAGAGAGACAGTTTTCTGTTTATTCTCTCACAGGAATATATACCAAGCTTCATCTAGTATCTGGAAAAAATAAAAGCTGATGTGCTATGTCAGTGTTATGTAAGTGGAAATATGCAAGTAGTTTAACTTGTTTCACATACCTTTTTAGAACGTTAAATTCTTGGTGAAAAAGCAGAAGTCCACTCTTGTTTAAAGCCAAGACAATCTGGTGTCAAATAACACCAGTGGGAGTTTACCTTTCATTGGACAGCTATCTTTACCGATTAATTGCTTTTAAATACAGTTATGAATCTTTGCGTGATGGTTTTTCTGAAATTGATTTTGTTTTCCTTTTACTTAAGTAATATTTATCACCTCCTGGTTTTTGTACATTGTGGTGTATGGGGTTACAGGAGAGCGACAGACAATTCCCAGGTAAGAAGGGAGGAACAATTATTGTCTTTCTAAGCTCTGTTAGTCTCTTTTTTTATATAAATTCATATATGCACGCTTTAATGCAACCCCTATGAATAAATTATCTCCCATTTTATAAACCAGAAACCATGTCTCAGAAAAGGGAAGGATAGACTAACACTGAAGTCGATTTGAATTGATCCCCAATTCTCAGTTTAGCATGAGTGGAGTCCTTTCCCCACCTGAAGAATCTTGAAATTCAGGTTCTCATCAGAAAATTCTGAAGCTCAGTTTGCAGAAAGTTCTGCCTTTCCCGATTTCCCAGTTACCCATTTGCACCAAAGCAGAAAAATAAAGTTGGTCCCAGTCTTCCGGTCAGTGATACAGAATTTGGGTGGTCAGCAACCGTGCTATTTAATTTGGTTGCTCCACCACGTTTTTGGATGTTTTTTGATTTCCAACTAAATGGTTGAGCTAAAATTCTAGAACTGGTTCTATATATGGGATACATAGAGTCATCATTTATTATTATTTACTTTTAATAATGAGAGAGGTGCAGCATGGTATAGTGAAAAAAAGACACTTAGAGTCAGAAGCTTCAGGTTCCAGGTTGGCCAGTGCCACTGTCGAGTTGCATTGTGTGGATGAGTTGGTTTTCTGTGTGTCTCGGTTTTTTTCCACCTGCAAAATGACTGGGATTATGTCTATTGCCATTAAACATGCGGTGACCAATTTCTAGTAGAGGCTCGACATTAGAGACTTGACATATGCTGAATGTCTACCTTATGCATCTACTCTGCTGAGCTCTTCATTATATATTAGCTCTGTGAATCATCACGAACTAGAGACAGGCATTATAGTCTTGTACTGCCACTGCACTGTACAGCTTTGGAAAAATTCATTTAAATTTTCTGAGTCTCAGTTTCTTTACCATTGAGAAAAAGGGAAGGAACTAGACCATCTTTCAGTGTCCTTCTAGCTCTAACAATTTTATAAGTCTAGGCTGGTAGATATTGTGATATAGAAACCTACCCACTGCCCCTCTTGGACCATTTGTCATTAATTGAATTGTTACATATGTATGACCAAAGAATTAATGTTGAAAATTAGCTTAAGTTGGTGTTGATTCTGGAGGGGAGGTAAGCACTGCTTTTACTAAGGTTAAGGCAATACACTGAGAAACTGACTAGATTTTTCCTAGGCCGGATGTGTCCTTTCACCTGCTTCCTGAAATTTACATATTTTCATTAATCAACTGGTAAACTGCCTAGCCAACCATCCTTCGTAGATTAAAATAAAGAAAAGAGCCTCGCTGGGTGCTGTGGCTTACTCCTGTAATCCCAGCACTTTGGGAGGCAGAGGCAGGAGGATTACTTGAGCTAAGGAGTTTGAAATCAGCTTGGGCAATATAGTGAGACCTTGTCTCTACAAAAAAATCAAAAATTAACCAGGTGTGGTGGTGCAAGCCTGTAGCTGTAGCCCAGCTTCTTAGGAGGCTGAGGTAGGAGGATACCTTGAGACTAGGAGACTAGCCTCCAAGGCTGCAGTGAGCCATGATTGTGTCACTGCACTCCAGCCTAGGATCATTTAGTAGGTAAGCCCTGTTGACTTTTCTAGTATGGTTAAAAACTTTTTCTTCACTGTCCAAAATGGTTAGGGTTTTTTTTGTTTTTTGTTTTTTTGTTTTTTGTTTTTTGTTTTTTTTTGAGACAGTCTTGCTCTGTCACCCAGGCTGGAGTGCAATGGCGTGATCTTGGCTCACTGCAACCTCTGCCTCCCGGGTTTAAGCGATTCTCCTGCCTCAGACTCCTGAGTAGCTGGGACTACAGGCACGTGCCACCATGCTTAGCTAATTTTTTGTATTTTTAGTAGAGACAGGGTTGCACCATGTTAGCCAAGACGGTCTCAATCTCCTAACTTTGTGACCTGCCCGCTTCAGCCTCCCAAAGTGCTGGGATTACAGGTGTGAGCCACCATGCTAGGCCCCTTTTCTGCTTTTAACACTTTTGATTACCTGTCAATTTTAGATTCTTCCTTTATCCTTTCCTGTGCAGTTGTTTGAGCTAGGAAGCCCAGTTGGTCACAGCATGATGCTAACGAGACCATAGTCAAGGGCTTCTTCCCTGTGTAGGCAGTGATATTTATGGAGAAACCCTGTCCTGTGTGTCAGTTCAATCCAGTACACATTATTTGAGGAGTAATACTTTGTTTTGGGGTTGCCTGTTACACCAGTATTTCATAAACTCACCTAACATGGGGCCTATCTGGTATGAAATACAGATTCTCGGACTCTTCTCCAGGATATTCAGATTCAGCTGGCTTTGAGCCAGGACCTGGGATTCTGTATTTTATAGACGCTGCGGGTGATTCTTATCAGGCCAATTTTAGAATCACTATGTTGTTTAACAGCTGATATCTTAAGGGCAATTTAATTATGTAGTGGGCTTTTTGTCCCTGCACTGAATGTTCTGGCATTTTCTGCATTGTTAGGTTGTCTGTACTTTTTTATTTGTTTGTTTGTGACCAGTGCACCTGTCTTTTTCAGTAAAGATAATCAAGTTTGCAAGAATTCTTCTGAATGGAAAATTACCCCTGGGTGCAGACCTGAAGGTGTCCTGTGTCTTTCAGTGCAAAGACTTGGTGTTGTTTCTAATGCCGAGGCTAAAATCTTTATGTATTTTCTGGTTGTAAACCGAACTCTATGTAATTGAAGTTGCCAGCCATGTGACCCCTTTGGATAAATGAGGTGTTAATTTTAAATATTTTCTTTTGAGATATTGAAGTTTGTGCATGAGTGCAAGGTGAAGCAGGAATAAATTAGATTCCTAAATAGAGCCTTTAGAAGATAAAATAAGCTTGGCAAAGTGGTGTAGAAACAATACAAGCTTTGGATTTCCCCAAATCTGTGTTTGAATCCTGACATAAAGCTAACAGCCACCTTTTGCCAGCATATAATTTGGGCAAAAATTATTTAACCTCCTCCAGGCTTCAGTTTCCTCATCTGTAAAATAAGCAAACCTGGTAATACTTGTTTGTTGTGAAACCCAGGTGAGATAATGAATCTGAAAGCATTTTGAAAAGTTCAAAATCATGTTATCATTATCAGGTAGGAATTAAGTTGCTATTGTTCTTCATAGAGTCGAATTTTCATTTTCTTCCCAGTTTTCTTACTCCTCAATGGTTCTATAATCCTCTTTTATTTCTTGGCAGCAAAGTTGCCTGAACTATATTAAGGAAAAAGATTCTGAGAAGAATCCCAAGAAAACACCAAGCAGGGTGGACACAAATGTTTTCCATTAGCTAAAGAAAAGCAGTGGCAGGTTTCCTGACCCTTTCTGGGAAAGTCAAAGTGCAGGAACCTCAATAGGCTTTGGTGGTTGCATTCTTCCCCTTTGAAAGGGAGAAGGCCATATTATCTTGAGAGAAAGACAGATATGCCTTAGGAAGGGTGGGAGAGAATTTAGACACATGGTCTGTTTTAGGGTCAACTCTCACTTGTGTCATTCATGTCATTCAACAGCCCAGAGGAAAACTGAACTAAAAGAACAGCAAGGCCAGGCGTGGTGGCTCACGCATGTAATCCTAGCACATTGGGAGGCTGAGGCGGGTGGATCACCTGAGGTCAGGATTTCGAGATTAGCCTGGTCAACATGGTGAAACCCCGTCTCTACTAAAAATACAAAAATTAGCCAGGCATGGTGGCGTGTGCCTGTAATATAGAGACGATCGCTTTTATAGATGAGGGAACTGTAGCTCAGAGATGTTAAGTAACTTGCACAAGGGTACCCAGCTAGAAAGCAGTCACCAACTTTTCCAGAGCTCTTGTCAGGTTACCTTGCTGCCCCACTTTTCAATTTGCAATTAATTGATTGCAATTAATGCAATCAAAGCAGTCTTTTTCATTTCTTTCCATTTTATTTCGGTCTTAACTCAAGGATATTATTGGGCAGTGGAGTAGACAGAGTAATATGTAAATAATTGCAAAACAGCTTAAAGCTTGATGAATAAGCTTCTCTGTAGACATAATAAAGAGAATACCATTGGAGCAATTCCTCATTGCCTAGATTCATGGAATCTTTAGAATTTGGAAGTACCTTGGATATTTCATTATCAACGACACCAAGGTCATTTTTTAATGTCAGTTAGAAAAATAGGCCTTTTTGTGCTGGGGAAGGGAGAGAGGTATGAGGGGAATAGCACGGGTTTTGGAGTCAGATTGCAGTTTGCTCACTATTATTAGCCATAGAAGCTTAAGCAAGTTTACTTGATCTCTGTGATGCTTCATAAATCCTCATTTACGAAATGAGATTCTGTGTGCACTGTGACGTGGTGGGGACATGCCTAGTACAGTGCCTGGTGCATAGAGACACTCAAGAGGTAGTTGCTGCTGTCATTATCGTCACCACGTCCTAGTCAATGCCCTTGGTTCACAAACGGGAACTAGAGGTCTTGGTTGGTTAGTAATTGTCCAGTGATAGTGAAAGAGCAGGACCTAGAACCAAGGTCTTGCCTTTCTACCATTCTGCTTTTCGGATGTGTACTTGTTGGTTTGAAATTTGATATTATTCACGAGGTAGAGTTCCCCGGAGAGCTCTCTCTCTTGCCTGCGTCAGTAGAAAAAGGAACAAGACAAACAGGTTTAACTTTTAATCCATGTCAGTGGATGTTAGCTGAGTGAAGCCAAAGATACATGGGGCAAACGTGAAGGACTAGGCAGTGTTTTGATATATTACTTTTCTTCAAACTGGTATTTTTTCAGGAAAGTGCTTATTACCAAGATCACTGCTGAATGATTTGAGCTGGAACAGGTGCCACCTTTTTCAAATGATGTATCTCAGAGGAGAAAAAAGAGAATCCATGTTTTTGAAGTTTTTGCTTTTTATGTTATTTATTTATTTATTTATTTTTGCTTTTTAGAAGCCTCTCAACAAACTCTCCTTATTCTCATGTGACTGAGTATGAAACAGTCTCAGATTAAACAGACTTCTCAAGGTCATGCATTAATTGTCAGTGCCAACATTCAAAAGAAGGCTAGGTCAGGTTCTTGAACATCCTTGTGAAATTATTCTTCCCTTAAGTCTGGGTTAAATTATAAATTATGATCTGCATTTAAATTCCCAAATTTAAAACAAACCAAACAAAACAACGCACATCAGACTCTTTTGGAAACCTTTGAAAGGAACTTGATTTCTGTGTGCTTTGAAAGTATATATTGCAATCAGGGTATTGGTGGTAAGTGTGTTTTTGAGGTTTGTCACAAATTAACAAAATTATATGCCTAAAGAGTTTTGCAGAGAAATGGAAATCATTGTAAGCGCCTTGTCATAATAAGTAGTGTGCTTTGGTTCCTGTTTATGTATCCCTAAAACACATAATACACATGATTACATTGACACGAAGGAAGCCATTCTCATTGATGGTTTCTTTATATCTGGCCCCCAATTAGTTTGTGGTATCAATCAGTATAACTTCTAGAAAGCCTATTAAGCCTGTGTTTGTACCTGTCTTTCAGGTATAATAAGCCTTGTCTTCTGCAGATGATTCTTGAGCACCTACTATATGCCAGGCCCCAGGATTTCCATGGCCTTAAGGAATTCCCAGGCTGGTGAAAGGGAAACAGGCTTTTGCCTAATGACAAACACTATGTAAGTGATGACTTTGGAGCCTTAAGGGAGGGCCTACTCTAGCAGCACAGTGAAGAGTGATGAAGCTTGCCTGAGGGTGTGGAGCTGGGTCTTGCAAGATAAATAATAGCTCACAAGCCAGCAAGGGGGAGAAGGTATTGCAGCAGAGTGAAGCACAGGTGCTGAGACTTGGAAGCAGGGACCTATTTGGGAAGAGAGAGTAGCTGGAGGCTGGAATGTCAGTATTGTGTGTTTGCACTGTGAGGGGGAAGAAAGGAGGACATTGGAGATGAGGCTGGAGAGATAGGTTAGAGCTAGATTATGAAAGGGCACTGGGTATGGCGGGCAGCTAAGGAATTTGAGCTTTATTTTTGTGAACCAGGAGAGCAAATGGAGTTTTCTTTTTATTTTTATCTTGGAAGATTTCATAGAGAAACCTACTACCTAGGAGTGAAAGTGCTAGGTCCTATGGTAACTCCACATTTACCTTTTTGAGGAAATGCCAAACTGTTTTTCATAGTGGCCGCACCATTTTAGAAATATCTAAAGGCGGCTGGGGGCAGTGGCTCACACCTGTAATCCCAGCACTTTGGGAGGACGAGGCGGGCAGATCACGAGGTCAGGAGTTTGAGACCAGCCTGGCCAACATAGTGAAACTCCGTCTCTAACAAAAATACAAAAATTAACCAGGTGTGGTGGCAGGCACCTGTAATCCCAGCTAATCAGGAGGCTGAGGCAGGAGAATCACTTGAACCTGGGAGGCAGAGGTTGCAGTGAGCTGAGAGAGCCATTGCACTCCAGCCCGGGTGACAGTGCGAGACTACATCTCAAAACAAAAAACAAACAAACAAAAAAACAAAAACTAAAGGCTACTTACAATATATAAGAAAAATACAATAGTTTTATAAAAGACCTTTGGAATGAACATATTCATGAAAAGATTGGAGGAGGGAATTAAGCTAATCTTATTTGGGTTTGGGAGAGATGACTGGATTTGAGGGTAGGTAAATGGGAGGCAGAGGAGCAAAAGACCAGTGGGGTGGCAAGTACAAGCTGAACCGAGGGTACTGTGGTGGGAGCAGAGAGGGCTGGATAAGAAAGACATGACAGTGCCGGGCGCGGTGGCTCATGCTTGTAATCCCAGCACTTTGGGAGGCCGAGTCGGGTGGATCACAAGGTCAGGAGTTCAAGACCAGCCAGGCCAAGATGGTGAAACCCCGTCTCTACTGAAAATACAAAAAAATTAGCCGGGTGTGGTGGTGGGCGCCTGTAATCCCAGCCACTCGGGAGGCTGAGGCAGAGAATTGCTTGAACCCGGGAGGTGGAGGTTGCAGTAAGCCGAGATCGCGCCACTGCACTCCAGCCTGGGCGACAGAGCGAGACTCGTCTCAAAAACAAAAAAGAAAGAAAGAAAGAAAGATATGACAGGTACTTCCTGAACTCCAGGTTGGGAGCCTCTGAACTATGGTGAGGCCACTCCTTCCAGAAACACTTTAAATGCAGGATTTATAGGAGATTTATGAAGTCTATTAGTAAATGCTTCTTTATGTGCATAGCCTTATTATGAAGACGAGGCTATGAGTTATATTCTTTTGTTGTTGTTCTGGACTTTTTAAGTTTCTCAAATGCCCCTTAAAATAAGTGGGCTAAAAATCCTCTTAGCTTAGAGAAAGGGTTTTTCCTGCGTTGCAATGGTATTTTTTTCAAAGAGCTTTATTGAGATATTCACGTACTATGCAATTCATTTCTTTAAAGCACACGATTCATTGGTTTTTAGTATCTTTTTTTTTTTCTTTTTTTGGTTTTTAGTATCTTCACGGTTAGGTAACTATCACCACAACCAATTTTAGAACATTTCATCACTGCAAAAAGAAACGATACCCACTACCAATCACTCCCCATTTTTCCTCCACTTTCCCACATCTTATGGCAACCACGAATCCAATTTCTTTCTCCATAGATTTGCCTGTTCTGAATATTTCATATAAGTATAATCATATAATATGTGGTCTTTTGTGACTGGCTTCTTCCGCTTGGCATACTGTTTTTAAGGTTCATTCATATTGCAGCATGTATCCTTCATTTCTTTTTATTGTCAAATAATATTCCATTATGTAGATATACCACATTTCATTTTTACCTTCACCACTTGATGAACATTTGGGTGATTTCCACTTTTTGGCCATTATGAATAGTGCTGTATAAATATCCATATAAATGCTTTCAGTTCTCTTGGGACTATATACTTAGGAGTGGAATTCCTGGATCATATAGTAACTCCATGTTTACCTTTTTGAGGAACTGCCAAACTGTTTTCCGTTGTGGCTGCATCATTTTAGAAATACCTTAAGATTGGGCCGGGTGCTGTGGCTCACATCTGTAATCCCAGCGTTTTGGGAGGCCGAGGCGGGTAGATCACGAGGTCAGGAGATTGAGACCATCCTGGCTAACACAGTGAAACCCCGTCTCTACTAAAAATACAAAAAATTAGCCGGGCGTGGTGGCGGGTGCCTGTAGTCCCAGCTACTTGGGAGGCTGAGGCAGGAGAATGGTGTGAACCTGGGAGGCAGAGCTTGCAGCGAGCTGAGATCATGCCACTGCACTCCAGCCTGGGTGACAATGCAAGACTTCGTCTCAAAAAAAGAAAAAGAAATACCTTAAGATTAATACAAATATGTAAGGGAAACAATGCCAGAATTTTCCTGAAGTTTTGGAATTAACATATTCATAAAACCACTAAAGCGTCACTGTTTTTAGAGGGATTTTTCACAAAGAAACACGTTTTGAATCAGTTTAGTGGTGCCACTGGGTTTAAGATGAGTGAGCAGAGAACAATAAGCTGACTGGGAAATCGATGCTGGGTGGTCAGCTAGACCCGCTCACCCACTGAGTAGCACTTCTACAAAGCAGGCTGTGACTGTGACGTACAGACTCTTGTCTCAGCAGAACAAAGAATGGATCTTCAGAATACTTTGAAAACAGTTAAACATGCAAATAGTAAAACCTATATATCCCTAGGATCTGCTTTACAATATTTTAAAGGCATGAAATAGAAACCCATCTATTCAGTTCCTGATTAGGCTGATTTTTCACCCCACTCTGGATATATGGCTGTGTATCTATAGTTGTCATCTTAGAACTAAAATTACCATATATCTTTTAGACTCGTGCTGGATGCCAAGAAATATTAAAGAATATAAGACACAAATACAAATCCTGAATAATGAGTTGAGCTATAAATGCACTAAAAAATCAAGTTGTAAGTATGTGAAAATTAAACCTCAAATATTACAAAAGGGTGAGGAAAAGGGATCCCCATTTATTGTTAGGTGCTTCACATGATATCTCACTTAACCTTTTTAATAACAGAATAAGGGAAATGTTTAAAACCTGGTTTTGCAGCTCAGAGAGGGTAAATGATTTGCCCAAGTTCTTACAGCTGATATCTATCGGGACTGGAATTTGGACTCAGGCTTGACTAAATAATGACCATTGCTGACATTTATTGAGTGCTAGCTAGGTACCCCTCACCAGGTTAAGTAGCGTGTGTACATTCTCTTATTTAACCCTCCCAATGAGCCTATAAAGTACTTGTTACTATTGTCTCCATTTTACAGAACTGAGGTAAGAGAGGTTAAAAATAACTTTACCAAAGGTGGTGCAGTGAGTGAGTTTGAGAGGTGGGGTCAGACGTCTGCCTGGTGAGGTCATCCTTAACTACTAGGCCCTACTGCCTACATTCTCCACGTGTTGCTGAATCCCACGCTTTTCTCCACTACTCCATGCTGGCTTTCGCATTGGCAACCCCTGAAGCATCGTCCCAAATGAGTTGGACTAGTGGTTCTCTGGACCTGTGAAGGTCTGTTAGGTCAATCACGGGGCATCCTCTGCTATTTTCAGTACTTCAGAAATATCTAGGCATACTGAACTTTCACCAGTGATTAATTCATCAAGCCTAACTCACAGCATCAGCCTCTGCCTAGACTAGTCAAAGTATCAGCATGCTGTGTTTGTGATGTGAATGACTGCTGTCGGCTCACTCTGATCTTGTTTATTTCTGCTAATTATGAGATGAGACTGACACTTTTTGTGCTTTGATTAGCAAAAATAAATAAATGATGTGAAATATAGTTTACTTGGTAAGTACAGATATCTTCTAGATGTGTCATAGAGGGGCAAGAATTAACTATGAGGGATTTTTGTTGGTGAAAAGGCTGGACACCCTAGAATGGACCATCAGCTCTGAATTTTGAGGTAAGGAAGACCACTGGGTCCTGGATCCTATAGAAGGCTTTCTAAAGAAAGGAGGGGCTTTAGGCCAGGCGCAGTGGCTCATGCCTGTAATCCCAGCACTTTGGGAGGCTGAGGCGGGTGGATCACCTGAGGTCAGGAGTTCGAGACTAACCTGGCCAACATGGTGAAACCCTGTCTCTAATAAAAATACAAAAACTAGCCAGGTGCGGTTGCGGGTGCCTGTAATCCCAGCTACTCGGGAGGCTGAGGCAGGAGAATCGCTTGAGCCTGGGAGGCAGAGGTTGCAGTGAGCCGAGACTGTGCCACTGTACTCCAGTCTGGGCAACAGAGGGATACTCCGTATCATTTAAAAAAAAGGAAAAAGAAAAGAAGGGACTTTAGGCCTTTTGTCATTCACATCAGGCAGTGGTAATGGGTCACTCTGTTTGTGACCCTTTTTGTACCTTAGGCTCGAGCTACTGTCCTTGTGGTTTGGTGTAACCTTTAAGTCACATTGAAAGATTTTGAGCTTCTCTGGTTAGTGACTGCGGATGCAGCTCCTTCATTAAATGCAGTACATGGAACTTCTACCAGTAGCCTCTTCCCCACAAATGACCCACATTGTTGTAAAGTTAGCAACCACTGACAGGAAGTGGCAGAATGCATCTCAGCCACACAGCAGATTTCAGTAGACACTCTCCCAAAGTAGCTGTTTGGGTCAGTTTGGCCTCTGTAGGTTTTTAGAGAAGAATGGCCTAATCCATTATTTCTCATCGTTACATTTGTCTTGCTGTCATCTTAGCCTTAATGGATGTTTTGACTAGAAGCACAGTGTCTTCCTTGGAAGCAAGTGCACATATGATCAGAGAGAGGAACTTCCAGCAAGCTGAGATTTTAAAAATATTTCCAAAGTTGTTACCAACTTACTGGAGAATCTTTTGTTTATTGGGTTTGTCATTTAGATCTGTCTGGAGAGTAGCAGCTCCAGTGACACCGCAGGAGGGATGGTGGGCTGCATTCACCTTTGTGACTGATTGCTTTGAAAGGTCAGCTCTATAGATGTTATATGAAAGCAGAATTCCTAGGGACTGGCTGGGAAATTAAAATATACTTCCTGAGTCAAAGCATTCAAAATACAGGGCTTTCAATCTGAGGGGAATAATAAGCTGCCTTGATTTTAGGTTTAATTTTCCTAAGGCTGTTAATGGATTTGAGGGACCTTTACTTATGATTTTGCCATAAATTTGTTGTTTGCAGTTGTGCTTGCCCTAGCTGTGAAATCCAAGGATTTATTATTAATTAATAGTCCCTTTTACTGAACAATTCTACCAGATGATAACGTTTGCATCTGAGAGTTTGAATTTATATATTCTTTCTTGCCTCAATTAAGTTTTCTCATTGTAGATCTCCAGTTACTTAGCCCCTGAAAGCAAAAAAAACATCAGTACCACCACATGCAAAATGTCATTGTTCACATGTCAGTTGGAACAAAGCTGGGAAACTGACCTTTTTGAGCACTGACAGTATAGTCAGACACATCCACGAATCTCATCAAATCATACAAGCCTGAAGGGGAGGTATTCCTCTAACTGATTTTATAGATGAGACAGTCGTTGTGCAGAGAAATTGAGGGGCTTACTCAGGATCTTGGGACTAGAAAATGGTGGAGCTTGTAGGCTATGAACCAACCAACACCTATGCTCTTTCCTCCAAGAATTAAGATTGCAATTTGAATTTTCACTATTAGTTTTAATAATGAGCATACGAAGAAAGCAAGTCAGAAAATTTAAAAATGAAATTATCACGCCTTGTAAAGTGTTCAGATTTGACTTGAAGTTTAAAGTCTTTTGTCCATTTCAGTATTTCCTGTTTCTTTGTAAATCCCTAGAGGATAGAAGTGAACTCCAAACTTTTACACTGGAAGGGAGAGTCATGAACTTTACTGAATACTTAATATGTGGCAGGCAGTGAGCTAGGGGCTTTTCATACATTATTAACTCACTTGGATTTCACAACAACACTATGAAGGTGGAGGTTGAAGTTCATTCCGTTTTTCTCAGAACTTGGTCAGCAATGTCTATAGCAATCCTCATTGATGGGTTGGTGACACACTGTTAATAATTCAGCTAATCAGTAGCAGAGGTCATTTACTAACATTTCAGGGAAAACGCTCTGCTAGAATCTGCTTTGAGCTGGTCACTTGGGCCATGTATCCACTTTTACTGAAAATATATCAGAACGAATCTCAGTTCCAGTTCTGTAGAGCCTTAGAAGAAAAGGTCAGGAGCCATGGTAGGAGAATACTTGGCCAATTTTCTACAGAAATGGAATATCTTTTCTGCAGAGAGATAGCAATATCAGATTGTATTGTTAATTCTTCTTATCAGTCTTCTCCAAAAGAGTTAAAAAGCCAGGGAAATGAAACATTTTGAGTGAAGGAGCCTGCACTTTGGAAAACGCTCCGTGTATTTCCCAGGCTATTGTAGGGCCCCTATTCAGTTGGGATTTGAATGGTGGTGTGATTAGCATGAAAGCAAGTGGATAAAGTAGGTCTTTTCTCCCTTTCCTAAAAGAAGTTTTGTGGCATTTCTTTTTCTGACAGAGTTGGCATGAAGCTTTGACAAACACAGACCCATGGAAAAGTTAAATAGGACTTAGAGTAGGTCCATTTTGTACAGATCCTTCACACTTAGAATGCAGAGCAGGAAAGCAGCTGGCAAGAGGCCCCTCAAACCATAGGAATCATAGCAAGGGCTCTTCCTCCACTGTGGACCAAGGATGAATAGGAAACACCCACAAGACCAATGGGAAAGTATATCCTGGGCTGTTGATCATTTTCTCTATTATCAGAAAATGACAGATAAGCACATGCCTGTGAGTCCACTACCTATCTTATCTCTCTCCCAGTATTTGTGGAGATAAATACAAAGTGCCGAGGGAAAGTCTAAGAAATATAAGAGGTGGAACCTGCCCTAAGGAAGAAGGTGACAAGATGAGAAGATGGACACACAGATGGAAAAAAACATGGCCAGGTGTCGTGAGCTGATAATTAAATTAAATTTTAAAAATATAGAGTCTAAGAGATAGCTTGATGCTGATCTTGCCTCCAGTCTCAGCTTTGCTGTATTAGCTGAGTGACCTTGGGCAAATGTTTTCTACTTTACAAATGATAAAATAGGGATGATGATTTGTTCCCTGCCTACCTCACAGAGCTTTTGAGACCAAATGGTATAGTATCCCACAGGTATAGAAAAATGTTCCGCAACTGCAAACTCTTGTTTGTACAATGAATATTTTTTTGTTGTTGTTTCTGAATTTGCTCTCTCTTCTCCATTCTTCCTTTTTCGACTCCATTTTAGGCACATGCTATCATTTACCCAGATCTGAAAAAATGTCTTTACAGATTTTATTTTTAGGTCGATAGTCTCTCCTCTCCCATGTATTCTTTATGCAGTGAGTCTACAGGGTCATTTGTTACAACTACAATCCTGATCACATAGGCCTGTGTCTTCAGAACAGGACTTTCTGACCCCATGTTGACTACAGAATCCATTTCTCAGCATATTTGAGACTCTTCAGAATCTAACCCTAACCAAACCTTTCAATTTCTTGCTTCTCATCCCCTCTACCCCACTCTCCCCCCACCCCTTCACACCCTTCTCCCAGACATCTCCACTCTGGGGCCATTCCAGGTCCTTTTCTACCATGCCATTCTTTCTCTTTGCTTGGTACGTGCTACGTACTTCATTTTTTTTGTTTTTTTTGGTTTTTTTTTTGTTTTTTGTTTTTTTTTGAGACAGAGTCTCGCTCTGTCACCTAGGCTGGAGTACAATGGTACGATCTTGGCTCACTGCAACCTCTGCCTCCCAGGTTCAAGTGATTCTCCTGCCTCAGCCTCCCGAGTAGCTGGGATTACAGGCATGAGCCACCACGCCTGGCTAATTTTTTTATTTTTAGTAGGGGCAGGGTTTCACCGTGTTGCCCAGGCTGGTCTTGAACTCCTGACCTCAGGTAATTCACCCGCCTCGACCTCCCAGAGTTCTGGGATTACAGGCGTGAGCCACCGTGCTTGGCCAAAAAAGAAGCTACTTACCTCTTGATAGTCACTTCAAATCCTGCCTGCCTCCTCTCTGAAATCTCTTCTAAATAGATTTTGAACTCTTTATACATAATAGGTGCTGAAAAATTTTCATTGAAAAAAAAGTATATGAAGATATTTTAGAAAATATAAACAAGAAGTAAAAAGAAAAATAAAAATTTTGTTGCCTATAATACCACAATCCTGAGGTAGCCACTGGTACAGTTTATCTTTTCTATAAATAGCTGAATTATTATTAAGTATAATTATAAAGGTAAACACTGGGTGCTTAAGGCCTGCTTCCTGTAAGTCAGTGTGATGAAATGGAAAAACGCTTTACTTGCTAGAGTTTGCAACAGTCAATAATAAAGTATTAACTAACCTCAGAGAATTGCGAATATGTAACTAACTTAAGAACAGCTAGGTATTTTACATTCAGTTTTGCATTCATGTAGTATTTTGAACTTGTTTAACAAACAAAATTTGTGCTAACCATGACAGCTTCTATTAAAAAAAAAAAAAATTCTAACCTACCCTAAAAGCTAGGGCTGTATTTAGAAGGTATTACTTTTTTCATCCTCCTCTCTTGCCTTAAAGAGGACTCTGGGCCGGGTGCAGTGGCTCATGCCTGTAATCCCAGCACTTTGGGAGGCTGAGGTGGGCAGATCACAAGGTCAGGAGATCAAGACCATCCTGGCTAACATGGTGAAACCCCATCTCTACTAAAAATACAAAAAAAAAAAATTACCCAGGCATGGCGGCAGGCGCTTGTAATCCCAGCTACTCTGGAGACTGAGGCAGGAGAATGGTGTGAACCCAGGAGGCGGAGCTTGCAGTGGGCCGAGATCAGGCCACTGCACTCCAGCCTGGGCGACAGAGGAGGACTGCGTCTCAAAAAAAAAAAAAAAAAAAAGGGCTCTGAATGGGGAAAGGAAACCCCCCTGAAGGGAAAACATAGCCAAAATGGGAGACAAGAAATATGAGTTTCGATCTTAACTTTGTTACTAAGTGCTATGGTCTGAATGTCTGTGTTCCTCCAAAATTCATATCCTGAAACCTAATTACCAAGGTGATGGAAGGTGGGGGGGCTTTAAGAGGTAATTAGGTCATGAGGGCAGAGTGCTGGTGAATGGGATTAGTGCCCTTGTAAAACAGGCCTGATGGAGCTTTTTAGCCCCTCTGCCCCTCCATCACGTGAGAACACAGCTAGAAGGGGCCATCTTCGAAATAGAAAGCAAGCCCTCACCAGACACTGAATCTACTGGCACATACTTTCAGTGATGCTGAGTTTATTCCATGGAGGCACTTCTAATTGTTCAAAAGGTTATGTTGATATAAAATCAACCTTCCCATAATTTTAACCCAGCATCAGCTATGTTTGGTACAGTTTTGGTAATCAGTAGCATTAATAATATCTATCAATTTTATAATTAAAAGCACCTGAATAAATGATGGCGATGAGTCATTTCAACAAATATGCATTGAGCACCTTTGATGCCCCAGGTACTTTGCTGGGTGTGGAGGTCTAATGATGAATCGGGAGAGGTTTCAGTCCTTGAATCTTCTGGAGTAGATGTTGGGCGGGTGCAGTTCTAGAAATACAATGTATACTCCGTATAGAGGTAGCCGAGTTGAAGGGATTATTAACACCATGTTTGAGGGGCTCTGGGGGAAGGCTTCTGAAAGTGGTAACATCACAGTTGTTTGGGCAGGCAAATTAGAATGCTTTTGGGCACCATTGTCAAGGAAGGGACTGCACTGAAGAATTCCGTTTAGCAGAATGGTTTCTTTGCCTCAGCTCTGCTCAGTACCAGTGACCGTCCTTTAGAATAATCTTAGAATACAGGAGATGAAGGGGCCAAGCATCAAAAGTTCTTCCTTCCTCATCCCCATTTTCCAGATGGGGAAACTAGGCTCAGAGAAATTAACTGTTTTGGAAAATGGGTAAAATATAGAGAAAACAAAACTCTTACCTTGTGCAGGTTCAAGTTCAAATCCAGTAAATACCATAGTTTAAAGCATCCCTTTACACAATGGATTTGGTTATTTTGCAAATCAGATATTAGCCCCATGTGTCAGTAATCTACAGTCATTTGTAGATTGTACCATAAAACATAAAATGCCAAAGCACAGTAATATATTCTTAGTGTAAAAAAAAAAAAAAAAAATTCAAGGCTGGGTGTGGTGGCTCACACCTGTAATCCCAGCATTTTGGGAGGCCGAGGTGGGAGGATTGCTTGAGCTCAGCACTTCAAGACCAGCCTGGGCAACATAGTGAGACCTAGTCTCTTAAAAAAAAAAAAATTAACCATATGATTATGTTTAAAAGGAATAGCCCCTTGCTTACTGTTCCTCTAAATTCCATTCCCCAGCGGCATCTACTGTTAACAGTTTTTGGTTCTGCTATCCTTATTTTGAATGTACAGGTATTCTCATTGATAACTACCTTTATCCATATTAGTCTCCTTGCTTCCTGGAAGCAACACACAGAAATCTGTATTCCAGCCTTTGTTTATGCTCTTTCCTCTGCTAATGCACCCACTCCTTCCTCTCTGCCTATACGAAGAGTATCCATTCTTTAAGCTGGGTTCTGCTCACCCTACCCCCTCACTACTCCAACCTGAGGTAATTTCACCTCCTAATCTCAAGCCATTCCAGCTCTGGCACTAGTTAGTGACCTTAAACAAGTCACTTACACTCTCTTGGTTTAAATTTTCTTCCCTAAATAATGAGGCAGTTGAATTAAATGGTCTTTCAGAACTGCAGAGGGCATCAAGTATAAAAGACTCTAGGACAGTGCCTGATCGTTGGAGGTCTTGACTGTGTTGAATTAACCCTGTCACAAGGTGCAAATAGGAGGAAAGATGAAGAGATTCACCACCACGAGTTACCACAATTTTAACCCAGAATCAAAGTTTTGAAGTTTAGGAGACAGTGGAACACAGTGGAAAGAGGATATGTCTTAGGGCCAGAGAGTTCTGGGTTCCGATCCTGGCCCCATCACTTGGTAGCTTATAACCTGGGTCAAGTGTTGTAGTAAACTTCAGTTTCCTCACCTGTAAAATGGAGACAATAATTTCTGCTTTACAGGTGTCCGGAGAGAAAAAAATACCTCACAGACAGTGGGCTCTTTGACATGAATATACCCTGACCCTAAAGTATTTAGAAACTGTTACCTGTCATAAATAATTGGCAAGCTTTGGAACAAATAAATGCATAAGAGAGTGCTACCTGGATTTATAAAATGTGTAAGTACAAAGTATGGATTAGCCATAGTTTATCTGATCTTTGAAAAGTTACCCTGGAGTCCTGCCAGAGAATCATATGGCAGCTGCACAGATGGAGCTACCTTTCCATTTGTGCTTACTAAAGCATGTGTTTTCCTATTGGGAAGGAAGATGCTGGAAATTTGTCTTTAATGCATTCCAGTGTTGGGAGATGAAACCTACCTGAGAGATTGAGCAGAGCTTATTAACCAATATCATTTCAAGTTGATTAAAATTATCATCTTAATTAAATACCAGAGAACAAGAAGTTCTCAGTCTTCTGGTAGCAATGAAAGACCAAAGAGTCAATTTGAAGTTGTTTTTGCAACTCTTAAAATAATACCCCCTCTCCTCCCTCCCGTGAAAAGAGTTTCTTAGCTATACACATGCCCTCATATTGAGGTTTCTGAAAGCTGTTAAGGACCACAAACCTGCTGGCAAAGCCTTCTGCTGCCAAGACATCGGAGTTCTCAAAAGCAAGGGGGTTCAAGCTCAGGATACGCTGATTTGGAAAGAGAGCCCAAACAAAGGGCCTTTTGAGGCAGGAAACTGGGCTTTGGCTGCAGCACAGAGCAATATGGGGTTGGAAAGCGCCCCGGGGACTTGCAGAGAAGAAGGACTATGAGATCGATGGAGGAAGTATAAGGTTTCTCCATACAGTGAGGGTTTAGATTTCAAAACCCTCGAAAGTTGGTTTCAGAAGCTATCTTTCCTCTGTCAGCTTCACCAGCATGTCTATAAAATGTGGACTTGACAACGTTATATGTCTTTGGGCAGAAAAGGGAAATGATCCATGGAGGTACATACACATAACCATTCTAGTAAAGATGTCTGACCTGAAAGCCAGTGGTTTTCTTACAAGACCCAAAGCAACTGCATTCATTAGTGCATTCATTCACCCACTTAATTATACATGTATCAATTGCCTACTATATGCCAGGTTGATGTAGCTATGAAGTTAAAAGATACGATTCTATCAATTCTGATTCAGCTCAAAGAACTCAAAATCTAGTTGATCAAAACTGGAGGATTGAAGTAAAGGAGACAATCTTTCTTTCTCTTCCTTTCCTTTCCTTTTTCTTTTTCTTTTGAGAAGGAGTCTCGCTTTGTCACCAGGCTGGAGTGCAGTGGCACGACCTTGGCTCACTGCAACCTCTGCCTCCCAGGTTCAAGCGATTCTCCTGCCTCAGCCTCCTGAGTAGCTGGGGTTACAGGTGCCTACCACCACGCCCAGCTAATTTTTGTATTTTTAGTAGAGATGGGGTTTCACCATGTTGGCCAGGATGGTCTTGATATTTTGCCCTCGTGATCCACCTGCCTCGGCCTCCCAAAGTGTTGGGATTACAGGCATGAGCCACAGCGCCCAGCCACTTTCTCTCTCTCTCTCCTTTTCTTTCTCTTTCTTTCTTTCTTTCTTTCTTTCTTTCTTTCTTTCTTTCTTTCTTTCTTTCTTTCTTTCTTTCTCTTTCTTTTCTGTCTCTCTTTCTCTCTCTTTCCCTCTCTCTCTCTCTCTCTCCCCCCCTCCCTCTTTCTCTCTCCCCTCCCCTCCCCTCTTTTTCTTCTCTCACTATGTTGGCCAGTCTGGCCTCAAAATCTTGACCTCAAGCAATCTATCCACCTCAGCCTCCCAAAGTGCTGGGATTACAAGCGTGAGCTACTGCACCTGCCTGCCCAGGGACAGTCTTTCTTGATAAATACTTCACACTACATTCACCTATGCTGACCCTCCCTGAACCACCCAGACCAGTTTTCAAATTTGACCTTTCCTGAAGTGAAACTTTTTTTTTTCTTTTGAGACAGGGTCTCAAAAACCCAAGTCATTTTTGACACTAGCATAAAAATGTTGCTTTTTTTCTAAAAGTAAATTCATTTATCATTATTGATGCTTTAAACTATACCACCTAAGATTTGGAAAAGACAGGGAACATCACTCATAATCTACCACAAATACTATTGCCATTTTGGCATATTTCTTTTTACTCATGTTGATTTTCTTTCAGTTATTAGGTATATATACATATGATCTTCTATGTTCTAATAGTCTTCATAATTAAAATTATTTTATCATTACTTGATCAACGACCCTTTAACATCATTCATAATTAAGTATTCCTGTATCTTTGTGTAATCTCACCTCTATATATATCTCTGTGACCAAATTCCCCCATTTTATAGGGACACGAGTCATATGGGGTTACAGCCCACCCTAATGGCTTCACTTTAACTTGATTACCTCTATAAAGACCCTATCTCCAAATAAGTTCATACTCTAAGGTGCTGGGGGTGACCACTTCAGCATGAATTTGGTGGGAGAGGGCACAATTTACCTTTAAATCTCTTCTCTCTACCCCTCAAATTATGTGTGAGGAAATTGAGGCCCAAGCCAAGTAGTTTGATTTGAATTTAGGCCTGACTCTAAAATGGTACATTTTCATCACATCCTGTTTCCTACTCATGAATAGAAAATACTGTGAACCAGGGAGAAAAAAAAATGTCTTCCTTGATCTGAATTTGATTAGTGTGAGACTGTTTGATGGTTATTAACTGCTAAATTTAACTAAGTTTGGCCAGTTGAAGCCTGCATCATCATGTTATTTAAAAAGCAGGTTAAGCACCCACACTAGACTTACCTAAAACTTTTTATTGAATTTAAAGTATGTGGCTCACACCTGTAATCCCCAGTGATGTGGGAGGCTGAGGCAGGAGGATTGCTTGAGCTTAGGAGTTCAAGATCAGCCTTGGCAACATAGCGAGACCTTGTTTCTACAAAAAGTTAAAAAATTAGTCAAGCATGATGGCCCTTGTTAAGCATGTTTCACAAATTGTTCCATTCAGGGACACAGTGACCTAGAGGCTAACTGGCATGCCAATAATTCCCTGGTAATTGGACCACATTCCATAGTAAAAGTAGCCAGTGTTGGATACTTATCATCGATTTTTCTCTTGTTTCTTCATCTTGGGTTTTTGGGTGTTTTTGTTTGTTTGGTTTTGGTGTTTGTTTTTTTTTTTTTTTTTTTTTTTTTTTTTTTTTTTTTTTTTTTTTTTTTTTTTTTTTTTAGTGTTTGGCCTTCCTTCTCCTGCATAAGTGATTATGGCAAATTGCACACACACACCCCAACAGGCACTAGGGAAGGCCAGAACCAGTATAACAATAACGAGCTAATGTAACCAGCCAGCGCATGGTCCTTATGATGTGCATGTGCACGGGACAGACAAAAGCTCCCAGGGAAGTCACCAAGCAGGAGGGATTGGATGGGGCCGGTTCAGCTGCTTCCATGATGGAGGAGTGGAAATAGCAACAGCATTGGTTTCAGCCCTAATTGAGTTCAGTCCTCGGAGTCGTGCAGGGCATGGCCACCTCTGTCCCTTTCCACTAAGTATCATTTGGCAAATTACAACTCCTTTTCTTAATTTCCTCACATGAATACAAAACAGCATTTGAACTGTGATCGCCACATATACCCCATTGCTCCTAAGTCTGTACTCTGTTCATTGTAGGTGCTTCATAAATATTTATTGGGAAAAAAATGAATGAAGGGAGAGTGAAAAATACTGTGGAACAGAGATAGGGATTGACTATGAGTGTGAAGTGAACTTGGGAAGTTCCAAGACACATTTTATTTAAACCAATGTGGAGTGCTAAGAAAATCCCCAGTTATTTTCCTTTAGCTGGAAATAATGGAACATTGAAAAGACGTTGGTATCTTTAAAACTCTACATAGACTGTTTCCCTTGCCTGCTTTAAAGGGAGGGAAATACTCGCACACAGAGATAAAGAGCTACCCTAGTCATCTTTCTTTATTCTAATGTATTTTATAGAGAAGACCATGAATAATAACAGTACTTTCCATGGATTGAGTATACTTTATATATGACACTGTATTTCTTTTTGTTTTTTTTTTTTTGAGATGGAGTCTTGCTCTGTCGCCCAGGCTGGAGTGCAGTGGCGTGATCTCAGCTCATTGCAAGCTCCGCCCCCCAGGTTCACGCCATTCTCCTGCCTCAGCCTCCCAAGTAGCTGGTACTACAGGCGCCCGCCACCACGCCCGGCTCATTTTTTGTATTTTTAGTAGAGTCGGGGTTTCACCATGTTAGCCAGGGTGGTCTCTATCTCCTGACCTCATAATCCACCCACCTCGGCCTCCCAAAGTGCTGGGATTACAGGCGTCAGCCACTGCGCCCGGCCATGGCACTGTATTTCTAAACTTCACAGTAACCCATCAAGATTGGTTCTGGCCCGTTTTACAGACGCCCTAGAGAGGTTAGCAGCCTGCTTAATGTCACAGGACTAAAAAAAAGGTAGATCTAAGCTTTAAGCTTTAAACACAAATCTATTTGACCCCAAAACCTGTGCTTTTTCTGCTATCCATATTCTCAATCACCCACTCAAGTCTCATGAAAAAAAAGCCAAAGTGGGGGGAAAAAGCCAAAGGCTTGATGACTTTCATAATACGTGGTCAGTATGTGAAATAAATAATGGATCTCTTTATGGGCCAAGACAACACTTGTCTCTTTCCTTCTTACAGAAGGCACATCATTCCATATTCATAAGAGTAACATTTACTGAGCATTTTCTGTGTGCCAGGCATTGTATGAACCTTCTTCACACACTCTATTTTATTCCTCCCACATCACTGTGAGAGGTTAGTCGGCTTGTTTTAGGTTAAAATTAGGACCCAAGTGTATCTGACTCCAAAATCCGCATACACAGCTGTATACGTGCTACTGTTTGCCATTGTACATCAGTTGCCAACAGATAGATTGCCCTTCTCTTGCTATTTAGTTCAAATTTAGTCTTAGGTATGGTCCTGAATATATGTGTTAAGATAACCTGAGGGAGTCTATGTAGGGAAACTACAGCAATGAGTTTCAGAGAGGTGTTTGAAGGAAAGAGGCAACCAGCCCCAGATGCTCTTGGAGAGCAGGCAGTGTTTATTTGAGCTGTGCTGTCCAGGACCTGGTGTGGTGTCATGGCTGTGAGAGGCCTTAATGCACCTCATTCAGGGTGGATGGGATGTGTCTCAAAGTGCAGAAGGCTTTTCCTTGGGAACGTGGTTGGTCACACCTGGGTTAGCAGGAGCCAGCTAACTAAAGCTCTCATACCCCAGTTTATCTTCAACATGTCTGGCTAGCAGGGTGTACTTTCTAAAACACAGCCTTGCCGTGCCACTCCCTTCCCCAGACATAGTCGTATTTTGAGTCCCTGCTGGGATATCCAGGACTGTGGAGAGGATAAATATTAAACATTGGCCCTGCAGCTAGGAAATCAGTCTTGTTTGAAAGCCACACACATGAATCATATTTTTAGGGCTGATTAGAGGTTATTTAGGCCAGCAATTCTTAGAGAATGCTCTGAGGAACCCAAGTTCTTCTGGGTTGCACATCTCCCAGGTGAAACTTAGCAATAAACTCTGATGAAGGCCCTAGGATGAAATGTCCATGTTGAATTTGCTTTGGGACATGACCAGCTAGTCTAGCCTCTTCTCTTTAATACAGGCTCAGCGAAGAAAAGGGACTTTCTTCATTCACAGAAGAATCCAACCTTGAGCTCCTGGACTTGAGCCCAGGACTTTTTCTGCTGCGCAGAGGGTCTCTGCATTTTACTCCCCTCTTTCAGTTTTTGTCTTTAGGCAGTCCTGAGGCACATATTTTCTCTTGTATCTTGAAGCCATATGTTTCTCAGGCTTTTCTCCTCTTCTAAGATAGGCTGCTGATGTTTAGCATCTGAAATCATCCTGTTTCTTTCTTAAAGTTGTCATGGGAAAGATACTGGAAAGCTAAGTTCCCAACTAGGCTGATGAGAAAGGGATAGAAGAACTGCAGGTTTGAGTCCTCACAGGGTCCCTGTAGGGGAAAGATCCGTTTTTCTATTAGAACCAGGAGCTCTCTGAGGGCAGAAACCCTGTTTTACTCATCTCAGTATTTCCCACTCCTGGCACACAATAAGGTTCTCAGTAAATATTGTATATTCAGTGTGGCTCAAAATTGTGTTAACTTGGTGTATGCATATGTAAATTGCATGCTATGTAAATTATATGTCAATTTTTTTAAGCCCTTTTATTTAAAAATGAAATTTTTAAGTTTTAGAGTAGTGATTCTCAAATCACCTTGGGATAAAATCACTTGGAGGTCTTATTAAAAATTAGAATTCTCATGCCCTTCCCCTGAAATTCTGGTCAAGTAGGTCTGGGCAGGGCATGGAATCAATCTATCTATCTTTCTTTCTTTCTTTCTTTCTTTTTCATAAGTGCCTCTGATGGTGAATGGCTAAATCTGAAAATCACTGTCCAGAGGATAATCCCCAATTTTACATTTAGGAGGCAGACATGAAAATATGCCTTAGCCTTCAGGTCTGGAACCTTAAAACAAACAAACAAAAACCAGTGTGCAATAGGAATATAGAAAGAACATATCCGGAACAGTCAGCCAGCAATACCTTGTGTCAGATGCAAGGGGCTATGGAGAGAAATGATTTGCAAGCCTAATTAGACCTGCTCCCCAGTTCTCAAACCTGCAGCTCTAAGCCTTCTGCTAATTGGCAGTCCCTTAATAGATTAGGACTTGGCATCAGGTTTGCATGTTATTATAAACCACACACAGAAAAACCCAGTGGCTGAGGAACTCCTGCCAAACCCCGGCCTGGGTTTTGTGAGCCTTTTGAAGTGCACTGGTCTTTTCAGTATTTTGTATAGTCAGTGCACTGAAAGGCATCAAACCATTTCTTTGGATGGGATTTGTGAAGGGCAAGTTTGTTGAATAATTAATTCCCCAAGACCCATTCTGTCATCTTGATGGACAAGTAGGAGCTCACATATGCCGTTTGCTCTCAGAAGTACTTGGTGTATGATAGGAGAGATTGTTTCTCACGGATCCTGTCCCATTCCCAGGCATCTTCTCCTTCCCCTTCGTGCTTTGAGTGGGGAGGGGAGGAGGAAATGTGTGTGTGCACCTGTTCTGAGGCAGGCTGCTTACCACGTCATCTCTTCTGCCATCCTCATGTCAGCCCTTCTAGACTGCAGAACCTGTCTTGAAGATGAGCAAACTAAGGTCCTGAGAATTCACTAATCAACTGTCACACTGCCACGACTTGGCAGAGGTGGAAGGGGAGGGACTTGTATCTAGGTCTGCTAATTGCACACCACCACCAAACCAAACCAAACCCAACCCGGAAAGCCATTTTTGATTTCTCTGGTGTTCGCTTGATTAACGTGGGCTGTGAAATGGTTTTCTGCAGTTCACATCATGTGCAAGGATACCTGTGTATATCTGTGGATAATACGTGTATACTGTAAGTGCTTCCCCGCCCCCCACATTGTATTATAGAGTTTCCATTCTGAGGTGAGGCTACCCACGACAGAGTACAACATTGTGCAGTAGGACAGGGAGGGAGGGTGGAGAGCGGGCTTTGCCAGAGCGCGCAAAGGCCTATGGGTTCCCAAAGCCACAGTCAAGTATTCCTCAGGCCTTTGAACAATTCTGGGGGCCTTGCTCTCCCCTCTTGTCATTCCAATTAGATTCCAGTTGGGGATTCTCCCACTTCTTTTCAAGGCCACTTCCACAAAGGGGGAGCTGTCGTGGAAGCTGATATTTCCATGAAAACCTTCATTTCTCAGGCAAACATACCAGGCAGCTCTCATGGCAATACCATGGTGAGGGGGAATAATGTTATTTGGCATTTCGCCCTTTAAAAAAGTGTATGTGTGGGGGTGGGTGGGAGGAGGCGGATGGGCAGAGAGAACAGTGGGGGCTTTGTAATTTACTGCAATGGAGGGGTCAGGTGGGCTGGGTTACAAGGGGAGGAGGGGCATAGAGAAGGCCTGAACCCCCCTTGGGCTTCGCAACCCTCTTCCTCCCCTCTACCTGATTCACACGTTTTGAGAGGTTGTAAAGGGGAAGCTGGGGAGTTTTTATGTTTTGATTTGGAAGAGGGACTCTAGACATTCTGTCCCTCTGAGAGAAGCTGGCTCCTTGCTGCTTTGCAAGGATTAAGAGCCTGGCTTCCAGAACCATTGAAGAAACATCCCAGGAACTACCCTTTTCTCTCAACAGCTGAAAAATGCATTACCCAGCAGTGGCTTCCTGGAGAGTTCTGGCAAAAGAGCCTCCCTCTGGAACAATAGGGTTCCTATAGCAAACCACCTAGGAGTTGTTTACTGTAGCCAGTTCTCCCAGTGTATCCGAATGCCTTACATTTTGTTATTCCCATTCTGGTGGGGGAAGGGGCAGCGCTGCAGGAGCAACTGAGGATGGTCCCAGAGTACCTGGATTTCTGACTACAGGAAGCAGCTGCCCAGTTTGTGAGTGGCTCCCCTCCTTAGCTCCAATTAAAAGCACCTAAAGATAGAATATCTGGTGGCTTCACAGTTCCATGGAAAGTCAGCCAGACCCATCGTCCTTTTCTGGCCTACTTCTCTGTGGCCTTATCACTATTCTTCATTTCCAGTCTTTGTAAAATCAAGCTCATACTCCTTACCCGGAAAGGATTATTGGGCAGGATAAGGGAGGTGCAGCAATAAAGTGACCAGGAAAGTGTTTAGCGGTAGCTAATGTTAATTCCCACCTCCCTCCAACCCACCACCCATTTTTGCTGATGCCTACTACTTCAACAGAGCCAAGAGCTGCCAAACATTCGTTCAATTTTTATCTGAAGGCCTGCAGATTTTGGGGTGTTTTCTGGAGCTGTTCTTTATAAATGAGCATCTTTGAAGTCCAGAGGTCTCTGCTCAGCCAGTCTGCCTTCACAAACCTAAAAGAAAGTTTTGTGCTCCTCAGTTACCCCAGCTGGGGTAAAGGTAGGTGGTGAAGCCCCTCTATCATGTAAAGATGCTATGGAAATGAAACCTTGCTTACAAAATACTCTGCACTCCTTGGATAAAGATGAAATCTCTTAAAATTAGAAAGGTCCACAAGACACCTGAGACAACCACCCCTTTCATTTTGCACATGAAGAAAATGAACCCCAGAGAGCAGATGAGGAAGTGTGATCCTGTGATCACACTGGTAGTTGGTGGCACAGGTAAGACTGATGGTAATAATAACATAAAGTTATTACTTAACTCCCAAACTTGCTTGTGCAGTCTTACTGATATCAGACATTTCTTCATTGAACCAATAACTAGTGTTGACTTACTTTCCCTGCAAGGATATTGATGGAGCTGATCCAGCTTGGACCACTTGAGGCTTCCATTACCCAGTAGGCAAAAAGAATGGCCACACAGAGTAGAATGACTCCAGTGGATTTCAATTTATTTCATTTTACAATAATCCTAGTGATGACTAAAGTAGAAACCTTTTTTCCCAAGTAAGAAAATTCTTCTGGATTTAACAACATTAACATCTTTCACTGCCAGTTCGCTTCCTTTTTAGCAAGCATCTTTTCAGCATCTATTGTTTTAGGAACTAGACGGGCTCCCTCAAAGTACTTTTCTAATTTTTTTCCTTAGCATTAAAGGTTGGGAGATAATAAGAGTTGAACAAAGCAGCAGTTTTGTTAACTTCTTGGGAAGAAAATCTTTTTAGTTCTGGATTTTTTTTTGGTGTAGCCTTAAATTGGCTATACCAATTGGCATTCAAATGACATGGCATTCAAATGACAGCAAGGAGTATTTCAAATTCATTTACTGGATTAGTCAGTAAATAGGTATTGCATGCCAGCTGGCTGCCAGGTCATGTGCTGAGGGTGTCCGCAGTGCTCTTACTTTAGTAATGCCCCTGTGGAAGTTCTTGTCACATTGTTGATGGGTGGTTGTTCCCAGAGTATGCATTTTTAGGGGGGCAGAGACCACATCTTATTAACTTCTGTAGCTCATAATTCTCCCAGTGAGGAGTTTCCCCGTTCAAAGGAGGAATTTTCTCCCTCATTTTCTTGCCACCCATTGCCATTTGGAAAACTCAGTGGGCCATGGAGAAGCCTTAGATCTCTGGGAAAAGAAGTTTGAGTTGTATTTCAATTGGGTATTTTGTAATGCCATTTACTCCCTGGATACTTCTAAAATGAAAATGTAGCCTGTAAGGACAGCACAGAGAGAGGAAATCAACTACAAATTAAAAAGTGATTAGTGAGTGTTTAGGCAGAAGGTCAAAGGGATTAGTTTGGACTTCAAACTTTTCAGCTTTCAAGGTTTGTATTCAGTTACAAAATTACATCCCTGAATTATTTGTGCAGGTGGCAGCTGTCAGATTTGAAGAAAGTTTCTGTGTTTTACAAAAGGAACATTGACAGGACTGGGAATGGGGAGTGTGCTCCCAGGGTGAGGGTTGTCCCATCCACAGCACCGTGGAACGGCTCCAGTCTTGCTCAATGCAAGTGACAGTCCTTGTCTGAGCTGACACAGCCCTGTCCAGGTTACTCCAACCACCTTGGTGAGGAAACCAGTCAAGCCAGTTGATTGGCATCATGTAAACAGCTTGATAGTAGATTTTCAGGACTGGGAAGGAAGAGAACTAATCTTTGTTAAATACCTGCCTTCTGATATTTCATCCTCACAGCTTTTCAAAGTGGATATTGGCATCCTCTTTTTATAGTTGAGGCTCAGAGAAATTAGGCAACTTGCTGAAGATCACATAGAGTGTCAGTGGCAAAACTGGTTTTCAAACCCAAGTCTGAGTTGCTTTCTTGAGATGTGTGCTCTTCCTCTTACTTGGAGCTTTCTTTAGGGCAGAAGTTCCCAAGAGGATCCCAGCAAATGGGTTAGGGGTGTGCTGAAATGGATCCCTTAGCTCTTGGGCAGCTGGGCAGGGTGGGGCATGGCAGCTGAATCACTGAGCAGCAGTCTCCTCAGCTTGCCTAGGAGTGCCCTATATTTTCTAATAGTATCACTATGTGGAAAAGGCTGGAAACTGAAGATAAGTGTCTTATTCTTAGCCATCCGGGCTAACCACCCATCTGAGACTTGAAGCTGGTTAAGATCCCTGTAAACAATTCCATCAGGAATTGTCTGCTCTTTATTAGGGTATGGGATGTTGTGCTGTTTTGGGGGATTGCATTAAAAAACAGGATTTGGGATGTAGGAGAGATTAGGTTAAAATTTAGAAAGTGGGGAGAAAACGATCCACAAGTCCTAGAGTGTATTTTGTAGGGAGCCAGGTCTTCCAGATTTTGGTTTGTTTCCTATGCATTTATTCAGTACACATTTGTTGAACTCCCACTATGTGCCAGGAGTCCTTCCTTGTATCAGGGACACACAGATAAATAACATGAACCCCTTTCTGAGGATCTTAGCTAGTGCAGGAGATTTATGGGAAAGGAATAATTACAATGTTAGACAGTGGGGGCCCTCAACCTTCCCACCTATTAAATGAAAACAAATGACATTAAGATCTCTTACAGTTCTAAACTTTCATCAGGATATTACTGATATGTGCCTAACTCCATTCTGAGTAAGATTTATGATGCCAACAAATATCTGATAGACTTTAATTTTTAACTCCCTTCTCACCTTGCTTTTATTTTTTATTCTTTAAAATTAGTGGGCTTCTGTCAGAAGATTGTTTTTGTTTTGATTTTAGATAGCTATTGCTTTTAAAAATAGAACTCTCTGATATTCCCATTTAGTATCACCTAGAGAGCTATAAGTTGGGTCCACTGTATCTTCTAAAGCATAACCATGCAATTTATTAAGATAAGCTGTTTACCTGGCCAGTAAGGTAGGTGTTCATTTTGACCTAACCACCAGCCTCGTGGAATCAACTTGGTAAGGGCTTTCTAGTTCAGCAAGGCTTTGTTTCAAATCCCTATTCATTTTACTCTGTGACCTTTGGCAAGTTACTTAGCTTCTAAGCCTCAGTTTCCCCATAACTAAAATGCAAAAATGAACTACCTTGCCCTGGTGACTTGACGTGATCTTTGGGTTTATAATTGAAAACATAGATAGGAGGCTCAGTCTTGGGTTAAGATTAAGACATACACATAAATCCATACACACACATAACAATATACACATATATATACATGTCTAATGTGGCCATTACTTACTATGGGAGACATTATGGAATCAAGCGTTATTTCTATTTTCATAGGTTTATCCAAGAGTCATTAACCAAAGACTCTTACTCTCTACAGCAAGGATAAAGTCAAATGTTTACAAAGCCAGGCAATTAACATAAATGACTAAAGTGGACCAGGTATAAGAAAATTGACAGTGCAAGCTCAATGAGAATGGCAACCCACAGGCAGCCTTCGTGTCAGGGAGATAGTGGGGAGTAGGTGGCTCCTGGAGAATGTGTATGTGCTGCCTGCAGGAAAGCAGCCGCTGTTATTACTGCCTGCATTGCCACACACTTTAGAGCTGGTTTAAGAAGCTGGGAATCTGGATGTTATCTGCCTGTTATTAAATGTTAACAACTAATTTAAAACATTTTAAACCCTGGGTGGGCCAAACATCTCTACAGGCCAGATTTGGCCATGGGCTGCCAGCTTGTGACCTTTGACCTAGATCGGGGGCCATGTAGCTCAGTGGCGTACTTGGAGTGCCCTTGGATTGCTCACCAGGGTGACTTTGTTCTTGCAGGGCCTCCCATGATGCTCACCTCTTCGCTTTTGGCACTGCATCTGGCTCCAGTCTTGCCTTTTGACTATCTCGAACTTTGGCCGTCCCTGGTGTCTGATGTCCTGCCAGTCCACATGTTGTTTATTCTGCCACGTGGACGGGGTGTTTTGTGTACACCTGGGTAGCATGGCTTGGATGGGAGTGCACATGCTGACGAATGAATGTTTAACTGCTGGAAAAATAAAAATAAATGTATTTTTCTCAACCTTATTATAGACTTGCCTCCCATACAGCATCATGTGATCTTTTGAGAATATATGGCAGGGTTCCCACTATGATATTTCTTCCCTATGTCGGGGTTCCGGGTCTTGCTAACCACTGTCAAAGCCCCATTTGTCTACCCAATCCCAAGAAGTTCCTGGAATTATAGGACTTTATGAGCATGCTTTTCCCTGGAGATTAGATTGTGTATGGGAAGTGGCTGGTGGGCCCATGGCTACTTGCATGAGCTTTGGCCAGAAATCTGGTCGCATCTTACCCCCACATAAAAGCTTTTGGTGGCTCCCTGTCACATATAAGAGCAAGAAATAACTTATTTTATAAACTACATCTTAGTCCTCCTAATCAACTCTATACATTGGGAATTAATGTGCCAACTCTTATTGTACAGTGATATAAGAATAAAGTTCAGAGAGTTAAGGTCATACAGCAAGAATGACAGTTGATAGGAGTAGAATATGAAATCTTGTCTGCCTGACTCCAAGGATCATGATTAAATTGGAAAAAATAAAGAAGCAATTAATCCTGTTAGAGTGGGTTACCTGGCTAAGTAAATCCTTTGTTGGAGAGATTTAAGTCTTGAAGGATATTTAAGTCTTGAAGGATAAATAGGAGTTGTTTTAATTCAGATGTTAAAGACATTACTTCATGGAGTTGTGAGGAAGATCAAATGTGATGACTTATGTAAGAGCTCAGAAATACTTTGCATGGATGGGACTATTGCTGTGTCTTAACTCTGGGCAGCCATGTTGCAAATGAATGCCTTTGGGTCATGAGGGAGACTTATGAGGCAGAGAGAACATGGCTGGATCTGTATGGTTCCACCTTAACATCTAAAGAGGAGCCTTGGTTTCTGCCCTTGTCCACTTTCAAGAGTTTCATAGCTGACTTTCTAGGTTGCTAATATGTGCATAGACATAGTTCATGTGTACTTAGCAATAAAGGCTAACTGGTCCCATCTCTGAATGAATTCTAGAGTCAGACAATTCTATTACATATCTTGTTTATGACTCTTATCCTCAGAGTGGATACTGAAACAAATTACAACCTCTCTGACCCTTGGTCTTTTGTCTATATCCTAATAATTAATTTAGAAAATTGTTTTGAGAATTAAATCAATTGATGTATCCAAAGCTCCTGGCACATAGTGGGTGCCCAATAAATGTATACTTACTCTCCCTTATTTAAAGAGGATTCAAAAGGAAGGAGGTCTTGGGAGGTGACTCAGCTTTACCTGGGATGGAAGGATTATGAGTCCTGTTGGCTCTGGTAGTTGTGTTTCACTAGAAATAAAACACCTCATTTGCGAAATATATAATGATGACAAAAGAGGTTTGGAGTTCTTTCAATTAAAGATATGAACCATGAGTTGTTTGTCAGTTTGTTTTATTTGCAGATGAATGTGGCAACCCTTTAAAAATCCAACTGAAAGGGCGGAAACAGCTAGAGCTGGGGATTTTAAGGAGGCTGATGTTAATTATTTTAAAAATAAAATGTTTTCACTGTAAGCACTTTCAAATAAGAAAGGACATCCAAAGTTCTTTTTAACACCCATGGTTAAACTAAAACAGGTTTCTCTTTGTCATGGAAACTGAGACTTTTAGAAGGCAGGTAACTCAAAAGCACTGCAGTATTTTACCACCTTTGTTTTCCCCAGCACCTAAGGTGGTACTCAGTACTTAGGAAAGAGCCATACTTGTTTGTTGAGTTGGACTAAAGACCTTGATTTGGAGTCAGGAAACCCAAGCACTAGGACTAGATCTGCCACTGGTTTCTTCATTTCTACCCTGTAGTTGCTTTTGGTTCCAACAGTCTTCTTTTTGTGGAGAAAGGGCCTGAACTTTCCAGTACTGAAGAATGAGCAATTGCCAAGGAAGACCTCTAGACCCAGAATATTGCATGTTCACACCAGCCAACAGCAAGTGTTTTTCATGGCAGCCTGTTTCAAAGGTAGAAAAATGCCTTCATAGTAAACTTAGTTTTGTCTCATCTGGATTGTGTCCAGTCTAAAAATCTGGACAAATATCATAAACCAAAGAAAGTTTGCACACTTCTAAAACCAGTAGCAATTAATTACTTTAAATAGAAGCCCTGTCACTTACGAGCAACATAAATATTTGTATTTTGAACCTCTAAGTAATAGTTGTGTTGACCATTCTGGCCTTAAGTGATTTAAAAAAATCAGTGAGTGATATTTTAACAGGGAATATGTTTATAAAGAAAGGGAGGGTCAGGTCATAGAGTAAGAAAATATAAGCCAAAAGACAGACAGATGTGGGTTCAAAACCCAGTGACCAATTTACTCACTTGGGGACCTTGTACCAGTTATAAAACTTCTGGCCTCAGTTTTCTGTTGGGTATACATGAAAATAATAACCCACAACGTTTCATAGCTATCGTGGAGATTAAATTAATTAATTCCTAAACTCTAAACTCCTTCAAGGTCCAGGGTCTTCAGTCTATATTTTGAATAGGTGGTCCAAATTGGGACCATTGCTAGCTCTGCATTTTAGGTGAACTGATGAACATTTTTGATCCTCAGTTTTTCCATTCGTAAGATGGGTTGAACAGTACCTACTCATAACTCTATACTGTAGGTAAGATGTATAAACTTTTTACTTTTTATCACAGAGTTCTTTTTTTTTTTTTTTTTTTTTTTTTTTGAGACAAAGTCTGGCTCTATCACCCAGACTGGAGTGCAGTGGCGCAATCTTGGCTTACTGCAACCTCTGCCTTCTGGGCTCAAGTTATCCTCTCACCTCCTGAGTAGCTGGGACTACAGGCATGCACCACCACACTCGGCTAATTTTTGTATTTTTGGTAGAGACGGAGTTTCATCATGTTGCCAAGGCTGGTCTCAAACTTATGAGCTCAAGCAATGCAACTGCCTCAGCCTCCCAAATGGCTAGGACTACAGAAATGAGCCACCGCAGCTGGCTTTGTCACAGAGTTCTAATAGCTGCCCAATTTGAGTAATTATGCTATACCAGATGCCTACTTTTGTGCAACCAGTATTATTTTGTGGATAGATGTGTAGGCTTTCTGCAGATGTTAGTTTAATTATTATTCTCGCAGATCCTGGACTTCACGTATTTTATAATGACTATAGATTGTTTTGAGTGGAAAATTGAACAACTCTGGAAAAGGACATGAAGGACCTGGTGTTTAGGAGACGTAAAAGTCCCCTCCTGGTGCTCTGATTTTGGTCAAAAAATGCAAAGATTCCTTCTTCACCCTTCCCTTCATTCTCTTCTTAGCCTCACCAAGGGCTTTCTAAAAAGCACTTTGTGAGAAGGAGGCTGTGTTTAATTTTGTGCAAAGGTGAACTGTGGCTGCAGGGAGCAGGGCTTTGGGGCCAGGTCACTTGGGTAACACTTCCCACATGAGTTTATCAATGGGTGGGCCACAAAAACTTAGTCTGTGTTTTTTACACTCCACCCCCAAACCACCCAATCTGCCTCAGTGTTAGTTTTTCAAAGCCAGAGAAGTTTCAAAGGCCTGAACCCAACACAGGGGCCTTTCTTCATGCTTTGATTTTATGCCCATTAAGTGTTTGTCAGTGAGTTCGTATTTCGCCTCCTCTGCAACCTACACATCCCAAGAAATCCCCAGAGGTATAGGAAGTTAATTGATCCTTGATTAAAGGAAGGAGAAATGCTTGAGTCTGGGTCTTGGTCTGCACTCACTAGATTTTTTTTATTATTATTTTATTTTTGCTCATGCTTTGCAAAAATTTTGTAATGCACCTTTTATTATGAATAAATGTAAACTCCGGGCTATTGCCTTAGAGTTTGATGTAATTAGTTACCTAGCACATGTGTGATACACAGTGAAAGTTCAGTGAACTTGAGCCAGTGCCATTCCCTTGATTGTTCTGAACAGTGCCTTTTTCATCAGAGGCCATGAGGTTTGCTGAGCTTCAGTTAATTTACTAATACTTATAGGTGCTTCCTTCTCTGAAGAGTGACTCACTTAGTTTATAGAAAGCACCCAAAATCAAGAGTCAGATCATTTGAAACCTGTTCAGCTCCATAACTTACTTGCAGAGTGACTGGTAAGTCACTTTAATCTCTTTGAACCTTAGGGCGGCTTAATGTATTAGTTTTTATGACTGTTTATCCTATTAGCCTTTGGGCCACTTGAAGGTTGGAACGTGGCCGCTTTCATTTCAGTGGCCCAGTCAATGCCTAGACCATGGTAGGCAGCCAGGTTTGTCAGTCTACAATAGTTTATGTGGGGACCCTCAAGACAGTTTGGGCACATACTGTTTAGTAAATGTTACCTATTATTTATGCTTTGTGCTATTTTCACCTTTCTTTCCTACATTCCCTTCATCTCCTCTAGCTCTATAGCAAACTTTAAAATTGTATTCATTTAATAGCCATCAGTTCTGTGACTGGCAATATCGAAATCCCTAAACTGCACTGATTTTTTTATGAATGTACTTAGCCCGTGGACTCTAGAAACCCCTCCTACTTATATAAGGGTTAACTGAAGTCTCCCACCCTCTGTTGGACACCTTGAAAGACTCTAGTAGAATAGTCTTTGTGTCCTTGGTATACTCTATGCATATGTCAGTCATCACACTAGAAATAATTCAGTGTTCTCGCTTTTTTGACTATCTTACAACACTGTGAACTCCTCCTGGGCAGGTACTATGATGTATTCACTTCCAGGATTCCAGTGTCTAGCACTGGGAAATTTCTCCAAATGAAGTGATAAAGGACTATAGTAATTGGTAATAAAGATGGTGACGGTATTGGAACTAAAGTTTGTTGGAGAAGGACAGCCTCTTCTCTGTGTCCTGGAAGGGCAAGGCATAGTGTTATATCTCTTAAGGACTAGCTGCCTAGTTGGGGGGATGTTTATGCTTTTCCCATCAACTGAAGGAAATCTGTGGTTACTCTTCCTGGATCAAAATCAAGATTTGACTGGCATCACCCTCAATAATACCACAAGTTTATAGGGGAGACAAGAAAAAGCCGTTGGGTTTTGTAAATGCCATCTGCATGCCTTTCAAGAAAATAAACAGAACATATTCGGCTCCAATTTCTTGTCTGTTTGTGGTCTTCATCCACATAATCAGAACCGGAAACCCTCCCCAAGCCATAGGCAAAGAAAGAGGAAAAAGGATTTGGACTGTTCTCAGTTTAAAAGTGGGCAAAGGACTGACCAGATTTTCTTCCCTTGCCTTCTCTATGAGGCTTTTTTCCCTTCTCTTTTTAACATTCATTGAGTGTCCACAGTGTGCCCCGGACTCTATGCTGACATTACTCAGTGCTATTTTGCCTTGACTTTCTTCTCAACTGATTTTGATGATATGTGTCTTCCCCTACTGGATTGTAAGCTTCTTGAGGGCAGGGTCTGGGTCATCTTTGTATTCCTTGTAACTTAATATATATAGTTAAGACTCAATAAATATTTGTTGAATGAATGCTTTAATTTTTATATAATCCCAACCATCCTAAAGTTAGATTTCATTCTTCCCATTAAACAGATGAGAAAGGGAGTTTTGGAGATGTGAAATAACTTACTTAAGTAGTAGGGAGCAGAGTCAAGATCATTAACCCAGTTCTGTGTAACTCTAAAACTCTTTTATATGTGTTTTATTGTCCATAGAAACATATGTTTTACAGGCCTATCATGTGAGCACTATTAAAAATAGAAGCTGGAGGCCTAAGAGTGGAGTGCAAATGTAAGGAACTTGGGGTCTGTTCCCTTCCTGAGTTTATTAGCAACACTTTGGCTCCTAGGCACCAGAGCAACTGCAGCTCAACTTTTAAATCTCAATATGTGGAACTTTAAAAGCAGACTATTAATAATATCGTACTGCTGGCTTCTCAGCTACTTTTCATAGCCAACTTGGTTGCATTTCAAAATGTTTAGGCAGTGGCATGAAGATGGTTCGGGACCATATGATTTCTCTCCCAGTCCCCTAACCCCTAAAGATCATTTCTAAGCCAGAACGTTTATCCACTGCCTTTCCCTGCCCCCTCTCCTCCATTGCAGAGACAAAGTTTTAAAACCTAATGGCTATTGCCTGTCAGGGCCCCTCTGTGTTTACTTTGAGAAGGTCAGGCACAATACTGTGGTGTGTTGCTGTTCTTTCCTTTCAAAGCACCAGTATGAATTTGATAAAGTAAATTGTTGTTCTAGCAGGAAGCAGTTAGGGGTCACAAAATAAATAGCCATAGAATTCAAATAAATCCAAAGAATAAAACCAAATAAATCCATGTGTGTATGCACAGTGATACATAAATACACTTTTTAGAAAGTGAGCATTTTTATCACTGCCGGTCTGGACCAAAGTAATTGAAAAATTGTGCAGTTCATGGTACCTTTTTTTTAGAGGTGGTCTGGGACTTCAAGCAACATGATGTGAATTTAATTCTTTTTGAAAAACATGAAAAAATGGAATTTTATCTTGTAAACAACTGTTTATCTTGGGATTTTTCAGCTAATGAAATTCCCATTTGAATGAAATCAATTTGCAAAGTTAAATTAGGGATTTAAGCATTTGGAGGTGGACTAAGAGACCCTGAATGAGCTCACTATTCTCTCTTGAGTCTCTGTTCCCTCCGCTTGAAGATGGGTAGTAGTGCTTAAATAATACTTCAATGCAAAAATGGATGTAAAGAACCCAACACATTGTGAGTGTGCATTCAATAGTGGCTGTATTATCCACTGTGTGTGTGTGTGTGTGTGTGTGTGTGGTGTGTGTGTGTGTTTACAGTCCAGAAGTCTTGTATTTATTTTATTATTTTTTTTAACATCTACTATGCCATGAGTTCATAGGGAATACGTTCCAGCAGCAGGCTCCTTCCCATTGGTTCTCACAAAGTTGCGCTTCTCTCAGTAGAGCATGCTGGTGCTTCAATTGAACTCTTTGGCTTTCTTTTTCTGATCATTTTCCTTCATGTTTTTTAGGAAGCTGTCTCAGCTCTTGGAGCGCTTAATGTGCTCAGTACGCACATTAATTCTCTTGGCAAGAATCTTCCCCTTAACTTTTTTGTTTACAACAATACCAACAGCATGCTGGGGAACACTGCAGACTCTTCCAGTTTAGCCATGGTAACACTTGTGGGGCATACTTTTTAGAACAGTACCCATTCCCTTAGATGTCTACAACATCACCTTTCTCATAGATTCTCATATACATGGCCAAATAAACAACTCCATGTTTTCTAAAAGGCCTAGAGAACATCTATCGGGTGCCTCTTCTCTTTCCCTTTGTGTTCGTCATTTTGGTGAATTACTGGAAGATGGCAGTTCCAGCTGAAAGGCCGCTGTGTTTTTGGTGGTCTTCCCTAGTTCCAAGATTTGTAAAAGAGCTGGTCCTTTTACTTTGCGAAGTGTCATTGGAGCTTGGTATTGCAGTTGGGTAGTTTGGGAGGAAGAGGTATTTTGGTCTAAGAGAATAGCATGAATCCACAGTCTCTGTGTACTGTTTTCTTGGAGGCTTACTGAAGAGGAACAGCAGAGCATGAAGCTGGAGAGATGTCCAGGTCATGGGAACTCCTAAAGTCATACTTAGAGACTTCATTTCACCCTGTGTCATGGGGAGCCATTGAAGAGGCTTTAGCAAGGCCTTGACACGCTCACGGTCCAAGCCCTTCAGGAAAAAAACTGGTGGCTATCTGTAGAAGGGAATGGGGGCCATGAGCCTGATTAGGAGGCTCTTGTAGCATCCAAACAAGAGTTATCATGGGCCTTTGCTTTTTAAGTCAGGGTTTTGAGGGACTTTTCTTGGCAGATGATGGAATCCATTTGCCATGACCTTTGAGAGAATAGTATCTGAGCTGGCCACTGATAACCAGCAGCAGCTGTAAGAGCCACTTGGTGCTCCTGGGTGCCCTGGGCCCTCTATCCAGGTCTGCAGGCAGCAGGGCCAAGCTCAGCTCTGCTCACTCTTATTGGTAGTTCTTTGAACAGTGAAAGAAAAGCCTGGAAAATGGCATTCATGAAGCAGCTACTATGTGCCAGGCACTGTGCTAGAGATTGTGTGTGCATTGATCTCCTTTAGTCATCACCACAACTCATTTTACTGTGGGAAAAAACTGGGGCTCAGGGAAATGGAGTGGGAACCAGAGGAAGTGGTGGACCTGGGGTTCACATCCAGATTTTTTTACTCCAAGACCTTCACTACTAAGGCAGCACAGCCTTAGTGAACTTGTCAAAGGGGAAATGGTTAAGAGCTAAGAAATGAATGCCCTTGGAAGCATAAATCATGAGATTTGGGGCTATATTAGTAAATGTTGTGATTTGGGCTTTAATTTTTAGCAGGGTATTGTAGAACAGTGGGAAAACCCCTGCTCTGGCTCTTTCACTGCCTACCTCCGAGCTCTTGGGGAAGAGAAGAGGATAATGCCTCTCTCCTCATAGGGGTGTGGAAAGGAGGAATGGGGATGTGCATAGCGAAAGCTCTCTCTAGGCAGTAGATCTCTACAAATGGAAGGAATGATTATCACTCTCAGTGATATTTGGGATGGTCCTTGCTTGAGGTTCCTCTTTGGCACTGATGTTTTCCCCTTCCTTTTTTTTTTTTTTTTTTTTCTGGTATATGCCATGGTTCCACCTGGACCAGCGGGCCTCCCCTTCCTCATCATCGAGACAAGCACCATCAAGCCTTACCACCGAGGGTTTTACTGCAATGATGAGAGCATCAAGTACCCACTGAAAACTGGTGAGACAATAAATGACGCTGTGCTCTGCGCCGTGGGGATCGTCATTGCCATCCTCGCGGTAAGTGTCCAGATTCTGCTATAGTGGATCCTGTCTGACTTCTTCCTGTATTGTCATATTATAGAATGTCTGAGCGAACAGAGACTTATACCAAGTAGAAGCCAACTTTCTCTGGCTTGTATTTAGCCAAGAAGGAAGGTAGTTAATCCTAAGAACACTAAATGTGAAGTAAGTGCTATCACCCACCCCCATTATACAGATGGGAGAGTTAGATGACATACTCAAAGTCTACAGCTACAAAAAAATTCAGGTTCAGCCTGTGCCTGGCTGATTTCAAAGCCCCCTTTCTGTCTCGCAGACTCACAGTTCAGGAAGGCTAACCTGTCCAAATGAACTGCTCAAGGGGATAGGCAGTTAGTTTATCTTGCCTACTCTGGATCAAATGTAAGCTGCTGATGTTACATGTACCACATTTCATGTAGTTTTCTTTTGACTTGCCCACTCTGGAGGTTGGTTGTAAACTTTGAGACCCCTCTTTGTATTTTAAATAACATCGTAAACCAGGCACACAATCAACAGCTTGAATTTGGGGAGGGGGAAGGGAGGCTAGTAGAATTCTTTCCAACCTTTAAAAGAAAAACAGTCCGTTTGGCAACTGCAGTAGTTTCTTAAAGGTGGACTAAGGATCTTTGTGTTTGAAAACTGAAAAATGAAAGGTCTAGTTTTCCTCTGTGCTCCAAATTGACAGTTGTGGGTTTGAGTTTCTAGGAAGAATGGCTTTCCTTGAAAAAGGTATTTGTCGTGGAAGGCAAATAATTGCACAGTATCATGTACTGAGGTTTGAACAGGTGTTTTTGAAAGTTGGAGGATCAGTTAATTGAACACTTCAAAGGAGCCCACTATACCCAAGAGTGTGGTGAGATAAGAAAAGCACAGGGACAGGAGTGTCACATGCTCATCACTCTCTGTGGCATTATTCCCAGCTTGCCTCGTGGGCTGCTCCCAGACACAGGGCAGTGGAAAAAGACACTCTTCAGAGCCTCTCGTAGCTGTGTGAATTAGGTGGATCATTGATCTCTTTAACCCTCAATTTCCTCATCTGTAAAATGAGATTGCTGTTTGGATTCCCTCAAGGGGATCACTGTAAGAATCAAATGCGCCTGTAGTCCCAGCTACTCGGAGAGGCTGAGGCAGGAGAATGGCGTGAACCCGGGAGACGGAGCTTGCAGTGAGCCGAGATCGTGCCACTGCACTCCAGCCTGGGCGACAGAGCAAGACTCCGTCTCAAAAAAAAAAAAAAATAATCAAATGAATGCCATAATGCCTGGAATTGCACTTTGCAGCAGTGGGCTCACTGGAACGTTCAGAGTCTTTTAGTTCGGAATGGTTCTGGTTTTCTGACCTGGCCCCAGGATGGGCAAAGGAAAATGCTAAAGTAGCTTCTTCAGAGTTCATGTGTTTCTTCCCATCCTTCCTTCCCCAAGCAGAGCTTCAGGTCAGCAGCTCTTCACTTGCTGCTTGCCAAGGCCAATCCCTTTCTCCTTAAGGGATGTCAGCATTTCTTAGAAAAAATGTGCTATTGAGAGCTTCATTGTGGCTTGCCCCTTTCCTTGTGTTATGTTGATATTTTAATTACAATGCTTCCTGACCTCCCAGGTTTTCTTGAAGCAGTCATGTGCTGTGGCCTCGTTATACAATGAGCAACAGCATTGCTTCCCCAACCCATACAATGGCAGCAAAATGGATTAGATAGTGCTTTCCTATAGTTCCGGAGAAACATAAGCCAAGAAATTACTGCAATAATTGTTATCTCTTGTCCAGTGCTACTGCGTATGCCGTGTATGGGAGATACACGTGTGGATGCATTTCATCCTTGAAGAAACCCCAAGAGCTAGATATTCTTAGGGTTTTCAGTTTAGCACAGGGTTAAAAGCACATGCCCTGGTTCAGACCTGAACCCCTCTGCTGTGGACCATGTGGCAAATTAACCTTATGGCGCCTCTGGAAATACATCTGTTAGATGGAGATGCTATGTCTATTTACTAAGGTTTTGAGAATTAAATGAGCTAATATATATAAAGTAACTCAGTGCTTGGCACATATGGGATGCCCAGTAAATGTTAACTATTTTTATTCTAAATGAGTAAACAGAGTCAAAAAATGGTGAAGTGACAGCCAGATGTTATATCTGGCAAAAATATAGTAAGGAAAGGAACCCCAGCCTTAGCTACACCCCCCACTCTTATAGTTATTTAATTAGAACCCAGTTCTCTTGATTCTCACTCCACTTTGCAATAGGACTTTCTTACCTCTTGGTCCAACTGCTGTTGCATTTCTGCTGGAGACACGTGAATTGGGGGCTTCTAATGAAGCCTACTAGCCTGTTTACCTGTCATAACTATCAAGGGTACTCACAGAAAAAGGTAAAAGCAAAGACCTCAGAGGCAGAGGGGATAATTCACTTTTGCATTCTCAGTTCTGGAAAAGCTATAGAGTTTAAATTTAACAAAAACAGCAACAATGACGGTGACACATTTCCCACTTTCCCAGCTGGCCCCATCCAGAACCTGGTTCTGATTAGAGGGCAGGAGTGACAGTCGTGGAGGGTGGGGGGGCCCAGAGCTGGAAATCGAACGATCATCCTGCTGCTTGCCATCCTGAGCCTTCTCCTGCTGAATGTCAGGTTTGTTTAAAACAGCAAGAGAGGCCTTGACTGATTTGGATGCCCCTGCTCCCATTTGGATGGTCCCCACAACAAAGTAATGGAATGGCAGTGGAGGAGACCAGTGTGGTTTAGAGATGCAAATCATCAGGCATTATGGAGAAAGCAGACACCTTTCAATGGCAGGAGATATGGAAAAACCTAGTCATGTTGACCTCTTTTTCAGATGTATCTCAGATTCTGGAATTATAGCATAATAGGAATTCCTTCCAAATCCACAAAGCAATGGTTCCTATCCCTGCCTTGCAAAGGCTTAATGACTCTAGCAAACAGTAAAATATCATCTCCTATCTCAGTTTTGTCTTGCACTGTATTACAAAGAGTATCATGGGCAAAGATTTAAAATGGGAAGCAATGCTAAGTATTCATTTTAAATATACTTGGGCTCAGTGCTTGCCTCGCTCAGAACCTAAAAGGGGTTTATACAGATTCTTAATATCTAGGAATTGATGCATGGTTGAGTCATGGATGAATCCCCTTCTCTCCCTAGCCATAAAAATGCTACCCCACTTGAATCTGACTTCTGTAATAATATTCCTAACTAGAGAAAAAGTCAAACTTAGGCATCATCTGACTTAGGTACATGTCCCAACTTGCGTGCTTACTCATTCTGTGACTTGTCCTTCAACCTCGGGAGAGCCATTGGACCCCTTGGAGCTATACTTTGCTTTTCTATAAATTGGTCACAATGGTTCACCAATGCTATAGGCTTGTTTTGGTTGTTAAATCATGTGATATTATGTGTGTGATAAGTGAGAATCATCCTTCATATTTCTGTAGTGTTGTACAGTTTACAGTGTGGCTTTTATATGCACGCTGTTCTTTGCACCTGGTAGTAATCCTGGGAGGTTGATTCTTACAGCTAACTCAACTGGGGCTCAAGGATATTAAGTGACTCTCTCATAACTAAGTAGTGGCATGGCCAGACCAGGAGTTCTCTGATTCCTACTGCTGTCTTCTGCAGCCTACCCTCCTTCCACAATTACTTATCAAGTGCCTATGATGTGTCAGGTGTTCACTACACAGTAGTGAACCTCAGCACAACTAGCTACATATTGTCTCTTGTCATGAAACTTAGCAGCTACCCCATCTCAAGCAGGCTAATAACACCTTAATACAAACTGTCATACCCCGGGCGCAGTGGCTCACGCCTGTAATCCCAGCACTCTGGGAGGCCAAGGCAGGTGAATCACTTGAGGTCAGGAGTCCGAGACCAGCCTGGTCAACATGGTGAAAACCCATCTCTACTAAAAGTATAAAAATTAGCTGGGCTTGGTGGCACGTGCCTGTAATTCCAGCTACTTGGGAGGCTGAGGCAGGAGAATCGCTTGAATCCAGGAGGTGGATGTTGCAGTGAGCCAAGATCATGCCACTGCACTCCAGCCTGGGTGACAGGACGAGACTCCATATCAAAAAAAAAAAAAATGCTACATAATAGGTTGCTGGAAGACAGGGGCCAAGTCTTTTCCTCTGGGCACATGGTAGGTACTTAATAAACACCAGGCAGACATTTCTCCGGGAAGCATTCCGTAGCTGTCTCCTCCCCCACCTTCCGAAGGTCACAGAGAACCCTGGGCCCACCTCTGTGGCTGTAGTCACTGTGCTGATTGTCATGTCTGTTTACTTGTATATTTCTTGGCTCCCCTGTTAGCTGCACAGGGGAGAGACAGATCTGATATGATTTGGTATTGCTAGTGTGAGACATAGACCTTGGTGCTCAATATATGTTTGTGAAAAATCACTGAAGAGGCCATAAACTGGGGGCAGAAAATCAAAAGCATTAGGTCAAAGGATATCAGAGGATACACAGAGCAGGGGAAATTGTCCTGTTTTCTTCCTTAAAATCTCAGCTATGCTCCAGGAGGCACACAGGAACACACTCTGTACCACATGCAAATTTCTTGCTGGAGAGACAAGAAGAAGAGCTTAGTACCTGCAAGACTTGTTTATTCAGTATCATACTTCACTTTGCCCACATCTGGACTTCATTAGTTCCTCCCCACCCCTCCATCTCCCTTTATCTACAAGAGCCCTGCCAAGAAAACAAGGTTCCCCAACATTGCCTCCTCATTAAAGGCTAGTCGAGTTTTCAACTCTGAAAAATGTGCAGTTGTGCTGGCCCAGTGGTGCGTTAGTGGGAGACCCAGTCCCCCAGTTTACAATCCACTACATCTGCAATTACCAAGACCACCAACAGAGAGAGGCCACATTAATCCTTCAACTGTGTTGTCCCCTGATCAGATGGCTACAGAGTTCATCTGAGACCTTCTTATCCCTGGGGGAACAGTGGGAGGGGGCATCTACTTGTGATTTAACAACACAGGCATGGAGATTGCACTAAATTTTCATCTGTTCCCTTTCTCCACCACCCGCACTCACTCTCATGTCCTGGAAGAAGTGAGAACAGCAGCAATTCTTCCTTAGTTAGGTACAGCTCTTAGGGATTCATGACTATTTGAAAAACGTTTCAATACGAAGGTGATGATATGCTCCATTTGAAGTCATAATGCTTAGGAGGCCGAGAAATACTTTCTGTGAGGGGCAGTGTGTGTTGGGGATGGGGTGGAGAATCAGATAACATTTATGAGCTATTTAATGGACCAGAAACTCATGTCTTATCTTAAATCCTCTTCAACAGCTGTGTGAGGTTGCTATTATTTACCACATTTGACAAATGAGGGAGGACACTGAGGCTTATAAGGGTGAAGTGACTAGTCCGAGGTTACTCTGCTTAGTGAATGGGGGAACACGAATTAAAACCTAGGTCTGTTTGGCTTTCAAGCCTAAGTGCTTTAACAGATGCTAATGAAGGCCCACTGTGGTCGGTGCTATGTAGAGTGCTCTTTATTTAGTTAGCTATAAAAGCTTTTAGTTACTGGGCTTGGAGAGTTAAATGTATGGAGGAAGATAAAACATCTAGACCACTGGGCAGATGGCTACCTAAGATTGACAGTGTGCATCAATGGTTTGTAGAGATGGTGATCACCTGCTGTGTGTAGGTAGGTGCAGGGTGATACCTCCCTTATAACAAGCAGGCTTTGTGATAGGCACCTTGGCCTATAAGCTGATGTGTAAAATACAAATCTTGCCTTTGGATCTTACAGTTTACAGGGAATTCAAGACAAGTACAAATCTGACTATAGGATTAGACCCTCAAGGAAAGGAAATAATTAGTCTGAGAATAAGAGGAGAGTCAGGGCAGTGCATGGTGGTGGTTGCTAGGGAGGGGAGAGCTTCAAGGACGAAACATATCAAATGCTGCAGATTGTCTGAGGTCTAAATAAAGTGCTATGGGAGTTCAGAGGAAGAGCACTTAAGGCTAAAGCTTATGCCAAGGCTTCATCATCATCATTATTCACTGAGCACTCGTCCCATATAATTTTCACCACAACCCTGCTTTTGATACTGTCATCATCTTCATTTTTAGAGATGAGGAAACTGAGACTTAGAGAGCTCAGTTGTACAAGACTCGTAAGTCAAAGAGCCAAACTCTAACCCAGGACACTAGTTGGCACTTGAGCACTACTTTAAGGCATAAGTGGGATTTTCATCAGAGAACCTGACCTAGGCAGAAGGAGTTGCTTCAGCAATTTTAGAGACTTCAAAACAATGAAGTGTTTTCAGGGAATGTAGAGCAGACCTGTTTGGGTGAATGAATGGAATATAAGGGAGTAGACAAGGTTACAGTAGAAAAAGAAGATTGTGGCAAGATTGTGAAGACCCTTGAATGCTGAGGAATTTTTACTCCAGCTAATTGGCTAGAGGTTGATGAGAGTATTTTAAGTGAGCTTGGTCAATTTTCTAATCAAGGTAAAGATGAGGCCTGAACCACAGTGGTGGCAATGCAAGGGAAATAGAGAGAAAAAAATGGATGCAAGAGACCTTGCAAAAGCTGGATGGACAATGGGATAAGGGAGAGGAAGGAGTCTAAGATTGCACATCTTTGTCAGTCATATGCTTGGTGGCATCTTGAGCAGAAATAGAGGGAAGAGAAGTGAAGTTTAGGACAGGAGTGGGAATGGGTGTGACCTTAGACTTGGTTAATTTGAAATGCTAATAACATCTCCAGTTGGGAGAGTTAGCAGAAGATTGGAATTGGGCCAATTAGGGGAAAGTGGTAGGCTGAAGCTAGAGAGAGACAGAGAGATGCCCTTTTGAAGGTCATCTTCACAGAGGTAACAATTGAAGCTATTGAAGCAGCTGAAATCACAGCAGAAAGCCAAGAACACAATCCTAGGGAAGACCCACATTTATTGGGCAGAAGTCAGATGTGGAACCACTAGAAGAAGCAGACGTACATTTAGAAATAGTAACAAAAGCATGGTGGTGTGATATTAAGGAAGCCTAGGAAATTCAAGGTAAAAAAAAAAAAAAAAAAAAGACTAAGAGGTTGCAGTAGGCAATGCTGCAGAAGGAACAGCCAGGAGATTCTTGCATGGACTGGCAGAGTTGGGCATTCAAGAGGCCCACGACTCTTGAGTCCCTGACTTTTGGGAAAATAATGATGCTTTATGCCTCAGACTCTCTTCTTCGTGAGACTTGTGGGCACAGGGCAGCCACTGCTAATTTCAATCATAAATAGCTTCCGTAGCCCCTCTCTGGCCTCTTTGCTGTCTTTATTCTAGATATTGGAGTTCTGACTTACCCATAAAGCCCAGAAATTATACTGGTGTCTTTGGACAGATCTGTGTTTTCATTACCTTTCCCAGACGGTGAGGCACTGATCTCCTGAAAAAGGCTGAAGATGATAACCAAGTGAAAGAAGAATCAGAGAATAAATTTCCAATCAACTATTTCTGGTTACTAAAGATGCTGCACTTTATTGCAGTAGATGGAGCAATCAGCACCAGAGAAAATACAGTCATACATCTGTCTCCATCCTTAGAAACAGGACCCAGATACATTATATTTTTCCTTTCCTTTGGGACTGAGAACTAAAGTGAGAAATGTGATTCTCCCTTCACAATTCTCCATCATCAACAGTTTGTTAAATTAATCTTTTCTGGGCAAAATAAGTTCATCAATTCATGTAACCGAGATGTAAAAGAACAACTTGACCCTCTGTGGCTAGCAGGAACTTAGAGGTGCAGGTGCCTTTCAAGACGGCAGGCCCTTACTGGGCATTCTGTGAACATCTGTCTAGCTGGAGACATACATACTACTGCCTAGTAGGACTTCTAAGGGAAAGCCAGCTCGATGCCATTGGGAACAGCACAGGAATTAGAACGAGGAAGCCCCAGCTTCAGTGATGGTCTTCTTGCTGTCTCATTTTTATCAAGAGTGTTTCACTGCCCTCTCTGGCCTTCGTCATACTCAATTATATAAGTGTTGGTAATAATTTAGTAATTCATATGGTGTTGTGAGAAGCAAACAGTATAGTGGATGTGAAAGTGCTTTGAAAGCTGTAAAGTACTAAGTCAATATTATTAAAGCAGATCAGAGTATAGGAAAGTTTGTCCTTCAGACTCAGCGGTGGAAGATGAGTTCTCAGTCTCTGAAAGAGAGATTATTAGGCTGCTGTGCAAAAATATTACCTTTCTTGGGATAATTTATAAATAGAGTGGAATGTTAAAAATAACACAAAACAGTAGAGTAGGGTTGTCCTTTCTGCTTTGAGTTTAGACTTTGCTTCTGTCTTGATCTGCTGAAAAAGACATACTAGCTAAAATGATCGAAAGCAATGTCATCCATACACACACTTTCTGGTCCTCCCCTGGAGGGGCGGTATTTCCAGACTCTTCAGTTAGGTATGGTATCGTCCAAGGAGCTCTTGGAAGAGATATTCTCTACAAAGCATGTTTTTTATTTGTTTGTTTGTTTTCCTCTTCTCCAAGGGAGGGAAGAAAAAAGTTAACTTTTGGAGGGCTCTCCTGCTAGGTGCCAGGCGATTGACATACCACCTTATCTAATTCCCTGGCAATCCTGCCACGTAGATATTATTAACCTTATTTTATAGATGAGGACATCTAAGCCCAGAGGTAGAGTCAGATGCCTAAGGTAATAGACAAGATTCAGACAGGTTTTTCTGGCTACAACGTTGCTGCTTCTTTCACCACCTCTTGCTCTATCTTTTCCCAAAAGTCTATCCTAATTTTTCTTCATATTTCCTCTCCATAACAGTGAAATATTTGTAAATATGTGGGCAGTTGAGCTCTTTTTCACCAGAAAAGACAGGAAGAGGAGCTGTCTTGCAGTTGGAGCCAACTTCTCTCCAAACTGCAGCGCTTCTCAGGCAAGGACTGATCCCTTTCTGTCCCCTTGTAGCTTAATTGCAATGCTTTCCCATTTTATTAGTTTCCAGATTCTGTGCCAAGTGCTTTAAAAGGCAGGTAGGGGAGAATTCTCTGCTTGCCTGGCAGCCTGCCATCACCCCCAGAATCTGTTGCTTGCTGTTTCAGAAAGGGATCAACATTGAAGGCATTTTTCTCAGCAGTGAAATTTACATATCAGAACCTTGCTGACTGAGGCAGAAATGAGGGCTCTAGGGGCAGGAGTCTGGGAGTGGGGACAGAGTCTTTGTAGGGGGAGGGGGAGGGAAGAGCTTATTTTATTACCCAGGAATAAAAACATTGTGAGTAATGAATAAAGTCCGAAAGCAGTAAATCTGGGACTCCAGAGTTAGGTGTGTAACGTGTCGGAGAACAATTTAAGCCTTCGCCTCGCCTGTAGAGGTGAGGTATTCAGGCTGCCTTTCACAGCCCAAATTTCATTAAATAGACTTTTAAGGGTTAGGATTACAAGAAGCCAAGTCCGGCTGGTTCATAATGATGATTTATGGCTGTGTTGTCAACTCCCCGACCCTTCTGTACAAGGGGATAGAGAAAATACATAATTTGTTGCTCATTCACTCTAAAATCTGTCAAGGCTGCCCCAGAAGCCATGTGGCCCTGGAGTCATGTGTCTGCTAAATGGCTTCAGCCTGGCCCTCTCCTTAAAAATCTGCAGTTGCCCTTCTACAGTGGAAATTGGTTTTAATAACAATAGAAATAATAAAATTATCCCAGTGTAGTCTGCTGTGGGTCTTTGAGCTTAAGAGTCAGAATACCTGGGCTCTATTCTTAACTCTGTCACTTACTGGCCTCAAATCCTTCAGAAAAGTCACTGTCTCCCAGAGCCTTAGTATCTCCATCTGTAGAATGAAATATCTTCTTCACAGAGAAGATTAAATGAAACTACAGTACAAAATAAATGTAAGAGATGGCTGCTGTTAACATTGTTATTAAGAATTTGAGGTACTGCAAAATGTTGTTTTCATCTCCTTGTTTTCCCATGAGTGAAGGAAACATTTTACTTTGCAATTTACTATCTTAAGACTGTGGCACTAAAAATGGAAGTTTTAGAGATGGGACATTAGAGCTGAAAAGAATCCCTGAATTGTAATCAAACCCCGTCTCCCTAAAGTAACTGGAGCAGAAAGGTGACTCATCTGAGATTAATCAGTAAATTCATGCAAGAGATGCTAATTTGCATTGGAAACTCACATGTTCTTTCTCAGCATCAAACAGGAAATCATGCTGACTGATCCTCAGGCCACACCTGCTTAGAAACAGTTCCTTAATCTGTAGCAGTGGCTGGTTCAGGGAACCAGAGAGCAATCTGAGGTCAGGGATTTTATTTGAGGCCTTGGTTCTGCTCCCTGTTTCTGGTGTCATCTCTGAGCAAGTAACTTTCCTCTGTCATTGCTTATTACCTGTGCTTGGTTGGCAGGCTAGTGGTGGATGGTGGACGTAGCCCAGAAGAGTTGAGAATAAATGTCATTGCAGTTATGAAGTCATAAATCAGAGTCTAGCACCCTCGTTTTGCAAATGCAGAAACCAATTTATCCCAAATTCACTAAACAAGTAGGGACTTGAACCTTGACTACTTGACTCCTAGTTCAGTGCTCTTCCTCCTGCATAAAAAATCTCATATGACTTATAAATAAGGAAGAATAAAAAAGATTAAGAGATCATGATTGTGGTAATAAACATCTGGAACTTGTTTGCCTGTGAGGTTACATAGGGTAAATGTATAAACAGGTTCAAATGGGGAATTAGATCATGAATGGTAGGAAAGAATGCTGGGCAGGGAGTCAGTGCACCTGGGTTTAATCTTTAGATGGGAGCTAATTTGGACCTAAGTTTCTTCTAAATATAATGGTCCCTTTCATTAATGACTTGCCATGCTTCCTGGCGTTTAATCTCTGCAACATGTTATCAAAGCGTTCTTGGTAATGTTGAGGGGACACTTCCAATTTTGTAATAAGGCAACTCTGAGGACTACCGTCCTGCTCCCTTTCATTCATTTGTTCCTTCAACTGATAGTCTTTGAGCATCTATGCAGGGTCCCATACTAGTTTTGCTCTCTCAGGAAATGGCTATGCCAAGATGCTGGCTAGAGTGGCCTTTGCCTATGTTCCTCTAATACAGAATTGTACTCAATATGTTCTGGGAAAACAAAATGTAGCTCTTATATATAAAGCATTTATGAACACAGAGTCACTGTGTCGATGTTGGCAGTGATAGTAGCTGTTCTCACTGCTGCACCTGTTTGTCCCCGGGCCCAGCTGGTGTTTCCTTCCTACATGGTCGTCCTCCCCCAGACTTTGGAGCCTTGAGGACCTTGATCAGACCTCATGCCTTGATGCTTTCCTCCACTGTAAAAGAATATTGGGAGCCTTTGCAAAGGAGTGTCCGGATATGCCAGACTATTGCTTCCCTTGTGGTTGTGCACATGCTCTCTTCCCTCTGAAAGGGCAAGTGTAACTCATCATCCTGCCCTGGGAGGAAGTGTGAAGGGACTTTTGTGGTGAGTGATGAGTTGACCATCACTGTCTCTGGGCTGTGGTTACAAGCAGGAAGTGGCCATGGCTGGGCCGTGGAGTTAAGACAAAGGCAGCAGGGTGTGTGGTTGTGCACATCATAGGCATTTACCTTACAGAACATCAGCTGTCCCCTATCCTTAATGTAAATGATGTCACTATATCTATCTTGAGCATCAGGATTTCATGACATAAAGAATATAAAAGCAATGTCTGGTATATAATAGGTAATCAGTAATTGGTAGATTGTTTTCAGTAGTGATAAATCTCCTCTAAGCATCATATCGTAGATATAGTATGAAAATCAAGAAGGATTTGAGAAGGATCTTCAGGCTCAGAGAAGACAGCACAGGCTGACTGGAGGAAATTCACAAACACTGAAGGGCATCGTACTACAAGTTTCCTAGGTGTTAGACTAGTATTCTATTCATCACACTCTGCTTCTAAAAAGTAAAAGCATCACTTTCTATGATCCAGGTCATTTCCCATTCATGTTATCCTATTTGAACCAACAACTGCAAAGGTGAGCAGCCTCCTTTTATGGAGTGAGAGGCCGAAGCTTGGAGGATGTAGATTATTGCTGAAGGATACCAGATTGGTGGCAGAGTCTGAATTCCCCAGGACTTAACCGTGGTGTGTCCACCTCTTCACACAGAAACTCTCACCATGGCCAATGTCAGCACGAGGCTGAGGTCCTTACTAGAGTCAGGTCATTGTTGGTGATCCTTTACTCCAAATCTCAGAATCTCGAGATTTGCTCAGACCCTGTGACATCATAGCTACCCTTTACTTTGTCCTTGATTCTTCATTTAGTATTTCTTTTCTATAGTTAAGTTCTTGTCTCTCCCTTAAAAATACATACACACACACACACACACACACACATACATATATACATATAAATATATTTGGTTGTATATTTTTGTTGTTACAAAGGGGCTTAAAACACCCAACTATATTAGCGCTTTGATCTTTTCTTCTGTGCATATTTGTGTCTGTATATTTCATAAATAGAAAATTAGGACACTCCTTTGCAAATGCTGAATATTCTGCTGTGTTGTTGAATATCCTTTACGGCATCAATGTTGATGATGAATCTTGATACTGCCTAATTCCCCTATTGGATTCCTTTTAGATCATCACGGGGGAATTCTACCGGATCTATTACCTGAAGAAGTCGCGGTCGACGATTCAGAACCCCTACGTGGCAGCACTCTATAAGCAAGTGGGCTGCTTCCTCTTTGGCTGTGCCATCAGCCAGTCTTTCACAGACATTGCCAAAGTGTCCATAGGGCGCCTGCGTCCTCACTTCTTGAGTGTCTGCAACCCTGATTTCAGCCAGATCAACTGCTCTGAAGGCTACATTCAGAACTACCGATGCAGAGGTGATGACAGCAAAGTCCAGGAAGCCAGGTGAGACACCACCTCCCCATGGCCAGAGCCTGGACCCCTTTGATACAGTGCAGTTCAGTGAGCACTTACTAGCTGGGCCCTGGTTTAGATGGGTGAATAAGGCATAGTTCCTATTCTTGAGGAAGTCACAGTCAGATGTTCGAGACAGATATGTAAATCAATACTTCCGATATAGCATTGGTAAGTACATTCATTCATTCATTCTTTTGTTTATTCATGAATTCATGGGTGCCTGCTATGTTCCAGGCATGGGTCCAGAGCACTACCAAGGATGCAAAAATGAACAGGGCATAGTGCCTGCTCTCAAGATTACAGTCTAGGGAGGGAAGACAGACAGACAAGTGTGTATCAGGGATGTGAATATGGCCCTTTCATGGCCCTCTCTTGCTCTTGCAGGAAGTCCTTCTTCTCTGGCCATGCCTCCTTCTCCATGTACACTATGCTGTATTTGGTGGTAAGTACCCACCCTTTGATTTGAGCAGTGCTCAGTTCTAGCTTTGATCCCTTCTGATATGATAGCACTCAAAATAGTTTAGGGGCACGACATCACTGTGAAATCCATGAAAAAGAGGTTAGCTAGAAAAGTTAGGTTTAATTCTGAGCGCTGCCACTGCCTTAGCAGAAGTTATTTTACTTTCTAGTTTTTTCCCCCCGTTTTTCAAATAAAAATAGTATTTGCCATAACTGCTTGATAAGCATTCTGGACACATTTTGGAATTTTAAAGTGGTAAAGACACTTGTATTAGGTTGGTGCAAGAGTAATTGAGGTTTTTGCCATTACAAAAACCCCTGGACTACATTACTTAAATGGCAAAAACCAATTACTCTTGCACCAGCCTAAATATAACATTTTAGGGTACAAGCCCTGTTTTCTGAAAATCTATGGCGGGAAAAGATTGCTAAGTAAGGCTCAGAGAATTAAAGTGAACTGCCAAAATGTACATAAACAGCAGGACTGTTGCTCAAGCCCAAGCCTTCTGATAATTTTTTTTGCAGTGTTCACCATGTCAGTCCTCCGTATTCTATGGATGGAAGAGCTTTAAGGATTATCATTACCTAAGTATTTAGAATAATTTTGAGTTTTGCAAAATACTTCTGCTCCATGAGGACGCATGACTTCATAACAACGCTGTGAAGTATAAAATCCATGCCCCATTTCTCAAATCCACCGACCAAGGCCCAGAGAGGATAAGCAACATGTTTGAGTTCCTTCAACCAGTAGTGGAACCATGATTTGATTCCCATGTTGCTCTTCTCATGGCCGTGTCTGCTCTGATTTCTTGGAGACGGTTGGGCAATGCAGGTGAAGTGCCCTGCTTGCCTCCAGCTGCTGGACAGACAGAGGGCTGGTCTGTTTTTCTTTGTCAGTTATATGTCGGTTTCCCTGCCTTTCCTTTCCCCTTGAATGAGGTCCGTGTGTGCCAAGGCACTTCCTGCTTTCAGCCGCTTTGATAGAATTCAGAGCGAGAAGGTGCTGAGAGGTCAGATGTAGCTCAGAGGAGCACAAGCTGTTTGAAAAAAGAACATTTTGATTTCAACTTATTGAAAAAGCATAATTAGGAATTGGGAAAAACAGCAGAAAGTTTGTTTTATTTATTTATTTTTCCCCCCAATCCTTTCTAAGTTTAGAGGCCTCTAAACTAAGCCAACATTGGCTTCCCATTACCGAGGATGCAGAGCTGAAAGATGAGCCCCAACCTATGACAACATTAAACATGGATTTTATGTGTTTGTGAATAGCAGCACTTCCCTCCATTCTTCATCTTTTTGTTTTTGTTTTGCTCTTAGAAAGGAAAATTTAGCAAAGATATTTAGGTTCCTGCTCCCTGTGTGTATTTTACCCAGGGCTGGAAACAATTTTAAAAATGTAATTTCGGTGTTTTATAAAAGTGCTTAGAGGAACTGGGTATGTGTTCATTTTTTTCATATCCCTTCATTTTATTCCAAAAGAAAAATACTGGATTGTTTTGAAGCCAGCACTGTGCACTGTAGCCTTCACAGCTGCGCAGCAGGTGAAGATGCTGACACACTTTGGATGCCTTCTGTGTGCCAGGCACCATATCTACTTACTCTGTGACATTTGCTTCTCAGTGACCTGATGAGGTGCATTTTGATTATCCTATCCAATTTGAATCTAAGAAGTTCAGTAACAAAAGTTCTACCATCAGTAAGAGGCAGAAAAGGTATTTGCAGGCCAGACTCTAGCATTGTTGTATGTTCTTTTCATTGTACTGTGCTACAAAACTCAAAACAAACAAAAACCAGACCTCTTCAGGTTGAACTCAAGGAATATTACCTCTTAACCCTAACTTAAATTTTGCCTGAAGGAGACCTGTCTCCTTTTGCTTTGATGGTTGAGATGTCCCCTCCCTCCCGTCCCCAACTCCATTTACCTCCTTACCAGCTAGAGATCTCTGTGGGGATGATGGGTGAGAGGTATATTTTGATTGAAGGTTTATTTGCATCCCTCAGAGGGAGGAAAAAGTTGTAGTGCTTCCATATTGCTGGAAGGAAGGAAGAGAAAGAGGGAAGGAGGAGAAAAGGGAGAGAGGAAAGGAAGAGAAGAGGCAGGGAGGAGAGCCTCCTTTGGCTGGGCATGGTGGCTTATACCTGTAATCTCAGCACTTTAAGAGGCCCAGATAAGAGGATCCCTTGAGGCCAGCAGTTCAAGACAAGTCTGGACAGCATAGGGAGACCCTGTCTCTTTAAAAAAATAAAAGAAGAAGGACAGCCTCCTTAATCCATCCTCTCCTCAGCATATTATTATATCCCCCACCTCCCACCCCACTGTGCACATATACTCTTCAGAACTCTTGTACAAACACACATTCAACACTCACAACTCACATATACAACATATATATACGCAGCTCTATTTTTAGCTCTAAGGTTATCTTGCCCTAAAACAATCTGTGAAGATAAGGGTCAAAAAGTGAGGACAGCACTCTTTGCCAGGACATGTGTTTATGTGATATTACAGAGAAATCCCAGCTCTTGTAACATCTGATCTGCAAAACTTTCTTTGTTCTTCTTCTTCTTCTTTTTTTTTTTTTTTGGGGGACAAAGTCTCATTCTGTCACCCAGGATGGAGCACAGTGGCACCGTCTTGGCTCACTACAACCTCTACCTCCTGGACTCAGGTGATCCTTCCACCTCAGCCACCTGAGTAGCTGGGACCACAGGCACATGCCACCACACCCAGCTGATTTTTGTATTTTTTTGCAGAGACGAAGCTTTGCCATGTTGGCCAGGCTGGTTTTGAACTCCCGGGCTCAAGCGATCCAACCACCTTGGCCTCCCAAAGTGCTGGGACTACAGATGTGAGCCTCCGTGCTAGGCCGATTTGCAAAACTTTCTTTTTTTTTTTTGAGATGGAGTCTCGCTCTGTTGCCCAAGCTGGAGTGCAGTGGTGTAATCTCGGCTCACTACAACCTCCGCCTCCCAGATTCAAGCAATTCTCCTGCCTTAGACTCCCAAGTAGCTGGTATTACAGGCGCGTGGCACCACACCTAGCAAATTTTTGTATTTTTAATAAAGACAGGGTTTCACCATGTTGGCCAAGCTGGTCTTGAACTCCTGACCTCAGGTGATCCACCCACTTCAGCCTCCCAAATTGTTGGGATTACAGGCGTGAGTCACTAGTCTCGGCTGATTTGCAAAACTTTCTAAAGAAAATTGGAAGGACACCATTTCGGCCCACCAGAGGAGGTGGGAAACTCTGCAGTCAGTCCGAGAAGCCCTTAGACCCTCCCCCAGGGCTTTTATGTTGGGCTTCAGGAAGTTCTGGAGTTGGGCAAATAGACTGGCCTCCCCGGTGCACCCAGTGCTGTTTTTTTGTTCATGCAGCCTGTGATTCACAGCTTCCCTGGGGTGTTGGGGAGAATCACATTTGGGTCAACCAGGTTCAGCATTGACAGTTTTGTCTTTAGAATCAAGCAGATGTGGAATCAAATCTGGCTGTATCCATGACCAGCTCTGAAGCCATGAGTGGGTTACACAGCTTTAGAGCCTCAGCATACTCATCTGTAAAGTGGAAGTGATCATGTCTATTTTGCAGAGTTGTTGCCACTTTTCCTCTCTGGACCCCACTTTCCCTATCTGACAGATGAAAGAGTGGGATGAGATGGCCTGTCTATTTATCTCTCGATCACTATGGCTCTATTTGAAAAAAGTTTGAACTGCCCCAAGTGCTAAAAAGGAAGATGGGGAGCCATCAAGACAAACTTATGCCCACATTACCATCGAGTTCAGAGAACGGCAGACTGGAAGCACCAGCCAGCTCCACTCCAGGCCTTTCAGCAGCAGCCACTTCTAGAGCCTCCATAACTTTAAGGGCACTTCATGTTAGGTCAATGAATAAATTTTGCCAAATGATGAGCTTGGAAAAACCATGTCCCAAACACCAAATTATCCTGCACACAGAAGCTTAAGGGTGAGGTTAAGGCTTGTTAGAGATTAATACAAGTTCTAATTTAAAAAAAAAAAACAAAACAAAACACAAACCCACAGCATATATAAGCATAAAGTATGCTTTATACCTCTGAGCCCTGGCCTGAACCCCAGAGGACCACGTCTGGATTGACCCTGCACCTCCATGGTCGGAGACTGAGGATGACATGCTATCTGGATAAAATGTCAACACCAGGGCAGACACCAATTCATGCAGCACACCTGGTGTCTGCTCTGTTGTGCTGAGCCCTGCCCTTAAGGAACTCACCTGTGCATCCAACATTCAGCATTTGGTATATGCTTAGTGAGGGACTATGATGCACCAAGCACCAGGCTAGCAGTGGGAATGGGGAGATGGTTACAGCCCTTGCATAATTTAGTCTAGAGAAAGAGTACACAATGATAATAGTCTGATATATTGTCCCTCAGGGGCAAGGGGATATGTGGGCTATATTATAGACTCTCAGAATTATGACCCCTAGGCTAACCTGGAGCAGAGAGTGGCAGTAGAGGTAGTTCGTCACATGAAGATAGAGGAGACTGGAAGAACTACATGTGTGAAGGTGAAAAGGAGGAGGTGATTTGGAGAACTGCAGGTATTCAGTTCAGTACAGCTTGGATGGCTACTAGGAACCAGGGAATGGAGGGCACGCTTGAGAGTGGAAAATTCCTTTGGGATCAGTCCCAGCTCCTCATTTTGCAGGTGCATTAAGCAGCCACTTTGTGTCAAGGCCTTTCCTTAGCTGCTGTTCTCCCCACACCCCACCCCAAAATCTACACCTTGCCCCCTCACCTTTTTTAGAAGCCTTTCCTGACTACCCTGTTTAAAATGACAACCACCTCCTCTGATACTGTTCTCCCTATGCACCTTTGCAGCCTTACGTCTCACCATCTGACATACTACATACTTACTTGCTTGTTTGTTTCTTCCAAATAAATTACAAATTCTGGCTGGGTGCAGTGGTTCATGCCTGGAATCACAGCACTTTGGGAGGCCAAGGCAAGAGAATTGCTTGAGCCCAGGAGTTCAGGATCAGCCTGGGCAACATAGTGAGACCCTGTCTATATATATATAAAATGATTTAAAAAGATTGTAAATTCCCCGGGGGAGAGATTTTTTGGTCTCTTCGTTCACTACTATATCCCACTTCCCAAAACAATGCCTGATACCTAGTAAGTGTGCAATAAATATTTGATGAATGAATGAATGAATGAATGAATTTCAGGTCTTCTGACTCTCTCGGGCCATCCACCTTTCCATTCCAATCAGAACTTTTTTTGTCTCCTCGTCACGGACTTGATAGATTGCTAAGGGCCTGTGTAATGTAGGGAAAGTCTTTGCTGCCTCTTTGCTGAGCTCTCTCCCTATTGACCCTTTACAGTGCTGTCCCATGAGAACTGTTTGTGTGTCAGAGGGTTTGTTGGGTGCCAAGGAAACGGAAGTGGCTGTGCTCTGACAGCCCTTTCTCTGGGCTGTGCTTGTTAGTCATTGAGGTTTTGTTCAGCATGTATGGCGCCTGGGGTCTGGTATGCCCACGAGGTGTACCCACAGATCCTGGGAGTGGCTGTAGAAACTCCTTCGGGGAGCAAGATTGTTGTTTCCAAGGGGAATAAATCACTGTACCAGATGTTTTTCCTCTTTTTTCTCCCTTTATCATTCACTCACCCCACCACACATCCATCTGTTTCTGAGTACCTATTCTGTGACAGACCCTGTGTGAGTGCCTGAGGACACCAAAAGAGCTCATAATTTTGTGTGGAAAGCCAGAGAAGTAAATAGTGGCCAAACAGCTGGATGCATTCTCTGCTTAGGGGTGGACTGAGGGGATGGAAGTGGCCCTCACCTCTGCTATGAGGTATAATGAGTCAGCTCTTAGACTCCCTTCAGCTTCAGATCAGGTCAGAGATTATTCCACTATAACTCTTACAAAAGCTGTACACTTGTGTTTCAAATGTGGAGGTTGATGGAAGTGTGTGCAGGTGAATTAGAGGAGTCAGAAGTTCCAAATGTCCCCTGGAGGTTGTCCTTTGGTGTAGTGCCCTCCAACTGCCACTTTTCTCCAAAGACAGAGGTCCAGTATAAAAAGACTAAGACTTTATGTGAAGCAGTAATTCCCTAAGGAAGCCAGGTGGTTCTGTGCTTAGAGCACAGACTCAGAAAGAGACAAATATACTCAATGTACATCATGTCTCTTGGTTACCTTGAGCAAGTACTGTGTGGCCTCTTTTAGCCTTGATTTCTTCATCTGTAGAATGGGCACAGTGGTATCCACCTAACAGGATTATTGTGACAATTGCAGGTAATGTAATTTAAAGCACCTGGCCCAGGGGCTACACCAGTGCTCAGCAAAATGGTAGTTTTCTTTCTTCCCTCTGATAGGGACAGAAGATAAGATTGGATTTTCTTCTAAAGGAAAAGTCAATCGAAAATTCTTTTGTCCTGAAAGTAGTTAAAGAACATTCCAGAGAGATTCTACAATATGTTTGCAAGCTACCCACCAGGCACATGAACCAGAGCCCAGTGAAAGCCATAGAGGAAATTAGAGAAGGGAGAAAGTTTCTCACTGGGTGTCAGTGGTCTGGACTGGCTTCCAGGAAGAGGGTAGGCAGGGACCTAAGGAAGGACAAAAGCCTCCTTTTCACTCTTAGCAGAGCTGTCCCAAGAGCAATGGAAATGAAGTGAGAGGACAGTACAGACCTGTTCCACCAGTATGCAAATCATGTAATGAAACACAAATGACTTAGCAAGAATGAATGTGACTCACCCACTCATCTGACTCTGCTGGTTCAGACCAGAGGAACAGCCTCAAGTTCAGTCGGACCTTTCTAAGGAGGTTTTGTTGGAATTCCACAAGACCCCAGTTCTGAAGGTAGGACAAGGAAGGAGAAGAGAACTCCACTGACAGAGTGAGTTCTACATGCCAGGGCCTTACATACATCATTTTGGGATATGGGAAACAGACATACACCTTTCTTTTTCTCATATCCACAATCAGCATTTTTTTTTTAGCAATGGAAAGCGAAATCTTAATACAAGAAAAGGCCTTTAAGATTATATACAAGCTGTATGTAGCAGAGAAAAGGTTCCGATCTAGTTGCTGTGGCTGCAAATCTCTTTCTGCAGTGTCATTGTGGTGCTTGGGAAGTAGTTTCAGAGGGCTGATTCTCTAGCCCAGAGGCCTTCATGCAGATGGGGAAGTGAATGCAGATAAGCCAGAATGTCAGCAGTAGACTAGAAGAGGTCAAGATGATTAGGCTTTCAGGTTTTGTCCAGCTCTACTTACCCTTTCAGGGCACCTAGGACTTTACTAAAGCCCCTATGGGTAATCTGATCTGGGAAAGTGTGTTTTGGTCCAGAATAGGGGGATGACATCATCTATCAGCAGGGTTTGACTTCCTTTCTTGAATAACTTGTACCTGTCTCCTGTGGAGTGGAAATAAATGGAGCCTCCAGAGTTACTTGTCCCCAGGCTCCAGAATGTACTCACTGATCCTAGTGAGGCCCAAACCTGTGGCCTGCAGTAGCTCGTGTGAACTGGGTTCTACACTGGCAAAATCCAATCCATTTAGCAGCAGTGAAATTGGAGTGAGATGGAGAAGGTTGTTGTATCCTTTCATCAATCTCAAAGCCTGTTGCTACCAGCTTATTTCTCATATCAGATGTAGCCACTGGATGGAAAGTCATTGTGCAATCTCATTCTCGACTCTTCTTTAATTTTCACCAGAACTTACTTGTTTTGGTGAAATTGCCAGGGTCATTGAGTAAATGTCATTCACCAGGGCAGAAAGGTAACCTGGATTTCTGAAAAGTATCCTGAGTGCCTGTCCTGTGCTGGACAGGCTCCTTTTCATGTCATCTCCTTTGATCCTGGCAACCCAGAGAAGGAGATACTACTGTTCTACCTATTTTACAGATAAGGAGACTGAGGCTTATAGAAGTAAACTGACCACCCACTTAGTAAGTGACAGAGCCAGGACTGGAATCAGGGCTATTGTACCCCAAAATACACTTTACTATTGCACTGCTTTCCCCAAAATCCCCTGCTGCAGACACCAGGATCAGTGCTGACCTTGAGGCCTTCCTCCATAAATGTGTTAGTTACTGATGGATATCAGGGAACAAGCTCTCATCTGCTTACTATGATGTCTGACTGACTGCTTCCCAAAGGCGTTCTTTTCCCTTGACTCCCTACTCCTTTCTCATTCATAAGCACTCCCTTCCTTTCTGGAGCTATTCTGATGACTGGTCTCTTCCTCTCTTCTCAAATTCTTCTGGTGTATTTATTTTTTTCTTGTATTAAGCTCCAACCTTAAGTATCTGAATCAGGGGAAGGGGAGATGTGGGCTTTGTCCGGTTGGGAAACACGCCCTTCCTCTGCCCCACCCTTGGTTTCCAAGGCCTGTGATCTAAGCCTGCATGCAGGGGCAGGGGCAATGGTTGAAGGACTCGTAACAATCATTTTCCGAGGACCTACAGATTTTTCAGCAAGGGAAGTTAGAAAATCTTGCCGCTCCAAATTAAGAAATGTGATTAAAGAATAAAATCACCTATTTATTGAGTAGTATTTCATGCCATCCTCTTGATCTACATTATCAACCAACCTGGACCACAGCCTCTAAGAGAGTGGTTGCTACACTTATTTTATATGTGAGAAAATGGAGGCTCAGGGAGGTTTTCCTGATTAAAATCTGTGCTCTGTCTGTTATGCACCCCACCCTTGTCCACTGCCAAGAATGGCTGAGGGAAGGCCAAACATAGTGAGTACACTGCAAGTGGCTGATTCCTTGTTCCTTGAATATGCCATTGTCCTGAAGACTTGTGTTGAGTTGGAGCTAGACTAACACCATCTTCATCCCCATTTCCAAAGGGAAGCATCTTTTCATCCACTGGTAGGTCATTAAGGGAGTAGTCTTTGGCCTATAGCTCCAATTCACTGACTTTGGTATTGCCCATAGTGACCCAGTCTTGCCTAGAGCTCTTGAAAAGCACTAAGAGTGTGGTACTCAGTGCTTTGCATGAAATCATTTAATTTTTCACCATTGCTTACAGTATTATTTTCCAACTGTGATTCAAATAGGTAGATGTTCTCTGGAAACAGTGATTAAAGCTCAAATAAGTATTCTTTCCTGCAGGACTTCTTGGAGCCTTTAGTAATCTTATAAGCATGATAATTGACAAAAATAAGGATTTAGTATAGAACATTCACCTATCTTTTTTGAAGAAACCCTTAATACTCAGTGGAATATGGTTTGGGAAAGACTGGCCTCCAAAATAAGGTCTGGGTTGCTTAGTTTGACACTGAAAGCCCTTCGTGAACTAGGCCCTCCTTGTCCCTGCAGACCTATTTCTCACCACTGCTCACCCTCCTTCCCCAACACCCTCTTCTCCAGCTATACTGAACTATTTGAAGTTTTGGGGAACTTCTATGGCAGGCCTCTGAGCCACCCCTCTTCCTGGAATATATATCCCCCACTCCTGCCCCCTTAAACCCAGCAAATACTCATTCACCTTTAGGATTCAGGCCAAGTATCCCTTCCAAATAGTAATTGACCCCAGCCTCTAACTTCTTTCATAGCTCCTATAAAACACATTAGTACACTTATTTATTTTCTTGTATCCCTCAACTGTCTGCTCTATATGTCAGGATTTATAAATCCTCATTTTTCTTTGTCTTTAGCACTTTTCATAGTGCCTAGCTTCTTTTTTTAAAATTTAATTTAACGTATTTATTTATTTATTTTACCTAGTACCACAGATTTGGTCTTTTAGATTATCTTTAGAATAATTTTTTCTCCAGATCTTTTTAGGATGTCCATGGCAATCTAATAGTATTTACATATCAACTTCACTTCTGAATTTAAAAGTTGAGTGTTCTAAGTAAAATTCTCACTCTCTGTCTCTTCGAATTGTCCTTTACCTCCTTTATTCCATAAAGGCTCTATGCTATCTTCTTTTACATTTTAACTGGTTATTATTTATATATATGAGAAAACCATTGTTTTTATCCCTTGTTTAGCAGGCAACGGCCTCAGTGCGATCTTTTTTGTCAGTATTCTTATTTTTTCCTCTGAAGTTTTTCCAATAATACATTTATATAATTTCAAAATGATTATAAAGTAGTCTGCTGTCTTCCATGTCTGCTTATTTGAAATAGCGTTCCATGTAGTTGAGGATTCAGTCCTAGACACTTATGGCTAAGAATGATTCTGGGATCTTCCACTCTTCTGTCTTGTCAAGACTGGCCACTGGCTTGCTCTTTTCTTGCCACCAAAGGAAGGTGTCCATCTGTCCCAGGAAGGACAAACTCATGTCTTCAGCACTACCGCAGGTCTATCTTTAGGCCGTCAGCCTCCTCCCCTCCACTCTCTTCCCTTCTCTTGCCTCTCCAAATGCTTTGATTTGTAGTCGGAAGTTCCTCTTGTCCACTTGCCTCTTCCCCCTCCTTTCCCAAGTTCCCACAGGAACTTGGGAATAGGTTGTGCCCAGAGGTTAGAACGGAAACTGCAGCAAGATAACTCTGAGGGGACAATGCCCAGTTGACGTCATTTCAACTACTTTGCTTCAGCTAGAGGTGGTTTTCTTTTTAATCTTCCATTTTTCTTCAGGTTACTCTTCTACTCCACCCTGTCTAGTGTCTGTCAACTTCTTTTTGAAAATTCCCTGGCATTGTCTCGTTGGTTTATTGTTTCCTTATATTCTCATTCGATATCCATAGTTCCAAGTGGTGACTTAGAAATGTGTCCTTGATAGAGTTGCTTTCTTCTGAAGCAGAAGCATCTCATTGGGGATATAATAACTTCCTCTTATCATTGCATATTTAATTTCCATGCTGACACCAGGTAGTGTAGGGATTATATAGTCATAATCCCCAGGGAAATACACAAATGTGTTAAGTAAGTTGTCATCAATTGTAAAAAAAGAAACCATTACAAGCCCTGGTTACTGCTCTTTAATTATTAGTTTCAGTCAAGAGGAAGATAAAAGGAAACTATCATTTATTACGTTCCTACTATGCGGCAGTGTGCTAAGGCCATTTACATATATTACATTGCTCAGCTTTCCCTGGTTTATCTCCCTAAACTCTATTTTTCCTATTTTTTAGTGTGAGAACTAAGACTCAGCATTTGTTTATTTATTTACTTACTTACTTATTTATTTTTTTGAGGCAGAGTTTCACTCTGTTGCCCAGACCGAAGTGCAGTGGTGCGATCTCGGCTCACTGCAACCTCCTCCTCCTGGGTTCAAGTGATTTTCCTGCCTCAGCCTCCTGAGTAGCTGGGACTATAGGCACACGCCACCACACCTGGATAATTTTTGTGTTTTCATTACAGATGAGGTTTCACTATGTTGGCCAGACTAGTCTCAAACTCCTGACCTCAGGTGATCTGCCCACCTCAGCCCCACAAAGTGCTGGGATTACAGGCGTGAGCCACCGCGCCTAGCCAGGCTCAGCATTTAAATAACTGGCTTGAGGTCATGTTCAAATTGCTCTATCTACAACATGCCACCCAAGGTCCAGATGGTCCCTGTTCGTAGAAATGTAGTGTGTGTCACCTGGGGTTATAGTGCATGTGAGTAGGGAGTCACTTAATGTCTGTTCCTTTTGTCTCCTTTCTCCAGCTATACCTGCAGGCCCGCTTCACTTGGCGAGGAGCCCGCCTGCTCCGGCCCCTCCTGCAGTTCACCTTGATCATGATGGCCTTCTACACGGGACTGTCCCGCGTATCAGACCACAAGCACCATCCCAGTGATGTGCTGGCAGGATTTGCTCAAGGAGCCTTGGTGGCCTGCTGCATAGTAAGTAGCATCTTGTCCTCGGTATGCAAGTGGAGCCCTGGACTGTTGCTTATTAAATGTTTCCAGCTCAGTGACTAAAGCTAGAGAGCCCTCGTTCCTGTTCTCTGCTTGGTGTCTGAAGAGTCACCTGGCCTTAGGCCTTAGGACTCCTTCAATAAAATGAGAATAATTCCTGCTTCTTCCCAGCCTGTGAGTTTTGATCTGATAGGGTCTGTAAATCTTCTCTGTAAATACAGAGGGTTTGGGCTTGTAGAATTTTGCAATTGGAAGGGAGCTGAGATATTGTCCAACTTGCTCATGTTATAGATGAGGAAATTTAGGGAAGAAACTTACCGAAGGTCATGTGTCAGCAGGTCATGCTTAGTGTCATGCTAAGTCTGTTGACCTAGTAGCAAGATCTAAGTCTCCTGACTCGAGTGCTCACATGCTTTTTGGTGGACACAGTACACAATGGGACTTCTTGGCTTCTTGGAAAATGCCTCCTCTTCTCTCTGTGACCTTGGGAGTGACTCAGACAGACCCTAAACTCAGAGTTCATTGGAGAAGAGGAGGTTATCTGAAGGCTGAGCCCTCTCTCCGCCTGAGGGCCTTGCACATTGAGTCACAGACTTCCTAGGGATAACTGGGGATGGACCACATACTGATTTGCCCCAAATGAACGGGTTACCTTTTCACATACTTCATCTCTGACTCCCGGTGAAGGTGGGAGAAGGCATTGCACTTCTCTGAGCCTCCATCTGTAGGCGCTGCTTTTCCTGCCTGCTAAGAGCTTTGAGGGGCTTATTCAGCAAACATGACTGAGCACTTACTTTGAAATTGTGACTTCCTGGGCCCTACTGAGGGGAGCTCACCCCAGCCCAGCAGGAATCCCAGAATACAATAACGGCTGGATATTGAAGCACCACACATGTAGGTTGTATTGTTGTTAGTATTATCCTTGCTCATTCACAGTAAGAATTATGAACAATAGAGAGATCTAAACCAGCTTCTTATCCTTTCCTGGTTTCTGAGCCTGGTTGCAGGCTCATGTCTCCCTATGCAGCCTCTCCCCAGCTCCTCTGTAATAGCACTTAACACTCTGGATTGAAATTGTCGATGGGTGTCTTCCTTTAGGCTGTACGTTCTTGGGGGCAGGGACCATGTGTAACATATATGTTACTCTTCCTGTCTTATCAAGGCCTCTTGGGGATTCTAGCTCAGAATAAGCAAATGTTGTGTGCCTAACAAGCAAAAAGCCAGAATCAATGAGTTGATCTAACCTTTCTTGAGGCCGGGCGCGGTGGCTCACACTGGTAATCCCAGCACTTTGGGAGGCCGAGGCGGGCGGATCACGAGGTCAGGAGATCGAGACCACGGTGAAACCCCGTCTCTACTAAAAATACAAAAAATTAGCCGGGCGTGGTGGCGGGCGCCTGTAGTCCCAGCTACTCGGAGAAGCTGAGGCAGGAGAATGGCGTGAACCCGGGAGGCAGAGCTTGCAGTGAGCCGAGATTGCGCCACTGCACTCCAGCCTGGGCAACAGAGCGAGACTCCGTCTCAAAAAAAAAGAAAAAAAAAAAACCTTTCTTGAGAACACTGTAGGGAGTATTTCTTGAAGGTATAGGAATAAATAAGGCTCAGCCCTCCCAAGGAAATTCCATTCTTGCTCCTCTCACAGCCAGGCCAAGCACAGGAGCTCAGTGCCATGGGGGCTGTCATAATTCCATGTATAGGGGGTTTCAGCAGGCAGGGAAGCACCTGACTCCATGTGCAGGGGTCAAGAAGAGGCAGAAGGAGTTGCAGCAATCAGAGTGGGCGCCACAAAGAAAGCAGTGTGTGAACTGCCTGCAGCCTTTGACATGGGAATCCCAGCCTACTGGACTGGCTGTTTTAATGGCTTTCTCCCTTGCTTTATTTTTCTTTTTTCTAAGTAAAGACCAGAAGGGAGAGAAACTGGGGGAGCAAACCGTTAATGAGAGCAGCTGTCACTGACCCGCTTGTTCTCTGGTGCCTGGCCCTTTAATGTGAGGTGACAGTGGGGGATGGGTGTTTGCACTGAAGGGTAACCCTTTGCTGACTGTGCCCTTCTGAGCTTTGCTCTCAGCAGGAGGACAGCCCGCAGGGGTCTGCTGTTGTGGTTCCTTCTTGGCGCCACTGCCCTAATTGGAGTCCCCTGCACCCCCAATTAAAAAAATTAAAAGGTTGGGGGATCCTTACTAGCCTTCCTCTCTTTTATATCCTAAAACATGGGCTATAAGCAATTAGACAGAGTGTTCGGGAGGACTATGGCTTATTTCCAAGAAGTGAAATGAGGGTTCTGACTTGTGTCCTGTTTGGCTCTCGCTGACTGTAGCACAGTATAGGAATTTGATCCTAGCGTTTACAAAGCACCTACTCTCTGCTGGTAGTATCATTCTGATACTTTACCCATTGTCTTCCTTTTTTTTTTTGAGAGTCTCACTCTGTCACCCAGGCTGGAGTGCAATGGCACGATCTCGGCTCACTGCAACCTCTGCCTCCTAGGTTCTTCCGCCTCAGCCTCCCAAGTAGCTGGGATTACAGGCATCCACCATCATGCCTGGCTAATTTTTGTATTTTTGTAGAGATGGGGTTTCACCGTGTTGGCCAGGCTGGTCTTGAACTCCTGACCTCAGGTGATCTGCCCGCCTCAGCCTCCCAAAGTGCTGGGTTTACAGGTGTGCGCCACTGTGCCCAGCTGCCCACTGTCTTCTTTTAGCCACATTAAGCCATTCTACTACAGCCATTTTACAGAAGTAACTAGGCTCAGAGAGGTAACTTAAGTCATCCAGGGTTAGAGAGCTAATAGACAGCTGCACCGCGATTCTCATGGACTCAAAGCTATACCCTCTGCACTCTGCAAGGAGAGGGGGTCCCTGAAGCTGAAGGCCCTGCAGTTAACCCGAAACAGAAGCTCCATAATTAGCTGCTTAAAGAGTATCGTTTAATTGTGTCACAGAGTCCTTCCTAACCCTTTGGGTGGATCCAATTATTGCTTTGAGTTTGAAAGCCTGATTTACAATGTAAAGATGGTTTGGAAAGGGGTGATAAATCTCTTTCCCTGCCTTTCACTCACTCACCTGTGAACATGCAAGAACAGGAACTCAATCTTACTTATCATTTTTCTCCAAATGCCTGACACCCAGCCTTGTGCTCAGTGGGACCTCATGGTCCAGAATGGCTTGGAATCGCAGCACTGAGAGATTCATTTCATTGAAGCCATCTGAGAGGCCAGGACAGGGAAGTGCCTGGAAGCTGTGGCTACTCAGAATAAAAGTGTGGAAATGTTCAGCTGGGAGGAAAGAAGGTAGTGTCTTTTCCAGTCGTAAGCTCCCAGGATTCTGTTGTCCTGGGTTTGATTGTGAGGGAGACAGAAGCAAAGCTCAGGACCCTGGATTGAGCAGAGATGGGTAGATCTGTGAGGAGGTGTAGGGAACCGGAGACCATGTGATGAAGACACCAGGTGCCCGGGAGAGGGAACTGTGAGGAGAATGACGGGCATCTGCCTCATGGGTTTTGCAGCTTTATCAGGGTTTATCAGGGTTATGCAATGTAGCTGTCACGTGCCAGGCAGGAGTCTGTGGCCTCTGCTCTGTGCCACATGACAGAACTTTTACCCACGAATCAGGGCCACTGTCCCAGGGAATCCCAGGAAGGACCAAGTTCTCTTCTTACTCACGACTATGGCTGTATTGAATGGTTTTTGAAACACAGAGACATCGCCTGAGGTTAAGAGGATCGATAAAAAAGCAGCACGTATGGCACAAAGGCCACCACTTGAGGTGCCAAGAAACACAGAATCCATTTTCCAGTCTGCCAGATAACCTCCTGAGCCAAGCCTCTACGGACTCCCTGTTAATTGAGATGTAATCTTCACTGACATTTGCTGAGAGCCCAAGCACTCAGAGAGAAGGTAGCAAAGCTGGAGTTGACCCCAGACAGCCTGACACAGAGCTGGCACTCCAAGACCCAGGCTTTGGCAGCCCTCCTCTCATCTCTCCACCCCTTCACCTCCTGGCATGTCAAACATTTCAATATTTTCCAACACCTGAGTTTCTATATTAGATAGCTGTTCCCTTTGATGGAACACAGTTCCAGTTCCACCTCATCTCTGATGAAAACTTCTGTATTAGTTGCCTCTTGCTGCTGTAACCAATTACCACAAATTTAGTGGCTTAAAAGAATGCAAGTTTATTTTCGTACGGTTCTGGAAGTTAGGAGTTGGAAAAGGGTCTCACTGAGCTAAAATCAAGGTAGAACACATTCCATCTAGAGGATCTAAGGGGAGATCTGTTTTCTTACTTTTTCTAGCTTTCTGGAGCTACTTGAGTTCGTTGGCTCATGGCCCCATTCTCCACTTTCAAAGCTAGCGCATAGAATCTTCACTTCTCCCTCTCTCTCTCACACACACATACACTTTCTCTGGCCTTTGCATCCATTGTCACACCTTCTTCTGTTACTTTTGTCCTTTTGCCTCCCTCTTTTACAGATGCTGGGACCACCTTGATAACCCAGGATGATCTCTCCTTCTCAAGATCTTAACTTAATCTCATTTTATCATGTAGCATCATTCATTGCTTCTGGGACTTAGGATGTGGGCGTCTTTGGGGGACATTGTTCAGCTTTCCACAACTTCCCCAGTCCTAGAGACAGTATTGTCTCACTTCCTTCCAGTCCCCCATGGCCTTTTGCACTTTCTTCCAGCCATGGCTTTAGGCCTCATCTACTCACGGCCTGCTCATATGTCTGTCTCTTCAGCTAGATTGTGGGTGCCTTAATAGCAGAATCCATGGCTTAACCTTCTGATTATTTATTCTCCATGCATAGTACAGTAGCTGACACAATAGGTGCTTCATCAGCATTGGGTAAATGGTGGATGATGAATTAGCTTGTGGCTTCAGGCCAGACACTTCCCTTCTGGGCCTAGTTTCCTCACCTGTGAATTGAAGCTGGAGGCCTTGTAGCTCCATGACCTTTGTGCACAGACATTCTATGGCACAACTGACTTTGTAGTAACTGACTGAGGTACAGTACATTAACCCTAGAATGCTGGTTCCATAACTGCAGAGCCTTGGGCAACAGGCATGACAGCCGAGAACTTTTACCTGGGTCTGTTGAGGGTAGATCCTGTCATAGCAGGCAGCCTTGTCTAGACAAAAATCACATGTCAAATGGAAGTCCGGTTTCCTCCTCCATTGCTTACTAATTGAATGCTTTCCAGAAAGGGAAGACAATGGAAGCCAGCACAGACAGAAAACCTATACAGTGACATGAACTCAACACAAAGACACAAGCACTTAGGGTCAGATAGGCCTGCCTGCACACCTTCAGAGATCTGGACAGAGATACACAGGACAAAGGAGAGAGCCACAGCCCAGATAGACCATGAGGTGCATGGGCAGACCCAATCGTACTCAGAACCGCAGACACACATAAACAGACAGATGAATAAAAAAAAAAAAACACAGGCTCATATTGACTCTCCCAGCCCCCTCCTGCCTACACACTCACTAAGTCACCCCTACCAAAGATGTGAACTTTACAGTTGGGCTCACCCAGGGACTAGGACGAAGGAACAGACATCAGTTCATTTCCTGTCTGGTGACAACTTGCATATCTGGTCACCTCCTCCCTGACCCTCCAACAGATGGCAAATTAGGGGCCCCTGGGAGGGGTCAGGGGAGGGCCCGGCTGCCATTGCTGTGGGTTCAGCAGAGGAAGCAGCTGCTCATGGATTTCGTAAATACACAGCAGAGTCTTTCCTGGTTTTCCTCTTCCCGGGGGTGTGGCTCCGCTTGCCGTTGCTCTTTTGTGTGCTGCTATCTTCCTCCAGATGTAGGGAAGGGCGAGGGCATTCTTTGTCTCTGCCCCAGTGAGGTGACCTTGGGAAAAGACACCAGCAAGAATGCCGGTGTGAAGAAGAGTTCAGTGATGACAACCCCTGCAAAAGGAAACTGCAGTGCAGGGAGAGGCCAGGACACACCCAAGGACACATAGTAGCAGAGTAGGAACCAAATCCCCAGTTTCTTGATTCCATCTAAAGGGCTAAACAGTAAATTCCAAGCATGCTTGGCCATGAATTTGCAAGGCCTCTTCCTTCTCTAACAGGAGAGAGTCCCATCTATTCCCTTCTGATTTACTCCAGTGCTGCCTGGGCACAGGGGAGTGGATGAAATGAGCTCCCAAACCTCTTCTGGCCCTGCAAAAGTTGAGCTCTTTGCCCAGTAATGCGACCTTGAGGTAATGTGATCTTGCCACTGCTGGCCCCCACTCTTAGGCAGGCAGAAACGTGGATGTAGGAGAGAGAAGGAAGCAAAGAAATAAACTTTGGCCGCTAATAGATAATGACAGTATCTTTGTAGTGCTCTACAACTGTTCAAAATACAGTTGACCTTGAACAACATGGGGACTAGAGGTTCCGACCTCCAGCACAATAAAAAGTCCAAATAGAACTTTTGACTCCCTCAAAACTTAAAACTACTAACAGCCTACTGTTGACTGGAAGCCTTACTGATAACATAAACAGTCAATTAACACATATTTTGTATGTTTTATGTATTATATACAGTATTCTTACAATAAAGTAAGCTAGAGAAAAGAAAATGTTATCAAGAAAATTATAAGGAAGAGGAAATATATTTACTATACATTAGGTGGAAGTGATCACCATAAAAGTCTTCATGCTGGTTGTTTCCATGTTGAGTAGGCTCAAGAGGAAGAAGAGGAGGGGTTGGTCTTGCTGTCTCAGGGTTGGCAGAAGCAGAAGAAAATTTGTGTATAAGTGGACCCATGCAGTTCAAGCTCATGTTATTCAAGAATCAACTGTACTTCTAAAACTTTCTTGTTCCCCTGCTAAGATGGATGAGCTGATGAAGCAGAGGCTCAGAGAGGGAAGTTATATTCCTGCCACTTGCTAGGTAGGCTGTCAGGGCAAGTCACTTCACCTGTCAGCCACCTTTTCCAATCCCGTGAGGTTGAGATGATAATACCTAACATGATTTCTGGATTGAGGATTCAGAGAATTAAAGATGCATCATGCTTGGCACATGCAACATATTGATTGTGAATTGTCATTAAGTACTATGCTTTGTTTAAAGATTCAGAGCTAAAAGGAGTTGGTCCCTAAAGAGCTTAACTAGTGCAGTAGCTTTCCAAGACTTGACCACCATCTATAATAAGAAATACACTTTATATCATAACCCAATAGAGGCACCCACACATAACTAAAACAAATATTTCACAAAATAAGACTTGCCTTTACTGTGTGAGAAATTCTAATATTTTCTATTAACCTTCAAAAATGCTGGTGGTGACCACCTAGTTAGTTGATTTTGTAGCTTGCTAATGGCTTGAGAATTATCTAGTAGGAATAGACATGTAAACAGACAAGTATGATAGAAGGGCACAGCTGCTGGGATGGGATACGCTACTGAGGACAGTGGGGTCACAAGAGAAGGGGTGATTAATTCTTCTTGAGGGTGTTGGAAGATTAGAAAGAATTTTTAGAGTAGGTAATTCTTTAAAAATGAATAGTCATTTGCTGTAAGATACAAAAGATAAGGAAGGGAATTCCATTCAGAAGGAATAGCACAAAGACATGGAGATGGGTGAGAACATGGTATGTTTTGTGACCCTAGAAATGCAGAACAACGAAACTTGTGGGATAATGGGGAGAGGTGACCTCAGTGAATAGTAGCCTCCTTCTCCCTTTCAGCTTCAAAATTGGATGGTTTCTAGGAATGGGGTCCCCTGACTTTGTTGAGCCTTGGTCATCTTTGGGTACTATGTTCCCAAGTTCCAGCTCCTACTGCATTTAGCACCCCATAGACAGAGCTGTCAGTCCCCTGGGTACTCCTTACCAGACACCCTCCCTAATAGCCTATGAATATTTTCCTGGAAGGTTCCTATTCTCCATCAGTATTGCCCACAACTTTCTTTAAAGGGCAGGGGCGGGTCTTGCTCTGTTGCCCAGGCTGGCCTTAAACTCTTGGGCTCAAGCCATCCTCCCACTTCAACTTCCTGACTAGCTGGGACCACAGGCACACAGCAGCATGCTCCGCAAAATTGCTTTCAACTTTCTTTGCTCCTCTAAATGCTCTTTGTTCGTTTTGTGGGACTAATTTCCTTCACATTCCTCAATAGCAGTGATGATTTGAATAGTCCTTCATAAGGCTGGATGCATAGTGGCTTACACCTGTAATCCCAGCGCTTTAGGAGGCCAAGGTGGGCGGATCACTTGACTTCAGAAGTTCAAGACCAGGCCGGCCAACATCCTGTCTCTACTAAAAAAAATACAAAAATTGGCCAGGCGTGGTGGTGCACACCTATAATCCCAGCTACTCGGAGGCTGAGGCACAAGAATGCTTGGACTGGGGAGGTGGAGGCTGCAGTGAGTGGAGATCACGCACTGCACTCCAGCCTGAGCGACAGAGCGAGACTCTGTCTCAAAATAAATGAATGAATGAATGAATGAATGAGTAGTTCTTCATAGCTACAAAGTGTTTTCACATATATTCCATGTAAGCCTTACAGGAACCACAGGTAGGTGGAATTTTTTTTATTTTTATTTATTTATTTATTTTTTGAGATGGAGTTTCACTCTTGTTGCCCAGGCTGGAGTGCAGTGGCACAATCTCAGCTCACCACAACCTCCATCTCCCAGGTTCAAGTGATTCTCCTGCCTCAGCCTCTCAAGTAGCTGGGATTACAGGTGCATGCCATCACGCCCAGCTAATTTTTGTATTTTTAGTAGAGACGGGGTTTCTCCATGTTGGTCAGGCTGGTCTCGAACTCCCCACCTCAAGTGATCTGCCCACCTCGGCCTCCTGAAGTTCTGGGATTACAGGTGTGAGCCGCCGCGCCCAGCTGGTGGATTTTAAAAATAACATTTGCACACAAATACAGGGCAGACCCATCATCTACAACTATAAAACCTTTTAATCTTGTATAAATTCAAGACAAGTGTGACAGTTTGGATCACACACCAGTAGAAATTTTGGGACTGATTTCCAGTGTCACACTCTTTTCCACCTCATCATTTTCCCTCACAGATATACTAGGAAGTCACTCAACAGAAATGCTCACAAATTCCTAGTGCCCAAAGCCGCTGAAAGCCCTTTATTGAGGTCAAAAAATAATGATTGCAGTTAGATAATCCCATCTAGTTAAAAAACAAGGCTGCCAAAGATGGCTTTTCTTTAGATAGCACTTACTGTACTTAGGGCATGAGGGTGAGCCAGGTCCCAAGGCTTTCTCCTCCAAAGAGAGTTATTCCTTCCTTAATCCATGAGATTGTTCAGTGTGGTAGACCAGAAAGCTAAAAGGAAATCCTAGGGCCAAAGCACATGGGAATGCATGCAAAAGGAGCAACAGTCATGGTCTTTACACTCACATGGTGGAGCTCTATTAAGAGCTACGATTTTTGAATTCTGAGAACAGGGATGACTCAACACAGTCCATGCCCTTGAGTAGCTCAGTCTAGAAGGGGAAATATGACACAGCATTTAAAGCGTCACGTATCAAAGCCTATGGCCTAACGCTAATATGGAAGGTTATTAAAAGTTCAATATGGGTACTAAAGAGAGAAGAGAAGGGTGGTTCAAGAAAGGTAATGTTGTGCCCAGTGTAGATTGTCTAAGACACACAGCCATGCAGTGGCAGATCTAGGATTTGAGCCCATCTGTTCATCTCTACAGATTGTCCACTAATGGCTCTTTTAACTGTACTCTTAAATGCAGATTCCAAACAACAACATAACAAATAACTGTAGTGTTTGATAAAATGCAGATTCCAGATTCTCAATAGGTTTTAGATGGGCCCAGGAATCTGCTATTTCAGGAAGCTCCCAGGTGATTCTGAAACAGATGGTTTGAGGACAACACTTTAAGAAATACCAGAATAGATGATGCTCAGTTTTCTTGAGGTTCTAAGATTCTAAAATTCTTTTGCTTTTGTAGTTATCTACCCTTTGCTAGCATTTTAGCTCAATGTGTTATGTAAGGATGGGATTCCTATTTTCAAGGAGTTCACTTACACTCAGGGGCTCTAGGAACATTTAAAGGATAATTTTATTGTCATAATCTGCCCTTAACAAAGTTAACAAAATGACCCTTAAAATTTGCTGATTCAGCCATTCCTAGCCATGAAAGGAGGAACCTGGCTACCTACCAGACTTCTTATTTCTGGTGTACTTGGTTCTTGGTGACCTCTAGGCAGGCAGCACCCCAGCAGGGCTGGACTGTGTGTGCTCCCTGGGAGGTTGACATTTCCGGAGTGTGAATGCTGGCAGTAAGACACTGGAAGCATCTTCCTCTTTGAGTGTGCCAACTCTTGGCCAAAGATAGCCCTAGAAATTGTAAGAACTTTGAGAGCAGATTCTGTTTGTCCTATAGAAAACTCCCATCAGCATATTGCCTCTACATCCAGCTAGAATGTGTCAGATTTCACGTGTTCATTCATGGTCTCAACCAGTCTTTTTTTTCCCCCTCTCTCTTTTTTTCTTTTTCTAGTTTTTTTTTTTTTTTTTTTTTTTTTTTTTTTTTTTTAATCTCTTCATCACGGTGAATGGGGTTCTTCCAGCTTGGAGTTGTCTTGTTTGTGTGTACTCTTGCTCTTGAAGGAAGGGGCTACATTTTCCACAGTGCTTGGGTAAATTAGATCATATTCCACCCTAGGATCACAGAACAGTTTACTCCTTTTGACTCAGGAGGAGATCAGAATCACTTCCCCATAGATAAATCCATAGAAACAGAAAGCAGATTGATTGTTACCAGGAGCTGGGGAGAGAAGGGAATGGGACATGACTGCTTAAAGTTTATGGAGTTTTATTTTGAGGTAATGAAATGTCTTGGAATTAGATAAAAGTGATGGTGGTACAACACTATACAGTACTACATGCCACTGGCGTGGGGGGCAATCACTCCCCCAAGACAATGTCACAGGCAGAGGAAAGCAGAGTTATATACATATTTCTTTCCTAGCATAGTTACTGAAATTTTAAGAGTTTTTATGGGAATAAGTGCAAAGATTTCTAGAGTTGAAAACAGAACTAGAAAGAAAAACATTGCCTCCCTCGCACAGATACCCACCCCAAACATATCACCTCTACCAGCTGCAGTCCTGTCCTCAACATTTCAAAATCCATCTCTTCTTTGTCTTTACTGTATAGGTGTTCTTCAGGACTCATCCTCTCCTAGACTCTGTAATCCCTGCCTCCAGGCTCACTGCATGCTTTTTGACTCCATCTCCATTTTAGTTACCAACATGATTTTTTTCTTTTTTTTTTTTTTTGTCTGAGACAGAGTCTCGCTGTCTTGCCCAGGCTGGAGCACGATGGCACCATCTTGGCTCACTGAAACCTCTGCCTCCCAGGTTCAAGTGATTCTTCCGCCTCAGCCTCCCGAGTAGCTGGGATTATAGGCACCCACCATCATGCCCACCTAATTTTTGTACTTTTGTAGAGAGGGGGTTTCACCATGTTGGCCAGGCTGGTCTCGAACTCCTGACCTCAGATGATCCACCCGCCTCGGCCTCCCAAAGTGCTGGGATTTTAGGCGTGAGCCATTGCATCTGACCTCCAACATGATCTTAATGCAGGTCTTTCCAACTTGTTGCTTCCCCGCTTTCACCTTGACAATGATTCCTAGAGCCAAAAGAATGAGATCTGAACTTTTAACATGTCCCAAGAGGCTTTTCAATATCTAGTCCTCTCCTCTCCAGCCTCTTTGACTGCTCCGCCTTAGATATACTGAGCTTCCTGCAGCTCCCGGATGTGCTGTACTCCCTTTCTCCTATGCCTTTGCACATACTACTCCCTTTGCCTATAACATCCTAGCATTCACTGCCTGGTTAACTCCTCCTTATCCTTCAAAGCTAAGATCAAATAGACAACCTTTAGGAGAAGCCTTCTAAGGCCTGCTTCCCACTCCCCTTCAGTCTGGGTTAAATGCCACATTCTCTGTGCTTCCTCAACACCCTTGCTTCCCTCCATCATAATCCTTAATATGCTGTATTGTGGTCATCTGTTTACCTGGCTCTCTAACTCATTGGCCTATAAACTCCTGGAGGGTAAGAGACTGTCTTATGTATATTCATCTTCATATTTTTGGAGTTTAACACATAGCAGGAATCCAATAAGTATTTATTGATTGCATTCATTCATTTTCCAAAAAAAGAGTAATTTATAAAATTCAAAGAATTGGAGAAACAGAATGTTCTGCACGTTGTAACTTAGATCTCTTCTTGGTGCTTAGGATATAGTTCTTCCTGTTTGCTGGAAGTGTATTTATTGCCCAATGTGTCCTTTTGCACAGCAGAGATCTGTGGAGTAGGATTGTGGGCTGGGAGTGGGTTTATCCCATAGACCTAAGACAGCTACTTAATTTGTATAGACCCTTCCCAGCCTGGGCCCCTGGGTTTTCTTTCTGGGTGGAGATCATCTTCTGTAGGAAATGGAACTTCTCCAAGCCAAGAAGCTTTTACTTTTACTAGATCTTTTTGTGTTCTGCTGTTCACCTATTAGGAAGACTGAACCTTGTTTCAGTCTTGACAGTATTATGTTTCATGATCCCAAAAAAAAGTGTTTGTGTAACCTCAAGTTATGCTGAAAGTGAAATACAGCTTAAAGTGGGATTCTGCTGGACCTGACTCAACTTTTCACATCACCGCTTGGCTCCGTGCAGGCAGTATTCGAGTATGTGGTTCCCCCTCAAGTCTGTAGGAGTTGTATTGTCAATAAAGTCCAAGGCCAGAGTGCTTGCTTTCTAGTAAGTAGTGAGAATTTTTGAAATTCAATGACAAACATTTATTAAGCCCTCGTTGTGTACAGGGCTCAAAGCTAAGTGCTTTGGGTGATTCAGGGTGATTAGGGATAAGATTCCATCTTCAAGAAGCCTCCCATCTAGGAAGGAAGGTCGATAAGAATAGTTTTGGACACATGGGAGAGCATGGCTTTCTCTGGGTCCAGTAATTACTTTGGTATCCAGATCATTAGAGAACAGAACGCCTTCTATTGAACTATGTAACAGTCACCCGTTTAGATCTTCTCAAATTATTATTGCTTTTAGTCTTCATATGATTCTTAACCTGCAGTTAGGAAATGGAAACCCTAAGATGTAGTGACTATGAGCTCAGAAAATTAGATTGGGAGATAAGCCAGTAGATTGAGGTGGTAGATCGTTCAAGATCTTGAAGGGGAAGGTGTTCGCGGGGGACAGGGGAGCTGTCCCCAGCTATATTTGCTCTTGGCAAATGGGATGATTCTGGGAGAAAGCTCTAAGAAATTAGGCCTGTACGACTTATTTTCATGAATCTAGCTGCTAAGCTGGACTAATTGAAGTTAAAAGTAGTGATGGGCCAGGCACGGTGGCTCACGCCTGTAATCCCAGTTCTTTGGAAGGCTGAGGCAGGCGGATCACAAGGTCAGGAGTTCGAGACCAGCCTGGTCAGCATGGTGAAACCCCGTCTCTACTAAAAATATAAAAATTAGCCAGGCACAGTGGCACGTGCCTGTACTCCCAGCTACTCAGGAGGCTGAGGCAGGAGAATCGCTTGAACCTGGGTGGCAGAGGTTGCAGTGAGCTGAGATCGTGCCACTGCACTCCAGCCTGGGTGACAGAGTGAGACTCTGTCTTAAAAAAAAAAAAAAAGTAGTGATGGGGAGGCATTGATCAAAACCTTTTCCTTTGAGACAAAGTGAAGGATAAAGGGGAGGATAATTTTGAGCTACAGATGAGGACATTGTTGTCTGCACCTCTCAGATGATAACATCATTTTAGTACAAAAAGAAGTAAGGCCACTGGGGGAGATAAGGGAAAATGTGGGGCTGGGGCTGGGGTGGAGAAGAGCTGAAAAGTTTAATTATCTTCACATTGAACTCTAATCGAGTCTGTTTCCTTATACTGGGGACACTTGAAAACAGTTTCCTAAACCAACTACAAAGAATTTTCTGGCAGGGGAGCCTAGAGCCTACTGGCAGGTTGTGCACAGATCTTTTCTTTCCTGATCTTCAAGTTTGACTCTGACTAGGAGACAAATCTTTTGGTACCGTGGTTTTCACTGTTCAAACCTCCTGACAAAAGAAAGGGAGAAAAGACTTAATATTTTCTCTTGCAAAGCGGTACATCCAATAGCACTCAAACTGTGAATGTATTAAGATGTTATACTTCTTGGCTAATATTTCATTTTCTTGTAGTAGCATAGAAATAGCCTAGCTTTATTTTTTTTTAACAACAAAATAATACTTATTATATGTTTTGGTAGGTAATATACATAATGGGTACAAAATTCAAAAGGTACAACAGGTTTTACAGTGACCAGTAAACGTCTGTTTCACCTTTGCCTTCTAGCCACCCAGTTCCCTTCTCTTGAGGTAACCAGCATCACCAATTTCTTGCTGTGATTTTTATAGCACTTTCTTGATTGCTGTGTTGCTACAGAAGGGACATTGTGAAAATGAATTTAACAAATAATTCAAGTCCCTACTGTGGCCAGGCCCTGGATCGCTAGAGCCTTAGTTTTGGTAAAATCTTATTAGGAACTTCATTTTCTTGCCTATAGTGTGGCCAGAGTGAAGCCACAGTGCTGTCATTAGTAGTGAGCACGTTACCATCTGCAGGACAAAGACTCATCAATGCAGAAAGCTGTTGGATATAGGAACTTTGATAGTGTTTTAGTCGCTATTTTGAAACCCAGCCAAGTGTTTCCTATTAAATTACATGACTGATAGCTGCCACTTATGGTTACTTAGTAAACACTCCTGTTGCTAAAGGGCTCAAATGGATGTCTGTGTGTTTATTTTGCCATCTAATACATAGCATAAATTTTTCTTACTCCAGTAGCTCATCAAGCCCTTGAATCTTTCATCATAAGCTCATTGAGGCAGGAACTATGCCTGTGCCATCCTCACACCTTTGCAAGTGGCATTCAATAAATGTTTCTCAAGTATTGTTCAGACTCAGTGAGGTCACATCCCCAGGAGGAAAAAGCACGCTGGGAATAAGTGATAGGAGATTTGTCATTAACCGTTCCTCCACGTTAGTTGCCAACTTTCTCAGCAACGAGAACCTGGTTTCTTGACCCCCATCAAATGGTTGATATCACTAAGTTTTCAGGAAAAAGTAGTCACCACTGCCTGACTTCAGCTCTTGCTGATAGGAGTTCATGTTGGCTGATCTTTTTCGGTTACACCCTGGATTCCTTTGTGAGGAAAGGGAAAGTAGTGTCAATTAATGACTATAACTAATTATGACCTGCTTCCTTTGTTTAGGAACTTATCTTTCATTGCTGTTCGTTTGCCTTGAGAAATAAGGAAGTATGGGTTGCAGATATGGGCACTGGACTGAGAGTCCTTAGAAGTGGATTCTACTGAACCAGTGTTGTGCAACCTGGGACATGTCACTGCCTTTTCCCGGGTCTCAGTTTCCCTATCTGTACTATAAGCCTTGACGATATGATCTCTGTTGTCCTTCCCTATTCAAAGAGTTATGATTTGGGGCCCCTTTTCCTGAAGTCTGCACTCCTCTGACCTTCCTTTTCCCTCTGTACCCAGACCCCCGATATCAGTTACTGACTTCAATCTCTGATTTGTGCTTCTAGGTTTTCTTCGTGTCTGACCTCTTCAAGACTAAGACGACGCTCTCCCTGCCTGCCCCTGCTATCCGGAAGGAAATCCTTTCACCTGTGGACATTATTGACAGGAACAATCACCACAACATGGTGTAGGTGCCACCCACCTCCTGAGCTGTTTTTGTAAAATGACTGCTGACAGCAAGTTCTTGCTGCTCTCCAATCTCATCAGACAGTAGAATGTAGGGAAAAACTTTTGCCCGACTGATTTTTAAAAAGGAAAAAAAAAAATGTTTTACTTTGTGGCCTTCCAAAATAGGTAGTGTTCGCCTATGTGGAAACAACAGCAAACTAACACCAAGTGCCAGAGTCCTGGATGTGCAATTGGTTTAAGTGTTCATGTTCTAGTGAACACGGCTTGTTCAGGAACAAACACTAAAATGATTTGAGTAGAGGCTGCTGGTCACCTTTTGTGACCTGAGGAATCCCAGGCCTGTGACAAAAGCAAAAATTCACATCGTAGCACACGATGCCAGAAATAGCACTGAATCAAGAAAATAGCCATTGCGGAGCTGCCCTCTTGAGTCTTTCTGTCCATCCCATTCTATTCTGTACTGTGACTTTAGTTCAGGAAGTTTTGTTTTGTGTTTTAAATAGAAGGAAAGAGCAAGTTTGCTCAGTCAAGTGAACAGATCCGGAATCCAGATTCCCAGTCCTAAGGCCTTATCACCTCCCTGCCCATAGGCCAACAACCATAGTTCCTCACATTAGTGGTTAGCAGACTCTTTGTGGACGAGTGAATTTCACAAATAGCACAATTTCAGAAGAAATCGAGGGCACAGGCCCTCACTTTTCTTCTTTTGACGCGTCATCCTGTGATGTTGAAATGTCAATTGCAGGATGCTGATTTTGTGCACGTCAATCACCGGGCACTTGCACACTCTTAGAAACAGTTCGGCTTCGGTTACTGTCTTCTCCCTTGAAATCCTTGCTGTGTGCCCACCAGGATTTTCTGTGAGGGCCCAGGGATGAGCAAGGCATGGTCTGCCACCAGCTGATGGAAAGCAGCCTTCTGTGCAACAGATGGGAGGGTGAAGGGGGCAGAATGAAAATTGAACCAACCTTTTAGCTGTTGCAAATTAGAAGGAGCCAGAGAAGCAGGCAGTATCATGCCTGAGAGGTTACCTTTCAGGATGACAGAGCTGAGGGTCTTTGTAGGAGTTGCTCTTGCTGTGTAAAGCACTATTGTCTTGGGGTTGACCCCTAGGGCAGTTCTTGGTAGGTTCTGCTGGGCAGAACATATGGGTTAAATCTCGGTAGAGAGTTTTCCTCATCCTCTATCCATAAGTGTCCTTCCATGCAAGGGTCCCACTCTAGGTGATAGACAGGGACCCCTTCTACTGAACCTTTGAGGAAAGGAGGAAGGAAGAAATGCGTTTAGATCTTGGATGCAGACCTTTCAAAGGGTTAAATGTAACCATATGGATCAACCACATGCACATCCTTACTACAGAATCCGTCCTTTCATTTCAACTTATAGCAAGCTATGATTTTTATATATAAATATTATATAAATAATGTATAAAACATTAAAAGTTAACTATGTAAGATATTATTTCTGAAACAATTTTAGCTATATCCACTATGATTATAAACCGTGTCTCGACCTGTGTTATTTACATTAGCTGCTTAAAAAAGCATTTGAGTTAATTTTTTTAAATATCAGCTAAAATATCATAGTTCTGTGGTAGACATTGTTTTATAATGAAAGAAATAACTGCAACTAGAGAAAACTGTATAAAAACATTAAATTGTCAGTATTTTTGTAAGGTTCCATTTTGTAAAGAGAATAATATTCAAAGACTTTTGTAGCATACAAAGTGAAAACTTGTATCTGCGAAACTATACTTGTATTAAATGTGCTTTTTAAATAAAAGCTCGTAACACAACTAATTAAGGACTTGCAAGCCTGGAGTGTTTGAGAGATGTTTGTCTCAGGTGTGTGGGTAGGAGAAGGAAGCATCGCGGGCTTCCTTCTTTGAGTGGGCTTGCCTCATCTCGGGGCACCAACTCCTGATTTTTTTCAGTGGGAAATGTGGTGGTCATAGGATAGATACTGACGTCTTCCCTGCTCTTTCATCTCTGAAAGCCTGTTTGCAGAATGAGGCCCTGGCTCTACCCTCATCTCAGGCTCTTCTAAAGAGCTTTTGTATTCTAAAGAGGATTTCTCCATCAGAGAGGCAGGAGCTGTAGGAACCCCAAGGGCAGATAAGCAGCCTTCACTCTAGATAAGGTATGCTGGGGGAGCTTACTGAGGGAATCCAGTACACAGCCCGCATCAAAGGAAGGCTGAGAATGGCCTGTGGCTCCTGCTTCCCTTCCTTGTGTTTCTCCAACCTGGAAGAAAAGGGGAAGCTAGAAATTCACATTTATCCAGCACCTGTGTGCCAGGGATTTCTGCCTGTTTGTTCTGTCTGATCTTCACAGCAGTTATTTTGGGAAAGAAGGAATACTAAAGAATGCAAAGATGAAATGATTAGTCTAAGATCCTAGAGCATTAAATTGTAGGACAGGTCTTATATTAATTTGCTATGGCGGCTGTAACGAATTACCACAAACGTAAAACAACATAGATGTATTGTCTTACAATCTTGGCGGCTCCAGGCAAGAAGCTGTTTCCTTGCCTTTTTCATCTTTAGAGGCCACCCACTTTCCCTGGCTTGTGGCCCTCTTCATGTTCACATGGAAGAAGCAACACTGGGTCGAGTCCTCACCCTGCCATCTCTTTGGTTCTCCTCTTCTGCCACCCCTTTCACATGTAAGGGCCCGCCTTGGTGATTACACAGGCCTGCTCATCATCTAGGATAATCACCTCTGTTAAAGTCAGTTCACTGGCAAACTTAATTCAATCTGCTGCCGTAATTCCTCTTTGCCTGGAACATATATTCACAGATGCCAGGGATCTAAGACATGGCCATATTTCGGGAACCATTATTCGGAGTACCAGAGTTCACCCACTGGCCCTCAAAAGATTCACATCCATCCCACAAGCAAAACAGATCACCCTATCTCCACATCCCCTAAAGACCTAGGATATGGCAGTATCAAGTCAAAATCCTAAATCTTAAGAACTTAAACACCCCAAATCTCCATCTAAACTAACCCATTCAAATTAGGTAAAAAGGAGGCTCCAAGTTTAATCCACCCTGGAATACATTGCTTTCTATGAACCTGTGAAACTTAAGAAACAAGTTTTCTGCTCCCTAAATTCAGTGGTGGGACAGGCATAGAATAACAGTTATAGACATTCCTATTTAAAAAGGGAGAGAAGCCAGGCGTGGTGTCTCACTCCTGTAATCCCAGCACTTTGGGAGGCCGAGGCGGGCAGACCACGAGGTCAAGAGATTGAGATCATCCTGGCTAACACGGTGAAACCCCATCTCTACTAAAAATAACAAAAAAATTAGCCGGGCGTGGTGGCGGGCGCCTGTAGTCCCAGCTACTTGGGAGGCTGAGGCAGGAGAATGGCGTGAACCTGGGAGGCAGAGCTTGCAGTGAGCCCAGATCGCGCCACTGCACTCCAGCCTGGGTGACAGAGTGAGACTGTCTCAAAAAAAAAGAGAGAGAAATAGATGGAAAAAAGAAGTCATCAATCCCAAGCAACCTCAAAATCCAGCCATGGACCAGGCATGATGGCTCACTCACGCCTGTAATCCCAGCACTTTGGGAGGCTGAGGCAGGCAGATCACTTGAGGGCAGGAGCTCAAGACCAGCCTGGCCAACATGGTGAAATCTCGTCTACTAAAAATACAAAAGATTAGCTGGTCGTGGTGGCACATGCCTGTAATCCCAGCTACTCTGGAGGCTGAGGCAAGAGAATCACTTGAACCCAGGAGGCAGAGGTTGCAGTGAGCCGAGGTTGTACCACTGCACTCCAGCCTGGACAGTGGAGTGAGACTGTAAAAAAAAAAAAGAAAAGAAAAATCCAGCCAGGGATGCTCCATTTGGCTTCAAGTCCTGGAAATAGACCCAAGTGGCTCGTGTCTCGTTTCTTGCCACCAAGGTCAGCCTGCTCTTTGCTGCTAGACAATGCAGCCCCCTCCAGCCCCTGGAACAGCTCAGCAATTTCACAGCATTTTTCTGTAAGTGGTGATGTCCCTTTGAGCCCCAAAATGTAGCTAGGAAGATCCTTAAGGCCAGAGGCCAAAGTTTCACTTCAAATCCGAAGATCCAATGTCCAGAGGGGCAGAACAACTCCTGTTGGTGGGGGTAGGAGAGGGAGGGCACCCAGGGAGTGGAGGGACTGGTGAGACCAGAGCCCAAGCCTCCTGATCCTAGTACCCCAGTCTTTCCGTTTTACCTTCCAACAGTACTTGACAAACCAAACTTGAGAAGTAGCCCCATTTCATGTGGACTTAAGGAAACAATGGAGCTGCATGGTATTGTGAGGAGCAGCATGATGTGGAGAAGGAAACAAGGACCTGGGGACTCAGACCCAGGTTGCAGTCTTGGCTCTGACACTTACTGGCTATGGGATGTGACTTTGGACACGTTTCTTAACCTCTCTGAGCCTTGGGTTATTATTGCTCATTAAAGATGAGATTTACAAGATCTGTTTTTATACCTCTTTGCTCGTGGCATTCTGTGAGCCTTCACTTGCTTCTTTAAAAGTGGTTCACGGACTAACAACATTTGTATCCCTGGGGAGCTTGGTAGAAATATAGACCTAGGAGACCCCTGCCCCACCCCAACCTACAGAATCAGAATCTTCCTTTGGGTAAGATCCCTAGGTGATTCATATGCACAATAAAGTTTGAGAAATACCCCCACTCTTTGCTCATTAAACCTGCAGACTCTGTTCAGGTGTGCTTCCCCCAAGCCACACTCCTCCGGGGCTTGGCTCGGAGCATGCTGGGTGCAGACATCAGTAACCTCTCAGCTTAATGTACCAAAATTGCGTGCATAAAGGTCTGTATCAAGACTGTCAGATTCTCAGGGGCAGAAGCAAGTCTTATCCTCTGCAAATCCTGCATGTCTGCCTGGCACTGAATAGTTCCCGGCAATTTTGAACCAATTAATCATCATCCGGGTCAAAAAGTCACACGATTCTTGGTAACTATCCAATTAAACAGGCCGCAGGGACATAGAGAATTGCAAAACATTGACCCTGTCCTTAGGAATTAATGAGGACTTAAATTTTCTCTGAGGTAGAGATAGAAGGAAAAAAACAAAAAACTTTAACAGCTACAAATCTGCATAAGATTCCTGCCAGTTGGAATAAATTCGTACATTCATTCGTTGATTCCAAAGTATTTCCAAAGAAGTTTATGTGCAAAATCCTGACGCAGGTACTTTCATGCAGTCTGCTTCATTGAAATCTTCAAAAACAGCTGTTAAAGTAGATAGGATTGGGGGAAAATGAAGAGAAGTTGGTGGATAGGTAAAAAAAATACAATTGATGAAAGGAGTAAGTTCTAATATTGGATAGTATATTAGAGAAATTGTAGTTAACAATAATTTATTGTACATTTCAAAATAACTAGAAGAGAAGAATTGCAATGCTCCCAACATAAAGAAAAGATAATTGTTTTAGATGATGGATATCCCCATTACCCTGATTTGATCACTGTATATCACATACATGTATCAAAGTATCATGTACTCCAAATGTTTGTACAACTATGATATATCGATAAAAAAATACAAAATAAAAAACGTAGCTATGAATAGTCTCATTTTACTGAGTGAGAAACTGAAGCTGTTAAGAATCTTGTTTTAGTTCACACAACTAATATGGGATAGATCTGGGATTCTGATCTAAATGACTTCAATTATCCATTGACTAATATTTATTAATCACTTCCTGTGTACCAGGCACTGGTAAACACCAGAAGTAAAACAGTAGATAAAATGGGATGCCAGCTTCAAGGAGCTTATAGTCTAAAGGGGAATACAAACAGTCAAGTTACAAATATGTAATTAAGAACCGGGATGAGTGTTCTGAAGAAAGAATGCAGGAGGAGCTATGACAGCTCTCAGCAGGAGGACCTGCTATTGAGGAGGGCTTCCCTGAGACCCACCTAGGGCTAAAGTCTGGTTATGGCACTGACTCAACAAAATGAATGAAAAGAGCCCAGCCTTTCAGGAGCCGAGAGCCTAGAATGTAGGTCTAGTAAATAATGAGTAAATAATCCCAGTAGTGTGATGGGGAGGAGGGGCCTTTATGAAGTGCTGTGACATGGAAGGAATCAGAAAGACCTGGATCTGGCCGGGCGCAGTGGCTCACGCCTGTAATCCCAGCACTTTGGGAGGCCCAGGCGGGCGGAACACGAGGTCAGGAGATCGAGACCATCCTGGCTAACACGGTGAAACCCCGTCTCTACTAAAAATACAAAAAATTAGCCCGGCGTGGTGGCGGGCGCCTGTAGTCCCAGCTACTCGGGAGGCTGAAGCAGGAGAATTGCTTGAACCTGGGAGGCGGAGCTTGCAGTGAGCCGAGATCGCACCACTGCACTCCAGCCTGGGCGACAGAGCAAGATACTGTCTCAAAAAAAAAAAAAAAAAAGACCTGGATCTGCTCCCTACGCTGTGTAAGCATCCCTTCTAGAACATCTGACTCTGACAAGAAATGTCAGGTGTGTTTGTTTTTACATAAACCCCTCTGATATGGTTTGGCTGTGTCCCCATCAAAATCTCATCTTGAATTCCCACGTGTTGTGGGAGGAAGCCGGTGGGAAGTGATTGCATTATAGGGGCGGGTCTTTCCTGCACTGTTCTCGTGATAGTGAATACATCTCACGAGATCAGATGGTTTTAAAAAGGGGAGTTTCCCTGTACAAGCCCTCTTCTCTTGTCTGCTGCCATGTGAGATGTTCATTTCACCTTTTGCCATGATTGTGAGGCCTCCCCAGACATTTGGAACTGTAAGTCACATAAACCTCTTTCTTTTGTAAATTATCCCGTCTCAGGTAGGTCTTTATCAGCAGCATGAAAATGGGCTAACACAGTAAATTGGCACCAGTAGAGTGGGGTGCCGCTGATCCAGGCCTCCTGCTTTTTTATTTTTTTGAGACAGATTCTTGCTCTGTAGCCCCAGCTGGAGTACAGTGGTGCAATCTCATCTCACTGCCACTTCCACCTCCCAGGTTCAAGCAATTCTCCTGCCTCAGCCTCCCTAGTAGCTGGGATTACAGGCAAGCGCCACCATGCCCAGCTAATTTTTTGTATTTTAATACAGACAGGAGTTCACCATGTTGGCCAGGCTGGTCTCGAACTCCTGACCTCAGATGATCCACCCACCTCAGCCTCTCCACATCTTCTAAAAGAAGATAACAAATGAGTGAATTATCAGAGGTAAATATTAGTATCAGGGAGGCTTTGGTGGTATTCTTTTGTTTTTTTTTGAGACGGAGTCTCGCTCTGTCTCCCAGGCTGGAGTGCAGTGGCGCAATCTCGGCTCACTGCAAGCTCCGCCTCCCGGGTTCACGCCATTCTCTTGCCTCAGCCTCTCCGAGTAGCTGGGACTACAGGCGCCTACCACCACGCCCGGCTAATTTTTTTGTACTTTTTTAGTAGAGACGGGGTTTCACCGTGGTCTCGATCTCCTGACCTCGTGATCCGCCCACCTCGGCCTCCCAAAGTGCTGGGATTACAAGCGTGAGCCACCGCGCCCGGCCGGTGGTATTCTTTTGATTCCCAAACTGTGTAAATAATAAAAAGACAACCTATTTTTAAAACTTCATAACAGGATATACAAGTGGGAGATAAACATATAAAAGCATGCTCAACTTTTTAGTCATGGGAAAATGCAAATTAAAATTATAATGAAATATCATTGCATATCTGTGATATTCTTGTCTAAAGTCAAAAAACAGAAAACAAAAAAACAGCAAGTAGTACCAAGTGTTGGTGTGGATGTGAAACAACTGGAACTTCCATTCACTGCTGCGGGGCATGTACACTTGTACTATCACTTCGGAAAACCTTTCCAGTATCTACTAAAGTCAATAATACACATACCCTATTCTCCAGAAATTTCACTTCTAAGATACATATCCAACAGAAGGAAATATGTGTGCACAACAAGACATGTACATGAGTGCTCATGACAACACTGTCCCAAACTGGAACAAACCCAAGTCCCCATTCGCAACTGAGCGCCAATTCAATAATGGAATTAAATATTCACTTGAAGAATACTATTTAGCAATAAAAACCAACAAACTCTTAGACATACAACAATATGAGTGAATTGCACAAAAAGAATATTGAATGAATGAAACCAGGCACAAAACAATACGTGCTATATGGGCTCATTTTTATAAAGTTTAAAACAGGCAAAACTAATCTATGGTGATAGAACTCTGATTTGTGGTTACCTTTGAGGCTGTACATTGACTGGGAGAAGACTCGATCTGGGTGGTGGTCACTGTGTGAAAATGTGTTAAGCTGCATACTTATGATTTATGCACTTGTCTATTTGTAGGTCATACTTCATTGAAAAGGAGAAATGAGGGAAGCTTGTATAAACAAAATTTTTAAACACCAAAAGAAAAAGGAGACTGGTAGTATATTGGCAATATTACCTCTTAAATAGCTTTCAAATCCATCCCTGACCACTAACCTGTGCCAGACCTCATTAACTCTTTCTTAGCCTATTGCAAACAGCCTTCTTACCGGGTCTTCCTGCCTCCATTTACCCTCTGCTAAGACCTCTTCCACTCGGAGGTTGGGGGAGCTTTCCAAAGCACAAATCTAAACCATGTCACTCACTTGCTTAGGGAATAAAATGCTTACATGGAATTTATTCTTATTTTTAAATTTTGTTTTATTTTGAAAATATACTATAATACAGAGAATAACATGAGACCCCTGTGCCTAGCACTCAGCTATAACAAATTAGCACCGGGCCCTATTTTTCTGGATCAAATGTTGTTGTTAGGAAATAAACCGTGGAGATATCATTTAAGCCCAGTCACTCCATCCCACACAGTCCCTCCCCAAGGTAACCATTATCCTGAATTTTGGTATGTGTCTTTTAAATTCAGGTTTTTTTACTTGCTCCAAAATATGTATGCATCCACCTGCCATATAAAGAACCAGTTGTGAGTTTTAAATGCATATACCTGTAAATATTATTAAAGTAGTATGTATTTTTACGATATATTCTGATCATTCCATGTCGTATTTTGCACTGTATACGTGATGGCACACAGACCTGGTGTGGTTCATTTTAGCCACTCTGTGGTGTCATTATATATGAATAAACCATAACTTACTCATTCATTATAATATTGATGGACATTTACGTTGTTTCCAGTTTTTCACTGTTACAAACAATGAAGTAACAGAGACCCTATGTTTTCTCCTTATCCAAGTAAGAGAGAGTTTTAGTCTCAATGGATTTAGCAATGAAATCACTGCATGATAAAGTATATACATCTCGACTTTAATAAATACTGCCAAAGTGCTCTTCAAAACAGTTGTATCAAATTTATACTTTTAGCAGCAGCATCTGAGATTGACAATTGACTTCCATTCTCAACTATTTGAAAGTATGACAAAGTTATTGTTATACTTTTAAATATTACCAGTCTGATAAGGATGAATAAGAAAAATCTTTTTGGGTTTTAATTTTCATTTTCAACACTAAATAGGTTGCACTTGTATGGTTCATAATTTTTTATTGTGAGCTTTTCTATAGCAGGGCTTGTGTTTTCTCTGCGAGTCTCATATGGCCCGATCTCTAGAAAGCAGTTTTGTGTTTGTTCCTGTGAGGAAGGAGACACAGGGGTTTTCTTTGGCCCTGGGGTAGGCAAATCTAATCATGCCATTCTCTTTCAAAACTCTTTACAGAAAACTTACAAAAAATATTTCAAACTGCTTAGATAGATACATAACACTGAATGATTTGGCCTCTACTTCTCTAACTTCAACTTCAGCCTGAAGGTATTACTTAGGTTTTTGTTGTTGCTGTTGTTGTTGTTGTTGTTGTTGTTGTTTTGAGAAAGAGTCTTGATCTGTTGCCCAGGCTGGAGTGCAGTGGTGTGCCCTGGGCTCACTGCAACCTCTGCCTACCAGGTTCATGGATTCTTGTGCCTCAGCCTCCTGAGGAGCTGGGATTACAGGTACGTTCCACCATGACTGGCTGATTTTTGTATTTTTAGTAGAAATGGGGTTTTACCATGTTGGCCAGGCTGGTCTGGAACTCTCAGCCTCAAGTGATCTGCCCCCGAGGCGGGAGTCACTGCACTCTGCCTTACTTTGCTTTTATCCTCCTCTTTTCTTTCTGATGTGTGAAACTTCTTTGAATCTGGTCATATACTAATGGGAAGAGAAAGTCGTTTTTCTATGGTTTTTTTTTTTTTTTTTTCTGGAGAAGGTAGTTCTGGATTAGCTAAGTCTGCCATGTTATTAGATTTGGAATTTCAGGTCAGGCGCTGTGGCTCATGCCTATGATCCCAGCACTTTGGGAGGCAGAGGCAGAAGCATCACCGGAGGTCAGGAGTTCAAGACCAGTCTGGCCAATATGGTAAAACCCCATTTGTCCTAAAAGTACAAAAATTAGCCATGTGTGGCACATGCCTGTAATCCCAGCTACTCAGGAGGCTGAGGCAGGAGAATCGCTTGAACCCCGGAGGCAGTGGTTGCAGTGAGTGGAGATTGTGTCATGGTACTCCATCCTGGACAACACAGCAAGACTGTCTCAAATAAAAAGATTTGGAATTTCAGCATGAGATTCCTTTCATGATTTAGAACTTGCCTATCTCTCTACCACTATTTCTTTCAAAACATCCTCCTTTCCTTTTGTCCCCTAAAATCCAGCCATTCTGAACTACTTGCAGTTTTCCCAAACTCATACCACTTTGCTTTGGCATCTGTATTTACTTCTTCCTAGTCCTCTTCAAGGATCAGATCCACCTCCATCTTCACCAGGAAAACTGAGCCCTGAGGTTAGATTGGATGGCTTTGCTGGCCTTCTACTTCTTTCTTGCTCTGTAATTGACTATCTATGTATCTATCTATCTATCTTGCTATCTATCTATCTATCTCATCTATTGACGTGAACTTGAGGGCAATGACAAAGTCTTTTTTTCCCCCCAACTTTTACTTATTTATTTATTTTGAGACGGAGTCTCGGAGTCTCGGAGTCTCGCTTCATTGCCCAGGTTGGAGTGCAGTGGCGCGATCTCGGCTCACTGCAACCTCTGCCTCCCGGGTTTAAACGATTCTCCTGCCTCAGCCTCCTGAGTAGCTGGGATTACAGGCGCGTGCCACCATGCCCAGCTAATTTTTGTATTTTTAGTAGAGACAGGGGTTTCACCACGTTGGCCAGGCTGGTCTCGAACTCCTGACCTCGTGATCCGCCCACCTCAGCTTCCCAAAGTGCTGTGATTACAGGAATGAGCCATCACGCCCGGCCTCCTAACTTTTATTTTAAATTCAGGGGGTACCCGTGAAGGTTTGCTACCTGGGTATATTGCATGATGCTGAGGTTTGGGGTGCAAATGATCCCATTGCTCAGGTATAAGCAGAGTACCCAATAGTTTGTTTTTCAAATCTTGCCCTCTTCTGACCCTGCCTGCTCTAGTTGTCCTCAGTGTCTATTGTTGCCATCCTTATGTTCACAAGTACTTAATGTTTAGCTCCCACATATAAGTGAGAAGATATGGTATTTAGTTTTCTGTTCGTGCATTAGTAACTTAGGATAATGACCTCCAGCTGCATTCACATTGCTGCAAAGAACATGATTCCATTTTTTTAATGGCTGCATACTATTACATGGTGTATATGTATCACATTTTCTTTATCCAGTTCACCATTGATGGGAATCTGGGTTCATTCCATGTCTTTGCTATTGTGAATAGCAAAGAAAATGAACATGTGAACACGTGTGTCTTTTTGGTACAAAGATTTGTTTTCTTTTGGATATATACTTAGTATTGGGATGGCTGGGTTGAATAGTAGTTCTGTTTTAAGTTCTTCGAAAAACCTCCAGACTGCTTTCCACAGTGGCTGAACTAATTTACATTCCTACCCACAGTGTATAAGTGTTCCCTTTTCTTCACAGCATTGCCAACATCTGTTATTTTTTTTTTTTTTTTTACTTTTTAGTAATAGCCATTCTGACTGGTACGAGATGGTTATCTCACTGTGGTTTTGACTTACATTTCTCTGATGATTAGTGATGTTGAACATTTTCTCATATATTTGTTGGTCACTTGTGTGTCTTCTTTTGAGAAGTGTCTGTTTATGTCTTTTGTCCATTTTTTAATGGGGTTATTTGTTTTTTTGTTTGTTGAGTTGTTTAAGTTCCTTATAGATTCTGGATATTAGGCCTTTGTCAGATGCATAATTGGTGAATATTTTCTCCTATTCTGTGGATTGTCTGTTTACTCTGTTGATCATTTCTTTTTGTTGTGCAGCAATTCTATAGTTTAATTAGGTCCCACTTGTCAATTTTTGTTTTTGTTACGATTGCTTTTGAAGACTTAGTCATCAGTTCTTTCCCAAGGCCAACGTCCAGAAGGCGCTTCCTAGATTTTCTTCCACAATTCTTATAGTTTGGGTTCTTACATTTAAATCTTTAATGCATCTTCAGTGTGGTGAAAGGTAGGGGTCCAGTTTCAATCTTCTGCATATGGCTAACCAGCTATCCCAGCACCATTTGTTGAATAAGGAGTCTTTTCTCCATTGCTTATTTTTGTCAACTTTATTGATCAGATGGCTGTAAGTGTGAGGCTTTATTTCTGGTCAATGACAATGTCTTATCCTTCGTTTTTTCCTTAGGCTGGAACATAGTAGCTGGCGCAGAGTAGGTTCTTGTTAAATACTTTTTGATTGAATAGGTGACTGAAGAGTCTCCCCTTTAGCTTATATGCAGAAGTGTATGTGTGTGTTATGTTATATGTGCAAATATGTATACGCACTTGTAAATATATTATGATTGGATATCCACGCAACTTTGTGTGTCTGTGTGTGTGTGTCTAAGTATACATGTGTATGTGTATGTTCACTCTGCTTCTCCTGAGTGGGTGACACAAACTATTAGGTGGCATTTGTGGAGATGCTGCATGCAATGTTTGTGGTGAAAGTGGAGAAGGGAAATAAAGGATAATTGCCACTTTAGTGGCCAAACCATGGAATATGTGGTCCAAGCAGCTTTCATTCAGAAACTCTTGCTATGGAAGGTGTCTGTGATGGAGGTGGGGGGTCCAGAATTATTTGTATCTATGTAAACACCACACTGCTTTTGGGTTCAGGGTGTTGGGAGGACAGGGTGGAGTGAGTTTTGACACAAATGGACAGCCTTGGTGGACAATGGTTCCCATAGACCTGATCTCTTCAAATCCAGTTAAAATTTGTGTGCCCAGTTTTCACTTTTCATTTTCTCTTTAATCCTTTGAAGCCAGTTCCTGCTGCACACAGGGGTCTCTTTCTAATCCATTAAGTCTCTGCATTCTACTTCTGTGGGGTTTTTCCTCTCATTCTCTGGCATGTGTGGGCAAACAGAAACTTACTGCCGGTACTCTCTCTTTCAGTTTGATTCATGGGATGCTGTCTGGGGTCCACCTGTATTAGCAGAGGAGTTTCATGACCATGATGTTATGTCTGCTCAGTTGGAAGACCCCAACATGAATCAAGACATCAGAGGAAATGAGTGCTGATCCTCCAAGAAGACAAGCTCATGAAGTCATCATCAGTGACGGCAAAGGAAATTAAGGAAAACCAAGGTCAGAGTTATAAGAGTACAATCAGTGTTTGTTTATTCATTCATCATTCATTCAATAAAAGTTCACTGGGTCCTACATTAAGAATTAGGCATAGTTCCTTCTCTTAAGAAATTTGCAGTCTAACCAGCAAGATTGACCGATGGACAAAAAGAAAGACAAAGGTAAGCCTAGGATGCTATGAAAAACCCAGATAAGATGAATCTAAAATACAGGAAGATCAGAGAGGAAGCAAATTGCACTGATAAAGTGCATGGGCTTAGAGTGAGATAAACTTGATTTTAAATCTCCTCTCTACCACTTAACTACGTAAGCCACTCACTAACTGAGCATCCATTTCTTCAGTTGGACATTGGACATAATACCTATGCAGAATGGTGGTGATGATTAAATAAAGTGAACTTTTTAGCATAGAAATTAACTCACTGCAAGTATTATAATGGAAGATATTTTATTATATATTTGATATAGATGGTGCTTAATGTTAAATTTTGAAGCAACAAGTAGAAATTGGCTAGATGAAGAAAATGAAGCATGGTGTTCTAGACAAAGAACACAACATCGTCCAAAGGTCATGTTATGCAGTTTGAGGTGGTTGAGGTAAAGGGCTCATGTGCAGAAGTGGTAGAAGCTGAAGTCAGAGTAAATAGAGGACAAATCACGCAGGATATCTGCCTAAGAAGTCTGAATTATTTTCTGAAATCTATATTTAGAGATTTTAAAAAGAGAATAACATGTTTAGATTTGCATTTTTTAAAAGTTACTTTGAGGCAACTTGGCAAACTTACCAAGAACCTTTGATCTAATAATTTTACGTCTAGGAATTTATAAGGAAATGATCAGAGATTAAGAAAAAAAATTATGTCCAAGAATTGAAACGTTTTATAATAACGAAATTGTAAATGATCTACATGTTAAATAATTGGGAAATGATTAAATGAATTATGGTATAGTCAATTGATGTAATATTTTAAAGAGTTCAAATGTATTCAACAACATTTAAGGGTATAGAAAAGCATTCATAATAAAATGTCAACAAAAATTTCAAAGCTTCAATACAATGACCCAGTTTGGGTTTAAAAGAGAGAAAGAAAGAAAAAGAAATACGTATATGCATAGCCAAACTATTAGAAGTAGCAGTACAAAAAAATTTTTAAACCTGTAGTTACTTCTGTATAGTGAGATTATTGGTGGTTTCTATTATTTTTTCAAAATTTTCTGCATTTTCCATATTAGAATTAATGTGTAGCTTTTACAAATTAATAAAATATTTTTTAAAGTGATCACCCTGGTAGGTATTATACAGAATAGTTGAAAAATGGTTTACATAGGAGAGACAGAAAGGAATGAACAATTAAATGACTATTGTAATAATTCAGGGGAGAAGCGATGAGATTTTTAGCCAAGGCATACCCAGAAGGTATGGAGAACCAGATATGGATTCTAGAAATATAAAGAGTTAGAATTGAGAAGACTATTGGATACAGGTGGAAAAAGAACAAATCAAACATGTTGCCCATGTTTCTGTCTTGTTTCTCTCCTAGACTTGGTGGAGTTTGTACTGATCTCAGAGAGAGAGGGAAAACAGGGAAAGGGTAATTTGGAGGAGAAGGTGGTAGAGATCATTACTGTTTTGGATATGTTGAACTTGAGGTGTTTGTGGGATCTTAAGGTGGACAAATCTGGTAAAGAGTTGGATAAATAGGTCTGAAGTTCATTATTCATGTATTTATTCAAATATATTTATTGAGCATCTACTATATGCCAGACAAATACAAATTCAGAGTTGAGTTTAGACACACAGCAATGTACAAAAGAGAATAATCTTGCATTCCAGCTTGGAGCTGGAACTTCCAGCTCACAGTAGACATCTGGGATCGGAGATAGGCTTTTAGGAGTCAACAACTCAGAGATGGTAGGGGGAGATAAGCCTTGAGAGGTGAATGAAACAGACGGCCCAGCGTGGCGGGGCGGGGGGGTGTAAAATGAGAAGAATGGGTTTAGTTTGGATCAAGTTCAGACAGGCTATTTCTTTTCTATAGCTCAGAGGATTGAACTGCTTTGTTAAATATCTGCTATCCCCTTAACTATGATAACTACTTTCTGATTATACTCAATTCCCAACCTAGCTACCCCTTCTGTGAGAGGTGAACAAATCACTGTCTGTCTCCTAGACTTGGTTGCCACACCTCTAAACTAAGAAAACAATAACTTTTACCTGCCTCAATATGATCTTCCTGCCGCAGGCCCTCTGCACGCTCTGTGTCTTCTGCCTAGCATGCTCTTCCCTGTGACCTGCCCCTCCTTCATTCCTTCTTGTCATTCATATCTCTGCTCAACGAACACTTCTGCGGAGAAGACTTTCCTGATCTTCCCTGTATAAAGCAGGATGAACCCAAGCCCCTATGACTCTAGCACCCTATTCTAATCATTTCTCTTCCTGACATTTCTCTTATTATTTTTACTTATTATTGGTTCTTCTAACTCCCAACTAGAATGTGTGATAAGAGTATGGATCAAGCTTGTTTTGTTTTTTGTTTTAGTTCTGACTCCTGGAACAGGGCCTGACACACAGTAAGCAAGAAATAATTTGGGGATTATTTTAAATTTGAATTTTGAATTATTTGAATAATTTTAAACAAATAAGACCAGCTTTAGGAGTAAACATTGAGAAATTGAGCATTTCTAGGTGCCAAGCACCTTGTTAAAGACTGATGATATAGAACAAAGTCACAGTTGTTTCTTATTTGCAAAGAGCTTTACATCTCATGAGAGATACAGACACATATGCAGCCCTTATAAGGGAGCCCTTAGGAGAGAGTGAGTTGGGATGGGGAAGGATCTCAAGATGTGTTTGTATTCATGGAGTCTGGAACTAGATAGTCTCGGGTTCTAAATTGGAACACTGGGATTTGGGATTAAGGTGCAAACTTGATATTCTGATCCACAGGCTCGAGTGATGAATTAAAAGATGGGACAGGAGAGTGAGTCTTTTAAATCTTTGCTAGATTTTGAGCTTTTTATCTTTCTGGTTCACATTGTCCATCCAGAGATGTATATACACAAACATAGTAGGTACTCAGTAAATATTTGTTGAATAAACAACCTCATTTCAGAGTGAAATAAAATCCAGACTTGGTGTATACATGTAATGGAGTATCATTCAGCCACAAAAAGGATATACATTTTGACACATGTTACTCCATGGATGAACTTTGACGACATTATGTTTAGTAAAGTAAGCCGGTCACCAAAGACAAATACTACATGATTTTCCTTATATGAGATATCCAGAACAGTCAAACTCATATAAACAGAAAGTAGAATGGTTGCTGCCAAGGGCTGGGGAAAAGAGGGAATGGAAAGTTGTCGTTTAATGGGATCAGGGTTTGAATTTTGCAAGATAAAAAATCCCAGAGATTGGTTGCACAACAATGTGACTATGCTTAACACTACCCAACTGTACACTTAAAAATGGTTAAGATGGTAAATTTTTACGTTGTGGGTATTTTACTAAGCTTAATAATAACAATAATAATAATAACAATAATAATAATAAAAATAATGAAATTCAGAGTGTGTGGCTGATTATTTAGCTGCACCTGGATCTTATATGTAAATTTATATTGAGCAGTTTTAGATACAACTTACAAATGTGTGTTAGAGTACACAATTTTTCTTTTTTATTTTCTTTTTCCCCTGCAAGGCAGAGTCTTGCTCTGTCACCCAGGCAGGAATGCAGTGGCGCAATCTCGGCTCACTGCAGCCTTCGCCTCCCGGGTCCAAGCTATTCTCCTGCCTCGGCCTCCCAAGTAGCTGGGATTACAGGTGCCTGCCACCACGCCCGGATTATTTTTGTATTTTTAGTAGAGATGGGGTTTCACCGTGTTGGCCAGGCTAGCCTCGAACTCCTGACCTCATGATCCGCCCTTCTTGGCCTCGCATAGTGCTGGGATTACAGGCGTGAGCCACTGTGCCCAGCCAGAGTACACAATTTTTCAAAATTCTCTTCTGCAGGCAGGTGAACCATACAAGTTTGAAGCCCCTTAGCACAGACAATTTTTGAAGAGCTGGCCTGTAAATGGAAGCTGAGAAATGGGTTAAGTAGCTGGAGGAAGATAGGGAGCCAAAAGAGACTCTTGTTTTTGGTTTGCTTTTGTTTTTAAGATGGTAGAAATGTTAGTGTCTGTGCGCTAAGGAGAATGATCCAGACAGAGGAAAAGTGATGGTGCAGAAGAAAAGAGCTCTGGGAGCATTTTCAGAGCTGTGAAGGTCTTGGGCATTGAATGCAGGTGGAGGTTTGGCCTATGGCAGGGCAAGACTGCTTTCATGCGAAATCACAGGTCGGAGGGCAGAACAGGATGGCCACTGGGCACGTCACGCTACAAATTAGGTGGGTGCCTGGGGAAAGCTTGCAGAAGTTCTGACCTGATTGCCTCTGTTTCCTCAATAAAATAGCAACAAGGTTAGCAGCAGTGAGGAAGGATGGGGAAGCAGAGTGGGGAGCTGAGAAAAGAGAAAATGTAAAATATTTGTTTAGAAGAGTGGAAGAGAATCCACCGGGAAAATGTAGTAGGGATGTAAGTCAGCATTAACCACCCATTTGGGGTTACTGTAAAGAATTTATTGGGAATAGTCAGCAAGGTGGTGTGCCTTGCCCAGCAGACGCAGGTGAGGGTGGACAAGAGTTGAATTTAACCCGCTTGGGGTTTAGCAGGTGCGTACACTTATGGGTTCGAGTGGCAAGGGAGTTTAGACCGAATAATTAAAATGACGGAGCATGGACTTTATGCCGAGGAAGCAGAGAAACCGACAGCATAGGGATGGGTGGGGGCAGTGAAAAGGCGGGTAGGATCAACGGATTGTTGTGTCCCTATGGGCTGTTGAATGCTGCGGCTGGAGTGTTGGCTTTTATTTTGTAGATTTCAGCATGTATGCATATACGCTGAAATTATATATTACATATGTTATGTTATTATATGTTATATATTATCTGCATATATACACACATATTCCCAGAGGAAGTTAAACTTAACCTGGTCTCATATATACTACACATATAAATATGTATATACACATATGTATGTATACACACAGATACGCATGGATATATAAAAATATATACAAATATTTTAAATTTCATATATATTTCCTCTCCCCTCCAAGAGCCCATTCTGACCCCTGACCCCCTTCTTTAGCAGCCCCCAAATGGTTTCCGTGGGTGGAAATCTCCCTGCTTTTCTGAGGACATCAGCGCACGTAGTTTCTTTCTCGGCCGCCACAGCCCACTTGGTCAGTTTCCTCCTAGTTTTGGCCTGGGGCCCTCCTGCCGGGGCTCTGCCGGGTCTGCGGGGCGGGGCAGTCCTTTCACCCTGGAGGAGAAAAAGCAGAGATAGGAAGCTCGTGTGCTCGGGCGGGGCCTGTCTGAAAGGGGCCGGGCGGAGACCAAACTACACCGGTCGCGGTCAAGAGATCTTTATTGGAGGTATCGAGCGGCACCACGAAAGGAGAAGAGAGAGAGGGCTGCTGGTGTGCTGGGTTTTATATCCCTTGGGCCTACGTGGATTGGGCTAGGGGCGGGCCCAAGGGAAGGCGGGAGATGCTTCTTTCTGATTGGCCCTCCTTTGGCGGGTTCAGACAGTGCCCGGTCAAGGAGGAGAGAAGAACCCGGAACTGGCCCCATCTTAAGGTACGGCGCCATTTTAAGGTACCCCATGTTACCTAACATTCCTCCCTTTTTGTTTTCTTAAATGGGGGAAAATGGGCGTCGTGGTTCATCTGGCTGCTTCCTGCTGAGTGGGGGCGCCGTGGGGAGGGGGCACAGGGAGAACTGTCAGGGTTGTGCATGGAGTAATGTTCCTTGTAGGTATAGATCCTCCAGTGCCGTGAGCCAGTTGAGGGGCAGGGATGGGTTGGTGATGAGCCAGCTGTCGGCGTGGAGATCACTGAGAAATTTGTGGAATTGGTTGGCGGTTATCATGACTGGCTTGGGTTAGCAGGTTGTGAGCCCGTCTGTGGAATCTGTCCCGTCTCGCTGGTGGCTAAAAGTTGGTAGTTTCTGAGGAGAAGCTGGTTAAATGTTTGGTTAGATATGGAATGAGGCAGGGGAGTAGTGCGCAGAAAGCAAGGATACCCATTAGGGGGCCTAAAAAGGGAAGGAGCCAAGCTAAGAGGGGGGTTTTGAGGGTTTCCCAAAGGGAGGGAGTAGTGCTAGCATTCATTAGTTTACGTTTTATCTGATGTAGGTTTTAATGCTAGTTTTGATTACTTGGGACTCATTAATGTAATAACAACAGTTCTCCTGTAAGAAGATGCAAGTACTGCCTTTTACGGCTGTGAGTAGGTCGATGGTGCAGCGGTTTTGAAGGGTGACACCAGCTAGAGATGTGATTTGTCGTTGGAGGGCGGCTAGAGACTGAGCCGTTTCCTCAATGGCCGTCTGCATCTGGGTTTGGGAATCTGAAAATTGGGATACGCTGTATCTTAAAGAGGTGGCTCCTAGTCCTGTACCTATGAGAGAGGTTGTTAGAGAGATTCGATGGGGGGTGGTAGGTGTTGTCTGAGGTTGGCAAGGAGGGGGACATGGGAGATTACAAAGCCGGTGGTCGGGGGGAGGAGCTGCTTGTGTTTATGGAGCTAGATGGTGGAACCACAGCAAGAGGGGGTTTGTTGATGTTTGCGAAGAAACAATCGGAAGTAGGGACCTGAGAGCTGTTTAATAGTAGTAATCTGGGTCGGTGATGTGAATTGCTCGAGATGAGGCATTTTTTGGTGACATAATATATGAATGGGGTCTGTCTGTCTGGTTTTTTTGGTGATTTAACTCATAACACAGCTGGTCCAGGGACACCCATAGTTTTGGGGCCATTCAGTTTTACAGGCACTGCGGGATTGTTGGTGTGGAAAGCAAATGGCAAAGTAGAACATGTGGAAATAAGGGTCCTAACCGCTATTTATTATGGTGAGTTTAGGGAGGGGAAGGTTTACCGAGGATGCATCGATGTAGCATCGGTTGTAACTGATTACATTGGTGTGTGACCCCCGGTTAGCATTGTAGGTTTCTTTGAGGGTGAACAGGTAGTAGGGTTGTGAAGGGGCCCTGTTGGTGGAGGAGGGTCCGTAGAAGAAGATGTAAGAGGCGGAGAGCCAGAAGAGCAGGCTCGGAGCAGGCATGAGGGTGGCAGCTTACGCCTTAGGAATAGTAGGAAGGGAAGGCGTTTTAGAAATGTGAACTTTGAGAGGGTTGTGGGGTACGGGCGTGCCTGGCTTTAGAGGGGTTTGTGGGTTCGTGTTTAAGGAGAGACAGGCAGGAGGGCGGTGGGATTGAGGGGTGCACGTTTGGAAAGTTACAGCGGAATCATGCAGGAAGGAAACTAGGAGAGACAGTACGCGGCAAGGGGGAAGGGTTTGTAGACTTTTGTAAGTCAGGAGTTCCTTGAGTTGATGGGGGGAGGTAATGACAACAGCTGCCCTAAACGTTAATTTCTTTGACTCTTGAAGTAGTAGGTAGGCTGCAGCCAGGGCCCGAAGGCAGGGGGCCCACCCTCACACGGTGGGGTCTAGTCGGCCGGCAGGGATGCAGAGCCTCCCATGGTGAGAGAGGAAGGGGTATATGTATACGGCGGCTGGCTGAAGAGGGTGTCCCCTATTAGCCAATGGCCATGTTGTGAGTCAGAACCTTCGAGCCGGTCATCACCGAAATGAAAGAACTGATGGGCCTCTGTAAGGCCGAGGGCCGTGGGTTACCTGGTACCAGGATTTTTTGAGCGAGAGAAGGGGGGAAACCCAGGCCGGACGAGTGAGGAGGGAAAGGAGAAAACTCAGTTCCCTGTGGGCCGAGTTCGCTCTCAGAATTGTTTGGATAGGTATGCAACTGCTGCAAAGGTGGGTCCATGCATCTGACCTAGGACTCCAAGAGCCAAGCCATTCTGAAAGAGTAGTTGGGGATCCAAGTTCTAAAGTAGCCTGCTAGTCCTAAGAAGGAGAGTATCTCTTGTTTGGTTTTGGGATGGGAAGACTTCTAATGAAGCACTTTAGGTCTAGGGTGATGGCCTTTGAGTCATGGGCAAGGAGGACTCCTAGATAGGTGACTTGAGTGAGGGAGAGCTGGACCTTTTGGGGGGATACTCGGTAGCCTCGGTCAGCAAGGAAGTTGAAAAGAGAGGTGGTGTCAGTTTGTGAGACAGTTAGAGAGGGACTGCATAGGAGGCGGTCATTAATGTATTGTAGGAGGGTGGACTGGGGAAAGTGTAATTTTTGTAGGTCTGAGGCAAGAGTTTGACCAATGATATGGGGGCTATCTCTGAACCCTTGGGGAAGCACTGTCCACGTGAGCTGTTGTGACTGTTTAGTGTCTGGGTCAGTCCAAGTGAAGGCGAACAGGTCTTGTGACTGAGGGGAGAGGGGAATGGTGAAAAAGGCATCTTTAAGATCTATGACTGAGAAATGTGTGGCACTAGGAGGAATAGAGGATAAGAGCTGAGGTCTTGGACGAGGCGGAACGTACTATTGGGTTTTTTTAGGGGTGTTAAATGGAGAATGGGTTGGCCTGAGGAACCCTTTTCTTAAGAGGTCTAAAATAATTGGTTGTAATCCTTTCAGGCTGGAGACAGGGAGAGGATATTGGGGTTGGCTGGGGAAGTGGTGTGGGTTTTTAAGGAATATTTGTATGGGAGGACAGAGTGCTAATGAGGGGGTGGTGGTGTCCCACACTATGGAGTTGATGCTGGCTGGGAGCGAAGGCAGAGTGGGAGCAGGAGTTTGATCTATGGAACTCGCCACCAAGGCAATGAATGAGGTGGATTGCGGGAGGGTGATTGGGTTGAAGGTGATGGAGGTTTTAAATTTAGAGAGAATGTCTCTTCTTAACAAAGGGAGTGGGCATTGTGGCATGACTAGGAATTGATGGGAAAAGATGTGGCTGGAGAAAGTGCAGGAGAGGGGAGGAGTGGCTCTTGGACATATGGTTTGGCCTCCGACCCTGACTATGGGAGATCCAAAGAGGGAAATGGTGCCCCAAAATTCCCCTAAAACCGAGAAAGTAGCTCTGGTGTCTAGGAGAATGGTGATGGGACATCCATCCACTGTTAAAGAGACCCTGGCCTCCTGTGTGGTGATGATTTGTGTCGGGAAGGAAGTCCCAAGGCCCCGTCAGTCTTGAATGGCCAATCCTAGAAGATCGGGAGGTGGGATGGTGGCCGGCCCGGCCCCCCTTCGGGAGCCGGGGCAGTCTACGCCCCAATGGCCAGATTGGTGGCATTTAGGACATGGCCAGTTGGGGGGCCTGGGATTTGGGCACTCTCAGACCCAGTGCCCTTCCTTTCCGCATTTGAAACAGGGCCCTGGGGGCTGATGTTGGGATGGATGGGCAGACGACAACTGTGATGGCCGTGTGATCGAGGGGAGGCTTGAAGGGCTTGTGCCAGTAACTGGTACTTTTGCCTCTTTGCCTTCTCATCTCGATTGTGATACACCTTAAATGCCATCGCTAAGATCTCGGTTTGAGGGGTGAGGGGGCCTTTGTCCAGTTTTTTTAGTTTACCTTTGCTATCAGGAAAACTCTGAGCAAAAAAATGGGACATGAGGAGTTGCCTACCGTCTGGGGTTTTGGGATCTATGTTGGTGTATTGTTGGAGTGCCTATGAAAAGTGGGTGGGTTTTCATTTTTATCCTGTATGACTTCATGAAGTTTTTCAAAGTTAACTGCCTTTTGAGCTGCCCTCCATAGACTGGCTATGATGCAAGTAGCGAAATGGTCTCTGCCTGATATTCCATTTTGGGTGTTATAATCCCAATTGGGCTCATGCTCAGGTACTGCCTGCGCTCCTAGCGGTAGGGCTGGGGTTGTTTGATGAACCTCATCTGCATAAGTTCGAGCTTGTTCCTAGACTTGCCTATGCTCCTCGGGGAGGAGGGTGTTAGAGAGAATCATATAGATGTCACGGAAGGTAAGGCTGTAAGCTTGGATGAGGTATTGGAATTCTTTGATATATAAAGCAGAATTGGAAGTGTAGGAGCCTAGGCGTTTTTCTATTTGTGATAAGTCAGCCATAGAAAAGGGGACGTGGACTCGGACAATACCTTCAGCTCCTGCCACCTCTCTAAGGGGGGCAAGGAGGGGGGGTGTGACTTTGAGCCAGTGGTCGGGGGGCTAAAGGCTGGGGCTGACAGGATAGGCGGTTGAGGGCGTGGGGGGGGCAGTGGGAGGTTGGGAGACTTCTGGTTTGGTGGCGGCCAGAGGGTGCGGCGGAGGGTGGTGGTATGGGGAGGGGGTTCGTTGGCTGGGTTGAAGTCAGGGGCAGAGGGAGAGGTTGGCAGTTTAAGAGCAGCAAGGAGCTGCTGCGGTTTGCAAGGGAGACAAAGGTTACGTCTGTCCCATAGGAGAAAGAAGTCGTGGATATATGGGATCTCTACCCATTTTCCTGTTCGCTCGCAATAATTGTAGAGATCCTGGAGAATGTTAGGATCGAGAGACCCATAAGTGGGCCATTTGCTTTGGTTGTCTAGGGGATATGTGGGCCAGTTTGCTATTTGGGGTCTACAGTGGCCTTAGGGGCTTGAGGCGAGGCGCTTCGTGGGGTCTCTTGCCTGCCTAGAGAGGTAGACCCCGGAAGGGAAGACTTACTGAGATGAGGCCGGTGTTGGGCGAACAGCTTGGCGAACAGGAGGATGAGAGAATACCAGCCAGGGTCTGGACTGAGCCCGAAAGGGATCGGGGTCCCACCGAAGGGGGTGGGGAGTCCCGATCCGAGTCACGGTACCAATTAAAGGGGCCGGGCGGAGACCAAACTACACTGGTCGCAGTCAAGAGATCTTTATTGGAGGTATGGAGCGGCACCACGCAAGGAGAAGGAAGGGAAGAGAGAGAGGGCTGCTGGTGTGCTGGGTTTTATATCCCTTGGGCCTACGTGGATTGGGCTAGGGGTGGGCCCAAGGGAAGGCGGGAGATGCTTCTTCCTGATTGGCCCTCCTTTGGCGGGTTCAGACAGTGCCCAGTCAAGGAGGGGAGAAGAACCTGGAACCGGCCCCATCTTAAGGTACGGCACCATTTTAAGGTACCCCATGTTACCTAACACTGTCCGCCGAGCCCGACGAGGCTCGGAGGGCCCTGGAGGTGGGTGCATTTGGCCGTTCCTCTGCGGCGGGGGCTGCTCTGGACGCCCCGCGTCTCGGGCCTGGGATTCAGCCTGTGAGGTGGGGGCGACTGGGGCGGCGGCTGCCGGGAGGGGCTCATTGTTCTGCCAGCCGCTTTGACTTCATTTTCTGCTTTTCATCCCAGGCCGGGATGGTTTAGAATGCAAATGCAGGCTGCTTTTGTAGCTGTGCATTTGTCTGGGAGCCGTGCGTTTGTTTGGGGTGAGATCACAGCAAAAGGGTTTTGTTTGGCATTTTAAATTCTTCTGGGGAGAGCAAAAGAAGCTGGAGGAGCGCTGGGCGCAGAAGACCTCCCCGGTGGGAAGGCGGAGCAGGCATGGGCCCAATGTGAGCAGCCCTCGGCTTCTGCAGGCCTGGTTTGGAAAGGAACCGGGTCAGAAGGGTGTTGAACATTAACTCCTTGTGGCCTGGCAGATGGGGAGTTGGGGGTTTCCAAGCTGCTCACCCCAGAACATGCAGTCCACTAACATTGTATTTCGTGCTTCCTTTGTGCCACACCCTGGGGACATTTCCAAAGAGAAAGGTGACGTCCAGCCCTTTCACGTGACTGCATCTAAGTGTCCTCTGCCAGCAGTGGATATTTGGGCACTTCTTCCTCACGACCCTGTGTTGTAGATATTACTGTCTCCATTTTATAGATGAGGCAGTTGAGAGTTAGAACATCATCCAGATAGTATGGGACAGAGCTTTCTTGAGGCTGGGATCTGCCTTCAAAGCCCAGGCACTTTGTTACTCCAGGCCAACCAGGCCCTTGAGGGGTACCCAGCTTGGTAGGCAGGGAGAGAACGAGGGAAACTAATAATGATAAGTCATATTCAGAAGAGTGGTATCCAGGTAAATGCTCGAAGTACAGGAAGAAGCCAATGGAGTGTGTTTGTTTTTGAGAAGGAGTCTCGCTCAGGCTGGAGTGCAGTGGTGCGATCTTGGCTCACTGCAACCTCCGCCTCCCGGGTTCAAATGATTCTCCTGCCTCAACCTCTTGAGTAGCTAGGATTACAGGCACGTGCCACCATGCCCGGCTAATTTTTATATTTTTAGTAGAGATGGGGTTTCACCATGTTGTCCAGGCTGGTCTTGAACTCCTGACCTCAGGCGATCCACCTGCCTCCCAAAGTGCTAGGATTACAGGCGTGAGCCACCTGCACCAAGCCTGTTTGATTGTTTTGAGATGAAGTCTTGCTCTGTCTTCTAGGCTGGAGTGCAGTGGCAAGATCTCGGTTCACTGCAACCTCCACCTTACAGGTTCAAGTGATTTTCCTACCTCAGCCTCCCAAGTAGCTGGGATTACAGGCATGTGCCACCACGGCCAGCTAATTTTTGTATTTTTAGTATTGACAGGGTTTCACAATGTTGGCAAGCTGGTCTTGAACTCCTGACCTCAGGTGATCCACCCCCCTCGGCCTCCCAAAGTGCTGAGATTACAGGCGTGAGCCACCGCCCCCAGCCTGCTTGTTTGTTTGCTTGTTTTTGAGTGACTCAGGGAAATATTCCCATAGGAAGTTAAACTTAACCTGGCCAGAGGATGAGAAGGGAGTAGGTTTTCCACAAGCACTGCTAGACATATCAGGTCCAGGGAGCAGCAGGTTCAAAGACGGATTCTGTACCAGAATCTCTGTACGCAATTCTGGTACACAGATTGTAAGAACTAGAAGGCCCTGAGGAAGCTCCCACTCTTTCATTTTACTGAAGACATAAAAGGAGACCCAGAGAGGGTAAGTAATTATTTGAGATCACAAAGCAAGCGAGTGACAAAACTGGAACTGGAACCCAGGTGCTCTACCCTTTAATCTGTGGTATTTCTTAACTTAGTAGTCACACATACAATGTAAGGGAGTTCACACTTGTGTAGCACTTACCAATGGGCCAAGTACTTGATATACTTTCCTCTCTTTTAGTCCTTGTAACAAATTCATGAGGTAGCCACTGTTTTACAAAGGAGAAAACTGAGACACAGAGAAGCAACTGACTCAAGATCACACTGCAAATCATGCCCCAGAACCCATGCCCTTTCCTACCCTGCACAGCGCTGATAAGTAGGTAAGGAAAGAAGGGAGGCCCAGAGAAGGCAGTTAACAATTTTAAGATCATAAAACAGGCAAGTGAGGAAAAACCATTTCAATGTAGAAATTTTGACCCCTGTATTCAGATGAGGAAACGGAGACTCGGAGATATCCAGTGACTTGCCCAAAAACACAGTGAGAAAGTGGTGGGCCTAGCATTGGAGACTATACCTGAGTTCTTTCTACTGTGTCTAGCTCAGCCCCCACCTTGGATGGAGAAGCAATCAAAGCTCCCCTTCTCTTGGTATCTTTCAAATCTTTTACAGATAGCCCTAGTCCTGGTCCAGTTGCATGTTCAAATCTCCTTCGCCTCCTGGATGAGAAATTACCTGTGTAAATGACTCACTGTGTGAATAGCTGGGCAGGGATCAGAACCCCGGCCTCCCTGCTGCCAATGTAGTGATTTTCTATACTCTTCGCTTTTCCGTGTCCAGCATTGCATAAGGGAATCTGGATCACATTATCCCCAAGAGACCAAAATGTGAGTTGCTTTCGGCTCTTGGGGTCTTTTAGAGAAGCCACTTGGTGTAGCAGCTTTTTAGGTTTGCAGGATAAGAACTGAAGGGGCAAAGCTGGGTCAGGACAGCCTGCATTGGAGGCATGGGACCTGATTGAACTTAGTTAGCATGTCTTTTTTGTTGCTGTGGTTGTGTTTTTTTTTTTTTTTTTTTTTTTTTTTTTTTTTTTGAGACGTAGTCTTGCATTGTCACCCAGGCTGGAGTGCAATGGCCCGATCTTGGCACACTGCAACCTCGGCCTCCCGGGTTCAAGCAATTCTCCTGCCTCAGCGTCCCAAGTAGCTGGGATTACAGGTGCCCCCTACCATGCCCAGCTAATTTTTGTGTTTTTAGTAAAGACAGGGTTTCACCATGTTGGCCATGCTGGTCTCGAACTCCTGACCTCATGATCCACCCTCTTTGGCCTCCCAAAGTGCTGGGATTACAGGTGTGAGCCACCGCTCCCGGCCCAGCATGTCTTAATTCTGGGTGAAGAGTGCCGAGCAAACAGAAATAAGAATTGAGGTAGAAAAATGAGTCTCCCTAAATATTTCTGTATGCCCTCACTGACCCGGCAAATACGATGCATGAGAGTGTTCAAAATTAATTAAGTTCGTCTGACTTGTCTTCACCACTAGTTAAGGTGTCTCTGAGGACTTGACTTCCAGAAGGAATATTTGGAAGGAAGATTTCCACTATGGAAGAAAGCTCTAGACTAGATTTCAGGAGGTTTAGGGGGCTCAAGCCAGCTGTGCCATTTACTGGCTGTTTGACTATGGAAAAGTCAGTTCACATCTCTAGGCCTCACTCATCATTCACTCATTTACTCTGTCATTCCGTAAACATTTCTTGAACCCCTCCTGTGGGCCTCGCATGGTACTGATACCTGAGAACTTCTAACCAGACAGCCCCTGCCGTGGAAGAACTCACCGCCTTGAGAGGGAAACAGACAAGTCCAGAGATCGTGAGTGGACTCCAAACTATTCTGGGGTGTGAACAAAAACCCCCAGAGGAACTTGTCAACAGGACTACAGTTTGCTCTGTTGGAGCCTTTGTGAAAATTTGAAAAGGTGGGAATTGAACAATGAGAACTCATGGACACAGGAAGGGGAACATCACAATCCGGGGACTGTTGTGGGGTGGGGGGAAGGGGGGAGGGACAGCATTGGGAGATACACCTATTGCTAAATGACGAGTTAATGGGTGCAGGAAATCAACATGGCACATGGATACATATGTAACAAACCTGCACATTGTGCACATGTACCCTAAAACCCTAAAGTATAATAATAAAAAAATAAATAAATAAATAAAAATTAAAAAAAAAAAAATTTGAAAAGGCACCCCTTTTTGTGGGTGACTGTAGTTCCATGGCAGGATGCCCAGCTTGGCAAGCAGAGCACAAGCGGAGATTTTTCACCCTTAGTTGTCCCCTAGGCTGGTTGCTCTTGCCTGGTGAGGCATCTGTAGCCCAGAATGTCAAGATTGAGACATAAAGGTCCAATAGAGGCTAAGTTGGAGGAGCCCAATTCAGGCTGAGGAAAAAAACACATGCAAAAACTGCAGGCTTGGGGAGGAGTTTCTCACACTTGGGCACCTGGATGCAGTTCAGTGTGATCACAGTCAGTGGCATATGGGAAAAGTGAAGAGAGATGAGATTAGGAAGATTGGCAAGGGCCATTTATTACTCATTCATTAAACAAGTAGGTATTGAACATCATTCCAAGTTGAGTGTTGTAAACACTAGGGAAATAGCAGTGAACAAAATAGACAAAATCTTCTGCCCTTGAAAGTTTCGCATTCTGGTGAGATCCTGATGGGCCTCCAGCTATACAAGGGCATATTAATTTCTGCCCAGTGTTCCTTCTAACATTGTATGAGTCCCCAAATGAGACAATGTGTGTAAAAGCCCACTGAGAACTGGGAACATCTGGATTACTCTTATGAATAATCACTTTTAACTTTAATCTGAGTGACCAACACTAATGCCTAAGAATTTGGAAGCCTGTTCTTGACACCAGGCACCTACCTGACCCTTCCTTCTGGGAAGAAGATACCTTTGGTCATGATGCTACAGGAACTGTCTGGGTCAGCAGAGATGGCTGGCTGGCCCCTGACTTCCCTGGCCTGTTTAGGAATTTACCAGTGCGTCCTCAGGGTGTGGTACCTGCAGTGGTTAAAGGCTCTTTCTCTTCTGAGTGAAATACAGATGGAGATAAGACAGTCATTGAAAAATTGTGAGCAAAAGGGAAGCTCTCCCTATGGGGTAAAAGTGGGTTGAGGGACTTCAAGAAGCCTTGTCGGGTTGTTTCCAGGTTAGGCACTGGGTCTAGCTTGATCAGTAGGTCTGATTCAGGTGAAAGGCTGGTTTCTAGGCATGGGGAACTTGGCCTCCCCCTTACTGTGAAACTTCGGGCAAACCACTTCCCCTTTCTGGACTCTAGCTCCTTCCTCTATTAACCAGCAGGTTGGACATATTTGAACTTTAACAACAGAGCCTTTTGAACTCTCCTATAAAACCCTAGTATATAAACTAGATTAAAGCAGTGGTGCTGTGGTTGAGGCAAGGATAGGGACCCAACGTTCTCCTTCTTCCGCCTCCACCTTGTCCTGCCTCCTGCTCTCAGGACTTCTGTCTCCACCAGATATTGCCCTGGAGTCACTGAGAAATTTCTTTTAAAATGATTGGATTAGATCAGTTTTTTTCTCTCTAATTGAGTTCGTCAGGCCTCCAGGCTCAGGGTAGGGGTGAGGGCAATTTAAAAGTTCTGCAGTAATTTGTATAAATTTGTGTTTACGTTGAAATGATTATCCAAACCTCTTCTCATTCAAGATAAAACAATCGGAATTATTTAGCGGACACTTCCCCTCGATTTCCATTTATAGACATGAGGTTTCAGCAGTCCCGTTTGAATTTGTATTTATGGCTCTAGCAGCACCAGATGTGTAAACATCTGGAGTATTAGCATATAACTTTCCATGTGGTGTGTTTCCCGAATTGGGAAATTAGAGAGTTTTTTTTTCTTTAAAAGGAATGAATTTGTTAGGAGACAATGGCGTAAACAAGATAGGAATTTATTTCTCTCTCAAATAAAAAGTCGAGGTAGGTGATCCAGAGCTAGAACGATGGCTCCACAATCATCAAGACCCCTGCTCTTGCCCTCATGTTGCTCTGTAGTGCTCAACACTTGACTTCCACCTTGTGATCCAAGACTGCAGCTCCAGCTCCTGCTATCAAGTCTGCATTCCATCCAGCAGGAAGGAGGAAAGAGGGAGAGCCTACTGTCTTCTTTCAAGGATAGAAGTTGCCCAAATCACTTCTTTTCACATCCTATAATTTGGTCATATGGCTACACCTAGCTGCAAGAAATCTCTTTAGCTGCAAAGTCTTGCGACCAACTAAAAATTCTATCACTATGTAAAATAAGAGAAGAGATAAAGGGGGCAAATAGAAATCTTTCCTCCAAGGTCTGTCTACTTCTCAAGCTTGAGAAACACTTATTCCTGTAGTCCTTTCCAGGCATGAGATTCTGTGATGTGAGTAGAATCAAGGGCTTAAAGCTGAAGGGGATCTCAAGAGGTTAGTGAATGCAGTCTCCTTCATCAAATGGTGAAGATATTACAGACCTATTTTGCAGATAACTGGGGGTCCAGAGAGGTGCAGTGACTTGCCTAGGGTTAACTCAGTCAATAAATAGCAAAGGGAGAGGTGAATCTTCTGTAGCTAATCACAGGAGTGGTGGAATTCTTTGGGCACCTGGAAGGGCTCTTATTTCTGTTTCTTTTATTCCCATTCTCATGAGGTCCTAGCTACTGCTTTTTGGACTGTACTTTACAATTATACCATCATTTGGGGGATACACTGGACTCTGCCCTGGTGATTACGATATTGTGAAAGGAGCACAAGCTTTGAAATCAGACATAGCTGGCCTTGAATCCTGGTTCTGCTGCTTCTTATCCGTGTGGCCTGTATGAGGCATTTCATCTGTTGGCTTTAGTTTTCTCACATTTAAAAGGAAGCTAATATCCATCTTGCAGGTTTCTTCCATTTCTTTTTCTACCTTCTCTTCACTTCCCTTCTTCCCTTCCTTCACTCCTCCTGTCCCTCCTTTTTCCCTCCTCTCCATCCTCCCTGTCCCCACCCCACACCTCTCTTCTTCTTTCCTCTCTCCTTTTCTTTCATTCATGGAATAATATCAGTGAAGGGGCCTGGTATGGAACTGAGTACATAGAGGTGTAAACCATAGAACCTAGAAGACTGAAAACATTTAGTAGTTGGTATGCCTTCGATTTCCTTCAGAATATTTGGTGCCTGTAAATAATTTGCCCTGAGTGGTGAACTTTTACTTCCTTTTAACACTTGTGTGTATTTTTTAATCAGACAAGAGCTACAGTACTTTGTGTGTTTCCCCCTCTGATTATCTCATCACTAGACTCTGACGTGGCTATTTCCCCCTTTCTCTACTTAACTTCTGAACTCTTTAAAATAGTTATATAAATTGCATGCCTATTGTAGGTTTTCCCCCCTTGTCTTCAGCCACAATTTTTCTGTGAGCTTGTGGAGGACAGGGAATGTAAATCTGTCTATCTGTGTAGCTTAGCTCAGCATCTGGCTGAGAAGAGGTGCTTGGTAATCTCTGCTGACTACGTATGTACACATGTTACTGCAGAGAAATTGGTCAGGGGATGACATATCTGGAGAAGTTATCCATTCCCACCTTTACATTTTGTAGATGAGGAAACTGAAGCCACCTGGAGATTAACTTCCTTTGAGCAAGGGTCCTCTGTTAAACTTCTTTATATTCATTACAGTACTTGTTAAGAACACAGGAAGAAAGAAAGTGTGGAAGCAAGGAAAAAGAAAAGAAGGAATAGAAAGAGAGAGGAAGGAAGAAAGGAAAAAGCTGGGAAACTAACAATTATTAAGCATTGAAAGTAACAGTTTTAATTAAATGCTGTTTCATTTCCTCTTGATAACACACATGTGAAATAAATGTTATTATCGCATCTTTTGAAGGATGAAATTGAGGTTCAGGAGGTGAAGTCACTTGTCCAAGTTCACACAGTGCATAGGAAGCAGAATGAGAAAGTGGAACAAGGTCTGGGAAGTGGAAGCAAGCTCTTCTTGAATCATGAGTCAGTCACTGGCATGGTCAAGTGTGATGATTAATGAACTGAATAGAAAGCTAAATAATCCTTTTTTTAAAAAAAAAAAGTTTTATTTTATAGATTCAGGGGTACATGTGCAGGTTTGTTATATGGATATATTGTGTAGTGGTAGGGTTTGGACTTTTAGTGTAGCTGTCACCCAAACAGTGAACATTGTACCCAACAGGTAATTTTTCAACCCTCTCTCCCTCTGACGCTTCCCCCTTTTGGAGCCCTTAGTTCTGTTATTCCTCTCTAGATGTTCATGTGTACCGATTCTTTAGCTCCCACTTGTAAGTGAAAACATGCAGTATTTGGTTTTCTATTTCTGAGTTATTTCTTTTAAGATAATTGCCTCTAGCTCCATCCATGTTGCTGCAAAAGACATAATTTCATTCTTTTTAATTGGTGGTGTAGTATTCCATGGTGTATATGTACCATATACATATATTTTTGAGACAGAGTCTTGCTCTGTCACCCAGGGTAGAGTGCAGTGACATGAACTCAGCTAGCTCACTACAGCCTCCACCACCCGAGTTCAAGTGATTCTCCTGCCTCAGCCTCCTGAGTAGCTGGGATTACAGGTGTGCACTACCAGGCCTGGTTAATTTTTATATTTTTAGTAGAGATGGGATTTCACCATGTTGGCCAGGCTGGTCTCAAACTCCTGGCCTCAAGTGATCCACCCACATCGGCCTCTCAAAGTGCTGGGATTATAGGTGTGAGCCACTGCACCCAGCCATGTTTTCTTTATCAGTTCAGCTGCTGATGGACACTTAGGTTGATTCCATGACTTTGCTGTTGAGAATAGTGCTGCAATAAACATACAAGTACAGGTACAAGTACTGGGTAGATACCCAGTAGTGGGGTTGTTGGGTCAAATGGTAGTTTTATTTTTAGTTCTTTGAGAAATCTCCATACTGTTTTTCCTAGATGTTATACTAGTTTACTAATTTCTTCCCCACCAACAGTGTATAAGCATTCCCTTTTTTCCACATCCACTCCAACACCTGTTGTTTTTTGACTTTTTAATCATAACCATTCTGACTGGTGTAAGGAATACCTTTTAACAACAATAATCGCCAAGTTATATGACCTCAAGAAATGTAGTCGCTGTCTCTGAGCCTCAGTTTCCTCTTCTGTAGTGAAAAATGGATTCTGAGTGCCAAGGTCCCTCTCAGCTCTCGGGTGCTGGGATTCCGTCTAACTCTCCCTGAATTCCTCAGCCATCATGTGAGCCATTTAAAAATGATAGATTCTTCCAGGAGGAGCGATGTCTCTTTAACTAGAATCGTCAAGGTCAGGCCAAGCAAACTTATTTGGGGTTTTGATGGGATCGCTCTTAATTGATTGGGGTGAAGAGTTCAGAGCTAAGTTGGAGGATTGGCTTTTCAGCTTGGTGCTGGCAGAGACTGGGGCTTGACATGATTCGAGGTTGTCTGATGACAGCAATGCTCTTAAACAGCTGATGGGAGAGGCTTTTGTCCAGAACCCAGCAACACTTTCCACTCCCTGGAGAATAAGAAGGGAGCTGCTGAACAATGAATAAATATGCTGTCTTGGTCACCAGTGAAGCGATGTCAAATTTCTGGGGCTTTCCTATCTTTTACTCAACTTACTGCCTGAAGGATTTTTGGTGTTCCTTGTGTGTATATGTGTGCATTGTTCCTCTGTTTGCTTTTCTTTCTTTCTTTCTTTCTTTCTTTCTTTCTTTCTTTCTTTCTTTCTTTCTTTCTTTCTTTCTTTCTTTTCCTTCCTTCCTTCCTTCCTTCCTTCCTTCCTTCCTTCCTTCCTTCCTTCCCTCCCTCCCTCCCTCCATTCCCTCCCTCCCTCCCTCCCTTCCCTCCCTCCCTCCCTCCCTTCCTTTCTTTCTTTCTTTCTTTCTTTTTTTTGAGATGGAGTCTCGCTCTGTCACCCAGGCTGGAGTGCAGTGGCGCGATCTCAGCTCACTGCAAGCTCTGCCCCCCAGGTTCATGCCATTCTCCTGCCTCAGCCTCTTGCATAGCTGGGACTACAGGCGCCCGCTACCACGCCCGGCCAATTTTTTGTATTTTTTAGTAGAGACGGGGTTTCACCATGTTAGCCAAGGTGGTCTCGATCTCCTGACCTCATGATCTGCCCGCCTCAGCCTCCCATCTTTCTTTTTTTTTAAAGATTTTTTTTTTTTTAATTCTAGGTTTGAAAACATTTAGGATCATACGAAATTTTGATTTACTTTGCTCTCCAGAGTCTATGAGTGGTTTTTATCTCTTCTGATATTTGTATTTTCTTTCTCCTTATTATTCATCTAACTAAGATTTATTAATAATAGTAAGAGTTAGAATTGGGAGAACTTAACCTATCAATGGATACCAGGCACCATTGTTTCAGATATGAGGAGGTACTATATTGTTTCAATCAATAAACATTCATTGAACCCCCAACAATTTCTAGACATTATTCTAGACAAGAGGCATTCAGCAATGACCAAGGCAAAGTCTATTTTTTCATGGGGTTTAGACTGTGGTGGGGAACACAGACAATAAACAAGTAAACAAATATTTGGTATATTTTCAGGTTACCTACATACATGTTCAGTGCAAAACAACCTTAACACGGCAGGTATTATAAATTCATTTTTACATATGCAGAAATACCAATGTGCAGATAATGAACTTACCTTCCCAAAGGGAGATGAGAAATTGGATTTAAATCCAGTCTTTCTAGTACATATTGAGGCTGTTGAGGCTTTTTATTGTGATACATCTTTACTGAGCCCAGAGACAGATGAAGTATGAAGCTCTAAGGCTTGAAGTCCAGGGCGCTTCACTTGCATGGGACCTTTCTAAATTCACTTTATACCTAATTGTTAATCTTTTTCCCAATGAGAGCCTCGCATTTTGTAAGCCTGGGGCAGGGAGGTTGGGTCTCAAAAAATCTAGATGGACCCTCACTGAGCTACAGATTCAAAGGCATTCCAGGTTCCCTCAGAAGCCAGTGGAAGAGACAGATGTGAAAACAAATAATCTTTTTTCTTTTCTTTTCTTTTTTTTTTTGTGAGATGGAGTCTTGCTTTGTCACCCAGGCTGGAGTGCAATGGCACAATCTCGGCTCACTGCAGCCTCCACTTCCCAGGTTCAAGTGATTCTCGTGCCTCAGCCTCCCGAGCAGCTGGGATTACAGGTGCCCACCACTGTGCCTGGCTAATTTTTGTATTTTTAGTAGAGACGTGGTTTCGTCATGCTGGCCAGGCTGGTCTCCAACTCCTGATCTCAGGTGATCCGCCTGCCTCGGCCTCCCAAAGTGCTGGGATTACAAGCATGAGCCACCGAGCCTGGCTGAAAACAAATAACCTTAATACATAAAAGCTATAATAGAAGTGTTACAGGCTTAATTATTCCCTTGCCCTACTTCATATGTTGAAACCCTAACTCTTAATATGACTGCTTCTGGAGATAAGGCTGTTAGAGAGATAGTTAAGGTTAAATGAGGTCACATTTAACTTTAATTATAATCCTAATTTAATAGTGCTCTTAAAATAAAAGGAAGAGACACCAAAGACACTTGCACAAAGAAGGAAGTCCCTGTGAGGACATAGGGAGGAGGTGGCTGTCTGCTAGCCAGGAAGAGAGCCCTTAGCAGGAACTGAATTTGCTGGCATCATGATCATGAACTTCTAGCCTCCAGAACTGTGAAGGAATCCATTTCTGTTGTTTAAACTACTCAGTTTGTGGTATTTTGTTTTGGCAGCCCAAGCAGAGTGATACAAATCAGATGGATTTGAGGGTGGGGGAAGCAATTCTGGCAGGGAAAATAGCCCCAGCAAAGGTAGGGAGACTTGAGAGAACATAATATATTTGTGGAACCATAAATAATAATAGTGTATTTTTGTGGAGGATGAAGGCAGAGCAGGAATGGCTGAAAGATGAGTGATGATAAGTGGGCAGGGAAAAGTCACAAAAGGCATGGCATGCCAGGCTGAAGAATTTGGGCTTTATCTGATAGGTGTGGGGTACACCTGATTTGCCTTTAAGCAGAGGGAGAGTCAGAATCCTCATGGTGGCAGAAGGGGTCTGGGTGAGAAGAGGGAGATTAATTAAGTGACTAATGTAAGAGCTCAGGTGAGAAAGCGTGTGGCCCTGAAGTAGGTCAGTGGGGATGGAGATAGGGATATGTTTTGGAACTGGAATGAGAGCAAGGGAAAGAGAAGGGGAAGAGCTAGAACGACACATGGGTTCCTCGTTTGGGTACCTGGGGTGGATAGTGCTTGGAATATTCTGACCTATGTCTAAAATGATTTAAATATATTTGTGGAATTCATTTACTTATGTTAGGACAAGAGCTTGGATTTCTCATGTGTCAAAGAACTATCAGGTGGAGGTGTGCTATTGTCCTAGATCTGCAGGTCAACAGCATGGTCTGCTGTTTGGGAGCCAGCAAAGTAGAAACAGGATGGCCAGGAGGTGTGGGAGAAGATCTACTGGCAGCTTTCCTAGCAACATTACACTTCTTAATACGATGCTGGTTTTGCCTCCTACTTTTTTTTTTTTTTCAACAAACCCAAAACTTGGGTGAAAGAGGTTATAATATCTTGGAGAGAGTTGAGGTCAAACTTGGGAACTACTTGGCTTGAGGCAAAAAACACTTCTGTCTTGACCTGAGTCTTGACCCAACTTGCCATATGCTTTTGGGTGAATCATTTACTGTCTGGCCTCAGTCTCATCTTCTCAAAAATGAACCACTTGGGTTAAATGATCTTTAGTTTCCCTTTTACTCTTAATATTCCATGTGCCAATGTTTAACTAACTTTTGTAAAAACTGTGCAGAGATTAAGAGTCAGGGGAAGATTAAGGTTTCATTTCCAAAGACAATGTCTAATTCATTCCTGAAATGACAAGCTTTAACTCCAAGTCCCATTTTATCTCAGTCTGGACGCATAGACTCATAGAGGACACTAGAGAGGAGAGGATATTTGGAAACCATCCAGTCCAGCCTCTTTATTCCACACTTAAAGAGACTGCCATTGCACTCCAGCATGGGCAAGAAGAGCGAAACTCTGTCTCCAAAAAAAAAAAAAAAAAAGAAAGAAAAAAAAAACAGACTGAGAAATGTGAAAAGCATCATCCAAGGTCATACAGCTAGTTAATATCAGAGCCAGGAATCAAACCCAGGTCTCCTGACTAGGGCCACTTGGGGTACCTGGCCACCAGGTTATGCCCTGCATGACTCCATACACTCCCATGTGACTGGTGCTCCCCTGGAGTTGGGTAAGGTGGAGGCCCTGCTGTTGACCCTCATTTTAGCACTACTCTCACTCTATGTGTCTAATTGTGTAAAGTGCCTCCTCCACCCACTGGGTACCTGGGCATCCTCCTTCCTCCTTTGTACCTTCCTGGTGAAATTCTATTGATCCTTCAAAACTCAGTTCAAATATTACCTCCATGATAGCTCTTTCTTCCTTTGGTACCTACCTCTATGGCTGTATATACTTAAATATCACAAAGGAATTGGTTTTTTATCTCTCTGACGTTGACCCAATAAAGATGTTAACCAGGTCTTATCTATCTTTTTACTTCTGGCATCCTGTCCAGGTGCTTAATTAATGGCCTGGGAATTAATAGACACAACAGATAAGTGATGGAATGAATATAAAGTGAGGTCCTGGAAAATATAGAATCAAACAGAAAAGGCCTAGGAAGCCACATCCCATGAGGTGTAAATAAGACTAGGGTTTCCCTCTCATCTGGTTATTTCTTGGACCTACAGGTCATCACCCTCATTAAGGACATCTCCCCTAAGCTGTAAGCAGGAAATGCCTTGGTATCAGGCCCAATGGCCCATATTGAACACATAATCCCTTGGCCGGTGACTCACCAATGGATTCCAGAAGGCACGGTGTGGGTGGCCTTCCTCTATCAATCAATAGTTGAGTGTCCTAGCCTGTGATTGGAGCTCCTTCTTGCCACCCAAGCTTATAGGTCTCTCAGATGCAGCCTGTATGGAGACCTCTGGCCATCAGTCCTGCTCAATTTCTGACCACCCACCAGGAGACGCAGGGAAGCGTCCATAAAAACTAGCTTTTATGACCACTGACACCCCCTTGAGCATGGTCATTATGATTATTTAACATTTATGAGACACGCTTGCTGCAGTGGGGGCAAGGGAAAGGCAGTTTGGCAGCTTCAACACAAGCGGATGTTTCTATATAACCCCCAAAGGTGCTCCCTCCCACCCAGATGAGTTCATTTGCAACTACATTCAGGAACTCATAGAGGCCAGGGCAAAAGTCACTTAATGCATCCTGTATAATATTAACCCAGGCATTTCCAAGGAACCTCAGTCAACCAAAAACCAACAGAGGAGATGGGCAATTAATCCGATTTTCAGTTGCACACTTCTATTGATTTGTTCTCTGAGTGAGGTTGATATGCAGTCTTTTATTCTTTCTTTCTCTGTCAGTAAAATATATAGACTTCTGACTTTATGGCAGACCCTGTGTCTGGTCTTGGCATTGTCTAGACAAATAAGGTAAGCTGTGCCCCCAGAGAACTCAAATTTGTGGAGAAAATAGGCATGAAAACAAAGCTCTATTATTACAGGTGATGTGTAAGAGCCAAGTTCATAGAAAAGTGGAGGTCTAGAGGAGGGGGTGGCCAACTCACCACTGGGCAGGGGCAGGTTAGGAAGGATTTGCTAGAGGAAAAGCTCAAATGGTGTTTGATGGATGATGACAGTTTGGGGGTGTGTGGGTGTGGAACTTACTGTCAGAGGGAATGACTAAGCAAAGGTGTGGGAGGGTGAATGGTGTGGCCTGTTCAGGGAACCCTAAACCATGCAGACAGGCTGGAACCCACAGTGTGAGGGGATGAGGTCTTGCCCATCACTGAAGAAGGGCGGCCATGACTGCTGCATTTGGAAACACTGGTCACTTCTTGGAATGCACTCCTCCCTTGGTTTGGAGTGCACTCCCCTCAGTGGAGCAGCTCCTACCTCTCTCCATGCTCCCCCTCTGTTGTTTGTATGAGATTGTCTTTCTCTGCCCACTCTGTAATACCGGTGTTCCTTAGGGTTCCCGCCATGGTTTTTCTCACTCTAGACTCCTCTTTAGGAATTTTTCCACTGCAGCGATACCCCAAATAACATATCTCATCCAGATGAGCTCTATCCTGAACTCCAGATGTGTACATGGATCCAGCTAGTGGACATCTCTACCTGATAGTAGTGGCCATCTGCTCCCTAAACTTTCATGCATTCTCTACTTCCCATGCTTATGGAAAGTATTCATGGCTGGGCGCGGTGGCTCATGCCTGTAATCCCAGCACATTGGGAGGCTGAAGCGGGTGGATCACCTGCGGTCAGGAGTTTGAGACCACTCTGGCCAACATGGTGAAACCTCGTCTCTACTAAAAATAAAAATACAAATAAATTAGCTTAGCGTGGTGGCAGGTGCCTGCAATCCCAGCTACTCAGGAGGCCGAGGCAGGAGAATCAGTGGAACCCGGGAGGCGGAGGTTGCAGAGAGTGAGACCATGCCATTGTACTCCAGCCTGAGCAACAAAGCGGGACTCCATCTCAAAAAAAACAAAAAAAACAAAAAAAAAAAAAAAAAAAAAAGAAGAAGAAGAAGAAAGAAAGAAGGAAAAGCATTCATATATCCAGCTATTCACTGTATCCTCAAACCTTGAGTTATCCCAGACTCTACACTTTGCCTCATATGTTACACCAAGTCTATCAACCATTTATTCACTCGCTTATTCAATATTTATTTAATTCTTTCTTTGGCCAGGGCTGTGGCTAGCAGCAGGTGATATAGAGATGAGTGAAACAGAGTCTTGACCCTTGAGGAGCTCACAGTCAAATGGGAACAAATGCACATGAACAGGTGGCTGTCACTCTCGGTGCACAGTGCAGCAATAAGAGGACCATGGGAAAAGACACCTACACCAACCATGGTGGGTGGGGTGGGGTGACAGAGGTCGAGCAAAGCTTTCCCTAGGAGGTGATGCCTGTGCTGATCCTCAAAGGATGAGTAGAAGTTTGGCAGGGCAACAGGAGGGTGAGATGGTGAGGAAAGGGAGGCATTCCAGGGAAAGGGAATAACATGAGGCAATGAATGGGGGTGATAAATGGTTTCTCTCCTGCAGCTCTGACTTGCTTTTAATTACAAGCAAGTCAGAGCTGCAGGAGAGAAAAATGAAACACAGAAGTGGCTGGGGATGAGGAGAGGAGATTGAATGATGTAGGGCCTCGTGTTCCCTGATAAAGAGTTTGGATGTATCCCACTGGAAATAGTGATCCAACAATTTGAGCAGGGACTGATTTGACCAGGTTAATTGTTGCAGGAAGATCAAGATAACACGTAAGGAAGGTTGGCAAGGGGAGCAGGGCTGGCTGCAATTAGAAGGCCCAGAGAGCAAGGATAGGCCTGAACTAGGGCAGGTGCTCCAGGGAGATTACAGGATGTGATATTGGCGAGTGATACTGGGAAGACATTTCTCAAGTAGAGTCAGCTGCCTTTGCTCATCATTTGAATGTAGGAATGACACAGAGGTAGAATAAAGATAGTGAGGTTTTTTCTAGCTGAATGACAGGTGAGAATCAGTGTGGTTTAAAACAGTTTTGAGATATTATACCCCAAAATGCTTTGTAAGCTTGAAAGATATTTTTCACACAGGGAATGGGGCTGACTGCAGCTCCTGGATCTGACCTGGTCCTCTGGGCGTTGAGTCTATACCCTTGAAGTGGGCACAAAAGCTACGGCGGACCATAGACTATTAAGCAACGAGGACAGCCAGGATCGAAGTCACAGGGACTGTCAGACTGAGAGGAGCCTTTGGTAACTTTGCAGGCCGGCTGTGCTGGGCCTCCTGCTCTCTGCCTCTTGCCGCTAGGAATGCTGGGATGTTTGGGTTACACAACAAATCCCCCTCTACACCAGAAGGGGGAGGAACGTCTTCAACTCTGCCCATCGATGCCTTCATTCCCCTCCACTTCCACGTGTTTCTCATTAAAGGACTGATAGAAGGGGCTGGGGTTGTTGGTAGATTTATCATCACTCTGTCCTCCTCCAACTCAATCCTCCAGAAGAGCTTATGGTCTTAAAGGAAAAGGGGCTTTGAAGAATAAAGTGCAGCTATCAGGGAAAAATGGATTTTAGGGCTATGTCTAGATATTGGTTTCCTTTTCTTTCTCTTTTTGCCTCTTTATTTTGTTTTAAAGGGCAAGTGTTTTCTGGTGTTTTGGGGCAGAACAGCATCTCTGGTATTTCTTTGGAGCTAGTGAAATCCTGAGACACCTCTTCCTGGTCTGTGGAAGTCGGACTAGATGGAGTTGAAGGTCCTCTCGGTGCTGAGCATCTAAGATACAGTTCTAGGGGTCAGTTAGTTGAGGAGGCACCACCATGAATGGAAAAAGCAGTAGGTCAGGAGTTCTTGCTCTATGTGACTGCTTTGAGACCCTGGGAAATTCATTTTACCTCTCTAAATCTAGATTTTCTGATTTTTCAAATGAGGACAATTATCCTGTGTGTATACATTGTAGGCTGTTGTGACGATCAAATGGAAATGTCAAGGTTTAACCTGTAAAAAGCTATGTACTTCCAAGGAACTTGCACCTAACTGGTGACTTTACCCAGACATCTGCTTCACCAGTTTTTGCCAGTTGAACTGTGCCTAGAGGCCTAGAACTTGGGCAGTTTGTAATTAACCAGGACCCATCTTCATGGGGACCCAGATCTCCTCATCTGTACCATGAGTCTAATAGTAACTATCCTATAAGGCTGTAGTGAGTAATAAATAACATAATTCCACCTGCCTCTTCTTCCATCCATCTGTCCATCTGTCAGTCTATCTATCTATCTGTCTGTCTGTCTATCTATCTATCTATCTATCTGTCCATCCACCCATAGATTTGTGTTGAACCTTGTTCTTTACCCTTGTTTCTATGCTGAGTTCTGGGGATACAAAATTAAGACATGATCCTGTCCTCTAGGAAAGCACAATCCAGGCATGGAGATACAAAACCAACCAAAAAGTTATAAAAGAACATGAGAATTCAGGGAAACACCTCCATTGGAGTTATGGGAGATCCCAAGGGAGAGTAGCATTTAGATTAGCCTGGGGGCCTGGGGGGTGTCGTCAAAGGCTCCTTACAGGAGATGGCACCTGAGCTGAGACTTTTTAATTGTAATTTAAAATTTTTGTGGGTATGTAGGAGGTGTGTATATTTATGGGGTATACTAGATGTTCTGATACACACATGCAATGTGAAATAAGAACACCATGGAGAATGGGGTATCCATCCCCTCAAGCATTTATCCTTTGAGTTACAAACAATCCAATTACACTCTTAAGTTATTTAAAAGTGTATAATTAAGTTATTATTGACTATAGTCACCCTATTGTGCTATCAAATAGTAGGTCTTATTCATTCTTTCTTTTTTTTTTTTTTGGTACCTACTGAGCTGAGACCTGAAGGATGAGTCAGCCAGGTGTGGGGCTTGGCAGGACATAGGAAAGGTGAACCACTGTTCAGGAAAAGGGCTGGCATAGAATGTTCTTCCTCCATAACTTCACATGGCTTGCCTCTGACTTCTTGCAGGCCTCTGCTCAAAATGTCATCTCCTTATAGGCATTTTCTCTCTGCACCCTGGTCACACTCCATCCTTTTACTTTGCTTTAGTGTCCTTTTTATCACTGAAATCATACTATATACACTTTGTGTACTTATAGTCTGTCTTCCCTGTTGAAACGTAAGCTCTATGTGGACAGGGACCTTATCTGTCTTGTTTAGTGCGATATCCCTGTCACTTAGGATCTGACAGTGTATTGGTTTGTTAGGGCTGACGTAATAACGCGCTATAGACTGTGTGGCTCAAACAGCAGAAATTTATTGTTTCATAGTTCTTGTATTAGTCAGGGTTCTCTAGTGGGACAGAACTAATAGGATAGATGTATATGTGAAAGGGAGTTCATTAAGGAGAATTGACTCACAAGATCACAAGGTGAAGTCCCACAACAGGCCACCTGCAAGCTGAGGAACAAAGAAGCCAGTCCGAGTCCCAAAACTTCAAAGTAGGGAAGCCTACTGTGCAGTCTTCAGTCTGTGGCCGAAGGTCCAAGAGCCTCTGGCAAACCACTGGTGTAGGTCCAAGAGTCTAAAAGCTGAAGAACTTGGAGTCTGATGTTCAAGGGCAGAAAGGATTCAGCATGGGAGAAAGATGAAGCCTGGGAGACTCAGCGAGTCTGCCCATTCCACATTCTTCTGCCTGCTTTATTTTAGCCTTGCTGGTAGCTGATTAGATGGTGCCCACCCAGACTGAGGGTGGGTCTGCCTCTCCCAGTCCACTGACTCAAATGTTAATCTCCTTTGGCATCACCCTAACAGACACACCCAGGAACAATACTTTGCATCCTTCAGTTCCATCAAGTTGACACTCAATATTAACTGTCACGGTTCTGGAAACTAGAAGTCCAAGATCAAGGTGTGGGCAGGGCTGGTTTCTTCTAGGGGCCATGAGGGAGAATCTGTTCCTTGCCTCCCTCCTAGCTTCTAGTGGTTCCTTCAGTGTTCCTTGGCTTATAGTCACATTACTCCACTCTCTGCCTTCATCTTCACATTGACATTCCACCTGTGAGTGTGTGTCTATGTTCAAATATTCCCTTCTTATAAAGTCACAATTCATATGGAATTAGGGGCCCAGCATATTACATTTTATTACACCTGCAATGACTGTATTTCCAAATAAGATCACACTCTGAGATATCAGGTGTTAAGACTCCAGCTTATGAATGCTGGAGGGACACAATTCAACCCATAAGTGACACATAGTAAATATGTCTGTTGAATGGAGGAATGAATGGACAAAGGCACGGAGGCAAGGCATGGAGCCTGTAGAGGGCTCTGGGTTGTTTGGGATTCCTGGCTCATAAAGAGCAAGACAGGGAGTGGTGAGGGCTGACACCTGGAGGTGTATGTAGTGCCTCCTTAGCACATGGGAAGCACTCAGATGGTAGCTGCTACAATTTTCATTTTTACTCGTTGTTAGGCGAATGCATGACTCTCTCTGGGGCAATGCATCCCTGCTCCTAGAAGACTCAGTTCACAGCAAGCGGGACTGACCTGTCAGCAATTTGGGCTGGCATCATCCTGTTTTCCAAAAGCCACGTGTTCACCAGCTTACTCAGCAGGTCCTTGAGGCACACATCTTGTACAGAGGCCTTCTAACCTGGTCGCTGTTCCTTTATACTCCAACAATAAGTTGTATTCTGCCCACTGATAAAGAGTCTATTATTCATGAGCTGAGATCAGGGAAGGGTTGGTGGGAGTTCTGGAATGTTTCCTTTAGGGTCATAACCACTGACACACAATTTCTGACTAATCAACCCTTGTGATACAGCATGGGCAAGGTAACAACAAAAATAGCAAAGGAAACCAAGATTAATGTGGAAATGTCCCTGGATATCAGGATAGGAAGTTGTGAAGGAGCCAAGGGGGCTCCTCGGAGAATGAGCTGGAAGTCGGGAGAGATAACCTAATGGTGGAGTGAAAAAGGGGCTCTGGTGTTGACACAGCCTGACATGAGTCCAGCCTCTTCCTCCTATTAGCTGTGGGATTTGAGGCGAGTCACCTTCCCACTGTGAATCAGTTTCCCCTGCTCAGAGGTGGGAATAATATAACCCATTGTGAAAATGGGAGAATGCATAACATAGGGCCTGGCATTTAAAAGAGCTCAATGCATGGTAGCAGTCATAATAATAGCTCACACCAATGGAGTGATTATAATGGGCAAGGCATTATTCCGATTGCTCACCCATGAGGTCGGCGCATCATAAAACTCCTTTTGCAGTTGACAAAACAAGTTTGGAGGGCTTAAGTAAAAGCCTAAAATCACATGGTTACTAAGTGGTGGAGCTGAGATTCCAACTCAGGCAGTCTGTGCTAAGAGCTTGTGCATTTAACTATCATGCTAGGTAGTTGTAGGCATGATTATAATTGACGTGAATGTTCACTAGCCACAAGGTAAACATTTGGGGCTTTTCCAGTCAAGAAAACCAGAAAGAAGCTAAATAATAAAAGCGATTAAAAGTTACTAAACAATTCTCAGGTTCCGGGTTATAAATATATTTAGATTATCTCAATAATGCTCATGTTTGGCCTGGAAAAGATGTATTCTCACTTGCATTTTAGAAACAAGGACACTAAGACTCAGAAATATGATACAGCTAAGATTCAAATCCAAATCTGTTTGAGTCCAAAGCCCAGCCTCTCTCCATCATACCTGCTGCCTCCAGGAAATTAACTAGAGGTCACCTTCTAGGGGCTGCATGACATCGCAGAGCAGGGATGACTAAAACCTGGGAGGGTTTTCCTGACTTGCGTCAGAGCTGACAGGGATGGAGAACCATGAACAAGTTCCCAGTATAGTGGGTCCAAAATGAGTAACAAATCAGACACCCAAAGGAAGTTTAAAAGGCAATAGGAAAAATACTACTGGGATCTGATGGACCGTGGAGTGCAGAGGAAACATGGAGTGCAGAGCAGGGAAGATGGATACGAGAGCCTAAATTTAAAACTGGCTCGAGGTAAGGAAGGAAGTGATCAACCTAATTTTAGAAAGACTCAGACTCTGAGGCTCCTAAGGTATGAGACATGGAAACTCGGGTGAGGATTATTTATCATTTATCAGCCTTGGCTTCCAGAGGAGGGGCTGGGGCTGATTCAGTTGAAAAGCATCCCCTGTGGGCTTTGAAGTCAGATACATCTAGGGTCGAGCTGAACTTGGCTGAGTGACTAGTTTCTCCACTCTGAGCCTTGGTTTCCTCATCTATAATATGGGGCAATAGTATCTGCCCAATAGCATTTTTTTTTTCCAGAGTTAAATGAGAAAATATAGAAAGGGCCTAATAAATTACTTGGCCAGATGGATACTCAATTAATGTCATTGAATGAATCTTCATGGAGAGACCACATGTTTATAAAAAAAAGTCCTCAGTGAATCATGATAAGAGTATTGCCAATGGACTCTAATTTCTTTAGATTAGAAAAGAGGTTTTCATGTTGGTTGCATTTGGTCTTTTCCTTATTTAATGTCTACCACACTCTGAAGACTTGAAGCATATTTAATAATTGAATGATTCTGTATTTATGTACTCAAACCCTGGCATAAAATATTATTGCTAATTACATAATGCACTCTGGCTTACATTATAGGACTTTTGGGTTTTTTTTTTTCTTTTTTTTTAACACCATAATCTCTTTTTTCTTCAAAATTGAGATAGCTTTACTTTTTTTTCCTGGTTCTAAAAATAATAAAAGTTGGTTGAATTTTTTTTTTTTTTAGTCAGAGTCTTGCTCTGTAGTCCAGACTGGAGTGCAGTAGCGCAATCTCAGTTTACTGCAACCTCTGCCTCCTGGGTTCAAGTGATTCCCCTGCCTCAGCCTCCTGAGTAGCTGGGATTACAGGTGTACAGACACCCTTGGCTAATTTTTGTATTTTTCATAGAGATGGGGTTTCACTATATTGGCCAGGCTGGTCTCGAACTCCTCACCTCAAGTGATCCCCCTGCCTCAGCCTCCCAGAGTGCTGGGATTACAGGCATAAGCTACTGTGCCTGGCCAAAAATAATTTATGAACTCACTGTGCTATGAAGTAGAAAGTGAAAGAATACCCTCTAATTTGACTTCCTAGATATAACCATCTTTTATGTGTATATGCTTTTAGATTTTATTCTATACTCATATAAGCATACATGTTGCACTGTATTCTACACACACACACACACACACACACACACACACACACACACACACTTAGTGCGGTCTTGACTTTTAGCTGAATACATTGCCGCCTAAAATAAAGACAACATGTCCTAGCCTCCCCTCCAGCTAGATGTGTCCATGTGGTGAATTTCTGGCCATTGACAGAACAGAAGACATGTTGTGGGGCACCATAGAGGTAGCTTAAGAGTCATTGACTTGGATGAGAGGTGTGTCTTTTTATGCTTTTTTCTGCCCTCTTTCTTCTGGACTACAGAACAGATGTGAAGCACTCATCTTTTTTTTTTTTTCTGGTAGAGTTTTGCTCTTGTCCAAGCTGGAGTACAGTAGCGCAATCTTGGCTCACTGCAACCTACGCCTCCCAGGTTTAAGTGATTCTCCTACCTCAGCCTCCCGACTAGCTGTGATTACAGGCATGCACCACCACACCGGACTAATTTTGTGTTTTTAGTAGAGATGGGGTTTCTCCATGTTGGTCAGGCTGGTCTTGAACTCCTGAACTTAGGTGATCTGCCCACCTCGGCCTCCCAAAATGCTGGGATTATAGGCTGAGCCACTGCACCCAGCCTAAGGCAATCGTCTTAAGCCATGAAGTGACCCTGAGGAGGGAACCACACACTGGACACCCAGGGAAAGGCGCATGAATCATGATAACTTAATGGAATAGCCATGCTGGCCCTGATTGCCCTTCCTCAGGCCTTCCTTATCACTGGAGAATAATCCTCTGTGATTTTATGTCACTGCAGTACTTGGATACAATCTCTAAATGATACACAGTCCTCCATCCCTCTTAAATTAAATTTGTAATATAGATATTTTCCACTGTCAATGCATAAAAAAACTACCATGTTCTTTTTAATAACATAATATTCATAATAGTCCATTGCAAGGATTTATCAAAATTTACTCAATTCTTTATTGACAAAACTCAAAATTTATTTGGAAATTATAAACACTGTGGTATAGAAATCTTTGTGCACAATTTAATATTCTCTTAGGATAAGAAGAGGAATTTTAAGGCTAAAAGATTTGTGCATTTTAAATGGATAGGTATTGCCAAATTGTCTCTAGAAAAGTTGTTCCAAGCTATACTTCTTAGGTAGAATTACATATTTATGTAATTACATATATATGTGTTATACATTCAAAGCATGAAGAATAGCATAAGAAATGTGGTATGCCTTAAGGCCGGGTGCAGTAGCTCACACCTGTAATCCCAGTACTTTGGGAGGCTGAGGCGGGCGGATCACGAGGTCAGGAGATCGAGACCATCCTGGCTAACACAGTGAAACCCTGTCTCTACTAAAAATACAAAAAATTAGCTGGGCGTGGTGGTGGGTGCCTGTAGTCCCAGCTACTCGGGGAGGGTGCTGAGGCTGGAGAATGGCGTGAACCCGGGAGGCGGAGCTTGCAGTGAGCTGAGATGGCACCACTGCACTCCAGCCTGGGCAACAGAGTGAGACTCCATCTCAAAAAAAAAAAAAAAAAAAAAAGAAATTTGGTATGCCCACTATCCAGTTGAAGAAATAGAACATTTCCACAGCCCTTCTGAAAAGTCCTGTGCACCTCATTCTCACTGCTCACCAACCCTCATCAACCAGTAGGCTAGTATCTCTTTGGCTCCTTCAACAACCCTTGAAGCGAGTGGAACTCTTTCACGAGCAAGTGATAGACAAAGCACACCCCTGCTCTGCAAAAGAATGTATCAGTTCATACAGTTTCAAGATCCTGGGCTGGGACTGGCTGGAGGGGTCTCACATGATCTCTCTTCCTCTCTCAGGACTCCTTTCTTCCATGTTGGCTTCAGTCTCAGTTTCCACATAGCACCAGGATGGGCCAGCAGCTCCAGGCCTGCATTCTCCAGGTTTATATCTAGAGGAAAAAAATACTGCATCTTCCCTTTAGCTCCCACACAAGACCTGGCTTCACTCTGATTAGATTAACCAGAGTACCGAGCCAGTCCTGAGCATACTAGCTCCCACTATGGCTTTGTTATCTGGAGTCTATCACAGCCTTTCTGATGCTAATTTATACTTTCTGCCTGTATTGGGATAACAAACCCCAGGAGTTAACTACTTTTTTCGTAATGCACTCCCTGGTAGAGGACAGTACAGAGATAATGTCTGCTAACATTTACTGAGTGCTGCAAAGTCCCAGATGCCTCACCTCTTATTCGGTCTGTCTAATGTCTCTGCAAGGTGTGTATAATGCCCATTTTATAAATGAGGAAAGTAGAGAAGATAAGTAACTTTGAGCTCACACAGCTTGTGTGTGTTGAGGCTGGGATCCAGCTGCAGGTTGACCTCACTCCAATGTCTAGTGGCCACGCGGCAGGCCACATGGCCTCCCTTGCAACAGGCATGTGTTTACCTCACAGGGCTGTTGAAAATGTCACATGAAAACACTGTGTCAGCTGAAGCACTTCACAAACATCAGTTCACCGAACTCACTGATATGCCCTAGATTTACCTCCTTTGAGATCCCAGGGGGAAAGGAAGAGGACAGATTGGTCACTGGCCTTGTCATCCTGAGATCAAAAAATTAAGCAGGGGAAGAAAGAGACAAATTATTCCCCAAACTGTTTTTCTGTATTTCTACAAAGCCTGTCTACAACTCTTCAGGATTTTAAGAATTATACAAAACACTTTTAAAAGAACTATGTACTCTAGACAAACAAGGTGCTGGGAGGGCCCTGTGAGGGGTGGTAGAAATAATTAGAATTCAGAGTGGACAGATCTGGGTTCCAGCCCTGCCTCTGACCATTGCTGGCCCTACTGTGTGCCTTGGAGCATGGCCCAGTCTTCTTGCTGGCCTCAGTTTCCCCACTGGTTCAACAAGGGGTTTGAATAGAGACATTTCCCATCCTAAAGTTTTTCATCTGTAGAATAAATATGGGGTGGGGTGATGAGGAGGTGATAGTGGCCCCAGGCTCACCAGGTTATCATCTCTGAAGGTTTCAGAGAAAAAAGACAGTATCTTCCATTGACATTAGAACAACCTCCTTGTGGGCTGAGGAGGAGCTGAGGAATGGGACCCTAGGGGTTTTCCTGCCTCTGGAAATACTTGGCTTTGGTTATTCCCCAGCCAAAAGCTTTGTGACTCCTGCAAGGAGTTGCTTGGAGTACATGGCCAGGCTCCAGTTTGGATGTGAGGAGTATAGATCATTAGTAAGAGATTTTAATGTCCCGTAAACTGGCTTCCTGGAGGGGAGTGCTCACTCCAGTATAATTGAGCTGTTAGTGAGAAACTCAGCCTGTTTGCAGCCAAGGACATGCAGAGTTTGGGGAGAGAGTCCTGGGGAAGTGCAGTGTCAGGAGATGAGATGAGCACTGGCCTGGGAGTCAGGGGCTATATTCCAGGCTCTGTCACTGACCCGGGCAAGTCACTCACTTCTTCTCCCTGGGCCTCATTTTCTTTGTTTTCAAAATGAGGGGTAGTATTGAATGTGCTTTGGGGCTTTCCAGTTCAGCCAAAAAGCATATGAGGAGGTTAAGGCAACAGATGCTGGAGCCACCCTGCCTGAATTCTGATCCAGCCCTGCTGCTTACTGTCTTTGTGTCCTTGGGTGCTTTATTTTAACTCTCTGCACTTTGGTTTTCTCATCTGTAGAATGGGAATAGACTCACCACATGTGATTTTGTAACAGTTAAATGTAAAGCACTTAAAATAATGCCTGGCATAAAGTAAATGCTCTCCAAGTACAAGCCATTATGTGACTAAATTGCCATAACACATTATGAAGGCTCACCCATTCCAGAGCAGGCAATGCCCTCTGTGCAGGAGGATGGGAGGAGCAGCGCTTCTGCTGTAGGGATGGCCAGCCTGCCAGGCTTCAGCCATGCATCACTTTCTATGGCAGGGGGAAGAGGACTTTGTACCCAACCAACTCTGTCCGTTGAGGACTGTACAGGGAGGAGGCATCTTGCTAAGGAAAACTCTGTGGGGTCAAAGTCTAAGACACACTGTCTCATGGTAGGGAAGAGGGAAAAGTAAAAGAAAGGAGGGAAAGAAGAGGTGGTTCCCTCTGCATACAGTCGGAGTAGGATGTGCTTTGGGTGAGACATGGGTTCACGTCCTGGCTGTGTTACACTCACTTGTTGTGGGAGCCTTTAATGAGTCTGTGGATTTTTCTGTCCTTCTTGTCACTCATTTGTCAGATGAGAACATAGTATCCAGGTCTGTGATCTGCAGATAGTGTGAATGGAATAGTGGCACAGTGTCGGCTACGATGAGGATGCTGAAGTGTGAGTGGAATCAGAATCAGAAGACAGGAGGCTGTGGCCTGTGACAGCACCAGGGCAGGCCAAAGAGCGGGGGGTGGTGGTTGTTGGTGGTGGTAATATGTGTGTGTGTGTGTATATAAGGGTGTGTTACAGTGACAGTGGGGAAGGAGAAAGAGGAATGGTTTGCAGTTTCTTGAGGTTTGGTAAGGACTTACCCAATGATATGTCCAAGTATCTTTAGCTTAAATTTCCCTGCTGTGGCTCAGGCCCACACCCTCTCCCAACTGGACACCTGTACCAGCCTCTTCCCTGGTTCCCTGCCTTCACTCTTGCTGTGATCAGAGTCATCCTTCTAAAATGGAGGCCAGGCACAGTGGCTCATGCCTATAATCCCAGCATTTTGGGAGGCCGAGGCAGGCAGATCACTTGAGGCCAGGAGTTCAAGACCAGCCTGGCCAACATGGCAAAACCCTGTCTCTACTAAAAATACAAAAATTAGCTGGGTATGGTGGCACACACCTGTAGTCCCAGCTACTTGGGAGTCTGAGGCAGGAGAATCGCTTGAACCTGGGAGGCAGAAGTTGCAGTGAGCCGAGATTGTGCTACTGCACTCCAACCTGGACAGCAGAGCAAGACACTGTTTCCAAAAAAGAAAAAAAAGAAAAAAAAAAAACAGTAGAGATTTGATAGCATCACTATGATGGCTCCCCCCGTCCTTGGGATAAAAAATAAGTCTCTGAGTAAGGGTATCTTCTGACTGCTGGCAGAGGTCCATTGCCCTCCCTTGCCCACCCTGCTGTGTGCCCCAAGACTGACTTGTATGGAGTGCATTCCTGGACCCACACACATTTGCATTTTCCATTGGATTCAGCCAGTGAATCCCAGCAAGAGACGGGAGGGCAGGAGGAGACCACTCAGAGTGTTTACCTTTCACCTCCCTCTTGCACGGTCTTCCCTCTACCTGGAGGCCACAGCTCCTGCCATAGTGTTCCCTATGCTGCTTCCTCCTCTTGCCCCTCCAGGCTTTGGGGTGGTAATGGCTACTAGCCCAGGAGTAGTGCAGCATCCATTATTACTTCTCATCTTCCCTGCCCACAGTTTGTGCAAAGTTCCTTTGCTAAACTTTTCTTAAACCACTCAGGTGAGCATGCCATCTCTTTGCTGCTGGGTCCTTGACTGACAATAGCTTACAAGGTCCCGCAGGATCTGCCTCTGCCTTTCTTTGCCCTTGCACCCAGTGTTCCAACTTCTTTCCACTATTCAAAGGCAACAGCCTCTTTCTCAGCCCAGAGCTCTCCCGCAACTGGTGCTTTGCCCAGGATGACTTCATTTCTCTGTATTGACTTCCTCCAAGAAGTCTTCCTTAATCCCCCTGGGCTGGGTGTGAGCGCCTTCTCTGGCTCTGATCCCCTGCACTCCCCATCACAACATGCACCGTATATACTATGATTGTCTGCTTACTCTGTCTTTCCTACCAGACTGTAACCCCCTGTGGGCAGGACAGGAACCATGTCTCACCCTTAGAGAAGGGAGAGGTGAAGAGCACAGACTCCAGAGCGAGGCTACCTGCTTTGTCACTCATCAGCTGTGTTTGTGTAGCCCAAACAAGATCCTTAGCGTCTATATGAACTGTTACCTCATCTGTAAAATGGGGATACAGATAATATCTACCTATAGTATTGTGAGGATTAAATTAGCTCATATACATAAAACACTTAGTTTTACATATAGGATTACTACATGGAGAATATTAGGTATTGTAGTCAGTTTGTGACACAAAGTGTGTGCTTGATGAATAGAGAATGAATGAATTATATCTAATAGGTATATCATAGCACAATACTCTTTCTCATTTAGTTTTTATAGCAGCCTTGTGGGGGACAGAAGGCAGAAATTCTATTCCCACTTTTCAGACAGGGACCCTAAAGCTTGGAGGGACTTGCCCAGAGACCCACAATTAACACAGCTGAGGGACACATGGAACCTGGGAAGTGAGACCCCCTAGCTGGCTGCCCTCTCCTGAGGGTTGGGCAGCCTCTCCTTCAGCTGCCCCAGGGTATGAAGAGGCTGGTGGGATTCAGCTCCAGCCCGTTCTCCTGCTCTGGGATAGAGGAAGCTGCAGAGTATAGAATCCAGTGCCCTTAGGGGCCTCAGCTTTGATCACTTTCCCTGAAAGTCTCTGAGTCACCTTTGGGATTTTCCGGACCGTAAGGTCCTGGAGGGTTAAAAACAAAAGTCCAATGTGTCGCAAGTTGACCCAGGCGTCCATCTGGGAAATGTGGGAGCTAGTGGGAGAACCCCAGGAAGTGAGACTCAGAAGGGAATATGCCTTTAATGTTTCAATGAATAGCAATGATAATAATAATAATTTATTTAAGGTCTGTCATAACTAAGAACATTTATTTGGTGCTTCCGGGAGTGCATGCATGCTCTGATGGCACTCGGCATGCTGCATTCTGATCAGTCACATCTGTGCCTGTTGTACTTGTCAGTGGAGATTCTCATTTAATCCCTGAACCCCAGAACCCAGCTCTGTGCCTGATAACGCAAAGGAGTCCCAGTGGTTGTGGAATGACGGACCAAATACTTGACTGGATCTAGCATCTTCCTTGTTCCCCACACAACTCCATTTTACAGATAAGGAAACTGAGGTTCAGAGAGGATAAATGCTTCAATGAAGGTAATACTTGTGAACCCAGTTTCTCCAGGAGGCCTCATAGTTTAATGACGAGGAGCCAAAGTTTTCAGGTCAAACGGACCTAGGTTCATATTCTCAATCTGCCAGCTACCTGCTGTATGATATAAGTTACTCAACCTCTCCGAGCTTCAAGGGTGTTATTGGTGAAATGGGCACAGTAATAGTAAATATTTTATCTGGTTGTTTTAAGGATCAGCCTAATGCATGCAAAAAGACCGGCACACTGGCACAAAGAAAGAGCTCCGCAAATGTTGGTTACTGTTATCACTATTCTTATTGCCTATATTATCCTTTTCATTGTTATTTTTTCTTATTTTGTAAAAGAATGTACTGCACTATGGGTTATTTTGATTATTGAATATGCACCTGGCATATACTAGAACAATGACCAATTAGTGACTGTCCTTTCTTTTTGGGAGTTTCCTTTTATTAGTCCTTTTCTTTTTGGGGGTTAGTCTAGTGTAGCCTCTACCATGACTCATGGCCCCAGAGCTGAATGTTTTCAAGGGGTTCATGAAGCCCTGACTCTTCCTGGTATGGGAGCATGGAAAAGGATGATGAAATTGGGGGTGATGACCTGGGAGTAGGCTTGCTACAGGCAGGTGGGCAGAAAATATTGCTCAGCTTCTAAGCAAGCCGAGAATCACTTCAGGACAGCCCCAAATTGCCACACTTATCCTGCTCTGCTTGAGAGAGGTGGCCATATGAACTATTTCAGGGACTTTCCAAGGAATTCTGGAAGCTTCTTGCCAGTCCCTCTCTCAATCTCTCCTTGGGGAATGAGGCTAATTCTTTTTATGTCTTCTGAGATGTGTTTTCTCTGCAAAGACAATTCAAGGGCCAGCAACTTGAATACTATTTTATAATCCAATTAGGAGCCATGTTGTCTCTCCAACATGGGGAGACTGTACTGATGAGCCTATGCTATATCAGGTTTATACACCTGGGAGATGCTTACGGCCTTTTCATGATACAGAAAGGGAAACTGAGGTCAAGTGTCATGGTTGGGAACAGACCCAGACTGTGCGACTCATCACTAAAGAGTCAGCGTGAAGGAGTAGGAAATGTAAACCAGCCTGGGCTATAGCCTGGTTTTGCTATTTATTACCTGAGTGATCTTGGGCAAAAACTCCAATACCCCAGACCTCAGTTTTCTTATCTGTGAAATGAGCATAATGATACCGTCCTCCCAGCAGCAGCAGAAAGCATAGAAAAGATAATGGAGAGAGAAGCCCCTAGCATATACTTGGCATAAAATAAGTCCCCCTTTCCTCCTGCCTCTCCTTCCTTCCTGAAATAAAGAGGGGCTTTGGAATCAGACTGGCCTGGGTTCAAATCCTATGTGAACTTGAGAAAAGAATTAACTTTTATGGGTCTTGGTTTTCTCATTTGTGAAATGGCAACAAGAACAACCACGTTGAGGGTCTTTGAGGAATAGAGATGACAGATGTCACATAGGAGGCCCTCCTAGACAACGCTGCTCTCCTTCCTTCCACTATCCTCCAGGATTCCTTCTGCAGCCTCACAGGCTAGGGTTCCCTACTCCGAGCTAAGGCAGCAGGGAAATGTGTCTGCAAGTCTCTAGCCTCTCTGGGCAGGTACAGTGTACCCAGCTCAGGGCTCATCAGCAGAGCTGGTGATGCTGAGGACAGGACACTCCCTTCCAGCCCTCAGGCCACTTCAGGATACAGATCCCTCAGGGGGTGTCAAACCCAAAGAGGATCACTGCAACAGTTTCCAGAGGGGTTGTTGGAGACTTGGATACATAAATAACCCCTATGAGACAGCCATTTGGCATGCCTTCCTTGTGGGGAGTAAACATTACGTTATTCAGAGAGACACTTAGGTTTCAAACCACTTCATATTTAATCAGCAATCATGCTCCCTTCCAAAAGCCATTCCAGGAAAAACATCAGTTTTGTTTTTGACAAGAAAGAAGGCATTCTGAAAACTTGTGCACATAGCCCGAGCCTCAAGGGACAAACTCATGGCTCTGTTTCGAGTCAGAGGTGGTGTTTCGACCTGGGACACTGTGGCCAAAATGATACACTTCCGTCCGGTGTTTGCAGTTGTCCTGAGGAGCAGTGGTGGATTGCTGGAGAATAGAGGGAGGAACGAAGGCTGCAGGCAGAAGAGACTTGCACTGGAATCCCACCTGTGCCTTTTATTAGAGCTGTGCCCTTCAGCAAGATGTTTAATCCCTTGGAGTCTCATGGTCGTTACTGTAAACTAGGAATAACTATGTCTGCTTGGAAGGTTGGGATGAGATCTAGCCAATGCATTAGGTTGAGCCGTAAGAAATTGCCATTTTTGAAGGTCAAAAATGATAAACTATTGGCAATTGGCAATTTCATATGCTTCCAGCTACTAGATAAGGTGCCTGGCATATGTGAACAGTCTCTTAACTGTGCTAAGCATTTTACATAATCTCAAAACTTTAGTAGGCTTAAGAAGTGGGGGCTGAGGCTGGGTGTGGTGGCTCACACCTGTAATTCCAGCACTTTGAGAGGCCGAGGCAGGCGGATCACCTGACGTCAGGAGTTCGAGACAAGCCTGGCCAACATGGCAAAACCCCGTCTCTACTAAAAATACAAAAATTAGCCAGGCATGGTGGCAGGTGCCTGTAATCGCAGCTACTCAGGAGGCTGAGGCAGGAGAACTGCTTGAACCTGGGAGGCGGAGGTGGCAGTGTGCCAAGATTGTGCCATTGCCCTCCATCCTGGGCAACAAGAGTGAGACTCTGTCTCAAAAAAAAAAAACAAAAACAGTGGGGGCAGTGAGGAATGGGTAAAAAATCTGATTTAGAAGATCTTTGGGGGAGCCTAGAAATCTGCATTTTAACGAACTTGTTATAACTCCTCCAGGTGATTTTTTTTTTTTTTTTGAAATAGGGTCTCACTCTGTCACCCAGGCTGGAGCACAGTAGTGTAGTCACAGCTCACTGCAGCCTCCAACTGCACTCCAGGTGATTTTGATGAGGTGATGCTTAGTGCTCAGTTGATCAAGGCTTTGAATGAATAAAAACCTGAAAAGAAAGGAATAGATAGAATAGTACATTGCAAATCCCTCTCCCAACTCGCTGTCTAGGTCTGTTTGTTTGTTTTCTTTTTTTGGTCCAGATGGGTGTAGCAAGATTAGCGTGTGTGTGTGTGTGTGTGTGTGTGTGTGTGTGTGTGACAGGGAGAGAGAGAAAGGGAGAAAGAGAGAGTTCACGCATGCACTCACAAGAGGGCACTTGGAAATCCCTCTGATGGCATTTAAACCATCTCACTCTAATATCTGGGACTTCTCTTCCCTTTTGAATTACCTCAGTCTTTGGATCATTCTGAGGTAGGGGTTGGTCAATATGTGTTATAACCTCAGTAGCTGTCTTCAGTATTCTAATATTTAGAACAGTTTCAGCTATTTCAAAATGTCCTTAAAAGTTGGAGGAAGAGGTATTAACCAAGAGGTATTAGCCAACAGGGAAATGTAAATATCAGATCTGGAAGCAAGTTGTGAGCCTGATCCCAGCTCCTCACATTTCAGTTGAGGAAGACATGAGCCAGGAAGGCGATGGCACCTCCCAAGGTTATGCAGTGTGAGTTGGGGCAGAGGTGGAGGTGGAACTCAGGTGGAACTTTGCTCTCCTGGGAGCCTGTAACTAACCTTACCTTAGTCTCCTTATTGCTGTATGGACTTAACAAATCCTGGCCAGTGGGGTCTGAATTTGTGTACCTACCTGACTTCTTTCAAATGCTCCTTCCTGTTGTAATTTATACTGTACACACATCTTCCAGGTAAAACAGTCCTATGAATTCTTCTATTTATTCAATAAATATAAATCAAGTACACTGAGGATGCTGTGGTGAGCAAATCAGGCATTATTCTTACCCTCATGAATTCTATAGGCTTCATCTTCCCAATAGGTATAATTATGAGTGCTCTAAGGTAAATGCAGTGGAACTTATGTATAATGGCGAGACCTGCTCTAGTTGAGGCTTCGTAGAGGTTGCCTGTTCTTTACTTTGTGATGGGTACCTGGTGATGAGTCCAGGCTCCAAAATATTTTTGCAAAGTTTTTTGAATTCATAGTAATCCCAGGCATCATGCCGGTCTTCATAGCTTAGCTGTAGATGTAGAAGAAAGGAGGATGAAGCCAGAAAGAGTACCGATACTCAAGCCAAGCTGATGTTGGCAAAAGCTTCGTACCTCACACAGTTAGGAGGAGTCCTACTTCCTGTGGGTAGGTGGTTTTTGGGTCCCCACCAACCTCAGAGGTGCTACCTGTGTTGCTTGGTCTTCAGCTCTGTCCCCACACCTGCAAAACAGACAATAAGACTCTTTCCCTCAGAGGGGTTATTGTGAGAATTAATTGAAATAACATGAAGAAGTGCCTAACTGTGTCTTATCTTATAGTGCCTGAAGAATATTAACTCGTTTCCTACAGGAAATTTTCTCCACACAAATTAGACACTATGTGGCATGGGTCAGGCTTGAGCTAGGTGTGTTGGACTCCTAGTCCAGAGCCCTCTGACTCTACGATGTCCTGAGCTCTCATCAGGATAAGTTTTGGAACATTCCAGAAAACCCTAACTTTATGCTTTAAGTCTGAACTTTATTTGGGAGATATTAGGGATCCACTGTGCTCTTTAAGAAAAGCATCATATGACATAGCCGCTTTTAGGTGATGAACGACCAGGTGAATGTGGGGGTTGAGGAGGAGATGAGAGCTAGAGGCCAAGAGTCCATTTGATTTTGACTATCTCATGAAGTCAGTTCTATGGGAGCCCTCAACCCCTGAAGCAGGGCAGGGAGCAGCTGGGAGGGACAGATGGGAGAGTGTTCATCTCCCCAGTAGAAGCACTTAGCGGCTGCCTGGATCATTTGAGCCTGGTTCTGATTTCATGGACACGGCTCATCACCTGCATCCTCAGTGTCTACTTCAGTGCCTGTTGCTGCTGGGTTCGCTGGTGACCATCTTGTTTTGCCCTTTGAAGGAGTCAGTGGCTTCAGACACCAGATTTAAATTGCTGTCACTCAAAATTAAGGGAGTAATCACTCTGCCAGTCACCTATTAGAAATCATGTCATAGTTGTTTTTCATGCTAGATCCTTTCCAGACATAGTCTATAGTTTTCACAACAACCCTGAAAAATGGGCATTATTATCTATATTTTACAAATAAGGAACTCAAAGTTCTGAGACATTAAACCAATAAACAATGTGCCAAGGAAACATAGTTTACCAAGTGAAAGAAGTAGAAAATCAGCCTAGCCTGCTCTGAGTGTGAAACCTCTTGCTTCCTTCTCAGCCACCTTTTATAGACGATCCCCTTTTCCAGATGAGGAAACTGAGGCTCAGTAAAGCAAAGTGACTTGGCTAAAATCATGCAGCCAGCACAACAGCTAAGTACCAGATAACTTTAGTAGAGGGTTCACTATGTCTTGGGCAGTGGGCTGAGACCCTAATGTACACTATCTCATTTAATTCATGTAACAGCTTGCCTTATGTCACATAATAAATGTGAGAACTGGTATTTATGATCAGGCTTATCTGGCTTCTGGGTTTTCAGTGGTCTGATTCTGCTTTAAAGAAGACAATCTCAAGTCTTCAATGGGAGAGAGGTCATGTTGGCTAAGAAAGCACCTAATCAGAATTTATGGGGTGAAGCTGCTACAAGCCACCACTTCCTCTGAATGCAATTCCTGTCCATTCTTTAATGATGGATAGAAACCTATGCAGTGAGGATCAGGAATGTCTGGCCTCATGTAATGGGCATTTGAGTGAAGTGCACCAGTTACCTGTTATGATCAATAAAGAGATAAGACCCTAAAGACATGAGGATGGCTGAGATCAGATGGATGGGTGCAGGCTGCCTCTCTGGGATCTTTCTTTCCCAAGGAAATTGATGGAAGAGGTGTCAGGCTGAGCTCACAGCATTCCAGCCCAGAGGGTCAGCTGTCTGAAACCTGTGCATGCCCTCCACCCAGAGATGAGAGGGCTGGGGAAGGGTCTTCACAGTCCCTGACCCAGTAGTGGAGATAAGGCCTGTCTGCTCTGTAAATACTGCAGATATTCCTGGGAGATGAAAGACAGTTCCACAGGCAGCATCCTAAGCCCCTCCAAACTCCAGGCATGCATGCACTGGCCATCTTAGCCAGCTCGCTCTTTAAACAACACTGTACGATACAGTGACTGCTGTGAAGGGCCCTGGAGGCTGGATGGCAGCAGTTTTATCAGAAGCACAATTTATTTTCTATGTGCATCCCCAGGACAACGATCACATTATTGATTTAGAACTATCATAAAGTTAATGGATATTGTTAGAAAGTTTTGCAGCTATATTGAGAGCTTACATATCCACAATCTCTTTTCTCCCTTCTAATAGCCCCATAAGGAGTGCATTGTTATTATCCCCACTTTATGAACTAGGCACTAAGGCCTGGAAAGAGTAAGTTGTTTGTCCTTATGCCTCATCTACTAAGTAATAGAACAAGGTCTTTTGCTCAGGATGCCTAACTCTCTCAGTTTTTTCCTATCATGTGACGTAGAGATCACTTGGTTCAACTTCTGCCTGCCTCCACCACATATTGGACAGATGGGTATCCCATCTACTTGAATATTCAATGTAGTCCATTCCAGGGTTGGACAGCCATAATTTAGTGTTAAAAGTAATGGTAACCATTTTTTGAACTCCTAATAAATACCAACCCATATACTCAATGCATATTGCTTCGAAGCCTCTAATCAACTTCACATGGCTTAAATTTAAATAAAATGAGTCTTATAGAGATCAAGTGACTTGCCCAACATCACCCAATCAGGAAGGAATGGAGCAGGGATTCACATTCAAGTCTGTTATATGACAAACTTCCTGTATTTATCCGTAGCCTCACACTTCCTTCTTGTGGTGAATGGAAATCAACTCTAATTGCCATATTGATGTCATAGTTCTGCCCTCTAAAAGCACAGGACAAGCCTGCTTGCTTTTTCACTAGTGTGTCCACCTGGCTGATGCCAGAAGACATCTTTGCCTTCCAAGTCTTTTCTCCTCTAGGTGCAGAATTTCCAGTCCCTCCATCTCTTCATAATGGGATCCACTGTCGGATAGTTCATGTTCCCACCATTCACCTTTTAACACAAAGCATAAAGTGGTAGAAAGAGCATGGGGCTTGAGGTCTAATAAAGCGGGCTCTTTTTCAGTTTGGAGTTTTGTTTTGTTTTTTTTTTTTTTTTAAATTTTTGAGATGGAGTCTTGCCCTGTCACCCAGGCTGGAGTGCAGTGGCGTTATCTCGGCTCACTGCAACCTCCACCTCCCGGGTTCAAGCGATTCTCCTGCCCCAGCCTCCCGAGTAGCTGGGATTACAGGCGCGTGCTTCCATGCCCAGCTAATTTTTGCATTTTTAGTAGAGACGGGGTTTCACCATGTTGGTCAGGCTGGTCTCGAACTTCTGACCTCGTGATCCACCCGCCTCGGCCTCCCGAAGTGCTGGGATTACAGGCATGAGCCACTGTGCCCAGCAGTTTGGAGTTTAATAGCTGTCTTTCATCATGTGGCTTCTGTGAGCCTAATTTATTACATGCAAATACTACCGAATTCTCAAGGTTGTTTTAATAATGCAGCATGGCTGGGCTCGGTGGCTCATGCCTGTAATCCCAGCACTTTGGTAGGCCGAGGCGGGTGGATCACTTGAGGTCAGGAGTTCGAGACCAGCCTAGCCAACATGGTGAAACCCCGTCTCTACTAAAAATACAAAAAATTAGCCGGGCGTGGTGGTGGGCCTCTGTAATCCCAGCTACTTAGGAGGCTGCGGCAGGAGAATCACTTGAACCCGGGAGGTAGAGGTTGCAGTGAGCTGAGATCGCGTCACTGCACTCCAACCTGGGGACAGAGTGAGACTCTGTCTCCAAAAAAAAAAAAAAAAAAATGCAGCATATGAAATTAATGAGGTGATATTTTCTTAGAAAAAGGTAGATAAAAATAGATGGATGTCCAAGGTAGCATTGTTTATAAAAGCCCAACAAATCAGAGGAAACTATCCCTTAAAAGAGAAACAGAACCAACCTAAATATCCACAACAAGAGAATGGTTAGGTCACAGTAGTACATCAATGTACTGGAATATTATACAGACATTAAAGTTTTTCTTGAAAAGAAATTCCTTTGATAGAATGCAAATTAAAATAACAGAGATATAAAACTTTATCTCTAGTATGATCTCAACTTCACAAGAGGTGAACATATCCCAACATTAACAGCAATTATCTTAATAATTATCTTAAGACAACAGACTTATGTGTTGTATGTGTGTGTGTGTACATATGTATATATATATTATGCTTCTTTGCATTTGTCTATTTTCCAAATTTTCTGCAATGAGCATGAGTCCTTTTGAAAATCAATGCAAAATATGAGGCTCAGAGTGGAGCACAAAGAACACCCCCCAAATAAGGCCTCACTGGCCTAAAGATCAATTAGTGCCTTTTCAAAACTCATTTGTTTTTTTGCAGTGTCAAAGTGCCATTTCAGCATCTCTCCTCTGCTCACTCATCTCTTTTGGCTTCACTATCTTGATTTGACTGGGTTCAAAGTGGAAGCAAATACAATAGACTAAAGCCAGTCTTTAGGAACTGCCTGGGTTCATGCTACAAATAGGATGTGCTGATATAGTCTTAAAAAAAAAAAAAACCCGCAACACCAACAACCTCTTTAACACCTCAGTGAACAAGGAGCACAAGGAGAAAATTACCTCCAAGGTGATATTCTGGCCATGTTAACCTGCTCCTGGAGCATCAGCTGTCCTGGGCATGCCAGGGCCGGGCAGGCTGCCAGATGAATGAATCTGGCCTAAGATGCCAGTGGGTAATCCGGGGACAATGGGTCTTATCAGGATGTCTCCCTAAGTTATGTGTTCTGTGTCCAAAAATATTTTAACTGATTGCCTCTGGGAAAACTGCTGTCTCCTACCTTCTGGGAAAGGCAGTAGGGGAAAGGCAAGGTAAGAGAATGTTTTCTGAAGTTGCTTCCGCTCACATGTTCAGAAACAGCAGCGGCAAGCTGCGCCTTCTGTGAGTAAATGGTACTGAAAATGGCATGACCTTTGCCTCCTTCCTGTCCTACTCTTAGAGTGGCAAGCTTTGGGGCCTTACAGTGGAACTATGTGAGAAGGGAAGGAGCACAGATAGTAGGGGGTGCATCTCCTTTGTTGTTACTAAAGAGAAGGCACAAAGATCTTTCCAAGGGTCATCCAGGCAGCAAGGCAGGATTAGAACCAAGCATGCCTGGCCCCGGTTGTCCTTTACAGCACAAGAGGGAGAACAAGCAGTCATCTGTTCCACAGTCCCTCCCAGAAATGCCAATGTCAATGCCACCTACCACCTATCCAGTATCTGCTGTGCACCAGGCACTGTGCAGAAATGTAGAAACCTGATTCCATCTGTTATGGGCTGCATTATGTTCCCCCACAAATAAATATGTTAAAGCCCTAACTCCTAGTACCCTAGACTGTGGCTATATTTGGAGAAAGAGTCTTTAAAAAGGTATTTAAAATGAGGTCATTAGAGTGGGCCCTAATCCAATATGACTGGTGCCCTCATAAGAAGAGGAGATTAAGACACAGAGGGAGGACCATGTAGGTCACCAGGAGAAGATAACCATCTATGAGCCAAGGAGAGAAGGCTCAGAAGAAGCCAACAGTGCCAACACCTTGATCTCAAACATCTAGCCTGGAGAACTGTGAAATAATAAATTTTTGTTGTTTAAGCCACCCAGGTCTGTGATACTTTGCTATGGAGCCCTAGCAAACTAATGCACCATTTTAGCCATAGCCTTGCTAGAAAGACCACTGGTCCCAAATGAAGAAACTCAGGCACAGAGTGGTGAAATAACTTGCCCAAAGTCACAGTTAATAGGAAGACTTTGATTAGAACTCAGTGTCATTGACCCCAAAGCCTGGGGCTTGACCCTTACTCTGAGAAGAAATGGGACCATTTGTGTGAAAGTGAATTGCAAACTGTAAATAGTTACTGAACGGACACAACATCAGAGGGCATTGCTTCTTATTTCTACTGCGGTAAAGTAGCATTCTCTTTATAGGAAATTCCAGGTTGAACCTGGTCTTTCTTCCAGAAGGGCATTTCCCGGGGATACTTTGCCCTTTAATCCCAGGGGCCTCTTTTCAGGTTAGAGAGGGTTTTCCCAAATAATCTTAAGAGTTGCAAGGCATTGTGAGGCAGCGATTTGGAGCTAGGACTGTGTTTCTCTCCATCTACCAGAGGCGTGGGGGTGACCTTGGGCAAATCACAGAGTCTCTCTGGGCCTTTGAATCTGACCTTTATACATTTTGGATTGTTCTGCCAACTTCTGCTGTCAAGTTCTCTGTGGGCATTTTAGTGAAGTACTCTATTTTCCTGTGGCCTCCTTAATGGTGACTCATCCCTTAAATCATGGCTCAGCAATCACTTCCTCTGGAAAGCCTTCCCAGCCTGGACCAGTTCCCCTATTATAGCATAGGTTAGCTCCAGAAAGGATGCATCTCTGCCAGAGCCTCAAACTCAGCCTAGTACATGGTGAACTCTCAACAAATATTGGTGCATAAATTAATCTCCTCTTTTATTGCTCTGTCCTGTGCTTTCCTTTCACAGTCCTTATAATTTTTAAATTATGCAGTTGATTACTGTCTGTCTACCTGATCCCAACCACTAGACTGTAACTCCATGAGGGCAGGATTGTTGTTTTGGCTCATCATTCCATACTAAGCACCTAGCAGTGTCCTCGAAATAGTAGGCACTTAAAAAATATTAACTGAATCAAATTAAAGTAAGGAGATAGGGAGGTTTTGATTCATCCAGAAGACATGTCACCCAAGTGAATTTCCAGGGCTTAGGAGAGCTCACTCTACAACATTCATTAACATACTATTTTTTTGTCCATCAGCCTTCTCTTGTGTCTGGCAATGCATTTGCAACATTGTTAAGAACTTATCTTGGCCTCCATGTGGTCACGACCTGGAGGGAGAGGCTGGCATTGGAGGTGGTAGTAATAATTCAGTGCTCTAACTCCAGGCAGGAGCTGGGTTCTGAGCAAATGCACAGCTGCGTGCAATCCATGTAGGTGTCAAAGGATCAGGGAGGGCAGAGGGGAGGCAATTTTTGAGCAAAAATATTGAAGTCTGAGTAAGTGTACACTTAAGGGGGAAGGAGGGAAGATTCATGGTAAGCAGATGAAACACTTAAGGAAAGGCCTAGCATGTGAAAGAACGTGGCTCGCTGGGGGAAGAGCAGTTAGCCTGCATTCCTGGAGCTCTCCTGTGTGGGGGAGGGGAGAGGAGTGGGGAGGTGAGGCTGGGAAGGTGGGGTGGACTCTATGGAGACTTTTCTAAAAGGAGGGGAAGAGCAGGTTGTCAGTCTTATCAAGCAGGGACTCAGCTTTTGTCCGCAGCACAGGCCCAGCTGCTTTGATCTGCAGCAAGGCCATTGTTTCCCCGGCAGTAGCCTCTCTGCTTCACAGGGGAAAATGTGGTCTTTGTTCTCCTGAGACTTTTTATCCAAGTCCTGCCCTGGTGGGGACAAGCTGGGCGGGGCTCCATGTGAGGATCCAGTCTCTGGCAGCTGGGGGACAAGGGCAGCCCCTGTACCCTTTCCTCTGCCTTGCGTGGGCTACACAAAGCCCTTAGAATCCTCTTGCTCAGTACAAATCATGCTGGGTTGGGGGTGGAGAGAGAATTGTGGGCAAACACTTTCAGCTTCTTTATTTTGAAAAATTGTTTTGTTTCCAGCTCAATCATAGTATAAATCAAGTGTAGTAAGTCCTGGTAAAAACCTGGGTTTGATCTTACCTGAACCACTTACTGGCTATGTCACTTGGGATAAGACATTTCACCTTTGGAGTCACAGTTACTTTCTCTGCAAAATCCAGAAAATAATACTATTTACTGCACAGCATTGCAATGAGGCTGGTGCATTCATTCATTCATTCATTATCTTTTAAGCACCTACTCCGTGTCAGGCACCGTGTAGTTCATTCTCCAGTGTTTCTTTAGTGCCTCGGCACAGAGTAGTTGCCAGGCACTAAAGAAACATTGGAGAATGAAATGGACTTGATTGTGCCCCACCCCCACCACCCCATGAAGCTTACAAGGGAAGGAAGACATTAAACATATGCTTGTACATGTAAGTATTGCAAGAAGAAATACAGCTTGCTACGAGAGCACAGGACTTCACTGAGTCTTGGCTGGGGGTGGGACAATCAGGGAAAGGGCCCCCAGAAAAGCGATGCTCATGTTAAGATTTGAAAGACATGGATAAAAAGAGCCTGGTCCATGAGAGACGGTCTGAAAATATTAGTTCCCACCCCCTCTGCCTTGGATCAGATCCCTCACCAACACCTGCTGGGTGTGAGTGGGCTTAAGAAGCTCCCCCTCCCCTCTAGGGAACTTAGCTGAAAAGAAGTGGATTGTGGGAATTGCTTCCAGGGGCCTGGAAATTGATGAAGACACATACAAGGGAATGAACATGGGGCCAGCTGTGACATTTTCTATGTGCCTTAATGAGAAGTGCTGGGGCTGTACTACCCGGAGCTGAACTCTTGGCCCAGCTTGCCAGGCTGGAGGAGGAGGGGGAGTTGCTTCACAGACTGCAGGGCTTTGTGAGGGGAAAACAAATGGGTCTGTAACTTGATCGAGGCAGAGGGGAGGCTGCCAGAGCTGTGAGCCTGAAGAATAGCTTTCAGAGGAGTGTCGGGGAGGAGGCAGCCTCTTCCCTCAAGCTAGGGGATGTGCAGAGCAGAGCTGGCTCTTGGAGCGTCCCCAAATCCGGATTGTGTGGGCCATGCTGCTCTGTGCAACCCTGGGCTGAGTTACTCACCTATATCCAGTACTTTGTACGAGCCAGGGGCATTTACAGAGGGTATCAGAGTTAGGCCTTGCAGCAACCCTGGTTGGTGGGGAGTACTTCTACCCCAGTTTTGCAGATGAGAAAACTGAGGTTCAGAGAAGTCAAGTAACTTGCCTGAGGCCACACAGCTAGTGAGTGGTGAAGGTGAGATCTATATTTAGTTCAGTATGACTTTAAATCCATATTCTTCCTTATATATCATGCTGATAATTTTTTGATCAATATTTCCCTCTGAATTTCTAAAATGTAATAATGATAAGAGTCCCTTGTATGTGACATGTTTAACGAAGCACTCTTGCAAATGCCATGATGCTTGCCCTGTGAGTTGAAATGTTTTTATCCTCAGATTAGATATGAGGAAATGGAAGGTCAGCAAACCCAGTGGATCTCTTAATGCCACACAGCAAGGAACTCAGGGAGCTGGGTAGATGCCAAATCTCTTGCACTTTCCACCACTGTCTTGAGACCCAGGTGGGCTCTTCAAGGTATCCGCTGACATCCAGACCTTCTCCTGATCCTTAAAATTAAAAGCCCAAGCACAGTCAGTTTGTTTTTCTAACAGACTCGGAGTGTTCACTCTTTCTGACTCTTGATAAAGCCAGCAGTCAAAATCCCCTTTCCTGGGGCCCCTCCTTCTGAGAAAGGGATGGTTAGCCATGTGTATTTTTCACTGGGGCTCCCACAAAGAATGTGCATATAATACGAAACATATGTCATTTGTGCTTGTGGGAGTGCCCCCACCCCGTGCCCTTCCCTGCACAGCTGGGAGCCCCATCTGCAGGAGCCCTGTGCAGGGGGATGGAACCATACACACCTAGAGAGGGGCCCGCCAGACCTGCCCACCTCCTGCAGGCAGAACTGGGTACTCATCCCCTCTGCTCTCCTCACTTCTCCATGGGAGTCCTGGTCCCACCGCATTTTCATTCTTGGCAAAGAATGGTGGAGCTGGGATTCAAATCAGGTGTGTCTAAGGTCAAGCGTGAACATACCTAGCATGGGCTACAGACATATCAGTGGATGAATTAAAGAATGAATTGGGGAAGAACACTTCTGCCTCTGGTCTGTATGCAGCAGGTGCTAAATAAACTTTAAGTTTATTGGAGGAAAGAATAAGTACACTCTGATGGGGGAGCTTCATGGTGGGTGTGTTTCTGGAGAACTCTGGAGCTAAAGGAAGCACATTGCTATTTTGTCCTTTCCCTTCTTAGAAGATAGATTGTCAGGCGCAGTGGTTCTTGAATTTGAGATATATTGGCATCACCTGGAGGGCTAGTTAAAGTACAGATTGCTGGCCCCACCCTGGTCTTTCAGATTCCATGGGGCCAGGGGTGGGGCTGGAGAATTTGCATTTTTAACAAGTTCTCATATGATGTGATGCTGTTGGTTTAGGGCCACACTTTGGGAACTACTGGTGTGTAGGAAGAAAGATAGAATGGTGGGTGAAGCTTGTGAGAAGGAAGGATAAGAAATGAGATTATACCATGCTCAGAGTCAACATTCTAAAACTCAAACTTGGAGACATGACTCACGTGCTCAAATATCTCCCTGGCTTCCCACTGTCTTACCAGTTGGGCTCTGCTTTCGTCCCCAGCCTCATGGTTTACACTCCCCTCTTGGACTCCTTATCCCATGCCACAAGCTTCTTATCCTTCCCCTAATGCAGCAGTCCTTTTCTTCCTTTCCTATCTTTGCACGTGCTGCTATTTCTACCTTGGCAACCCCAGTCTTCTTTTCTAAACCTGGAAAACTGCTTTTCTAAAAGAACCTATGAACTGCCACCTCCTCTGAGAAGCCTTCCTTGATACTCCTAAATGAAGTTTTAGCTTCCTTCCCTGTACTTCTACAGCAATAAGGTGGTATCTCTACTCATGGCTTCATCCCCTATACTGCAGTTGTTTCTTGCCACTTTTAGCCTGGAATCTTCTTGAGAGTAGGAACTTTAGTCTTATTTATCATTCTATCCCAGGCCAGGGCCTGACACATAGTAGGCACTGGATAAATGCTTGTGGACAGAATGGGTCGATGATAATGTCTGTTGTGCATCTGTTACGAGTTCAGTGCAGGGTGAAGCAGCAGAGAGTAGGATAATCCACGGTAGGCCATGCATGCAGCTGCCCTGGGGAGGCACTGTCCTGGGTGCTGGGGATCCCTGTCTAAAGAATGGGAGAGACAAGCCCTGGCTCACATACAGTTTCTTGCAAGAGCTGAAGAAAGGCATAGACTGGTTAATTTCAGCGGGGATCAGTGCAGTCATGGGGGAAACACAGGGTGTCAAGGGAATTCATAGCAGTGACACCTCATCTGAGCAGAATTGGAGGTGAGGATCAAGGAGGTGACATCTAAACTGAGACCTGAAGGAGGAAGATGAGGAAGGAAAGCTAGAGCATGGCACATTTGGGGAACTGAAATTGTCAGGGTGGTGCACACAGATGGAGTGGCCTTGACTGGGGCATGAAAGTGTGGCTAGATTCGGAACAGGTGGGGGTGACGGCAGATGGGGGGAGGCCCTCTGAGAATGATAACATGGGGGAAGTGGGAGACCAGGTGGTCCTTGCTGAGAGAGGTGAGAAAAAAACAACAGGAAAAGAAAACAAAACACAGAAGAAAGAAAGCGACTCTCATGGTGCCATCCAGTCTGAAGACATCTTGAGGGCATGAGGTCAGTGCAGCCCGACATCACCAGCAGGGGCTTCTTGGAAATGCAGTTATCAAGGATGGGAGGATTTGGAAGGTGAAATCAAGAAGGGGGAGCAGTGGGTAGAGGAGGACCTGAGGGAAGGTACAGGGGCAGCGCTGAGCAAACAGCATGGGAGGTCAGGAGGCCAGGCTGGCAGAGCTAAGCAGACAGAAACAACCCTCGTCATCAGGTTGCCTGCACTTTCCAATCCACAAAGCCCTGCAAGCACAAGCACACAGCCCAAACAGCCCTGGCAGGGCAGGGATCACCTTCCCGCGTTCCAGAGGAGGCAACCAGCACAGGGAGTTATGGGAATTAGAGGAGGGAAGTCACAGGGCCATGCGGTTTGTTCTCTTGCGAGGGGTTGACCTTTCCCCAGCTTTAAAAGCCCTAAGCCAGCAGCTTTTCCAGGGGTGAACAATGCAGGCTTCTCCTTGGCAGGCATCGTGGTTTCTCTCTCACCTGATTTTTTTTTTTCTGTTCCAGTTAGCATTTAAAAACACCACCAACGCAGAAATCACTCTTGCCCTCCTTAAGCCCTTTACCTGTGCCGTCTCGTCTCTCTGGTTCCCTGAAAGGAATTAGGCTTTCTGGGCAGCCATCGGGGAAGGGAGGGAGCATTGAAAGCTCCTGGTGTGTTAGGATCATGCTAGGCATGTTGATACATGAGGTCCCATTTAGTCTTTACCGCCAGTGGCTGGCTGAAGCTCAGAGAGATGAAGCCCTTTGCTTGAGTTCACATTGTTAGGTGGTGGATCCAATCCCAGATCTGCTTGAGTTCAAAAGAACAGAATAAACAATACAAGCCGGTAGAAAAAGCTCAGAAACCAGAGCCTCTACCTGAGGATCAGTGTTGGGTGGAGAATATTTCCGGAACGTGATATGCTCTTTCATGGGTTCATCCCTATTCACATGCCGATCTCCTCCTTGTACTTTCCAACCTCCTCTACCCACAAGCTCCTGTTCATCTTTTAAGCAATCTGAAGATGCTTTTGAGGATCTCTGCCTGTGTTAGGTGCTCCTTTTCCAACCTCCAATTTCTTTAATTCTTATCCTTAATATAGAATTTAGCACCATCTCTTATAATGGATGTTTTCCTGGGCTTGTTTCAATGGAGTACAAACTCCCAGAGGCAGGGTTTGTATGAATCTCTGAATTCTCTGCCTATGACAGCACTTGGCATACAGAAGGTGCCTCAGTAGATTCTTGTTGAATGAATGAATGAATGGACAAATCAAAGAGTGTATCTTGTCCTTAGATTCTTTTTACCACAGTTGATCTAGTAGTCCCACCCTCAGTGTTAGCCCGGATGAAATTCACAGAGGTGAAGTGACATGAGCAAAGTCCCAAAAGTAGCCGGATGAAAGCCAGCCAAAACGAAATGAAATAAGCAACAACAGCAACTAACGTCCCTTGTCCCCCAACACTTTGTAATGCTCAACCACCCAGAACTCATGTTGTTCGGTATCAGCCCTGGAATTGTAGCCGAGATTGGTAGCTGCCTGCCAATATCCATTCTCTTCTTCTTGCTTACTAATGTAAATGAATTGGGGCTTGCAGTGTGCTCAGTTTAAGAAGCACATTTGCTAGCCTCCTTAGCAGCAAGGTGTGGTACTGGGATTAAGTTCTGGCCAATGAGATATAAAAAGTTTTGGGGTGGAATATTGGCGAAACCACCTTGAGAAGGAGGGTGTGGGGGAGATGGCAGATACAGCAAACCCTTCCTTCCTTCCTTCCTTCCTTCCTTCCTTCCTTCCTTCCTTCCTTCCTTCCTTCCTTCCTTCCTTCTGTCTCCCTCCCTCCCTCCCTCCCTCCTTTCTTCTCTCTTCTCTTCCTTCTCTTCTCTTCTCTCTTCCTTTTACAACATGGCACAGTGATAAAGTCACAGATGCAATCTTGGATCATGAGGTAACCTTGAAGGTGGACCTGTGCTGAGGATGGAGAAGCTGAAAGACAGAAATGACTCGGTTTCCTAAAGACCATGGAGTCCTGGATTGCTCACTTCTAGACTTTTTTGTTGTTGTTGTTTAAAGAGGCCAACTCTCATTTTGTCACTCAGGCTAGAGGGCAGTGGCATGATCATAGCTCACTACAGCCTTCAACTCCTGGGCTTGAGCGATTTTCCCTCCATAGCCTCTTAAGTAGCTGAGTCTATAGGTGCACACCACCACACCCAGTGAATTTATTATTTTTTCATGGAGATGGGGTCTGCTATGTTGCCCAGGCTGGTTTGGAATTTCTGGCCTCAATCAATCCTCCACCTTGGCCTCCCAAAGTGCTGGAATTATAGGTGTAATTGGCCCGAGGCTGTTTTTAGAAATACAATCCAGAAAGCTGCCAGCAGTGGAGCCTGGCTGAGTGGGTGTCCTGCAGGTCTGAGAATGATTCACAGCTGTGGAGCTCTTGGATCATTCATCAGCACCACCTAAAACCCTGCTGTATCCAATAGGAACAGGGTAGAACTTGGACACTGTGGGTGTGGGAAGAAGGGGTTCGTGTCTCAGTTCCTCCCATGATGGTCTATGACTATTTTGGCTGATCTCAGCTCATTGCACTTTGAGGCTTGAATGGATTTTAGGGAAGCCAGATGGAGTCTGTGTTAGACACTGAGGGTTGCCTACCCAACAGCTGTTTCCACATTTTTGCTTATCAGAACACTGATTCTGCTGCTGTTTGTGGTAATTCCTTTTCTCTTTCTCTGATTTGTTTAGCTAGAGGCCTGTGGTCCCTTTCTTGCCTCAGCACCTCCCCCACCACCATGAAATACCAAGGGCACATCTGGGAAAGTTTTCCTTATTCTTTTCTTAAGGAGAAGTCCAAGACCAACACTTCCCTCCTCTTGCCTTTGGGCATTACTGTGAGGGTGTGAAGTCTGGAGCCTTAGAAGCCATCTTGACACATCAAAGAATCACACTGAAAGTGGTCTGTGACCCTGACACCTTTGAGACACTGTGATACCCAACGTGGGCCCCCTCCATCTGGATTACTTGCTATGTGAAATAATAGATATTATTATTGGTTATTATTTATTTATTTATGCAGCCATAAGCAGCCTAACTTACCTAGAATCTAAGCTCCATATTTGACATATGGGAAGAATGAGGCTCAGAGAGAAAAAGCAAATTGCCCAAGGTCACACTGTGGGTATGACAGCGTCAGCCTAGAATCTTTTCTCCTACCTTCCTCTCTCGTGGTGAAAGAAATTTGTTTCCTGCATAATACATGGGTCACCTCAAGAATCAAGTGAGATTCCACATGTATTTGGGATAAATGGAGTCCATCTTAATTGTTCTTTCCTTTTGCCTCCCTACATTTAGGCTGCTATAACAAAATACCTTAGACTTGGCAATTTATATACAACAGAAATTTACTGTTTATAGTCCGGAAGCTGGGAAATCTAAGATCAAAGCACAGATAGATTCGGTGACGGGTGAAGGCCTGTTCTTCATAGACAGCGGCTTCTTGCTGAATCCTCACATGACAGAAGGGGCAAACAAGCTCTCTTAGGCCTCTTTTATATGGGCACTAATCCCACTTATGAGGGCTCCTCCCTCATGACCTAATTACCTCTCAGATATCCCATCTGCCAACACCACTGGACTGGGGATTAAGTTTCAACCTGTGAAATCTGGAGGCACAGAAGCACTCAGACCACAGCACCTTTCTTTCTACATGGGGAGTCAGAGGCATGAGTTTCAGTCCAAATCTACTATGGTGAGCATAATTCTTCATGATGACATAAACAATAATCACTCCCATATTAGTCCGTTCTCACATGCTATAAAGAAATACCTGAGACTTGGTCATTTATAAAGAAAAGAAGTTTATGCCAGGCTCGGTGGCTCGTGCCTGTAATCTCAGCACTTTGGGAGGCCAAGGTGGGTGGATCACCTGAGGTCAGGAGTTCGAGACCAGCCTGGCCAATATGGTGAAACCCCATCTCTACTAAAAATGCAAAAATTAGCTAGGCATGATGGTCGGTGCCTGTAATCCCAGCTACTTGGGAGGCTGAGGTGGGAGAATTGCTTGAACCCGAGAGGTGGAGGCTGCACTCCAGCCTGGGCGACAAAGTGAAACCCCATCTGAAAAAAATGATAATAAAAAATAAAGAAAAGAAGTTTAATTGGCTCATGGTTCTGCAGGCTGTACAGGAACTATAGTGGCTTCTGCTTCTGGGGAGGCATCAGGAAGCTTCCAATCCATGGTGGAAGGCAAAGCGAGAGAAGGCATCTTACATGGCTGGAGTGTGAGGAGGACAGTGAGGGGGCAGTGCCACACAGTTTAAAACAACCAGATCTCATGAGATCTTACTATCATGGTGGTGGCATGGGTGGGTGGTGCGGAGGTGAGGGGAGATGGGTTAAACCATGAGAAACTGCCTCCGTGATCCAATCATCTTCCACCAGGCCCCACCTCCAGCACTGGGGATTGCATTTCCACATGAGACTTGGGTGGGAACACAGACCCAAACCATATCACCCCTCATATTTACTTTGTATAGCATGGTAACATTGACAAAGGTTTCCATATTTATTATTTCATACAATTCTCACAACACTACAGAGTGTGCTAGCCTATGATTATTATCCCCATTTTTGAGATGAGGACTCTGAGGGTCAGAAGAGGCTAAGTGAACCACCTGAGGAAGAGCCAGTCTTTGAAATTGAGGGGGGAGTAGATTAACTACAGGTCTACACCAGACAGTTACACTGTCAGTGTTCTTTATTTCTTACAAAGCCTTTTTTCCTTCTAAGGTCTAGGTTAAGACCTCCAGTGACCCTGCAAAGTAGACCAAGCGAGTACGGCTATCCCCATTTAGCAGATGAATAAGTAGAGCTTTGGAGATATGAATGATGTATCTGAGTTCACAGAGCCAAAAAGTTGTCCTCTTTCCATGACTCCAAAGCATTTTCTACAATCGTCCTCAGTATGAATATCTGGTCTTGTGGTGGGTAGGGCAGATAGGTCATCCCTGTATAAGTCATGTGTCCCAGGGGCAGAGAGAGGCCAAGTGACTTGGTTGAGATGACTGTGCTGACAGCAGAAATAAGAATCTGGGTTTCCTGACTCCCTGTCTGTTGCTCCTCTTTTCTCTTCCAACTTCCACAACCATAGGTGATATTGGCCTGTGTTACCTCTCATCATATAATCCAAAAGGGAATCATATTTTATTTCTTTCTTTCTGTTTTCTTTTTCTTTTCTTTTCTTTTCTTTTTCTTTTTTTTTTTTTTTTTTGAGATGGCGTCTTGCTCTGTCACCCAGGCGGGAGTGCAGTGGCACGATCTCGGCTCACTGCAACCTCCGCTTCCTGGGTTCAAGCCATTTTCCTGCCTCAGCCTCCCGAGTAGCTGGGATTACAGGCACCCACCACCACGCCCAACTAATTTTTGTATTTTTAGTAGAGACAGGGTTTTACCGTGTTGACTAGGCTGGTCTCAAACTCCTGACCTCGTGATCTGCCTGCCTCGGCCTCCCAAAGTGCTAGGATTACAGATGTGAGCCACCACACCCAACCACTTTCTTTCATCTCTCCTGGAAATACACCCATCTTATCCAAGGCTATGCCCTATTTCCTGGAACATTGTCTGGCTCAATACATATTAGTTGGATGAATGAATGAATCTCTGAATTCCAACCAAATACTTACTGATGGTTAGCCACCTGGCAGGCCTTGGGAGAGGGTGACAGGGGCAAGCTCAGCAGTAACAAAAATTTACCTTTAAGTCCCACTGTCCCCACTGGCCTTTGGTCTCATGGGCTTCCTGTGGCATCCTAGGCATGCTTCAGACCTAAGCAATGCTGGCAGCCCCATCTCCAGCCCTGGTGGAGCTTAGAGTAAACACTGCTCTCCATGTAGCCTAGAGGTATATTCATCCACTCTATTTATTCATGTATTTATTCATTCCACTAATTTATTCACTCATGCAATAAACAGCCCTAATACTGGACCATGGGGATAACAAGACAGAGAGAGTTCCTGCCTGTGAGTTCTCCATAGCTTAGGGCCACAAGTATAAGCGGATATGAAAACAGTTCGATAAATGGCCACTACAGGAGTAAGCACGGGGTGCCATGGGGGTAGGGAGCAGGGGTGCCTAATCCAATCTGGGAGACAAGGAATATTTCATATGCATCTACAGCTGCCATTTATTCCGAGCTTTCTATGTGCCAAGTACTGTGCCAAGCCCTTTACATTCATTTCTCCAATTTACTCCTTATAACAACCCTATGAAGAAGGTGCTTGCTGTCCTGCCCATTTTACAGATGGGCAAACTGAGACTCAGAAATGAGCAGTGACTTTCCGAAAGTCATAGAGCTTATATGGGCTAGTGTCGACTAATGTCAGGGCTCCTAGCAACTGTTCTGTATGCCCCCTGTGCAGACCACCTCCTATGCTAGTGAGGTTCCATTTCAGTTGCATCTTGAAGGGTAAGTTTGAGTCCACTGGGCAAATTGGCTGCTGTCAGCATGATGGTGGGAGGAATTGTAGAATGTGACGATATGGTTTGGAGGTTGAAAAAACGCATTTTAGACAAAAGGGGACAACATGGGCAAAGAAACAGGTTGAAAACAGCATTGTGTCTAGGGCAAACAAATGGAAGATGGTTTCTTCTAACCCATCTTAGTGGAGAAATTCTACAGGGGATCTGTAACCCTGACAATCCATTACAATCAGAACCTTTGGGTGACTGTTGAGTCTTTAGACATCACACAGGAAAATCTTGGTGGAAAGAAAAATTATAGCTGGCCTTTGTGGATTTTGTAGTTTTGGGCCAGGAAGACTAAAAAACAATCTCAATTCTGGTCTCAGGAAGAGGAATGAGAGTGTGGGTCTGCCCAGTGGCTGAGTGGGTAGGTGAACTGGCTGGGTTAGCTGCTACTGTTGGGGAGGGGGAGTTTCTATTTCTTTCTCTCCTCTTCCCATCGTTCTCCTTGCTTTCCACATATACTCACTGAATACTCCCTGTGTGTCTAGTTTGGTGCTGTGGTAGATATGTGGATGAAGTAGGTCTGACCCCTGCTCTCAAAGTATCTACAGTCTAGAAGGGAAAATGGAATATTTTGATAGATGCATTCATTGATATGCTAATATTGACAGATATGTTAATATCTATTGATATGTTCCATTTCCCCTCCTAGACTGTAGATAATGATCAGAGGGTTGCATCATTTACAAAGTGCATTTAGTTGGATATACATATTTAGGAACCCATGTGTGGCCAGGTGTGGGAAAGCAGAGATAAATATTGCAGAATCCCTGTTTCCAATAAGCCGAATTACAGGAGAGGAACTCCTGAAGCAGAGTGTTACGGGGGAAGCATGTGCAAGGCACCGAGGAGCACTGAGGAAGGAGGAGGAGTTAGGGAAGCCACAGACATGATTCGTCCTTAGAGCCAGGCCTTTATCCTGCCAGAGACAATCCCATTCATGTTTCATTTTGACGGTCTTTGAAGAAATAAAATTTGGATTGGTTATTTCAGAATCCTTCATGACTGTGAAATCCATACAATGAGCTCCATTTTTCCGTTGAAGGAACGGAGGCCCAGAGCAGTGAAGTGACTCACTCAAGGTCAAACAGCTGGCACATGGCCAAGCTGGGCCAACCAGGTCTTTTGACTCATGTTCTTTCTGAGACAGCCCATTGCCTCTACAACAGAGAGAGTGACAAGTGCCTTGTGCCCATGCACCATCTACTTTTAGCTCTTTCCTTGGACCAAGGCCCAGAAAGTGCCCCGTTGTGTCACATCTGTTCAAGCCTGTGGGTGATCTGTGGGCTCTGGCTTAATCCAGTAGAAGGATTTAGTAACACAGGTTGCCTGGCCTCTCAGTGGGAGAGCTGGTTAATCTCCCACAATCCCTGTTGTTCCAGCTCCTTCCCTTAGTTACACTGATTGGAGTGAGGCTTGGAGCCCCATTTTGGGGTCTTTGAAAAGTGAATGGCAGCAGTCACTCTGAAGCTTTCCCTGAAGATGCATTGAGGTTCAGGGCTTAAATGGGGCACAGGGCAAATCTGCCTTGTCCCAGGCAGTGAAGCATACAAAAGTGGGTGGGGGTTCTCTGAAGCAGTTGCAAAAAAAGGGAAGGAAAGGGCATCCACACTGACTGAGTTAGCATATTGTGCTAAATATTTTACATACATTTTAGAGGAAACATTTGCCACTAAAGGACATGAAGATTTTGCAGTAAGCTTCAAAGACTCATTTTGATGTTATAGTCACTTCCTTGTCATTTTTTTCTGCTAGAATAGCCATCTTCTTCAAATGACATAGGTGAAAGCATCCTGCTCCATGCCCACCTGGAAGCCTCTCACTCGTGTTTCACAGATGGGAGGAAAGTGGTGCAGAGATGTCAAGCAAGATCACAGAATTAGTCATTGCAGAAGAGACTTGAATTAGGGCTTGGACTCCAGGACAGCACGTGGGATAAAGGGAACACTTCTAAGGCCACTGAGCCCTTAGGAGGAGGGTAGAGTTGGGGAGGTTCATGCCCAATACATGGGCATGTTTGCTGAATGAATACAATCCAGATGAGATGGGTGGGGGCAAAAAGATTGCTTGGCCCAGTGCTAGGCTCTGTGGTCAGGCACTCACAGAGACATGCCTGCAGTTCCCACTTTTTCTAGAGGAGCCAGTCAGATCCCAGCTCTGGAGGGCAAAGGCCATTCCTCTGAGAGAATGACCTCTTTCTCTCAAGAAGCTCCTTCTTTTAGAACAGTGGCTACTCCAGCCCCAGCCATCGAACACAACTGAACCAAGAAATAAATGGTTCTCACGGCCAGGGAGACGCTTCTACACAGTTTAATTTGGCATAATTATACATTCCCTCGATAGGTTTTGTGATGTGCACTGTTATTTCAGCAAAAAATTGTTTGAATATACAAAGTTTTTTATTATAAAGAAAAATCATTTTTGTTTGTTTGTTTTTTTCAAGGTCTTTATCATCCCCTTGGGGGATGTAGGGCTGGTTCTTTCCGACATTCGTGACAGACAGATTCTGGGGTTGCTTTTCCCCCTTTCCTAATTCATGCTTTGAAGAGAGAGGGAAGCCTAAATGATATGGTATGATGCTAGGGGCTGTGAAGGCCAGAGGAAGGCCAGGTCAATGGTGAAGGGAGAAGTGTGCCTCCTTGAAATGGAGATGACGTCAGCCTCCCTGAGCCAGGCTGTGTCTGGTCAAGGACACAGACACTGTATGCTGGCAGATATACTGTACTTACTCAGGACTCAAATCCTGGGTCGGCCACTTCCTAGCTGTGTGACATTTGACAAGGTGCCCAGCCTTGCCCTTTCCTTCAGTCTAGTTTGCTTCCCAAACTGAGGTACAAATATTCCTGGGAGAAGTGTGTCACTGCTGGAGGATAGAAAGTCACTCAATCAATAAACATGGTGTTTGCTAACGAAGCACCAGTTTTATCAAAACATTGGTGGTGGTGGTGGTGGTGTGTGGTGGTGTGTGTGTGTGTACCTTGGCAATAATAATATAATATTTACATTAAAACAAATACAGCTATTCAGTGGAAGAGACAGTCAAATGCTCATGAATTTTAAGGCTGAACGGGGAGCTTTGAAGCCTCTTAATGTTTGCCTTGGCCTACTTTTGCCTATATATTCTCTCTTGGTGCTTACCCATTCTCCCTTTTTCCCTGTTTCAAGGTCCTGCAGAGATAAATGTGACAGAAAGCTGTTTCTTCTATGAAATGAAAATGACATCCCCTGCCCAAGAGCAGTGGTGTAATAATTCCATAAGATAATGTATTTAAAATCATTCAAGGTTTGGTGATAAGCCATTAGCTACAACACCAAAGGTACAAGGCATGAGAGAAAAAGCTGGTAACATGGATTTCATTAACATAAAAAAATTCTGCTTTGTGAAAGACACTATTGAGACAGTCAAAAGGCAAGCCATAGAATGGGAGAAAATATTTGCAGAACACATGTCTGAGAAAGGACTTATATCCAATATATACAAAAGACACATCAACCCAACAATAAGAAAACAAGCAATCCAATTAAAAAGTGAGCAAAAGGTGCAATCAGACACCTCACCAAATAAGATGTACAGAAGGGAAATGATCATGTGAAAAGTTGATCAACATAATTTGTCATTAGGGAATTGCAAGTTAAAACAACCACAAGATATCACTACACACCTATTAGAATGGCCAAAATCCAAAACACTGACAATACCAAATGCTGATGAGGATATGGAGCAATAGGAACTTCCATTCATTGCTTGTGGGAATGCAAAATGGTATAGCCACTTGAGAAAACAGTGTGGCAGTTTCTTACAAAGCTAAATCTAATCCTACTCTATGATCTAGCAATATACTCCTAGGTATTTATCCAACTGATTTGAAAATGAATGTTCAGACAAAAACTTGCACACTATTGTTTATAGCAGCTTTATTTTAATAATTGCCAAAAAACTGAAACAAAACAAAACAACAAAACAAAATGTCCTTCAATAAGTGAATTGGTGGACAAATGGTGGTACCTATAACAATGGAATACTATTTCATGATTCAAAAAATAAGGTGCTATCAAGCTATGAGAGGATATGAATGAATCTTAAATGTGTATTGCTAAATGAAGAGTCTGAAAAGGCTGCGTAGCGTACAACTCCAAGTATGTACCATTCTAGAAATGGCAAAACTGTAATGGGGGTAAAAAGATAAGCAGTTGTCAGTGATTTGGGGGAGTATTGAACAGATGAGGTACAGGGAATTTTTTTAGAGTGGTGAAACCATTATGCATGATACTGCAATTGCGGATACATGACAATAGGCATTTATGAAAACTTATAGAACTTCACAGCACACAGTGAACCTTTTGTATTCAAATGAATGTAAAAAGCCATTACAGGCTCATGCCTGTAATCTCAGCACTTTGGGAGGCTGAGGTGGGTGGATCACCTGAGGTCAGGAGTTCAAGACCAGCCTGACCAACATGGAGAAACCCCATGTCTACTAAAAATACAAAATTAGCTGGGCATGGTGGCATGCGCCTATAATCCCAGCTACCCGGGAGGCTGAGGCACGATAATTGCTTGAACCCAGGAGGTAGAGTTTGCGGTGAGCCGAGATTGCGCCGTTGCACTCCAGTCTGGGCAACAAGAGTGAAACTCCGTCTCAAAATAAATAGATAAATAAATAAATAAATAACCATTTAGGATGTCAAGGGAACCCAGGACCAGATGCATAAAGTGATAAAACAATCTAATTGTATCACAAATGTATAAAACAACCACAGCGATGGGGTGGATGAAATTGTTGTGGACCTAAGGAATTTTGGAAATATAATCTATAAATTAAAGGCAAAAGAAACTATATATAAGTACTGCACTCTAGTTGAAAAGTTGTTTCCTGTGGGATATGGGTTAACAATTATGATACTGCTATACAGGTATGCTGGGACTGAACAAATAAATAAAAAGATGGTGGATGGTGGAAGCCAGGTTTTTTACTCTTAGAGGGGAGTGCATAGATAAGTGAGAGGAGGAAGCTAGAATGATCTACATGATAATGTGTTCGAGTTGGAGGTACAGTGTGAATCATGTTTAGCTTAATATAGATACAGATATTTATATATAGAAAATGTATAGACATGGATATATACACAGGTTAGTGTATACACACATATATATTTCCTGGCTCTGTCAGCTGAGAGAGCCTAGAAGCAATGACATCTCAGTAGCTGCAAGTATACCTAGAATCCATATTTTGGTTTTCAGTACTATGGTGCAGTATAAGGAACCAGCAATCCTTGGAGAAATGGCTGAATCTATGACTGGGGCCAGATGTTTATAAGACGATCCTAGAGCATCTCCTAGTACCAGAAAGTAAGAAATTTCTCAAAAGCAAAGCAAAACAAAAACAATGATATGGGTGTATCAATGTGATGGAATAACTAATTGAAAGAGCTCCCAATTGCCAAAGCTGGAACATTTGAACAACAAAATAAATAAGGTAGCTGTGCATGGTGCTCACGCCTGTAATCCCAGCACTTCAGGAGGCCAAGGCAGGAGGATGGCTTGAACCCAGGAGATTGAGACTAGCCTGGGCAATATAGTGAGACCTCATCTCTACAAAAAATTTAAAAATTAGCTGAGCATGGTGGCGTATCCCTGTAGTCCCAGCTACTTGGCAGAGCTGAGATGGGAAGATTGCTTGAGCCCAGAAAGCAGAGATTGCAGTGAGCTGAGATAGCACCACTGAACTCTAGCCTGGGCTACAGTGCAAGACCTTGTCTCCAAATAATAATAATAATAATAATAATAATAATAATAATAATGTAGTATTATAATACAAAGTATAAAATAAATACCTATGAGTCCATACTGATATAAATAGATAATTAAAGAAATAAACGAATAGGGGAGAATATACAATTTTTTTGTGCAGCAGAATTTCAAATCATTTATATAGATATTCTACCCTGTGGGAGATGGAGTGTAACTCCCTAATCCTTAAATGTGTGTTGTGCATAGTGACCTCCTTCCAAAGAATACAGTATAGATGGAGGAAAAAAAAAAGTAACATTAGTAGAGAAACCTGACAAACACGACCTAAGCCAGGTAATCAGGTCAACATAAGCAGTGATAAGTCATGTCTATAGTATGTACCAAAATGTCACCTCTGTGGTGTTCTTCCTTTCAGCCCCAGACCCCAGTCTATCTAGTCAAAAGAAAAATATGAGACAAAACCTAATTGAGAGATACTCTTCATAATACCTGGCCAATACTCCACAAAACTGTCAAGGTCATGAAAACAAGGAGCTGTCACAGGCCAGAGGATCCCGAAGAGACTTGATAACTAAATATAATGTGGTATCTTGGGTGGGATCTGGGAACAGAAAAAGGACACTAGTGGCCGGGCGCGGTGGCTCACTCCTGTAATCCCAGCACTTTGGAAGGCCGAGGCGGTGGATGACCTGAGGTCAGGAGTTTGAGACCAGCCTGACCAACATGGTGAAACCCCATCTCTAGTAGAAATACACAAAATTAGCTGGGCATGGTGGTGGTGTAATCCTAGCTACTCGGGAGGTGGAGGCAGGAGAATTGCTTGAACCTGGGAGGCGGAGGTTGCGGTAAGCTGAGATCGTGCCACTGCACTCCAGCCTATGCGACAGAGGGAGACTTCGTCTCAAAAAGGAAGGAGGGAGGGAAGGAAGGAAGGAGAGAGAGAGAAAGAAAAAGAAAGGAAAAGAGAAGAGAAGAGAAAACAAAAGAAAAGAAAAGAAAGAGAGAAAGAAAGACATTATGTAAAACCTAAGGAGGAACCATGGGCTTTAGTTAATTATAGTATATTAATATTGGTTCATTAATTTTAACTAACATACCTCATTCACATACGATGTTCAGATTTGGGGAAACTGGGTGTGAAGTATCTGGGAATTCTCTGTTACCTCTGCAATTTTTCCTGTGAGTCTAAAACTATTCTAAGATACGAAGTTTATTTTAAAAAATGAGATAAATTATTTCATTAGTACCCTTTCCCTGAAAGGGTACTATTATTCTTCAAGAGACAAGGAAAGGGTTTTGTGGGTTTTTTTCCCTGCTTCTGAAATGGAGGAGGAAGCAGAGTAAAACAATAATGACCATCACTGAGTACTGAGCTACAAGCCCAGGGCTTTGTCTCATTGCATCTTCCTATAACCCTGAAGGGCTAGTTACCACTATTCCCATAGATAGAGGGAAATAGAGGAAAAACTGAGATGACCGAGAGGAGTTAAATGAGGCACCCGACAAGGCATAGCTAGCTGGGGACAGAGGATGTGAAGCAGGATTTGAACCCAGGAAGTTTGGCTCCGGAGCTGTCTCCATGAGGCTATTTGCCAGGCAATGTGATGGTGCCTGGTGCCCATTTAGTCCTCAGCAACGTTTCTAAACTCCTGGAATGTGTGGTGTGAGCCTGTTTTCTGTAGAAACCAAGAAAGGGCCGGCATTGTTTTTTGGACTGGGATGGTATACAGAAGAGAGATGGTGGATGGAGGAGCCAGCTTGAGGATGAGATAGGATCATGGGAAGACTTTGGACTACAAAGGCCAGTAAGAGTTTGCCAAGTGTATTGAGATCTCTGAGGGTCAGGACAAAGGAGTGGGGGTGGCAGTGGGGGCACGGTTCTTAGCAGACACTGGATACCACTGTTATTACTACTTGTCAGCCCCTTCCTGCCCTACTCCCTACTCACTCCCCCCTCAAATACCCTAGTGGCTCCTTCAATCTGGGCCATTTCCTCAGGGGAAACAGGATGTCTTCTCCAGGCTTGGGCCAGGTCTCTGGGGTCTGGGGTGGGAAGAAGCTGTCTAATTGGTTAACACGGAGCTAGGCACCAGAGAGGAAGTAAGGTTTCCTGGAGTTGAGGAAACTGCCATTTCCTCCTCCAGCAGGAAGCGGCCTTGGCTATTCTCAGCACCCCCTGGCCATGTGGAGCAATGGAAATCACAGCCTGGCAGTGTCTCTGGTTTGCCTCCTGCAGTTTAACAATCTCCCAGTCAAAATAAACCGGCTCCTTAGGTCTCCAGGGCATGGTTAAGGTAATAATTGAGAGAAAGAGAGAAACCAGAGGCCTGGCTGTAGCATGAAGGCACGGAGAAACTTTTACAATGCCAGGCTGCTATTGGTTGCTAGTGCCTCATAACTGCAGCACTGTGAGAGCCAACACATCAGGAGATTCAGTGATAGCTTCTCAAACAGCCGGGCTCCACCTTGCGAGAATTTGGAGGGATTTGCAGAGGGGAGATTGCTGATACTTTTAGTATCTATGTAGATGAGTTTCAACAGGAAAGCTGCATGATTCAGAAGTAAAGGAACTGGAAAAGGAATCAGACTCAAGTTCAGATGTGGACTTCAGCAGACAAGCTATTTTGATGAGGTCACAACATTGTAAACTTTGCCTTCCTTGTCTCTCAACAGCCATGGTAGAAAAAAACACTCTGTTTACCTCACAGAATTACTCTGAAATCAACTATGATTCTTTCTTTATCTTCTTATGTCCACTGGTTCCAGAGCCCTGGAGATTCATTTGCTCCCTTGCTGTTCATTCCGGCCACAAGTTTATTGAGCACCTACTTAAAGTCTGGAAGTGATCTCCCCTGGGGACAAGGAAAGATATAGTTTACATTCACAGGAGAAGCAGATAACGAACAAGGAAACATAAATACATGAGATAATTTTATATTGCCATAAAGGGCATGAAGGAAATAAGTGAGGTGGGGGAGGAGGGATTACTTGGGATGAGGGAGGTGGAGGCCCCTGTGCAGAGATCACATCTGAATGGTACCTGACTGATGGGACCAAGTTCGCAATTGAAGGGGGTGGGCCTCTGAGTGGGAGGGGGCAGGGCTGTTCATTTATTTAATGTGTGTTTATAGGGGGAGTTTTTGTTTCTGTTTGTTTTTTTGTTGGTCGGGGGGGATAGGGTCTCACTTTGTCGCCCAGGCTTGAATGCAGCGTTGTGATCAGGGCTTACTGCAGCCTCAACCTCCCAGGCTCTAGTGGTTTTCCCACCCCAGCCCCACTCAGTAGCTGGTTCTACAGACACACATCATCTCACCTGGCTAATTTTTATTTTATTTTATTTTAATGGGGTCTTGCTATGTTGCTGGTCTCAAACTCCTAGCCTCAAGCAATCCTCCTTTCCCAGCCTCCCAAAGTGCTGGGATTATAGGCACGAGCTGCTAAGCCGGAACTATGGAGGGATTTTTGATATGAGAGAAGTAGTGATAAATAAGACAATCAAGGTCCTTGCTCTCATGGACAGAGAAACAAAAGCAAACAAATGCAATCAGCCATTGATAAGCACTCTGCAGAGAATTAAGACAGAGGTTGGTCATGAGGTAGAGTAACTGGGTAATCAGTCCAAGGAAAGGGCAGTGCAAAGGCCCTAAGACAGGAAGGAGGATGTGGGTTAGATAAACAAAGGAATGCAATGTTCTTTGGACCCACACGTGGATGTTTCTCATGGTCCACTGGTCACCCTGCTGGTCATAGTTGTTGCTGCCCAAATCACAATGGCTCTGAGGCCCCTCCCATTTACTTGTGTGAATTCCAGGCTGTTTTGGAGGCTTTCCTTGCACCATCTCGTTTGCATCTCCTTGCAAACATCTTGTTGCAAACATCTCCTTGTAAACATCTTGTTTGCATCTCCTTGCACCATCTTGTTTGCATCTTGTTTACATCTTGCTTGCACCATCCTGTGCCCTGGGCATCACTCGGCCATGGCCCCCTCCTGGGTACCTGGAGCTCAGACACACTGCTAGACATAGCCTCAAGTTCAGACCTGCTGGCCCCTCCCTCATGGTGGTCTCCGTGAGGATGCTGATGGGGAAGGTGGACAGCAAGGCCGATTCTAGCAAAATGCAGCTGATTGCAGAGAGGTGGCTCTGGAAGGTGATCAGGGACCCCAGTGGGATTCCCCGCCTTTGGGAGGCTGATAAGACACTGGAGAGAGACCTGGGTTTACTCCTTCAAGGAAAAAAAAATTAACATTGTCTGCTTTGTGCCAGATTGATGTCTAGCAGGGGCTGGCAACACCAGGGTCAATGAAAATCTAGCCCTCACCCTCCCCACTCATTGATCTTAGAGTTGAGTGAGACTTTAATACTAAGGTAGGGCATCTGGATGCAATTCCAGGAGCACCAACAGGCATCTGAATCACTCAGGAGACTTTTCTGCAGCAAGTTATAGCGAACCTAACTCACACTGGCTTGAACAATAAAAAGAGTTTATTGGTTCACCATCACGGAGAGGTTGAAAGGTGGGGAGGCTTCGGGTGTGGTGCAGTCAGGGCTCCAACTCCGGGTCTGTGTGATTACCCTGGCCATGTCCTTCTTCTGTAGGTTAGCACCTTCCTTGGGCTGGTTTCTTCCAGGGTCACAGGATGGCTACCTGCAGATGAGATGAGGGCAAGAACGTCACCCCCACAATCTCAGAATTCAATCTTGAGCATCTAGCTGATGGCCTTTTTCCACACCTGCCCAACGTCTGTGGCCAAGGAGATGCAAAGCCCTGCTAACCAATTCCTATTGCAGAGCCAGTGGCACTACTGGGTCAACTCACCTCCTGAGCAGGAGTGAATTCTGCCCGAATCACTGGACAATGGCTGGAGGATGGACGTTGAGAAGTAGAAGTAATGTCTGTTACAATGGAAAGAGTGATATAACTGGATTTACATTGTTAAAGATCACTTTGGCTGGAGATAGTTTGGAGGAGGGCACAAGAGGAAGAAGGGAGAACAATTAGGAGCTCCCCCGGGAAGAGGTGATGGTGGCTGGGCCCAGTGGGGAGGCACGGGTGATGGAACAAAGGGGACGGACTAGAATCCTGCCTCTGACCCTTGGCAGCTGAGTGGCAGTGGCAAATCCCTTAGCTTCTCTTCACATCATTTTCCAAGTCTGCAATATGGCGGTACAAATTCTTAGCCTTCAGGATTAAAGAAGGTACATTAAACATGTCTACCTCAATAAGTAGCATTTTATCATTGTTATTACCCAAACTCCTTAGCATGACATTCAAGTCCCTTCGCACCTGGATCCACGTGACTCCAGGCGGCAGAGTTTCTGTGTTGGGCTGACAGTGCTCTTCCCATCACAAGGTGGAAGCTTCCAAAAGGCAAAAACAATAACTCTACAGCCAGTTATGAAAGTTCTGTTTTGTCCCAGGGGATTTTGTACCTGGTCCCATCAGTCAGTGTCTACACTCTGAATGGCACAGGGGGTGGTTTGTTGTGTTTTCGGTCCGCAAATATTGACAAAAGATCAAAGGTTGACTCAGTGCACTTTGGTGAGTAAGAAAAAAACAGCTGGCTCAAATTTCCAGGCATTTATTTTCTCCTGAGTTGAGTTGCACTGTGGCTTTTGCCACTCCCCAGCTAGAGTCCTGAGCCCAGGAAAGCCCCTGCCTTTCCCTGTCACTCCAAAATGGTTTCACCAGAATCAGTGGGTTGAGTGTTTTTAGTACAGTGCATATAGTGCCTCAGCCTGTAAGGAAGATACGCATTCCTGGCAGAAAGTGAGTCCATGCCAAATAGAGGGACCCTAAGCTAGGGATGTGTGTGTGTGTGTGTGTGTGTGTGTGTGGTGGGGGGCAGGGTGGGGGGCTGGTGGGAGCAGACCCATTGGGGGCTTGGGGCAGTGCAGGGGGGATGGCACTACTTCAGTTTTTAGTTAGGTTTCAACTGGGATGATGGGAACCCATACGTTTGGGGATTAGATTGACCTGAGTTTTAATCTCATCCCTGCCATTCATTTGTTGTGAGATTATTCATTCATTCAAAATAGGTCAGATATGGGATAAAAACTTCAAAACCTATTACTAAGAAATGACTATCTAGTGATGGATACGGAGAAGTAGATTGTAACAGACTGTCATAAATGGGGAAAAAAATGGAAGGTAGGAAGGACAGAGAGGGAGCACCGAATCCAGTGTTGCTTGGGGTGGTTGTGGTGGTCAGAAACCCTGGAAGAAGCATCAAAGCATAGGGTTTCCTCCAGGAAGCACTGAGAAGGGAGAGGCATTAGCATGCAGAAGAGGTGTGCAGCAGGGATGGTGTTCCAGGCAGAAGTCCGTGCACATATGTGAGCATGGAGTGGAATGGAGTAGTGGGAGGCAGACCAGGCTGAAAGGGGAGCAGGGGCTGAACAATTAAGGCCATGAAAGCTGTTCTAAAATTTCGACTTTACCAGAGGTCAAGGGAGAACCGTGGGAGGGTGTGAAGCAGAAGAAAGGCATGAGCACCATTCATTTTCAAGCATTTTTGGCTGCTTTGTGAAAAACAGACCAAAGGGGACCAAGGCAGGAAGTGGGGACAAAAGTCCAGAGGCTATCACATAGTACAGGTGAGAGATGGTGGCAGCTGGGATGAAGGAAGGCTGTGGGGTTATGATAAACAGTCACCCATGGAACTGGGGGATGTTTGGGATGTGGTCACAGGATCTTAGGGGAAGAACAGAATATTATTATGTGCCAGATGCTTCAATTGCTTCATGTTATTTCTAGTAACATCCCTGTGAGGTGGGCATGGACCTGACAGGGTGAGTGATGTGCCCACAGCTGGCAAGTGGCAGTGGCAGAACTCAACCCCAGGTCTGCCTGTCCCCAGACCTGTGGTTTTTCACCACTGGATCATGCAATTTTCCTAAGTCAAATGTAACAAGTTATTGCTTATATTTAAATTAAGACCCATAGAAGTTTTACCAATTCTGGAAAATTTAGATGGAGTGATAAATGCACTGAAGATAAAAGACTGAAGAAAGTTGTTGATTGATACCTTTGGAATGACCATCTGCATCCATCTCCTTCTGTGAAAACCCAGCCACCACCCTCTCTGGGATTTTGAGGTCAGCTGTCATCATCACTAGGAAGCCTCCCTGGATTCCTACTTCCTCATCAACATTTATTTTATTTTATTAATTATTAATTAATTAATTAATTTAGAGACAGAATCACCCTCTGTTGCCCAGGCTGGAGTGCATGGTGCGATTTCAGCTCACTGCATCCTCTGCCTCCCAGGTTCAAGTGATTCTCGTGCCTCAGCCTCCTGAGTAGCTGGAACTACAGGTGCGTGCCACCACACCCAGCTAATTTATATATATATATACAGGTGCGTGCCACCACACCCAGCTAATTTATATATATATATATATTTTTTTTTTTTTATTTTTTTTTATTTTTTATTTTTTTTTATTTTTTTAGTAGAGATGGGGTTTGGCCATGTTAGCCAGTCTGGTCTCAAACTCCTGACCTCAGGTGATCTGCCCTCCTTGGCCTTCCAAAGTGCTGGGATTACAGGTGTGAGCCACCATATCCGGCCTGCCATCAAAATTTAGAGCACTCATTACCTTCTTATCATCACCTCTCCACAGATCTGTTTTCCTCACTGTCCTAGGAGCTTCTCGAGGGCACAGACTGTGTTTTCATCACTGTGGCATTCCCAGTGCTTAGCGGGGTATAATACACAGTATTTGTTAAATATTGGATGAATGGATGAATGCAATCACATTAGTGAAGCTGATACTAATAGAATCTGTTTGTTTTGGTTGAATGTGCAAGTGGAGATAAGGCTTAGTTGGTGTCCATTATCCCAAACACTTTTTTATGCCAAGTGTTGAGTCTTCTCTTGTTCTGTGAAATCATAAAAACTTTCTGTTTGTGTTCCCTCTTCCTCCTAGAGAAACAAGACTGCTAAGCAGCGTCCCCTTTGTATATATTCAACAGAGTTCTTCCTTAGCTGTTGTTCTCTGGGTTCTTTTGCACAAATTACATGTTCCTCCTACCCTGGCTTTAATCATCACAACCTTGAATCCTCATCAAACTCTCTGCCTATCTCAAACCAATGCTTAAAGGACACTCTTACCCTTAGAAGAAATGCTATAATTTTCATAAACATGGGTCATTTCCCCCTTGCATAAATGTCAGATACAAAACCGCCACTTAACAAGATGTGCCAGAAATACAGAATGTCTGAACAAAGGCTGTTGACAATAGCATCTTTTTTCCCTTTTTGTAGTTCTGTGAAATTGCTCTCCCAAAATATTCCTAATGCTTTATTTACTTCAGTGTTGGGTTTATTTTGGGATAAACTTTCCTGAAGCTGAATCTTAGGATGTGATTCTTATCCTGGTCACATCCTGGGGAGTTGTTTTGTGACTTTTTTGAATGGGCCCTGGCTCTTCCAGGGAGCCCCTAGTGCTGAGGAAGACGCAGGGGCCAGAGGATGTCAACTCCCGTGTGCAGGACACAGACAGAGATGACAAACCATCAGCTTCGGTGGAAATACTCCCCAAAGGAGAGCCTGCGCCGCCTGGTCTCCAACAATGGCGGAAGTGAACCCAGCTCAGACTTTATCAATGATCTATTCCGGAGAGTAGTGTGTCTCATAGTTTCCAACATCTGAGTGATTTGTGACTATTAGGAATTCAGACACTGGATGATTAAAACCACTGGTGCTGGGAATTTTCTCATTTCAGGAAATTTTGGTTGTGAGGCATGCTGGAACCTTACCAGCCAGCAGACACGAAGGGGAGGAAATCCAGGCAGGGCCAGGAATGAGACTGTGGGAATTGACCAGAAGGCGGCACCACGGTTTAGCTTTCGTGTCAGACAGATCTGCGTGGGCACCCTGCTTCCCTGAGCCTCAGTTTTTTGCTAGCAGAGTGGAGGTGATGAGAGTTGAATTAAAGAATGTCATGCCTGGCACACAGTAAGGGCTCCAGACGGGAGTTCTGCTCTCTTTTCTCTTTCCCTGAGTGGCTAGAAGTCTAATGAGTGTCTTAAGGGTGAGGTGAACTGAGGTTTTGTCTAGCCTATGGTTGGTCTGACTTGAGGGATAGGTGGTCTTCAGTGAGAATCTAAGCTAGAGCTTGGAGTTCAAGAGACTCGGCCTAGCTCTGAGAGATGAGGGACAAGGGCTGGCCAAAGAAAGATTGTCCAGATCCCGAGGCCTCTGGGCTCAGGGTTGGGCTTTAATCTGAACTTTGATCAGTGAGGAAGCTGACATAGCCCCAGGTTTATCCTGGATTATACAGTATAGAGCCATGGTTCTCAGTGTGGCCTGAGGACCCTGGAGGAACCTGAGGTACTTTTAGAGGTTCATGAGATCAGAACTATTTTTATAATGCTACTAAGATGTAATTTTCCCTTTACATTGGTTGATGTTTAAACTGATGGGGTAAAAGCAACAGTGGTAAACAGCTGGTGCTTTAGTTTGGATCAAGGTAGTGGTAGCAAACTGCGGTAGTTATCATTGTATTATTCACCACCACATGTGCGTGGTAGGAAGGAAAAAGTCAGTTTCACTTAATGTCCTTGATGAAGCAATAAAAATGATCAAATTTATTGAACTTCAGCCTTCGAGTGCCTGGCCTGTCTTTTTAATGATTGGTGTGATGAGATGAGAGTATGGGTAAAGCTTTCCTGTTGCCTACAAAAGCACAGTGGTGGTCTGAAGGAAAAGCACCGGAGTGAGTGAGTTGGGAGCTGAAGTAGCCATTTTCTCCATGGAAAACCATCTTCCTGGAAGGAACGATTGACAGACACACTGCAGTTATTCAGCCATGGGTAGTTGGCAGACACACACCTGCATACACACCCACACACACAGCTACACACACCCACACACACCCGCACACACATCCACCCACACATATGTATATTTAAATGATGAAGTCAGGGCTGTTACTTCAAGGAAAACAAATGACAGTATGTACGGCCAATGATAAAATTTGAGAGTTCAAATGAAAAAGTGGGATTTTGGAAAACTTGTATCCTTCACTGTGAGCTGGTTTCAGATTCCTCATGGCAGTGACCCTTTAAAAATCCACCACTTGTCCAGTTTTGGTGTACTATCAAAGAGGAATGTCCACAGCTATCTGAATAGATTATTAAAATCCTTCTGTCTTATCCAACTTCATGACTGTGTGAGGCCAGGTTTCTTCATATACTTTATCAAATAACACATGACAATAGGCTGAATGCAAAAGATATGTGAATCTACTTTGTATGTTAATAAGTCAGACATTAAAGATGCTGCAAACATGTGAAACAATGGCATTCTTCTTACTAATTTTGCATGGATTTTTTTTTCATTAAAATTTATTATTTAGATTAACATGTAACAGGTTTATTATTGTTGTTTTACGGGAATTGATAAATGTTTTTAAAAGTTCTCTGTTTTAATTTCTGACTTGATAAATATCAGTAGACATGACCCACATAAAAAAAACCTCTTAGGATCCTGTCATTTTTAAGAGTGTAAAGGAGGCTCAGTTCAAATCTGGGTTCTGCCATTTACCAACTGTGCTATCCTGGGCAAGTTACTTAACTTCTCTGTGCCTCACTTCCTTTATCAATCAAATAGAGATAATTTTAACCTATCTCATATAGACAAGTTGTAATAATTAAGCTTAACATATATAAAGTGCTTAGAACAGCTCCTGGTATATAACAAGTGTTATATAAAGATTCTAATGATAACAGTTACTATAACACAGCGTTGTAGTGCTGTGTTATAATAGCTATTGGTTATGGTCTGTGTTCCAGTCTGTTTTCCCCACCTGAGGCCTTGGGGCAGGCTGTGCGGCTCCCCCAAGATCAGGGTCTGCTGTCTCTGATTGATCTCTGAGTCCTAGCACAAAGCTTAGCACCCATTAGGTAGTCATAAAGTTTGGTGAGGAAATGAATGAGTAGTTGGGGGAAGGCAGGTCAAATTCCAGACAGATTCCTGATAGACAACCAAGTTCCCCTATGAAGAGGCTAAAATCCTAAGTGGTAAGAGTGAGACTGTAAATGGAGGAGGAGGCACAAACAGGAACTGGATTGAGGTGGGGGAGCAGGTAGAGTGCGAGTCTCAAACATGTGCAGTAACTGACGGAATAGCCCCTTATGACATACAGCCTGATGCCTGGTGAGGAGGCGTGCCAGGCTGAATTAAGACACCAGGTGAGACCGGCCCCACCTGCTGATGGGGCTGGGTAACACAGCCTGCTTTATTCCACCTAAATGGCCTCCGAACCTTCAAGACACCTTAGTTAATAATGGGAATCTCTGCATCTGCCGCCGCACTGCATGGGGCTGGGGAGATCAGAGAGAAAAGAGTTAGGCTGAAGCACTAAATACTAGTCTCTCATAATTTCCGGATCTACATTTTACATGACTTGGCGTGTTTGACCGTATTGTACTTGTAAATGGTTATCTCAGTTATTTTTGGACATCGAGGAAGAAAGGGAAAAAATGTAGCTCAGTATCTACCCTGTGTCAAGCACTTTATTAATGCTTTCACATGTAAACCTCAAGACCACCTCATGAGGAAAGTGCCCTTATACCCATATTGGATATGAAGAAACTGAAGCTCATGGCATGTAAGTAATGTCTCTGTGGTCACACTGCTAATTGGTGGTCTAGCTGGGATTTGAACCCAAGTCTGTGTGAATACCATGTCCCTACCCTTTAAAACAGCAAATTTTATTTTATTTTATTTTATTTTCTATTACACAAGTAAGGCATATTTATTATCTAAAATTGAGAAAATACTGATAAGTAAAAAAATAAAAATTATCCATAAATTCTGCCATTCAGATATAAGAGCCACAATCACACTGGTATGTCTTTCCAGACTTTTTCCCCATGTATATATTTGTAACCAGCTTTTCCGCTTAACAGTATATCATAAATGTCTTTCTGCATCTATAAACGTATTTCTGTATCATTTAAAAAGACTGCGTAGTATTTCATTTTATGAATGTACTGTTTATTTAACTGATCTTCTGTTGCTAAATATTTAGGTTATATCTAGCTTTTTACTAATATTAAAAATGCTGCAGTAAGCATCCTTGTAGTTTAATCTTTGTGTGTATCTTTACTTCCTTGGGATAAATTCCTAGAAGTGAGATTGGTGATTAAAAGTGCATTTTGGTTTCGAAGTCATTTCAATATACTACATTGCCAGCTTGCCCCAGCTCCCCCCTTCCCAGGAAACTTATAAACATTTATTTCCCACCACAAGTGTGTGAATATTCCTGTTTCCCTGCACCTTCAACAAAAAGTGGGTATAAAAAGATGTTTGCTTGTTGGATAACCGCCAAACATAAAATATTTGTTTTAGTAAGTCCATATTCTTTTAATCCCACTTTCTTGCCTCTTGATCCAGTTTGAGTAATGCTCCGTATTAGGATATGAAAAGTCTTCATATGTTGGTTACCCAAGGTAACCAGGTAACCACTCCTGCCTGAGCCAAGCTGGGTAGAAGTAGTCAGGGAGCCAGGTGGGAGGGAAGGTATGAGTCTGAGTTTGGTGAGGCAGTAGGACAGGTTGGATGGAGAAGGGCTGGGTGCTGATAATTGTTCTCATGCACTGGTTAGAGAGTGGTCCGACTACACAGGACTCATCTGCCAAAATGTGCGTGCTCCCTGGGGACTATGTTGGGCAGTCCAGACAGAGAGCTGGTGCTAAGAAATCCACCAGGGCTAGCAAGGTTGATCATGGGAAAGAGGTGTACTGGCATCCCAGCAGGAGGCAGACAGTAGGACAGTAGGGAGCAGACATCCACCCCTGTGGGCAGCAGCCCACAAGAATTGGGGAGAAGGAAATGGGGAGAAATAGAATCTCAAACGTAGGAAAGGGTGCTCTTCTTGGGAGCTGCTTGTCTTACCCAAGGTCCCCAAATGGCTCAGCTGGCAAAGAGTTCCACAATTTGACATTCAGTCCCTTGGTGAATTCTCCATACTCCTGCAGGCTTTTAGACATAGACATCTCCATTGTGAGTAGATGTATCTGGCAGTGTGACTCAGGGGTAGCTTCTGAGGGATAGACTATGCTCATGAGATTGAAGGAGATCTCAGAAACCAAATTATTAGCTTGCTAAATCAAGATTCCTGAGGTGGAATTCTCCCATTGGCCTGAAAACTCATGCTTTCCTTGAAATCAGACCTACTGGGAAAATGAAATCCTATATGCAAGGTTGTGTGGCAAGCATGAAATGGGAACAAGGATAAATGGATATATGAAATGCTTAATGCCATCTGAATAAGACATCTCAATTATCACATAGTAGGGACGGTCTTGCCAATGGGGCTGTCAATACAGGTTGTTTGGCTAAATCTTCTGTACAGGCAGAGCCCCTTGGTTTGACTTTGTGACCTTCTCTTTTTAATTGTGGGCCAACTCCTGTGCAACATGACTCATGTTTCTTCAGAAATGTTGACATTGTCATGGAGGGTATTCAGCCTCTTGTGTTGAGGAGTCCTTCTGTGTTCTTCAGGTGACTGGATAATTCTGCTCTGACCCACTGATTTTAAAGGTCAACTTTTAGCACAGCCTTGACTGCTTTCCTTCCAAGTTTGTGCCTGATGTCTCCTGTTTGCTGCTTTTTGCTCATATCCTACCACAGCTGAAGGCTTTTGGGTTGGTGCTAGGACTGAAGGCTCCAGGATGGGGTCTGGCAAGAGTAAAATGCTAATCCAGGAGGAATTTGGGGATTGGGCAGGGAATCTCAGCAGAGGCTAGGTGCAGGAATAGCTGAGGACCTAGCACTTCTGATAGGGCTGAACTATGGCATGAAAGAAGCACTATGAACACTTTCACTGAAAGTGGGAACATCCTCATAGCAGGCCTAGCAGGTTAATGTACTTGTTCCTCCAAACCCCAACTGCCCACATCAGAGGGCCTCAAGAGCTGTAATTAGGGAGCTACAGGTAGAGTGGGCGAGGGCAAATGGTCCCAACTGCAGAAATGAGAAGGCTTTGAAGGCAGGGGGCTGACAAAAAGTAAGCATGGAAGCCAGTAACTGGCTAAGCAATGTCTATATTTGCCTGTCTACACTTAGGTATGGGTGGAGTAGGGAACTACTCTCATGCTGTGAATAATTTGTTTACCTCTCCTCTACCTGGTTTACAAAATAGTTGAATGCAGTTTACGGTTTTTTTTTTTTTTTTTTTTTTTTTTTTTTTTTTTTTTTTGAGATGGAGTCTCGCTCTGTCGCCCAGGCTGGAGTGCAGTGGTGCCATCTCAGCTCACTGCAAGCTCTGCCTCCCAGGTTCACTCCATTCTCCTGCCTCAGCCTCCTGAGTAGCTGGGACCACAGGTGCCCACCACCACGCCCAGCTATTTTTTTTATATTTTTAGTAGAGATGGGGTTTCACCGTGTTAGCCAGGATGGTCTCAATCTCCTGACCTCGTGATCCACCCGCCTTGGCCTCCCAAAGTGCTGGGATTACAGGCATGAGCCACCACGCCAGGCCAAATGCAGCCTACTTTCAAAGATGCACTCCAAACAACAAGATAAAGTACACTTCAGGTAAAATTGTGTAGCAAAGAGAAGATAAATAAAACATAGGAAAGGAGGAAAAAGCTATAGGCAGGTGAGAAAAGTACTTATATTAAAGATGTTAACAAGTCCATTATACTTGCTACTGGGAAGCCACAAATTTTGATCCAGTTTTTCCAGTAGTCAGGAAAAAAAGGGGTGGATCAAATTCATTCTTCAAAGCCCATATATCTCATCTCCTCCAAGAAGACTCTCCTAACTATACAGAGGCACAAAACACTCACTTTTAGATGCAAGTGTAGCTTTTCTCCTCAGAAACTTGAGTTCACTAAAGGCAGAGATTATGAATATATCTTATTTTACTTTGAAAACATGAAACTTGGAGGATGAGGTTTGGAAATGAGATAGAATTGTGTTCCATCCAAGTTCTATACAGTAGATATATGACCTTTAAAAGTCGTTAAACCACTCTAAACCTCAGAAAGTTGCTGAGAAGATTCAAGAGAGAATTATTCTAGTTTTTATGAAGAAAGGATCTGGTGGCCAGGGAAGACATAGCCTATCTGATCCTCTATTTGCTAATATGTGGCAGATTCCTATCTGCCTAACTTCATAGATTGTTGGCAAAGGAGGTAAAGAAAGATTCAATGAGTTGTCAGAGATTCCACAACCAGATGCAAGAACCTAACCCTAGGCCTCCTGGCTTTATAGTCCTTGCTCTTTCTAGCACATATATAGCCTTTCCCCAGCATCCCCATTCCAACTGCCTGCCAAAGAGGTTTCCCCCTGTAAAGAGTCACCAGTTGGCAGAAATGTCACCAAGTTGACAAGTGTCTACTTGGCTGACGTTTGCTTCATGCATCCCTTTCTGGGCTATTTTGAGCCTTGGAGGGGTAAGGAGGATCTATGGTAAGAAAGCAGCTACCAGCTTCACAGAGCTGTGAACCATTGAGAGAACTCTTCAATTAAAGCCTGCGGAGTGCAGTAAAAGACAGTGGCTTTGCCAGGCAGCAGAGGATTTTCTCATTCTTGGGAGAAAACTTGGAAACAGAAACCATTCCATGAGGCATTCTGGAATGAAGGCAAGTGGGAACAGAAGCTAGACTGGACTGCAGGAGATCTCATTGTTGTGGAACGTGGAAGAGGAAGTGGGTGTCAGACCACCAGGTGTTGGGCAGTAAGACAGGGGTGGGCTTGGTGTTAGGGTGGCCTCCATGGGGAGTCAAGTTCCTGTGCGAGCGGACGTTCATTTGGCCTTAGAGTCCCCAGGGGCTATCTGGGTGTGTGGGTTCAGACTAGAAAAACATCTCCTTGGCTGCAGGCTCTTAGTGGCTACTAGATATTTTCCACTTCTACAGCTGAGCAGGCTAAGTTTTCAAGGACCTCAGTCTTACAGACACTGATGTGGGAGGGAGTCCTGTCGGCAGAATCCCTCAGGCCCGTGGTTTGCTTTGGCAAGGTCCAGGCCCACTGATGGGGTTGAAAACAATGAAGCACCTTGATTTGTTTCTCACAAAAAGATGAGAATGTAAATAATCAGAATTGAATTTCGACTGGGAGCACTTTTGTGTGATACTGATTAATTCATCGATTGATTCAATCACCATTTGGAGTGTCCATTATGTGTCAGGTGTGGCACTCAGTGATAGGAACACAGAAATGAAGAAGATTAAGTCCCTGATTTCAAGGGACTGACAGTCTTGTGATGGAGACAGCTGCCTAATAAGATAAGTAGGCAGGCCTGAGTCCTGCAGGGCATGTGTCCAGACCAAGGAGCTGAGGCTTCACCATGTAGGAGATGGGAAACCACTGATGGGTTCTCAGCAAGCAAATAGCAAGATCTCTGGCTACTTCTGAGGCTGAATTTGAGTGGAACAATCCTGGAAGCAGGGAGAACCCCAGTTGTCAGAAACAGTCAAGAATTGAAGAAAGATATACAGAGCTTAAAAAGATACAGGCAACATAATCGAGGAAGCATTAACTGATAATCAACGTTTTTTTTCTGAAGTCAAAACTTTTATTTTTATTTTTATTTATTTCCATAGGTTATTGGGGAACAGGTGGTGTTTGGTTACATGAGTAGGTTCTTTAGTGGTGATTTATGAGATTTTGGTGCACCCATCACCTAAGCAGTATACCTTGCACCCAATTTGTATTCTTTTATCACTCACTCCCTTCCCACCCTTTCCCCCTGAGTCCCCAAAGTCCATTATGTCATTCTTACGTGTTTGCATCCTCATAGCTTAGCTCCCACTTATGAGTGAGAACATACAATGTTTGGTTTTCCATTTCTAATTTACTTCACTTAGTATAATAGTCCCCAATCTCATCCAGGTTGCTGCAAATGCCATTAATTCATTCCTTTTTATAGCTGAGTAGTATTCCATCATATACATATACACCATAGTTTCCTTATCTACTCGTTGATCGATGGACATTTGGGTTGGTTCCACATTTTTGCAACTGCGAATTGTGCTGCTATGTACATGTGTGTGCAAGTATCTTTTTCATATAATGACTCATTTTCCTCTGGGTAAATAACCAGTAGTGGGATTGCTGGATCAACTGGTAGTTCTACTTTTAGTTCTTTAAGGAATCTCCACACTGTTTTCCATAGTGCTTGTAGTAGTTTACATTCCCACTAGTAGTGCGTAAGTGTTCCCTGTTCACCAAATCCACGCCAACATCTATTTTTATTATTATTATTTTTGATTATGGCCATTCTGTGAGAGGAAGGCAGTATTGCATTGTAGTTTTGATTTGCATTTCCCTGATCATTAGTGATGTTGAGTATTTTTTCATATGTTTGTTGGCCATTTGTATATCTTCTTTTGAGAATTGTCTATTCATGTTCTTAGCCCCTTTTTGATGGAATTGCTTGTTTTCTTCTTGCTAATTTGAGTTCATTGTAGATTCTGGATATTAGTCCTTTGTCAGATGTATAGATTGTGAAGATTTTCTCCCACTCTGTGGGTTGTCTGCTTACTCTTCTGACTGTTCCTTTTGCCATGCAAAAGCTCTTTAGTTTAATTCAACCTTTAAATTAAACTAAATTTTACTGAGATGATGTGTCACTGTGTTGCCCATGCTGGAGTGCAGTGGCATGATCTCAGCTTACTGCAACCTCTGCCTCCCAGGTTCAAGTGATTCTAGTGCCTCAGCCTCCCAAGTAGCTGGGACTACAGGCATGTGCCACCATGCCTGGGTAATTTTTGTATTTTAGTAGAGATGGGGTTTCACCATGTTGGCCAGGCTGGTCTTGAACTCCTGACCTCAAGTGATCCACCTGCCTCGGCCTCCAAAAGTGCTGGGATTACAGGCATGAGCCACCACACCCAGGCAGATAATCAACTTTAAAGAGAACCTATATTGATTTTTCACTTGATTCTATATGGAACATACTTACATCTCTCTTGGGCCTCCTACAACTTGTCTTCTGGTGGAGGGCTTTCCACTAGTCCACTCCTAGTATAGAGTTCAGGCTCTGCTTCCAGGAAGTTCATGATCTCTTTCTTCCCGAGGATATGGGTGCGGGTTCTCCCCTCATGAAGCAGGCATACCTTCCTGCTCCTTCCAAATTTCACCAAGATTTTCCCCTAAGTTCTACTTATTCTCTTCCGATTTATAAGGGTAAGTGGCCTCTTGGGCATATAACTCACTGGAGAAGGGGGTTTGATGAATGTGGGAGGCCTCCAGAGCACAGCCAAACCAGGAGAGGTATTTACCCTGAAAATCAGCCTGTGAGGAGAGAACTAGTATGATGTCATCTGGGAGGTGATATCAGTATCTTTAGTAGCGGGGAAGGTATAGAGGATCAAGCTCATTAGGACAGTGAAGATATAAATGAAAAATAAGCAATAAGTTGGGTGCGGTGGCTCATGCCTGTAATCCCAGCACTTTGGGAGGCTGAGGCAGGCAGATCACTTGAGGTCAGGTGTTTGAGACCAGCCTGGCCAACATGGGGAAATCCCATCTCTACTAAAAATACAAAAATTAGCCAGGCATGGTGGTGTGCACCTGTCATCCCAGCCACTCAGGAGGCTGAGGCAGGAGAATCACTTGAACTTGGGAAGCAGAGGCTGCAGTGAGCCGAGATCACACCACTGTACTCCAGCCTGGGCGACAGAGCAAGAATCTGTCTCAAAAAAAAAAAAAAAAAAAAAAAAAGAAGCAATAAAGTCAGAATTTAGGTCAAGAGCAAGGTAGAGTGAGGTTTGGGGAAAAGATAAGGAGTTCAGAACTAAGTGCACAAAGAACACGATTGTGCTGTGTGCCCCTTCTTTATGGTTCCATGTACTAGGTTCAGGCGTCATGACTAATGGAACCATGTAGAGCATTAGAATAGAACATAAATTTAAATAGAAATATACGTCCAATTGTGTTTTAGACAAAGATAGAAGCAGAAGAAAGTAAAAAGAAAATAAATGTCCAAAGGGGAAAAAAAAAGAAAAGTAGGTTTAACACCCACTGGAGTTAGTGGACTCTAGATGCTGGGACTACATAGCTCCTACATAATTTTAAGCACTAAACTCCTACCCACATGATATAGACATGATAATTGAAAGAACTGTAAGTATAGGCCTAATATAGTAAGACCCAGGAAGGAGATGCTGAAGGGGGTTTTGTGAAAACATGCAAATTCAAACCAGCCACCTTGAAAGGTCTAAAGGACTATGTTTTTTCTTGATGGCTCAGAAATTTCCAGCTAAGTATATCAGTGTAAGCAAATTTATGACTTTCTCCTCTGCCTTTCTCCTTTGATTCAGGGGTGGGTTTCTACCTGGGGAGAATTCTGGACAAATGTTTTTAATCTGGATTGGGACAATAGTGGTATGGCTGTCTTTACCACCTTGGCTGATTGAGACCTCCCTGAAGCTTTTATACTTGTGAAGATTTATCTTATTCTTATAGAAGGCACTGTGACCCAGGGGCCACCAGAAAGACTGTGGAGGTGTTGTTAAAATAATTAAATGGGAGGCCATTAGACTAGGTGGCTCTGATGCTCCAGGCTCCTACATAATCAAATTGAAACCTAACTCAGAATTTAAAGGAAAGCAAAACTCAAGCTCAGTCAGTCACAGGTGACCAACCGGGCATTAGTTATGTTGTCATGAACTTCCTACCAGGATAGTCTAAATACGGCAATTGTTTAAACTTTAACTAATTGACACATTTCTTTGCTCTGCTTACTTTCACCCTATAAAATTCTTCCCCTTCCACCCCTTTGGTGGAGCCCACAAACCACTTGTAGTCTGAAGCTTCCTGATTCATGAATTGCTGCTTGCTCAAATAAACTCTTCACTATTTTAATGTGCCCCAGTTTATCTTTTAACACGGTGCAAGGGTGCCTAGCTGAGAGGTGAAATGCAGCCCACACTCAGCTTGCTAAGCCATGAGCCCTGACATGTAGGAAGGGGCTTCTTTTACTAATTCAAATAATTCATGTATGCCAGTGGTAGTCTTGTGCTGGCCTGCAGCTAAACCTCATGCATGACATTCTCAGCCAATCACATCGGCTATTTGCAGCAACCTAGTGAATCAAATGGACATCGAGAATTATGCTCCCCAATTTCAGTGGAGGAGATGGAAGTGCAGAGAGTTTAACTGACTGACTTGGGACAGTCTCTTGTCTCTTGGTTTGTCAGGGCCAGCAGTTGAATCTACCAAGTTTTGATCCTAAGTTCAATGTTCTTTCCACCATGCCTCCCACCAGCACTTTTCTTTCTCCAGATTCCCAGTATGGGAATTCCCAGCAAGTAAACTTGTGACTCAGAGGAGCTGCCCAGCTATTATTCTATGGAACCCAGGGAAAGAAATCCTAGCTCAGCCACACACAGAGCAGCATCTACTGGAAATGCCTCCTTCTTGGAAATGGAGTACTGCGCCTTTGCTGGTGCCTGGATGGTGAGTCCTCACTGCACATCTGACCAGATCTGCCTCAAGTTCAGTTTCAACCCTTCTTTAGCAACTTCAGGCTTTTCCCTTGCAGGGTGGAGTGAAGATCGGCAAGGAGGGGGTGGGGATTGGGTGGGTTTGCAGAACCTTAATGAATGTAATCTGTGCCTTTTCCCTGACCCAGCTTGGCTAGCAGCACTGGATTGACATTCCACATTCCATTGTTCTCCTTCTAAGAAAACAGAACTGGCTCTATTTAGCCCTAGGAATTGTCTGTGTGGGCTTGTTTAAGAGAATTTGCAAACCAGATGGATTTACTGTTTATGGCATCTCCTCTAGTCCAACAGAAAATTGTGATTTCTGAAGCCTATAGCACCATGTTCTGAAAGGCTTCCTAGCTATTGTTCACCTGTGTTCTAGTCAGTATGCTGGCTCAGGAGAACTCCCTCACTTCTTACTTATCTGTATGCACACTTCATGCACCCCAGCCCCTGTGGGCAGCTATTGAGTTTGCTATCTAATCTCTTTCTCCACCAGCTACCCTTCTTTGTCAACTTATATGGTTACAGTGATGAGACTCTCGTAGCTACTTTGTACAGTCCCATTCATACCATAGTTGGGTGCACAGGAATGTCAAGAACTCAAGTCAGTCTCTGGGAATTTGGAAGTGATCTAGTGAGAGAGGCTTAGACTTCCTTTGGGCTGATGGCTGTGAATGGTATAACCTTAGAAGATGCTGCTAGTCATGTTGTCTATCTGGACAGGAGGGCAGATTTGGAAGCAAGTATAAGTGCAGGGGAAGGAATGAAACACATTTCACGGAGAAATAGAGATGAAAGATGGAGTTAGAGACATGTTTCTGGTTCCAGAACCTACTTGAGACCCAATTCCGTTCCTTGTTTGTGTTTCAGGACATACCCTTACATTCTTATGATAAAATGCTCCTTTTGGCTCACATTGTCTCCACTTGGTTTCTATCAACTACAGTTAATAATCCTTTCTAACACTTCAATGGCTCTCAAACTGTGACCCCTGGACCACCATCATTACCTTCATTGGGGAATTTGTTAGAAATACAAATTCTCATCCTCATCTCATAGCTATTAAATAAGAACATCTGAGGGGAAAGCTCAGAAATTTGTTTTTAAAAATACCCCCAGGTATCTCAAGTTCGAGAATCACTGGCCTAGCTGTCTCAAGTATTGGGTGGAAAGAACAAGGACAGGTCTAGATTGGGACCTCAGATCCGTGAACTAAGGATGTGCCTCTGGGCAAGTCACATCATCTCTTGAAGCCTCAGCTTTCTCAGCAGTAAAATGAAGGATAACGATGTAGCAGCTGTAAGAAAAGCACAGGGATCTGGGCACTTGAAAAATGTCAGTTTGTTTTTCTCTCTGTGGATCCTGTTCTGACATAAGAAGAGAAGTGACATTGACTTGGGTCATTCATCATGGAGACACAACCTGAGTTTTGAAAATCAATCCATCACCTTAAGGGAACGGGTTGCTGTTCAGAGCTCATGCATAATGAGTGTACCTAGAACTTAGTTCTGGGGCCAGGTTTCTCTAGGCTATTGCTGGACAGTTGGGAATTAAACCCAATAAATATAAAACTTGTTTTGATCTTTTAGGTTTCAATGACCTGTTTTCCTACTGTGTGATCAAAATCACACAGTCTGGTCCATAATAGAACAAAATAAGAAAGTCAATTAGTTCATATTTGAGGAAGGAAAGCACAGGCTTCTATTTATTAATTTATTCATTCACTGATTTAGTCATTTGTCTACTTGCCATTTATTCATTCACTGACTCATTCACCCACCCAACACTCAAGCTACTTCTTGCCCTAGATACCATGCTAGATACTAGGGATTTATAGATCAGACCCTGCGTTCCCTGCTTCCCTGCTAATTGTTGACAGATAACAGGATGAGCAAAGATAAGAAGATAGAAAATGATCTTGGCCCCAGGGGATTATGGTCACGAGATCTATCTTGCTGAAGCAATGTTAGGAAGTATGAGGCATCAGAGTCAGTGCTGGTCATAGAATGAAAAAGCTGTAAGACAGCATCTGCTTTGGTTTCAACAGCATACCATTCTGCAGTTAAAAACAGCTGCTATTTTGCAAGGACCTCGCCTTTTTTTTTTTTTGGGGGGGGGGCGGCCACGTTTGAGCTGACCCCAGATGATGACCATCTAGCTGGTAGATTCATTTGCCAAATACTGTTCATACTCTACGAGGAGTGGGCTGGTTAGTACTCATTAAAAAAATCCATGTGTCTGCTACTACATGATGGCTAAATCAGTCCAACCCCAAGTGAACTTCTTCTGGTATCTAGAAAGTCTGGCTATTTTCTGGTTGAATCTCCACCCAATTCTTGGCTTTCATATCACTGAAACTTCAAGTTTATATGCAAGATGGGGCAAAAACATTGAACCTCTCCCCAAACGGGTCTTTAGGAAATCCATCCAAGTGGATGTTTCCTCAGACATATCCTCTAGGGAAGTCTGGGCCCAGCATTTCAGATACAAAAGAGATGTGGATGGTCTGGAAGAGGACAGCTCCTTAGTGGTTGAGTGTTTCATCCTGCCTCATGTTTGAAGGGTGGTTTTTCTGCTTGTGTCAATTACAAACTGCTTTAATGAGAGTCAAATTGTGTCTTTCTTATTCCCAGACTTTGTATAAGAAGAAGAAAAATAATGCCTAACATGTTGTATGGGGTACACAACACCCCTGACCTCACTTGACCCTTGCCGCTACGCTGGAGGAGTAGTTATTAGCATTTCATTCTCATTTAACAGATGATGAGGTCCATTTTATCAAAGTCAAAGCGTCTGAGTTTATTTTTAACTTGGGTTTCTAGACTATAGATTTTTATGTTCATTTCACTATAGCAGACTATTTTTAAGGAGAACCATTGTTTCCAGTACACAGGATCACAAGGAACTTCTTGAGAGACCTTGGAAATGTGGTGACAAAATTATCCTCTGAGAGTTAAAGTTTAAGATAGGGACAAGAGGATTAGTGAGGAGACAGGATGGCTCCCAGGTCGGTGAGAGTCAGTTGATCTTAATCCATCCACAGATCTTAAATCTATTTGAAGAAAAAAGAAAAGCAGAGTCACAATGAAGGGAAATGTTGGTGTTTTATCCATGCTGTGAGCTAGGAATCACGTGCGGCTATCTTAATTGGGTGCTGTTAGATCGTTTATTTACGTAACTCCTCTTGTGCTGATACCTCACTCACCTGGCAACCTTCAGAGTGTGAACGTGACATCCCAAGCACCGCAGCCCAGGGTGAGAGAATGCCTTGGCTGGGCCAACGTGAGGATTCCACGTTCATGTGCTGGTAGCTTCTTAATCTCACTGTATAGTAACATCTGAGTAATACAGCTTCCAGGAGATTACTGTTGGTGTGTAGGAGAGAAGGAACAGCCCTTGGAGGCTGATCAAGTCAGGTTTCTGAGCCTCTGGAACTGCAGGATAAATCCAAAATTTGGGCAATTTCATTAAGAAATGGAATAAAATGTTCTTCAGGAAGACCTCTTGGAAGATTATACCATCTACTGCTTTCTCCTGGCAGCATGTTTTCTTTGCCTGGCAGATGCAAGCCTAAATTAGGGCTCACTGCTATTCCTGTAGCCTTGGCCTCATTCTTGCTAAAGGTCAGAGGTGGAATACATGCAAACCTTATGTCAATTCCTCTCCAAAATAATTAGCTGAATACCCAATCAATTCAGGATCATCACCTAGGAAGGTGAGGAGGAAGGTAGGATGAGAGAAACGCTGTTCCTCCAATTCAGGTGTCCAATCTTGCAATAGAGAAATAGACTCGTGCATAAGTAATTTTGATAATTTCAAGGGTTTTCTATGTTCCTAGAATGCATCAGCCAATATAGGGAACATTTTATATATATCATTTCATTTATTTTTAGCAACTAACCCATGAACAGATGAAAACATGAAGTCTTGAGAAGTAATTTGCTACATGTCACAGAGCTAGTAGGGCAGAATGTAGATTTGACCCCCTGAGATATAAGCTGCTGGAAAGACTATAATTGTGAAGATCTAAGTAGATGAGCGTATAGAGCATGTGGCTGAAATTGTTCTCCTAGCAATTTCCATTCATTACCTGGTTCTGCTCTGGGAGCTCATAAAAATGAGAGCCCCTAGGCAATGCGAAGAGCACTAACTCCTTCATCAGTAAAAGAGTGATGTGGACAAATTAATGGACTCTAATCTAGAGTTCTAGTCTAATATGAATTGACAGAGAAGGTCTAAGAACCATTTTCTTTCTTTTTTAAAAAACATTAATTTTTTTTGAAACAAGGTGTTACTCTCTCACTCAGGCTGGAGTATAATGGCATGATCATAGCTCACTGTAACCTTAAAATTTCTGGGCTTAAGGGATCCTCCAGCTTCAGCCTACTGAGTGGCTGGGACTACAGGCATGCACCACCACACCAGGATAATTTTTTTGTTTTTTTTTTTAGAGATGGGTTCTCGCTGTGTTGTCCAGGCCATTCTCAAACTCCTGGGCTCAAGCAGTCCTCCTACCTTGGCCTCCCAAAGTTCTGGGATTACAGGCATGAGCCACGGCATCTGGCAGAACCATTTTCAATATCAAAAATTATAAAGGAAATATACCTTTATCTCAGATAGTGTTGCACACACTGCCTAAACTGTTTTGGCTAGAATTATATCAATCCAGTCTAGTTACACTGAATATCTCATTACTCATCATGAGCTCTGATTAACTGGTATCAGTTTATTGAATGTTAATAAACATATCTTGAGTACTTATCTATTATATGTAGGGCACCGAACTGTGTTCTACAGATATAGAGACAAAAAAGATGCTTTTCCCATTTCAAGAAAATTGTAGTCTAGGAATGGGGGAGCATAGCTAAATAAGCATTTTAAAACATTTTCTTTCAAATTATAACAATAATACATTCTCATTGCAAACAATTCAAACAGTAGGGACATATTTCTTTTTCAGGTGCTGGAGAGCCATTGAAGGATTTTATGCTAGAGCCTCATGTAATAGGATTGGCCTTTGGAAAGATCTTCCTGGCCGCCATGTGGAGGCTGGCCCAGAGCTGCACCATACAGGAAGCAGGAAGTCTCGTCTCAGAGACCAGCAAGTGGGCCATGGTGTGATTTCAGTCAGAGGTGGGGAGGGCCTGAGCTAGGACGAAGATGCTAATGTGGATTTGAGAGCTCACTGGGTGAGAAAGTATGTGTTGGGTTACTGAAGAATAGGGAAAATAATACAACTTTGACTTAAGAAATGGGCTTTGCTAAACAAATCTTTTCACAAACTGGTCTCCTAGAAAGGGCTCTGAAGGCACAGCTAACCAAACAACTATCCCTCCCAGGCAAGAGTTTCCCCACCAGGTGAATGGTTTGCCATGTTTCCAATTCCAGGAACTAGCTGGAATAACACTTATGCAATGGGAATGAACGAGGCCCACCTCCAGGAGCCTGGCTGGTGGAGAACTTGGCAAGACTGGAGTCCTCTGTGGAGTGGAAACTCCTGCTGCTGTGCTTCAAGTGAACTTTCCTTGGATGGCTGACTTCAGAGGAAGTCAGAACGGGCTGCATGGAAGGCTGCATGGGTCTGGGCCTGGAGCCACTGGCAAAGAGGAGCTGGGGATGGGTGGGAGAGTACGATAGCACTTCATGAACAAGTCTATGGTAGAGGAAGCAGAAGACACTATGTTGGTAGGAAACCCTGCTGTCTTTCCCAGGCAGTGGATAAAATGAGGGCTTAGGAGCCAAAATAGCCTGCTCTGTCACTTCAGCACTGTGTGACCCTGGCAAAGTCACTTAACTTCTCTGAGACAAGTGTCTTTTTATATAAAATGGAGGTACATGTAGTACTCACCTTCTAGGTCATTGCAAGGATAAGCTATAATGAATGAAAACTGCTAGTACTTTGCTCAGCACCTTCTAGAAAGTCAATAAGTTGTAGTTACTGATTGAAGAGTCGTAACTTTCTAACAAATAACGCTCCCAGATGGTTGGGGAGGTGGAAGGAAGGCAGAAGGCAGAAGGCCAACTATCAAATAAAAGGACAAATAAAGAATACACTTATAACGATAGAACTATGCTCAATTTATGCATCTAGGGATATAGGGTGAATAGAGCTTCTGAATATTTCCAAACCAAATCATTCTCAAAACCTCAAGGAAGTTTCTTATTTACAGGTATCCCAGTGTGAGTCTTTTTGTAAAATTGATGCTGCTACTGATTATCATACAGTGCTACCAAATCACCAGGGGCTCTTAGAGGAAAGAGATTATTTGTGTATCTTCAGAAACTCTTTGGCACTCTTTTATTAAGTAGAATTGTTTTTTGAATCCCATATTGGTGTAGTTCTTTATAGATTACCTTGGACTTTTGAGTATATTATCTCATTTGTTCTTTGAGCAATCTAGAATTGCAGATTAAGGTTAGATTCAAGCCCTGGTTTTATAGGTGAGGAAACTGAGGCTCAGAGGGATAACATGGTTTGCTTAAATAACTCAGCTAGGAAGGCGTGGATTTCGAATCCAAGCCCAGTCCTCTGACTCCCAATCCAGTGCATGTTCCTCTCTTCAGCTGTTAGCTCTTTCTAGGGACCCGACGGGCTCCCTCTTTTGTGCACACATGTAAAAGGCACGGCATGGAGGACATGTATGGGTGGCCAGGAGATAGGAGTTCACCACTGAGTGTGGATGTTTTGTGACAAATGCAAATATGTAGGATAAATGCTCAGACAAGGAGGCTCCCTTTGCTTGCTCTCCACCCTGGCTATGTGGGAGAGGATTCTGGATCACAACCACCACCCTTAGAATACTAAAACCACGTTCTTCAGGCAACAGCCTAAAAGTCCTCCCACCCAACTCATCACAGAATTCTTGGTCTTAGACAAAGCATTCTTGCAAGAATTAATCAGAACATTCCTCACAAGCCTCCTCCACTAGCGTCATGCTATCTGCCGCCTCTCCGTCAGCACCCTATGCCATTAGGTAGGAGCATCCAGGGGACGCAAACACTACTGCCCTCATGCCATTCAGAAGCGGGACTCACTTATCCATCAAGGTGGCGCCCAGTGCTAATTTAGGCAATTATATATGACCAGTTTTCAAATTTTTGTGACCCTGTAACTGGGAAATTCACTCTTACTTTATAAGGCTAAAAAGGACTAAAAAGTTTTCCCATTGGATCTCACCATTGGGTTCTTTCCCAATGGCCCTCCCATTCCTTCACAAGAAGAATGGTCTAGCTTTGAATTTTGGTGCTTTTTATTCTGAAGGAAGGGGGTTTACTTGATTGACAGTGAACACGGAAGGCTCTCTGAGAAGATGACATTTGAGCTGAGACTTGAGGGAAAAGAAGGAGCTAGCATGTGAATAGCTGAGGGAAGCACTTTCCAGGAGTGGGGAACAGGAGCTGCCAAGGCCTTGAGGAGGGCATGAGTTTGGAGTGCTTAAGGAACAGGGGGAAGTTACTATAGCTGGTCCCTAGTGTGTGCTAGGGGAGTGTGGTCTGGAGGGGCATGTTGGAGGGCTTTAGTTGCCTCACTTGCTGAGTGCAGAGAGCCTCCTTCTCACTAAGATAGAAGAACTTTGCAAACTGAGAAGCGCTTTTCTAAGTCTACGCTGTATTCTCATGGTACCATTTCCCCAAGGACTCGTGGAATACCCAGATACAAGCATGACTGTGGCTGCTTTATTTTCCCAATTTCCCTATAGCCTGGCAGGCAAGGGAGCAAGAGCAAGAGCTAGACCAAAAACTTCTGGTTTAGCCAGAACACCTTTCCTGTGGCCATCAGATAATGAAGATGCAAGGCTTGAGAGAGGAGCACAGACAAGAAAGTAGCCACAGTCATCTCCCCACAACATTGTCTTAGAAGTGAAAGAGCCAGAGGAAGGGGATAAGAGAGCTCACCCACACCCAAGACACCCCCAGGCCCCAAACTGTCTGCCGAGGGTCACAGTCCCACCTTTTCAGCATTCCCTGGCACAATGTGTCCTCTGGCCAGTGCACAGCTTCCTTAGCTGTGTCCAATTTTTCAGAAACACCAAAGATTCCTTTTCCAGCAAGCAGGAATGACAGAAGGGAACACCTAAACTGTATTTCTCTTGTAGTTAAGGCTGACTAGGGACTGCGTTATCTAAGATGAAAAATACTACTGGTTTGCTTTGCCCTTTTCCCTAGAGCTTATAGTGAAGTAATCTTTTTTGAGCCCTGGCTCATAGGCTGGTGCACGGGTCTCACTTAATAATTAAAGGTACATTTCGGAAACATGCTAAGCATCTCCCCTGCGGTCTCCCTAAGCCTAGTCCTGTCCCCAGCACTGCTTTAAAGGGGAAACTTACTGTTTGCTTCCGTTTCATGGGTTGGTTCTGAGCTACTTGGTATGACCCACTCAGTGCTGTTTTCCATACTACTTTTGTTTCACGCTGCTTTCAAATCCATTGCTTCCGTTTCAATTTCTGGACTTACCCTGCCCTTTGACCCTGAAAATCATCTTTATTTTGTTTGCCATCACTGGGGTTTCCTCTCAACCCTGAATTCTGGTCGTTTTGGTTTGGCCTGTGCCTGGGACCCAATCAGCCTCAGCACCCTCCTGACCCCGGATATGTCTCACTGGGTCCCTGCAAGCCCCAGGAGCTGTAACTAAGGTAAAGAATAGTACACTTAGCACAATGACTTCCAGGTTCATCTGCGTTTTCGAAAACGACAGGATTTCCTTTTTTTTTTTTTTTTTTTTGTTTTAAGGCGGAATAGTTTACCGTTGTGTACATATACCACACTTTCTTCATCCATTTATTTATTGATGGCCACTTAGGTTGTTTCCATATCTTGGCTTTTGTGAATAACGCTGCATGCTAAAAAGGAGTAGATTTTAAATGTTCTCACCACAAAGAAAGGGTAAGTATGTGAGGTGATGGATATGTTAACTAGCCTGATTTGATCATTCTACAATGTAAAAATGTATCAAACTTCACACTGTATTCCATACATATTTGCAATTATTATTTGTAAATTAAAAAAAAATAAAAGAACAAAACAATTGGCCACTCAGTCAGCTCCATTCAACTCACACTCCAGGGTGTAGTGTCTTCCTCAAGCTCTAAGGAGACGTGTTTACACAACATCCAGGCATATTTTCTGACATTTCCAGTGTACCTGGCACTGTGCTAGGCTAGGGTTTTAAGGAAAAGGGGGTGGGCTTGTCCTCCCTTCTTTTCTTCCTGCCTCCTTTTTTACCCCCCCTTCCTCCCTGCCTCCCTTCCTTCCTTCCTTCCTTCCTTCCTTCCTTCCTTCCTTCCTTCCTTCCTTCCTTCCTTCCTTCTTTCCTTCTTTCCCTTCCAATGATATAATTCTCCCCACTTCTCTAGGCTTGTGCCTGTGGAGGAATTCACTAGGAAACTGCATTCCACTTTCAGGCTGCCTGCAGAACTCCCACTGCTGTCAGGGAGATTTCTGGGCCTTTAATGAGGGGAGAATTTGATCCTAAGACTTCTTGTTAAGATAAAGACCTGGCTGGTTTATTAACTCTATCCAGCTGGGCTACGGACTCACAGAGAAATAATTAAACATTCCCTGCCTAAGAAAGTCAGGGTCTCAGAGAAAACCTGGGCTGGATCCAGTGGGAAAGGGGAAAAGGATTATCCCTTACCCCTGTACCAAGAATCATTTCCTGAGAGCCTAAAGCTGGTGGGCCTTTTCCTCTCCAGAAGAACTTTTCTTTCTCTCCTCTCCGCATATCTGGATCTAATCTTAAAGTGCATCCTAGAATATCAGAGTTCATTTATTCAACAAATATTTATTGGATACCTACTGTGTGCCGGAGACTTTGCTAGGCTTCGGGTGGTAATGGGAGTACTTAGAGGACTTCCTGGTCATTAATACCAGGTTATATGGGAAGAGACTGGGGCCCCAAGGGAAGAAGTCACATATCTGGGACAACAGGTTTAGTGAGGTTGTGGGCCCACTCTCACTCCCATAAAATGCTTCCCCTCCACCCTCCCTGTTTTCTCCTGGGAGTTTGACTCTCCTTAGGGCACCTCCGAGTTTTAGCTGTGGGATTGCAAGTTCCCCGAACGTGGATCCATGCCTGTCACCTCTTGGCTCAGGAATCTCAGTACCTGCATTGACTCATTCAAAAATATTTGAATACATATTCAAACAGAAATTTTTAGTTCAAGGGCTCAATGCCTGGAAGTTAGTAATAATTTAATGTTTGAATAATTCATAGTAACTGATATAATAACAATAACTAATCTTTACTCAGCCTTCTAGTATGAAAAATATGTTCACACATATCTGCACATTCACTCTCATGATTGCCCTGGCATTAAGTATTATTATTTCCTTTTTTTGTTAAGGTGAAGAACTTGAGACTCAGAAAGGACTTTCTTAAATTCTTTCAGCAAATAGTGGAATGGACACTTGGATACTGAGTGTGAACCTTGTGACCATCCTATTGTATTGTACTGTTGTGCACAAATAAAACCCCAAAAGTGTGATGCAAGTGTGCAGGTAAACCATCTATTAAAATAGTGGGAATTTGATGAAAGAGGTCATGCAAGAGGAAGGATTTAAATTGTCTCAGAGATTCCTGTACTCGTATGTTTATGGCAGCACTGTTCACAATAGCAAATATATGGAATCAACCTAATTGTCCACAAATGGATGATTGGATAAAGAAAATGTGGTATATATACACAGTAGAACACTATTCAACCATAAAATGAATCAAATTATGTCTTTTGCAACAACACAGATGGAACTGGAGGCCATTATCTTAAGTGAAACAAATCAGACACAGAAAGACAAATACCACATGTTCTCATTTGTAAGTAGGAGATAAATAATGTAGACACATGGACATAGAGTGTGGAATGATGGACATTGGAGACTGGGAGGGGTCTGAAGGTGAGAGGAGGGTGGATGATGAGAAATTACTTAATGGGTACTGATATGGTTTGGCTCTGTGTCCCCACCCAAATCTTACCTTGAATTGTAATAATCCCCACATGTCATCGGAGGGACCTGGTGGGAGGTAATTGAATCATGGGGTTGGTTTTCCCCATGCTGTTCTCATGGTAGTGAATAAGTCTCACAAGATCTGATGGTTTTATAAGGGGGTTCCCCTGCATATGCCCTCTTGCCTGCCACTGTGTAAGATGTGACTTTGCTCCTCCTTTGCCTTCCGCCGTGATTGTGAGGCCTCCCCAGCTATGTGGAACTGCGAGTCAATTAAACCTCTTTCTTTTATAAATTACCCAGTCTTGGGTATGTTTTTATTAGCAGCGTGAGAACAGACAAAGAAATGTACAATCTCCATTACTGGAGTGATGAATAGCCTAAAGGCCCTGACTTGACCACTACATGATCTATGTATGTAACAAAATTGCACTTGTACCCCATAAATTTATACAAATACAAAATAAAATAAAACACAATGAGATACCATTGCACCCTAGCGTGGTTAAAAATAAAAAGACAAATAATACCAAGGGTTGGCAGAGATGTGGAACCTGGAATTTCCATGCATTGCTAGCGCTAATGGAGAATGGTATAGCACTTTGGAACCTATTTGTCAGTTTCTTTGAGAATTAAACATACACTTACCATAGGACCTAGCAATCCTAGTCCTGAGCTTTTACTCAAGAGAAAAATGAAAGCATAGGAAAATAAAATAATACCTGTGTATGAGTGCTCATGGCAGCTTTACTCACAATAGCTCAAAAGTGGAAACAATCCAAATGCCCATCACCTGGTGATTGGTTAAATACATTTCAGTGCATCCATACAATGGGAAAGATAGCCTTCTAATTAAATGGTGCTGGAACAATTGGATAACAATTTTAATGTGATAAAAAGGAAGGAACTGCTGATACTTGTAACAGCATTGATGAATCACGAAAACGTGATGCTAAGGGAAGGCAACCAGATACAAACTGATTCTAATAATAATGAACTTCTGGAAAAGGCAAAACTATAGCAGCTGAAATTGGTGAATGGTTGCCTGGGGCTGGCTATGGTAGGGAATTCACTGTAAGGGAGTATTGATGTTACTTTTGGGGGAAAGGAAAGTGTGCTATATCTTGTTTGTGTTGGTGGTTACATTATTGTACATATTTGTCAAAACTCATTGAATTGTATATAAAATTGGTGAATTTTATTGCATTAAATTATATGTCATAAAGCTAATTTTAAAATAAATAAATTGTCTTGGAGGAACAGTGTTCAGAAGAGACGTTAATAATTAAATATGTGTGTGTTTATGTGTGTGTGTGCATGCATGCTCATGTGTGTAGAGGGGAAAGATGTGTGGATGTGTGTGTGTGTGTGTTTAGGCCATTCCAGAAGGAGGCAATAACCTAAGTGGGCCTTGCATGAAGCATGGTATGTTTATTTAATGATGAGTTTGAAGTCCTAAGCTGGAAGGTGTATTCATGAGGCGGGCCAGTGAGCAGGAAGGAGGAAGGAGACAGGCCCAGGGGTGGTTTGTGTGGGGTGGATAGGATCCAAATCTCCATTTGGTAATTTACTAGCTGTATGACTTTGGGCAAATTATTTATCTCAGCTTGTTTCCTCTTCTTTAAAATAAGCATAATACTTAGCTACTGCGTGGTGGTTGCAAGGATTAAATGTTACTATGCATGTCAACAGCATAGTTGGCCCATTCCCAGATGATTTTAGGTGTTCAAGATAAATTAGTACTGGCTCTTCAACCATAAAAGGGGCTTTGTGATGCAAAGTCTATATATAAGGAAGCTTAACACCAGTCATGAAGCATAAAGGAGTGTGAATAGTGTCCCCAAACTGGGAAAGGTTGGTGGTTTGTGAGACGTAAAGAAATAATTTTTGTGTTTGCTTTTGTTTGTTCATTTGTTTTAGAGAATTGTGGTCAAGATAGGTAATAAATCAGAGTCTAGAGGCAGACCAGGTTGGGGGTACTTAAAGGACATATGTGAGAAGAGAAATTCTTGTGATATAGTAGAAGAAGAATGAAGGGGAAATGTAGGGACAGGGCATGAAACAACAACCATCAACGTTTACTGAGTATTTCCTATGTGCCAGGCATTGTTCTAAATGCTTTAAAGTCTGAGCTCATTTAACACATCAGATGAATTAACTTGTCCAGTACTCACATCACACCTAAGGTGGAAGCTGCTCTTATGTGTATTTGGAAGTAAGGAAACTGAGGCACAGCCAGGTGAAGGTGCAAAGAATGCATGCATCTACCTCAATTTACTTTTAAAATGGATTTAAAAAGTTTTTAAAGAAACATGCTCTCATTATAGAAAATTTGAAAAAGATTTCCATCTCTACAGTTCTCTTATATTCAATTTATGTTGGTGCGTTTTCTTTGAGAGTGTTTTAGATTATTTTACTCTACTTATATGTAATTGCAATCACGGTGTGCATTTATATATATCAGGAGCATATTGCTTCTTGTCTTCATGACTATAGTTTTAAATGGTGGTTTAATATTTCATTAAATGGGTATACTAGAACTAGTTTTTTCTGCTAATACGAACACCTTGGGACACAAATCTTTGACAGCAACTATTATTATGTTTTAAAGATGCATTTCCTGAGGTTGAATATTACTGAATGAAATAGAGAGGCCAATTTCATGGCTCTTCATTCGTATTGCCAATTTGCTTTTTCCACAGGGTTGAACACATTTATAGTAACCTGAACAATGTAGGAGGCTATCAATTTAATTACATCCTTGCCAGCATTGTGTGTTTTTATTTTTATTTTTTGTTAAATTTATTAGGGAAATATGGTATACTGTGAATTTTAATTTGCATTTTTTTTACTTATTATTGGGATTGATCATTTTCTCTCACATGTGGTCCTTCTTTCATGATTTAAAAATCTTTTTGGTGAGTGTAATTTTTTCAAAACAAACATTTGCATGTTAGGATAAATGAAGTATGTAATGGGGCAAAGAGGGGGTAAACTTGCAGACCAGGAGATTTTTGAGCCTAGAAAACTGGAAGAAAGGCCACCCCCAGCCTTAACAAACAGAGGGAGGCAGGAGTCATTGGTAGAATACTTGGAAGCTGTTTCAATGCTGTCCAGAAAGTGGTGAGTCTTACTATCCTCTGGTTAATATCTTCTTTTTCCTTTTTATTACACAAATAAAGTATGTTCATTGCAGAAAAAAATAAAAATAAGGACAAAGAAACAAAAATCAGCCATATTTCCACCATTCAGACAATCCTTTAACATTTCATTATATACTCTCTCCCTCTTTGTATAGAAAATATAACACACATACACCTCTATATAATAGTGTCTCTTTTGCGCTTTCTTCTCTTAACCATGAATTTCTTGCTCTTCCTTCCTTCCCTTTCCCTGTCACTCTCTCTCACAGCTCAAATGCCTTTGATCTTGCGGTTGTTTGCACTTCCTTATTCAGAATTGCTTAAGAGACTTGAGACCTCGGGTCACATCTTCAAGGTCCTATGGGAGTCCATATGGAATCTGAACCAAGCCACACAGTTGGCCACAGTTATTTCTGTGTCTTTTTTTAAACCTGACTTTATTTGTTATCATGTGCTTCTGGCTGGCAGAGGGCAACTTGGCTAGATCTGGAAGGACAAACACAAGATAAATCTCATGTGTGTGCTCATAGTCATCGTGACTTCTTTGAAGAAAATCTGTGTAATCTAGTAGATATTCTCCAAAAAAGTGATGAAAAAAGTTCATGTTGGACTGATCTCAACACTTCTATTATTGACTTCCACTATTGAAAAATTAAAGTTTCAAGGGCAGCTCTCTTCATAGGCTCAATTTATGAAAGGGGAGCCCCATTCTGTTCTTATGGCTCCTTCATTTCTTCTTAGCCTTTTAAAAATTTGGTCTATAGGGATAGATGGGTTCTAATGAGGCTCAGCAGGCCACCAGCTCCTAAATTCCCTGTCAGAGGCAGAATTTTGGATGGAACACTTATGTGCTTATTAGATGATAAACTCTTTTATATACATTTAACCTCTCTAGATTCTCCAATCTTTCCAAACTTCAGTTACTGTATCTGTAAAAGTAGAAATAATAATGCCTATTTTGTAGATTTGCCATGGGAATAAATGGTAGAGAGAAGTTAAAAGCTTAGTTCAGAACTGGCTCAAAGAAGGCACCTTATATATGGCAGCTCTTATTACATAAGGGGTTGCAATGGTGATTTCACCCTAGCACTGAACATGACCTGCAATTGTGTTGGAAGCTCCTCTGGGAGAAGTATAGCCTACAAAGTATGCAAGATGATTTACACAGGCCATCCCATTTAATCTGTCCACCATCCTACTAGATAAACTATTACCCTCCATTTTATGGATTCATTTATTCATTCAACAAATATTTATAAAGCACTTCCTGTGTGCCAGGCACTATTTCAGAATGTTGGAGACACAGATGTTGGTGAACAGAGCAAAGCCCCTGTTCTCATGGAGCTTACATTCAGGTTGAAGGAGACAGGCAACAAGGAAGTGAATGACTATTTCAGGGGGTGGTAAGATTATGAGGGAGGAGAGAGCAGGATATGGAAGATAGCAGGGCAGAACAGGGGGAGGCTGCTGTTATACAGATCCATCTGTTTCTGTGAAAGGCGGATCAGAGGAGGCCTCCAGTAGTGTAATCTGAGCAGAGACCTGAAATAAGTGAGAGAGTGAGCCATGCTGATAACCTGTAGAGGCACGCTCCGGACAGTAGGCCCTGCATCTGCAAGGGCTCGGAGGTGGGAATACACTGGTTGAAGGCACAAGAAGGAGGGCCTTGTGGTTGGGATGGAGTGAGTGAGAGGGAGTGCAGTGGGAGAAGAGGTGAGAGAAGAAGTACTGGCTGTGGGAGAATATATTTAGTAGGGCCCTGCAGGGCATTTTGAGTACTTTAGCTTTTACTGAGGGAAATAAGAAGTAGAGGAGTGACGTGATCTGACTTTGCAAAGTGTCACTATGGCTGCTGCATGAGAAAAGTCTTTAAGGGTGAGAGTGTGGAAGCAGGGAGACCAGTGAGGTGACTGTTGTAGTAATCTAAGCAAGGGATAATGGGAATGTGGATCTCGGTGCTAATGGGGTGGGTGGCACGAAGAGGTCAGGTTGGGGTAGGTAGAGCTGGCAGGCTTTGTTGATGGACTGGAAGGTGGGGGTGTAATACAGTATGATGGTCTTAGACCTGAGTAACTGGTGGCATAGGAGTTGCCATTTTCTAAGATGGGGAACACAGGGTGGAGCAGGAATCAAGAGGTTGGTTGGGGCGTGTTAAATTTGAGATGTCTATTCGATGGTCCAGTTGAGATGTTAGGTATGTACTTAAATATTAGAGCTTAGGGTTTTGGGGAGAGGTCTGGGCTAGATAAACATTTGGAAGCCTTTGGCATATAACTAGTATTTGTCACATAAAGAATATTTAAGGCCATGGGTAAGATCGCCAAGGAAATGAGTACAGACAGAACAGAGAAGTGGCCCGAGGACTAAGCTGGTAGCATTTCATCATGGCACAGGTGAGGGAAACCTACAACCCATGAGAAAAATCAAAGCAAGGGGATTCAAGCCATTTGCTTCACAGTGAGTAGCAGAGATGGAAATTCAAGCTCTATGGGTCTGACTCTGAAGTCTGTGTTATTAACCCCTCAGCAACACTCCAAATGCTGGAGCAAAGAGGTCTTTTCCTGGAGACATAAAACATAGGTGGCTTGCCAGTCTCACCTCTCAAGACACCAGGATTGCAAGCTAAGCCCTCAGGTTTGAGCAAATAAGATACTTCAGTTGCTGGTAGAACCAGACTACATCCATCAGCTCCACCTGGTGCAGTACTCAGGGATCTCCAGGGAGCAAGAAAGGGCTAGTAATTAAGAAAGATTCCTTTCCCGAGCTGCACTGGGTCACAGTGACTGGCAGGGTTAAAGGATTGATGGCTTAATAAAGACCACCTGAAAAGGCAATTGACCAGCCAGGGAAAAACAATCATCGCCACCCACCACTACCGGCAGAGTCTCCGTTGAGTCCCACCATGAAAGCAGAGCTGCTTGGAACTGTCTGCACTCAATATCAGGATTGTTTGAACAATCCTCAAACAAGCATAAGATGCATTCCTTCATTAACTGGTAGTCTACTCTCTGCCCATTTCCTCGACTAGATATGTCGAGATAAATAAGCAGTTCCCCTGCTCTTAGGAGTTGAGAATATTGCAGAGGACATGATTATATTCAAGATTCTGAACAAGCCAAGCCCTCCATTTAAAAATACTGCAGGTATGTGTGTTTTAATCTTTTAAAACTTCGCTTCAATATGGTTTTGTGATTTAGAGCCCAGTATGTAGTAAATATTAAATAGGTTATTCACTGAATTTGAAGCACGTGTGGAGTCATAAAGGGCCCAGAATCAAGAATTAGGAGACCTGGCTGGGCGTGGTGGCTCATGCCTGTAATCCCAGCACTTTGGGAGGCTGAGGCAGGGTGGATCACTTGAGATCAGGAGTTCGAGATCAGCCTGGCCAACATGGTAAAACCCCGTCTCTACTAAAAATACAAAAATTAGCCAGGTGTGGTGGCGCACACCTATAGTCCCACCTACTCTGGAGGCTGAGGCAGGAGAATTGCTTTAACCTGGGAGGCAGAAATTGCAGTGAGCGGAGATCTCACCACTGCATTCCAGCCTGGGTGACAGAGTGAGACTCCATCTCCAAAAAATTAAAAAGAATTAGGAGACCAGCATTGCAGCTACAGTTTTGCCAAAAAAAAAAAAAAAAATGGCCTTGTAACTTTAGACAGATCCCTCCCTCTTTCTTCTTCTCTGGATTTTAGTTTGCCCGTCTATCAAAAATCGGGTTGAATTAAATTATCCTTGGAGATATTTTAGATCTAAGATTAGAATTTGTCTAAAGGTCTAAAGCCTCAGTTAAAAAAATAATCCCCTTCCTAAAATGCTACTAAATGTCAAGATGTGCTTTTCATAGCACAGGTGTTCCAGAGGATTTAGGAAACCGAAGCAGATGCATGCCTGCTGTGTGAAACCTGCCATCTTCTTTGTGGAACCAGCCCCTACCCCAATATTCCACAGATTCTAATTTCTCAGCAGTTCAGCTTGATGGAACACTTGGCTGGGCAGTTTCCAGGAAACTTAGCCCAGGTCATTCTCTATGGCAGCCCAGCAGTGGCAAGGTGGAAAATATATGAGCTACCTTTGCCCATTTCAGTGCCTGCCAGAAGCAGTGCATATGTTGGCCAGGAATATGGCAACTGTGGAGCGTCCTCATTCTTTGAGCCAGATGAAGGATGGATCTGTGGGTGCCCCAACCCAGAATTCGGGCAGCTGGTATGCACGTTGCAAAAAGAAAAGGTGCTTTTTTCACTGGATACCTCTTGAAAGAGAAATTGCTGTGTATTTCCTTTAAGTTTAGGAAGTCCGTTTTGGGGAGCTTCCAGTGCAGAATTTTCCTAAGGGAGAGAGTCCAGTGATTTTCATCCTTAGTGCCACCATATTAGTTCTAGCCCTGTCTTTTTTCTCAGCAGATCCATTATATAGCCTCCTTTTTAAGTGAGGACCTGCCTTCAGTCTCCTTCCAATTCATTTTCTATAAAGGAACTATTAATAGAGTTACCTTTTAGAAAAAAATAAGTAAATAAAAGGGAACTGAAAATTCCCCAAATTAGGTCATGCTACTGCCCTGCTGATGAGGCCTCCAAAGGCTCGCATAGCCCTTAGCATCGATACAGACACCCACCATGGCTTGCAAGCCCACGTGGCGTCACCTGTCTTCCCTTCTGATCTCTTGTCAAATTGCATCATTTTCCTTTCACTCATTAATTTCATCCACTTTTGGTTTTCTGAGTTTGCCACATTTTCACCCATCTCAGAGGCTTACCCAATCTTTTCTCTCTGCTGGGGATACTCTTCTCTCTCCCATTCCTTTCTCATTCCTCTGATTAAGTTTGCCTCTGAAAGCATTTCCCTGGCCACCTTATCTGAGTTAAAGCTCTCACTATTTTTCTGGCTCAGCTCCTTACACATCAAAATGTGCAAATGTTTTATTTATGTGTTTTTTTTTTTTTTGCCCTACCACCCCTACCCTGCTGTAAATGCTCAGCTTCAGGAAAGCAGAAACCATTTCTATGTTATTTACTGTTGTCTGTGCCACCAGGGCCTCCCTCCGTGCCAAACACATAGTAGATACTCAGTGAATGTTTGCTAAATGACCGATCTGGTTCTGCTCAACTTCCTAACGTCAACCCCCATCCCAACCCACAAACCCTTAACTATTTCCGAGTCTTGCAGCTTCTGCCAGGTCCAGCACTCTTCTGGCTGCTGCTCATTTGCTTGTACTGTTCCCTTGCCAGAAGTATCCTTCTCTCCTATTTTCCTCCTGAAAAACAAACTCATCTTTCAAGACTCAATTCAAATATTATCTTCTCTTTGGTGCCCGTTCCCATCTTTCCTGGCAAAATTAAAAGCATCTGTCCCATGATCTGTGCACACCCAAATTGCCGCCTTTGCCGTTCTGCATGGCCCTGATCTGTCTTCATATCTACTTCCCCCACTGCACTGACCTCTTAGAAACAAGAACAATATCCAACTTACCTTATATCCCTACTTCTTAACAGCATTTGTTGCATAGTCAACATTCGATGAATGTTTGTGGAGGGAATACATACCTTAATAATAAAGGAGCTTTCTTTGTGAAATTTCAGTATGTAGAGTCTTCCTATCTGAGAAACCCATATGTGTATACTTGCTGTTTGAATATTTCCTCTTAGAAATTTTCTCTGGGGTTCCTGGCTCAGGGAGACCACCTCTATGTTTTGTGTCTTCTAGGATTGGGCAGTTGGTTTGGTTTAGAAAACAGAGTTTGCTGTTACCTGCTTCAAAAGCAACCTAGCAGTCAACAAAAGTCCCCTGGGAGAAATCAGGTGGCTAGTGAGGGCACAGCTCCACTCACAAATACTTCGTTTGCTAGTCTACCCACCCGTAGAACTGTTTGTTAAGGATTCATTCATTCATTCATCCACAGACTAATGCATTCATTCATTCACTCACTATCCTTGTTCCTGTGCCAGGCACTGTGTTGGTGCTATGGTTACAGAGATACAAGAGGTAGAGTGATGGTCCTGTTCCTTGTGGGTGAGGAAGCACAGACAGACAAATAGTGTAGTGGGATCAGTGTTCTGGTTGGGGGTGTGTGGGCAAAGTCATGTGGCAGCAGAGGGAGGTTAAGGAAGCATGCAGGAGCTCTTTATGCTGACTTCTGATACATGATAGAATTATTTGATGGATAAGGAAGGTGAGAAAGAGAGGAAAGGAAGAAGATGGGGGAACAGCATCCACAAAGGCATGAAACAAGGAGTAGTAAGTGTGCTTGAGAAGTGGCAAGGAGTTTGTAATTAACTGTCTTCAGAGCTTTGTTACTCAAGGTTTGATAAGTGGACCAGCAGCATTGACTTTGCCTGGACACTTGCTGAACAACAGAATCTGGTGTTCTCCTCTGGCCCAACTAAATCAGAATCTACATTGTAATAAGATCCCCAGGTAGTTCCTGTGCACCTTAATGTTTCAGAAAAACTGGGCAAGAGGCATTTTTCAAACTCTAGCACACATCAAATCACCTGCAAGGTTTGTTAACCACAACAGCAACAACCTCCACAACAAAAACAGATCACTGGGCTCCACATCAGAGTTTCTGAATCAGTAGCTGTGGATGGGGCCTGAGAGTGCACATTTCTGTAAAGTTCACAAGTGATGCTGATGCTGCTGGTCCAAGCACCACACTTTGAGAACCACTGTGGCAAAGTATAGTAGAAAGGGTAATTTCTGGAAAATGAATGTGGGCAGGTAGCAGGATTCAAATCCTGAAGGACCTTGAGTGCAGAAGAGTTTGGACTTTGCCCTGGAGTGCTGAGGACTGCTGTGGAGTTTTCACACAGGAGAGTGACATGGTCACTCTTTTATGTTAGGAAGATCTCCCTGGCAGCATGTGGAGGATGGTTGGGATGACAGTCACTATATTCCAGGTGAAGCTGATGGATTTCCAGCCAAGTCAGTGGCAATAGAGATGGCTTCAAGATAAATTAGGGGATCAGAATCTACAGGATTCAGTGGCAATAGAGATGGCATCAAGATAAATTATGGGGTCAGAATCTATAAGAGTCAGATTGGTCAAATGTGAGGGTGGTAGGCACACCCCTGCTCTCTGGGGACCTGGGTGCTGGAGGACATCCTGTTGCTTTTTCCCTCCTGTGGCTGTCACCCTTTTAGGTCCAGAAAGCCATCCCACTTTATTTGCTTTCTCTGCACAAGTCTGCCTCTGGCTCCATCTGACAGGTTTCAGCCTGCAGTGTTTGCAGAAAGGGATGCAGTAAACCATTCAGAAATAGGATTTATTAATGGGAGGCATGTAATTACTGCCAGACACAGCAATCTGAAGAGTTTATGGCTTAAATGTTTGGTGTCATTCATTAAAACAAAGTGGGCTCTTGGCATGGACGCTGTCACCCTGTGACCAGATCCATCTGTTTCTGTGAAAGCCCCTCCCCTCCCGGGTCTGCTAGTTGAGCCTGGCTGAAGGGGCAGAGCCAGGCAAATCACCAGGGCAGGGTGTTTGGTACTGGGAGTGGGCTTTGCTGGGAGTCCTGTAAGGAGCAGTTTGTGGTTTCAGGGCAGGGTTCCCAGAGGGGATCTTGGCCTGTCTGCATTTGTCTCCTGAACCTCTGATTCCATAGTAACATGTTGGCAGACCTATTATTAACAATGATCTCTCACATTTATAACCCCTCCAAAGTCTTTCTCCCTTTCATTTTGCATGTCACCAGCCCCTCACAGAACCTATGATGCAGATGGCAGAGGTTAGCATGGCTTCTTGCCAAATGAAAACTGAGGCCCAGAGAAACTGGGTGAGTCTCCAAAAGTCATACAGGCAAAGGAGCATGCTTGAACTGAGGTCCCGCAAAGTCATGCTTGAAATCCCAGCTCAGTGATGAGAGTGCTGGGTTGTCTCGAGGACAGACCCAGCTGTCAGAGGCACTGCTGCCGTAGGACTCGAGTTCAAACAAAGGATTTTTTTTTAACTAGCACTATGAACTTGGGAGAGCTGCTCTGAGCATCAGTTTCCTCAAGTATAAAATGGGGAGACGGAAATATGTGACCTCCTTTACGGGGTGTTGTAAGGGTTAAATGCCCTTGCAGGGTTTGGTGTGGCTTGTCCACTTTCCCCTGACACATGGTCCTCTCTGGGCCTCCCAGAAAACCCTGCACTATTCAGGATAGATATGTTGGTGCTCAGATGAGATAATGGAGGGATGTGCTTTGGAAAATCCTTGTACACCATTCAAATGTGAGGCAATAATAGGAAAATGGATCTGCTAGCATCCTGCCAACAAACTAGCAACTTTTGAGACAAAAAGCAGAGACCTAAAATCTAGAATCCTCCTCATCATGATTAGTTTTAGACAGAGGAATTTTTCTGCCCTTTCAAACATTTATCTCAAAAGTTATTTTATTCTAAGGACTAAAGAGAATGCCTATGAAGCACAATGTGAAACCCATAGTAGGCTATGGGTATCTGGCAGGTTGTATTAGGTTGGTGCAAAAGTAATTGCAGTTTTTGCCATTACTTTCAATGGAAAAATACCGCAATTACTTTTGCACCAACCTAGTAAAACCTGCCAGATATCCTGCTTCGTACACTAACCAGGATATTGTTCCATTCAATGGTAAGCTCTTCCCAGAGGACTGACATCTTATTTATCTTAGTATTCTCTAGTGTCTAGCACAGGGTCTGGCATATGGTAGGTGCTTAGCAATTATTTAAACTGAACCAAATTAGATTCTGTTATATTCCATGGATCCTTTGAAAGCAGAGCCTATGTTTTACCCATTTCTTTCTTTCTAGAACTAAGATTAGTGTCTGGCACAGAGTAGGTACTTAGTAAATTCAGGTTGGGCTGAAATAAAGCACTGTGAAAAATAAGGTAGACTCGCCTAATGTCTGCCCTGAACCATGGGGGACCCAGGGCTCCAGGTAGGAAAGGAGTCTGGAATTTGTAGCCTGAGTAGGTACCGGTCAAATGACACGCTCACTTCAAAGTCACGCAGTGGGGAGGGAAGGGGATGTGGTTTCCCAAATGCCTTTTTGGCTGGGTGAAAGCCTCAGTTGGCGGCAAGAGTCAGGTCAGGGGATGTTGGCAGCATAGAGAAGACGGCAGCCAGGACTGCCAAGGCAGGAACGAGTCAGAGGAGAGGAAGCAACTCAGATGGAGACGAAAGGTGCTTAAAAACCTTCCCCTCTCTGCATCTGCAGGAACAGACGTGGCAGCAGTGTGCACGCTGGAAGGAAAACAGGCTTTGCAGTCAAATCAATCTGCAGGTCCTCTCAGTGCAAGCCAGGGCTGGGGGGTCTTGAATGTCATGTTTTATTTTTCTGAATCTCCATTTCCTCATCTAAAATAAATGGGATCAATGATTCTTACCTTACAGGGTTGTTGTGGATATCAAAAGAGTGTTTTGTATGTAGTAAAACAGCCATTTATTAAGCACCTGCTCTCTACTAGGCACTGAGCCTAGTAGCTGTATGGATGTAATTAGTAATCCCCTAATCATCCTGCAAGGTAGTGATTATCATCTCTAGTCTCCACTTCAGAGCTGAGGAAACTGAAGTTCAGAGACATTGAGCAATTTGCTCAAGCGACACAGCCAGAATTCCAACCGGGTTCTTTCAGTAAAGCTTACCATATGAATATGGACATGATGATTACATCGTATAAATCTTTGTCAAGTCTAAAATTCTCCCAGAGCAGCAGGGTTCCTTCATTGTCAGTGCTTTTTCTTTCCCAACTTTCCCCAACTTTTTTTTTTTAAACTAAAACTTTGGCTAACCTGGCAATCTATGAAAGAGGGGTTCCACTAAGTGATTTAAACATGATTTCATTCTCTTTGTCCTGTTGCTCTTTGGCTTCAATGGGACATGGATCAGGAAATTATTTCTAGGTGTTTATATGAGGAAAGAGGAAAAGCTGCTGAGAGTTAATCTTTTAGACAATCCAACAGAATCTGAAATATCAAAAACTATCCTTCCAAAAGAAAAGTATCAACTCTTTCAACATTTTTTGAATCTTTCTTTGAAGCTTTAGCCAAATAGAAGATAAATGTAAAAGGTAAGGAAAGCAAATTAACTTTTATTGAAATCCACCATGTGCCTGGGTCTTGATGTATTGTCTTCTCAGTTCCTCCCAGTAACCCCGTATGGTAGGTATCATTAGATTCATTCTTCCACATAAGAATGCTTAGAAAGGTAAATATTTGTCTGAGTTCATACAATGATTTGGCAGGAAAGCCAAGATTCAAACCTCAGCCTGCTTGGTCCTAAAGCCCAGGCTTTTTTCTTTTTTTTCCTTCTTCTCCCTGCTTCTGAGTCTGCAGTCTCCTGAGGGGAGCAGTTGTTTCCTCTTTCTTTAAGGAGTCCATCCTTTTGTCCTGGATAGCCCCAGAGAGATCCTGCATCTTCAGAAGAAAAAGGACTTTTCGCTTTAAGACTGCTTGGGACCACCAAAGGTCTTTAGCAGAAAATGCAAGCAAGCACCCTATTGGAAGGTGCTCTTAATGAAATGAACACCAGCTGGATGGTTCTATTTTTGGATGTGGGCTCAGACATTAGGAGCAGGCAGTATCTTTTCTTTTTCTTTTTCTTTTTTCTTTTTTTCTTTTTTTGACAGGATGGGCTGGGGTTGGGGGAGGAGGAAGCAAGAATTAAGCAGAGAAGGCGAGCTCCTTCCTGTTCATCTAACTCAAAGTGAGTATTATGGATTTAAATAACCCATGTGCAGTTCTATTACTTAGTGGTTTTACCCAGATCCAGGCTACTACAGGTGAAAGATGTTCTATCTGTCCTGTGCTTAATTTTTAATACAGTCTTGAATTGCTTTTGTAGAAAAATCCAAACACTTAGTTTGCATGCCATCCTCAAGGTTCTCCTTCTGGTGTGGAAAGCTCACATGCTTTGGGGATCGTGAGGCATGAGTTCGAGCTTCCGCCATGCCACCGATCTGTGTGGCTTTGGGTAAGCCATCTAAAATCTCTGACCTTAGACCCCTCCTCTGTAAAAGGAGTACAATCATGCCTGCTTTTTGAGGTTGTCATCATTGCAAAGTGCTTGATGCTTGGCAGACACTCATTAAACATTAGTTACTTTTTCTCCCTGTATCTTTATCTTTATTCTCTTAGGTCGAGAAGGGCATGTCCTATATTTTTAGGACAGCTTGGATCCACCCAGATTGTTGGCAGGGGCTATTGGCTGTGGTTTAAGACTTAAGCCAATGCCCATTATGTCATTATGGAGCCTGCAAAAGTGATTACTAATGTTACTTTTCCAGTTCACTGCAGAGCAGAGGGGAGAGTTTTTCACACTGCTGGCGTTTTGTTGGAGCACGAAGATACAAATCACAGATGGCTTCCTCGGCAGATGTGGCCCTGTAGAACTGCAGTGCTGGTTTATAAGGGGTTTAATGAAAACCTGGCACCCTTCCAGACTTGAATCAATCCTCTAGGGTCTCAGCTTATGCACATACAGACCAATCTGCAAATGTGCACCATTATTGACGGTATGGGGAATGCTGCGGTGAAAAGTTTTTACCTGAGAAACAAAGCCAAACCTATCTGGCCAAGTTCACAGGCTTGGGCCTGGGAGATGGAACAGTGCCGTGGAAGGGAAGTTGGTAGGAGGAGAGTGGCTGCAGCTGGAGGATGTCCAGATGGCTGCTGCCCAGCTGGGGGTGATCTGGGCTCAGGGTAGAATGATGGTTTTACCAGCTGCTTTGGGCTCACAGTATTTTCTTCCTTGCCATGGCTAAAAAGAGTGAGCAGGACTCACAAGTGGGAGATATGGAATATTGAAATAGTTTCTATCTAGTTCATATTCTTGACTGGAACTGAACTTGCATATTGCTGCTTCTGCTTGAAATGTTCTTCAAATGGTCAGCTTGCTATTTCTCATCTGTTTTATTGGCTTCACTGTCATTCCTTGGCAAACGCTTTCTTGATCACTTGCCCGAAAGAATCGCCAAGCTCTTTGCCATATTCTATCTTAGTTGTGCATTTGTTCATAATATATCACAATTTATTTGCCTATTTGGTTGCTGTTTTGGTCCTTTACTAAAATATAAGCTCTTTGAGGGCAGGAAGTCTGTTCATCTTGTTCACCAATGCAGCCGAGTGCCTAGTGGAGTACCTGGAACATAGTAGACATTCAATAAATATTGTTGGATGGATGAATAAATTTTTGTGACAAGAATAAGATAAATCAGTCTTTGTAGCTTAAAGCCACCATTTACAAGCTGTATAACTGTCTAAATTACTTAATCTTTCTTTGTCTCAGATTCTTTATCTGTGAAAAAAATGATGGCCGGGCGCAATGGCTCACGCCTGTAATCCCAGCACTTTGGGAGGACGAGGTGGGTGGATCACCTGAGGTCTAGAGTTCAAGACCAGCCTGACCAACGTGGTGAAATCCCATCTCTACTAGAAATACAAATTAGCGGGGTGTGTTCGTGGGCACCTGTAATCCCAGCTACTCGGGAGGCTGAGGCAAGGAGAATCGCTTGAACCCAGGGGAAGGAGGTTGCAGTGAGCCAAGATCACGCCACTGCACTCCAGCCTGGGCAACAAGAGCAAAACTCCATCTCAAAAAAGAAAAAAAAAAGATAAAAATATAATGGAGCTGTTTGTGTAGAATAGTGTCTAGAAATAAGAAATGGTCAATAAAGCTATTATGCAGTTATTGAAGAATTAAGTTAACCACCAACAAATATTTATTAATATGTCTATTCTAATATCTATTGAGAATCTAGTATATGCTATGCCCCCACACCAAGCACTTTTACATGCATTATCTTATGCTATTCTTCACAACCTTGTGAGATATTCTTCCCATTTTAGAACAAAGGAAATAGAGAGATTAAGTGGTTTGAACAAGCTTACATAGCTACTCAGTGGCAGAGGCAGTATTAACTCCATTTCTATTTTTAAAGCCATAATTTTCCCCCATAATTCCAGGCTGCTTCCTATTAACACTCACTCTGGATAAATAAACATAAGGAAGCCACATTCTCTGTCCTCTGGGGGCCCTGGTTTAGGTGATAAGACATATGTAAGAGTAAAATGAACACTAATAAAAACCATTTTTTTTGGTGCTGCTTTGAAGTTTACAAAGCTTGTCCCAATATTTACAATACATTCAAGTTTTAAAAGATTATTATCCAGGATATATAAATAATTCATACAAGTCAATAAGAAAAAGACAAACAATGGAAAAATCTACAGATTATGAATGGGCAATCGGAATGGCCAATAATCTTATAAAAAGATGTTTGACATTATGAGCTGTTGGGGAAATTCAAATGAGAACAGTAAGACACTATTTCCCATTGTCGGATAGGCAAAAATAACAGTCTGAGATGCCCAATGTTAAGGAGGATAAGGAGACATGAAAACTATCATACCATGCTAGTGGGACTATAAATTGGTAAAACAGTTTGGGGAGCAACTGGCAATACACAGTAGCAGTCAATATGAATACACAACCAGGGCTTCCTCTAAGAGGTAACAGCTTAGAGAAACTTTTGCATATGTGCCAAAGGAGATGTGCAATAATGTTCAGTGTTAGGATTGTATATCATAGTGCAATATTGGAAATAATCTAAAAGTACATTAATAGAGGAGTGGATAAACAAATGGATCTTTTTTTAGACAGAACATAAAATAGCAAAAATAAACCAACATAAAATAGCAACTAAAAGAATAAATTAGAGCTACATTTAGCAATATGATAAATCACTAAAACGTTATTGAATAAAAAAGACTAAGTTGCAGAAAGGCACAAACAAGATATCATTTATGTGTATTTAAAAACATGCAGGCCGGCTGGGCGTGGTGGCTCACACCTGTAATCCCAGCACTTTGGGAGGCCGAGGCAGGCGGATCACCTGAGGTCAGAAGTTCGAGACCAGACCAACATGGAGAAACCCCGTCTCTACTAAAATACAAAAAAATTAGCCGGGTGTGGTGGCGTATCCCTGTAATCCCAGCTACTCAGAAGGCTGAGGCAGGAGAATCACTTGAACCTGGGAGGCGGAGGTTGCGGAGAGCGGAGATCGCGCCATTGCACTCTAGCCTGGGCAACAAGTGTGAAACTCTGTCTCAAAAAAAAAAAAAATAAATAAAAATAAAATATAAAAAAATAAAACCATGCAGGCCAGGAGCAGTGGCTCAATGTAATCCCAGCACTTTGGGAAGCTCAGGTGGGCGGATCATGAGGTCAGGAGATTGAGACCATTCCTTGCTAACACGGTGAAACCCAGTCTCTACTAAAAATAAAAAAAAATAAAAAAAAAATTATCCGGCATGGTGGCACATGCCTGTAGCCTCAGCTACTCAGAAGGCTGAGGCAGGAAAATCACTTGAACCTGGGAGGCGGAGGTTGCGGAGAGGGGAGATCGTGCCACTGCACTCCAGCCTGGGCGACAGAGCGAGACTCTGTCTCAAAAAAAACAAAAAAAAATCATGCAAAACATGTTTTCACTTATAAGTGGGAGCTGAACAATGAGAGTACATGGACACAGAGAGGGGAATGACACACACTAGAGCCTGTTGGGGGAGGGCAGGGCTGTGGGGGAGCATCAGGAAAAATAGCTAAGGCATGCTGGGCTCAATACCTAGGTAATGGGTTGGTAGGTGCAGCAAACCACCATGGCGCATGTTTACCTATGTAGTCTGCACATCCTGCACATGTACCCTGGAACTTAAAAAAACATGCAAAACAATGCCACAAGTTTAAAATTAACTGTTTATGTACCATAAAGATCTGGTAAGGAAGAATACATGCTTCTAGATGGTAATAATTACTTCTAGGGAAGAGGTTGGGAAAGCTTGTCGAGGGAACTTCTGTGGATCTTCAACTAAATGTTTTAATTTAAAAAAATCTGAAGCAAACATGGCAAAATTTTAACATTGTTAGATCCAGGTGGTGCATTCAGTGCGTTTGTTATACTTGTCTTTGAACTTTTCTGTGTGTGGGGGATATTTTCTGTGTGTGCGGGATATACACATACAAACACCTCATTGACCCATAGCTGCTTCTCCAAACCTTATCTAATTTGGTCCTCATTAAGGCCTTGGAAGCAGCAATGAAAGAGAAGATGTTAAATTCTCGAGTTTCAGTCGTGTCTCTCCTGCTTTTGTTTTGCTGATTGGGAATGCTGGTCAGGTGGAGTAGAGATGAATTGATTTTCATTAGAAAGGGTCTGCGGCTATGGTGAGGGTGGGGTGGGGTCAGAGAAAAGCGGAAGAGAATCAGGAGGGCAAAGGTGCCGAAGTTCTGAGAAAAGGCTGAGGAACCCAAGGTTCAGAGAAGGAGAGTAATAAATCCAATGTCCTATAGGGATAGAGCTGGAATCTGCTCCTGGTTACCTAACCCCATATTTAAGTCAAAGGCAAGTGTATGCTAGGGACAGGAGCATGGGCACTGGATTTGGACAGATCTTGGTCAGATCACAGCTTTGCTATTTAGTGTCTGTGTGGCCTTACACACCCCACCTAACTCTCTGAGCTTGGGTCACTATTGCCTCTCTCAGAGTGTCACTGGGAGAACGAATAACATAATGTGCACAAAGGGACTTAGTGGGACTGGCACTCTTGGCATTTCACTCCATAAAGAATAGTTATTACCACCAGCAGCAGCATCATTCCAATTTGTTTCAGCCATTTCTCAATAACTCGTTCTTTTACCCTCTTTCCTTCTTTCCCCAGCCCAAATTGGGACAGTTTCCTATGGGTGAGAATTTGGTTTATCTCTGTCCAAGAATTGGTCTCAGCATTCCAACAAAATCTACCAAACCCAGAGACAAGCAGAAAGATCACCTCCTTTTCTCTGGAGTCCTTCCTCCTATGAGTGCAGTCTGAGGTCTCATCAATTTTGGGAGCAGCCAAATCATATATTACTCTTCCTACCAACTAAAGCCCTTGAATCTTTTAATATGACTTAAAATTTGCCCACCCTGTACAGTTGGGTTTTCTAACTCAAATGAAGAATCTTGATTAGAAAAAGGAGAAAAGACCAAGGTATTTAAAAAGAACTTAATACTATGGGGGAGGTAAAATTGCTCTTATTTGTGAGTATTTAAGACAGGCCTATTTTTGCTCTTTTTGGAGCTCTATGACATTAAAACTTTAAGATCATAGGCTGCTCTGCCTAGGGAGTAGCCATTCTTTTATTCTTTTACTTTCTTAATAATCTTGCTTTCACTTAAAAAGAAAAAACTTGAAGACCATAGAGTTGAACCCAATATTCCTCCTTTTCCTAGTAGTAACTATTTCAAAGAACAATTTTCTTTTCTACTTTTAATTTTATATTTATTATCATGATCTTATGGATTCTTCTTTCTTTCATATTCTTAAGTGGACTATGAATTATTATCACCATTCTTTTTGATTTCCCGATTGATTTGATCAGTGGGAATTCCTTCAAACCAATTCCTATGCTCTGTTGATATTTTGCCATCAATCTTTGAGTACCTCTTTGTTTTCTGACAACAAGAGATTCTCAACTTACCTTACATTTTCTTTGCCCCAGAGCCAGAATCAGCGATTTCTCTAAGAAGCAGTGGTTCTTTTTAGTGGAGAATGGTATTTAGAAATCAAGATTTAGACATAATATGTGCTCTCTGCTACTGGGGTATCATTGCTTCTGGGCCCTTTCATTACAGAGCTAAAATAAATAAATGTATGTGTGTATTTCTATTTCTATCTTCATCTATTGGAGTCTCTGACGGTTAGTTTTATATGTCAGCTTGTATGGATCACAGTGCCCAAATATTTGGTTAAACGTTATTCTGGAGGTTTCTGTGAGGATGTTTTTGGATGAGATTAACATTTAAATCTGTAGACTTTAAGTGAAGCAGATTATCCTCCTTAATGTGAATGGGCCTCATCCAATCAGTCGAAGGCCTGAATAAAACAATAGACTCATGTCCCCCAAGCAAGAGGGAACTCTTCAGCAGATGGCCTTCAGCCTTAAACTGCAACATTGGCTCTTCTCTGGATCTCTATCTTGCTGGCCAACCCTGCATATTTTGGACTTGGAAGCCTCCATAATCCTGTACACCAATTCCTTGAATAAATCTCTCTCCTTATATTTGTGTGTGTGTGTGCGTGTATACAAATCCTATTGGTTCTGTTTCTAATTAAGAATCCTGATTAATACAAAGTCTGAAACAATACAATACCATGTTCTTGCTCACCTTCCTCACTGATATTTACATCTCCCATCTTTTACAGTAAGAATCATGGTTTCCAATTAAAGTCAATATATTTACTCAGTTTTTTGTCCTAGTCCAAATATACATAACAAGACAACTGTCTTAGAATCTTTAAACTGTCAATATCATGAAAGAAAGAAAGTAAAAAGGCAGGAGAAATGTTCTGTGTTAAATCAAACTAAGGAGATCTGGCAGCGAAATGCAGTGTGTGATACTTGTTTGGATTCTGAACATTACTGGGGAACTTTGAATATGGAATGTATATTAAATAATATTTTATGAAATTAAATTTCTTGGGTCTGATAATGATATTGTGAGGAAGAATATCATTGTAAGAGATGAGAGATTCATGTTGAATTAATTAGGAATGCAATGTCTTGATGTTGGCAAGTTATTCTTAAATGGTTCACAAAAACGTGGTAAATAGATATAGATATAGATAGATTGATTAATGAGGGAGGGAAAGACTGTGATGGGGGAACATGTGAAGACATGGCAAAATACTAACAGTTAAGTAAATCTAAGTTTAGGAAAAATAGGAGTTACTTGGATTTTCCTTTCAACTTTTCTGTTTGAAAGTTTTCAAAATAAAAAGATGGGGGAAACAGTAGCAAGTACTATATATCAAGTAGTTATATATCCTTGTGCAGGTATTATATACCAAATGTTAACTTTGTTTTAGGCATGTGTCAAATGCTTTATGAACATCATTCATTAACTTGTTTCCATAATCCCCACTACAATCCTCTGAGGTAGGTAACGTTATCACCCTACTTCACATTTGAGGAATCTGAGGCTCAGAGAAGTAAAGAAACTTGCCTAAATTCACCCAGCTAGCAGGATAGGAAATTGAGGCCCAGAGAGTGGAGTGACCTGCCAAGGCCATCAACTACATAGTGACCACAGCAGGACTGGGACTACAACATCTGATTCTAACTCCGGGGCTCAATCCCTTGCATCAGAAAGGTTTTCACTCTTTGTTTTCTTGCCCACTTTGGTTCCATTTAGAGAAAGGTTTCTGCTAGCTCTACCAGACTCATTCTGAAGAGAAAAGATTGTTTCCCTATTCCCCATTAAAAAAGATAAGCATCCAGCTTCCTGTCCTCTGGCTTTTACCCAGACCTTTTATACTCATTATTCTCAGCAATGCATACTCTCTCTAGTTATTGGGTCACAACTTTATCAGATTCCAGAGATGTGAAAACTCAAGCAGGCGCAGAAGCTTCAGACTAAGGGCAAGCATTCCCATTCATTAACAGAGGGACAGTGATTCTTTGTCTGCCTCTAGCTATTTGCACGCTATTCACTTTAAACAGAAGCATAGAGTTGGCCCAGTACAGTCTTCTGCACACTGGGGGTTATGACCCATTAGTGGGTCCTGAAATCAGTTGAGATGGTGGCTGTCAGCATTTAAAAAATGATTTATAATCAAATTGGATAGAGTAGAAAATAACCGCACCCATGCTCATTATAAAGGTAGTTATTGTTTTGTGAGTGCACAGAGAGACATATATAGATGTCTATTCTGGGTGATGGTATAAAATTTATTTCTTATGAGTCACAATTAAAATGATTCTAAAGCTGCTGATCTAAGACGGGGTGGAAAATGCCTGTTTTTGTGAACAAAGTTTGTTGAGACATAGCCATACCCACTTGTGTATGTATTATCTTTGGCAGCTTCTATAGAACAATGGCAGAGCTGAGTAGTTGTGACACACTGCAGTGCCTGCAAAACCCAAAGCATTTGTTACTTGGTCCTTTACAGAAAAATTTGCTTGTCCCCTTATAGCCTAGGATATTAAAGCAAAAATTTCAAATTCAAAGTCAAATAAAGCCCCCATTGTATATAATCTCTGGAATTTCTATCTCTAGTATTTCTCCCCCAGTAACTAAGTTGTGTAGTCACATATAGACTTATGTAAATGAATATATAATTACAGAAATATAGGTATAGCAAAAGTAATTATTGCTTAGGAAACTAGGAGTATTCCAATGCCATGTCCTTTTAGCACATAGCAAACAGGATGACCTTTCCATCCTAGGAAAATATTTTTATGTTTAACCTCATTGCACTCAACCAGACGTTTCCTTGCACAGATTTTCAAGTGAAATATTTCAATCCTGCATTCATCTTGGGGGCCACGTGTCTTATCCAAGTTAAATATTTCCAGAAAATAAATGTCTAGACACCGTCTCATATAAATTAAGCACCCGGTTTTTAAAAGATTCCTAGCAGACCTCCTTTCTGGTGTGTGGGTGAATACAATTTTACTCCTGTGAAAAATGCTGGATAAAACCTGATGTGCCTAAGTCAGTGCACCTGCAGGTGACTAATGAGTGCTGCTCTGTCATTAGTGGACAATGCATATGTGTGCTTGTGTGTGCGTGCATGTGTGTGCCTCTGTGTGTGTGTATTAGGGAGGTGGAGGCCAGATGGAAAGACAAGACTCAGGGAGTATATTTCATGGAAGAGCCCCCTCTTCTTTCTCTTCTTTGAGATTATCATTTATAAGAATCTTGGATAAAAGAGTACATGTATGGTGACATCTACTTCAGGGAGGCTCCATATTTTGTTGAATCCTCTCTTCAGAGAATAAGAAACATGTGAACAAAGTGCATGAAGATAAATTTCTATTGTAGCTCTTTGACTTTTTATTTTATCTGTATTTGACGTTTTTCAAACTGATGGGTTTTATTTAATTCAAGTGAGCCATTTTTAGTGTTTTTGCTATTTATAATTTCTTTAATGTAGACTTCTGTATCACTGTGATATAAATTACAGTATTTTTCATTAAAAGTGTACTCTTGGCCGGGCACGATGATGCATGCCTGTAATCCCAGCTACATGGGAGGCTGAGGCAGGGAGAATTGCTTGAACCTAGGAGGCAGAGGTTGCAGTGAGCCGAGATTGTGCCACTGCACTCCAGCCTGGGTGACAGAGTGAGACCCTGTCTCAAAAAAAAAAAAAAAAAAAAGTGAAGTCTTTAAGAAAAACCAAATACTTAAAGGAATGAGCAAACATTTTTGGCTACTTTTATTATATTTTATTACATATTTATATTTTATATACCTGTTATAAATATGAATATTCATATACAATTTATTTTTATAAATGTAAATATAAATTAATATTATAAATATTGAAATCATTTGTATATTATATAAATATATTAAATGTAAAACCATTATGGCAATAAGTATATAAATAAAATAAAAATATGTTATATTGTCTAAATTCTCATTATATATTTTTAGCTATGCTTTTTAAGATAAAAGAATTCCGTATGAGGGAATTCATAGTAAAATACATTGAACCACCCACCTGAAATTCTCCGGAGAGGTAATTTAAGAAGTAGTATTTTCCTTTTCTAGATTTTTTAAAAAATCATGCAATCATGCACAGTATTCTGTGTATCATACTTTTTTTTTTTTTTTGAAACGGAGTCTCACTCTGTCACCCAGGCTGGAATGCAGTGGCATGATCTTGGCTCACTGCAACCTCTGCCTCCTGGGTTCGAGCAATTCTCCTGCCTTAGCCTCCCAAGTAGCTGGGATTACAGGTGCGTACCACCACACCCAGCTAATTTTTCGTATTTTTAGTAGCTAATGGGGTTTTACCATGTTGGCCAGGCTGGTATTGAACTTCTGACCTCAGGTGATCCACCTGTCTTGGCCTCCCAAAGTGCTGGGATTACAGGTGTGAGCCACCACACCTGGCCTCTGGCATTTCTTAACAAGCTCCATTGCAGTGGAGCTGTATTTTCCAAATATGTCCATAGTAATATCTCCTATCCCACATTTCCTTTCTACAAAATGGCCTTGGCAATTTCATTTGTGGGAGTCTAGTTTCCTTCTCTTGGCAATTTCATTTGTGGGGGTCTAGTTTCCTTCTCTTGAATCTAGTTTCCTTCTCTTGAATCTTGTGACCATAGTAGAAGTAATTCTATGGGACTTTAGAGACCAGGTCATAAAAGGCAATACAGCTTCCATCTGCATCTGTTGGGATGGTAACTCTTGGGACCCAGCTGCCATGCTGTGAGGAAGTACAGGCAGCCACATGGAGTGGCTTTTCGTAGGTGTTCTAATTGACAGCCCTAGCTGAGGTTCTCACCAACAGGTAGCATCAACTCCAGAAGTGTGAGTAAAGCAGCCTTCATAGGATTCCTGCTCCTACCATCAAGTTACCCCAGCCTGAGTCTCCTAGCTGAGGCCTGAGACACTGGAACAGAGACAAACTGTATCTGCTATGCCCTTTCCCAATTCCTGACCTAGGGTCTATGAGCACAATAAGATGGTTGCTGTTTTATACTATCACATTTTGGGTAGTTTATTTAACAGAAGTAGACAACTGAAATAGGTACTTAGTGTCTTTATTGTCAGCTGTGGGCACTGCTGGTCTCTTCAGGCACAGGAGGATGGTACTCAAGTTCTAGTACGATTGAGTTAAACAAGTCAACCTAATGGAATCCCAGAGACATGTCCTTAACCACCAAGATAAACATGCAGTCTAGACCATTTAAATAGCCAAGCTGGGTGAAAAAGAGGCAGATGATTCCACTCCTGTGTGGGCCTCACTGATAGACACCCAGTGAGCCAGCCTCTAATGTGCCTGCTGCACTGGCCTTCATGATGGCTTTGAGAATGTGACCCCTCTTCCATATGTCCCCTTTACAGAGCTGAAGACAGGCATCATCTTCTTATGTCCAGTATTAGGTCATTCTCGCATTGCTATAAAGAAATACTTGAGCCTGGCCGCGCACGGTAGCTCACGCCTGTAATCCCAGCACTTTGGGAGGCTGAGGCGGGCGGATCACGAGGTCATGAGATCAAGACCATCCTGGCTAACATGGTGAAACCCCTCTCTACTAAAAATACAAAAAATTAGCTGGGTGTGGTGGTGGGTGCCTGTAGTCCCAGCTACTCGGGAGGCTGAGGCAGGAGAATCGCTTGAACTCGGGAGGTGGAGGTTGCAGTGAGCCGAGATTTGGCCACTGCACTCCAGCCTGGGTGACAGAGTGAGTCTCTGTCTCAAAAATAAATAAATAAATAAAAATACCTGAGCCTGAGTAATTTATAAGAAAAGAGGTTTAATTGGCTTATGACTCTGTATAGGCTATACAGGAAGCATGGTAGCATCTGCTTCTGGGGAGGCCTCAGGGAGACTTTACTTACCGCAGAAGGCAAAGCGGCAGCAGGCATATCGCATGGTCGGAGCAGGAGGAGAGAGCAACAGGGGAGGTGCCGCACAGATCTCACGTGAACTCCCTCATTATTGTGAAGACAGTATCAAGGAGGATGGTGCTCTACCACTCATAAGAAATCTATGTCTCACCAGGCCCCACCCCCAACACTGAGGATTACATTTCAATATGTGATTTGGGCAGGAACACACATCCAAACTACATCATGATCAAACCATGCTATTTTACTTGCCAGTCATTGAGAATAGTCTGCAAAGGCCCCAACTCAAAGGATCTGTTCAAGCTATTTCTGCCCACGCTTTAATGCCTGCACACAAGTGTAGCCTCCCCTCATAATCCCCTGTGCGGTTTATAGCACAGAGGTTAATAACGTAGCCATGGGAGATATTCTACCTGATTCAAATCTTTACTCAGCAGCTTAATTGATCATGAGTACATTACTTAAAATATCTAAGCTTCAAGTTTCTTATGTATAAAATGGAGATGATGATAATAGTACCTATTTCATGGCAATATTGTAAGAATTTAAAAATGAATTAATTTGTAAAAACATTCAAAATAGGATCTGGCTTATAGGAAGCACTATAGTAAATAAGATATGCATTTATATATAATATATAGGAAATATATAGAATAGGCATATATAGTTATAAATACCTATATAACTGTATGTGAGATATGTATTTATAATATATACTTATATATGGTAAATATAAAGTGTGTGTGTTTATATATTTTGTTTTTCTTAAAGCTCTTGTTACCCTCAATATTAATTGTATCATAGCCATGTGGTTATACATATTCTTTACCTACCCTGAAAATTCTTTGATATGAGTAAAGCAGGTCTTAGTCATGGTTGTTTTAACCTGGAACCAGTGAAATACTCTGCCTCCTCTCTCACCTCTGTGACTGCAGAATCCAGCACAGGCTTGTCCACTGTAAGAACTCTATAAATATTGCTCGAACTAATGAATGGCTAAGGGATCCATCTAGCATGTGTCAGAGGATGTGCAGCCTAATGCTATGATGTTGAAAAATCAATCCCTTCCTCCATGAGCTCTCTGAACGTGCATCGTCTTAAGTGGCAGAAGGTCTCAGACAAGCCCCAGTGATCTGGCATGTCAGCCTCCAGGAGGGAGCCAAAGTCAGAGAAATTTGAGGCAGTCATTAAATAAGAAGGGAGGGCTAAAGCAACAAGACCTTCTCCTGTGCTGTGACATCATCTTCTATCCATTTATATGGGTGAAAATGGTTTACCAGTGGTCCTGGGAATTTATAAAAAAACACCTCAACTTCTCCATACATTTAAGAATATTAACGGCCCCAGGAAATGACTTGGGTGCTGAAGTCATTTCCTAGATGGGCTTGCAAATTTCATTTGTCGTCAATTTCAAGGCAAGTGCAAAGAAACTGGAAACTGGATGTGAATAGTTCTGGGAAGTAAGGGGGACATGGACACCATGCATACCACCTAGGGTCCAAGGAGGAACTTTTGAAACATGACATCATAGTCCTGGGACCAGGTCAGGCTTCAGTGATAAGGCACTTGAATGTGGAATATGAAAAGAGAAAATCTCTCCCGAGTGAAGTGGAGACCAGCTGCTATGATGTGTGGTCGTGTAATAGATTCACATTCATTTAAATATTTTTTAATACACACTCTCTGCCAGACAATTCTGAGGACACAGAGATCAATACAATCTCTGTCCTCAGGAAACTCACTCTTGTGAGACACCAGCATACAAGCAAATAATCACCAAACATGTTCTAAGTGTGATGAGAGAGGGAAGCAGAGGTGCTGAGGAAGCACAAAGGAGAAGCTGGATCAAATCTGCCAGCATGAATAGTGACTGCCAGTGTGGAAGGGGGGCTTTGCTCGTGATATCCCACACATTTGCCAGGGTGATTTTTTAAAACTGCAAATGTGGCCATGTTATTTCCTTCTTACAATGCCTTTTTTAAATGATAATTTCTATGCACTAAATATTTGTGTCTCCCCATAATTTATATTGAAGCCATAATCCCTAATAAGATGGTATTTGGAGGTGGAGCCCGTGGGAGGTGTGTAGGATGAGGCCAAGAGGGTGGATCCCTTGTGATGGGATTAGTGTCCTTATAAGAAAAGATGCCACAGAGGTTGCACTCTCTCTCTCACTCTCTCTGTCTTTGTCTCTGACTCCTCACCATGTGAGGACACAGTGAGAGGGTGGCTGTCTATAAAGCAAGAAGTCCCGCACCAGAACCCAACCATGTAGGCACTGCCTCTCAAACTTCCAGGCTTAGAACTGTGTGAATTAAATTTCCGTGGTTTTAAGTCTATGGTATTTGTTATAGCAGCCCAAGCTGACTAAGACAATCATTTAAAGTAATCATTGCTATCTCGAGTTGTCCCCCACTTCTGAATTGAACCAATGTAAATCTTACATGTACTGATTGATGTATTATGCCTCCCCAAAATGTATAAAAGCAAACTATACCCCGACCACCTTGAGCACATGTTGTCAGGACCTCCTGAGGCTGTGTCACAGGCTCGTCCTTAACAATAGCAAAATAAACTTTCTAAATTGACTGAGACCTGTTTCAGATATTTGGAGTTCATAAGGTGTATCAGTTTTCCTTACAAACCATTCAACGTTCTTCGGAGTGCACCTCTGGCCATTGCCCTCCTGTTTCCTTTTCTACCACTTCCCCATGTGAACCTTGCCCCACAGCTGTGTTCAACTGCTTGCACTTTCCCTGAAGAAGACTGCATGCTTTGGCATCTGCTGTTCTGTCTGCTCTTATGGTGCCTTTCTGCACCTTGTCAGCTAGATCTGTTCCTAGTCATCCTCCAAGTCTCAGTGGACCGGAGTTTCCTCTGGGAAGCTTTTCCTGCTCTCCAGGACAGAATTCACAACCCTGCCCTCCGGGCCTTTGCTTATGCCACTCTAGTGTCCTGAAATGCTCTCTTTCTGGTTGTCATCAACTTATCTTTCAAAACCCATCTCCAGAATTATCCCAGGGATGAAGTTTTTGCTGACTCCTCTGAGAGAACCAGCCATGCTTTCCTTGATGTTTCCACTCAATAGACTTCCCTTGTTCCACCCGTGACATGGAGCTCTGAGCTCCTTGAAGGCAGGCGCTATGATTCTGTCTCCAAATCCTCAGCCTTTGGTACATGTTTGGGAAATGAATGGATGGATGCATTTATCGCATCACATTGTAATTAGCCTGCTTGTGTAACCTTGTATACCACTGTATATCGTGAGCCCCTGAGGGCAGGGATTTGTTCCTCTAATTTATTCTATCTTTTCTGTTTCTGTGTTTTCTCTCTCTAGCACTGCTATCCACACAGACTAAGTAAAAGGCAATGTTTGTTAGATGGGTGAGTCAAGGCTCAGGCAGCTCATCTGGCTGCATTTGTGTTATTTTTAAGTCTTACACTAAATGAAGTGACACAATTAAGAGTCTATGCTGAATTCAAAAGAACACCTTACAAGAAGCCGTACATTCTGACCTTTATATCTTTATATCCAGAATATTTACTGTGACCTTGGCCAGTCACTCACTCACTTTGAATCTATTTTCTTGGAATGACTTATCAGCTAGACTAATAATATCTAACACACAGGGTGGTTTTGAAGATTAAACAAGACAGTATAGACAAAATGCTTGGCACTTGAAGGTGCTCAATGTTCATTTCCTTTTACTTGGTTAATGTCATAATATGGCTTCAATTCGATTAGTTCCTTAAAAGCAAAATTCTGTAGGTCTTTGAGAATTATAGACACAGTCTGTGTTATGTCCCCCAGTCAGCTGAATGTTAAATGGTGCCCTTGAAACCTGACACTAGACTTTGCCAGGAAGATATTAACCTACTCCCAACTCATGCTATTTTGGGATTTGATGGCTTTGGAAAGAAGATAACAGCTGACTTTTATGCAGATAGAGGATAGCTGTGTTCTGAAAGAAAGTGCCAAAACCTCAACTAATGCCACTTGGAAAGAACTCAGCACACTCTGAAGTTGGGCATTCAAAGGCTATTATTTGTATGCCAACATAAGAGTATGTTCAGGAAGTTGCAAAAAAAAAGAATCAAATCTAGTAGCAGTGGACTCCAAGGGAACTGGAAAATTCTTTCGCCCTGCTGCTCGTATGTGTTCAGCAGCCATGAAGATGGAAATAAGGGTGTATTTGTTAGAATAGTCTATGTTATGTTGGAGTTACAAATAACTTCAAATTTCCAGTGACTTGAAACCGCAAACATTTTATTTTATTTATGCTACATGTTGCTTATGTGCAAGCAGGGTTCTGCTCCATGTTGTTCTCACTCAGAAGTTGAGGATGACAGAGGCTCCACCAGATGTAAAGCCCTATTCATTGTGGCTGGGGGTATAGGCCGTGGTGAAGCACACACTGAGTCTTACAACTTCTGCTTGATAGTGACATCTATCCTATTAACACAGGTTTCATTGCCCAAGCCAGTCCAGGATGATGTCTTGATTCCTCATTTTGATGATGGGGTAAAGATGGTACAATCCACTGAAAAAGATATGCTCAGTTTGGGACATGTTACATTTGCTCTGCCTGAAGACAAACGGGAGCAGTTATCAAATAGGCAGTTGAATGGATGGATGTGGAGCTCAGGTGAAAGTTATAAGCTTGAGATAAACATTTGGTGGTCATCCGCTCAGAAGTGGTAGACGGAGCTAAGGGAGAATGGATAGAGTAAAAAATCAATAAGAAAAGTATGACAGTGTCATATATTGGTAAGGATGTCAATAATTGGAATATTTATGCAATGATGATGAAGTACAAATTGATACACCATTTTGAAAAACAATTTTCAATTAACTATTAAAGATGTGCAAACGCTGTCACCCAGCAATACCAGTTCTGGATATATAGCCTAGAAAATTTCAGAGAAGACATAGAAGAGACATTTATAGCAACAAAAAAATTGGAAACAACCCAAATATTCATCAACAATAGAAAAGCTAAAGAAATGTGGAGTATTCATACAATGGAATAATCCAGCAACAGAAAATTGTAAGGCAGAGCTGCAGAAACAACATGTATGAACCTTACGAACATAATGTTAAGTGGAAAAATACAGTTGCAGAAGAGAATATCCAGGATGATTCTTTTTATATAAAGTTCAAAAGCTTGCAAAACTAAACACATGTGGTAAAACTTATAAGTGAGGAACTGATAAGCACAAAAATCAGGATAGCGGTTGTCTCTGTTGGGAAAGGGTTGGGAATAGGATCCCAACAGTACACAGGAAGTTTCAAAGATGAGTGTAATATTCTATTTCTTCAAAAGGGTGGTAGGAACAGGGGTGTAAGTTGTACATGTTTCCTTTATATCCTACGTGTATTTCGTAAATGTTATTTTCCTTCTACTTAATGCTTGTTACTACTTTATTTTTTAAAGTAACAATCTAAAATGTAAAAACAAACAGACGAAAAACAAAATAAAGGAGGATTAAACCCTCAGGCATAATACATTTTAAATGGTAACCAGAGGACAGGGAACCTTTAAAGGAGACTCACCCAATGGCCAGAGAGACATCCAGGAGGGAAGAATGTCTTGGAAATTAGAAGAAAGGTAATCATCATAGCTATCATTGATGAAGCATCTCCTATGTGCTAGACACTTGGCTAAGCACATTATAAATGTACTTCACTTAATCTTTTGACAGTACTATGACATAGATATTATTATGTTCTCTGAACATATGAGGAAAATAAGAAACAAGAAAGTAATTAGTCCAAGGTCTTATATCTGTATAAGTGGCAAACTTGGATTGGAACAATGTCTCTGACTAAAAGTCTGTACTCTTAACCACAATGTTATGTCCAAGGAAATGAGGATTTTGAGAAGGAGTCAGAAACATCAAATGTTGCAGAGAAACCAAAATAAAATGGAGCAGAAATGCTTCCACTGGATTTGAAAGTGAGGAGGTTATTGGTTTCTGTCCACAGGGTCAGCAGTGATCATGGAGTGGTGTTAGTGAAATTCAAATTGTATTAGATCAAATCATGAATTAGAAGTGAGAAAGTAAAAATAAATCACATAGAATATTCCTCGAAGGAGAAAAATAGCCCTAATATTCCTCAAAGGAGAAAAATAGCCCTAAGCAAAGGTCGTCTTACGTTAATGATACTAGAAATCTGGGTAAGAAGGAAGCATAATTATAAGTGGTTTGCAGAATCAGGGACCTGATTTGAGTCAGGAAAGCGAGGGAGGGGAATATGTGAGCAAGAGGGCCAGAGAGTAAAAGACCAGGGTAGGTAGAGTGTTTTCACTTTCAACCCTGATGAGGTAACAAGACGTGAACTTAACCTGCTCATAAACAATAAACAACAGGATCAATTATGTGAAGGAACTGATTTCCAACATTGGGCAATAGGTAGTGCAGGGCTATCATCCTTAAAAAGAAGTAAACAAATACAGTGAGCCCTAAAGCAGCTCCAGCTTTCTGCCTGCAGGTAACTTCTAAACTGTGAACTTAGAGAGAACCTGAAAGGTGCCTGGAGACCCCACTTGAGGACCATATAAGAGATGAGGAAATTGAGGTATTCAAAGTTTCCATGGCAGAGCTATAGAAAGAATGGATCTAGGTAAAGAAAGATCCCCAGAAATCTGCATAGGTCCCCCTTAAGTCTTTGCTGAGTAAAAAGTCACATTTGTGTAGAGTGAGGTGGCACAAAGCCAGACAAAGAATGACCAGGAGTTGTAATCAGAACAATTCCCAGAGGTCACAGAAGGCAGAGGAACATTCAAGCTTCCACCAGTCAAATTGCAAAAGCCTTGGTGATCATCTGGGACATTCAGTGAAAACCCTAGAGAAATCATACCATAGTCATAGGCTGAACAACCTCAGCAATAAAGCCTGTTCTGGAACTGCACCAGAAAATCTTACAAACAGGTCTCTAAGGAATCAAATTGATCTACAAATAATTTAACTACTCGTCAAAATAAAGCACAACACTCTTTCAAGGAAAAGAGAAAATTCCAGAACCTCATTGATATAATAGTCAAAATATCTAGAATCTAGTAAAATATTTACAAGACATAACAAGAAAGAAGAAAATATGACTTTCAGCTGGTAGAAAAAAAAATCAAACAAATGAACACTAATCCATTAGTAGAAACAGACCCAGAAATAACAGACAATTATGAGCTATTAGAGAAGGACATCAAAATAGCTATTATAAGGGCCAGGAACGTTGGCTTATGCCTGTAATCCCAGCACTTGGGAGGCTGAGGCCAGCGGATCACCTGAGGTCAGCGGATCACCTGAGGTCAGGAGTTCAAGACCAGCTTGGCCAACATGGCGCAACTTCCATTTCTACTGAAAATACGAAAAATTAGCTGGGTATGGTGGTGGGCACCTGTGTTCCCAGTTACTTGTGAGGCTGAGGCATGAGAATTGCTTGAACCTGCGAGGCAGAGTTTCAGTGAGCCAAGATTGTGCCACTGCACTCCAGCCTGGGTGACAAAATGAGACTTGGTCTCGAAAAGAGAAAAGCTATTATATCTATGTACAGGTATTAAAAGGCAAACATGGAGTTAAGGAGAGAAAGAGAAGATATAAAATAAGACCCAAATGAAATTTCTAAAAGTTAGAAAAAAAATCCCAGTATCTAAAATGTAAATTTCAGTGAACAAGATTAATAGCAGATTAAATATTAGGCAAAAAAGATGTCAACTTGAAGTGAACTTGAAGACATAGCAATAGAATCTAAGTTGATGCACAGAGAGAAAAATTCTCTGAGGAACAAAAACCAGAGTGTTAATAAATTGTGGAATATTATTAAGTAGGCTAATAAATGTGTAATTGTAGTACTGGAAAATAACAGGTGGGGGGAGGGACAAAAAACGTGAAGAATAATGGTCAACATTTTCCAAATTTGATGAAAACTCTAAATGTTCAAATTCAAGAAGATCAAAGAACCCCAGTGCATGAGCACACACACACACACACACACACACACACACTCACACACACAGTCACACCAAGGTATATAATTAATCAAATTGCTCCAAACCAGAGATTTAAAAAATCTTAACAGCACTGACAAAAGGATTCTACGTATATAGGAACAAAGATAAGAATGGCAGCATACTTCCTTTCAACACCAAAATATAGTGCTATGTATTTTTAAGTGTTAAACAACATTTTTTAAGTGCTAAAAGAGAAAAAGTAGTAAACCCAGAATTCTAGGTTGAAAGTGAAAATATATTTCTTTTTTTTTTTTGAAAGAGTCTCACTCTGTCACCCAGGCTGGAGTGCTGTGGCACAGTCTTGGCTCACTGTAACCTCTCTCTCTCCTGGGTTCAAGTGATTCTCCTGCTTCAGCCTCTCGAGTAGCTGGTATTGCAGGCATATGCCACCATGCCTGGCTAATTTTTGTATTTTAGTGGGGACAGGGTTTCACCAGGTTAGCCAGGCTGGTCTCGAACTCCTGACCACAAGTGATCTGCTTGTCTCGGCCTCCCCAAAGTGCTGGGATTAAAGGCTTGACCCACCGTGCCCCTCCCTGAAAATATCTTTTAAAAATCAAGTTAAAATTTTAAAAGTTTTCAAAAACCAAAAGCTGAGAGAATTTATTAAGCAGTAACCTGCACTAAAAAAGTCCAAGGAAGTTCTTCAGGGAAAAAAGTATCAAGTGGTGTAAAAAAGTATCAAGGTAACGTAGATCTATACAGTGAAATGAAGGATACCAGAAATAGTAAATATATAGATAAATATTACATACATTTTTTCTTATTTTAAAAATAGGGAAATTGAATATGAAAAACAACATGCAGGACAATAGTACCTTAAAGGGCTAAGGGTGGGGGATGAAACTAAAGGTTTAAATGGTCTTGACATTATATACTAGGTGGTATATTACTTGTATGTGGACTACACTCCAGAACCTCATTGACATAATAGTCAATGAGGTTCTGGAGTGTAGAATAGAAGCATATTGGAAACCCTAGCTAAAATATTGAAAGTTAAAGAAGTTTAGCTAAGAAGCTAATATTGAATATGAAATAGAATAAAAATCCCCAAATTATTCAAGGAAACCAGGAAAATAGGGAAAAATAGACACAAAAACGGAGAAGAAAAGTAGAAAACAAATAGCAAGATGGTAGATTTAAACCCAACAATATCAATATATGTAAATAGTATAAATGCTACAGTTAAGAGGCAGGGATTGCCATAGTGGATAAAAAAGCAAGGCAGAACTATATGCTGTTCACAGATATCTGCTTAAATATCAAGACACAGATATTTAAAGAATAGATGAAGATATACCATGCAAATACTAAGCAGAAGCAAGCTGGAGTGGCTATTTAATATAACGTGAAGAAGACTCCAAAACCAATACTATTCCTGGAGAAAAGAGGCATATTATGGACTACATGTTTGTGTCTGCCCCAAATTCATATGTTGAAATCTAATTCCCAGTGTAATGGTATTTGGAGGTGGGGCCTTTAGGAAATTATTAGATCAGGACAGTGGGACCCTCATGATTAGTGCCCTTATAAGAAAAGCCTGGAGAGCTAACTCCATCTTTTTTTATCATATTCATATACAATGGAAAGTCAGCAGTCTGTAACTTGAAAGAGAGCCTTCACAGAACCTACTGTGCTGGCACTGTGACCTCAGATTTTTAGCCTTCAGAAGCGAGAGAATTAAGTTTCTTTTCTTTATAAGCCACTCAGTCTATGGCACTTTGTTGTAGCAGCTTGAACTGACAAAGACAGGGAATATATGAAAAATTTGCAGCTATGTAAAAGTGTAAGACAATGCTTTCCAACCAAGATTGGGAATGAACAGCGAATACCCAGTCTTACCGCTTCTATTCAGCCTCGGGTTGGAGTTCCAGTACAGTGCAATAACATAAAGAAAAGAAAAGAAATAAGAGGCATACAGATTGTATAGTAAAAAGTAAAGTGTCTTTATTCATACAGTATATGATTGTCTATGTAGAAAATCATAAAGAATTTACAGAACTAAAAGGTAAATGTATCAAGAATAAAAGATCAATATAAAAAAGTTATGTATTTCTGTATACTAGCAATGAATTACTGGAAACAGATTATTAAAAAGGAAATCCATTCACAACTGCATTAAGAAAAGATGAAATACTTATGGAGAAATTTAGCAAAATATGCATAAGACCTGGACAATAAAAAATATATTACTGAGAAAAATTAAAGAAGACCTAAATAAATAGAGACATCAAGTTTATGGAATGGAAAACTCAATATTGTTAAGATATATATTTTTTCCCAGATCTATGGATTTAGCACAATCAATCACCCTAGCAGGCTTTTTATCAAGATTGACAAGCTGATTTTAAAGTACCTATAGAAATGCAAAGGACCTAGAATAGACTCATATTTTTTAAAAAAGGTGAGCAAAGCTGGAACATGTTACTCAATTTTATATATATATATTTTTTAGATTCATGGGGTACGTATGCAGGTTTGTACATGGGCATATTGTGTGATGCTGAGGTTAGTGGTAAACATGGTACCTGACAGGTAGTTTTTCAACCCTTGCCCTCCTCCTTTTCTCCCCCTTTTCGGAATCCCCGATAGTTATTGTTCCCATATTTGTGTCCGTGTATACCCAATGTTTAGCTCCTACTTGTAAGTGAGAACATGTGGTATTTAGTTTTCTGTTTCTTCATTAATATGCTTAGAATAATGGCCTCCAGCTCCATTCACCTTGCTGCAAAAGATATGATTTTATTCTTTTTTTATGGCTGCATAATATTTCACAGTGTATATATACCACATTTTAAAAAACTCAGATCACTATTGATGAATACTTGGGTTGATTTCATGTCTTTGCTATTATGAATAGTGTTGTCTGTAATAAACATATGAATGCAGGTGCCTTTTTGGTAGACAATTTATTTTCCTTTGTGTATATACCCAATAATGGGATTGCTGGGGTGAATGGTAGTTATATATATATATATATTTATATGTATATATTATATATATTTATATATATGTATATATTATATATATTTATATATATTATATATTTATATATATTATACAATATTGGGTATATACACAAAGGAAAATAAATTTACACAAATTTACACATAAATAAATATACACAAAGGAAAAATATATATATTTTTTTCCAAAACGGAGTCTCGGTCTGTCGCCCAGACTGGAGTGCAGTGGCACAGTCTCAGCTCACTGCAAGCTCCACCTCCCGGGTTCATGCCATTCTCCTGCCTCAGTCTCCCTAGTAGCTGAGACTACAGGCACCCACCACCAAGCCCGGCTAATTTTTTGTATTCTTAGTAGAGACAGGGTTTCACCATGTTAGCCAGGATGATCTCGATCTCTTGACCTCATGATCCTCCCACCTTGGCCTCCCAAAGTGCTAGGATTACAGGCGTGAACCACCACACCCGGCCGGTAGTAGTTCTATTTTTAGTTCTTTGAGAAATCTCCAAACTGCCTTCCACAGCAGCTGAACTAATTTGCATTCCCATCAACAGTGTAAAAACTTTTCCTTTCCTCTTCAACCTCACCAACATATGTTACTTTTTGGCTTTTTAATAATAGCCATTCTGTCTGGTGTGAGATGGTATCTCATTGTGGTTTTAATTTGCATCTTTCTGATGATTAGTTATGTTGAATATTTTTTCATGTGTTTTCTGGCCACTTGTATATCTTCTTTTGAGAAGTGTCTGTTCACTTTGCCCACTTTTTAATGGTGTTGTTTGTTTTTTTCTTGTTGATTTGTTTAAGTTCCCTATAGATTCTGGATACTAGACCTTTGTCAGATGCACAGTTTGCAAATATTTTCTTTCATTCTGTAGGCTATCCATTTACTCTGTTGATAGTTTCTTTGGCTGTGCAGAAGCCCTCTCATTTAATTAGATCCCAATTGTGAATTTTTGTTTTTGTTGCAATTGATTTTGAGGACTTGGTCATAAATTTCTTGGCCTAGGCCAATCTCTAGAAGAGTACTTCCTATGTTTTCTTCTAGGATTTTTATAATTTGAAGTCTTACATTTAAGCCTTTAATCCAGCTTGAGTTAATTTTCGTATATGGTAAGAGGTGGGGTGGGGGTGGGGGTCCAGTTTCATTCTTCTGCATATGGTTAGCCATTTTCCCCAGCACTATTTATTTAATAGGATATTCGTTCCCTACTGTTTATTTTTGTTGACTTTGTTGACGATCAGTTGGTTATAAGTGTGTAGCTTTATTTCCGGAGTCTATGCTGTTCCATTGGTCTATGTATCTTTTTTTTTCTTTTTTTTTTTTTTTAACCAGTACCATGCTGTTTTGGTTACTGTAGTCTTGTAGTATAGTTTGAGTCAGATAATGTGATGCTTCTGGCTTTATTATTTTTGCATAGGATTGATTTAGCTATTCAGGCTCTTTTTTGATTCCATATAAATTTTTTCTTCTAGTTCTGTGAAAAATGATGAAAATTTTATAAAATAGCAGTAAATCTGTAGATTGCTTTGGGCAGTTTAAACATCTCAATGATATTAATTCCTCAATCCATGAGCATGGAATCCTTTTTTATTTGTTTGTGTCATCTATGATTTCTTTCAGTAGTGTTTTTTAGTTCCTCTTTTAGAGATCTTTCACCTCCTTGGTTACATGTATTACTAACTATTTTATTTTATCTTTGTGTGACTATTGCAAATGGCATTGTGGTTTTGATTTGACTCTCAGCTTGAATGTTATTGGTGTATAGAAATGCTACCAATTTTTGCATATTAATTTTGTATCCCAAGTATTTGGTGAAGTTGTTTATCAGGTGTAGGAGTCTTGGCAGAATCTTTAGAGTTTTCTAGGTATATAATCATATTGTCAGTGAAGAGGGATAATTTGACATCCTCTTTTCCTATTTGGATGTGTTTTATTTATATCTCTTGCCTGATTCCTCTAGCTAGGACTTCCAGTACTATGTTGAATAGGAGTGCTGAGACTTGACATCCTTGTCTTGCTCCAATTCTTAGAGGGAATGTGTCCAACTTTTGCCAATTTGGTATGATGTTGGCTGTGGGTTTGTCATAGATGGCTTTCATTATTTTGAAGTATGTTCCTTTGATGCCAAGTTTACTGAGGGTTTTTATTTTTTTAATAATAAAGGGATATTGGATTTTATCAAATTCTTTTCTTCTGTACCAGTGGAGATTATCATATATATGGCTTTTGTTTTTAATTATTTTAAGTGGTAAATCACATGTATTAATTTGTATATGTTGAACCACCCTTGCATCCCAGAAATAAAGCCCACTTGATTATGGTGAATCAACTTTTTTATGTGCTTCTGGATTTGATTTGCCAGTATTTTGTTGAGGATTTTTGCATCTATCTTCATGAGGGATATTGGCCTGTAGTTTTCTTTTGTTGTGTCTTTGCCAGGTTTTGGTATCAGGATGATACTGGTTTTGTAGAATGAATCAGGGAGGAGCCCTTTCTCCTTGATTTTTTGGAATAGTTTCAGTAGAATTGATACGAGCTCTTCTTTATATGTCTGATAGAATTCATCTGTGAATCCATCTGGTCCAGGGTTTTTTGGACAGTAGCTTTTTTTTTTTTAAATTATGATGAAGATTCAATTTCATTACTCATTATTGGTATGTTCAGGATTTCTGTTTCTTCATGTTTTAAACTGGGGAGATCCTTTGTTTCCAGGAACTTATCCATTTCCTCTAGATTTTCTACTTTGTATGCATAGAAATGTTCATACTAGTCTCTTTCAAAAACCCAACTTTTCATTGTGTTGATTCTTCATATAGTATTTGGGGTCTCAATTTCATTTAGTTCTGCTCTGATTTTAGTTATTTCTTTTCTTCCGCTAGCTCTGGGAGTAGTTTGCTCTTATTTTTCTAGTTCCTTTAGGTATGAGGTTGGGTTGTTAATTTGAAATCTTTCTATCTTCTTGATGTATGTGTTTAGCAATATAAACTCTCCTCTTAACATTGCTTTTTCTACATGCCAGCAGTTTTGATAAATGGTGTCTCTATTTTCATTTGCTTCAAATAAGTTTTTTATTTCTGCCTTAATTTTATTGTTTTACCCAAAAGCCATTCAGGAGATGTTGTTTAGTTTCCATGTATTTTTGTGGGTTTGAGGGTTCCCCTTGGTATTGATTTCTATTTTTACTCTACCATGGTCCAAGAAATGCTTGTTTTTTGTTTTTTTTTTTTGTTTGTTTTTTTTAATTTTTTGAAACTTGCGGCTGGGCACGGTGGCTCACGCCTGTAATCCCAGCACTTTGGGAGGCCGAGGTGGGTGGATCACGAGGTCAGGAGATTGAGACCATCCTGGCTAATGCAGTGAAATGCCGTCTCTACTAAAAATACAAAACATTAGCTGGGCGTGGTGGCGGGCACCTGTAGTCCCAGCTACTCGGGAGGCTGAGGCAGGAGAATGGTGTGAACCCAGGAGGCGGAGCTTGCAGTGAGCCGAGATCGCGCCACTGCACTCCAGCCTGGGCGACAGAGTGAGACTCTGCCTCAAAAAAAAAAAAAAAAAAAGAAACTTGCTTTATGACCAAACATGTGGCCAGTATTGGAGTATGTTCTACGTGTAGATAAGAAGAATGTATATTCTGTGGTTGTTGGGTGGAGTATTCTGTATTCTAGTAGATATAATTGGTCAAATGTCAAATTTAAGTCTAGAATTTTTTTTTTGGTTTTCTGCCTTGATGATCTAATATTGTCAGTGGGGTGTTGAAGCTCCCTACTATTATTATGTGACTGCCAAAGTCTTTTCTTAGGTATAGAAGTAATTGTTTTATACATATGCATGCTTTAATATTGTGTGTTTATATATTTAGGATAGGTAAGTCTTTTTGTTGAATTAAACCCTTTGTTATTATTTAATAATAAAAATAAAATTATTTGTCTTTTTTTGCTGTTGTTCATTTAAAGTTCATTTTATCTGGTACAAGAAGAGTGACCTCTTCTCTATTTCTGTTTTCCATTTGTATGATATATCTTTCTCCATCCCTTTACTTTGAGCTCACAGGTGTTGTGATGTGTGAGGTGGGTCTCTTGAAGACAGAAGAATGGATCTTTTTTCTTTTTTTGAGGTAATTGTCCACTCTATGTCTTTTTTTTAAGGTAATTGTCCACTCTAGGCCATTTATGTTCAGGTTTAATATTGTTATGTGAGGTTTTGTAATGTTGTTAGCTAGTTGCTTTGTATTCTTGATTCTGTAGTTGCTTTATAGGATCTGTGGGTTGTATACTTGCATGTGCTTTTATGGTAGAAAGTATTGTTCTTTTGTTTCCATGTTTAGAACTCCCATAAGCATCTCTTTTAGGGCCAGTCTGATGGTGATGAATTCCCTTAGTGATTGCTTGTCTGAGAAACAGTATTTTTTCTTAGTTTATGAAGCTTAGTTTGGTGAGATATGAAATTCTTGGCTGGTGTCTCTTTTCTTTAAGAATGCCAAAATGGGCCCTCAATTCCTTCTGGCTTGTAAGGTCTCCGGTGATAAGTCTGCTGTTAGTCTGATGGGTTTCTTTTTATAGGTAATGTGACCCTTTTTTTCTAGCTGCCTTTAAGATTTCTTCTTTCACATTGTCCTTGGATAATCCGATAACTATGTGCCCTCGGGATGGTTATACTGTATAGTATCTCATATGAGTTCTTCAGATTTCTTGTGTCTTCATGTCGACCTCTTTAGCAAGGTTGGAGAAATTTTCCTGAATTATGTCCTTGAATATGTCTTCCAAGTTACTTACTTTCTCTTATTCTCTCTTAAGCATGCCAGTAAGTCACAGCTTTGGTCACTTCACATAATCCTATATTTCTTGAAGGCTTTGTTCATTTTTAAAAATTATTATTATTATTTTTATTTCTGATTGGGTTGATTTGAAGGACAGGCCTTTGAGCTCTGAAATTCTGCTTGCTTTATTCTGTTATTAAGGCTTACAACTGTATTTAAAAATTTCTGTAGTAAATTTTTCAATTCCAGAAGTTCTGTTTGGTTCTTTCTTAATACATCTATGTCATCTTTCAAATCTTGGATCTGTTTTTTGGCTTCTTTGTGTTGGATTTCAGCTTCCTTTTGGATCTTGTTTTCTTCATTATACATATTCTGAATTCTATATCTGTCATTTCAGATGTTTTATTCTGGTTAGGATCCATTGCTTGGGAGCTACTGAGATCCTTTGGAGGCAATGACACACTCTGCCTTTTTGTATTGTTGAAGTTCTTATGCTAGTTTCTTCTCATTTGAGAAAGCTGACACTTTTTAAAAATTTGTTATTGTTTGGATGGGGCTTCTTTGTTTTATTTTATTTATTTATTTTTTCACTCATGGGATTATGGCTGTGGTATATATTTGCAGGATTGATTGGCTTCATTTATGGGTGATTTCAAGGTATCAATGCTCTGCACAGGTTCCTTAATTGCAAATAAGTTGCAGTGGCTTTCTCTAGTGCATACCCTCCCCCAGGTATATGTTTGCCTTCAGTGGGGGTGGAGCCACTGGAGAAGCCCGAGAAGCAGTCTCCTTCAGCCTATACTCCCCAGGCCCTGACAGGAAGAGCCAATGCCAAGTCTGCAACAGTGTACTGAGGAGGGGGCTGGGATATGAGATATGACCCCTCTCCACATCTGCTCCTGGGCTTTGGTGGTGCTGCCTTCAGTGGCTGATGCCATGCTCGCCTTTTCTTTGACCTAAGGAGGGCTTTGGTAGGCTGTGTTCCCCTGTCCTTAGGGGCAGACTGCATTGAGGGTTGGATCTCCAGGGGAGTGGGGCCCCTCCTTCTTCTCAGAGCTGCTGGGGCCCTGTCCCTCAAAAGAGCTAGGGAGCAGGCTGAGGCTGCCAGCAATGACACCCACAGATGGGTTCCAGGTCATAAAGCTGTGCGTGGCTGCAAGTCTTACTGCCCAGGAAAAACTCAGCTTCAGCAACTCTCCTCTTGCTCAAGTCCTGTGATGGGAGAGGACTTAATTTCAGCAGCTACTGCTGGGCCACTCTCCACATTCCCTGCTATATTCTGGCTATGGGGGCCCTTCTACTATTCCAGAGCAAGTTCTCCAATCTCTGGCCCAAGACTAAAATGTCTCTTGTGGCTGCTGCTGCCAGGTGGCCAAACAATATCTCTAAATTCTCAAAACAGTGCCATATGTGGGCTTGTGACTGGAAAGAGTGGGGCCCTTCTCAGGTGGAAACAGCATGGGCAAGAAACTGTGTGGAGTGTGATCTGTTAAAGTCTCAGTCTCACAGCAGCAGCTCCTAGCAGGATGGTGGGCATTGTCCTATGTATGCATAGGAGAACTTGGCTTCCCTCCTTGGCTGGGTGGTGGTTGCAGCCATATCAGCCTAAAGTCAGGCTGAGGGTTGTTCTCAAAGTAGTACCATGAACCTGGGACTGGAGAGGGTGGGGCACCACACAGACAAGCAGTGTGAACAAGAAGCTGTGGGGAGTATGTTCCATTAACGTCTCATCCTCAACAGCAAGTCATAGCAGGGTGGCAGGGACCCTCCAAGGGTTGTGTGGAAGTGCCTGTTCTCTTCTCTCTCTCCTTGGAGAAACGCAGTGGCTGCAGCCATGTCTGTAGATCACTGGTATGTAGGGACTCTCAAAATGGCACCTGGCTGAGGCTGCCCTAGGCTTGAATACCTGTGGAATTTTGTGTGCATTCTCTTTCTGAAGCAATGTCCCTGTGCAATCTTTAGGCAGCTCCATATGTCAGAAACAAAGGCCTCTTGGGTTTAGGGTCTCCCCCAGAGTTCTGGAGATTCCTCTTTTACTGCTTTCCTGTGTCCAGGAATACATATTTACATCGTAGAATAATCCAATCTGGGTAGTTAGTGTATCCATCACTTCTTGCAGTTATCATTTCTTTGTGGCGAGAATATTCAAAAGCCTCTCTTCTAGCTATTTTATAATATACAATATTTTACTGTTAACCATATTCACCCTACTGTGCAATGGAACACCAGAATTTATTCATCCTACCTAATTGTAACTTTGTACCCACTTACCAACCTCTCCCTATCCTCCCCCGCCCCTCACCACTCCCAATCCTCTGATAACTACTGTTCTACTCTGCTCCTATGATATCAACTTTTTTTTTTAACATTCCACATATGAGTGAGATTATGCAGTATTTGTCTTTCTGTGTCTAGATTATTTCACTTAACATGATGTCCTTGAGGTTCGTAAGTGTTGTTGCAAATGACAGGATGACAGGATCTTATTATTTTTTATGGCTGAATAGTATTCCATTGGGTATATATATCACATTTTCTTTTCTTTTTTTTTTTTTGAGACAGAGTTTTGCTCTTCCCCGGGCTGGAGTGCAATGGCGCGATCTTGGCTCACTGCAACCTCCACCTCCCAGGTTCAAGTGATTCTCCTTCCTCAGCCTTCCCAAGTAGCTGGGATTACAGGCATGCGCCACCAAGCCCGGCTAATTTTGTATTTTTAGTAGAGATAGGGTTTCTCCATGTGGGTGAGGCTGGTCTCGAACTCCCGACCTCAGGTGACCCGCCTACCTCAGCCTCCCAAAGTGCTGAGATTACAGGTGTGAGCCACTGTGCCTGGCCCACATTTTCTTTATCCATTCATTTGTTGTTAGACACTTAGGTTGATTCCATATCTTAGCTATTGTGAATAGTGTTGCTTATAGACATGGTAGTGCAGGTACGTCTTTGACACACTGATTTGATTTCCTTTGGATATATACCCCTGACACACTGATTTGATTTCCTTTGGATATATACCCAGCAATGGGATTACTGGATCATATGGTAGTTCTATTTTTAATTTTCGAGGTAATCTCTACACTGTTTTCTGTAATGACTGTATTAGCCTGTAACTCTATCTCTGTTTTCTGTAATGACTGTATTAGCCTACACTCCCACCAATGGTATCCCTTTTCTCCACATCCTTGCAACACTTGTTTTCTTTTGTCTTTTTGGTAGTAGCCATTCTAATTAGAGTGAAGTGGTATCTCGTTGTGGTTTTGGTTTGCATTTTCCTGATTATTAGTGATAAGCATTATTTTGTATACCTTTTGGCCATTTGTATGTCTTTTTTGAGAAATACCTATTAAAGACTTTTGTCCATTTCTTAATTGGGTTATTTTTGGGTCTTTTTGCTATTGAGTTTAAATTTCTTGTCAAACTAGGCTTGGGTGCACAAGGGTACAGCCAGCCTGGCAGCTGTGGTGCTGTCTCTCTGGGGAGGCAGGGCTACCACTAAGCTGGATGTTGGGGCAGGTGGGTGTGCATGGGTGCATGAGGCTGGGTAGCCCAGTGGTGGTCTGTCAAGAAAGGCAAGGCTGCTGCTGACCAGCTGTTGTGCCACTGTGGTGTTGCAGGGCTGGGTGGCCCTGTGGCAGTCTGTCCCAAGGGTGAGGGTCATGGCTGGACTGGCATTCTGGCTAGTCATGGGCACACATGGACTGGGTGGGCTGCCTGCCTGTGTGATGTGGGTGTGGGCAGGCAAGGATGCTGGGTGGCTGTGTGTTGGCTTTTCCGCTGTGCAGGTCTGCCTTGTCCCTGGGGTGGTGGTGTGCTGCATCGGTTTAGACACCAGGGTCTTGGTCATTATATCTGGCCTAGGCTCTGGGCAGCCAGCAGGCAACCATGTGAATGTGACAGAATGACAGTGGGGCCTCAGGGATGGAGAGAGTCAGTTGCTACTAACCCCCAGGGAAGAACTGATGCTAGTAGTAGTTCCAGTTTCAAGATGGTTCCAAGCTGTTTGTGGCAGTTTAGTTCGCAGAGTGGGAGATGCTCAAGGTAGGCTCCTACTATGAGGCAAGGCTGCTGCTTGAACTCCTGGCTACTCTCCAGATGGAATTCGGTGCCTGCAAGGACTGGAGGACTCTCCTGTAGTAAGGTTGGCTGGCTTTGGTAGTGACAATGAAGACTACTGGGGATCTCCAGCTTGCCTTTTCCCTGTAAGAAGTCCCCTTAACTCTGAGCCTATCCCGGTGGAGGAGGCAGTGTGGGCAGAGGCAGAGCACCTTGCTCCCCTCTCTGTGGCACTGTCCTGGGTTTCCTGTGTTCCACAGCGATATCACCTTTCCCCTTGTGCTCTCCAGCATGCTTTCTTAGTCACTCCGGTTGAAATATAGTTGTTTATTTGTTGTTTTGGTCTCGTGAAGGGGATGAGCACCAGGTAACCCTAATTAGCTATCTTGCTGAAGTCTCTGTTCTCCTTTCAGTCAACTGATTTATTATAAAGGTGTTAAGGTAATTCAATGGGAAAAAAGGTAGCCTTTTCAATAAATGGTGTTGAAAAAATTTTTCCTCATCTATTACCTATAGGAGGAAAAATTCACCTTTTTCTTTTCATTATACCATACATAATAACTAACTGAAATAGATAAAAACCTAAATGTAAAACCTAAAACTATAAAACTTCTAGAAGAAAGGAGAACATTTTTACAAAAGGATTGGCAGTGGTTTTCAGGAAACAAAAAGCATGACACTTAAAAGGAGAAATTAGGCCAAGTGCAGTGACTCATGCCTGTAATCCCAACACTTTGGGAGGCTGAGGCAGGAGAATCACTTGAGATGAGGAGTTCCAGACCAGCCCGGGCAACATAGGGAGACCCTGTCTCTACAAAAAAATTTAAAAAATCAGTTGGGCATGGTGGCAAGTACCTGTGATCCCAGCTACCAAGGAAGCTGAAGTGGGAGTATCACTTGAGCTTGGGAGGTCAAGGCCACAGTGAGCCATGATTGCACAACTGCATGCCAGCCCGGGTAACAGAGCAAGACATCATCTCAAAAAAAAAGGAGAATTTAATTTCACTAAAACACTCAAAAACACTTAAGAGTATCTCCAAAAACACTGTTAAGAAATGAAAAGGCAAGCCATAGACCAAGAGAAAATTATTACAAAACATATATTTAACAGAGGCCTTGTATCCAGAAAAAAGAACTTGTGCAATTCAATAATACTATTACCAATTTAATAAAAAAGGTGAGCAAAAGATTAGAGAAGATTTTTCATAAAACAAGGTGTACAAATGAGTAATAAGCACAGGAAAGGGTGCTCTGCTTCGGAATCACTTTTCACGTCACGCTTCATGTGTTATTCCAAGATTTCTTTGCAAGTCCTCCCAAGTTTTGTAGTCTCTACCACAGTGTCTTGCAAAAACACAACATGAGTAAAGCAATATCATGTGAGTGTTGAGCTATAGTCATGGATCTTACCTATTCAGTCAGTAAAAATTTTTTTCTCATGTAGTTTTTAAAACAGACAAACTCATTAGTAATTAGGAAAACATAGAACAACAATTAGATACCACAACACACCAACTGGAATGACTGTAATTCAAAAGATTGATGATGCTTAATGTTGGTAAGGAAGTGGGGCACTGGAACTGTTGTCTATTACTGGCTGGAATGTAAAATGGAACGCCCATGTTGAAAAACACTTTGACAGTTTCTTGTAATGTTAAACATATGCTTGCCAACTAGGCAGTTCCACTCCTGAGTATTTACCTAAAAAAAAATGAAATCAGGAGGCTGAGGTGGGTGGATCACCTGAGGTCAAGAGTTCGAGACCAGCCTGACCAACATGGTGAAACCCCATCTCTACTAAATACAAAAAATTAGCTGGGCATGGTGGCACATGCCTGTAATCCCAGCTACTTGGGAGGCCGAGGCAGGAGAATTGCTTGAACCCAGGAGGTGGAGATTGCAGTGAGCTGAGATTGCACCGTTGCACTCCAGCCTGGGCAACAAGAGTGAAACTCCATCTCGAAAATAAAAAAGAGAAAAGAAATCGTAGCTCAAAGACTTGTATACAAATGTTCATAACAACTTTATTCATAATACTCCAAACCTAGAAACAATCCAAATATCCATCAACAGATGAATGAATAAACAAATTTTGTTAAATTCATACAAGGAAATACTACTCAGCAATAAAAAGTAAGGGACTATTGAGGTATTCAACTCAACATGGAAGAATCTAAAAATCATGCTAAGCAAAAGATAATGTACACAAAGGACACATACCATATTATTCCATTGATAGGGACAGAAGGAACATCAGTGGTCATATGGCATGTGGGAGTGGGGCACATGGAGGGAACAGAGTAGGAAAGTTCCTCATCCTGAGGGCTTAGATTACAAGGGAAGCTTGGAAAAGGCACAGGTCAACTGTTTGGGATTATGGAAATATTTTATACCTTGATGGTGGTGATGGTTATATGAGTTTATGCATTTGTCAAAATTCATCAAATTGTGTTATTCAAATGTGTGTGTTTCACTGTATATAAATAATATCTCAATGAAGTTGATTTTTTTTAAAGGCCAGAGTCTGGACTCCAGGGACTTGCATGATGGATAGGTGACAAGGCAGATACTGAGAATTAAGTTCTCCTCCTTCACTTCAGCCCAGGTTCCTCTTCTTTCAGGACCCATATTTTCCCAGGTGAAGGCAAGAGTACCCTAAAATTCTATGTGCCCTCCTGCCAGTACAGGGCTCATTGTAGGTGCTCAAGATGTATTAACAAATCCAGAGTGATGCTGAGAGGCTAGCCATTAGCTCCAATTTTGCTTTTTGGCAATTGTCTGTTGGTTTATTAAATAGCTTTAATTGTTAAAACTTCAAAAATTTCCCCTCTAACAGAACAATTTAACTTGGGATCCATCATAAGTATCAATCAATTTTTAGAAACACATTATGACTGCAGAAGAAAACTATCTCAAATCAAAACATTATGCATTCCTGAGTCTCTGTGTACATAATTATATCCTAAGATAATAAATAATAATCCACTTCTCAGGTCAAGTAATTTAACTCCATGGCTTAAAACCATTCTGTGGTTTCCTATTGTTTTTGAGACGAAGTCCAAACTCCATGGCCTGGCTCCTTAGATCCTTCATGATCCAACCCTTGCCATTCTGTTCCATCTCATTACTTGCCACCTCTCTCATGAGGCTTTAAGCTTATGGTTTTCTATTCACAGCACTTTGTCAGCTCTATTCCTACTCCCTGGAATATCCCTTTCTCATTTGTTAACCTGGCAAAGGCATACTTGACTTTTAAGACTTAAGTCACATGAGGGCTCCTTCCAGAAGCCTTTCTGACCTCACCCTCCTACATTCCCCCCTCCCTGGATCTGGGATACATAAGGCTTGTTCAGTGCTTCCATATACTCTATGTGAGGGGTGTTCAATCTTTTTGTTCCCTGGGCCGCATTGGAAGAATTATCATCTTGGGCCACACATAAAATACACTAACACTAACAATAGCTGATGAGCTAAAAAAAAATTGCAAAAAGAAATCCCATAATGTTTTAAGAAAGTTTACCAATTTGTGCTGGGCTGCACTGAAAGCCTTCCTGGGCTACGTGTGGACCATGGACCACAGGTTGGACAAGTTTGCTCTTTGTAGACCTTGATTGCTGCATTTCTTTAACCATGTGAAATGATTTCCTTCTACTCTTTCTTCTTCATCTTGTGCACATGGATTATTCATCTCTGGATTTGCAAAAAGATAGTTATAATGATGTATTATCCAACTCCTGGACTCCTCACTTGAGTCCAGGAGTTGAAGGATGCAGTGAGCTATGAATGCGCCACTGCACTCCAGCTTGGGTGACAGGGTAGGACTCTGCCTCTGAAAAAAAAAAAAAAAAAAAAAAAAGATAGTGACAGAACCAGAATTTCAACTCAAAGCTATGGAACTCTAAAGTGTATCAGTTCATGCCCTGCCCATTTTGCCTGTGCTCCAAGAATCAGTAGCAAGAGTTGGTTTGGCCCATTGCTCATCAGTTGATACCATGTACATGTGTTTCACTGGTTAAGTTTTGAAGTGAATTGTTTCTCCCAACAGTCTTGTTAAGTGACCAAGCTAACTTTGAAGTCAAGTGTCTTTGGTGTCATGAGAAGCTCCAGTCCAGCTGGTCTCTGTAAGAGTCCCTCCTAGAACCTCCTCCCAGACTGGTCTACTACAGGAGCCATCAAGTGCATTGGTTGGCACCTTAGTGGATACCATTAAATACTTGTTGAATGAGCAGACCCGAGAATTATATAATTTATAGCTTACAAAAGAAAACCTCTCCCCAAACTATTCTTCAATAGAGTGAAATACTCATGTATACCCTCATCTCGTTTCCAATATTTCGTGTAGAGTCTTGAACAGAGAAGGAATTTAATTAATGTTGGCATTTTTGTTAAAATGTACATTTATGATAAGTTGTCTTTAATAATTCTTTTAAAGTTAAAAGACTTTAGTTTTAGCTTTGGTTCTGCTATCCTTGTGAACTTAAATAAGCACTTTCACCTTTCTCAGCTTCACTTTCCACATCTAAATAAAGGAAATGATAAAACTTACCACAGAGGACTATTTTGAGAATGAAATTATGTATCATCTAGATCAAGAACTGTGGCATTTGAAATTGTCAGTGACGTCTTTCCTAAAAGGTGATATTCACAATTATTCAGAGATGGTCAAATCTGGAGAGCCCGGGGATGCTGGCTTAGAAAGGCTGCATGAGATATCTAGTCAGTTTTGGGGCCGATGGCTGAATGAGATATCTATTTTGGCTGCATGAGATATGGCTGCATGAGATATCTATTTTGGGGCCGATGGCTGAAAGATAATCTTGAAAAATCAGAATGGGTTATGGTACAGCAGGGAGAGGCCATAATCTTTTCTCCCCCTCTTTCTTACCTCTGGAGACTTCTATCCACATCTGGCTTCAGTCATCAGGCAAAATTAATGTGTTGGTTTCACCCTGCTGACATCTGTTTCTGTCAGTGCAAGCCCTCGGCAGCTTGGGTGCAAATGAGCACAAGTGTCAGCCCTATCCCCAAGGAGACCCAAACAATATGCCTGAATTGGGAAGGAGATTTGGGCATGAGTGAGATACCATTTCATGATGCTGTCTGAAAATATATTGAGTGCACTAAAGGACAAAATTTGGGCAAGGGCTACTTCTGCATTTTATGGCAAGTGTCAAACCTCTTGCCTTGCAAATAGTAACAAAACAAATCAAAGACAACTGCTTTGGTTCCTTTCTTATTTAAAGTGGAAAAAGTTGGATAAGAGATTATCAATGATGGTCAGGTGCTGTGGCTCATGCCTGTAATCCCAGCACTTTGGGAAGCTGAGGTGGGCAGATCACCTGAGGTCAGGAGTTTGAGACCAGCCTAGCCAACATGGTAAAACCCATCTCTAAAATACAAAAATTAGCCAGGCCTGGTGGCTTATGCCTGTAATCCCAGCTACTCGGGAGGCTGAGGCATGAGAATCACTTGAACCTAGGAGGCAGAGGTTGCAGTGAGCTGAGATCACGTTGCTGCATTCCAGCCTGGATGAAAGAGTGAGACTGTCTCAAAAACAAACAAACAAAAAAATTGTCAATGATAATAACTATCCTGTTGCAAATGTACACACCCTTTTTCTCTGAAAGTAGCTATTCATTTTCTCATTTGAGCCTCACAGCAAGTCCTTGGGGGTAGATAGGGCAGGTATTAACCCTATTTCATAGCTAAGAAAAGAAATACTTAAGTTCACGAGGGTTAAATTCCTATCCAAGGTCACCAGCTAAGAAGTAGGAGATGTGGGTCTTGACCCTAGTCTCCTGATTCCAAATCCTCATTGAGTGATGCAAGCTGTTTTCTCCTCCACGTCTTTGCTCATGTTGTCCCTTCTGCCTGAAACAACTTAAAGCAAAGAAAGAACTTTCTAACAGCCACATTATCCAAAGAAGGAATAAGGTAATGAGCTCCTCATTGCTGGAGAAGGGTAAGCAGAGGGAAAACCAGTTGGCAGGGATATCGTAGATGAGATCCAACTATTGAATTGTAGATTGGACTTGACAGTCCTAAAGTCCCTTCCAAACCTGTGATTCAGTATCATTAGCCTAAAAATACTAAAGCTAGCATATAATCCCTGGACATGGAAGCCAGGCTGAGAGAGCAGAAGTGTGGAATATGGATTCTGAACCAGAGGGAACCCTTCAATTCACATAATCTCAGAACATCATAGCCAGAGGGGGCCTTGGCCCAGGTCCCTGGGCCAACTGTCAAACTCCCCTCCCAACAGTTACCATTGTGCTAATTAGGACAGCCCCAGCAATCTGAAAAAGAAGAAGTTCAAGGACTGTCTTGGCTCTGAAAATCTGGAAAAAGGTGCATCTTGATGGCTCCTGGAGTAGACCAGTCCGGGAGGAGGTTCTAGGAGAGACTCTTACAGAGACCAGCTGGACTAGAGCTTCTCTAGACACCAAAGACATTTGATCTCAAATGTAGCTTGGTCACTTAACAAGACTGTTGGGAGAAACAATTCACTTCAAAACTTAACCAGTGAAACACATGTACATGCTATCAACTGGTGAGCAATGGACCAAACCAACTCTTGCTACTGATTCTTGGAGCAGAGGCAAAATGGCCAGGGTATGGACTGATACACTTTAGAGTTGCATAGCTTTGAGTTAAAATTCTGATTCTGTCACTGTCTTTTTTTTTTCTTTTTCAGAGACAGGGTCCTACTCTGTCACCCAAGCTGGAGTGCAATGGTGCATTCATAGCTCACTGCATCCTTCAACTCCTGGACTCAAGTGATCTTCCTGCATCAGCCTCCCAAGTAGCTGGGATTACAGGCATCTGCCATCACATGTGGCTAATTTTTTTTTTTTTTTTTGAGATGGAGTCTCACTCTGTCACCCAGGTTGGGGTGCAGTGGTGCGATCTCGGCTCACTGCAAGCTCCTCCTCCTGGGTTCATGCCGATCTCCTGCCTCAGCCTCCCAAGTAGCTGGAACTACAGGTGCCCACCACCACGCCTGGCTAATTTTTTGTATTTTTGTTAGAGATGGGGTTTCACCATGTTAGCCAGAATGGTCTCGATCTCCTGACCTTGTGATCCACCCGCCTCAGCCTCCCAAAGTGCTGGGATTACAGACATGAACCAACGTGCCCAGCCTCACACTTGGCTAATTTTTTAATTGTTATTTTTTGTAGAGATGGGGCCTTGGTGTTTCTCAGGCTGGTCTCAAATTTCTGGTCTCAACCAATCCTCCTGCCTGGGCCTCCCAAAATGCTGGGATTACAGGTGTGAGCCACTGTGTTCAGCCTCTGTCACTGTCTTGTAAAGTGACTCTGCAAATTAGTCACCTGTCTTTCCCTGTTTTCTTATCTATAATTTGGGAAATATGTAGGCACCCCCTCAGAGAAATGAATAACAGATATATATGTATTCACATGGTACAAAATAGGTGTTTAATAAATCCCAATTTGTTGGCCAGGTGCTGTGGCTCATGCCTGTAATCCCACCACTTTGGGAATCCAAAGCGGGTAAATCACTTGAGGTCAGGAGTTCGAGACCAGCCTGGCCAACATGACAAAACCCTGTATCTACTTAAAATACAAAAATTAGCTGGGTGTGGTGGGGCATGCCTGTAATCCCAGCTACTCAGGAGGCTGGGGCGTGAGAATCTTTGAACCTGAGGGGTGGAGGTTGCAGTGAGCCGAGATCGCACCACTGTGCTCCAGCTTGGATGACAGTGAGACTCTGTCTCAAAAAAAAAAAAAAGAGAAAAAAAAAGAAAAAAATCCCAATTGGCTGCTCCCATCTCAGGTAGTAACAGCTTGTCCAATTACTGAAATATAAATGTTGTATAACATTTAAAGATACATGAAAACACTAGGAAAAAAAAAAGAAATTGCCTACTGTTTTCTTAGACTATTTGAGTGAGAACCAAGGGCTAACATTTATCATCCATCATTTAGTACAATTTGAAACAGAACAATGGGAGCCTGTGGGTCATTAATTTGGCTCAAGGGGTTATCGTGCCCAAGTCTAACCCAGTGTTCTTCACAGCTTTGCCTAACACTGGGTTTTCCCCTGCACTCTCCACCCCACGCCCCATGTCAACATGACTGATGAATTCAATATCCCCCTCTTTCCAGCTGACGAGTCATTGAGCTGACTCCAATCAGCAGGATCCCCTGGTTGCCTGACTCAGGCCTCCCCAATCAGAGGTAGAGTCTGCGGTGGACAGACAGACAGGTCTGGAGAGGCTGGTAAGTAAGAACTCCCCGAGTGCCTCCGCCAAAGACCGATTTGATGAGGCTGCCATTCACTCTGTCAGGCTGCGTGTGGGATTCATCAGGACCCAGCCTCGCTCTCTTTCACCCCCATCAATGTGCCCTAAAGGATTTTTCTTTAAACCTGATTGCTTGGAAGGCATTGTAAGTCCACTGCTTTGTGATTCATCAATCCATGACAGCTCGTTATTCCAGAAGCATTTAGGCCCCGAACCAGGAGAGAGGGAAAAGTTTCTTGGTGCCATAACGGGACAAAGGTTCACTGGCTTATTGATTCATGCCACAAATATTTACTCAGCCTACTATTTAACTATGGAGATGAACTAGGAGGTGGACATTTGCTGGTGGGCCTCACTATAAAGAAATCCCACTCAACAAAGTGGAGTCCAGAATTTCTGACTTAAGTACTGTTAATATTGAACTTCTGAGAAAAGCATTTTACATACATCACCTGACTGACTCTATGATGTCTCTGTATGTAATACAGTATCTTTATTTTACACATGAGAAAACGGAGGCTTACAGGGGCTCAGTGGCTTATTCAAGTTCCATAGCTAGCAGGCAGCCGAAATGGGATTCAACCTGTCTGACTCCAAATCTTATGCACTTAACCATTTTTTACTGCATTACTTGTTCCCACATTTTTTTTTAGTTGTTGATAGGTTAAAAGGAAAACAAAGCTGTTTATGGAAGCATCTGAAAAATATAATACTCTCAGTTGTAAGAGAATGCTGTAGTGTTGAGTTATCTGGAATTGCACGGGATGTAACATTCAATGGACAATGGAGCATTTGGTGGCCTGACCTCTCTTCCAAGTTCAGGAGGCCTCTCAAGTTTCAGTCATCAAGGCTGCCTTGGAGCGCTGGGATTCTGAACTATTTCCTTATGTACTTCTGGGCTGAGGCTCCTGAGTGTGGCTGAACCTGGTGGCACTCTTCTGCCACATAGAGATGAGGTCAACCTGGACACTGCCCTGGGGCTTTAATCTAAATAACCACTGGGTTAGGCTGCATTCAAGCTGGCAAAAATGTTTATTTCTTATATCTACTTGAAGTAAGCTTCCTTTCCAACAGCCCCCACTAAAAGAGAAGGGATAGAGGGCTTGTCTGTGTTCAGAGAAATCTCTCTTCTATTCATTAGCTATCGGTAATAGAGGCTGAGTTTTTCAGATCCAAAAGACGTGGAGATAGGATAGTAAGAGACAATATGGAGTAGCAGAAAATGTATTGAGCTGGGAGTCTTACTCTGGGTCAGAGTCCCTTGTATTCAATACTTCACTCACTGTGTCATTTTGGGCAAGTTGCTTAACTTCTCTGTTTTCATTTTTACATCTATAAAATGGAGACGATAATACTTTTTTATCTTACAGACTTATTGTGCAGGTCATATATAATAATAATTTTATTCATTCATTCATTCAGTAACTGCTAGGAACTTGATATAATGGTGAATAAGACAGTCATAGTCTATGCTCATGAAGCTTACAGTCTAGTGGGAGAGAGAGACATAAATCATTCTTGATGGAGAGGTAGTTGTTCAAACAAAAGTTATGAAAAAGTATTATAAGAAAGGAATATAGGGTGCTGTGAGGGCCTATGGCTGAAAGTCTCATTGAAAATGAAACTAGAGGGATGAGTCATAGGTGGTGGAATTAAAGGGGAGAGGAAGGGCATTTTGCTTAAGTAAAGCAGCATGCGTGAAGTTGCAATGGAGTTTTACACAAACCAAGAATGGAGAGAAAGTCAATGTGTAAGGTGACCATATGGTCCTGTTTTCTGTGGATAGTCCCTTTGTAAACCCAGTGTATTCATTAATAGAGCTTTTTTGCACTCCCTAAAGCATCTCTACTGGATGGAGAAATAATACAGTCATCTCATTAATGTGGCTGGTGTGTAGTGAGCAAAATGGGATGTTAGGCTAAATGGGTTCACCTAGATAGACCCAAGCTTTGTAGATCATATTAAGGAGTTTGGTCTTTACTTCAAGAGCAGTAGACACCAATTGGAGTGTAAAAAATAGATCAGAATACTAGTTAACATTTATTTAGTATTGCTACATGCCTGTATTATGCAATATGCTTTAGAAGAGAGAGGTGCCATTGCAATCTCCATTTTATATACAAGGAAACTGAGCCTTATACGGATCAAGGGACTTGCCCAGGGCCACATGATGGTTAGTGGCAGAGTGCTGATTTAAAGCCAGATGTCATTCCCAAGACTAGGTATTTAATCTCTCTGACCCTGACTCCCAGTGTGGAAGCCTTTAGCTATAAATGCATTCTGTTCAAAAGCTACTTCTTTTCTGAGCACTTAGCCAACTTTCATATAGGCATGTTGAAGTGAATTCAAGCCTTCATGGCAACATCTCCCTACTCTATGAAACAGTAGAACTGAGTGCTAGAAGGGACGTCAAAATAGCAGCAATGAAACCCACTGTGGCATCAGTATTTAGGGTTCAGGCCCTGGTTCTGCCAGCTGTGACCTGAGTAAAGCCACTTCACTTCTCAGAGTCCATTTGACAAGTCTCTAACAGGACAAACCTAGTCCTTTACCAGGAAGAGCACACCAAATATGACAGCGCCCTGCAAACTGGAAAATGCAATAGTGATAACAACAACTAAACCCAAGCAAAACCTTTGTTAGGAGCTTTCTTCTTACCAAAGGACTGTGTTAAGTGATTTATGGAAATTTTTTCCCATTTACCCTTCAAAATTACCCCACAAAATAGGCACTATTATCATCATCATTTAACACGTGTAATCTGAGGCCCAGAGAATTAAGTAACTTTTTTTTTTTTTTTGTAGAGGTGGGGGTCTTGCTGTGTTGTTCAGTCTGGTCTTGAACTCCTGGCCTCAAGTAGTCCTCCCACCTCAGTCCCCCAAAACATTGGGATTATAAGCATGAGCCACTGCACCTGAAAATAATTAAGTGACTTGTCAAAGGTCACAGGGTTGGTATTAAGAGCCACCAAGCCAGGGTTCTTTGCCGTTATATAAGTTATGAAACAATTTTATGAAAAGTACTATAAGAAAGGAATATAGGGTGATGTGAGGGCCTATGCCTGAAAGTGTCATTGAAAGTGAAATGGGATGAGTCATAGGTGGTGGAATTAAAGGGGAGAGGAAGGGCATCTTGCTTAAGTAAAGCAGCATGCGTGAAGTTGCAAAGGAGTTTCGCACAAACAAAGAATGGAGTGAAGGTCTATGTATAAGGTGGCCATATGAACAGGATATATCCTGTTTTCTGGGGATAGTCCCATTTAAACCCAGAGTCCTTATTAATAGGGCTATTTTGCACTCCCTAAAGCATCTCTACTGGATGGAAAAATAATACAGTCATCTCATTAATGTGGCTGGTGTGTAGTGAGCGAAGTAGAATGTTAGGCTACAAGCTTTGTCCAAAGACACAACATACCACAAATGGCTCTGAACCATTTATCCCGAGAGCTTAAGAGCCCCAAGGATGAGGATGTTCCAGAAGAGAAGAAGTGGAAGGCAGAGAGGCACTGGCTTATGGGAGTCTGTCTAGGAAGAGAAAGTGACCTCAGGTTAAGGCTCACTCACAGGGTGTTGAGGGAGTCCTGAGATGACCAGAAGGGCCAGAGAGGAATCGATGATGAGAAGTAAATTTGTTAGGACACAAATGATGGGTTTTGTTTGGAAGATAGATCTCTTTTTCGCTCTGAATAGCATAGTAAATGAGAATATGACTGCCATTTTGGTGAGTTCTCAAGTGGATTATATTGAGGATGGTACAACATTGCTATGCGTTTTCTCTCATCAATCAGTCAACAAATGCTGCACAAACCAAGGCTCAACTAATGTGATAAGTGCCATATTTTGAGAATTTATTGCCTATCAACTATCATTCCATATTTTTTATACATATTACTCCATTAAACCTTTAAATCAGGCCCTGTTTTACAAATGAAGAAACAGCACAGGAAGTGAAATTCTAAGCCAAAGTTCCCATAGCTGGTAAATGGGTTTGAACCAAAGTTGTTCCACTTCAGAGTTTGCATTCTCAATCACTGGACAAGGTCACCTTCACTGACATATACCAAGTAGAGTGGTCTCAACTCATATTTATAAAGTGCCTGCTCTGTCCTGGGCCCTATGAGTTGCTTTTATATAACTTTATTTAATTTGGCTTTATCATATAACCCTGGACATGGCACTTAACACTTTCAGTCCATTTCCTCATCTGTAAAATGAGGATAGTAATAGTACTTACCGCAGAGGGCTGATAAGAGAATTAAGTGAGATAAGCAATGCAAAGCACTTAGTAGAGAGCCTGGCAAGAAGAAAGCACTGGAAAAGTGTTTGCCAAATCAATATTCTGGACAATTGCCTTGTTCTATAGTTACTTTATCTATTATTCTAATTTTAGCCTGGAGCTGCATAAAGAAGGCAGAAGACACTATTTGCTTGCCTCTGGATGATGCAGAAGAGTGACTCTTAGCATCATAGCTACCATTGCTTCTTCTTCCTGATCCTCTGCTGCCTCCTCTTCCTTCTTCTTCTTATACAATAAACTGCACATATTGAAAACATACAATATGATACATGTATATATATACCTATGAAACTATCAAAAATAATTAAAATAGTGAGCATCTCCATCACTCCCATATGCTTCCCTGTACCCCTTGATGGTCCTCTCCTGTCCTCTACTTGCTTCCTCCAACCTCATTCCCATCCCCGTCCACATCCCCATTTTCATCTCCATTCCTATCCCCATCCACATTTCCACCCCATCCCATCCCCACTTGCATCTCCATTTGCATCCCCACTCCAATTCCCATCCCCACTCCCATTCACATCTTCATCCCCATCCCCTTCCCCAGCCCATCCCTGTCCCCAAATCCATCTCCATCCTCATCCCCATCCCCATCCCCATCTCCATCTTCAGGCATCCATGGATCTGCCTTCTGTTACGGTAGATTATTTTGTGTTTCTAACATTTTACATAAAACCAAATAGTAAATATTATTTTTATATTCTGCTCTTTTTAATCAGCATTATTATTTTGAGGTTTACCATATTATTCTATGTATGAATAGTTCATTCTTTTTATTGCAGTACTATTTCATTGTATGGATATACCATATTCACGAATCCATTTACCTGCTGATGAAATTTTGGTTGTTTCTAAATTTTAGACATTACAAATAAAGCTGTTAGGAACAATAGTGTTCTTATGGCATATGCTTTCAGTTCTCTTCATTAAATCCCTAGGAGTAGAATGGCTGGGCCACATGACAGAGGTGTGTTTAACTTTACAAGGATGTCAAACTGTTTTCCAAACTGTTAGTAACATTTTATACTTCTCCCAACAATATATGAGAGCTCTACTTGCTCCATATTTTCTCTGGCACTTGGCATGTTAGTCTTTAAACATTTAGACATTCTAGTAGGTGATTAGCATATCTTACTGTGCTTTCATTTGCATTTTCCTAATGACTAATCTTTGCATGTGTTTATTTGCCATTCGTATATCTTGTTTTTGATAGAGTGTTCAAATATAATTTTATTTTTAAAAAATGAATGATTTATTTTTATTTTTTTATTTTTTATTTTTTGAGACAGGGTCTTTCTCTGTCACCCAGGCTAGGGTGCAATGGTGTGGTCGTGGCTCACTGCAGCCTCGACCTGGGATCAAGCCATCCTCCCACTTTCGCCTCCCAAGTACCTGGGACTACAGGCACATGCCACCATGCTGGCTAATTTTTGTATTTTTTTGTAGAGGCAAGGTTTTGCCACGTTGCCCGGGGCGGTTCAAATCTTGGGCTCACCCACTTCGGCCTTCCAAAGTGCTGAGATTACAGGTGTGAGCCACCGCACCTGGCCTGGTTTGATTTTTTTCATTACTGAGTTTTGGGAATTATTTATAAATTGTGAAAATATTTCCTCCTAGTCTGTGGTTTATTTTTCCATTCTCTAAATGGTCTTCTCACATAACTTAGTGATGATTCATTCTTTTTTTTTACTTTTTTCTTCTTTCTATGTTTTGTTTTGGATAATCTGCATATTCACTGTCTTTTTCAGGGTTGGATTTGCCATTAAACTATACAGTTCGTTTTTCAGCTCAGATGTTGTAGTTCAATTTGGGTCTTTTGACATCTTTCATGTCTCTGCTTAACATGTTCAACCTTTCCTCTGGCGTCTTGAGCATACAGAATACCCTTTCAATAGCTGTTCTAATGCCCTTGTCTGTTTATTCTATCATCTGGGTTACTGCCATTTGATTGATTTTTTTTTTTCTTATAATAGATTGAGGTCCCTTCCTCCTGTCTCAGATAGTTTTCTTTACATGCAAATGCTGCTTGTAAAGAAAAATTAAATTGTAGAGAATTTCATCACAAAAAAGCTGTTATTTGTTTATGTTCTCTCATGTTGGCAATATTTTATATAGGCTGTTCTCATGGCCTAAGATGCAGTATCAGCTGAATACTTAAGGGGAACTGTCAGCACATCTCAGGAGTTCCCTCTCTCATTGGCCTTTCTTTCTTGAATACTACCCCTCGAACCCTAGTCACCTTGGTCTCCCTAGACTATCAGCTTTGTCTCCTCAAATCAGGGTATCCACTAGCCTCCATCTGGGTGCCGCATCCTATGCTGTGGCCTAGAAATTCACTCAAGGCTGTAAGCTGGGGCAATCATAAGATGTACCTTCTTTTCCTGTTGATATAGTTAGGATATTTACCCCACCCAAATCTCATATTGAAATGTAATCCCCAATGGTGGAGGTGAGGCCTGGTGGGAGTGACTGGATCTTGGGGGTAGATTTTTCATGGATGGTTTAGCATTATCCTCTTGATGCTGTCCTCATGATAGCAAGTGAGTTCTCACTTAGAAGTGTGTGGCACCTTCCCCCCCGACTCTCTCTCCTGCTCCTCCTCCTGCCAGGTAGTGGGCCTGCTCCCCTTTTGGTTTCCACTGTGATTGGAAGCTTCCCAAGGCCTCCTCAGAAGCAGGTGCTGCTATGCTTCCTGTACAGCCTGCAGAATCATGAACCAATTAAACCTCTTTTCATATACATTACCTAGTCTCAGGTATTTCTTTATATCAGTGCAAGAACAACCTAATATAGCTGTCTTGCAGGAATCATTGTCCTACATTGCCTAAGTGTCCAATGTCTTGAGAACCATTGTTTTTGTAGTAGTTGTTGTTGTTTGATTTTTCAGTTGTTTCAGGTAGGAGAATAAAGCTGGTCCCTCTTACTCCATTTTGGCCAGAAGTAGATATCTCCATAGTTTCTTTAGGACTCTTTTAGTCCTTTGTCAAACCTCTTATTTTTACAGATTAGGAAACTGAGGAACTATACATCAATTATCTACAGTAGATAATTTGGGATTTAAGGGGCAAAACATGCAATATTTGGTGTTGAGGTTGGGGGATGAATGTCACTAAGGCTGAAGGCGTAGGAAGAAGAAAGAGAGTAAAGAATGCTGAATGCCATGTAAGTAGAAGGGATTTTATTTTGTGGTTGGTGAATGAGGAACTGAGGAAGCATTTAAGTCTAGAAACAGCAGAATAAGGCTTAATGACCTAATTAATATTAACACACCCTTTTTTAAATGCAGTTGAACTGTAGTTACCTCTGATACTAGAAGGGAATTGATAGAGTGAGGAGTTGTGTTTGCTGAGCTCTGGACCATATTCTGATCCTATCTGTGTGACTCTGAGCATATCAGTTTATCACTCTTAAGCCTCAGTTTCCATGTCTGTGAAAAATTAATTGATAAAACTGAGGGTCAATGAGGTTGTTTTGAATGTGGTAACAGAACAAGTAAGGAGCAGCACCAAGGCTCCAAGTCAGCTCTCAGATAGTTTTCCATGCCTATGATCCTTGAAAGCAGGATTTCATCCAAGAGCAGTAGTAATGACTGGTTGAGGCAAATAGCCACAGGGCCATAAAGATATACATAGTGGTGGTGAAGAAGTCTCCTCTGCCCACCAGCACTCCTTGACCCAGCCATTATATCCCAACCTGACATGATTTTCTGACAATGAATGTTGAAAGCTGTTGAATGTCAGACACAAAGAGTTACACTTAACCAGCTGTCTGCAAATAAAGAATCAGAACTTGACTGTGGTGTACAAAGGTTTATGGTCATATGTTTTAACATGATGTTTTGGGAAAAATTAAATTGTAAAGAACTTCAATACACACACACAAAAGCTTTTATTTGTTTATGTTCTCCCATGTTGGCAAGATTTTGTATAGGCCATTCTCATGGTCTAAGATGCATATCCAGTATCCACAGTATTCCTTATATGTCTGATTGGAGAACACGCACTTTTCCTTCAATTCTCAGATCAGATACTATTAAGCTTTTCCTGACTTCCCCAGGCAGATTATATACTTTTTCCGTTTCTTGATTCCTCTGCATTTTGCAAATATTGTCATTTTCATAATTGACATAATTTCATAATTTTTTCATTCTGTTTGTCTGTGTCACCCACCAGACTGTGAACTCTATAATGATAGCTATTCCTCATTTATTCACTGTAGTATCCCTAGAACCTAGGACAATTCCTAGAACTGTTAATGCTCAATAAATATTTTTAGATAAATGAATGAATAAATGGACATTAGGAATAGAAGGTGAAGTGATACATGTAAGAGCCCTGCACATGGGTGTTCCCCTTTTCTAATTTGCCTCCCTTGTGCCAGCCTGAGCTTTCATGGGGTATATATGATATCTTGCTTATTTCTACATATTTACCCTGATAGGTTGTTGCAGAACATAGCAAGGGCTCATCAGATGCTGAATGAACAAACACACCAGACTGCAGCCTTAGTTGCGTTATCTGTTGCATGAAATGATTGAATTAGATTTCATAGTCACTCAACCAGTATCTCCTGAACCTCTACCATGTGTCAAGCACTGAGCCAGGCCAGGGACAGAGGCTCACACATATAATCCCAGCACTTTGGAAGGCTGAGGTGGGCGGATCACCTGAGGTCAGGAGTTCGAAACCAGCCTGGCCACCATGGCGAAACCCTGTCTCTATTAAAAATAAAATATTAGCCAGGCATGGTGGTATGCATCTGTACTTCCAGCTACTCAGAAGGCTGAGGCAGGAGAATCACTTGAACCCAGAAGGCAGAGATTGCAGTGAGCTGAGATCACGCCATTGCACTCCAGCCTGGGGAAAAAAGAGCGAAACTCTGTCTAAGAACAAAACAAAACAAAAAACACTGAGCCTGCATCAATCATGGACAGTGGCATCAAGACTACAGACTAGTAGAATTGAAACGGGGACTATAATACAAGGTAAAAAATGAGGGGTCGCATGTTGAGATGCAGCTGAGACTGACAAGGAGTGAATGATGGGCAGGTTTCATGGTGCAGCTACAATTATGGAAAAAGAAAAAAAAGGTTCGAGTATCAACTCCTCTACACCACTCAGCCAGAAGTAACCTTTTTCATTCAAAATGCTATAGGCCTCTCTCTGAATCCCTTTTAGAATACCAATTCCTTTCTTGGAGGTTGTGATGTTCTATGTGTCAACTTGACTAGGCCAGATATTTGGACAGACATTATTCTGGGTGTGTCTGAGGGTGTTTCTGGATGAAATTAACATTAGAATTGGTAGCCTGAGTAAAGTAGATGGCCCTCCCTAATGCAGACAGAATGCATCCAATCAATTGAAGACCTGAGCAGAACAGAAAGGCTGAGTAAGGGAACGCCTCCTGCCTGGCACTTGAGCTGAGACACTGATCTTTTCCTGCCTTCAGGCTCCAGCTGAAAAGCTGGCTCTTCAGCTCTTGAGTCGTGAGTTGGCTTTCAGACTGGAACTTACGCCATTCACTCTCCTAGTTCTCAGGCCCTCAGACTCAGACTAGAACCACACTATTGACTTTCCTGGGAATCCAGCTCACTGCCTTCAGATCTTGGGGCTTCTTGGCTTTCAAATCATGTGAGCCAATTTCTTATAAGTCTCTTTACACACTCATACAACTGTCTGTTTATCTATTATCTATCTATCCATCCTTCTATCTCCTATTGGTTTTGTTTCTCTGGAGAACCCAGACTAATATAGATGGTAAAAAACAAAACAAACAAACAAACAAAAACTTACCCTTTCTTTTTTATTTATTTATTTATTTTTTGAGACAGAGTCTTGCTCTGTCACCCACGCTGGAGTGCAGTGGCATGATCTCGGCTCACTGCAAACTCAGCCTCCCGGGTTCATGCCATTCTCCTGCCTCAGCCTCCCGGGTAGCTGGGACTACAGGTGCCCGCCACCACGCCTGGCTAATTTTTTTGTATTTTTAGTACAGACAGGATTTCACCATGTTAGCCAGGATGGTCTCGATCTCCTGACCTGTGATCCAGCTGCCTCGGCCTCCCAAAGTGCTGGGATTACAGGCGTGAGCCACCGCGCCCAGCAACTTACCCTTTCTTGAGCTAAAACATGACAGGTACTGGGCTAGGTGATTTATAGCCATAACCTTATTTAGTCCACATAACACTCCTCTGAGGGTGGATGTAATTTCTAGCTTATAGATGAAAACTTTGAGGCTCAGAGGAGAGATACACCATTCCCAAGGTCACACAACAAGCAAATGACTAGTCAGGTTAAAACCCTGTTTCCTCTAGTTCAATACTCCATGCTATTTCTCCTCTACTCAACCACATCCTTCTGTGCATGTTTCATTTCTCGATTAAGCAGTAAGTTATCTATGGGCAAAAATTAAGTATAATAATTGTTATTTTTTTCTATCTGTTCACTTTTAATTCTTGTGCCAATCATGGTATTTGGCACATGAAGGTGAGGAGGGGGCAGTGGCCTCAGGAATTATTGTATGATCTACTTGGGTCATGGGACTTCTCTGCAGGGAAAGACTTCAGAAACCACCGAACCCTTTCCACCCCTCCCTTTGTTCGTGTTTCTAGACTGATTCCTTTCTTCTCCATGCTGTTAGTAATTATTATATGGCATGTATTCCCCAAGGAATTGCAGGGCATCCTGAAGTTTGCACCAAAAGTTTGGGGAGCATACCTCCTCAGGATATACTTCCACAAGCCCCTTTTGGCACCTCGGTTTTCCTGCCACCTGGGCCTGGAGCCAGATTCGCAGTTGGGCTGGAGCAGGGAGTAGAGAGTGTGAGCTAAAGAGCACACAGAGACCCTGACAGGCTCCTGGGGCCCCCAGTGGTTGAACTCTGGTTATAAATAGAAGGAGTATGAAGCAGAATGTCTTTAATACGCACATGGAATTCATTTATTTAATGAAGAGTTTTCCTGGAACAGAGAGCTTGCCGTCAGAGCTGAGCTATTTTTGAGTAGGATGTGAAGGAAAAGCTCCAGAGAATTATTTGCTGTTTGGATTTATGCTTTTAAAATAGGTTGTAATAAAAAAGCAAAACTATAGGAACAGAGTTAAGATCAGTGTTTGCCAAGGGTTGGAGGTAGGTGCAAGGGATTGACTGGAAAGAGGTGTGAAGTGACTTTCTGGGGTGATGGTAGCATTCTGTATCTACTGTGGTGGTGGTTACATGGCTGCGTATGTTTGTCAGAACTTATAGAGCAGTTCACCTAAAATGTATGAATTTTACTATATGTAAATTATGCCTGACTTACAATGTGTCACCATGTTCTTTCTGAGGGAGAAAAAGGAGTGGGGAATGAATGCTTTCAAACATCTCCTTTGGGTGGGGTTCTTTGTAGCTTCTTTACATTATTAATTCTATTTAATACCTGCCAAGCACTATGAGATAGAGATTATTATCCACATTTTACAGATGAAACACCTGAGGTTTTGAGAGCTTAAATTAATTGCCCAAGGTCACATATCAGCTTCTAGTGAGAAGTAAGTTTCCAAATTCCGCAATGACCTCCCTCCACTTACCTGATGTTCATGTAGATGGAGCTTAGAATTAAAGCCTTGAAAATAGAACTGAGTTTTTGCTCCTTGAAAAGAATGCTTCGGACAGCTCCATGCTTTCTCTCCAAAATGTTCCCCCATTCTATGTTCTTTGGCTGTTTCTGGCTGCATCTGGGAAAAGGTCTTAATAAGGTGCTAATGGTCTTTAACGCTTTATTTAGTGCCCTTGGATCTCCCTTTTTATCAAGCATGCTTGGCTTTGGGTATACTTTGAAATCTTAAAGGAATGGGATGTCTTCTGTAGGACCTGGTATCATTCCTGGATCCCATTCCCATGGCTGGCATCATTAATCAATCATGATGCTCTATGAACCCTGACTTGCCCTTGTTATGCTCCATAACATGGTCCTCTGGGCAGTAATTACTAACAGATTTGAGTTGGCATTCAAGATATCAAAGCCTATTTTGCATACTACGTGTGTTACTAGGCCTAACCTTGGTACATTTATAAATTGAGGGTGAAATCTTATCTTTTCACTCCTTAGACCTGGAACCCTGATAAGGGTTAATGTCTCGATCTAGAGGCAAAAGTTGAAAGAAAGAACAGGGATTCGAAAATTACAACTGGGATTAGAGATCAGCTCTGTAACACTTTCCTCTATCTCACCCCAACACTCAATTTCTTCATCTGTAAAATGGGGATAATCATAATAATAGCTATCTAAATGTGTTGAGGTGAAGCTCATATTGAATGAGATAGCACCCAGAAAACAGAAACTCATTATGTGCTAAGAACTTTCACATGCATTATCTTGTTCAACCTTACAATAAAGTTATGCATAGGAAATTTAAATCTACATTATACAGATACACTTAATTTGTTCACGTCACATAGTAAAGGTTAAGTTGAGAACTGAACTCAGCCCTGACTCCAAAGCTCATATTGTTAATGACAAGCTACACTGCCTCTTGTTCCAGGCACGGAATAAACGGTATTTGGGATAGTCCCTCCTTTATTCCAGGTCTGAGAGGATGGGCAAGGACTCAGATCAGGGACTACTGCCACATTAGGCTGGTGCAGGCACTGAAGAGGTGGCAATAGTCCAGTGTGGCAAGAAAATCTGGGAGTGGTGGTAGGTACAGGTACCAGCAGAGACCTGTGTTAAGGACCTTATATCTGGAAATGGTTCTTTCAGGGTCCTGCTGGTCTATTTGGTGCCTTTGTGTGAATTAGAAAAAAATGCTCCCTTTGGGCAGATGAATCATATAAGGTTACTCCCTCTGGAAGAACACAGCTCAAAAGAATCAAGGCTGAGTATTTGGATTAAAAAATTCTTCTGAGCAGAAGAATTAGTACAGTGTGGGCTGGATCTCAGCAAGCATTCAGCCCCTCAGCTAATGTGTCTGTGCTGAACATAACTTACACAGCAGTACAAAGTGGTCCTGGGTCTTGATGGGATGGAAAGGTGTAGTCTTAAGGAATCTAGGAACAGAAAAAAGATAAATGTCCAGGGAGCAATTTTGTTGGGGAGTTAACACCATTGGCCTGAACCAGAATTGGATCCAGCTCTAAACAATTTCAAAGCCAGTGTGACTGATCATGAGAATCACTTGGGGGGTTGGGGGAGTGCGTCCTGGTAAAAATGCAGATTATCTGCTCCTTCTCCTAAACAATCTAACTCAGTAAGTGTGAGGTGGGCAATTCTAATGATCAGAAAAGTTTAGGAAATACTGCTCTATCTCATGCTTATCACACTGTGCTGTAACCATCTCTATTAGCAACCCTGGTTACCATCTGGTCGGCTGGACCATGAGTGTTTCAAGGGCAAGGCCATGTCTGATTCAATTCCACATCCATAACACGTAAAGCAATGTCTGGCAGAGCAAAGAACTGATCCATCAATTGAATGACATCATGGACAATATACGAATTCTGGCTTACTTGTCATGCTATTATCACATCTGCCAAGGTAACGAAAACTATGTGTATTCCTTCCTGCCTCCTCACTTCTTCCTATTTCCCTAACCACCATCTATTACTCAACCTAATCCGAAAAAGGACAGGCCTGACACTATGGAAGATGCTTTCAGACTTAAATCTAGAACATGGCATGTTTCCTGCTATCCACACCTATGTTTGGGTCTGGGCTCCATGATGGTGCATATTTGGGCCTCATTTCTCCCTCTATAAAATGAAACAGTTTTACAACATGATTTCAGAGATCTCATCCAACACTGACATGCTAGAGTCC